>NC_090266.1:139169951-140448166 GCF_040414725.1 Anabrus simplex | reverse complement strand
AAGAAGTTGGTCTTATAGCTACTCCTTTGGAACCCTATCGTTACTGCTCTATTTCAGCAACTGGGAATAATGAGGTCACTCACACCATGCATGTGCAAGCGCGTCTGTCTTTCGTTTATAAAGTGCATCTGGTAGCTTCCGTGGTTGTGTTATCTGCACCGATATATGCTACTTAGTTAATTGGGGATAATGTCGGGGAGGAAGTCAGTGTGTTGGATACCATACCGGCTTATCCATCTGTGGCCAAAGTTGGAATTTCTTTTAACCATCTCTTGGATAACCTCACGTAGGATTTAACACACCTCTCTCCTCAGTTATCGTCAGCAGGCTGAGTGCACCACTGCCTATATTCTCAAATCAGTCAACCCAAAGTCAGAATGCGAATTCCGATCAATCAATTCGGAATCTACCATGCTGTGGCCATGCCCGTAAGCGAACTCCCTCAGAAGAGCAGATAAGGCATGTTCGTGTAACAGTTATTTACAGGAGTAATTGTCCGGCTCCATGGCTAAATGGTTAGCGTGCTGGCCTTTGTTCACAGGGGTCCCGAGTTCGATTCCCAGCAGAGTCGGGAATTTTAACCACCATTGGTTAATTTCGCTGGCATGGGTGCTGGTTGTATGTGTCGTCTTCATCATCGTTTTATCCTCATCATGACGCGCAGGTCGCCTTTCGGAAGTCAAATCAAAAGACCTGCACCTGGCAAGCCGAACATGTCCTCGGACACGCCCGACACTAAAAGACATACGCCATTTCAGCGGAGTAATTGAAGCTGTGTTCTTTAAAGCAACTGTTCTCATGGAAAAGATCCTAAGATTCAGGAATCTGCAGGCATGTTCTTCGATAATAGGTTCAGATCATAGGAAGTTGGTTATTTCAACGAGAATTAAATTTTGGTACAGTATCATAAAGTACATGTTCAATCCATCATGCATGACTTCTTAAGTCAACACACTTTGTGTTTCGCTTATTATTTAGATATTTCCAGCACAACTTAGTAATAACGGCAGATGTGCTCCTGGGGTAACATTTAGACGTTTTTCACTCAAACACCTAAAAAATAGGATCGAATTAGGGCATTAAAAATATTCTCTCACAACAGGCACCATTTACTAAAGCACTTGATTCACTGTACTATTGGATAGCCAATAACTGATAGTGGTTCTAATTTCTGTACATTACCGTATGTTTGTGTCTAAATGACTTCTTCTAACGCGGCACACGGTAGTCCATCTGCGTTATTTCATGTTAAGACTTGCACTAAGTTCGATACAGTCCAAATAGTGGCCTCGCTTTCAACAGGTGATACAGAGTAATGAATAGCCGAGGGGCTAAATATCATGAAGGTGGGATGTCCTCCATGTGCAATACATTCAGAACAGACGGCCAGTGTGGACGATGGGCTATAAGCTATACAACAGTCGTCAACATGTTCGTACCGATCTCCAGAATCTACAGCTCAATTTTGCGGATCGCACATGGTTGACATCTACCACCAATAATCTAACGGTCGGGCTGAGTGGCTCAGACGGTTGAGGCCCTGTCCTTTCGACCCCAACTTGGCAGTTTCAATCTAGGCTCAGCCCGGTGGTATTTGAAGGTGCTCAAATACGTCAGCCTGTGTTGGTAGATTTACTGACACATTAAAGAACTCATGCGGGACTAAATTCCGGCACCTCGGTGTCACCACAAACCTTAAAAGGTAGTTAGTGAGACGTAAGGAAAATAACATTATTAATGAATAATCTAACGCTTGTCCTTTCATGAGATATAGGTGTTTCTTTCTCTCAAATTAAACTGTACACCGTAAACTGCATGGCGTCGATTCCCTCAGAGGCCCTGTTTCAATCTCTGTACAATTTCATAACAGCCAAATTCATTGATTCATTCATTGCTCTATAGCACCGAATTATTGCTGAATGGAGGAATATACGGTTCAAGAACTACATCAGATAAGATAACATGGGACGTTCGAGAGTATGTAGAACCACAGAAAGGAATTAGCATTACTAAAAGTCCAAGACATCTATGCATTTGCTGACTTGTCATCAGTAATAATAATAATAATAATAATAATAATAATAATAATAATAATAATAATAATAATAATAATAATAATAATAATAAAATCCCGCAAGGATGCCGTCCTTCCTGCGTGCTGAGTGTCCGTAAATGAGAGCGTGTTCGCTGTCTCACTGCTCCCGCAAGCACGTAGAAATTCCATCAACTTTCATGAACTGATAATCAGAGTAAGTGTTGACAATGCACGCCCCCAGCCCGTAGACAAGCGTTATTTTTTTGCTAGTGGCTTTACATCGCACCGACACACATAGGTCTTATGGCGACGATGGGATAGGTAAAGCCTAGGAGTTAGACGGAAGCCGTCTTGGCCTTAATCAAGGTACAGCCCCAGAATTTGCCTGGTGTGAAAATGGGAAACCACGGAAAACCATCTTCAGGGCTGCCGACAGTGGGATTCGAACCCACTATCTCCCGGATTCAAGCTCACAGCCGCGTGCACCTAACCGCACTGTCAAATCACCCGGTGACAAGCGTTGTAACGTGTGATGATATTCTTCTTCAGTCTCTGCAATTCCGCCTCACGAGTCTTAAAAATTTCGATGAGAATTGGTTTATTGCACAACTCCCGAAACCACTGATTTCATCATCCAATCCGCACCTCCATCAGCAGATACTTCTCTACAAACCTATCCGATAAACCAAGACGCTCGGTCACAAACCATACCCACCCTACCACCACTACCTCCCGTACCACATATCCACAAATCAATCCAAGCAACCAACCAAACTACCACTACCCCCACTCAAACCACTCCACCCCCACAACCACAGAAGAAATAGCCTCCACAAAATAAACCATCTACACCTCACAAACACTCCAGTAACCAACCTCCCCTTCAACCTCAACAAATCCCCAACCACCTCCACCTCACCCTTCTCTTACCATAATATGCTACCCTGCCTCAAATTGAACCATGATGCAGCAAGGTGCCGGAACTCTACCCGCTGCAATAGGTGTGGCGGCCCACACGGTCACACCGAAGGTAAGGTGCCACGGGACCAGGCGAAGTGCGCGAACAGTCACGGCAGTCACGCGGCTTCGTTCACTGGTCGCACGTACTTCAAGAAGGCAGTAATTGCAAAACTGAAGGCACAACAGCACTTCCCAACCCATGCAAATCCCTACACCCAACCCAGACCCCCACCGCTAATCCCGCCCACACACCACCCCCGAACAACCAAATTAACAATACCCTACTACTATTACTCCTCAACCTCCTTAATACCCTGTCTACCCTGCTTCAGGGCCATCTCGGTGGATTGAGTAGCTGAGGCCCCAGAAAAACCGCAAACCATGTATCAACCATCCCCCCCCCCCTCCGAGATACACCTACACAAACCCCATGAATGAAAAGTTTTCACTTCCTTAAGTAAACCACGACAAGGTCTTCTAACACAAAACAGCCTTCCTTGTGCTAAAGATGAAGCACACGTTCTATGAAGACTTGGCAGTGTACACACCAAACATCCTGCATATTAACGATGCTTTTTATTCAAAATTAACATCCGCACACCCACGCTAAAGTAAACTCCCAGTTTATTAATGTGGTCATCACTGCGTAACGTTATCGGTAATAGTCTCACTAGTCTGCAACACTGGACATGGTTAGCACTTGGATGGGTGACCATCCAGTACTAACACACAAACTGCTGTGCTAGTCAATTTCCCTGGCCACATACATTATAACATACATACACTTGACTCACACACTTACTGCTAAAAACAAATTGTAAAGAAACACATACTGTATAACACTCACATACACCGAATAAATATATAATCGTAGTTAAGCAACATTGGACGTGGTCACCCAGTGGTTGGATGGCCAACGCCCGCACTCTCACACTACAGGCCGACAGAGGAACGCGGAATAGAGCACCGGTATCGGTACGTCACAAGCACCTATCTCTCCGGAGAGATAGGTGACACATACAGATCCCCACGTCTTCTATGGTGCGTGCGTTATTTCTCTATACACCATCATTCACACTACTGCACAAATAGAAGTCACAGGTAGGGCGAGCTGGCCATAACCCTGCACTAATTTATTGTTCTAACCCCGTAAATATCACGCGCTGCATTCACTGAATTATGAGCGGTACATGGTGTTCCGCTGGAAATATCCAGGAGACTATTACCGTTTAGTCAGTTAAAGAAATCTCCTTTAAAATCCATCGGTCAGAGTTATAGGTGTCGATGAAAATAAGTAAGCCCTACAATTCATTTAGCACTGATGGCGCATCAAATTTCTGACTTAAGGTTAAGAATTGTTCTTGGATTCTCAAGTGATAACACAGGTTATTTTGTGAATTTACATCTCTACGGAAATGAAATCACGTCTCAACAGAAAACAGCACTAATTCAGGATTTAATTCAGGATATCTTGGGCTTAATCTTTGCCCTTCTGTTATTTGTAAGGCTTAAATTTCAGTTGTATTCTCATCTGCGGCGAAGAAAGACATGAAACCTTACCTTCATGAACCAGTTTCATTGAAGATTTTTCGGGGGTGGGTTTCACTGAAGTCTTTCACAAATATCATGACTTGTTTCGTCAGTTGTTTCACTCTTTTTTTTTTGTTAGCACTGAACCCATAGCTTTGAATTCATTCACAATTTTCTTACATCCGTAGCACGTAGGTACTTGCAGTCTGCGAAATTGTTCGTGCAATTCTAGTGTCACTTTCTTTGCAGATTCATGCCTTAAAAATTTACAGCAAAAGAAATAACGCTGTTGAACACTTAATTATGAAACGGTGAAACGCACTTAACGGGTCAGTTACTACTGCAATTCAACTGGGGCTCGCACTGTCTTTTACTACCACCAAAACAACGATCTGTATACGGTCTATTATACCAAGAACATGAGTAAAACTGAGTATTCTGCGAAGAAAGCCGAGTCTCAAGAATGCTTACAACATCTGGAGAACTTATCTACGAACTTTCTGACACTGGGTATGTTTTCTCAGAATGTTTAGTTTTACTCGTGTTCTAGGTATATACTATGACCACCACCTAACAATAAAAGACGTTGAACCGACCGAGCTGGCTGTAAAGTTTGGACGGCTTTGGTATGAGCTTACATTCGAGAGATGGTGGGTTCGAATCCCATCGTAGCCATCCCGATCCCATCACTTTGCACATCCTTGCGCCGTCGAAAACCTTCGATGTGCTGGCGCGACTTTAAAATATCGCAAAAATAATACGTTAATTTGAAAAAATTCAGATATGAATGCGTATATTGGGACTAATTTCAGGCTATCCAATTGCGAATAAAGTTTATGGTTAAATGAATCTTCCTCTGCACCAAGATACTGTTCTCCGTTGTTATTTTCTTTAGCCATCAATTTGGAGAAAATACCTGTGAAGCATACTGACAATATTACTCACACCGAACTACCATTTTGAATTCTTCGATTCGAAGGAAGTCCTTGAGGAAATCGAGTGCACTGAAGATGGGCGTTGTTATTCCTCGGTAACTATTATAATCTATAGTTAACGAATTGATGACTGACCACACACTTTCACGTTTCATACGCAATAATTGACTACATCTTCAAAGAAGGAAATGATTGCTAATTCAAACAATTATAAATGAATATCGTGTGACAGTTGACCATGCAAACGGCTGTCCATAATGGAATTGTTAAAAGAATAGTATTTTAGGGTACGTGTTGCCTTGAATAAATTCTGAGTAATGTGACAAGCAATATTCAGAAATGGTGCAAGATTAATATACAGATGTAAGTATTAGATTTTGATAGGGGATTTCGTTACTTGTAGTAGGAAATATATTATCTTTATGGATGGCTCTGTAACGGAATCGTAACAAATCCTCTGCTATGAAACGTATTTACTCAAATGAACCAGAATGCAGTATTATGTACGACAGGGCTAGTTCTCGAGTTAAAGGAGTGGTCAGTGATACAGTATGAATTTCTCTGCTTCTCGTGGGTACCACCATTGAACTTTCTTTTAAGCGTTTTGGTGATCCAAATGCCTTTCTGTACTGTTTTTGATTCTTTACCTATGGATGTGGGCAAGTTTTCCTTCGTAAACATGACCATAAGGGATTGGATACATTACCTGCAGCAGTCTTTGATAGATTCCCTTCCGGTATCTAGTTATTTGAGAAGATCACTAGCTGTTTCCCGCTGACTCCTCCCGCAATGTACAAAGTATGGTGTTGTTCGTTACTATCCTCACGGATGTATTTGCAAAATTTCGAGTTAATGAAATAAAGCACATGATCTGCTGTGGTAATAGAATGCAGCATTATGTCAACAAAACACTTGAAAATACATTACACAAAGAAATTAAATTAAACCTTCCTTGGAACAACACTACTGTTAAATAGTAATAGTAAATAGTAATTAAAAAATCTTCATCATGGAGACAAATGTACTCATAACTTTTCTCACAATCCAGTAATTTAAGTAGTTATTACCTCAAACGAAAGCGCTTGATCCGTTGAGTGTTTTAGACCAAAACGAACTGCTTGCCTCAATTCGGACGAAAGATATGATTGCTTCAATGAGGAAAAATGTTGGAGAAATGAGACTCAAATTGAATGTTAACTCGTAACCTTCCTCAGAGTCAACCAATTTCAACAGTTAAGATCTGAAATTAAAGAGCTTGATCCACTGAGTGTTCTTAGGTCAAGACGAACTCCGTACCTCTATTAGAACGAAAGATATGATTGCATCAAAGGGACAAAAAATTGAAAAAATCAAATAATTTGAGGAAGGCGGAAGTTAAGTGATTTATAGTACCTGATGACAAATCTGTGCACGAATACCTTTCAGTTAAAAGAAAAATGAAGGAAATCGACCGGATAGTATGGCCGGACTGACTGATTTTAGTTTCTATGATTTTTTTCATTATATTCATTAGTGCTAGTACAAAGTGAAAAGTAAAAGTTGTAAATTACGGGCAGTGAATTTGTGATTTTCTGCTTATTTAGTAAACTAGTACATTTTTGCTATTCGATTTACCTCGCAACGACACAGATAGGTTTTATGGCGACGATGGGACGGGAAAGGCCTAGCAGTGGGAAGGAAGCGGCCGTGGCCTTAATTAAGGTACAGCCTGGTGTGAAAATGGGAAACCACGGAAAACCATCTTCGGGGCTGCCGACAGTGGGGTTCGAACCCACTATATCCCGGATGCAAGAAACTAGTAGTATTTATTGTAGTTTTCTCTTTCCAGGGAATTCTTTGTTGTACTCATGTTGTTGCAGTTGTTGTTGTTGTTGTTGTTGTTGGGTAATTACCTATTGTAACGATCACTCACCTATTTTCGGCTACCGTCATCTGGAACGCCATCTATGTTCATATACTCGCCGCTACTTCACTCATCTAACCGGTCTTGGACTTTCTCTGCTGCCTCGCCGTGCATCCGTCCTGGTGAACTGCTGACTGCACACTGAGTCTCCTCTGGGTTACGTTACCCGCTACGTCAGTGTCCGATATTTCTCGACGTTTTGTGTACTTTTTTCCGGAACTTTCTGCAGCGGTATTAAGGCTTCCCCCACATACTCGGTCTTCAGTCCAGCACTGATACCGAGTGTGGTTGGAGGGTCGCCTGAGGACTTCCGAGTATTTGCTGGGAAGCTCCACTTCTTTCATTTGCTGTATTGGGTGAGCAACAGAGTATTTATTTTATAATTACCACTATTATTCTTCTCCTATGGATTTTGGAGTTATCTTCATTGCTGTGGCCGGTTTTCTTTTAAGCTTGATATGAGTGATATTTTTCCTTAACAAATGAACATCGAGTAATATGCAATTTCAAGAGTTAGTGAGTGATTGAACTTGTGGCCTGAACGGTACAACTTATCACATAAAACTGTTCCTGCATTTGGCAGTGTTTATACTCAGGCGACTCCCATTATTGTGATCCCCGTCCTTGGTCTTTCCCGTGCCTTTCTTTTCCCTTTGTTTACCTCTTTGGAAATCTGTGTCCATATTCTCCGAGGCTTATAGGTTACCATGTTCATTTGATTAGTCACATATTATAACTTGTAAATGGTCTAGGGATTATATTCTAATGTACGTCATTCACGATGAGTGTTTTCTTTTGTGTGTCAGATTACAAAATTTCGAGTTGTAAAATTTAAAATTGATTTCCTTGTAGAAACAATATACTGTTTTGATTAACCTTTTTTCTTCTTATTATTACATCCACTAACCTCCAATTCGTCCCAGCTCTTTTCTCCTTGAACGTCTTGTCAAAGAATCTTAATCAACCAATACGTTGTTGCTATAAATCGTCACAAAATGGTAGCAGAGTAACTCACCCGATTTATTTAATGTTATCTTTTTTCAATTTTTCTCTTTTTTTACTCTTTGTTACTGTGCTCTCTTTTTCAACATGGCAACTTTTTCCGATAATTTTCCATTAAATTGTTCTGATAATTCTTTATATTTACCCCCGATTTCCCGGTCTCTACCTAATCCACCTTGTGCGGATTTAATTACTTTTGATGACACTTCGCCCTCAGAACCTTCTTCCACTATTTGTTCGTCTTCGCATTCTAACACTTCAGACTTATTTGATCAAGACCTAAAACCAAAACTTCCAAGTACCACTCATCATTTACATCCTGAATCTTCTAGGCCACTCACCTCATCGCCTATTTCCCCAAATCTACTCATTTCCACATTAAATTTAGAGATTATTAAACAGTCATTAACACAAGCGCCTCCTTTAACTGATAGAAATCCTCGAAATTTAACTATATGGCTATTTTTTGTCCGTAAATTTCTTAAAATTAACCTTGCCCCATTTTCTCAACTCATTAGTTTATTAACGTCTAAAACTATTGGACATTTAACGAATTTTTGGCTTGAAAATATGGCACATTTTTAGGATTGGGCTTAATTTCGCACATGTCTCCATAATTACTTTCTACCTTATGAGGTAGGTCATACATTAAGTTTGGAATTTTTCCGCCGTCATCAACGTTCTGACGAACCTGTACACGATTATTTAGACTCACTTTTTACTTTTAGTGATGTTCTTAATACCGCTAATAATCCATCGGACTTAATTTCAATTGTTACATTTTATGCTGTGCCTTCTTTCCGACAACTTCTTCAGATACATTCTCCCCCTACCTCTTTGCTACAATTGTATACCGCAGCACAAGCTCATACGACTTACTCGTATGCAGATATTTCCTTCTATGCTCGTGTACCACCACCAGTCTTACCTTCTGCTACTACCTCTCCCCCGGTGTCATTATCATTACCAATATCTCGTTCTGTTACAGTCAGTAAACCTATTATGTGTTACCGCTGTAGAGGTACAGGACATATAGCTAAATTTTGTGCCTCCCCCATCTCGGGAAACGCCCCCAACCCCCGTCCGTAGGCAGTGGACGCGTTCAAGGGGCAAATCTGCCTAATCAAATACATGCTTTTCATCACGACACCTTTACCACTCGGCAACCTTTTCGATCTTCTACTATTTATTACACTAAACCGAGCGTAAAATATGATTCTCACATTTTTTGCTCATTACCCAGAACTTCACATATTGTAGTCTTGCTCCACAATATTCCTACTATTGCACTTTTAGATTCTGGTTCAACGACTTCTTTAATTAGTTTAGAACTTTTCCAATCTCTTCAGACTATTTTTTCTCATCTTCAACTTTCTCAGTCTTCCCTTCGTTGTACTTCTGCATCAAATAATCTACTTCAGACCCTTGGCCAAGTCAAGCTCAACTTAAAAATTCAACATTTTTCGTGGACCTATTCTTTTAATGTTGTAGAAAATTTATCATATCCATTAATTCTAGGATATGATTTTTTTCGTCATACTGGTTTGGTACTTGATTCCTATTCTTCCTCTATTCGTTTCACCTTTTCGGATATTAGGATTCCATTAGTGAATTGTTCTGATTTCCCTCTTTCACATCTTCCTTCGGTTCGTAAGGACTATGTATATTGTAATCGTTCTCAGTCTTCCCAACTTGATAATTTGTTAGTTGAGTTTTCTGATGTTGTAACCTCTAAACCTGGAACCGTTTCCAATTTTCAAGCTCATATTGATCTCACTGATATCACGCCTGTTCGGTCTCCCCCGTATCATTTGAGTCCGCCCGGAATGAAAATTCTTAATCAACTTGTAGAAAAAATGCTGGTTGATAATACCGTCGTACCTTCCACTTCGGACTATGCCTCTCCCGCGTTCATTGTTGATAAACCTGATGGGTCCTTTCGTTTTGTAGTTGATTATCGTAAAATTAATTCTAAGATCCTCTACGATGCTTACCCCATGCCTAATGTTCAAACTGCGTTTCAACATTTTTCCAATGCACAGTCTTTTTCCCTTTTAGATTTCAATTCGGCCTATAATCAGATACCCTTAGATGATAGTAGCTCTAAGTATACTGCATTTATTACTCCCACTGGGCTGTATCAATTCACTAAAGTACCTTTCGGATTAAACCTTGGCTCACAAATCATGCAAAGATTTGTTGACAATCTTTTTTCTGATATAAAATATCAGTATCTATTTCCGTATGTGGATGATCTTTTGATTTATAGTCCTGATTTTGATACTCATATTAAACATCTTCGTGAAGTACTCTCTCGTTTACGTTCTGTTAATCTTACCGTCAATCCTTCTAAAATTATTTTAGCTCAGACTTCCTTTAAATTTTTGGGCCATATTCTGTCCAATAATGGCATTTCTGTTGATCCGGATCGGGTTTCTGCAGTTGATCGTATTCCTCCACCTAAAAATTTGAAGCACTTGCGAACATTCTTAGGTATGGTTGGTTTTTATTGTAAATTTATCCCTCACTATTCTCACATATCTGAGCCACTTAATTTACTTAAACGAAAAGACATGAAATTTCACTGGGGAGAACAGCAGCAAACTGCATTTATTTCTCTCAAATCTGCCTTAACCAAAGCCCCTGTTCTTCAAATACCTGACTTTGATTTACCCTTTGAAGTTTTTACGGACGCCTCTGACGTTGCTTTTGGAGGAGTCTTAAATCAAAACCGAGACGGTAAACTTCTTCCTATTGCTTATTTTAGTCGCTTGCTTTCGCCTACTGAACGTAGGTATTCTGTTTATGAAAGGGAAGCATTAGCGTTAATCCTCACTCTTAAGCATTTTTCGGAATACCTTGACCATCGGCAATTTCTTGTTCAAACAGATAATCAGGCTTTATCCTGGCTACTGAACAATGCCCCTAAAATAGGCAGGACCGGTCGATGGCTACTCCGCCTTTCTAGTTTTAAGTTTTCTGTAAAATTCGTTTCAGGTTATCAAAATTCAGTCGCTGATGCTCTTTCTCGCCTTTTTGACCAATCTCCCTCTTCAACTTTAGATCAACTTCCTTCTTATGAAATCAATGCGATTTCTTCTCTTATTGATTTTCCATTATCTTTTGACTCTTGTCATCAGCATCAATCTACCGATTCTTATTGTAAAGATATTAAGATTTCTCTTTCTGCTGCTAACTATGATGGACCTTTTCGGATCCATAATGAATTGCTGGTTTTTAAACCAACTCCTAAATCAACCCCTAGATTAGTCATTCCTTCCCCTTTACGTTCGATGCTGTTTCAGTATTATCATGGGTCTCCTACAGGGGGACACTTTGGGCGCGCTAAAACTTATTCTCGGTTGGCATCTCAATTCTTTTGGCCCAATATGCGTAAGGATGTCTTCAATTGGGTTAAATCTTGTACTTTATGCCAAAAACACAAACCTCGGAATACATTGTCCTTTGGTTCTCATTCCACCACACCTTCTACTTATCTTGCAGAGTGGTATTATATTGATGTTGTAGGACCTATCACTAAATCTTCCCACGGCAATGCATACATTTTTACTCTGCTTGATGGTTTCTCTAAATTTTTAATTTGGCGTCCGTTGCGTATTCTTTCTGCTCAGACTATTATTCGGCTTTTGAATGACCAAATTTTCCCTATTATTGGTCTACCGAAATACCTAGTTTCTGATAACGCTACCATTTTTACCTCAATCCTTTTACAACTTTTGCTTTATGAATGGAATTAACAAGGTCTTTACCTCCCCCTACCATCCTCAAGCCAATCTCGTCGAACGATATCATAGAAATTTGAAAGTTCTATTGTCCATTTTTCATTCCGAAGATCAACGCCATTGGGATTCTGAATTACCTGCCTTTGCGCTAGCACTTAATTCTGCCATCAATAACTCCACCTCTTTTTCACCGGCGAAATTGTTTTTGGGTAGAGATTTGCAAACTCCTTTAGATTTAACATGGGATCTACCTTCTTTGCTCCTTTGCCCCCTAATCAAGTCACTCAAGCGGAGTGGAAAAGGGCCTTAACTAAATTGCACCAGGCACGGGAGGTCCATCGACGGGTTCACGACCGTGGGCACCGTCCATCAAAATTTAAACTTTTAGATAAAGTACTGTTAAAGAACCATCCTCAAAGTTCCGCGAGTGATCATATATCTGCTAAACATTGCCCTCGTTGGACAGGCCCTTTTTCAATCATTCGCTTCTCTACTCCGGTTTCTGTGTTATTACAGGATGCAAATGATCCTTCCATTGTTAAAAAGGCCCAGGTTTCGCAGTTGAAACAGTATTTTCAGTAATTTCATTCTTTTTCTTTTCTCTTTTGCTGTACCCAGTGACCCTTCAACCCCACCCGGGTCAACTGGACTCTCCCATCTTGGTGAACATTAGGGAATGTTCCCCTTCTTTTGTTTTATTTTTTTATATTATGTATGCAAAAAAATTACCCTAGACCATATTGTGTTTGTTTATTGTAAATTTTTCATAACCCCCCTCCCTTCCTTGTGCCTTTACTATTTGTTTATTTAAACTTTGTTTCTTGCCGAGTCTGCTTTTGTTACAGCTCCTCTTTTTCTTCCTTCCTCTTCGCCCGTCGCCATTCGTCGGGTCCATCTTGACTTCCGGAATCCTTCGGATTCCTGGCCGGCGGGGGAATGTGCAACGATCACTCACCTATTTTCCGCTACCGTCATCTGTAACTCCATCTATGTTCATATACTCGCCGCTACTTCACTCATCTAACCGGCCTTGGACTTTCTCTGCTGCCTCGCCGTGCATCCGTCCTGGTGAACTGCTGACTACACACTGAGTCTCCTCTGGGTTACGTCACCCGCTACGTCAGTGTCCGATATTTCTCGACGTTTTGTGTACTTTTTTCCGGAACTTTCTGCAGCGGTATAAAGGCTTCCCCCACATACTCGGTCTTTGTTACTGTGCTCTCTTTTTCAACATGGGAACTTTTTCCGATAATTTTCCATTAAATTCTTCTGATAATTCTTTATATTTACCCCCGATTTCCCGGTCTCTACCTAATCCACCTTGTGCGGATTTAATTACTTTTGATGACACTTCGCCCTCAGAACCTTCTTCCACTATTTGTTCGTCTTCGCATTCTAACACTTCAGACTTATTTGATCAAGACCTGAAACCAAAACTTCCAAGTACCACTCATCATTTACATCCTGAATCTTCTAGGCCACTCACCTCATCGCCTATTTCCCCAAATCTACTCATTTCCACATTAAATTTAGAGATTATTAAACAGTCATTAACACAAGTGCCTCCTTTAACTGATAGAAATCCTCGAAATTTAACTATATGGCTATTTTTGTCCGTAAATTTCTTAAAATTAACCTTGCCCCATTTTCTCAACTCATTAGTTTATTAACGTCTAAAACTACTGGACATTTAACGAATTTTTGGCTTGAAAATATGGCACATTTTCAGGATTGGGCTCAATTTCGCACATGTCTCCATAATTACTTTCTATCTTATGAGGTACGTCATACATTTTATGTGGCTGCGTTTTTCGTGGAAAAGTCTACCTGAGATCTTTCAAGAATATTTTCAACCACATGCTCGCACATACTTCCAAACTGATATCCACGGCAGTGACGAACCTTTCATAACTTAATCTATAGCAGATTTTAAACAATGTACTTACAGTTTCATCCGGTGACGCATCGTGATAGTACAGTCATGGTTTTCACAAAAATACACTGGAACTAACTATTTGTGTTTTACTTAAAAAGCCTAATCTAAACTATTCAGAAAAAATTAACTGGTATTTTACTGTCGCTGACGTTTTATAGTTTCACTCGCATACTGAGTGTACGTGGATCAACGTCAAACGAGGGAAAATATTTGTCACGGCGTATAACATACGTTATATTCATGAAGAATGCTACAGAACTCACGAAACTCTATAATCCAAGAGGAATACTATAAAAATTCACTACATACCACCATCACAGACAACCAAATGCAAAATGATTTTGCCTAACGCTTAAATCTGTGTTTATGCTGGGCAACCTACATAATTTTATGCGGCTATCGTAACACACACTCCACACGTGCCATATTTAATTGCTCGAAAAACTGCATACCTGCCGAAACCCAATACAAAAATATATTCTGATATATTACAACTTAATTCGTATACTGGCTCTATTTTTAGTAGCAATACGATTCACAAGTAGCTATACTGTTAGGATGTCAATATTTTTCTTGCAGTCTCTAGCGTGTGGCGTTGAGGACTTCGAGTGTTAAGTATTAAAACTAACATTACCTTACCTCAGCCTCACGCCGTAAATTGCTGCCGAGAGAGGGCCTACAGCACCGCCCAGCTCCCAGGACAAGGAAGCTTCAAGTGCATGCGTCACCAAAGCGACCTTAAATTTCGCTGGGGTAGCTCTCATTTGCGCCGGCAAGGAAACCCAGCTCACTGGAGAAGCCGAACTGCGGTAGTGCGAGCGGTTTTTCGAGATATCTGTACTTGGCTTGGCTTAGATGTTCGCAATTTTTTAAACATTATAAAAAGCGTTCTAAGGAATATTTAGAAACTGTGAATACAAAGTTCTTAACCCCAGCAGCTCTGGGGTAGATAGGGTTCAGTGCACGCCACTAGTGGAAATTTACCTTCCCCCCGTGCAAAGGCCGTTAGACCTCTACGAAAATGAATTTTCTTTATTTTGCAGAGCATGATAGTTCTCGTGGGGCGAACAATGGCGAAAGGGGGCCGATATGGATGTAAAATAGTGAAGAATGATAAAATATACCCAGCTGAAAATCATTGTGGATCTGTTGCCATCGGCCATAGTTGTCACAATGTGTAGTCCATTTTTCAGACACTGAGGTGCTAGTAAAGTTATCGAACTTCTAAAATAGACTTGAGATAACGTGGTGGTACTCGAAGTGCCGTCCCAGAGGAAGTTACCTGAAGTAAAGAGAAGATCTATAAAATGCCATAATTTGTAACACGGCTGCGGACTATAATACAGATCGTGGGGGGATAAAACAATTCCCAATTTAAATGGAAGATAAATAAAGGCGAAGATATAATTCAAAATAATGTAGGACCTACTAAAAAATTTAAATTTCTAATGATTTTTCAAAAACGAAGTACTAACGCTTAATTCAAAGTATGTTCTAGTTAAAGTTTACAGGTCTTATCTTTTTTTGTAATAATCCACTTCCTTAGTTCATTCGAGTATGTGATTAGGTAGTTTGAGTATTGTTTCAATGAGAAACACTTGTCCACACCCTGCAATATCAAATCAGTTCAATTCGTGCATGTATGTGCCTTCTGCAGCATCTCGAGCTAAAGCATACGTACATATCTGTCAATATGTAACAAGACCTCCCCTGCGAACCATGTGCCCTTGCCACGATGGGGAGGCTTGCGTTTCCCATTAAAGCAGATAGCAGAGCCTCAGGGGCAATGATATCGGATGGGTATATGTTGAGAGACCAGGCTAACGAATGGATCTTCGAATGGGAGCAGCAGCTTATCGGAAGTTGCAAGGGCGGCAGTCCAGATAATTGACTGTCACGCCCTTGTACTAATACTCAACATGGTTTCGCTGTGTTGATACTGCTACACGGCTGAATGCAACGGGAAACTACAGTCATAACTAACTCGCAAGGACATGCAGCTGTCTCTGTATGAATGATTTACTGATGATGGCTTCCTTCCGGGTAAAATATTCCGGAGGTAAAATAGTCCCCCATTCGGATCTCCGGGTGGGGACTACACGATACGGGGCGATCACCAGGAATATGGATACCCACATTCTGCGAGTTGGAACGTGGAATGTTAGAAGTTTGAATCGCTGTGGTAGGTTGGAGAATCTGAAAAGGGAGATGGATAGACTAAAGTTAGATGTAGTTAGTATTAGTGAAGCACCCTTTGGCAGGAAGAACAGGATGTTTGGTCAGGCGACTACATAATTATCAACACAAAATCAAACAGGGGAAATGCAGGAGGTGGTTTAATACTGAATAAGAAAATATGGTAGCGGGTAAGCTGATACGACCAGCATAGTGAAAGAACTACTGTCGTCAAGATAGACACCAAACTAATGCCCACCACAGTAGTGCAGGTCTATATGCCTACTAGTTCTTCGGATGATGATGAAATCGAAAGAATATATTGCGCCCGTATTAGTCAAGTCGGAGAACAAGAGACACCCCAGGGGTGCTCAGTTCGACATGATATTACTTACTGAATAACTATAAATGGCAGTATTAAACATTAGGTTCGGAAATAAGAATAATCGATATTCAATTAATATTATAACATTGTTTATTCCAAATAAAAGAAATACTTTTGCATCCTGATTATCTTTGATTATGGGAAATGATCGCTACGTTAGTTAATTTAATGATGATTCTTGACGTGACGTAAAAATAATTCAAACAAATGGGATGGTACACGTGACTTATTTGCCCTGAAATTATAACAGAGTTCAGTTCTGTAATAACATGTTTCATTTGTTGATCGTATACTTTTATAATATTACATTTTTGAATCTTGAAAATGAGGATGATATATCAAATTCCTCGAACAATCTGAAAAACACATTTAATTTTAATGGAGTGTATGAAATATAAACTATTCAAAATTTAAAATGTCTACATCTTCTCACATCGAAATGTTAATGAAGTTACGTTCTTTAAATATTCATTATCTTTAAATGTATCTTGAAAGTGCTTTTGAAATGAAGTGAAAATTACCTCGAGACGTCGAGTGTATCTGCTGAAAGTTATTCTCACTTATCTCCTCGAGAGAACTAAGATCTAACGTTATCGTTACGTGGTCATCTATAAGGAATCAAAATTATTAATCCACAGAAACCATTTAAATCAAAATAATGTATCGACGTTGGAACTCTGTCAAAATTGTAAATTAAATGTAACTAAAATGTCACAGATCTCCCTCTGTTAACACAACACATCCATCTGAAATATACAAGACATAACTTATAAATAGAAAATCTGACTAATTCTACCACCTATCTTCAGGAAAAATTCTAAAGAAGAAAAATTTACAACATTTACATCAATATTTACATTACTTTCTACCAGTACACCATTCAAACTTAACATTATCACTCACGATTAGATTCATTCTGAGGTATCATTGAAAATGTGAAGTCTCCACGTGAGTATGAAATCGAGCGATAAAAGTGAGCTCGCCTGGTATCGAATTACAGTCTGATCTGGATATTTATTTGAGAATCTACTTCCAAATTTAATCCCTTTCCAGTAAGATTCACACAAACAGTCGATGCGTTGAATTAATGACTTCCATAAGTTACAACAGGATAAGCTTATTCCTAAAGATTAAGACAGAATTCTGGATTACATCTATCGACATATACTTATTATTATCAGAAGGTTTTATCAAAGTGACTACAATATATATATTCTCGAAGAACCATTATCTATTTCCATCCATGGAAATATCATGTATTAAAAATATCGTTGCACAAACACATCACAATTCACTATCAGAAGACTCACATCACATGTACTAATTCACCATAAATTCATAGTACAATTACAACCTTATAACGACGACTAATAGTCTCCACAACTGTATACCACAAAACGTATAGTCAGAAAATTACGTAAGAATATGTTATCGTCCAAGAAAGAAGTCTTTCTGCCATTAACTTAGTCTCGATTGTTAAATATACCGTTAAGAATTATATATCTCTACTCACGTACTCCTAATAAATCCATGATCTCATTCCGGAATTGACATCCTGATGACATACTACAATTACCACGAGGTACGAATGTAAGTCCAAATATCACGGAAATATCGAAAAATATAGGGAAAGTATCATCTCAGTAAATTCCTGCGACACAGATTAACTCCCTAATGCAATGAAATTCGTTAAATAAGAAAGGGTGCTTACGTTAACACATGGATAACTTCCGCTGATCTATCATTTCAGAACTCAGTAACACGTGGTTAGGAAAATGAATCAAGTACACGAACTAGACTTCATTTCCTAACTCGAACATTAGGAAACAATTAAAGAAATAACATGAGAAATAAATCAACTACAGACTACAAGACCACACCAAGAGAATAGAAAAAGAAATAAATTTCTACGAAGAACAGATATAAATAAAGACGTTGTCGACTTAACTTATACTGTAGGCTCCATGTTGAGCTCCTGACGTGCTCAGTCGAACAGTCTAGGGTTGAAATCCTTGCATTTCCCCACCGTTGACAACGGTCCGTAGATTTAGCAGTTCATGATGAAATATGTGTAGAATTCAGTACGAACTCCCATCTTCTTGAGATGTATGCTGTTGAGGTCCTCTTCAACTCTACACTTCCCGATGATTTTGCTGAACTTTTTACAGAATAAATTAGAGAAAGTCCTAGGCACAATCCTGCAAATGATTACTGAAAAACACCTACTTTAATTATTTAACTGCCTCCATTCGACGTCTGTTAGTTGAATACACTAATTGTGGTCGTATAGACTGGCATAATTTAAGTATGGCTTAAAGCTGGATATGTGTCCTCACCATCGCTGGTGAAGACTGGTTCTCAACTGACGTTCTCGTAGGCCAGTGTACCAAGCGTAGCTGAATAATAAATGCAATGAAGTGAGAATGAGCGTGAGTATGACTTCCTTTAAATAATGCCATGCCCCACTGATCGTAGGAAGTACAAGTCAGTTCAAGTACTGAATTCTTGTCAGCTCCTTTATTTAATTCATATTACTTTTTACCAGCACACCATTCAAAATTAAATATAAATTCAATTACTAATTATTGTAGTTTACACGTGATATCATTATCACTGATCAGTCTAACTTCACTTTTATACACATTTTTAAGTACATATATCACGCCGTCGATGTTATTAATAATATTTTCTTTACTTTTAATAAAGTACAACTGTACGTGAACATATTCCAGATATTTTCTTCTCTCTTCCTCATTTACTTCTAGTTTTAATTTTCTGATCCAGCTAGTGCTCTCCCCTTCATGTTTGAAAGCGATCGCCAACTTGCACAGGGACAAGTACATGCGATGCCGACAAAGAACCAGACTCTTGACACACTACCCTGCATTCAACCACTTGACAAGAAGCATAGGGTCACTATATGAAGACATAGAAGATTTAATACAATATGTAAAAGATGACGAGAATCTTAATGTGATGGGAAACTGGAATGCAATGGTAGGCAAGGAAGAGAAGGTAATTCAGTAGTAGAATCCGGAATTGGACAAAGGAACGGAAGAGGAAGTCGGCTGGTTGAATTCTGCACTGATCGTAATTTAGTCCTTGCCAATACTTCGTTCAAATGCCGGGAACGACGGCTGTATAGGTGGACGAGACCTGGAGACACTCAAAGGTATCAAATAGACTTCATTATTATTAGACAGAGATTCAGAAACCAGGTGTTGGATTGCAAAACATTCCCAGGAGCAGATGTGAACTCTGACCGCAACATGTTGGTCATGAAATGCCATCTGGAGTTGAAGAAATTGAATAAAGGAAGGAATGCAAGGAGAGAGGATCTAGAGAATTTGAATGAAAAGAGTGCGAGGGATTGTTTCAAAGAACATGTTGCACAAGGACTAAATGAAGAGACTGAAGGAAACACAATAGAGAGTGAGTGGATAGTCATGAAAAATTAAGTCAGTAGGGCTGCTGAAGAAATGTTAGGAAGTAAGAAAAGATCAATTAAGGATCAGTGGATAACTCAGGAGATACCAGACCTGATTGATGAACGACAAAAATACACGAATGCTGGAAATGAAGAGGATAGAAAAGTATTCAGCCGATTAAAGAATACAGCGGATAGAAAGTGCAAGGTAGCTAAGTATGAATAGCGGAAGGAGAAGTGCAACGATGCCGTAGGTTGTATGGTCCTAGGAAAGGTTCATGCTGTATACAGGAAAATCAAGTAACCCTTTGGAGAAAGGATATCTAGGTGTATGAATATTAAGAGCTCAGATAGAAAGCCACATCTAGGGAAAGAGGACAAATCAGAAAGATGGCAGGAACATATCCAACAGTTGTATCAAGGTAAAGATGTAGATGATATGATTCGGAAACATGAAGAAGATGTTGATGCTGATGGAATGGGAGATCTAGTTATGAGGTCAGAGTTTGACAGAGCTATGAGAGACCTAAAGAAGAACAAGGCACCTGGAATTGATGACATTCCCTCTGAATTAATGACTGTCTTGCAAGAAGCCAGCATTGCAATGTTATTCCATTAAGTGTGTAAGACGTATGAGACAGGAGAAGTGCCATCCGATTTTCGGAAGAATGTTGTTATACCTATTCCCAAGAAAGACGGTGCTGACAAGTGTGAAAACTACCGCGCCATTAGTTTAGTATCTCATGCCTGCACAATTTTAACAGGTATTATTTACAGAAGAATGGAAGGACAATTTGAAGCTGAGTTGGAAGGAGATCAATTTGGCTTCAGAAGAAATGTAGGAACACGTGAAACAATTCTAAATTTACGTCTGATCTCAGAGGATTGAATTAAGAAGGACAAGCTCACGTACATGGCGATCGTAGATCTAGAAAAGGCATTCGATAATGTTGATTGGACCAAGCTATTTAAGATTCTGTAGGTTATTGGTATCAGATACCGAGAACGAAGAATTACAATCAGAATAAATATCAGTCTGCAGTGATAAGAATCGAGGGATTTGAAAAGAAGCAGCAAACCAGAAAGGAGTGAGGCAAGCCTGCAGTTTGTCCCCACTCCTTTTCAATGTTTACATAGAACAGACAGTAAGGGATATCAGAAAGGAGTTTGGAAAGGGAATCACAATCCAAAGAGAGGAAATAAAAACCTTGAAATTTGCCCATGCTATTGTTATTTTATATGAGACTGCAGAAGATTTCGAGGAGCTGGTGAGTAATATGAACGAAGTCTTGGGTAAGGAGTACAAGATGAAAATATATAAGTCCAAAATTAATGTAATGGAGTGCAGTCGAACGAAGGCAGGTGATGCAGGAAGTGTTAGATTAGGAAATGAAGTCTTAAAGGAAGTAGATGAATATTGTTACTTGGGTAGTAAAGTGACTAATGATGGCAGAAGTAAGGAGGACATAAAGTGCAGACTAGCACAAGCATGGAAGAGCTTTCTAAAGGAAAGAAAATTGCTCACATGGAAAACATTGATATAGGAATAAGAAGATATTCCTGAAGACATTCATCTGGAGCGTGGCATTGTATGGAAGTGAAACATGGACGATAACTAGCCCAGAAAGTAGGAGAATAGAAGCATTTGAAATGTGGTGTTACAGAAGAATGCTGAAGGTGAGATAGATCGAATCACGAATGAAGAGATACTGAATCGAACTGGTGAGAGGAGATATATTTGGCTAAATTTGAAGAGAGGAAGGGATAGATTGATAGAGCACATCTTAAGACACCCAGGACTTGTTCAGTTGTTTTTTGAAGGAATTGTAGGCGGTAATAACGGTAGGGATAGACCACTGTATGAATGTGACAAACAGATTAGTGCAGATGTAGGATGCAATCGTTACGTAGAAATGAAAAGGTTAGCACAGGATAGGATGGCATGGAGGGCTGGATCTAACCACAAAAATGACTCAAACAACAACAACAAAAAGTGGCAAGGAGAATAAATATATAAATCCTTGAAATATTTCCATTTGTTTCACATTCGTGATAATGTATTATCTGCATGTCCCGTCAATGTAAACGGACATGTTTCAAATATTTTTATTTCACCTCAGCAATAAAACATAACGCTTCCTTTTTCCAATACATGACGCCCAGCAACTGTGTCAGACCACGTGGTTATTACAGTCCGCTTCGGTCTCACGCAGCAGATAATTGCTGCAATGCCGCATTCCATCGCATTCACCGTGAGAACAAAAACAACCACCTCCAACGCACACAATTTATTTTTCCTATGTAGATGGCTGCAGTACGTTTATGTATTTACTACCTCGCTTCACACTGTGATTCAATTAAAGTACATCAGCTACCATTACGACAACCATAATATTCTTCGTTATTAAGGCATATCATTCATATTAATATCAAAATTGATTTTGGCTTACATCAATGTCTTGTCCCCTATTACGTCAAGAAGAAATCGATTGATGTTTGTTTTATTTTTAACTTCTTAATACATTTCATTACCTAATCGCAATTCAAATAACACAAAAGAACATTCGGTGCGATTGATTAATTTGAAAAAATATCCGTGTCACCTTCACCACACATTTGTCACATAACTTGCCAAGGTGACTCCTACCTAGCTCAATGGCCTTCAGATATTGAAGTGCTGTGTAGTCACCATGAGGACATCTTCATCTGTATATTATCTCTCGTGACCGAGTTCACTACCGCTCATATCAGGCAGCACCTCACATGATGCTAAAAGAATCCCGTTTCAACCCTCTGTCCGGAATCAAAATCCCTGAACTGGCCAGGAATCGCACCCTGGGTATGAGGGTAAGAAGCAGGCACGCTAACCCTACATTGCGGGGCTGACGGTAAAAAATAAGAAAGAACTGTTCAATTGAAAGATCATCGAGTCATCGATAGGGATAGCCAACAGGTGACAAGCACTTCATGATTTGGCGCTTGTAGTGGTCGGTCTGAGACACGCATCCGCCTAGAAGAAGGAAATGTTGAAGCAACATGCGTGTTTATTGGTTACATTCGAAATAATACTACGTGGCATGATTAAATTTCAAGGGGCTTTGACCGGGGACACTATCACGAAGTATGCCTATGCTCCTCAGTAATGCATTTAACGCGCTGCCAAAGCAAAAGTGAACAATAGGCGTTGTTTTCGCTGGGGTCTAATGGATCGCCCATAGCTAAGATCTCTCCACTTGCAACTGTCGCCTCCTTGTTCAGCTGAATGAATCACTGAAGAGTAAGCGTGTTACCATCGATCAAGTGGTTCCTGATGGTGCGAAATAGTACGTAAATCAGGAGCTAGCATCCTTCATTGTTGAAACTTGTTCGTTGTGGAGACAGGTGCCTGAATGTTGCGGATGGTTATCATCTCTTGACCCTCGCAAACTACAGTATAATCCGTATACTGAATTTTGGTATCGTATATTTTGACCAGTACATGTAGCGTAAGTTTCCAGATGGCAGTCTATGTTTCAATTAAGCAAACCGTATACAGAGTATTTGATGTCAAAATGTCAGAACTTAATATTTGAGTGACAATTTAAAATTACATTTGACCAATTTTCATCCTTATTTAATGTATCAAAGAACTCAGTGTCCGTATGACTTTCAAGAGGTCTTATACAATTGTACTGTAAGTTCTCATTCACGCATAACTTCTGCAATAACTTGTATATTCTGTGACTTCAACAAAATGTTAGAAAATCTTGCTAAACTACGCAGATAACAGACATAAGCCGCACAATTTCCTCATTTGTTCAAATTAAATGTCGATATCTTCAGAAATAATAACTTTGGTCGGTATAGAATTAAGTCTATTTGAAATCTTATATGTCTGTCTTTTATTTTGTAGATTGTTTCTTAATACAGAGAGTATCTAATAATCACCATTTCCTTTTAAATACACTGTACGTCTAATTAACGGTGAGCACTCGAATTTCAGTAATCTAAACGTTAATTAATGGCTATCATAGCTTAGTCTACAGCGCAAACTGGAATTGGATATACGGAGGAAGTGATCTGATGTTTTCATTCATAGTCTCACTTGGACGGCGTCTTCATTTGTTAATCGGTATAGTGCATACGGGACAGGGCTTTAGACTATTTACGTATATATAAAAAATGTATATATTTACATATTTATTTATGATTATGTATTCACACTTTCATTTATAGAGGAAAAGATACATACATAATAATACGGCTTGCCTCTTAGGCAAGGAGCCCTTACACACAACACACTGCACCCATAAGGCGAATAGCCTAATGGATAATTAATTAATTTATCAGTTTTAATATATAAATCCACGTAAAGCAAATTCACTTAAGATACTTCCCAGGTTTTGCAACAAAGAGACATTCTAGAGACCAGAGCAAATCCCCAGTACTTGTTTAAAATCACGCACCGGAAGACCCGAAAATCATAAAAGCTTCAAATGAGACTTAATGGGCCACCTTGCAACATTTCTGTTTGGACTTTCTCATGGGAAACCGGATATCCGGAACAATAGTGGCCGCACACTGCAGTAAGACGGAGAAAACAGATGACAGTGAGAGGCAGAATCAAATCAATCACAAAATTGAAAAATATAACCACCCTGCCGAACTGAAAATGTTAGTTATTGTCAATATTGTGAAGTGAGTTAAAGAAGGAATACTGTGCTATCATCTTTAACTAATTAAGGATACATTTTGTGTTGATTTCAGTGATAAAATGTATTTCATTATTAATTAATTATCGACAACTACGTCATAAGTGTAATTGGAATAGACTCATCCAAAGTGAAAACCCGCAATGTGGCAAATCATAGAGGATACACTAGCTAAATAACACCAGTGACGCTAGTGAATTTATGTGAAAATGTACGATCGATTTCCATAGTAATTTGGAACAGTGGAACCGCACCAATTTATGGAATTATAGCCTATTGTTTAATGTTAAATTAAGTGACGGACATTAATAAAATTCTACGAGAATTTATAAATATCATTTCGTCATCCCTTCTCCAGGGTAGTTCCGGGGCGTGGCGTAAGAAATATACAAAATGAGGCCAGGAAGCCGTGAAAATATTCAGTCTATATTCAGTCTTCGGAACGCAGTCCTCAGTTGTCGGCAGTGTGTGCCAATGTCAGTCGAGGTGAGTGTCAGTCTCAAACAATGGCAGTCTTCAGTCTTCAGTCAGACTCAGACAATCGTGCAGTCTTCAGTATTCAATGTTCAATCCTATTTTGAGGAACTGTCAATAATGTTTTATCGATGAGTGTGATTCGAAGAGTGTATGTTAATCGTCACGAAGAGTCTACGTATTTTTGAGTGAAAATGTTGCTTTCTCATAATTCTACACTCAAGTTTTGAATAGTCTACGACACTTAGATGAACTTTGCAGTATTACATTAGCAAACATTGGGACAGTTATACTTACATAAATAGTGTAAAATAGAAATCTAAGAGGATTTATTTACCAATGGGAGTTGTATGCAGGGAATTTATCGTAAGGAAAGCCGGCACCATATGCAGCGATTGCTGACATTTCATAAAAACAGTAGCATTTAAAGACTAAATGAGTAACTCAACAGTTTTTCTGAGATGAAAGGGTAACTGACCGCCAAGGACGAAGTCCAGAGTTCGAAAGAGGCAGGCAGTTAACCGGTAAGCTTGTTGACAAACATTTCATGAGGGTAGGAGCTGTAACCGGAAGGGGATAGCTGACCAGCTGATCGAGGAAATGACTGATAGCGGAATTAGATCTTTCCAAATACAAACTAGGATAAGCTGTATCATAGTGTAGAATCTCAAGAATTCGTGCGCAAGAATTAATGCGTGTGCTTCGTGATGTGATGTATTCAATTCGCGTAGGCTACGCATGTTGTAGCGCAATCATAAGATCCAGTATGGAGTAAACCGTCATGTAACTGCGACGGGAGGATGCAGTGTGCAGCCAAGAGATAAGGTAAAGAAATGTTGAGTTCATTATCTATATAAATTAATGGCGTTGAACAACGCGTTGTCCGTATAGATTAGATTGATATAGTGTAGTTGTAATGTTGATTTCCCGCACCTAATAATAATAACAGTTATGCGTTACATTTGTAATAAAAATCATATCACACTTTAGAGCAATCAGATTTACGATCGGAATCTGAATGTTGTGGACTCGCGTTGTGAATAATAATAATAAAGTTTGTGGATGTCAACGTCAATTTTCAGTGTGTGTGTATGAAGTGCAAGATCCGTCGTAATATTCTGAACCATACTAATTATTTGTGTTTCACTGTAGTCTTACCATATTATTATTATTATTATTATTATTATTATTATTAATAATAATAATAATAATAATAATAATAAAAAGAAATGAACGTCGGTTCAATATTTTGTCAAATCATTCAAATCTTGATAAATAACATGTGTTTTATAAATAATGGTCACAGTGATAATTTATGTCTATAACAATCAATAGTCAACATGAGATGATAATGTTATTGTGTTTTGGAACGTAGATAATTTGTGCTGAGGTAGCGTATAATGGTCAGGTGGTGAAGAGTAATGCTATATTTTGAATAATATTGATGATAATAATAATGTTATCAGAAATAAAATGGATAATCTTCATCAGTATACGCGAATTTGAGTTGGAGAGCAGAAGAACCTATTGAGTAGGCAATCATGTTTTATTTATAGAGAGTCGTGCTACATTGTGTATTAGAGGACTCGTTGTTAGCTTGCAGAAAATAAATATAATTGACATGAATACACAAGAAGAGGTCCGAATGATTCGCTAGAAAAGATGATCACGAATGTAAAAATGGTATCCCTGAGAATAATGAATAATAAAATTCGTCTTTGAGGAACAGTGGACGACTGACATTAATAAATAAGTTAAATGTGGAAATAGAGCACATGAATGGCCATACGCGTCGCGAAGAATAAATGAAATTCGTGTTTGAAGATAGAGGAGCAAGTCTACGGTGATAAACGAGAGAAATAGTCGTGTGGAATACACCAATAATGAAAGGAAAAATAAGGGATTAATTGAAGTAATGTGCTCATAGATACTCTAGAGAAGAAATAGTGGACCTATAAAGAGAGGAAACAGCAGAGCAAGATAACAATGAGAATTATTATGTGTTGTTGGTGAAATGTTTAATTGTGAGATGAATCTGATCTATGATAAAAATTAAATCAGTGTGGAACGATTGTCGACAAAAGAAACTCAGCGTCTATGAAATAATAACAATAAATCTCGTAAGCGTATGTGACTACCTTATAAACTGTGATGGTAATTTAGAGTTGATTTATCGTGGTAACTCATGTCATTTAAAAAGGTTACTTAATTGATCTTGGTTAACGAAATATTATGCAGGAACTTGCGTTATGTGAAAATAATGTTTTAATCGACGGATCATGGTTAATAATAATAATAATAATAATAATAATAATAATAATAATAATAATAATAATAATAATAATAATAATAATAATCGTATGGCCTCAGCTACCGTGTGCATACATTTCAAGTTGACGCTATCCTGGCTGTCTGCTCGTCAATTTCAACGTTCCGTTTTACTCTAGTCCCACTAGATGACAGACCGTGTAAACCGAAACTCTCTTGGGCGTCTATGGCTGAGATTTTAATGAATTTTGTCGGGTAAACACCAAATGTGTCACCAGAGATCTTTTACATGCCGACATCGTACGACATGGAGTGCCGAATGGACTTTTTTCCGCCCTTCAAACATCCGACTACCTCTGCCGAGTTTGAACCCGCTATCTTGGGATCCGGAGGCCGACACTCTACCACTGGCCCACAGAGGCCGCTGGATCATGGTTAATAAATTCAGATAGGAAAATTGTGAATTACAAATCATGGTATTAAAATTCAATGTCCGTGTAAAGTCAGATTTAGTGTTATGTTGCTTTTGTTTGTGCAACACTAAGTTGACTGTCTTGTACATTTGTAAACAATATAAATGTTGAAGGGCATTTTGATCATATAGATGTTACTTAGATAGAAAGGACAACCTTGTGGTCAGGATCAAATAAATTACAACATTTATCTTTACAATAAGTATGGGCACAGCAACAATAGAAAAAAGATGTCACAATGAAATGATTGTAATCTAAGCTTAATTTATGTCAACAAACTGATCTTGGTGAAGTGAATCAGTGTAAATAAAAGCAGCAAATATAGTGAATGAGAGCGGAATCTACCGCCAGTGTAATTGACGCAAAGTGTTGCATAATAAATAGGATTGTTAAATGTGACAAGCGGCAGTAATAATTCTCAGTTGTAGAAAGAAAGTTTCAGTTGACCGCTGACAGAATAAATGTACTTTGAGAGATAAAAGATTGTCCAGTACGTTTCACAGTGTCTAGTTCTGTTTCATCATTACTGATAAATTTGTCTGTAACGATATATTTGTGTTAAGTGTAAAGACAGCCATGATAGGCATCATTGAGCCATTTAACAATTGTCTGTGTTAAATATAAAAAGAAGAGAAGTGATGTTTTATTGGAAAAGGGTGTGTGTTCACGGCATTTATAAACTGAAGTCACACGTCTCTTATATTATAATAAGTTCAGGGATTTGTCCATGTTGCTGTCATGAGTTTCATTGTTACAAGTACTTTTAAGTATTGAGTTGTTTTATCAACACTTTTCCCTTTTATGTGAATTAATTCATTAAATTTTATGTGATTTTCAAATATCCTTTTTGAGTTCAGTCAGTTGACTAGATAGATTTTGTTGGTACTTAAATGTAGCCTAGATTTCTAGTGATTGTTATTCCATTTACAGTTACGTTTTTTGTATTGGTAATGGTACTTAATGGCATTTCAGTTTTTATTTTATGATTTAATTTCAATTTATTTTTACGTTTACGTAAATTCAATTTAATTATTTTTGATTGATAAATTTCATTCGAGTTTAAAGGTCTTGAATTACGTTATTTTGGTAGTTAGCTCGACCCAGCAGCCCTATATACGAGCAAACAAAGGACGGTTCAGCCTGAGGTGAGAATCCACGTGTGCAGTAAATACCGTATTGTTCTTTTTCAGCAGGCGAAGCAGGAGTCTACGAGAGGATCACCGCCACACATGCTCTTTTGAAAAGGGCACAATACCAAGCATTCCGAGTTGAGAATTCCTTTTTGTGATTTTAATATATCTCACCCTTAAAAGGTTTTCCTCCTACGAGCCTGATATTAATACCAACAATTTCGTTTTAGCATCTTAATCCAGCAGGAATGTGTTTTGACGCAGATAAACTTCGTATTTTTCACCTTTCTGCTCCAGAAATTGACGATCTCGTTACTCCCTTCCTTTTGTCGGTAATGTACACTGGTGGCTTGGGACATGCAGTGCTCTCCAAAGTGCAGTAGTGTGCTCGAAGCATGGGAGAGTAAGCAAACGACAGGTAGAGCGTAATTCTGATGGTAGGAGAGACAGATATTTCCACTGTGCAGTGATAACTTTCATGTAGAAATGTTTGTAGTAAGGATATATAGGAGAGGGCATATACGACTCTGGTAAGACGCCAACTAGAGTATGGTTCCATTTGGCTTCAGAACGGGAACAAATCCAAAGAAAAGCAGCTCGATTTGTTCTGGGTGATTTCCGGCAAAAGAGTAGTGTTACGAAAATGTTGCAAAGCTTGGGTTGGGAAGACTTGGGAGCAAGAGGACGAGCTGCTCGCCTAAGTGGTATGTTAAGAGATGTCAGTGGAGAAACGTCGTGGAATTACATTAGTAGACAAATACATTTGAATGTTGTTTTTAAAAGTAGGAACGATCACAATATGAAGATTAAGTTGGAATTCTGGAGTACAAATTGGTGAAAATATTCGTTTACAAAAAGGGGAGTTAGGGATTGGAATAAGTTACCAAGAGAGAAGTTCAATAAATTCCCAAATTCTTTGCAATTATTTGAGAAAATAGTAGGTAAAAAACAGATAGGGAATCTACAACATGGGCTACTGCCCTAAATCAGTGGTGATAGATTGTGATTGACTGGAGTGATGATGTTAAAGGCAAGTGGTCTGTATCTACAGTATGGTCCTACTCAGTGGTTAAGCATTGTCTGCACTGTTCTTTTATCTCTCACCATTCTCCTTCTGAGCATTCACTGCAACAGCACAAGTCTCAGTTTTTTCTGGGGTCACTGGAGCCACCCTGGCTAATTCTGGTTTTGGCTGGAAGTTTAAGGCACAATGCCCCTCCTGATGCAGTGTGATTCTTGGGATGAAAAATTCTATACAGGATCGCATGGGATTCGAGCCTCAACCTCTCAGGTGGGAAACCAGCAGCAAAACCACTGAGCTCATCACGTCCGCAGTAGAAAATAACGAAATACATTATTAAATCGGTGCAATTATTCTGAAGCCAGCTTCATGGCGTAGGAGTAGTGTACCTGTCTATTAAACAGAGACTTTGGATTTAATTCTCGGGTCATCCATGAACGTTAATAATTGTGGACCGTGGGCTCAAATTGCTTGCACTCGGTGTCTATAGAACAACTAAGGAACTGACTGATATGAAATGCAGTGGATCTGGTCATGAAAGAAGGCCAGCAATATACTGAGTATATCGTTACGCTGACCACGTCGATCTCCAGCATCTGCAGACAATCTGGCTGGGTAGCAGTTATCCTGGAATTCCAGGGCCTTTAAAAAATATATGCGCGCCGGATGTAGTTTTTAGTTCCCTTCTGTCTTTCTTCACTCTGAATATTGGGTACCTCGTAAATGTAGCGTTTGTAAGTACATCATTAAATCGGTGCTAATACAATAGTGTTTAGCATAAGAAAAATATCTCCTCCCAGTTATACGCTTCCAGTTATACCTCATACAGCTGGGGACACTGAAGCTACTATACAAGAGTAGGCTTATCTGCCTCAAAGCAAGCTGGATTTTTTGGTGATGAGTATGTCTCTTCGTGTCCACTCATGCTTCAGGGCCCTGGGCAGCCATACACGGTACTGCTCTGTCAAGCAATGGCAATGTACAGTGGTCTCAATGTACGCAGGTGTCTGGCTCGCACATGCGCAGGACTATTCTTTTCCCCACCATGATCTATCCTGACAGTAAGCCGTGTATAAGCTCCTTCTAACTGAATGAACAAGTAAACGACTAACGTTATACAAGTGTAAATAAAATTACGTTAATTTGTATTATTTACTATCCCCCAAGAAAAGTTACTTTTTAGATCTACCTGTGTATTCCTACCTTTGTGCTAGCATGATATAAAACTGTGACATTTTTTATTACGCATGGCAAAATCAGTGATTAATACTCCTTGGTGGAAGGGATATTTTGTCTTCTAACCGTTGCTTCCTTCCTAAAGGGCTCTCCCAAACAGTCGTTATTGCCTGATATTTTACTAGAATCCGTGTTATTCTATTTGGTGACACGTTTGTCTGTTGATGCTTGCCTTGAATAATTTCTACCTAGTGACTGTGCTAGCGTAAGTTAATTAGAGTGAATTTTAGTTTTCTTCTTGAGTTACTTTCGGAGTTCGCAGTTTAACTGTGGAATAGCACTCGCACAGCTATGGTGTAGTGTGGTGAAATATGTTTGGATCACTCACACCGATCCCATGAGTTGATGTTTGTGAAAAATATTCAGCTAAACCTATGCAGAAGATTGTGCTGGAAATTTTACCTACATTGAGATTAATTGCTCTAAGAAACAACCTCAAATGCTATATTATTAAATAAATAATATGTAACTGTAAGGTTAGTGACATTATATTTTAAATTTTTCGAGATTTAATTTTAATAATAGTAAATATTTTACATTCAATAATTTTAAAATTATTTTATGATAATTTCAATTTCAATTAAGGTAAACTTAAAGTTATAATTAATTTTCTTTTTAGTAGTTATGATGCTCGGTATATTATGTATATGCGGTTGTATAATTATATGGTTTGGCATAATGACAGGCTTCTTAGCCTGAGCCCCGCCATGTAATGAAAGTCATTAATAAATAAAATAAATAAATGAATTCATGAATTCATGAATGAAAAATATAACGGTTACTCATCTGTGCGGATTTAATGTTGCTTAACTATGAATATCTCCGATTACCAGTTAAGGTATGAAATTATTGAAGGGAGTGAAATAGCGCCGACTTTGGAGTTGCTAGGCTCAGTGTATCATGTGGTGGATCGGAGCATGTGAATGAGAAGTGTAGTTTAGATGTTAGTCTGGTGCTATAGTGTAGTTAAGTTGCGGTGGAGAGAGATATGTCTCAGAAGCCAGTAAATAGTACATTAACGCTTTGTTTGGATGTTTATACCGTGCTGGTATGCTGCGACTAGCTCATATATTCCAATGCCGAGTGCGCGCCGAGACGAATCATGTAGGTCAAGTTATACGTCTGTGACTAATTGATAGGTCATTACCACTTTCGAGAAGAAACTCCTGATGGATTCCAAGTATTATTTCTAACATATTTGACTCTGCTCTTATCTATTCTTATTTATTTAATCGCAATTCAATAGTTGCCTGATGTCCGGAGGTCTGCTTTATTTCTAGCTGTCAGTATGCAACTGTACTTAAGGCAGTGGGAGCCCCTCTTTTGCCTTAAAGCTTCCCCTGAGCTAACACCTTCCTACGTTGAGACCACTATACGAAACGTTTGTGTTAAATATCCCAGATTACGAACTTAGATCTTTCATAGGCGATTGTATGTTGTGTTTCGTTGTATATAGCGTTCGTAATGTATAATGCACGTGCATACTGATAACAAAATAAAGCGCGCACTAAACCAGATAGGCAAACCTCATTGGGCACAGTTTAATACATTGTAGGAAGGTCGTAAGAAATATCGAAATGACTAAAATTTTGCTGAATGATATCAGAAACAGTGAAGGAACCAAGTTTTATTAAACTGGAATTTATTTTTACCTGTAAATCGAATTGTTTAACGATATTCTCGCATACTGAAATGTAAACCTACCGCGAAGGCTTTCACTACGTAGATGTCAGTTGTTTGCTGGACTGGGACATTCATCGGACTTGTATTGACCGGTCAACTCCACCTTCCGAAATCATTCAACCGATAAGCAGTCTGTCGGCCCCAGGCTGCTTCTTTTAATCCGTTCACTTCCTGTTAGCATCTGAGCTTCACTTGCTCTATTCAGCTGAATTGGTAGCACACGTCACCTTCAGAACTATTAGGGAAAGGGCATGTAATTCTCCCACGCGGAATAATAAGCCATGCTTCCATATCACTCCATGTTTTTATGAGCATTCGAGATATAAACTATATAATGGCTAAAGCTTTTCTTCGATCATATCCATGCAAGAAGTGTAGGCTACTACGATATCTATATCACTACTTCCAATTTCATTTTTTTGTCCAATTCCCCTTATGTTTCTCTAATAACTACCGATGACATTAATACTAAACGCCCCATGTTACTTTACATCGAGCATTGTCTTTTGAAGATTGCAACTTCATCGAGAGATGTTGAAATATTCAAAGCAGTCCTTCATACAGGCACATTTTATTGTAGGAGCCATATCACATTGAGATACTATAACTAGAGCTTAGAAGAGGTAGCATGAGCATCATCAGAGCATTTAATATACACGTAATGAGTTCTTTCATTGTGTGAAGGTCCATGACGTCGATGTTATACCCCTTAAAACAACAATTGTCTTCAGCTTTTGAGCAAAATGTAGTTAACATTGTACTAGATGTTGATATGATTTTTAATATACAACATTGTTTGATAGCTGCGTATAATATGAAGGTATGATGTTTCATGCTAGTCAGTGCGACTGCATATTAGTAGAAAAGGTAACTAACTCTATGTGGGTCAGACAATGGTTCTGCGAATACTGATTTTTTCCGAATTTCTGTGCGAATTTCACTTTTTACGTACGTCTAGTTATTGAAAAAAGGAATGTCATTGGTTTGTCACAAAGCGATGGAAGGAAAATGTAATTTGATTAGGTCTACTTCCTAGATTCCTGCAAATCTTTTCTAGTACGTAGTGAGAGTATTATATTCCAAATTTTCTCATGGTGACACTGCAGTCTAAGGTGTAACGGAGTCCGGCCTAAAGTAGAACACAACTTATAAACACATATTTCGTTATTCGCATACATCCTTATCTTTACCACTTTTGTTTAACAATGTGTCAAGAACTCCCTTCGCTTTCTATTCTCATACTTTGTCGTAGGTACGACATCGTAACCGGTGTAAAACCTTCAATTATTGTGCTTAATATATTTTAATTATAGTTTATTTAATGCTAAATTGTCTTTTATTAAATGTTAAACATGACTAGTACATGGTTTCGATGTACATATGTAGTATAAATTTGTATAATCCCAAATACGTATTGTGTATAAGTTTAACCTCAAAATATAGATAGTCGAAAGCGGTAGAAAATTCCATTATGTTCATATGTTAGACTTCTTGTACTATAATTTGGTATATATGAAGGGTTCTGGAAACTTACTGTAAGGTTTTACTATCCAGATACATGTAGAGCCATTACGAATGTTGTAGATAATTCCATGTGTATTAGTAGACAGTAAAAGAAAGTTCGAGTATCCATTCGACTAGCTGGTCGATCGATGTTTCGAGTGCGTTCCATTAGAGTGTTGTAAGAACTCCTCCAGAAGTCGATAATTTTAGATGGTTGATCGAAAAGTATATATATCGAGCTGTCAGTCAGTGAAGTCAGTTCTTAGTTGTTAGGACTCAGCTAAGTGATGGACTGCGAGTAACTGTTCGGCTCCGAGGCGGAGTCGGTGAATTCAAGGGCGTGGATGTTATAGTGCGCGAGTCAGTGTTGTTGATATCTGTACTTGTCAGAATCGACTTCAGGGTACTCCGCTATTGAGTGTTGTAGTGTCATTTGCTACTGTGTATAATTGTGTGTTGTGACGTACAGTGTAAATAAAGAAATTTATACAAGGAAGTGAACGTGTTCTCGTGTGATATTTATTTACGTAAAATAAAATCACATTGCAGACCGATAACTTTTCCGTCCTGCTCTGTTTAATTAATTTATTTATTTATTTATAATAGCATACAAATGCACATTGATAATTGTGGGGGTTTAGTCTCTGCTGTAATCTAGTAATGTCCTTCTGCGAGTCTTGCACCAGGAGAAGTGATATTTGTCACAGAACTGATCACACAAACTAAACAAACAGTCTTTGTTGGGTTCATGGTATTTCGTATCCTTGCATATTCTGTGGTTGAATTCATGTATTGCCAGCCTTGTCAGTGCAGAACCCATGTCGTGCAATTTCATATGCAATCCTTGAAGACCCATTTTTTTTTTTTGTTTTGCTATTGCGAGGACTCTCTTTAGGAAGCGGGCTTTTACTTTTCCTATTATCTCTAGATCTTTGACAAGAATTCCCACTACCGGGCGAGTTGGCCGTGCGCGTAGAGGCGCGCGGCTGTGAGCTTGCATCCGGGAGATAGTAGGTTCGAATCCCACTATCGGCAGGCCTGAAGATGGTTTTCCGTGGTTTCCCATTTTCACACCAGGCAAATGCCGGGGCTGTACCTTAATTAAGGCCACGGCCGCTTCCTTCCAACTCCTAGGCCTTTCCTATCCCATCGTCGCCATAAGACCTATCTGAGTCGGTGCGACGTAAAGCCCCTAGCAAAAAAAAAGAATTCTCAGATCAGTTCCGAGCCGTACGTGATAATTGGCACTATTTTAGCATTGAACAGAGTCATAGCTGTATTCAGAGATAGCTTCGTTATATTCTTCAGATCGTACATGGCGTTTATTGCAGTAGTTGCTTTTTCCCTAATGTGGATCCTGTATGATGTTCCTGATGTCTGTAGAGTTAGTCCTAAGTATTTGAAAGAATTTACCACTTCTGTTTGTTTTGTTCCTGGTAATATATTGTCTTCGGTTGGTACCCTGTCCCTTTTCAAAAAAACATACATACTGAGTTTTTTGCTGGTTTATGATGAATTTATTGTTTTCAGCCCAAATGTTCAGTTTGTTCAAGTTTTCTCGAAGGTCAGCGTTAGTTTGCGAACTTAGGACCATGTCATCAACGTACATAGAGTGACACCGGTTTGATGTTTTCAATAAATTTTACTGCGTCAGATGTGGCAATGTTAAACAGGAGAGGACTAACTGGATCACCTTGAAGTACTCCATTTGTTTGAACGATTTATTTTGGTGTACTTATCCCGTCGTTTATCTCTGTTTTGTTTCGTGATAGGAGGTTTCCTATGAGGTTAAAATTGCCTTGCCTTCTGTCATGGAGTCCAGTTTATTCTTCAGTATGTTCCTGTCCAGCATGGGGAGTCCGGTGCCTTGGGGTCTACCTGAGACTTGTTCTCACAAACAACTGTCGCTTCGGTGACATCAAACTTACAGATAAAATGCGAAACCAAATTCACATGCAGAAACCCACTTTAGTGGCAAATCCTGTTCTTTAGTTACCGATGACTTCTCCCGCAGTGTAAATTGTGAAGCGGATTCCGTATGAGTTAGCATTCCTGCATGGGAAGTATATCCATATGTTAGCGCTGGACATCTCATTGAAGGAACAGCTTCAATTTTGGACCTTGTAGCTTTTCCGTAGCAATCAACTTCATTTTCAAAAGTTGTGTTTCATCACAGTCTGTAATTTTTAAAATGCACCGGACACACCACAATACAGTAGCTTCCTTATCGGGAGAAATATGATTCCTCTAGCACAAATGTACCCAACTGCTAAACCTCTGTGGCGAATTATTTCGATTTGGAAATCTATGAAATGCATTGCTTTCTCTCTGCACTTTCTGTTTCTACACGTTGTGTTGTTACAGCCGTACACACTACAGGTAGGCATTTATAAAAACTGTCTTCACACTCGACTATAATAAACAACACTTCAAATAAACGAAGTCTGGCAGCGCGCGTATCCCAACAATCAACAGAACGCAGCGCTTAGCGTACTCTGCGCTACAGCACATTGACGTCAGAGCTACTCACGCTTCTTTGGTTTACCGGCCCGCGGAACGGTGTACAACAAAAGCAAATATCTAGTTGAAGACTGCCTAATACACACTGCGATTTTAAGGAAATTTGTTTCGGCCTCCTTTATTTTTTGTGGAATTTTTAATAAGCCTAAATGTGCTTTTTTCTGATTTGTATATAAGGTTCAAAAGCAATTTTGAAATGTACCTAATAGTTCAAATTATTATTAAATTCTTCAGTGATTGCTCAGGGGCTGCCTGGCCGAGCTCAGTTCACCCGGAAGGACGTGAGTTAGATTCTAAAAACTAGAAACGCAGCAGGAATTGATATCATTTCTGGGGATATGCTAAAGACAGTGGGCTGGGATATAGAATCATATATGAAGTACTTATTTAATTATTGTTTGCATGAAGGAGCTATACTGAATGAATGGAGAGTTGCTATTCGATGACTTTCTTTCAAAACCTCGTATGTCTCAATGCTCTTCCTATCCATTATATTCCTTAAGACTAGTCACGCCTCTCAGCCACATATTTAAATGCAGTCCATCAGAACAATTTTCGTTGTGTTCATTTTCCTATGCCTACGTGTAAGGGAAAATGAACCTTAAACACATTATACTGTAGGAGTGCGTAAGTTAGCAATGCAAACAACATTCCTACATTACGGTGTGGTGTGTGGTAAGGTCTATTTTCCTTTACACTTCAGCATAGGAAAATGAACACAACGAAAATTATTCTGATGGACAGGATATCAATATGTGGCTGGGAGGCGTGACCAGTCATAAGGAATATAATGAGTAGGAAGAGAAATCGGACATACGAGGTTTTAAAAGAAAGCCATCGTATTGTTGTGTATTGTAAAGAAATGGTGAGAGACAAATCTCTGCACATGGTTATGAGTCTATCACAGGCCAGTCAGTTTGACATGCACTGCACGTAAGCCTTGGGAAAACATTCTTTATGGTTATATTAGACATGTTTGCGAAATTAATAACTTGTTCAATAGAAGGCAGTTCTGGTTTAGGAAAGGTTATTCAAACGAAGCTCAACTTGTAAGATTCCAGCAAGATATAGCAGATATCTTGGATTCACGAGGTCAAATGGACTGTATCGCGATTTACGTATCTAAGGCATTTGATAGGGTAGATAATTTGAGACTGCTGTCAAAAGTCAGTGCAATTGGACTAGACAACAGAGTGAGTGAATGGATGGCTATATTTCTAGAAAATAGAACTCAGGGAATTAGAGTAGGCGAATCTTCACCTGACCCCGTAAGAAGTGAGAGGGGAATTCATTAAGGAAGTATTATTGAACTTTATGATTTCTTGTATATACAAATGATATCAGTAAAGAAGTGGAATTAGAGCTAAGTCTTTTTTCGGATGACAATATTCTGTATAGATTAATAAATAAGTTACAAGATTCTAAGCAACTGCAAAATGACTTCGAAAATCTTGCGAGATGGACAGTAGACAATGGTATGAGGATAAACGGGGTTAAAAGTCAGGTTGTAAGTTTCACAAATAGGGAAGTCCTCTCAGTTTTTATTACTGCGTTGATGGGGTGAAAGTTCCTTTTGGGGATCATTGTAAATACCTAGGTGTTAATATAACGAAGGATCTTCATTAGGGTATCCACATAAATGGGATTGTAAATAATGGGTACACATCTGTACACATGGTTATGAGTCTATTTATGGGTTGTAGTAAGGATGTGAGCCTCCATAGTTCAGGCGGTAGCGCGCCGGCCTCTCACCGCTGGATTCCGTTGTTTAAATCCCGGTCACTTCATGTGAGATTTGTGCTGGAAATAATGGAGGCAGGACAGGTGTTTCTCCGGGTACTCCGGGTTTCCCTGCCATCATTCATTCCAACAAAACTCTCCAGTATCATTCATTTCATCTGCCATTCATTAATCATTGCCCCAGAAGAGTGTGCAGGCTTCGGCAGCCGGCACAATTCCTATCCTCGCCTCTAGATGGGGGCTTCATTCATTCCATTCTTGACCCAGTCGAATGACGGGAAACATGCTGTGGATTTTCATTTTCATTTTTCAGTAAAGATGTAAAGGAGACGGAATATAAGTCTCTGATAAGACCCCAACTAGAGGAAGGTTCCAGTGTATGGGCCCATCACCAGGACTGCTTGATTCAAGAACTGGAAAAAATCCAATGATGAGCAGCTCGATTTGTTCTGGATAATTTTCGACAAAAAAGCAGCCTTACAAAATGTTGTAAAGTTTGAGCTGGGAAGATTTGGGAGGAAGGAGACGAGTTGCGTGACTATGTGGTATGTTCGGAGCTGTCAGCGGGGAAATGTCGTAGAATGGCATTAGTAGACGAATAAGTTTGAGTGGTGTCTTTAAAAGTAGGAAAGATCACAGTATGAAGATAAAGTTGGAATTCAAGGGGACAAATTATAAGAAGGGGAGTTAGGGATTGGAATAACTTACCAAGAGAAATATTCAATACGGTACATTTGCAAATTTTTCAATCATTTATGAAAATACTAGGAAAACAACAGATAGGGAATCTACCACCTGGTCGACTGCTCTAAATGCAGATCAGTAGTGATTCATTGATTCCCCGTCAGGAAGTAGAAATTTTTGAGAAACGGGATTTCCACCTCTGAAGGTGCACATGGCCCTGAGGTTCATAAACATTACACCAAAATGAACACCAGGTTAATTCCTGGGGGCAAAAGCGGCCGGGCGTAGACCTAACCACTCCAAGTGCCGAGGTTACGGAGAGTGGAAGCCTTTACCTTCTACTCCTCAAAGGGAAGGCCCGTACGAAGATGACTTCGCTTTGCTATGTTTCTTAATGAGCGCTCATTCCAGATACGTAAGTGTTTCAGAACATTGCATAGAAAATGAAGGAGCACGTAGATAGATCTATGTACAACAACATTCGGACAGTCCGACTCGTTGGCTGAATGGTCAGCGTACTGGCCTTCGGTTCAGAGGGTCCCGGGTTCGATTCCCGGCCGGGTCGGGGATTTTAATCGCTTCTGATTAATTCTTCCGGCTCGGGGACTGGGTGTATATGTCCGTCCCAACACTCTCCTCATCATATTCAGACAACACACTACACTACCAACCACCACAGAAACACGCAATAGTGCTTACATCCCTCCATAGAGGGTTGGCGTCAGGAAGGGCATCCGGCCGTAAAACAGGGCCAAATCCACATGTGCGACGTAGTTCGCACCCGCGACCCCACAGGTGTGGGAAAAAGCGGCAGGAAAAGAAGAAGAAGACAACAACATTCGGACAGGAATATAGGCTAGGGTAAAATCCTGCATCAGGGCAAGCCTAGTAATACCAGAAACATCACAAGGGAAAACTCATTTCATTTACTTTCTAAAACACTCCATATCCCCTTAAAAATTAGAAATGAAAGACAGTGAAGAGAGAGTCGTTCGTGCACACACTGAAATCAGGCAATGGGCAGTGAATTTCCTTCGATCATTCTCCCACGACATTCAATAGTAATAATAATAAAAATAATAATAGTAATAATAATAATAATAATAATAATAATAATAATAATAATAATAATAATAATAATAATAATAATAATAATAATAATAATAACTCACGTCGTATTGAACTTTAGAGACGAAGAAGAAGAAGACTTACGGTACGATGGTAACAAAATTTATTTGTGATACCGGGAGTAAAAATGCACACCATCCGGAAAATTTTCTTAAAATTCACTTCGCCAACTTTCTCGACAAAAGGGAATTTCCTGTACTCCCATGTAGATCAACGGATGTTTTTTAGTTAAAGCTCTGGAAAATAACTACGGTTAAAAACTTTTTCCATGCAATCGTAAAGATATTATTTTTTGGAAGGGACGTCGACTCCAGGATATGATGGGGAAGTTACCTCTGAACACATCAGAACTGCCGAGACCGCAGTTACGGAAAATAAAATATGCTGCATGAAATATCCTTTTACGGTGGAAGGACAGAAATATGTTGTGCAAATATGGAAATAACAAGGCATGTTTTTATTACATTGGTATTAATAAGAATTATCGATACATTTTCAAACTTCCTTACTGAATTCAGTGGCGTGCGCAGATTTTTTCGTGGGTTATTAAATATTAAAATTTGAGGACTTCCATAAAATAATGCTGGGTGTATATTGTGAAATTATAAACAGTAAATTAAAACTTTCGAAACAACACAAGTATTTAATTAAGACACCTTTCATTTTGATGATTACAATAGCAGATATCTCCCGGGATTTTGGCCAGCTCATGGGTTATATTTTCTACGGTAACATATTTTTCTTTGTGTATATACAAGAGAGCTAACGCATACAATCTTTTCCTGCAGTCAAATTCTCCAAATAACCTATTAAATATTTCATGCAGTCCTAAAGATGGTTTTCCGTGGTTTCCCATTTTCTCACCGGGAAAATGCTGGGGGTACATCTTAATTAAGGCAACGGTCGCTTTATTCCCACTCCTAGGCCTTTCCTCTCCCACCGTCACGTTAAGACCTATCTGTTTCGGTGCGAAGTAAAGCCAATTCAAAAAACATATTTCAGGGATGGAAACAGCGTTCTGGAGTGGCATTGGTTTCTAGTAAGACAACAAACAATTTTAGTATTCGATGTATAGTTGGGAAAATATCACTGTCGCAAAATGTGAAGACTATTTGTTCAGGATGATTTATTTTAGAACAAAAACTTGTATATGTTTATTGATGGAAGCATCAGCACATTGCTGGCAAATACGTAGTTCAAATTAAAAACAAAACAATGAGCTGCCTAACATCTTCATGTATATGGTTGCCACAATTTACCACAAGTTCTAAACTTTGAAATTCCAGTGGGGACTTATCCGCCAAATCCCCCAATTCCCCCACCCCTCTGCTACGATCAGACTGAAATAATAACTGGGAAACTAAAGGTTACAGCAGGATTTTGCGACGGCACTTCCGTGTATGTGGGGCTTGCACTTTCTCCATCTACCACCCCTAAATTGTACATGTACAATTTAAGGAAAATAAATAATAATAATAAAGCCCATTTTCCCAACAGGAAATTCATCAAGCAGTGGACAATAATGATTCCGGTATCACACCTCGGTTTCCGTAATTCTCCTGTGTAACGAACTGTGATGTTTTTCTTCTTGCATATATTTTCCTAACTATTCAGGGTCGATGCAATAAATGGATTAAGTCCAGTTCTACGACCGAATCCCTCTCCAAATGCCAACTCTATGGTGGAGGGAAATATTCACTATAGCGTATTTCTGGGGTGGTTGGTAGCGATACGCGTTGCGTGTTAATGACTACGTGCATTAATATGATCACAAACACCCTTCCCTCGAACTAGAAATACTAAGGAAACGCAGTTTAAATCCTTAAACCTATCGGAGATTGAACCCGGGGCCCTTTCGACTGAAGGCCACTGTGCTGACAATTCAGCCATTAGGCATGGAAAGTGTAACGCTATGTGAACGTTATGTATATGAGACTAAGATGTACAGGAGAAATCTATACAATTACTGGCGAACACAAGAATAACATCACGAAATATTTCCCACAGAAAGGGAACGGATTTCATAAGCAGATGCCAGAAATGTGTGAAATATGGAGGAAGCCAATTTTAACATCTCCTTGTAAGTATTTAACTTAAAGGATGCAAACAAATAGTATTCAACTAGACAGCTTAACGGCAATCTGTTGTGACCAACAGTTCAATGGCATGCGTCCTGTAACCCAGGAACTCTACACCACGCACATGTTTCATAGATAACCCGCTTAACATCTACAACACTGATCAACAAATAATTACTTTAGGCGGGTATCTTTTTATGATGATGATTATTATTATTAACAAATACATCGCAATTCGGTAATATCCCGGTGGCAATTGTCACTTACAGTAGTGTGATAATAAAATAAAGACGTAGTTACCCAAGAACAACAACAACTACAACAACAACAAAAGTACAACAAGCAAATCCATGGTAAGAAAATATTACAAGAAGTACTACTACTTTAACATTCTAAATCATCATCACATACAAATTCACACACGCGTTCTATGTCAACTGAAACGTGTTCATTCAAAATATGCAAACCAATATTGTCTCCATCACCCACCGTTATCGAGATACACGAAATCACACATTTACATATGTTTAACATTGTATCAAGGAAAACAACTCTTAGAGAGAAGTTTCACTAGAGCAATAACTGTTAAATGGGGTACTATTGAACATGGCTTTAGCTAAAATGAGTTCAAATGAACCACATGTCACTTACTGGATTTGCTTGTTACGTAGCCGCACACGTAGCAAACAGATTTGTTGAATTTATGTAATCTCTGGGCGCAATAATGTCCACTTTCACTGACAATAAAAAGAGAAGGAAATGTAAACGATGTAAACAATTCTCGATGAACGCTGTTCCATGAAAAATAAATCTTTGTCAACATCCTCAAAACCTGACGTGATAAACCAAAACGCGTTTCAGATCTGAAATCAACAAGAAAATCTGCACTAGAAACGGTAAACATCAAGTCAGATATCTACCCCCTTGTAATTCAGTGTAATTAAAGCTTTTCTTATCACCATTGGTGAATGTTAGTTGTGTTTTGCACATTCAGGGTCAGTTAATTACATTGTAGGTATGTGAATTCTCATTGACGGGGTTAAAGTATCGCCTCCAGGGGGAGGTAACATAAAAATGTACGGTGGTGCCACATGCATGGAACAGATTAAAAATTAGGAGAGGGCCGATGACCTGCGATGTTAGGCCCCTTAAAAGAAAAAGCAACAACAAGCAGCAAAAATTAGGAGAAAGCTAGTTAGGGCACCGTTTCCTCAAATATACGGGTATTGCCTGTAAACTAACTTACGCCTGTTAGTTAGCAACGTTATCATTAAGAAGAAAATCAGATCTTTACACGGATAGTGTTCACCTCGTTTTACTCTTCACAGAATTATCGATACACTCTCCCAACGATGGAGCGAAAGAATTTCCTTTCTTTATAGACGCAGTGTTGGAAGCACCGGCACAGCGAAGAGTTCATTAGTCAAACCTCTGTAAGGTTATTATGGACCACTTTCAGCACAGAGTAAATGGTGGTTATCGTTCTTGAACTCAGAGCGGAAGTTCATGCACTGCATGTACCCAATAGTAGACCGACCTGATACAATATTCCTTCACAGATGGGAAAAGTATATTTTGCCAGGAAGTGATCTTGTCCTACACTCAAGGATGAATGTCGTTTTATGGAGACTTTCTCGCACTTGATGATATTAAAAAAATATCCCAAATCATAATGAACCTAAGTAGACTTTCCAAACCACAAAAAATATTTATTCAAATTACACCACATAGATTGTAAATCTACGTACATGCATACGTACATACATACATCATAAGTACACACATAAATACTTACATACATATGCATGCATACTCAGTCGGGCAGAGCAAGTGTGACACCACAGTGACAATATCGAGCCTCTCATTATTAGATTTCCTATCACTGAATGTGATCATTTCTACATGAGAAGAAATATCTCCACAATTCACATTCCACTAGGATTTATTATTTTATTATTCATGATTTACTATAATACTGTTGAAATTATATAAAGCTGTAATATTGTCAGCATGACAAGCACAACACCTAAAGTCTTCTCAATGAATTACTTCATGTTTCCTTCAAAATACCAAATCTGTACTGAAGTAGCAAGAGTAATAGATTTGAGGTGAGATGCAAGCGCAAGATGTTCCAGTTTCTCAGGGTAGACAGAGTAAATAAGGACGGTTATGGAGAAAGCGGCTACTAAATGTATCATTTCAGAAACGTTCAAGAAGATGACGAGGAGGCTGGCTGATATCCTGTAGACACTGACATAGTTTTATTAGACCGAGAAAAAATCAATGAAATCATACTGCCCAATAATATGCAGGTTGAGAAATAATTGACGGGAACCCAAACATATGACATTCCAGTAAAGTCACGAAGCAGACTGTCTTTGCGGTCTTCGTTAAGTATCTACTATTACAGCGAAAAGCAATGAAAATTTGCCACACTACGCAGGGGACTTCGGGTAAACAGAATGCCTGCAATAATTGATAGATTCACAGATAAGCTCCAGCAGGGTGGACAAACGTTCAGTTTCATTACGGTAGGCCTAAATTATTAGTGAAGTGTTAATATTGAATGATGTTGAAAACTAATTTCGATCTTAACTTCCATCAAAGTAGGTGATGGAAATGATGTCCATCGTTCACGATACTAACTTTGCATCGGTGTGAAAAGAAATCCGAAATATTCATTGTATATTCGCCTCTGATATTTCACGTATCGATTTCATTATCCATGGCTTCAAGAATACTTGGATTATGCTTGTATATTTTACGATTTGAAGTCACAGACACTTCAATGTGGGGCGATAAGTCCACGACTAACTAACTATTCATTCAACACCTATCTGTGTCGTTGCGACGTAAAACAAATTGTAAAAAATGCATACATTGACTGATGAGATGTGTGGGCAGTTGTTTATCCTGCTGGAAGTGGGGCATTCTGCTTTACTTCCTTAGTAAACGCTTCAAAAAATGGTTGAAATATGTTCTGCACATAACGCTCCAAGTTAACTGTACCAGAAAAGAAAGTATGGTCAATTATTCTGCATTCAGTTATTTCACATTTTCAATGGCCTTGAATTCTTAGCTCCAGTTGATGTGACATTTTGCTCAGGTATATTTTTGTTTTCGTAATTGTGTTCTTGACGTGCTGCATATTAACAGATGTGTCTGCGGTGTGCGGTCTGCACTGCTTGGAAAATCTCGGATCTCGAACTGCCAAATTTTTCCCGATAATCAATGTGCCCAATAATTTATTTTTATCATACCTGTACACATGTGAATGTTTCCTGCGCTGCGGTCTCAATTCCACTACACAGAAAATCTACATCGGCACCAAGTATAGTGACCTTCTTGAAGAAGTGGTACACTTATCTTCCAATACAAGTGAGCACGATGCTTCTATGTACACTAAAGCTATAGATATATCAGTAAATTTTTTTTGTGAATGAATGAACCGAGTTACTGTAGTTCCGGAACGACTCTCGTACAAGACATATAGTACAGCCTGGGATGTTGACGTATCATTATCACACATTAAATCACTCTTTTTGTACATCGATACGTTTTATATATATAATTAATTTCTAGCATAATTGGTACGGTACCTAATGTTGTTAGTGTACGAATACGAGGACGACGTAGTAGATGGAGGAACATTAGCAGTGGCCTCCCATAGGGAAGCGTACTGGCACAAGACAGGTTTCTGTATGCTGACGGTCTTGCACTGACAGCTGAAGGATACTCTTTCTAGGAGATGGAAGAAATTTTAACTTCTGCTTTGAAGGTGTTCTCCAAATACTACCGTCTGCGGACAACTGCTTTGTTTTAATGTTTCTCCGCTGGTGAATATGCCTGCCTTGTATGGTGCCGATCCATGCACGCCAAGTTGGTAGATACGGCTCCAAATTAGTGGTGCAAAATTTTCGCAGGCTGCCTTCGAACAACGCCAGTTTGCAAAGTATAACCACTGGCTGGAATATCTCCTCCTTTGATTACAAGGGAAATTGCAGTACGCCAGACGAAAACTAAGGCTATAATAAGTGAAAGGCACCCTCATCTATATATATAAAATACACTGACTGACAGAGCAAATGCAACACCAAGAAGGAGTGGTCAGAACTTTATGCCAATTGCAGGGTAGACTGACGTCACTGAGGTATGCTCATGATGTGAAATGCGCCGCTGTGCTGCGCACGTAGCGAACGATAAATGGGACACGGCGTTGGCGAATGGCCCACTTCGTACCGTGATTTCTCAGCCGACAGTCATTGTAGAACGTGTTGTCGTGTGCCACAGGACACGTGTATAGCTAAGAATGCCAGGCCGCCGTCAACGGAGGCATTTCCAGCAGACAGACGACTTTACGAGGGGTATGGTGATCGGGCTGAGAAGGGCAGGTTGGTCGCTTCGTCAAATCGCAGCCGATACCCATAGAGATGTGTCCACGGTGCAGCGCCTGTGGCGAAGATGTTGGCGCAGGGACATGTGGCACGTGCGAGGGGTCCATTCGCAGCCCGAGTGAAGTCAGCACGCGAGGATCGGCGTATCCGCCGCCAAGCGGTGGCAGCCCCGCAAGCCACGTCAACCGCCATTCTTCAGCATGTGCAAGACACCCTGGCTGTTCCAATATCGACCAGAACAATTTCCCGTCGATTGGTTGAAGGAGGCCTGCACCCCCGGCGTCCGCTCAGAAGACTACCATTGACTCCACAGCATAGACGTGCACGCCTGGCATGGTGCCGGGCTAGAGCGACTTGGATGAGGGAATGGCGGAACGTCGTGTTCTCCGATGAGTCACGCTTCTGTTCTGTCAGTGATAGTCACCGCAGACGAGTGTGGCGTCGGCGTGGAGAAAGGTCAAATCCGGCAGTAACTGTGGAGCGCCCTACCGCTAGACAACGCGGCATCATGGTTTGGGGTGCTATTGCGTATGATTCCACGTCACCTCTAGTGCGTATTCAAGGCACGTTAAATGCCCACCGCTACGTGCAGCATGTGCTGCGGCCAGTGGCACTCCCGTACCATCAGGGGCTGCCCAATGCTCTGTTTCAGCAGGATAATGCCCGCCCACACACTGCTCGCATCTCCCAACAGGCTCTACGAGGTGTACAGATGCTTCCGTGGCCAGCGTACTCTCCGGATCTCTCACCAATCGAACACGTGTGGGATCTCATTGGACGCCGTTGCAAACTCTGCCCCAGCCTCGTACGGACGACCAACTGTGGCAAATGGTTGACAGAGAATGGAGAACCATCCCTCAGGACACCATCCGCACTCTTATTGACACTGTACCTCGACGTGTTTCTGCGTGCATCGCCGCTCGCCGTGGTCCTACATCCTACTGACTCGATGCCGTGCGCATTGTGTAACCTGCATATCGGTTTGAAATAAACATCAATTATTTGTCCGTGCCGTCTCTGTTTTTTCTCCAACTTTCATCCTTTTCGAACCACTCCTTCTTGGTGTTGCATTTGCTCTGTCAGTCAGTGTAACATGTCCTGACTGACTGACTGATTCATCACTGCCGAGCAGAAACTACTGGACATAGAGAAATGAAATTTTGGGGATACATTCATATTAACTTGTAGGTGTTCGCTAAGGGAGGATTTTTTGATATTCCGTCGCTAAGGGGGTGAAAAGGATGTGAATTTTAAAATCGAGGATATCTATATCTCAAACAGTTAAAAGTTTACAGACGTAAGAATTGGTATTTGGAATCTCCTTTAAAAATAATTCATATTTTTAGTTTTCAGAAAATCCCATTGGGGGGATGAAGAAAGGGGAAAAGTAGTTGAACACCTATTATGAGGAGACTTACATCTCAAAAACTGAATATGTTACAGACATGAAAATTGGTAATTCGAATCTCCTTTGAAAATAAAGGAACACGTATTCTTCTCTTTTTGGATATTCCGATGAATAGGGCATTAACGGAACGACAAACGGGGTGAAATTTTGAAAAGACTATATCGGCAAATTGTCTCAGACACGTGACATATTACAGATTTGAAAACTGGTATTTGGAATTACCTGTAAACGTAAAGAAACATAAATATTTCTTTCGGAAAATACACTTAAGGGGAATATAAATAAGGGGTGAGTTTTAAAATTAGCGTATCTACAGTACATCTAAAAAAATTAACATGTTGCAGATGTGAAAATTGGTATTCGGAATCTCTTTTAAAAATAAATAAACACTTATCCTTTGGATTTCGGACAAAACGATTAGCGATGTGGGGGGGGGGGTGAAAGAATTGAAATACTAGTTGAATTATTTGTATGAGAATGTATATATTGAACCCGTGACTTTTTTTGTCTCAGGAATTTTGAGACTTAAAGTTACTGCATGAGGGCGCATGTCAATCGTAATGAGAAGCTTGAATATATACTTATATCACAGAGGAGGCACGAGGCAGGAAGATGGCCGCTTTCTTTCCCACGCTATGAGACGTGACGTCATCCGCACGAGTCGAAGGTGGATGGACACTGAAGAAAGTTTTGGTTAAATAAGTATATTTAAATAAAGGAATTATCAGTGAACGGTGTATAATGAGTGTCCTATAATTGTCTGGAAGACAATTGGTCTTCAGTAAGACAGATTTGAGATTGCTAAGACATTTCCGTAGATTTTTCATGAATGACGCGCGTGTCTATTTTACCCACGCCGAATCGTCAGAGTATAGTGCCCATAAAATGAGGTCAATTAACCAGTTAACTTGGTACGAGATGATTTTAAATGATCATGAACAATGTCACTAGCAAGTTAGCAAAACTGTTTAAAATTAACTTCCACAAAGACAGAAAAGTACGCAGATTTTCTTGGTGGCAATAAAAAATACCCGAGATGGGGGAACAGAATCTATAAATATAAGGGGACGCCATCTTGAATCACCCTGCTCTGTATCATTCAAGCTCGCGAGAGAGGGTTATACTGTTGACCAATCGATCATCGAGAAATAGACTATGTTCATCAAATACAGATTTTTGCCGAAGTGGCCGAGGTCTTCACTCCATGTGGAGTTAGTTTTTTCACAAAATTAATCTGATGTAAAGACGGTCAAGACACCGAAGTAATGTTGGTGAAAATATAATTATTGAGTTGTCATGAAAAGTATTTCGTGTGCGGGCAACAAATCCAATCATTCGGGTTCGATCTGCCAATACACCGAGTGCAGGGCATTTCTTTTTTATGCTTTGTTTTTGGGGAAGGAAACATGAATAAAAGGTCATGTGCAGCCAGATATATTAAAATGGCTAAATAAAATGCCAGAGGGTTGCTGGTGAGCCAAAAATGGATGCTGACGTGCAGTTAGGGTAGAATGCCATCTTACCGCCTATTATATCTTGTTTTATGATATCAAACTTATATGTATTTGTAATGGGTATTTATGACGCAGTTTGGTCGCCCCTTTTGTTTCGTGAATGTCAGAAAGATAACTAAAGGTCATTTGTTTTTTTCGGCTTGGATAAATTTTATAAATTATTATGAGTGCCGTGTAATGTGTTGTAAATAGTCAATAATGAGGGTTACGAAGTGATATCACGTCCAAAGTAGATCGTCATTTTCCGTGAAGTTTTTGCCTGTATCTTGTGGGGTCAAGTTAAGATGTTTTGGAGGTGGCGCAAGATATCCGTGGTTACCAAGTTTCAATCGGGTGTAAGCCCGCTGTCGTGTTGAGTAATGCAGATCGGTGAATATCTGTCAAGAAGGGTAATACTATTCTATGTCCGTTTAAACTATGGCTGATTGACAATAAATAACAGTAAAATTTGTCAGTCATTTTTGTGAAAATTCAGTTTTAAAAAATCATGCTATACGAAGTTGTTCATTATTAAAGTATTTGTGCGTAATTATGCGTCGTGGATTCTAGGGATTATTATTCCATTCTTTTGTCAGTGAGATTTGTCGAGTTTGAGACCAGAGGTTATGTATGTAGTATGAATTGAGGTAGGATTTTTGAATCAGGTTATTGGAAGCCTGTAATGATGCCGGGATTCCGCGTGAGCCCGAGGAAGATATTTGTATAATGTTTGGGATGGGAAAGTGTGAGAGAACCCACGTAAGTGTTAATTTGCGACGTGTATAATTATTTTATGATATCTTAAAGGTAAATCTGTGTGCATATCTGTTTGGGTCAAGAATGTTGGATTTATAATGCTATTTGCGACGTCAAAGATTTCATTCTTGTGAGACCAGTTAAGCGTGAACATAGGACAGATGTTTTGTTTCAAAGAGCTGACAAGGAGGGTTGCTTGTTTCCGATGCCTCCAGCTGATCGAGGGTTTGCAGGTCGAAGATAGCGGTATTTGTACTGCCTGTTACGTATTGGAAATGAGAGTGTATTCTTTAGAATGGGGATCGTAAAAATGTGCGAGAACTAGTTGAACTTTTCATCCGGGGGTAACGTGCAGGTTATTAGATAATAGTAATTTGTTTAACCGAGATCTAAATGTATATTTGAAACCACGAAGTTAGACTATAATGAGCGAAGTCGGCCAAGTTCAGGGTGTCCAAAATAGTGTGATGGTAGTAGTGATTGATTTATTTTTGAGGGGTGAACAAAGCTTTATGAAAATGTCATGGTGGGATATGACATAGTAATTGGCTTACATTTTACGGCGAGTTACTTATGCAGATTTTTGCTTTGTACTTAATTATTAGGGTTATCCAATTATTAATAACGGCTAGTAGTAGATTAAACTTGAAGTTTGGTGTCATGAAACAAGATATAATACTGGAAATAAATGATGTACATTTTATTCCAGCTGCACGATAACAAAAGACGATAAACAGGATATAGGAATTAAAATGAATTACGTCAGAATTTGAGTAGGGACTTGTTAAAGAAACCATTCGTCCACGGAGATAGAATTTGTTGTTAATTGAGATTCATAAAAACATTTAAATTTATTAATTTATCAAACTCAAATGAACCAAATGAATAACTTGAAGGTGCATTCTGGAAATCTTAGTTTATTTTTCTGGGAAAGTTCAAATATTAACTTAACGCTTAAGGGGACATATCCGAAGGTAATGGATTTTACTGCCACAAAGTAATGTGAGCGTTGTTGTTGTTGTATTATTTGACTTTGATTGATTGAGCATTCAATGTGCTGGGATTAGTAAAGTGCAAACTTTGGTCATCAACCGATGTAACTTAATTGTGTTTAGCCTCCAGCTTAGAAACTTGGATGGTCATGGGGTCATCAACCTCAGTGACTTAGTTTAAGCTCATATGCCACTGTAGCATCATTTTCCTTGTGGTCATCATCCACAATGACTTAATGTATATTAGAAGTTTAGATGTCGGTCCATGACATGTGTGGCACATACAGATTGGACTGCCTTAATTATACCCAGAGTCCAGAGCTCGTGTTATGAGTGCTGGACCATCACGAATCATTATGATGGTACATGCAGTCTCACATGGAAGCAGAATTTAAGGATTTCCAGACTTTCTTTTCTTCATTCATTAGTTGTGACAATGGTTTCTAGTAAGGATGCCCATCAGGCAGTTAAGTCAAAGGCTCAAACCAGTGTTCTGCTCCTCTCTGTTGTAATTATTGTGTCGTCGATTTGACAAGATGAGTCCAAATTACATGGAGTTTTAAAAAATTTCGTCGTTATTTCTTTTAATAAAAACAAACATTTCTTGAATAGACCTTTCATTCGAGTAGCGAGATTCAATAATATGAAACCCCACCTTACCTCAGCAAGTGACGAATAGCCCGTAACGACCCAGGTATCCTTTATGGACCACCAAGGGTACAGTAAATATAAAAAATTCTAAAGTTGTTACAAACGTGAAAACTGGTATCTGGAATTTCCTTTAAAAGAAAAAAACACGCATTTGGGGGGTTGGGAATCAACTTGGTTGGGGGGCTGATAACGGAGGTGAATTCCTTTCACGAGGATACATATATCTCAAAAATGAAATGTTACAGACATTAAAGTATTTGGAAAATCCTTTAAAAATAAAGAAACACGCACTTTTGCAGATGGGGAATCAATTTAACGGGTATGAAATGGGGGTGGGTTGAAAAATGGGTTGAATTACTTTTATGAGAATACTTATATCTCAAAAAATGAAGATGTTACAGACGTGAAAATTAGTATTTGGAATATACTTTAAAATAAACACGCAATTATTTTTCGGAAAATCAACGTATGGGGTGTGGAGATGAAAATAAGTAAATAAGTAGTTGAAATATGTTTATGAGGATACTTTATCTTAAAACCTGAAGCTGTTATAGACGTGAAAGTTAGTATTTTGAATTCCCTTTCAAAATAAAGAAACAAGTTTATTTTCTTGGAAATTCCACTTAAGGCGGGAGAGGGGTGGAAATAAGTAAAGGATTATTCTTATGAGTATACATTTATGTCAAAAACTGATGGTGTTACAGACTTACAGACTTGGAAACTGGTATTTGGAATCTCCTTCAAAATTAATGAAACACCTATGTGTTGTTTTCGGAAAATCAAGTTAAGGGGCTGAAAAAAATCGGAAAAGCGGATGAATTTCTAAAATGTGTACGGGTATATCTACATTATATGTCAAAAACTTAACATGTCAGAGACAAGAAACTTGATATTTTCAAAGTCGTTTAAAAATACAGGGACATGTACCTGTATGTTTTCGGAGAAAGCACTTAGCAGAGTGTGAAAAGAAGTGAAAAATTGTTGAATTATTTTTATGAGGATACTTATATCTTAAAAACTGAAGATGTTACAGACGTGAAAGGTGGTATTTGGAATCTCCTTTAAAATAAGGGAACATTCACTTTTTGTTTTCGGGAAATACGCTTAGATGGGGGTGAAGGTGGGAGAAGGACTGATCAAGGGGTTGAATTCTTTCTAAGTTGATACTTAAGTATATTTCAGAACTAAAGATGTTACAGATATGGGAATAGGTATTCGGAATCTCCTTCAAAAATTAAGAAACATGTATTTATTTTTTCGACTTGAGAGAAAACTGTTTCTCACATGTACAGTTCTATGTCGCATGGTCGCCTTATCCCCAAAAGATAATACCACAAATATGGTTTATAAAGAATTTCTGTGGTAAATGAAACTCAATTTTTGGGTGAGTGTTTATACTTTAAGAATTTTCATACGTCTTAGTACAATGCCGAGGAACGATTACTTTGACCAAATAACGAAACCCACGCGAGCGATTTTGCGGGTAATTGTTAGTTATGGATATATTCCGCTACACCCTAAACTGAAATCTCGAAGAAATTCCTTCCTGAATACTCCAGTTCTTAACAAAAACTCAGAAAGGACCACAATAGAACCTTGGTGTATCCAACCTACAGAACTGCCTGCATGGTTATTATTGGATGAGCAACTTCTTGCAAGCCATGTGCTTGATTGGAAAACCTAGGAAATCTTAAACAGATTTCGAACGAGAGTGGGAAGATGCACTGGAAATTTGCAGAAGTGTGGATATATGGGAGACAAGGAAACTGCACGATGTGGATGTGGAGGAACCCAGATAACGAACCATCTTATTCAATGGCCATCGCTCCTGTTACCTCCACCCAGGAAGATTAAGTGTACGGTACGGATGTGGCTCTCTAGTTAGCGCAGTACTGGCTGACATAGTTTAACTCAGTGTTTTCACTGTTAGATTTGTATTACACTCGTACTATATATTTTAATTTTTTACAGGAAACCGTTCATAACTTTTGCTTCCATACTGCAAGGTTCTGATACGAAGAGTAAAAGAGGTAATATGAAAGGAGGAATATAGTTCTGTGTAGTATAACAGTTCACATCGTAGAGGGAAGAATAAGTGAGTTTGCTCAACATAATGTGAAGGATAGAAGTAGTAGTGCAAGGCCGGTTCTAGATCACTGCGTCAGCATTTTTGTGCTGAGTCAGCACCCGAGGTCATTGATTCCTAGTAGTGTACCAACGGAGGTTCTGACCCAAGGTCATTGACCCCCAGTATATTAGTACTGCAATGGGGATGGGCGAAGTTTGCATAAGAGAGCAAGCTTAACCTCACAGATGACATTTTGGAGCGGACCAATCTCACTTTTACGGACAGATGCCTTTCCCGACGCGGATTTTTCATAAGAAAACAAGCCTAATCCCACAGTCGCCATCCTAGAGGGGCGTAATCTTACTTTTACGGCTAGATGCCTTTCCCGACACTAACAGTCCCACCTTGGAGGGGCCTAACCTCACTCTTACGGCCAGATGACCTTCCCGATGCCACCCTGGATGGGCCTAACTACACGGGGCCCATTTTACGGCCAGATGCCCTTCCCTTCGCCATTTTGATCCTTCCATCAGAGTGGGCGCATATGGCCTAACCTAGTTTTATGACCAGATACCCTTCCCGACACTATTTTCGATGGCTAACTACACAGGGCCCTGTTTTACGGTCAGATGTCTTTCCCGTCGCCATTGTGGAGTGGCCTAACTACACCGTCTGGAGGGGCACATCACACAGGCTCTTTGCCTCCTCCCTCCCCTTGGAATATTGATAGAGCTGCGACGTAATAAGCGCGGGCGATTTAACAATTCCGTTGTAACATACAGCGAATACGTCGACATGGTCATGCACGTTTAGGCTTCTTCGTTATCAAGGTCACTCTCTAGCAAACTCAAGCCTTTATAGACGTTATAAGTGTGAAGTTTTCTTTAGTCTCTGAGATACTGCGATAGAGATTAGAGTAATTTTATTCCACTATCACAAGAACATTAATAGTTGATGCACAAGACTTTAAAGTGAACGGCAACATATTTGTGTTCAAGGACGTGGCTGTGTTGGATTGCACTGTGTTGTGGGCGCCAAAACTCGTCAGTTTAGTATTTAGCCCGCCTTTCTCTTACTGTTTGGAAACAGATGAAGACAAATAGCAGACACAATAGATAGAAAAATATTTAGGTCTGCTGTTGGAAGAAAAAGGAATACCTTATCACTTTCTATCTATGATCATGAACGCTCATTTTTCAAGAGCAGATCTTGTTTTCTTAACGGGTTGTGAAAATAAGGAATGGCTGCGTGAGGATGTACCATCAACATGTGAAGCTATCCTCATGCATGGATTAGGATGTACATCATTTAAAACTCTTCACAAGGGGCATCGTGGAGAAACAATTAAACACTACTTATGCCATGTGTTCATGCTCTTTGATAAGTTGTGTTGCAGTGCATGTCGGGGGGTAAATAACATATGTAAACTGCAGTGTCGGAATGATGTCAGTGTGAAAGAAACATTTAGAGAGTAAAGGCATCATGTCATTTCTATCTGTTACTCAGTGTAACGCCTTTGAAAAGGCAATCCTTAAGTTTTATGTTCGCAAAAAGAAACTGAACACCCTTACTGAAGAAGAGTTGAATGCATTACCAAAGGCATTTTTGGTTAATATAGCTTCGAATGCTGTAAAGAAGATCTTGGATAAGGTGCCTCGTGAGTGGACTCAGGATCCCGTCAAACGTGTAGTTTACATCATGAACAAGTGAGTTTAGCTAGGAGACCTTCAGTGAGACAGTGTCATATCTGTCAACTCATTAAACTGTACCACCGATCTAAACTAGCGAGTTGTCTTCGCTTATAAACACTTATCATGTCAGCGAAAAGAGTAAGCAAGTTGTCGCAGAAAAAGTTGAAGAAACTTGCTTGGAGAAGCGTGAGGAAGCATGCTATGGCATGGACTAATCAATAAGGTGATTGATCTTCTTCTTATCGTGTTTCATTTTGCTTGTTACCAGCACTGCGGCCCTGAAACTCGACTTGACGTCCGCTTGGCATGTGGTGATCCTGGTATTAATATGTTAGATGCTGCCTGCAAAGATTTTCATCAATCCTGAACTAAGACGTGTAGCTGATGAAAATCCGTATCGTAATGCTATGCAGCGTGTGTCGTCACCTAATGCTACAGTTGCTGAGAAGGTAGCAGCACTTCTCGCTGGGGGTGCAATGAAAGGAAAACTGTTACTGGGTGTTGGTATTAAACAGCGAAGACAGTAGAAATAATCTGTGTAAGAAAGGGCAGAACAGATTTTCTTGAAGAAAGAAAAATGTATATATACTAAAATAAGTACTAATTGTAAAACATAACGCTAGTGTTGTTTGATTTTTAATATTAATCCTACCCCTACAACATGTCCAAATTTAACTAGTAATAATAATGTTGATTTGCAAGTTTAATCTTGTCTTATGCCGTAGAAGAAAGGAGAGGTAGTGTTTCGAGAGTTAAAAACCAAATATTTAAAGTACATCCTCTTGATTAATCCATGAACTGAAGTTTTTATTAAAACTAAGCCATTTGATAAACAGTTTATTTCCACAACGAAGAATAACACGTTCGATTAAATAGTGATTAGGGTATTTTATTTTCTGCAGTTCTTCGATCTAGAATCCTCCTTGAATAGGCTGTCATGTGAGATTGCGAAGTAAATACTGTACCAGGATTGCCTACGGCCTGGAACATTGTGTTTTTAATTCGAAAAGTATTTACTTCTTAAGGCGCACAATATTGAATACAGCGGGCGAGGTAAAGGTTGGGAAGGAGCTGCAAGCTATGCGTGTGAGAGAAGCACGAAGCACTCAAGAAGGCGTAATCTCCACTTGCAACCGGCTCACTAGTCTAGAATGTACGGCAATGATTTTTATACCTTCTAAACCCTTTCAGATACAGGACAGTAAAGTACATCACTGTGAAGCCTACTATTTAAACGTAACCTTGCCAAAATTTCAAGTAAATCGGCCAACGGTTTCTCAAGATATTGAGTTGGAAGGAATCACATTTTCCACGAGGACCAGGCAGCCAGCCTCCACTTCGGGTATAAAGGAGTGGAGACTGGAGAGGTTGCAATCTACAACTCAACCATGTCAGTTCATCGGACGGTCGCCGTGTGTAGGTGTCGAACCTGAGAACTTTGTCGCGTTATGCGAAATTAGTCGTCGTACTTATAAAATTTCTGCAATACTACGGGCATAGAAAAATCCCCCGTGTGCCAAGACGAACTCTAATATTTCTCGCTAATATCTCCGAACTTATAAAAATTAAGCGTGTGCCAGAATGAGTGTTTAACACTTGATAGTGACAGATCGGAACAAGATATTTCTAGAACTCGGAATTTAGAATTTTTCGTAACCGAGGGTGCACAATTTTTTCAAGCAATACTTGTATTTGAACAGTGGTAAGGTTATTCCATTTAGTGTGTAATATGTACCAGACAGGAGAAGTCCCATCCTGTTTTCAGCAGAATGTGGTTATACCTATTCCAAAGAAAGCCGGCGCTGACAGGTGTGAAAACTACCGCACCCTTAGTTTAGTATCTCATGTCTGCAAAATTTTAACACGTATTATTTACGGAAGAATGGAAAAACAAGTTGAAGGTGACTTGGGAGAAGATCAATTTGGCTTCAGAAGAAATGTAGGAACAATTGAAGCAATCCTGGCTTTACGTCTGATGTTAGAAGGACAAACTGGGGCAAATATTCATTTATAGGAAAGGGAGTTAGGGATTGGAATAACGTACCAAGGGAGACGTTCAATACATTTCCAATTTCTTTGAAATCATTTAGGAAAAGGCTAGGAAAGCAACAGATAGGGAATCTGCCACCTGGGCAACTGCCCTAAATGCAGATCAGTATTGATTGATTGATTGATTGATTGAATCAAGAAGGTCAAGCCCACGTACCTGGCGTTCGTAGATCTGGAAAAGGCATTCGATAATGTTGACAGGACCAAACTATTTAAGATTCTGAAGGTGATTGGGATCAGATACCGAGAAAGAAGAATTACCTACAATCTGTATAAAAATCAGTCTGCAGTGATAAGTATCGAGGGTTTTGAAAAAGAAGCAGCAATCCAGAAAGCAGGGAGCCAAGGCTGCAGTTTGTCCCCCTCCTTTTCAATGTTTACATAGAACAGGCAGTAAAGGAAATCAAAGATGAATTTGGAAAGGGAATCACAATCCAAGGAGAGGAAATCATAATCTTGAGATTTGCCGATGATATTGTTATTTTATCTCAGACTGCAGAGGATCTCGAGAAGCTGATGAATGGTATTGACTAGCTCTTGGGTAAGGAGAACAAGATGAAAATAAATAAGTACAAAACAAAAGTAACGGAGTGCAGTCGAACGAAGGCGGGTGATGCAGGAAATATTAGATTAGGAAATCAAGTCTTAAAGGAAGTGGATGAATAATGTCACTTGTGTAGTAAAATAACTAACGATGGCAGAAGTAAGGAGGACATAAAGTGCAGACTAGCATAAGCAAGGAAGAGCTTTCTTAAGAAAAGAAATTTTCTCACTTCAAACATTGATATAGGAATTAGAAAGATGTTTTTGAAGACTTTTGTGTGGAGCGTGGCATTATATGGATGTGAAACATGGACGATAACTAGCTCAGAATGAAAGAGAATAGAAGTTTTTGAAATGTGGTTTTATAGAAGAATGCTGAAGGTAAGATGGATAGCCTCTTCAGTCCCGAACCTATTTTCGCATTCAATATGTTATATTTTGCTAAAATAACTTTAAAATGTTCAAGAAAAGAAAATGAAATTTAGCTATTTTTTAATGACTTGTAGCAATCATGCTACATCAGGACTCGAGAGTTGATTTTTCTACCGCTATTAATCTCTTCCTGATATTGTATTGTATTATTGCAAGTAATTCAAATGACATGTAGCGTAAATGCTACATACGGACTGAGGAGGATAGATAGAATCAATAATGATTAGATACTGAATCGAATTGGTAAGAGGAGATCGATTCGGCTAAATTTGAAGAGAAGAAGAGATAGTATAATAGGACACATCTTAAGACACCCAGGACTTGTTCAGTTGGTTTTTGAAGGAAGTGTAGGTGGTAAGAACGGTAGGGGCAGACCAAGATATGAATATGACAAGCAGATTAGAGCAGATGTAGGATGCAATAGATACGTAAAATGAAAAGGTTAGCACAGGATAGGGTGGCGTGGAGGGCTGCATCGAACCCGTCTTTGGACTGATGACTCAAACAACAACATCAAATAACCTAGTGAAACTTATGGACATTTTGTGGCAATTCTGTGAAATATTAACTCGATTGAAGGGAAATAACACACAATATCCCCTTAGTATTTGTGTTATGAATAATTATGAACATTTGAATACGTCTTACGTGTGTAGTAAATGAACTGAAATGGCACTTGATAACCCGACAAGCTTTAAACTTCAGGTTTTATTTTAGACCAAGTTCAATGTGTTTATGACTGATAATAACATTATACTCACGTGTAAATAATATGAATTATTTGACCAGCGTTCCGAAACTATTGCTACTTTTACTGTGCTTCGAAATTGTTGTTACATAAAACTGTGCTTCTAAAGGTAGAATCTTTCGAACAGTGTTCTGTGATTCGAAACCATAATTGTTTCAAACTGTGCTCTACTATCACTCAAAGCCATAATTATCTCAAAGTGTGATTATTATTTTGAATTCTTACATAACAAACTGTGATTAAAAGTGCGATTCTGAGTACAGCTTACTAGAGATTTACTAATATTCACTTGATCAGATCGTCCTATTTCCACACTCACAATTTCCCATCAATTGAATTTTCTTTTTTCTTCACAATTAATTCGTGACATCAGAAATATTGACCGAGTGTTTAAACCTCATATTAACCTAACACCGGACTCAACGTGGGAGATGGTACGTGGTACAGCGTGGGAGAACGACATCGAAGGAATTCCAGGTTCCAGCGTCATAAACATTCAGGTGATATGAGTGCATTTTACATCAAACTTTTTGACCTGTTAAAGACTGATTACTTTGAAATCATTCACATATGCTAAACAGCACTGGTGAATTACAAACTTCATGAAAAGTCACTTTATTCTTTTCAAGTGCTAAGTTAAAGGACTTTAGGAAATTTAAAGTAAATATTCTAGAAAGACTGTAGGTATTTCAAATAACGATATGAAGTGATTAATCTAGAAAACAATTAGGCATTACAAGTGAATATTCTGGAAAGACTGTAGGCATTACAAGTGATTACTCTAGAAAGACTGTAGGCACTACAAGTGATTATTCTGAAAAAACTCTACCGAATTAAGAAGCAATATTTAATTTACAAAATTAATGAAAGAAATTAGTTTATTTTCAACTTTCATTTATGGCAAGTATTTATCAGGATTCACAATATTTATTGAAAAATTCAAGAATAAATCTAACAGAGGAGATTTCCAATTGATTTCTAATTTTCAATGCCAGATAATAATGAAGTTATGTGTGCGTCAAGCCAGTTGAATAAATTTAATTTTGCAAAATAACACCTATTATTTCGCTCTGAGAACTCCCTCTGTACTGGCTCCTAAGACTAAAAACTCCCTAAGACCATTCTCGCACTGCTTATTCCTACAACGTTTCCTGGTACAGTACGTAACTGGATTAGTAAGCTTAACACTCCTGATTTGAAAAAATTCTGTGATCCAGTTAGGGGTGTATACTTTTGCAAATATAGCTTTGTGTTTGCTGATGCGAAAGGAATCACCTTTTTAAAATCGATGGAGGCGCTGATCAGCCGTTTTTGTTTACAAGATGAATGATATCCAAGCGTGGTGTATTCTTATTAACAAGCGGTGGCTTTGTGCCTATAGTGCGATGAGGTGTGTCGTTATAGGTAGACACGAGTGTAGGTAGCAGATCAGTCCAACGATAAGAACTTTGATCCGTAAATTGTCGCCACATCATTGTTTTGGGTGTCCGACTAAAGCGTTCTACAACACTTGCCTTGAGATTGCTGTGCGTAGAGTAGTGATGAGTGCCATTTAACTTGAGGTAAGAAGAAAAATCCGTGTTGTAAATCTCTTTCCCTTGATCGGTTTGAAGAAGCCGTGGGCAGCGTTTCGATTTTTCAACAATCTGCTTAAATGCGTCTTTTACTTGAGATGCTGTCTTAGAACGCACATGTTGTGCAAATGCAAACTTAGACTACACATCGATGACAGGAAGTAGATACTTATACCCCTTATTACTAGAGGCGTATGGAATCACTTCTACTAAATCTGATTGCCAGAGATCATCTTTTCAGCGTGTAATAACGCGGCTGCGAGAGTAAGTGCGACATGCCGGAGTATTTAACTAGTGTTCAATGCCTACCTTTACTGGTGAGGTCTTACCTTGGCGAGACATTACTGCATAATACCTGCATGACTGAATTCTCTCTCTCTCTATTTCCAGAATTTCTGATTGTTGACCCGTGTCACCAGCATCTTGCCAAGCTCTTAAAAGTTGTAATCGTTCAACGAGTAAGTTAGGGTCATTCTTGTATATTACGTTTGCATACGGCAACAAAGGCTTCTAGATAACATTAATACCACGTGCAGTAAGTTGATGGGACGGAAAACGGAAACAGCTTAGAAATAAACTCTCGATACTTGTAACTCTTATTTGCATTTACAGCTACTGTCCTCTTGTAATGACGTCATGTTTCGTCAGAAGCAAAAATTATTGCTTTCAATTTTTATGATAACCTTGTAAAATGATATCCTTCTAAAATATTCGTGAGAAAGAAGTTCTACGAGTCCCTTAGTAGGTTTATGGGTAACACCGCTTACTATGAGTCTGTTGCCATTAATCTTATCATTTGCATTACGTATCCAGAGACTGTCGTCTTCAGAGCGAATACCGTCGGTTGTGTCAGTTTGTCCTGTAAGGAGATTTTGTATATAAAGATCAAAGAGAGAACCATAGGTATTTCTAATAAAAGTCTTAAACTGTCTACGATACTCTGGCGTGGTCATAACCTCAGACAAAGAAGGTAGATCTTGTGTTGATGTAGTAGGTGTTACAGCAATAACATCTGTAGTTAATAACGTAACACGCGTAGATGGTGAAGTATCGTTAAGTTCTTCTTCCTCATCCACTTCTTTATCCCTATCCTGCTTCTCCTCTTCCTCATCCCGCTTCCCTTCTTTATGCTTTTCTTGTTCATGCTTCTCTTCTTCTTTGTGCTTTTCTTGTTCAAGCTTATCTTTATTATGAGATGATTACATACAAACAAAACTTGTAGTCGACTGGGGAAATTGTAACCGTCCAGGCTTCTCCAGCCTTACTAATTTAATATAATATCATTTTATGCGATATCTTTTGATATCAAGTTTATCCGCCATCGGCAATTATTTGTAATAACATATTTATTCAACGTCAATCATTTGTAATCAAGGCTTTTTGGAATCATATTGTATATATGATAACATCGTTTTATTATTTAAATTATTATATTATGTAGGATAAGAATTCATTATGTTGTAAGGACGGTCAATATGTTGAGACATAGTTGTTTTCATTTCATCTGATGTTTGTGTATACGGAGGATTATTCTTGAAGCTTGGGATTTTGCGTTAGTCATGGGTTTATTTTATGACCAAGGCTAGTAAACAGCGACCCGTGATCGAGGCTTGCATGCTGGTCAGCTATATCATCGCCACGCCTTCTGGACTTGTCGAGGAAGAAGAGGAGGGGAGTTGATGCTTCGATCTATCGAATCAGATACTTCGTTGTATATGAGTTTTGAGATTGAACTGTTACCAAGAGTGGGGGTGAGCCCGGATATATACTGATTCTCAACACGAGAACGGGAGCTTACCTTACAACCTTACAACCTAACTACGAAACTCCTTCACTACTACTTCTACTGTGAACATCTACTTTGAACGACGTGATTTGATTTTTGATACAGTGTGTGATCGCTCCGCGACGTAGTTATTTTTGTACAATGTGTTGTCGCTTCGATACAGTACTGAGCTGCGGTAATGTTATCGGATCGACGAGAAACGAAACATGCTTATGGCTTGTGAGATATTCAGTAAATATTGTGGACGAAGAACTATGTTTAGTTCAAGTCTACGGAATTTTGGCACAAGTCTGTACCGTATAAATAGTAAAGCTCAGTTGGTTTGAGATTTCTACTAACATGGAAAAATTCATATCTCTGAATTTTCTCCTCATACGATCAACGCTGATCAGTTATTACAAGTATAGGGCCAATGTCTAATTTAAAGACTAGGCAAATAGGGAGTGTTAGTCCAGTTCGCCCGTACAATATCAGAGAAGGAAGGAAGGATGTCCATGGAGCAAAGTCTACATCGAGGAGAGAACGAGTAACCACGGAAACCAGATGACTTCAACGGAAGCTACAATTGGTGAGCTTCAATTAGATAAAGCAAGCAATTAGTAAATTCAGTAAATTCTAAATCCCTCCACGCTTTAAGGAAACTTTTCCTATTCATCTCATTTTTTGTATAATAAATTCATTTGTATTTTATATTGCGTTAATTTTCTTTCTTAAGCGATCCTTAATGGTAAATTATTTAAAATCCTACCCCTGTGATTTAAGTATAAGTCTCTATGCTAGTAAATATAAATTTTGGTTTACAGTTTTATTTAAAACTGTAACCATGGCGCCCAAACATTACATAGAGAAATGGGGAACCATGGAATGTTTATTGTTTCTATTTGCGTGGCAATTTGCGGGCAAGCCACAAATAGTTTATTTAATATTCATGTGTCCCAAGAAAATAACTTTCATCTCCCCAAGTGTTTTGACGAGGTGGAACAGTTACAAAATAAAGTAGAATTACAAATATATTTCACTTGTGTACCTATTTGCGTTTTCAAAAATAAATCAGTGTCTGCTTGAATAAGTTTAAATTCTTTACATTTTCGTCGAATAATTGTTTCGAGCACCGATTATACGCTTTGTAATCCCTTTGCTGAATAGTGACATGATGGTGGTTTTTGATTAAGTGGTGACTGTAAATCTGCGTTGATGCATATAAAATGATCAAAACCAATGCGATATCGTCCATAATGATCATCATTTTTTTTATCAATTACTAAAAATCCGTAACAGTGTGATGGCGCGAAACTTATTATGTTACTAGTCGCGTACGGAGGTAACTTCTGGGGCTAAAAATGCGCGTAATGTTCGTCCTTTGAGATGTTGTTCTGGCATGTTCGTTTGCAGTATTGTTCGGTATAATTAAAAGAAACCCTTTTAAGTATTAGTAGGTTATTCTTACACAGTTTGTTTGATCTAAAATCGGAATACTGTAGACCTTAACTGTGTTGAATTGTATTATGATATTACCTACGACGATCACATCGTATGAAATATGAAATAATATATTTCTAAAATACGTTTAGAAGAACAGAACAACAAAGTCATTGGCCTAGAAAATAAATAATATGCACTAAAATATAAGGTTCTTGCTTATTTGCACACGGAGGAAACGTCCAGATGATTTCACCTGTCACAACAATGATCCCACACTAGCTCACAGGATGCACGATCGCGCCGTAATGCTGACAGGACGAGTCCAAATGAACAAGGAGAAAGGTATAGGGGTGGGGAGACCAACAGTTCAACTGAGAAGTTCAGTACCGTGCAAAATGTAATCGGCCCGGAGGAAATCTCCGTGAGCGACTAAAGTAGGATTAACCAGTCCGAGCTTTGGAATTTTTAGAATAGTATATAGCGTTTGATAGAGTGACTTAGAGAAAACGTAAATATTCTCGAAGCTTATTCCATTTAAAGAGGTAGGTTATGTGAGTAAAAATGTGTCTTCCCACATCCGGATGGATCAGATATAATACATCGAATACTAAAAAGAAACAACGTTCCATGTCGTCTTTTTGTAGTTAGGCTAGAATAGGTAAGATATGTGTCTCTATGTCACTAAAGGGTAGAGTGTCTTGCTGATTTTTAATCTTCATGGTAACTGAATTATAAAGTAGGCAATAGTAATATGTATATCAAACGAAACAGCACGTAATTGTCAGTTCATAATTCGCTATTGACGAGTAAAGTCGTGTACAGAATGGTGAAACAATGATATCCAAACGTTACGAAGAACAAAATTAAAACAGCTGGATTGAAAGAAATTGTAAAGGCTGCACGAAAAGTTACTCGAGGGGAATACAATCTGCGTGTAACTATTGCTGAGGTTATACGCGCAGCAAGAGCGAAAATTTCTCCAAAGTGCAGAGCAATGTTTTGTAAACGTGTAGGAATTATTCCTGTACCAAAACGAGGAGGATTTCTTCCTGCGCTGTTTCCTGGACTAGCAGATTTAGGGTCTTTGATGGGTGGTGCTGGTGCTGTAGAAGAAATTTTAAGGCTGTAGAAGAAGCGAAGCAACAGTTGAAAGGGAGTGGGCGTAATATCAAGACAATGGAGGCAATCGCAATACGAGGCAAAAGCGTGCACATGAAGCTAGCGCCATACGAAAAAGGGGCTTGGCATCTACATATCACCCAAAAAACGTCTGCTGAATGCACTGCCACATCGAGCTCTAACCCACGAAGAAATATTTACGATTGCTTAACAACAAGGAATTCATTATTTTAGAGGTATGTATATGCGCAATCCACTACCAGCACGCCCACGTGAACGTGAGAGTGTTGTAATTAACTTAGACAGCAGTCGTGGACCTGGAACTTATTACGTTGCCTGCGTAAAACGTAAAAATAAGGTATGGTATTTCGATAGGTATGAAGACTTTCATCCTCCATTTGAGCTCTTACGTTATTTCGGAAGTAGTGCAGACATTGTTTACTATAAAAACCATGTGTAAAAATTCAATACACGCATGTGCGGGAGATTATGACTTTTGTTCTTATATCATATCCAGACAGTAGATAAAGAGCATCAATGTGCACGTGATGACCAACGGTATAATAACGTTTGCTGTACACGGAGAAGGACCTCAAACACCCGTCTATTTTAATCCACCGGTCGAACTCGGTCATCAGCCACATAGTTTTGGACTTGTGTCGTTTGAAAGCTACAATAAAATCTATAATTTACGCGACCCCGTAAACAAGTTCTATTACGATCAGGCCATTAGGCAGTTGTTCAGTAGACGATGTTCATGACTACATTGAAAGTACGATAATTGAACAGTTTAGTGAAGAGAGTTTTAGTAATAATTTTACATGTTCTCCATTACTGTAACATCACACATAAATGTTTTATTGAGTCATCATTCAAAATTGACTTCAAATAACAACCTGATTTGATTCTACCATTGCTTGGATGTTCACCAAGAGAGCTCATACCGAACGTACGTTACGAGTCTGATCAACCTATAACACTCTCCGATGATCATCATGTAAACATTACTTGTAATATTATTACAGACTTGAATAGTAATTAACAAGCTTCACACGTCCTGCACAACTTTATTATTACAGTGGAATGTGGTTATACTCTTCGTGAGAAACCGTCAGTAGTTCCTTATCATCCTGTGTCTGTAAAACACATTAGTGACATCACTCTTAGGCTTGTGAATAGACATAATCAACTTATTAATTTAGACCGACACGCGTACGCAGCTTACAAATTTCATCTCAAACCAATGTGAAAAATCTATAAAACACGGTGTACATACCGGAGACTTACTACATGTCTGCGAAGACTCAACGTGTTAACATATGACCATAAGCAGATTCTCCAAGATTTATATCATACGCTACTAAAACAAAATGGAAGAAAGAAATGCTGGACATTATGAACACAGTAGAAATTCATGAAAGTGTAGTACGAAGTGAGCTTCATTCTTATCAATCTTTTATATTTGGCGTCAGTGACAATGATGATATACGCTTTTGTCATTAATCAAGCTGTATACACATTACCACACGAAAGCTACTCCTATATTGAAGGACCTGTAGATAAGGCACATGGACGTGGACCAAGCACATCTCAGATAAGTAACCATGGTCTAGCTTTTCTATTTTTCTGAAGCGCGTAATGAACTAAATAATGTGAAAATAGATAGATCGAAGAATGTTAGTATTACAAGTTCAATGAAACTCTACCCTTCTTATGGTGATGAAGAAAATAATATTTCATCGATTGCAGGTTGATGACCGCAACCTAATAACAATTGGATGATTAATAAAGGCGGTACTTTTCCAGTATGTTACAATTATAACATATTCTCGGCTTTGCAGATGATTTTAGGCGTATAAACTCAACGCAAAAAGAGCTAATTCTGATGTGTGATCAAAGTGATTACAATTCTCTTAAAGCAGCAGAAACACCAGTAGAATCTAAAATTGCACTTCATAGTGTATTATGCAAGTTTGCACAGGTAACATTATCTGACTGAGAAAAACTTCGATTGCTCAAGATTGTAGAAAATGATACACCATTACCTATACGTTTCCGGAGTTGGGATCTGCATTAATGTCCTATGTTACCACCTACAGAAAAGCATAGCTGGGCTGTTAAAACTTTACATTTTACTGAAAAGCCATTCTAAATTATTTGTAGATTTCAAACCCATCGTAAATCCAACCATGATAAAGATAGCTCACAGATTAATCATTGTTAATTAAGAAATATTAGACTATATATCAACGTAAATACCTATACATACGAAAACATAGACATTAATTTTGTAGAAAATAAATTTGGGTATCTCTATGACATGTTTTGCAAATTCCAATCATCGTATTATCAGAAAGAAGATCGTCCGCTATTTATGCCTGAATAATTTAAAAAATCAAGCACCGATTTTAGTTATAGACTGCTCTTACCATGACGAATCTATAAAAGAATCTCCTGTCGATACTCGTTTAGAGTTTGAAACATCTGAAAACATGCCTGCTAACACAACAGCCTATTGTCTAATTATTCATATGAGTGATGTTACTTACCGTCCATTAACGAATATTGTTATAAGACTATAAATATGGATAGCCCTTTATAATGATCGATAGAGTGTGCTTCTTCACCTTACACTATGGAACATAAAGAAGAAAAAGTCTATACCGTTACAAACAATCGTCTTGATAAACAAAACTGTGAATGTGTATGCTGTTCGCCTACCAGTGTAACTAATACACAACATCATATTTATATCTTAAAAATAAGTGAGGCTATTAATATTTTATATATACAAAGAACCTTATATCAGATGCCAAAATATCTGATTCAATGTTTACCACCACGATTTTTATCTACGTACGCTGCTCCTTTCGTAGATGCTTTTTGGGACATCCTTCCTCTCCACAATAAGATGTCAATCGATGTAGATTTATGCAGACCCTGTCAACGTCATCACAAGCATCGAGGCAAAAATGGTTCGGATGATTGGGTTTAATCTAATCCGAAGATTGTAAACTGCACACAGTGTATGGGTGAACTTTTTCCCTTCTTTAGAGTACCTGATATAATTCAGAAAGGAACAAAACACATGAATAACAACAAGGTAAGAACCGCATTAACTCCTTTGTAAAGCATAGCATACATTGTAAAGTATATTTTAAAACATAATTTCATAAACACAAAATATTTTGTGTAATTTGAATGTTGCAGGATTACTATTTTGGAACCATGCTACCTCTTCGCAATAAGCTGATAAGGAGTATAGAAAACTTGTTGCCAGCAAACCAAAGACTGTTTTATACCCCTTAGTAGATTGTTTAATTTTGTAAATAATTACACAATAAATATTTCAGTAAATTTAAAATGGTCTACTTACTACATTCCCTTTGCCTCCTTACATCTATAGAAAATATTCACACTTATACCATCTATAAAGCCTTGAGATTACTAGTGAGTAACCTTGATAACTAACAAGTCTAAACGTGCATAACCATGTCGACGTAATCGCTGCATGTTATAACAAAATGACCAAAAACAAATGAGAAGGAGGGAAAGATTATCTGACCGTAAAAACTGGGCCAAATCAGGAGTACAGTACTAGGGTGATGATGAGAAGAGAACAGAATCTTGCCGTAAAACTAGGCTAGATGTGGAGAGAAGGGCATCTGACCGCAAAACAGGGCTAGATAAGGTAGAAGGAAGCACAACTACTGGGCCAATATGGCGACTGTGTAGTTAGACAGATCAGGATGGTGACGGGAAGGGCACCTGTCCTTAAAACTGCGCCCAATATGACGACTGTGTAGTTAGACCACTCCAAACTGGCGACGGGAAGGGCATATGACCAAAAAACTAGGCTCTGTAAGGTTAGGCAAATCGAAGATGGCGTCATAAAGGGCATTGGGACGTAAAACTAGGTTAGACCAAAATGCGCCCTCGGGTGGGATGATCGAAATGGCGACGGGATGGTCATCTGTCCATCAAACTTGGACCTGTGCAGTTAGGGCCCTCCAAGATGGGGTCCGGAAGGACATCTGGCCGTAAAAATTAGGTTAGGCCATATGTGCCCTCTCTGATGGGAGGATCAAAATGGCGACGGGAAGGGCATCTGACCGTAAAACTGGGCCCTGTTTAGTTAGGCCCCAAGATGGCGTCGGGAAGGGAATCTGGCCGTAAAAGTGTGGTTAGGCCCCTCCAAGATGGCGACTGTTTGCACCGGGAAGCGCATCAGGCCGTAGAAGGGAATTTAGGCCCATCCAAGTTGGCGACTGTGAGGTAGGCTTGCTCTCTTATGCAAAATCTTCGTCGGGAAGGGCATCTGGCTGTAAAAGTGAGGTTAGGCCCCTCCAAGATGGCGTCTGTGAGATTAAGCTCGCTCTCTTATGTTAAATCCGCAAATCCCCATTACACTAGTACCTACTATACTACGTGTGAATGACCTCGGGTCACAACCGCCATAGGTACACTGCTAGGGGTTAATGACCTCGGGTGCTGACTCTGCACAAAAAATGCTGACGCAGTGACTTAGAACCAGCGTTGCCCAACTTCTAATGGATTCGATGAATGTACGAACTTCTTCTTTCAACGACCTCAGTGGAGCAGACGGTTAGTTGCTGGCCTTCTGTCCCCAAAACTGCGATTTTAATCCGGGTACCGCTGCTGGCATTTCATTGTATTTATCTATAATACTTCAGTATTGTCGGCTTCAAGTACCTTAATGAACTCCTGTGGAACATAATTCCGAAACCCGGAGTCTGTCAATAACATTAGCAGTTAAAATGCATATTAAGAAAAATTATAAATTTGCAATTGTGCCGTTCCGTATTTCTAGAACGGATAAACTCCAGCTTATGCATGTGTTCCATGACATAATTCGAAAATCGGAACCTACCGCAGCCAGTGAGCTTTAAACGCTTATGATGGAGTGCCGTGTATATTTCATATAAAGGCTGAATTCAAGCAAAACAGCCAACACAAACAGGTAACGACTTCCAAGTCAATATATCTTCCAGGAACATTTATTTTTTAAAGTCGCGCTAATGAATTTATTTATTGCCCGTGCAGCTGGCAGTGGGTTATTGACTATGTAACCAATGCTATCGTCGTAACGGACTACTGGATCTTTTAACAACCTGTGGCTTCAAGTAATCAGCAAATTCCCTTTACTTCTTGCCGACAAAAGGAGAACAGAGACACGCTCGTCGGTACCTTCAACAGTCCCGATTTGCATGTGTTAATTTGGTGACTTGTAAGGTAAAACCCTCATCGGATTGCAGTGTACTCCTCGATTATCATATTTTGTAAGCATTTTGTGTTTAATTTCTTCATTAACAATGTGCTTACCCTGGAGTTCCAAATTAAAACATTACAACACCGTGGTCACAACAGAATGCCTGTATGCCAGTGAATGCCTGTCCATGAACTAAAAGCTGGAGAAGCTAGAGGTGCTGGAAAGAAGAATCCTCAGAAAAATTATGTGAGCTGACCAAAGTGAAAGCGGATGGAAACTTCGAAGTAACAAATAAGTTTATCAGAAGGTGGAAAGAATCTCGGAGACCATGAAGAAAAGGAGGCTGGCGTTTCTTGGACATCTATACAGAATGTACGCAAACAGACTTACCAAACAGATATTTGATTACTTCTGGAGAAAATAGACCGCTACAGCTTGGATTAAGGAAACGAAGAAGGATATGGAAAGGTTAAGAATCTTGGAAGACCAGCTGTTAGAAAGGAATACGTTTAGGAACACAATGAAGAATTTGGAAGGTGTTCAAGGCGCAGGAAGAACTAGGAGGACCGGAAGAGCCTGGACAGATTAACAACGGAAGCTGGCCAGCGAACGCATGAAGGAGTATTGGTCAAAGAGAAAACTCCGCACGAACAGGAAGAAATGAAGTTGTAACGCGATCCTTAGTGGTCCACTCGCTTGTAAAAATAGTATTTCATTTAAAATAATTAATTCAACAACTTCGACCCGAGAAATGTAGTTTTATATGTATGAATTTTAGATTACCAAATCCAGATGGCATATGCCTTTCTTAAATTTATTCCTGCACTCATCTCGAGACTGATTATATAATTTTCTAAGAATTGTAAGTAATATACCGCAAAGTATGAGAAGTGGTCCGCATTTCCTATGTAGCGCACCAGTGAAAAATACATTTTAGTATGGAAGGGAACATTAAATGACATGGACAAGTACAGCAGAGGTAATAACCCACTGAACTATAACTAGAGCATCGCTTTCAGTGTTTACGAACGAGAACATTGCCTTAAAATATTATGAACGAAGGCACCCTTCGAAATGCCAAATCTTAGTGGAAGTTATGGTTTCAGACATTCGCCACCATGAAGCGCAGAATCGAAAATATTGCTCCGTAAGTTGCTCTCAATATTACACGCTACAAAGATACATTAAGAAAATCATCAGTGATTATATCATGACAATGCGGGAATGTGCATTGTAATGTGATGGTGAGAGTAGAACATTGACTAGGAGTGACATAAGATATTGTTATACTACTAATAAAAGATTCTGAACATTTAGTATACACACGCAACTCGGATCCCCGTGTTTGGCCTTAGCTCAGGACGCTGAACAGAATTTTAGTGCTGGCCTTAGACTACATTTAACATCGGAGGTGATTTACACTGGCGGAGAAATATCCAAACACCGATAAGGGGTTGTGCTAGATTAACGAACGTTGGTAGGCGAGTTTATAAATCTTAAAAATGACGTCGATTCAAATTTCCCGCAAATCGCATTAGCTTGGAGCTAGTAGCGGCCCTATATCATTGCACATCAGGTTTGCTTTACATACAGGCTGAACTGTGCTATAGCGTTACTTACCTGTGAGATTGGATTGAGTAACTGTGAGTGGGCCAAGAATGTCTTTATGGCGACGAAGGGGCCAGTATTAAACAGCTAACTGCCGTTGAACGAGGCCGTATAATACGGCTACTTGAAGGTGGATTTTACTTCCGCTTTATTGCAGACCGACTTTGCAGGAATTTCTCCACTGTACATGCGTGCTGGCAGCAAAGGTGACGAAAATGTACGCTTCAAGAAGACCGGGCTCCGGACGTCCCCGTGGCACCACCGAGAGGGAGGGCCACCATATTCGGCGTATTGCTGTGACGCAGCAGACTGCGTCTGAAGCAGCAATTCGAGCGGCAGTTGGTACCACAGTGGCCCAAAGAACTGTTCAAAATCGGTTACTTGAAGGACAGCTCCGAGCCAGACGCCCAGCTTTGTGCATTCCACTTACCCCAAACCACCGCCGCCTGCGTCTTCAGTAGTGTTAAGCGAGGACTTATTGGAGGATGGAGTGGAGGTCCGTTGTGTTTTCCGATATCAGCCGCTTTTGCCCTGGTACCAGCGATGGCCGTGTTTTGGTTAGAAAGGAGGCGAGTTAAGCGCCTGCATTCCACCTGTCTGCGGCGTCGACACACTGCACCTACACTGTGAGTTCTGGTTTGGTGATTCGACCTGTTGTGCTGCCGTTCATGAACAGCATTCCCGGAGGTGTTTTATAAAAGGATAATGCGCTCCCCAAAACCACTGTCGTAATCCAACGTACTCTAAAGAGTGTCAACATGTTGTCTTGGCCTGTCCCCAATCGAGCACTTATTTGACATCTTTAGACGACAACTCAAACGGAATCCACAACCGGCATTAACTGTCCCTGTATTGATCGACCAAGTGCATCAGCCACGGAACTCCATCCCACATGCTGACATCCGGCACCTTTGTGAAACAATGCATGCACGTTTGCATGCCTGCATTCAACAGTCAGGCGAATACGCCTGTTATTAATGGACCAGCAAGGCATATTTGCGATGACTTTCCTCGCGCGGATATTAACCTGTATTCTTGCAGCTTTAATCAATTAGATATGTTACCTCGACAAATATAGGCCCATTTGCCAAAATTTTCGTTTTCTATATTCCTTATTTCATAGTGTTTGGTTATTTTTTCCCGCCAGTGTATAAGATTATCAAGAAGCTGCCAACACGCAGTACCACCCACGTAGGACAAAAAATTTCCTTTAATTATCTGAGTAAATTTTTCGAGGGACATTAATTCTATATGATGAAACAACCTTAATTTGCATAAGTAAGGCACTTTTGATTGTCATTGTTATAAAAATGAACAGGTAAACATTTCCACTGGGCTGAATCACACTGTTATACTCAGGCTCAGAGAAAGCAGAACGTATGCTTAGCATTGATTCCAATTCCTATAATATGAAGCTTTTTCATTGCGAATTCTATTATTAGATTGGAAATAGTGTCGCTTCATGTACATTGTACTTACCTCCAATTCGTTACATTTACCATACCGCGTTGTAGGGATGATGTTTGCATGACGAATTTACGCACTCCTACAGTTCATTTTCCTTTTCACAGTAGCACTAGAAAATGAACACAACGAAAATGACTCTGATGGACTGCATATACATATGTGGTATAATGGGTAGGAAGAGCATTGGGACATACCAGGTTTTAAAAGAAAGCCGTCGATGCACTCAACGGGCATGTCCGTGCTACAACTCCGGGTTAGTGCGTTGCAGTCTCGGCATTCCTGCATTGATATTAACCAATTACAACTAAATTCAAACGCTACATACAACATTCTCATTTCGAACCCCTTAATATAGATTTCCGTGGTCGCTCATTTCCATTCCAGGCAAATACTCGTGCTGTACATTCAACACATTTAATTCAATAACTTTGATCCTCAGAATGTAGTTATGTATGTTATAGTTATATATGCAACGATAGATTCCTTCCCACTCCTAGCCTTTTCATATCCCGTCGTCGCCATAAGTCCTTTATGTGTCGATGCGATGTTAAGCAACTTGTGAAAAAATCATTTTCGCTAGTTCTTGTAGTTTGAGAACAAAATTGTATAGAAATTGCATTTGGAGGAGTCGAGTAGATAAGAATAATTCAATTACACCTTATGGTTTTAATTTACTGACCACGAAATGTCTGGCGATCAACCCCTGGTTCACTGGGAGATTTGGGTTGTTGACCTCTACATGCCTTCCTTTCCTTGTATAAATATATATATACACACACACACGAGTGTTTGATTGCTCAAAATCATTTACATTTTTCACTTCATTGCGGAATTTGTACCAACATATAGTCCCTGCTGTGCCAAATCAGAGAATTTGACAATATTATTCCTATTCATTATTTCCTTTAAAGCTGGTCACGCTTCCCAGCCACATATTGATATGTAGTCCATCAGAACAATGTTCGTTGAGTTCATTTTCCTATGCGGGTGTATAAATGAAAATGAACTTTAAGTACACTATACTCTTAAAGTCATGTCATGTTAACATACATACATTCCTACAGCACGGTACAGTAAGGTATGCTTGACTTAAAAGTAACAGGCAAGAAAGTATTGCAGGAGGAAATTTCCAATGAATTGATGAATGAATTTGATAGATAAGACTGTGGGTGTGAATCGACTTCAGTGATAGGGGTCATGTAGGATGAATGATGAAGAACAGGTTACTTTGGACAATAATGGACTGGGCAGGGAAAACGTTGGGAAACAGACGAACTACTTTTAAAGTCTTTATTTAACGATTTCTAGGTAAGAGATGTACAATTACAAGAGGTCTCTCTGCTGGTAGCAAATAAAGTTTTATGGAGGCGTTTAATTCATTCATAAAGACTTTCAGACCGAGTGTTGAAAGCCGTAAAAGTTCACAACGTACACGTGTGCTTATATTATTCATAAATTTAATGCCTCCTGAATTCTTTCCATTGTTCTTCTGTTCAATGGAGATAGTCTTTTAGGCCAGACTGTACGTAAAGGTAGGAAATTATATCTTACTTAACATATTTTTATTCTTATAAGCATACTGCGTACAATAAAACGTTCCGAAATGCTTTACACAGACCTCGTCTTCTATTAAATCTCACGTGAACTCGGCTAACGCGGGTATTTGCTTGAAAATATCAATTTTTCATTAACATTGTTATCTAAGGTGACCTAAAGGTGTGGTGTGAAGTGCTCCCAGCACTCACGCGCAAGCGCGCCCGCACTGCAGATCACTGAAATGCTCAGAGCATTGCGTTCATTATAAAGTGTACACTGCGTAGTCCATCCATTCTCACGACCTGCCATGCTAATGAGAGCACACGTTTCACCTCGTTCAGAAAATAGTCACTACATTCAAATGTATTCTTTATTTAAATCGTTGGTAGAGCCTTGTATATATTACTATTATAACCGGGACACCTACTTCCATAGACCTTTGCAGTACACGTGGTTAATCATTGGCTTTCTTTTCCCAAGATATCGGATTCGACCTCTATAGAGGTCAGTAGTATTCCAAGGATCTAGAGTTGCACAGTTCAGCGTCGTTGGCTACTGAAACATTGAAGAACTTGTGTAAAATTATATTCGAACATCCCGGTATCTGCTAAGATCGTTGAAAGTAGCAACGGATGTTAAAATATAACATTATTATTACTAATATTATTATTATTAACAATAGCATTATTATCGTGACTTCTAAGACCATGCACAGGTACTAGTTTGTTATATAATAATTAAAAGAAAAATTAAAACAGTTTAACTAGCGCCTATATATAGAATTATAAATTGCAAATTGTTGTAAGGTGGGATCGAGTAGGTAAAATAATTTTCGTGATGAACTTATTTGTTAAAACGAACATTTTGAATTGAATAATATTAAATGATAACCGTAGAGCGTTTATTGTCAACGAATATCTTCGACAAAAGTATGGATTTTACCGGAATTCCTCTAAAAAACTATTAGATATTTAGTGGAGAATTACATAATGAATTAATATCGACAAATGTAATCGACATTTCTGACTCAAATGTTTTTTCCACCTCTATTTATTTATTTATTTACTTACTGATATCAGGATTACTTTATTTCTTTTCTATATCACTCACACAGTTGCAAAGGATTGCAAATTAAGCAACCATTGTAGCATCCCTAATGAAAGCTATAGATTCATAATTTCAGTGTTACTTACGGACGAGTAGTCGCTTCTTGGCGAAACAGTGTCACTACCACAAAATTAGTGAAGTACTACAGCTGTATGATACGAAGCACATTACTATGAAATAGAAATGGCAATATACGGAGAATATAATAGAAAGTTGTATAATATGACACATTATTTGCTTTAGGTACCTGGAAGGAATGCAGCTGTGTAGGGAATAAATCAATATTTAGAGTATAATAATGGTAAATATAACGCTAAGTGTAGTGGTATCAAAACTTATCTGGGAAATAAAATGAGAAAACGACATAAAGCAATGGTTTTATCATTTTATCTGAAAAACTCTATTATTATATTTGGATTGATGCGTTCATGGCCCGTATCAATAGACGTGATAATCTTTCGAGTCTTTGATACATCAAAGAAATAACATGAACATAGATAGTTTGTATCTATATCACCTCAAAATTCAAAATATTGTTACGTATACTATTATTGTAGGTAAATTAAACTTGGTATTTAAGACAGAGGAACATTAATTGAATTTTTAAAACATGTGGATGAGGAGTCGTGACATGAGAATGAACTGGGAGTGAAATTAGGTGTGGTTGAAAAATCGGAATGTGTTCTAACTATAGAGGTATCCGCCTAGCATCCATTTCTTATAAAATATTTTCCATTATTCCCTTTAGCAGATGGTGCCTTACGTGGAAAATGCAGTTGGGGACTATCAATGCGGATTTTGTCAAAGAAGATCTATCTACTGATCATATCTTCACAATCCGCCAGATACTTAAACATGTAAAGAATTTGGAATTGATACAATCCATCTTTCCATTGACTTCAGATCAGCCAATGACAGGAATGATTGAAGTAATCTCTATGTAGCAATGGTAGTGTTTGAGTTCCCTAAGAAATTGATCGCCCTTGTGAAAGGCACTATGGAAAATACTCGGAATGAAATTAAGATCCAGAATATGTTATCAAGTGCTATAACGAACAAGATCGGAGTTAGGCAAAGAGATTCATTATCATGCCTTTTGTTCAATATAGCTTTGGGGAAAGTTGTTAGAGATCTTATATAAATCAGTTCGAATTTTGGCATATGCAGATGATATTAATTTAATCGCAAGAACACCAAGAGCATTGAAAGAATCTTTCACAAGCCTCGAAATAGCAGCAAGAAAGAGGAATTTACAGATTAATGAAGGAAGAACTAAGTACATGCCCATAACAAAGAAAGACTACCCTAGTGGATCTAACTTTGTAGAAATTTGCTCGTATAAGTTTGATGTTGTGCGTAGCTTTACCTACCTTGGATCAGAGGTTATTTCCAAGAACAATGTTAGTTCTGACATACAAAAATGTATACTGTCTACTAAAAAAATCTATCATGGCCTCAGAAAACATCTGAAGTCAAAGCTGATTTTCAGGAAAACTAAAGTCATAACGTACAAAGGTTTAGTGAAGCCTGTATTACCGTATGGTGCTGAGACCAGGACACTTTCAATATCTGATGAAAGACCACTAGGTATATTTGAAAGAAGGATTTCGAGGCAAATGTTTGGGCCAATGGAAGAAAATAGTCCCTGAAGGAGAAGAAATATTCATGAATTTTATAATTTAAACAACGAACCAAACATTGCTAACGGCATAAATATCAGAAGGTTGGAGTGGGTAGGACATGTGCTGCGTGCTAATGACAGAATGATAAAGCAGATATTGAATGCAGTGCCGGAAGGAATCAGGAAAGTTGGAAGACCAAAGTTAAGGTGGGAAGAAGGGTTGAGAGTGGATGTAATGGTAATTGGAAACAAGACTTGAAGGAGCTCTGCACTTAACAGGACAGAATGGGGAAAACTTCAGTAGGTCAAGGCTCACAAAGGGCTGTCGCGCCAGTGATGAAGAAATTTGATCCCGCCAAAATAAACATTTCAGCGATGTTCGACCGATCACATACCCTGGCACGCATTATTTCATCATTCTAGTTGGAAGACTAGATATAGTGTAAAATCACATTCAAGAGGACAATGATATATCGCATTGTATTTTTGTTCAGTTCATACAAATATTTTCATTTGTTGAGACTGAAAATTGTCTAAATTGGTTTCGTATCACAATTACGTTTAACAGAGAGGATGCATTTCTTGTATGCGGATGTACCGAAATATAGATACTCGTGAGAATTGAACTTTTTCTGTCGGTGCGTACAACTATGCAGTATAGCGAAAATCCTAAAGAAGTGATAATTTTCTGTGTGGAAATTACGTCTACGATTAATTATGTATATAAATGTTTTACTTGAAATTTTTTATGTATATCGTCTATCTATTTATACGTGAATGTCTGTACATAACTAGCAGATAACCGCGGCTTCGCTCGAGTGGATTTAGCAAGTTTACAAACGTAATTGTACCTCGGTACTGTGCTAAGACGTTATCAGAAAATCCTTAAAGTATCAAAAATCACAGAAAAATTGAGTTTCATTTACCCCAGCAACTCTTTGTAAACCACTTTTGTGGTATTGACTTTTGGGGATAAGATGACCATGCGACATAAAAATTGTACATGTGAGAAACAGACTTCTCAAGTCAAGAAAGTAAAATAAAACATGTTCCTTTGTCTTTAAAGAATATTCCAAATACCTGTTTCCACGTCTGTACCATCTTCAGTTTTTTGAGGCATAAGTATCCCCATAAAATGAATTCAACACCTTTATCAGACCTTCCCAAACCCCGCCCCCATCGCCACCTAAGTGGACTTTCCGAAACAGAAAATACGTGTTTCTTTATGTTTAAAGGAGATTCAAAATATCACTTATCACTTCTGTAAGACCTTCAGTTTTTGGATGTAAGTATCCTCAAAAAATAATTTAATTAAATTTTCACTCCTTTTCGCCTCCATTTAGTGTCTTTTCCGAAAACAAAGCAATACATTTTCCTGCATTTTTACAGAATTTTCCTAAATACCTAGATTCACGTATGTGACACGTTAAGTTTTTAATATATACTGTAGAAATACCAGTACTCATTTTAAAAATTCACCGGCATTTTCACTTCTTTTCAATCCCTTAAGTGGATTTTCCGGAAATAGCACGTGTTTCTTAATTTTTAAAGGAGATTCCAAATTCCAGTTTTCAGGTCTGTAACATCTTCAGTTTTGGAGATGTAACTATCCTCATAAAAATAATTCAACTTCTTCACATCTTTCCACCACTTCCCCTTAAGTGGACTTTCCGAAAATACAAAATATGCGTTTCCTTGTTTTTAAAAGAGATTCCAAATACACATTTTCACGTCTGTAGCATTTTCAGTGTTTGAGATAAAAGTATCCCCCATAGATTCAAATAATTTTTTCATTTAAATGAACCCCGTTAAATGGATTTTACGAAAACTAAAGAATACTTGTTTCCTTACATTGAAGGACGATTCAAAATATAAATTTTCATGTCTGTAATATCTTCAGTTTTTGAGATATAAGTTAACTCATAAAAATAATCCAACTCCTCTTTTCACCCCTACCCCCCGCCCTTACCTCTATAAGTTGATTTCCCTCCCACAAAATAATGCACGTTTCATTACTTTTAGAGGAGATTCCAAACAAAAACTTTCACGACTGTAACCTTCAGTTTTGAGATGTAAGTATCGTCATAAAAGGAATTCATTATTTTTCACTTCATTTCACCCTCCACGCAAGTGAATTTTTGGAAAAAAAATACCCTTTCTTTTTATTTGTCAGGGGCCTTCCAAACACGAATTGTCACGACCCTAATATCTCCAGATTTTGAGATATATGTATCCTCATAAAATAATTCAACTCATTTTTCATCCACTCATCCCTCCAAATTGATTTCCCACAAAAATGTGCGTTTCTTTATTTTTAAAGGAGATTCCAAATAACAATTTTCACGTCTGTAATATGTTTCATTTTTTAGATATCACACAAATAATACAAATCATTTTTCAATTCTTTCACCCACGCGTAAGTGTTTTTTGGAAAACAAAAGAATACATGTTTCTTTATTTTTAAAGGAGTTTTCAAATACAAATTATCACGACTGTAACACCTTAAGACTTCTTTTGCTAGTGGATTTACGTCGCACCGGCACATGTCTTACGGCGACCATGGGATAGCAAAAGCCTAGAAGTTGGAAGGAAGCGGCCGTGCCTTAATTAAGGTACATCCCCAGCATTTGCCTGGTGTGAAAATGGGAAACCACGGAAAACCACCTTGAGGGCTGCCGACAGTGGGGTTTGAACCCACTATCTCCCGGATGCAAGCTCACAGACGCGCGCCTCTAACCGTACAGTATGTTCCTTCAATTAAAGGAGATTCCAAATAACAATTTTCACGTTCGTAACATGTTACGTTTTTGAGATATACTGTAGATGTAGCTTTATTATAAACCCGCTTTGTCACTTCTGTTCACCCCCGTTAATTGGATTGTCCAAAAACAAAAATACGCGTTTCTTTATTTTTAAAAGGGATTCCAAATAACAATTTCCATGTCTGTAACATCTTCAGTTGTTGAGTTATAAGTATCCTCAGAAAAGTTATTCGACTCATTCTGAACTTTTTTCACCCCCTTAATGGGATTTTTCGAAAACAGGAAACACGTGTTCCTTTGTCTTTAAAGGGGATTACAAATATCAATTAATACGTCTGTAAACTTTAAAGTTTTTAAGATATAGATATACTCATTAAAAAATTCACCCACCGTTCCACCCCTTAACGAAGGAATATACAAAAAACCTCCCTTAGGGACCACCAACGCTCTAATATAAATAGGCAATAAATGTATCCCCAAAATTTAATTTCTTTATGTCCAGTAGTTTTGGCTCGGTGATGATGAATCCGTTAGTCAGGACATGTTATTTTATATATCGTCGCTGCCGGGACAAAACCTCCTACTTGAAAAATTTTAGCTTAGAACTTTGGCCGGTAAGGTTCTATCATATACCGTAAGGTGCAATATTGTGTGGACATTGTCAAGGCATTCTCGCTCTTCATAATGTATGTGCTGCGGGTCAGTATATCTCCAAAACTATTATCACATAGGAGGTTTTGTCTCGGCAACGACGATGTATAGATGTAACGGACTGAGCTTTCGGTGGTATAAATAGAGGGAACGATATAATGTATGCAAAAATAATGTTAATTATGGGGTATGGAGGAACTTATCAACTGATATTGTATTCTGGGGACACTGAAGTCTTGGAGAATTTTCCTCTACGTTCCTCTTCACATGCCATTAAATCCCCAGTACAATATCACCCTTAAATGGTACATGATGAAAGCATACTCCGTAAGTTCAGCAGATGAAATATATCAGAAGATCATATAAACGAATTTTGATTGACAGCTCTTTCTCACCTAGTCGTAAAATTCAGTATAATTATCAAGATGGGGATGAATTTCAATATTCCTTTCTCTGGAATATAAAACGAAATAAAGTGTATCTTGAACATCAAATATAGTATCCAGAAAGCTTATATAAAATGACAGGAGTTTGCGAATTTGGGGAGTTCATCCATCTTCTTTTATGTTTCTTCTTATTTATCCGAGCCCTATTCTATTTTTTCATATTACTTTTTTTCCTGTTTTAAGTTTATGTCCTACATCCAACCTTCCTTTTTTAATTATTTATATTTGTGCACGTTTGTATCATGCCCGTTTGTTATAGTCTTAATGAAACTAATAAAGACACAGTGTATTAAATACCTGACAATGATGGTCACCCTGCGAGGATTTGGAACACAGGCAGATATAAATCCATGGTAATATTCGTAATTCAGCGGCTGTGATGCTACGAGACTACTGTCACATTCTTTCCAACAACGTGTTCATCTTGTGAACTTCGCTGTTCCCATAGGAACCCCTCGGTCATATTGAGCAATAATATATTAGCAACAGAATTACAATATTTCTCTCTTATACCTTGATTCGGTCCTGAAGTACCTCTTCACAAGAATAGGAAGTTAGGAGTGGAAAAAATGTCATTACATGTATTCTGTAAGTTATAAGAAACGAGAAAAGTACCTTTCAATTATAGACTGTTTATATAATAGCATTACTTACAGCTTTTTAAAGACACGGAGATGAACAAATCTTGTAAACTTATGTTCTTCCTACAAGTTACATTCTACAACTTATCGAAGGCTTTCATTGAAAACGTCGTATATCCCAATGCTCTTCTTACCCATCATACTCCTTAAGAGTGGTCACGCCTCCCAGCCACATATTTATATGAATTCCATCAGAATAATTTTCGTTGTGTTCATCTTCCTACGCTAATATGTACAGGAAAATGTATCTTACCATAACTTTTTGTAGGGTTAATGCTTGCATGACGATATTACGCATTCGTACAGTATAATGTATTTAAGGATTAATTTCCTTTACACGTTAGCATAAGAAAATGAACACAATGAAAATATTCACACGGACCACATATAAATATGAAGCCATCGTTATACGCGTTTTAAGCAATTAAATAATCAGAGTATGTACAAATTTTAACAACTTCCGGCCAACAATGGTAGGAGAAAATCAGTCACCACTGCCAACCTAAGAGTCGTTTAAAAATTTATGCAGAAAACAATTCCAAAATGAAATTATGTCAGTCAATAAGTTAACACCGAAAACATTTTTTTACGAGTGTGATATGCAGTCACACTAACAGATATTGATTTTCCATGAGGGAAGAATCTGGGACATGCCATTGCGATCCATGATAATATTTAGAAAGATAAAATGACAAAAATTATTTCAAACGTTTGGGCAAATATTATTGTAAAGGTGGGTGAGGGAAGTTCCACCTTTTTCACACGACAATCCTAATTCTGAAGAAAATGTGTGATGCCATGTTGTGCACAGTTCACTGTTCTTCTTTTCACACGCTTCCTTCCCCTTTAGCAATATTCTCCTCTTAAGGACGATCAAAAACAGTTTGCTTATACAAGAAGAATTGGGATTAATGGTCATTATAATCTAATATTTACTTCTTTGTAGCGTCTTGTCTATCTACGCCAGTGTGAGAAAAGCCTCTTAATCCGCTTTAGCAATAGATACTACAGTACGTGCGTGACTACCATCTGTACACTATTATACAAACCTTGGTGCGTGACCGTGCGGGCTTGGCAGGGGAAGCTCGTCTATCTACCGAGACACAGAGGGAAGGGAGCAGTGTTACCTGTGCAGGGGTTATATTATAGCGGCTGTATGTGTTGGAATGAAGAAACACTGTTATCATCATGTTTGTAATCATGGGCTATAATATTAACAATTACCACACTAGATTGTGTTTATGAATGGACAGTTGTATATAAAAGCAAAGCTAATATCGTATTGAAGATGGTATTAACACAATTTAAATACATCTTCGGTATTTAATTTTCAGGATATAGAAATTCCTATTAAGAAACACAAAATGGATCAGGGTTCCGAGGTTCATAGTATTATGGATAAAACGAAATACATGTTGATGGAAGTACATAACTTCCGATATGATATCATAGTAGAATATTATATTTTTTACCAAAAGAGCTCCCTATAGACATATCAGAATTAGAAATGGAATTGTCCCTTATGTAAATTTACAATGATCCGAAAATCGAATGCTTTGATTTGCATGAATTAGACACCTTAGGTCCTTTGCCTAGTATTTTGAGGATTTGATTTCCTCTACCTAACCACAAAACACGAGTCACATTTAAGAGATCAATATCTATTTTTATACAGTGTGACTACTGATACTGACCTAGATTTTATTAGTTCGGTCAAAACTAGATAGAAAAACTAGATAGAAAATTATTCTAATGGACTGCATATAAATACTACGTGTCTGGGAGGTGTGACCAGTCCTAAGGAATATAATGGGTAGAAAGGGCATTGGAACATACAAGGTTTTAGAAGGAAGCCATCGATATGTAACATTACAGTAATTAAATAAGGGCATTCTGATAGTTTTGACTAGGAAAATTTTTGTTTCTTGCGGTAGATAGTTTTGGATATTTTCAAAGGATGGAGGGATCGATACACTTCTGAACAGATACAGTTTACATGCGCTCCTCGCGAGAGGCCTTCATCAATCATAACTCCAAGTATCCAGTAATCGGGTGATAGTGGGTTCGAATCCCACTGTCGGCAGCCCTGAAGAAGGTTTTCCGTGGTTTCCCATTTTTACACCAAGCAAATTCTGGGTCTGTAACTTAATTAAGGCCACGGCCGCTTCCTTCCAATTCCTAGGCCTCTCCTAACCCATCGTCGCCATAAGACCTGTCTGTGTCGGTGGCACGTAAAACAAATAGCAAAAAAAGAAAGATTTTTTACTGTTTCACTCCGTGCACATTTCGTGTCATATAACGAAAACGACAGATAGATTCCTCACTTCCAACACAAATTACAGGTTTTTCTGACCTGTTATAATGATCTAGGTCGTTCAAGGCTTGATTCTGAGTCCATTCTGTTAGCCCAGCTGCAAGGCAACGACAGTTCATAATTGAGTTCTAGTACGGTTTCTGAGATTTCTGAGATGGATACGCTAGACTGTTTGCGAACCTGCAGATCATCGGATTAAACGTGGTCACTAAAGGTTGTTATGGACTTAGAAATGTCACTGATAAATATTTAAAATGACAATGGCCTCAGCATAGAACCTTCAGTAACTCAAACAGTGACTTCACTACGGGAAGATGAAATATTGCCGAAAACTGCACTCTGATACCTACTTCTGAAGTAATAACTGGACCACTGCACCGTGCCATTGGTCATGTTGACAATTCCGAGCTTTGTAACGAGGATATCATTATTTACGCTGTCAAATGCACAACTGAATCTGATTATAAATATTAGAGTTGCTTTCGTCTTACTCCCAGCATGTTTAATGTCTAGTGTTACAAGTAATTTGATTGGCTCTAAACCCGACAGCAGAGGGTCTAATAGATTACACTTGAGATTTGAAGGTGCTTGGAAATACTCATACTGAAGTTGATGTCACCAAGTGTAACAGGGACCGTACATCGTTAAACCGTAGCTAAACTTGGTACAGATTATTTCAAATAATTTTAGTAATGAATTCAAACTCCATCTATGAAAATAATCGCAAAAGTGACAGCCTTTGATGCTTCCTCCGTAAACCACTTCATGCGTGTTTTTTTTTTCATTTCTCCTAAAAGGACAGCCCGCTGGCATGTAACGAACGTTCAGAAACTTCTCCAAAAATAAAATTTCCAGTATTTCTGCATCCATTAGTATTTATTGATCTGCTGTAGAGATATGTGAACTGTTCTCAGTTGACCCGGGTGACGGAATTATTTATATGCTGTCACCCAGTTCGCAGAAAAGAGGTGAAATTGATGGTATTTTAGGCGAGTAAAAGAATTCCTTAGGGAAAAATGTCCATCTGATAATGATGTTAGCAGTTAAAACAGATGTATTATTATTATTATTATTATTATTATTATTATTATTATTATTATTATTATTATTATTATTATTATTATTATTATTATTCCTTTGCTGGCGAGACCTAGTGTTCACAGTGCACTGTGTCCTGTGGTATAGCTAGAGCAATTTTGTTACTTTCATTGACACTAATGTCTGCATTCAGAAAGTGGAAGTCTGAGGGAGCCTGGTACATATATTCCTGGACCGAAAGGGAGAATTGTGTCAGAAACAATTGAATCATTTTGTGCGTCTACAAGCTCTCCAAAACCACCAAGATACTGCACGAGCACTACAGATGGACATACAGCAGGCTTCTGGAGTACGAGTTAGCGACCAAACAGTAAGATAAAAAGCTTTGAGAATCCCATTTAAAATCTTGATGATGTACAATTGACAGGCGACTTGATGGCAGGGGACTGCAGGTTAGTAGGGACCATCTGCACCGGCAGCTACGCCACTAGCCTCATGTGCTGATGGCGAATGATCCCGTTTCATGTTATATCACTTAGATGGTCGTCTCTGAGTATGAAGAAGACGTTAGGTATGATTTCATCCGACAGCTGTACAACCTACCGTTCCTTATGGAGGTGGATTTGTTAGGGCATGAGCAGGCATAGTCTAGACTAGAAGTTCCATCTCCTAGTTATTTAAAATTGAAGTGAGAAAAATCCCAATATTCAGTATCTAGAGCGCATGATGACAACATCGTTCGGAGATTCCTGCAAGAGGACCACATGCAAAACATGGCGTAGCCTTCAGAAAGTCCGGATTTCATTTTGGTCAAACCACTCTCGGAGGAACTGGAGCAACGCATCATAGTGAGAAACCCACTACCACAAACACTGCAAGCCCTTGAGGAACACCTTCTCGAATTGTGGGGACGGCGTTGTTAGCCTGTTATCCATGCGAAGGGGGGCAATATTATTTATTAAGATGCTACTTTGATGTATGATCAAGTTTGTTGATTACGCCTGTTGTGCATCGAGTGTTCAAAGGACGCTTTATATTTCAATTCTTAATTGTTACAAAGAAGAAGTTGAGTTTTCATTTCTTTTTACATTTCAATAGGTATGCGTATCATGAGTGTATGAACATGTAAAAATTGTCCATGCTTTTTTAGCAGTGTATCATTTACACAATGACATTCTCCACTCTACACTTGGATATGAAACTGGCGTAGTGAGAGGCCTGAACTCCAAGCTAGGGGTAGGAAGACCTATAGATACAGGCTAACGGCAAAACGAGGCCGAGAGCCACGAGACACTTAGTTCTACTGACCGCGTAATTACCCAGAAAGGCACGTTATAATCAAGTAGGAAAACAATGTGGCCTCTTCTAATCTCATTAATTAACTCCTTTTTAAATCCAAATTACAATAAAGTGATTATCGACTTATTCCTTTACAATTTCCCACCTTAATATTACGTTCACAGGTCGCAGTAGTGTGTAACGGAACGTATTTTTAACCGACGGCCTCTTCCACAAGTTATACATTGTTTTATAACAATACCACACCTAGATTAAACAGTGCCCTCTTTCGTCTTGTATCTCAGCTCCCTTTATGGCCACTGGGCCACAAGATCACGACTTCAAACCAGACTTGGATATTTTCAGGATGGAAATGAAATCCACTCAACACTATACGTGGATCGATGTCGCCATTTAGAAGATTTCTGGCGACTAATGCGTTTCTCACCATAACATTAATAAAACATAGCCACAGACTACCCAACGGAGATCCTATTTACTGGGTCATTTGGTAGAGTAAAACAGGTTATCGAAATTGCTCCTACCGCAAATTCGAGATGAAAGTGATACTACAATCGCTACTACTACTAATATTAGGCCAACTACTACTACTACTGGGCCGATGACCTTCGATGTTAGGCCCCTTAAAACACCAAGCATCATCATCACCACTACTACTGCTATTAAAATTAATAATAATAACCATTCTACACCATAAAATGAAGTATCATTGTCGTCACGAGGGAGTGAAAAGATGAATTGTAGTAATATTGTTAATAGTTTTACGTTCCTAGAAGTAATTTTACGGGTTTTGAAAAGTCAAAGGTGTTTGAATTTTGTTGAGCTTAAGAAGAGAGAGAGAGAAGGAGGGAGACAGAAGGTCGTTCGGGATCTCTGGAGACAATGTTTGAATGGCAATTAGCTTATGAAAATCCATGTCTCCCAACGATCATGCTAATTTGGAAAGCCAGCATATCTAGCTATAGCGCAACGAGGTAATTTCAATTGCAGCAGAGTTTTTCGCAGAGCTAGCATGTCTTCCTTACCCCACTCCTCCTGACAGGCTTTACAGAGGCCATTGATAGTGCGTGAACGTCTATTTCCTCTGGCCCTCTTTAGGAGTCCAAATTAACAGACGTTCATGGGTGACCTATCGGGTGCCTTGACAGGAATGTCAGTAAAAGGAATTTCACGGATTCCAGTTTCCGTCTCCATTCTCTCTACGAACAGACGAGTCGAACGAGAGGTGTGGCTGGATGCTTCATCTTGATGTACCCCTACCTGAATTTTCGCTCTCCCATACATTGCTAGGATATCTGTGTTTTAAATGGATGTTAAAACCTCTTGCTGACAGTATGTAGAGTTCACTTTCACATTATTAGCAATAAGGCGAATGGTTATATTGCCATTGTAGCAGTATCCAGCAATGGTAATGAAACGCATTGGAAAATTTTCCTGGCATTCGTTGTACAAGGTTTGAAAATTATTTTTATTGTAGGGCGGTAGTAAATCTATTGTGGTTTTTTACAGTCACTAAGGTACCCATATGCTTCGCCTAATGTCACCACATTTTTCCACCAATCCCCTTTCAGATAGCCCTTATATAGATTTACTGCGTTACTGCGACGTTCCGAAATGTGACGAGGCAACAGCTTGTAAACTCGGTGCTTATGCCGCTTTCCTAATTGCAGGTCCTTGGTGTTAGCCGTTGAAGCAGACATCTCCGACTTACCTGCGATAATCCTTTTGTGGGGGCAGGGTTACCACCTGAGACAAGAGCCTTCACTTTCCTCACCAATTCTGGTGTACGACTGGTGGCTGGTCGTGGATTTTCCTGTACTTTGTCCTCTCTGGATTTAATCCCAGTCGGCCTTTGCCTATTTTATTCAATACAGCACTCATCCCATTCTTTCATATCAAGAAATCACGATTCTTGCACATTCCTTGTATTGCAGGATAGCTATATTTAGCCCCGGAAAGGGCTGCTATGTAGGCTTCCCAGTAAGGGAAGCTAACGTCACGAAAACTCTACACACACGTTCTCAGTACTGACGTGAATTATCACACTCCATTTGGAAGTGCTCAAGTTGGTAACAGCGCGAAGGTCTTCAAACTCGCCATTAGAGATACAAAAGAAATTCCGTATTTGTACTGTATTCATAATTATGTAAGTAATAATAATTATTCGGATAGTAAATTTCTTGGGTTCAAGGTAAATTTTCAATCACTGTTCAATAAAAGTAATTATAGTTGTGAAACACGAATTTTCCATGTACGTTCAGCAAAGCAACTCCACTTGACCAGTCCTCTACCAGAGTGCTTTGTAGCCATATCTTCATCATTCGCAGATTGCTAAAGAGCGCTCTACTAGACCAGTGGTGCAGAACTCAGAGGGATGTATTACTGGATGGCTCCAACATTGCGTCGTATGTTCAGATCCAGTCCCAGTTGCTCGTGATTTTATTACGCTGTTTAACACTTCATCGACGGTTTCTTCTTCATCCTCACGGTGATGCCTAAACATCGCCAGAATACAGTTCCGCGTATAAAATTTTATGACATAGTAGCCTATACATAAAAATAGCGTACCCTGTTTCAATACCGATCCCAGCAGCTGAAAAGCGTATTAAAGCATATCGTCGCTGCCGGGACAAAACCTCCTATATGAAATATTTTATCTTAGAACTTTGGCCAGTAAGGGTCTGTCGTCTAAGGTGCAATATTGTGTGCATATCGTTAAGGCATTCTCACTCTTCATAATGCATGTACTGCGGGACAGCATACCTCCAAAAATATTATCACATAGGAGATTTTGTCCAGGCAACGAAGAGCGATAATGCCTTGACAATGTTCACACAATATTGCACCTGAGATGACAGAACCTTACCGGCCAAAGTTCTAAGCTAAAATATTTCACATAGGAGGTTTTGTCCCGGCAGCGACGATATATTCCTTTGTGAACTTACCCTCCAGAGTACAGTATTCGGGAATGAATAGCACACTCCAGCAGTCCAGCACTCTCTGAGTCCTTCAGTATAGTAACAAACAGATGTTTAGTTTCCGCAGCAGTAATAAACTTACCTACTCTTAAATTCTTATTTTTAAAAGTTTTCCATCATTAATTTGTCTATGGGGTGGCTGACAGCTGTCTTTTCTGGTGATGCCCATGGTTAGAGACACGTCCGTCGTCAGGATTTGGAAAGTATTCTCCTGGTTCGGGAATGTCATTTTTTTTTGCAAGTTGCTTTACGTCGCACCAACACAGATAGGTCTTATGGCGCCTAGAATGTCAGTTTTCAGAAATGCATCATAGTACTTATACTTCTGTTGAATTCAGAAATCAAAACTTTGTAGCCACTGTTGATGGCTAAAACGTCCATAATGTAAAGCGTAAGGAAATTATAGCATTTAACGGCGCGTTCAAAGGAAATAATCGTATGTCTGTGGGTTAAGTATACAAATGATTTGCACTCTGATAAGGGATTCGTGATGGAATCAACTATTACAGATACTCCTGTATATGGAGAAACCTACTAAAGCTACTATATCTAGGCCAATGGCATCGCAGTTGTTTCCCAAGAAGTCTGTGTTATACAGTGGTGTGGCATGACGTGGGAATTTCAGGGGTACTGTTCTTTCGGAACTGATAGAGTCGAGGAGATAGTGAAGTTATTTCTAGCGTACTTCAGTTTTAGAGAATGTATTTTTTTCAAATGCAATATCCAATGCATAGCATTTTACTATGAATAATATCATTATAATATAATTATGAGAACAACACGTCACTGCCGGGGCAAAACCTCCTATGTAAAATATTTTAGCTTAGAACTTTGGCCGGTAAGGTTCTGTCATCTAAGGTGCAATATTGTGTGAATATGGTCAAGGCATTCTCGCTGTTCATAATGTAAGTGCTGCGGGTCAGTATATCTACGAAAATATTATCACATAGGAGGATTTGTCCCGGCAACGACGATATATTAACTTACTACAAAGTACTGATACTTTCATAAATTACGAGTATATACACCATTTAACAAACACTATCAACAATTATTTCAATAATTCTTTAATTAGGGAGGCTCTCTAATCAGAGGTAAAATTGTCTTATTCCAGCACCCGACGTTCAACGATGTAGACTACGACGGCTCGATTTTGTTTAACCTCTCTAACTGAACTTCGGTCGGAGACATAAGAAGTGGCTACCGGATCACATAAAGGTGAGTAAATTTACCAACAATTGATATACTAACGTATACTCGATGTTTGTACTTTAAAGGCATTCGAGTATTTTAATTAGATGCGTATAGACCCTGGGAGTCAGGAGGACAGGAACATCCACTACACGGTTCAGTAACACCTTGCACACTCCCTCACTCCAGAAAAGTGAAGTCGAGCTGGATTTTGAATTATATAGGAACATTTGGGCGTTGGAATTAGCCCACTCTCCCCAGAATGTTGCTGTTCGTGCGAATATGAACTTACTGCATTAAAAATGTGATACCTTCATCCGGTTCCTTATCATTCTATACCGCTGAATTGCAGGCCAGATTATTTGAAATAATTCATAACTTCCACGTTTGCCCTTCCCTCAGTACGAATCATATAATACCCTCACACTATTTTTCTTCCGACCACGAATTTCACGTCAACTATATTTATTTTAAATTGCATGGTAATGTACCACATTCCCGATATTTTTCTGTTAATAGTTCAAACAGAATTTGACTCAGTATCAATAATTCCGATTTCTAAAACAGTTCAAACATTATGGTAGACGATAGTTATAAATATGGCGAGTAAATATATAAATTTTAATTTCAAACTATAAAGAATACTCAAGTGGGAACCAGATATCTTTACGGTTTATGCAGTCCGCAATAAAAATACACCAATAAAAATGTCATCTTTCTTAATATTTTGATAAAATCTTCATATTTTACGAAAATGTTCATATTTATTCATATTATGGCATTTATGCAATTCTGTATAATTATGAATTACGTAGTTACTCAAATATATTAAAAGAAAAGGCGTATCTTTTCATTCGTGCTTTTATAAGCAATAAATAAAGAAATAAATACCGGTAAGAAAATAAATTACAAAACGAAGTTAATTTGTATAGAATAAATTCAGTTTTAAATCCAGTGGATTAATTATTTACGAAATGTAGAATTGAAAGAATACTTATTATATCTGAAAACACGGATAACATTATTTCGTACATTTATGTCAAAAAAACTTTATATGCGACGTCATATTAAAACTTACGTGACAGTTAAACATTGAATACAGTTCCGCCTATAAAATTGTATGACATAGTAGCCTATACTTAAAAATAGCGTACCCTGTTTCAATACCGATCCCAGCAGCTGAAAAGCGTATTAAAGCATATCGTCGCTGCCGGGACAAAACTTCCTATATGAAATATTTTATCTTAGAACTTTGGGCAGTAAGGGTCTGTCGTCTAAGGTGCAATATTGTATGCATATCGTCAAGGCATTCTCACTCTTCATAATGCATGTACTGCTGGACAGCATACCTCCAAAAATATTATCACATAGGCAACGACGATATTGAAAATGTAATACGCTTTAATCCCGTTTCTTTAAATAAATATATTAAAATGTCTGTAATGTCAAACAGTGATGTCCATGATTTTGTATTAACTTGAAAATAACATTATTTCGTGTACAAGTAAAAGCATCTTTATAGGCGATGTCGTATTGAAAAGCTTCATAGGAACTCAAGAATCAATTCATTGTTTTCAATATAGATGCATGTATAAAACTGGATGGCTTAATATACTTGAAAAACAATATGCGTATTGAAGCAAATGACAATGTTGCTACTTATGCCTGAAAATTGAAAGGAAACGTGATTCATTGTGGTACAGACTTATATGTTTTAATATGCTTCCGGCTGCTGGGTTGGTAACAGTGTGAGCCACGCCTGCATCCATTGTTTACGCCTGGCTGACAGTTACTTTCTGCATTGATAGTGTGATTATCGAGTCGTGAAGATGTCGAAAAGTGGAATGAAAATTTGGCTATCGGAATTTATGTGCTACACAGGTGATGGAACATTCGCCGTTTGCACCTATTGTGACAAAGAGGTAAGTTTATATACTTAATTTATTGAAGCACAAATATGCAAAATGATAACCTTATACGGCTAACATCATTGGCATTAAACTTGTAAAATGTGTTTAGGTGAGTGCTAAAACAAAATTCCAACTACTGCAGCTTCAAAAAGCGCAATGCATAAAATAATTATTTGAGACAAAGCACTTCTGAACAGACCTTGCTCATTAATCAAAAGCTAGCAGAGTCAAAAAACCAATTCGCTGAGGAATTGTGTGAGGCACTAATATCATCAAATATCCCAGTTAAGAAAATAAAGACCCCTAAACTCAGAGAGGTTTTACAAAAGTACTGTAACCGAGATATTCGTTCAGAATCAACATTAGACAGAATTATGTGGATGTGATTTACAACAAGGTAAGTGAAAATAAAATAGGAAAACCGTACATTCACTGCAATATTGCCACCTTAAATGATATTAATCCAATTGCTTTATTATTCAAGATTTGTTTGCACAAAGTTAGTATAAATTCCCACCGCAAGGTGGCATCCGAAGTCACTTCACCTTGATTAATTAAAAGAATTAATTTCCAGACTGTTCAAAAATCAAGGATGATATTGGCGACAATCCTGTATGGATAATGGTGGACGAGGTGACAGATGCAACTGGGCGGTTTGTTGCTAACCTGATTGTTGGTAAATTAACAACCACTGAAACTGGTAGGGAGCAACTCCTGAGATGTAAAATGCTCGACACTGTCAACAATGAAACAATAGCATACTTCACAAATTCTCTCCGTAAGTATTTATTATTTTTAGTATTAGTTTTTCTAAATCTATTACGCACATATACAATGAATACAAACATCTTTAAAATTATATAAATAAATACTTATAATATGTTCTTTTAAATTAATATTAAAAGTTGGATACAATTAAAATTAATTTTAGTTTTGTTCTGTCTAATTATTTTAAAAAAATAAATTAAATGCGTACTTATTTTCTTTTTGTTTCACTGTATTAACTAATAGATCTTGTTCCCTTTGTAACAGATACGTGCAATAAATATCAATTATCAAAATAATATTTTTAAATATCAAAAATGGAATATTTAAAAGTGAACTGAAATGAGAAAGCCCATTGAGGAAGTCTTGTTTTATGATATTTGAAAACGAAATATTTTAAGTGGATTTTTGTGTCGTTATACATACTGGTAATGTATCTAGTGTGGTGTAATATCATTTTAGTTATTTCTTTGCAGGTAGTGGACAGTTTTGAGGCCAATTAAGCACACTGTGTGGATCTGACACAGAAGGGGTTTAGAAGTGATGGCGTTAAGGGCGATCTTGCCTACATCCTTACTCATTTCAGCATGATACCACAGATCATGGAGAAGTTGGAATGCAACAATTTGACACTCACATCTGCCATTCAGAAAGTGGAAGACCTGAGGGAGCCTAGTGCAGATATTCCTGGACCCAAAGGGAGAATTGTGTCAGAAAAATTTGAGTCTGTGCTGGATAAAAATAAGTCTTACCAGGTACTGAGTGAAATAAGTTAAGTTATTAAAGGTTCGACAAACATCATTCCAGCAAACACTGTAGTAAATGATGTAGCATGCTACAGATATGCTCCCATTACATCATGTGATGTGGAACGAAGTCTCTCGTCATACAAAATTATATTGAGAGAGAGACGTTGCAGTTTGCTTCCTCAAAATTTAGCAAAACAAGCAATTTGCAATAAATAGGATATCAATCAATCACTACTGATCTGCATTTATGGCAGTCACCCGGGTGGCAGATTCCCTATCTGTTGTTTTCCTAGCCTTTTCCCTTGGTATGTTATTCCAATCCCTAATTCCCCTTCCTATAAACGAATATTTGCCCCAATTTGTCCTCTTGAATTCCAACTGTACCTTCATACTGTGATCTTTCCTACTTTTAAAGACACCACTCAGACTTATTCGTCTACTGATGTCCTCCCACGGCATCTCTTCACTGACAGCTCGGAACATACCACTTAATCGAGCAGCTCGTCTCCTTTCTCCCAAGTCTTCCCAGCCCAAACTTTGCAACATTTTTTTAACGCTAGTCCTTTTTCGGAAATCATCCAGAACAAATCGAGCTGCTCTTTGGATTTTTTCCAGTTCTTAAATCAAGTCATCTTGGTGAGGGTTCCATACACTGGAACCATGCGCTAGTTGGTGTCTTACCAGAGACTTATATGCCCTCACCTCTACATCCTTACTACAACCACTATATACCCGTATAACCATGAACAGCGATTTGTACCCTTTATTGACAATCATATTTATGTTGTTACCCCAATGAAGGTCTTTTCTTACATTAACACCTAGGTACTTACAATGATCCTCAAAAGGAACTTTCACCTCATCAACACTGAAACATGCTCGTTTAGCATGTTCATAACATGTAGGTTTATCTGTGATTGCTAAGAGCTTGCATTAGCTCTCGTTTGACTTCACTAAACTGACTATTAACTATTTCCCAAACTGTACCGCAGAGGGCAGCGCCCCTGCTTTGTAAACGGATGGTCCTTCCTTCCGCGAGTCTGTGACTTTTATCTCCTTGACATGATGTCTTTGTTGTTTTTATGACCTAAAAGAAAGAAAGATGGAGTCGCCTTTACCCTGAGTAGCATTTTTGAATTATCGATGGGTTTTTATCAGGTTTAAACTCTGCCTGTATTCATATTCTGATTTTTTATTGATCAGCTTGAACCTCAGGTAATGTGAGCTGTGTTTTCGCTTTTATTTTATGTTTATCTTGTGGCTGTTTCAAGTGCCTTGTAATCGCGACTGACTGATATACGTCTTTGCCCCGCGATATGAATGGGTGTGTGTTTGCGGGCATTATTGTGGTGGTGGTGACGAGGTAACTGGGTCTCTACGAGAATTATCATCATGTGCACGACATTATACTTCTTTATTGCCACCAAATGTTAGTAGGCTCTGGGTGTCGACACGGAGATACGTCGTACCCAGCGCCTGTGTTGGTGCGCTTGTACGTGGGCCGTGGGTCCATATCGTCCTGCTTATAACATATTTGCAGTGTGCACGTTTCTACGTCGTGTGCGGGAACTTACTTATGGCCAGGTGAGTCATACTACATGTGTTTGCGATCTGTTTTGAAAAGAGGTTATTGACCCTATTGTTGCCCGATATCGACAATGCCTGAATGTTTGTGTGTGTGTGAGAGAGCGAGCGAGGAGCTAAAAGGATGTCGTATCGGTCAGTTAATTTAATCGTATGTTTCCTTTTTATTTATTCCTCGTACACTTGTTTTTCACTTCGAGTGCGGCGTTTTTTATTTTTGTCTTGGTCTATTTTATTACCGTTTTGTTCGTTCTTATGGCCGCCATTTTGTTTCATTTTAATTCGGGTGATGCGCACACCCGCTTTATTTTCTTTGCCTTTTGTGTGCTCTTTGGTACAGAGATGCTGCACCCCTGGCCATCTCGATACCTACATTGCTTTCATGTAACTATTTGTCGCTCTACTCCGAGAGGCTGCGTGATCGTTTATCCTTGTGATGGTCGTTGTTGATGCTGTAATAATGATGGAGGTTTGAGTAATGTTTGGAAAATATAATGTGAACTGCTTCGCGGAAAGGAATGACCAAAATAAGTCCGTGAGGATCCTTCCTGTTGTAGGTGTTTAAAGATGTTGTGAAAAAATCAATTAAGCCGTGAGCACGTCTCAAGGTATTGTTTATCCATATGTTTATGGTATGTTGTACTCAAAAGGTTACGATGCTAGCTTCTACTAACCTGAAGGACAAAAGCACGTATGTAATTATGTTTCAATTTTTTTTGTTTTTTTGGGTGGCTTCTTTTTTGCATTTACGTTTTATCTTAATAAACCCTCATTTAATTTCATTTGATTTTTATTGCTGGTAGTTAGTAGTTTTTCCTTGTCATGAATTATTATTATTATTAATCAACGTCTTCAGTTCGAGGCTGTTATCTGCCCATCCTGATCGGAGTCCACGTCCTCGAATCTCCCGTCGGTTATATATGTGTTTTTTTGTATTGGGTCCGGTGCAACACAGTAATTAAAACTGAGAGGACTTTTCCTATTTGTGAAACTCACAACCTGGATTTTAACCCCGTTTATCATCATACCATTGCCCACCGTACATCTCACAAAACTATCGAGGTCAGCCTGCATCTGCTCACAATCTTGTAACTTATTTATTACTCTGTACAAAATAACATCATCTGCAAACAACCTTTTCTCTGATTCCACTTCTTTCTCTGATTCCACTTGTTATTTTATGTATGAAAACCTTGTCCTCTTCAAATTCTCGGCCTTTGACCAATTCCAAAATTACATACCGATTGCAAATAATTATAAATTATAATTTACTTCATTACTTTTTATAAATTACGGGGAGCTGATTAAATAAACCCGGTCTTAAAATAAATTTATTATTTAATAATTTTAAAGTAAAATTGCTACCGCCTATATGGTGTAGTGGTCAATGCGATTAGCTGCCACCCCGGAGGCCCGGGTTCGATTCCCGGCTCTTCCACGAAATTTGATAAGTGGTACGAGGGCTGGAACGGGCTCCACTCAGACTCGCAAGGTCAACTGAGTAGAGGTGGGCTCGATTCCCACCTCAGCCATCCTGGAAGTGGTTTTCCGTGGTTTCCGACTTCACCTCCAGGCAAATGCCGGGATGGTACCTACCTTAAGGCCACGGCCGCTTCCTTCCCTCTTCCTTCTCTAACCCTTCTAATCCTCCCATCCTCCGCAAGGCCCCTGTTCAGCATAGCAGGTGAGGGCGCCTGGGCGAGGTACTGGTCGTCCTCCCCAATTGTACCCCCGACCCAGAGTCTGAAGGTCCAGGACACTGCCCATGAGGTCGTAGAGGTGGGATCCCTCGCTGAGACCAAGGGAGGAAGCGACCCTGGAGGGTGAACAGATAAAGAAGAAGAAGTAAAACTGCAATCTAATACGTTTATTATATTGAATTTTGGGGTCCGCCTCTGTGGTGTAGTTGTTAGTGTGATTAACTGCCAACACCGGAGGCCCGGGTTCGATTCCCGGCTGTTCCACGAAATTTGAAAAAGTGGTACTAGGGCTAGAATCGGGTCCACTCAGCCTCGGGAGGTCAACTGAGTAGTGGTGGGTTCGATTCCCACCTCAGCCATCCTCGAAGTGGTTTTCCGTGGTTTCCCACTTCTCCTCCAGGAAAATGCCGGGATCGTACCTAACTTATGGCCACGGCCGCTTCCTTCCCTCTTCCTTGTCTATCCCTTCCAATCTTTCCATTCCCCACAAGGCTCCTTTTCGGCATAGCAGGTGAGGCCGCCTGGGCGAGGTACTTATCATCCTCCCCAGTTGTATCCCCCGACCCTGAGTCTGAAGCTCCAGGACACTGCCCTTGAGGCACTAGAGGTGGGATCCCTTGCTGAGTCCGAGGGAAGAACCGACCCTGGAGTGTATACAGATACGGAAGAAGAAGAATTTTGGAATGAATTCCTACCAATAAACTTTCAAGTATCCAAATTAAAACCAGCACAAACAACCTCATATGAATGCAAATTTCGTCATTTTAAAATTCATATTCTTCATATTTTCATGCATTTTATTTCATATTTTGTTAAAGATTTCTTCATATTTTTACTGGCTCTAGTTATAAATAATCTAGAATTAATTGTTCTGTATTGTGACACCATTTGTTTAATAATACGTAACTTCACTCCCCACCTTTTGAAGTCAGCAAGCCACAATCACCGAGCTGCCTCTGTGGATCAGTGGTAGGCTGTTGGCCTCCGGATATTAAGATAGCGGGTTCATACCCGGCAGAGGTAGTCGAATTTTTGAATGGCGGATAAAATTCCATTCGACACTCCATGTCGTACGATATCGGCATGTAAAAGATCTCTGGTGACACATTTGGTGTTTACCCGACAAAATTCATTAAATCTCAGACATAGACGTTCAAGAGATTTTCGGTTTACTCGGTCTGCCATCTAGTGGGCCTAGAGTAAATCGGAACGTCGAAATTGACGAGCACACAGCCAGATGGTGTCATATTGAAATGTCTCCAAAAGGCAGCTGAAGCCATACGATTAATAAAAAGACCGATCTAACATTAGTATTAAATTTTCATACTGATATGCTCATGCAATATCTACCAAGATATTTGTAACCGCTATATGAAAAATAACCGCGATATCGTCAACAACATCTGGAACTTGTAAACTATATCGACGCTGTCAATGCAGTAGCCTACTTCATATCTGAAAACGCTCTTGCTAATCATTATTCTTCTTAAGACAGATCATGCCTCCCAGCCATATACAGATATGCAGTTCGTCAAAACAATTTTCGTTCGATTCATTTTCCTACGGTTACCCGTAAAGTGAATTGAACCTTACAGTACCACATTGCAGGAATATATGTTTGCATGACGCTCAACGCACTCATGCAGTATAATGTAAGTTTATTTAAGGTTAATTTTACATTACACATATGTGGCTGGGAGGCGGATCTAATCTTAAGGGTACAAAGTGCATTTTGAGATAAGAGGTATTGTATTGATACCATTGCTATATTGTATACTCCAATAACGAATTATAATGCACCGTGGAACAGCGTAGATAAAATAGAATACTTTCAGTCTGGAAATTTTGAGCAATCAAACTCATATTATTGTATGAATGTGTGTTACCACTGGAGAGGATGTTTAAAATATTTCAGCCAATTAGAGGTAGTCATATTTAAAGACACTGAGATAAAATTCGAGGAGCTCGGTGTAATAAAGGCAGATCTCCACCACTATGGAATTGTTAGATGAGAGTAGAACTGTACACCACTACTATCTCCCTTTCATATGCTGAAATATCAATTGAATTTGAATATTTCAAAACTCTCGCATTCAATTTTGGGAATTTATCTGCAACGGGAAATAAAAAGGCCTTGGTGAATGAATGGTACATTCCAACTACGCGAATTGCACCGAAATATTAATTTTAGAAAGGGAGGTATAACTTCAGATGTTTTAGTTACAGCATAAGTGCGAATAGCAAATTATGATAATATAAAGATAAATTGAATTATCTGTTGAAAATACTGAAATATTTACCACCACCAATCAAGGATTATTTCTTAAACACTATTGCTCGTGACGGTGTTGATGTTGCATAAAAAGAAAAAGTATTTACGTTGTTTGTTAAATAAATATTCAGTATCCCATTTTCTTCACGTTTTCTAAATAAACAGCACAAAAATCGAGAAGGAATCACACCTCGATATCTAAACTTTCAAATATCATATTGTACAATCCTGAAAAGAGGAAGTCTTAATATTAAAAATTATCTGAGCTACGTAAAGAAACTTAAAATGTCACTTCTCTGGAAATGAACGCTGGTTGGTATCTGTCATTATTATTTTGAGTGCCTCATTTGTTTTCCGATTATGAATCTCCTACGCACTACATACCTCAGTAATTTCAATTGATTACTGACTGTTGGCTGTTTTAATTAAGGTTAATTTTGTTCTCATTTTTGTCGGAGAAAGGTATTGAAATAGCATCGGGATTACTAGCAATTTTCCCTTGTTTTATTATGTCAGACTGTTATTTTACGTGATATCCCCAATGATGTACCATTGCCTACAGGATAGGCCACCAGCCCCACTGTTGCGTTTCGGAATTCTGCCTTGTTGAATGGAATCTGTGAACTATTGAGGCTGGGTTCATCGGCGTTTTTGCTAATAACTTCGTGTTTGAATGTTTTGTGTGCATATCGATGATAATCATACCTCAAAAGTTCGTACAGAAGCTCAACACGAATTGGAAAAATTGCCAGCCAGAAAGTACATCGAAGTGCGCGGTTTAATTACTAGACTAGGTGATGTAGCCGTGCTTCGCTACGGAATTCTACGTTGTAAACGAAATTCTAGTGTACAGGTTGTGAGCAAGATTGTATTAATTTGCATAGCTCTTAACGTTACCCTAGAAACGCGACGGGGAAGTAAACAAACACCTTTTCTCATATGGAAAGGGAATTTTTACTGTAGTGGTAGACCCGTTTGCATACCATCAGTCACGATCAGGGGTTGGGGAGTTTTCATTATAATGGTAGACACTCACTCTCCACCTGCGTTTTTACATCCTTAGAAAGACTGTATAAGTGATTTTCCTAACTGAAATGAACATACATTACAATGACGTCAGTAGGAATGGCGCGATTAAAAGCAATGCTTTTATAGGAAATACTCGATCAAAGGAAACACCACACATTCTCTCACTTTTAGTGAAAAGGACTACAATGCCTATCCAACAGTCCAAAGTTCCAGAGCTGGAATGACCATGCCGCAGACAGCCGTGATTCGTGTACACTCTTCGTCTTTTTTCGGCGGGGAGAGGGTCGAATAGTGGAGACTCCCAGGACAAAAACTATGCCCTTTTACTAATCTTCTTCCTAGGAGTACCCGATAAGTCGGAAAATATCAATTCACTACATTGCCAGCGGAAAAATCTATCTGTCTTGGAGGCAAATTTTTCCTCCAAGCCAGAGGAGAAACCCCCTCTTCACTGATAATTTGGAATAAAATGAATGTAGAATTTAATAGAGGTAAAGAGGAAGAAGCTTTTCTTAAGAAATGGCTCTTTTCAGGGTTGAATTTTGAGTTATTTAGTGAATTGTCGTGCTATAACTTGGAGTAGGACTAAATTGTAATTCTAGACCAGGCCATACTACTAAACTACTACTACTACTTCTAAGTCGGCCTCTGCCTTAAGTATGCACACTGCTCATTCAAAACAGCGCGTCAGAGTAGGGATCAGATAACTGGAATACTATGAGGAACCAGTGTGTTACCTACCACCTGTATCAGAAAATGTATGAACCAGAAGAATGGCATGCTAACGAAAAAAGTTTTCTAACTCCCCGGATTCATTCAGGCTGTTTAACGCGGTATGCAGCAGTAATGCCATCTACCGGAGTTTGAGGGGCAGCATAAGAGACAAATAACATCAAAGCAAACAGTGGTCAATGTTATGTTATTATTGATCAATGTTATGCGCTATCGATACTGTAGGCCTTCACATTTAGTTTTCTTCCAACTCTGAAATACCACTCATCATAGACGGTACGGTAAAACTGAATAAAACATAAATGATCGGAAACTGTATTCTCTGAACTTTTGTTATGTAGTACTTTTCGATAGGACCAAAAATATAAAAATTAAATTTTAGGCGCCTTCCCCTAAACTGCAATTTTATCCAGGGTTAATAAAATCGTTTATAGCTTAGACTGTAGTTTCGTATTCCCCGACTCTATATACCTATTTTCATTCAATTCTGTTAACCCATTTTCTCTTGGCTCGGTGTCGATATGGACTTAGCAACACAAATACAAATTCATGAATATCTGTGTTATCATAGCCGGTACGGTAAAAATGTATAAGACATAAATGGTCGGAAATTTAATTCTATACAACTTTGGTTATGTAGTATGTATCGATAGGACCACTAATATAAATATTTGAGAATTACATTTTGGGCCTTCCCCTAAACTACCATTTCTTTCATCGTGAATAAAATGATTTATAGCCTAGATTATAGTAGCTCATTCTCCAAATTTGTATACCAGTCGGCAATGAGATAGGACCACTAATGACGTAAATATTTAAGAATTAAATTTTAGGCCTCCCCTAAACTACCGTTTCACTCAGCGTGAATGAAATTATTTATAACCTAGATTATAGCGACCTATTCCCCTACTTTTCATACCAATTTTTATTAAGATAAGACCACTAATAACACAAATATTTGAAAATGAAATGTTATGCCTTCTCCTAAACTACCATTTCTGTCAGCGTGAATAAACTTATTTATGGCTTAGATTGTAGCGACTTGTTTCCCGAATTTGCATACCGATTTTCATTTAATTCTCTTTAGCCGTTTTCTAGTGATGCGTGTACAGACAGACAGACAGACAGACAGACAGACAGACAGACAGACAGACAGACAGAAATGACGGAAACATAAAAAGTGCATTTCCTTGTTACTGTGGACATGACCGATACAGAAATACCATTCTTTTCAAATTCTGAGCAATGTACAGATAAAACTCTTATTTTATATATATATAGTTTTGCTGACTCCATTAAACATTCAGTGAATACCAGAAGTAACGGTCAAGAAACAATTATTTCTAACCTCTACTTTGTTCCTCAATGTCATACTATAGTGACGTGACGCTGAAAAATATACTATAAGTATGCCATATCCAGATAAATTTGTGCCCTGCTTTCGAATCATGGGCTAGGAATATTTTGCCAACCCTTTTAAGGATGAATTTCGGCAAAGAATGAAGATAGTCCTACTAATAAATGTTATTGCCGTTGGTTCGACCCGTGTTTATATATTAGATATTACAAGAGACGCAGATGAATGTTCTATCCGGGTTTCTTCATTGAGTGAGTTTCACTAACTAGAATGAGGACGCTCTCAACAAAGTTACACTTCTGCTGGAATAGGAGATTAGTAACCCCAAAATGTGTACCTTCCTAGACTTTAGAAGAAATATATCTAGCAGCATATCTTCGGGTAATAGTTCTAAGAATATGTGCTCAGATATTCTGCGAACCTATGGGAAGAATGACAGAGGATTTTAATTTTTTCAGAATCATCGAGATGTTCCTTATACGACACGGTTCGTGTGGCCGTATGAAAATGGATTTCAGCTCAACCGTAGGGAGTCTTAAATATGGATTTCTATGATATCCTGATATCGGTGCTGTACCTCAATTTAAACCTTTGATACTACCTACCAAGTCTTAAAAGTTACAAATACCTTATGAACGAAAATGGTGTGTACCTAAGGAGAAAAAGGTACTGACTCCTAAATGATTATATAATACATTCAATATCTTTTAAATGACATAAACTTTGATTTCTTATTCATGGTAAGGTTTCGGATTTACGGCATATTAAATTTTTCTCCACAAAACAGCACATAATCAATTGAACCAACATAAACAATATCTGTGGTTCATGCGGGCTGTAACAACATTTTAATATTGTAATTCCTTCCACGTTTTTTTAAACCACTTTATTCTTCAGGGGAATATTCTGGACCTTAGCCACCATTATTTGTACCCTGGTCATCTGGGTGAAAAACAGACGCCTAAACTACTCCATTACTTTAACAATTAAAATTAAACCTAAAATTAACATTAAAGTTACCGATAATAAATATTTATCAGGTCCTGTATTAACAACCTGATGATTAAAATAGACTTATACTAACATCAGATCTGGCAACCTCCCCACCAAATTTACCTGTAATGAAACCAATACAATTGCGTTTCTGTGTTCAGTGGACATCTGAACCATTTAAGAAGTTGTTATGGTATATTTCAGAACCATCTCATTGACTGACAAATAGACATCTCTTGATAAAATTCAAATCAGAAAGAGAAACGAAAGGTACACATTGCCAAACTCCCTAGCTCGTCAGTATATAAACAATTCGACAAATTTAGATTGCACAGGATCAAAGCCGTACGAATATAACTAGGATTTCTAAAGAAGTAGTTCCTCATTCCAAAACAAACCTGACATTTGAAGGTAGATGCACTAACCGTCAAGAAAAATCTGAATATTGCTCATTGTTGCTGTGTAGTTTAGGGTTGAACTCCAAATTTTGATCATATTTGAGCTCATATTTCGGAACAAGAGGTGTTTCTGTTGCATCCAATATTGAAAATGTACATTAAGTGTAACATTTTACTAGGGAAATTAAATGCATATACACATAACTAATGGAACCAACTTCTTAGGGACGGAAAACAGCCTAGTCCAAGAGCATTTGAATTTTGAAGAGAATCATTTACAGTTTTGATGTCTGTGATGTGGATAGAGTGTTATGCAGCAATTAGGATAAGGCAATGTTTTGCGAAAGTAGAAGGAGGGGAGGAGCACAAGGAAAAGGTGACAATTTTCCACATTGGAACTAAAAATGTAAGGCAAGCAGGAATAGGTACTATCATAGATAAGTATGTGCAGGATCTGGATGTGACAGCGCGGGGTAAGTTTAAGCATTTTTTTGTAGATCCTAAAGGTTGTGAAGGAGATAGGGATATTAGATGGGCTTCATGTGAACTGCAATGGTGCATATAAGCTAAGGGGTGTGACTGGAGGGGTAATAGAGAGGTATATTCAGGGAAAGGGTGTGGACTAGGGAACGGTGCTGAGAGTATAGGAAGCTGGAAATAAAGTAAGGATGACATAAGAATGATATTGTTAAACAGGATAAGTATTATAAAATAGGAAATAAAATTGCGAAACAGAAAACAGACATGTACAGTTATAGGTGGTAAGCAATGCCACAGACCCATTATGTTACAACATAGAAATAGAAAAGTTTAAGACGGGGCTGCATGATTGAAAGGCTCAGCTAAGAATAACATGATGACGAGCATAATTGTCAGTCATAAGTGTTTTATTGAAAATGAAACGATATGTGTAGGTACATTAAAGCAGAGACAGGTTCAAGCAAGGACATTCAGGGGACCACTAATGGACAAGGCGAGTGGATTTGAGAGAATTTACAGAAGGCAGAATAATTCAGCCAGCAGCATGTTATGATAGTTGGGTATAAGGATAAAGTGCAGGTTGAGGAGGAGACTAATATTAGCGAATTGTTGGAATGTACTGTAGGTATGATATAAATATATTTTTAAAATATACAAAGTTAGATAGCTAGAAGATCAGCTGGGGATACACTAGAAAGCAATGGGTTGGGATATAGTGGCACATCTGAAAACAGTATGCATTAAGGATATATATTTAAAGAAAGGAGATTTCCAAATATAGACCCAATTTACAAAGGAAAGTGTGATACACATAATACGGATAATTAGAGGCCAGTCAGCTTGACATGTGTTACTTGTGGGCTCAGGGAAGGCATTAGTTCTGATTATATCAGACACGTTTATAAATTTACTACTGGTTTGTTAGAAGGCAATTCGGATTTAGGAAAGGTTATTCCAATGAGGCTCAACTTGCAGGATTCCAGCAAGATAAAGCAGCTATGTTAGATTCAGGAATTTAAATGGTCTCTCTCGCCATTGACATATCGAAGACCTTTGATCAGGTAGATCATGGGAGACTACTGATGAAATTGAGGGCTAGTGAACTTGACAAAAGATTTGCTGAATGTGCGGCGAAATTTCTAGAAAATTAGAACTCAGAGAATTAGAGTGGTGAAATATTATCTGATCCTGTGATTCTTATGAGGATGTCCCTCCAAGTAGCATTATATTTGTTACAAGTTTCTTTACGGCGCACCGACACAGACAGGTCTTATGGCGACGATTGGACAGGAAAGAGCTAGGAGTGGGAAGGGAGGGCCCGTGGCATAATAAGGTACAGCCCCAGCATTTGCCTTTTGTGAAAATGGGAAACCATCTTCAGGGCTGCCGATAGTGTTGTTCGAACCCACTATCTCCCGAATACTGGATACTGGCTGCACTTAAGCGACTGCAGCTATCAAGTCCGGTTGTAGCATTATTGGACCTGTATGTTTCCATATATGTAAATACTGTGAGTAAAGAATTGAAATCGCAGATGGGGCTTTCTGCGAATGATGTTACACTCTATAGAGGATTAAAAGGGTTACAGAATTGTGGGCGACAACAAAAAGTCCTCGACAACTCTAGAATGTTGCGAGATGGACAGCAGACAGTGGTATGATGGTAAACGGGATGAACAGACAGGTTTTACCAAGAAAAGTAGTACTCTCAGATTTAATTACTGTGTCGATGGTGTGAAAGTACTTCATGTAATTACTTAGGTGTTAGTAAAGGAAATATCTTCTTTCGGGAAATCACATTAATTAGGTCGTAATTAAAGGATAGAGATCCCTTCATATAGCTATGAGAGTATTTAGGGGGTAGAGTAAGAATGTTAAGTGGAGAGCGTATACTTCTAAGACCCCAGTCGGAGTACGGTTCCAGTGTATGGGACCCAAGCCAAGTTTACTTGATACGAGAGCTGGAACATATCGAAAGGAAAGCAGAACGATTTATTACGGATTTCTGACAAAATATTACTGTTGCGAAATTTAGGCTGAGAGGACTTGGGAGTAAGGAGACCGGGTGCTCGACTAACGGTATGTTCCAAACTGTCAGTGGAGTGGTGGCATGGAATGACATTAGTAGGCCAACAAGCCTGAGTGAAGTTTTAAAGGTAACAAGGATCATAATACTGGAATTCATGGGGGACAATCTGGGGAAATATTTATTTAAAGGAGGAGGAATTAAGTATTGGAGTAATTCGTCACGGGAAATGTTCACTCTATTTTCAAGTTAATTGAAAGCCCTAAATGCCGAGCATTGATTGGTAGATTGATTCATTCTAATAACGAGAAGTGAGATATTGAAATAGAAAATATAACCTCGCTGATAAAAGAAATATTATAAGTGGATTACAATGAAGCAAGCCCTTCAGAATAGTGAAGAATATGGGAAGGCCTGGACAAATCTGCATTAAATAGCGCCTTAAGTCCCGAAAAGTACTGGAAACAGCAAGCACTTGAAAATGACTAAACCGAGCTCGATAGCTGCAGTCGCTTAAGTGCGGCCAGTATCCAGTATTCGGGAGATAGTAGGTTCGAATCCCACTATCGGCAGCCCTGAAGACGGTTTTCTATGGTTTCCCATTTTCACACCAAGCGAATGCTGGGGCTGTACCATAATTAAGGCCACGGCCGTTCCTTCTCACTCCTAGCCCTTCCCTGTCCCACCGTCTCCATAAGACCTATCTGTGTCGGTGCGGCGTAAAGCAACCAGCAAAAGAAAAGAAAAGAAAAAAATGACTAAAGTGTACCTCAGAGAAAAGCATTCACTTAAATAAGGCACGCCATTTCGGGCTGTAGTCATTTACCCCTCCCCCCCCTCCCGCCGATGATAACGGCGGTGGGTGATTCCCGGAGAACATCTTAGTCCACCAAGCAGCTACATCAAAGACAAGAAAGTACAGATGTCTTAGCAATGACAGGATAGTCTAGTGCCACGGCATGCAGGATAGCGGATGCTAACCATCGGGAACTCATGTTACTGAGGAAGGCGGAAGGCAAGGGATTGTTGACGAGCAAGCTTGGATTAAAGTATCTGGAACATCAGCAATCCAAGCGAACTGTGAGTGAGGAAGTCTGATTTTACTCGTTCTAAATATTTACATAATCATATATTTTCCTGGAATCTGTAGACCACAGTCTACTGGGAGCCGTAATTCAATCATTCCCGTTAATTTGTCTTTTACTCACTACAAATTGTCAAAAGGTTAAATCATGATAAAGGAAAATTACGTATGGGAAAGAGGAAATGCAAATTTTAGGTGTCGACGAAATGAAATAGGAATTTTTCAATACAGATGATAGCTCGAAAGCCAGTCAATTGACATCAAATAAGCAGTTTATTTCCCAAGTGGTGAAAATGAAAAACTACGACCTGTTTTCCAGTCTGTGACCGGGCCAGGAATGTGATGAATGGATCATATATAGGCTATTAGTACGATGGGCTCACCACTCCCAAAGTGATTTATTAATGACTGATAGATGCTATGAAATGATAATGGAGAGTGTTGCTGGAAAGAACGCTGACAGGGAAAACCGGAGTACCCGGAGAAAAACCTGTCCCGCTTCCGGTTTGTCCAGCACAAACCTCACATGGCGTGATCGGGATATAAACCACGGTATCCAGTGGTGAGAGGCCGACGCGCTGCCGACTGAGCCACGGAGGCTCCTTCCCAAGTAGTGTAAGCCCATATTGCAGTTCTGAGATTTTGTTTTTGATTTATCAGTAAATTCTAGGAAGCCAAAAAACATAGCTGGATAATTGTTTTGGACATAAACATTGTTCAAATTTTCATGCCCAATGAAAAAACTATTTTCCAAAATACAGTTTTATAACATGGGGCGCGATATAAAGGTGTATAATGTTGTTAAAATAAAATTTCGAAGCCAATATTTAGTTAAATTTCTACTAGATTTGGAATAATATTTTAATATTTCTCCTCTTCTTATTACATTAAAATTTCAGTCCGTCAAATTTTCAGTTTGATTACAAGAGTAATCATTAATAAAATTTTAGGAAGTCAAACTGTATTTATTTTTAATGAAAGGGAGAATGTTAGGCTTGTTTTAATGTAAAAAGTATTCGATGTTCCAAATTAGCAAATAAAATACCTACTACAAGAATTAGACGTAAACCAGTAGATCCTGAAGCATTCAGGCAATTCGTTCACCAAGAGAAGTTTGCGTTGCTCTCTTGCGGGAAATTTTTAAATTACGACATACACCACTTTGTCAGTATTTTGAAAGACCATTTACCGAACTGATTTGTGGTGTCTGTCCAAGACAAGATCGATAATTTTTAACTTACATCACTTAGGAATTACAGGACTCAAATAACAGAATTATTAGGTGAAGACGAACCCGGAAAACAGAAAGCATTATTAATTCTGATGAAGTGTAGAATGGATTAAATGAATTATCCTGGAAATGTCACAGAATAATTTGTATACTGGTTTTTTATGCCGGAAGATCGCCGTAAGCTTGCTTGTGATAGCACAGTGTTTCTATCCCAATTAAAAGATATTGATGTTTCGTAAGTGACTGCCAATATAATCGGATGTAAAGTATCACTAAGTTCAACTCTAACGGATGTTGGGTAGAAAAGTCAATGGTTTACTTATCCAGCCCTTACTATTATCCTATTTCCCAGTAACGAGGTGATGAAGTGAAAAATGAGGGACTGTAAACTATCTCAAGGAAGGGAGCTGAAGCGGCCGTCTTGTGAACACATGCGTGATTGCCGCCTGCGGCGCGAGAGGGAGGACCAAATTGTCTACTTAAGACCCGGAGAAATTGGCCGAGAAAGCTTTGCTCCCTGATGCGTCCCTTTTGTGTGCAGTGGTTGTAAAACAACAGTAATAAACTCCATCCTTTGATGCTCGGAAACTCTTCAAATAAAGTAAATGTGCTCATTGAACACAGTATATTTCTCTTCTCCGTCGGTGAGTACATTCATCTCTAGTTTCAGATTTGTGACGGTATATAATGTTATTTGCTGACTCCAGTCACGCAAACTACCCTCAGTTCCATTTTATAGCCTACCAACTCCACTCTTGGAATATAGTGTTCTCTGCCGCGAACATATGACCAAGCCTTCTCGATCCCATTCCGACCACTTAGATCGATTCACCAAGCCCCATTACTTCAAACATCCTTTCACGCAACCCTTCACTTGTATTCCTGATTAATATGACAATATTTCCTGCCCACTACAATGGCCAAATTCCCGCACAGTCGGCTGCATTTAAGAAAGCTTACATATGAGAGACCAAATTCAGTCGTTTTACGTCTAAATTTCGTTTTTCCGTTACTTCATAAGGGGAGATAAACGTATTTAACTATTTACAGGAGCATATATTACACGTTTCTTCACCACCCACAGACTCCACTTAACGTACTAAAGCCCATTGTCCTATTTTTAAGACAGTACATTAACTCGTCCGGACACAGTGTCCACTACGATGTGTACAATTTTTATATATTTCAATCTAATGTGCAGCCAGAATTATCAATTTTTAGAATGTATTTTACTCACTCTTAGACTTACCTTATTTAACTCTTGGTAACATAGTGAGTGCTATCTATAATGATTGCGACAAATGGGACAATACACGAACTGCAGCTTGCAAACATGGCGAAAAATCATTCTCAGTATTTCGTAATTAAATAAATGTTACATAATATTAAGGAACATATAGATGGCTTTCATTTAAAACGTCGTATGCCCCAATACTCTTCATACCCATTATAATCCTTACAACTGGTCACGCCTCCCAGCCACATATTAATACGCAGTCCATCAGAATAAGTTTCGTTGTTTTCATTTTCCTATGCTAATGCGTAAAGGAAAATTGACCTTAAATACATTACATCCTAGGAGTGCGTAAACACACCGTGCAAACAACATCCCTGCAATACGGTATTTTAAAGTCCATTTTCCTTTATACATCAGCATAGGAAGACGAACGCAACCAAATTTATTCTGAGGGACTGCATATAAATATGTGTCTTAAGGAACATAATTTGTAGGAAGAGCATTGGGACATACAAGGTTTTAAAAGAAAGTCAATCCGGGAGATAGTAGGTTCGAATCCCACTATCGACAGCCCTGAAAATGGTTTTCCGTGGTTTCCCATTTTCACACCAGGCAAATGCTGGGGCTGTACCTTAATTAAGGCCACGGCCGCTTCCTTCCAACTCTTAGGCCTTTCCTATCCCATCGTCGCCATAAGACCTTTCTGTGTCGGTGCGACGTAAAGCCCATAGCAAAAAAAATAGTCATTTATATAAAAATGTTGAGCATAATGCACCTTTTGCACACAGAGCCATATGTGTTAAAAACTAGCCTATGACTTTTTTCAGAGCTACTTGTGTATGAATGTGTACGTGTCATGAATGTTAATAAAATATTTTCAAATATATCACCAGCCTAATTCTAATACCACAATGATATTCCTATCCATCATTTCCCTGAAGACTGGTCCCGGCTCCGACCCACATATTTATATGCAGTCCATTAAAACAATTTTCCTATGCTACTATTTATAGGAAAATGAACCTTAACGTACCGTACTGTAGAAATGTTGTTCGTCTGACATATTTACACACTCCTACATTATAATGTATTTAAGGTTCATTCTCCTTTACCCAAAAGCATAGGAAAATTAATACAGCGAAAATTGTTCGGATGGACTGCATATCCATATATGGCTGGGAGGCGTGACCAATCTTAAAAATCACAATGGATAGGAATGGTATTGTCAGTTGCGTGGTACTAGAACTAGGCCGTCGATATGAATGTATGCTTGTTATTTATTTTTTCTTCCAAGTTGATATACAAAATGTGGAATATTATTATTTAATGAGAATAATATTCATGTACGAAAAGTCAATCCTCATTTAATGATCAGGTCGGGCAGATGACCTTCGATGTTAGGCCCCTTTAAACAACAAGCATCATCATCATCATCATCATCATCATCATCATCATCATCATCATCATCAATAATCAAGTCAGTATCTCATTAAGTGCATTTACAGTATTAGTGTATCGTGTAAAGTCATACCGTATGTTATGGTGCTATGTTTGTTAGAAATGATGTTATCAATAATGAGCACGGCATTCGTAATTTATTCTGCAACTCATTAACACGCTGTTATTTTTTAGATATCTCGCAACATCTTCCATACTTTCACTGACACAAATTTAGTTGTGTTCACGCATAGTTTCCCCTTTGGTATAATCATATGATTCGTTTCATTAAAAATGATTTATACTTTCTAACCTGAAAAATAGTGAGCCCAAAAGAGACAAATTCTCACTGTTAAAATCTATATATATAAAATAGCTTGTCCTGACTGACTGACTGACTGACTGATTCATCATCGCCAAGCCAAAACTACTGGACATAATGAAATGAAATTTTGAGGATACATTCATATAAAGATGTAGGTGCTCGCTAAGAGAGGATTTTTGGATATTCCGCCGCTAAGGGCGTGAAATGGGGGGTGAAATTTTAAAATGAGTGTATCTATATCTCAAAACTTTAAAAGTTTACAAATGTAAAAATTGGTATTTAGAATCTTCTTTAAAAATAAGGAAACACGTATTTTTTTGTTTTCAGAAAATCCCAATAGGACGGGTGAAAAGGCGTGAAAAAGAGGTTGAATGCCTTTAATCAGGATACCGGTACTTATATCTCAGAAACTGAAGGTATTACAGACCTGAAAATTGGTACTTTTGATCTCTTTTAAAAATAAAGAAACACGTATTTTTGTGTTTTTGGAAAATCCAATTATTGGGAGGGTGAAAAGGTGGGTGAATTTTTAAAATGAATGTGTTTATATCTCAAAACTTTGTAGTTTACAGATGTAAAAATTGGTATTTAGAATCTTCTTTAAAAACAAGGAAACACGTATTCTTTTGTTTTCAGAAAATCCCAATAGGAGGGGTGAAAAAGGGTGAAAATGAGGAAAAATGGGTTGAATGCCTTTAAACAGGATACCGGTACTTATATCTCAGAAACTGAAGGTATTACAGACCTGAAAATTGGTACTTTTGATCTCTTTTAAAAATAAAGAAACACGGAATTTTTTGTTTTAGGAAAATCCAATTAATGGGAGGGTTAAAAGGGGGTGAATTTTTAAAATGAGTGAATCTATATCCCCAAACTTTTAAAGTTTGCAGATGTAAAAATTGGTATTTAGAATCTTCATTAAAAATAAAGAAACACGTATTTTTTTGTTTTCGGAAAATCGCAATAGGAGGAGTGTACAGGGGTGAAAAAGGGGTTGAATACCTTTAATGAGGCTACTTATATCTCAGAAACTTAAGATATTACAGACCTGAAAATTGGTGTTTGCGATCTCCTTTAAAAATAAAGAAACACGTATTTTTTTGTTTTTTGAAAATCCAATTAAGGGGGTGAAAAGGGGGTAATATTTTAAATGAGTGTATCTATATCTCAAAACTTTAAAATTTACAGATGTAAAAATTGGTAGTTAGCATCTCCTCTAAAAATAAAGGAACACGCATATTTTTGTTTCCTGTAAATCCCAATAGGAGGGGTGTAAAAGAGTGAAAAATGGGTTAAATGCCTTCAATGAGGATACTTATATTTCCGAACCTGAAGATATTACAGACCTGAAAATTGGTATTTGGGATCTACTTTAAAAGTAAAGAAACATGTATTTTTTCGTTTTTGGAAAATCCAAATATTGGGGGGTGAACAGGGGGGGTGAATTTTTTAAAATGAGTGTGTCTACATCTTAAAACTTTAAAATTTACAGATGTAAAAATTGGTATTTAGAATCTCCTTTAAAAATATTCTTTTGTTTTCGGAAAATCCCAATAGGATGTGTGTAAAAGGGTGAATAATGGATTGAATGCCTTTAATGATGCTACTTATATTTCAGAACCTGAAGATATTACAGACCTGAAAATTGGTATTTGGGATCTACTTTAAAAGTAAAGAAACGCGTATTTTTTCGTTTTTGGAAAATCCAAATATTGGGGGGTGAACAGGGGGGGTGAATTTTTTAAAATCAGTGTGTCTACATCTTAAAACTTTAAAATTTACAGATGTAAAAATTGGTAGTTAGAATCTCCTCTAAAAATAATGGAACACGTATATTTTTGTTTCCTGTAAATCCCAATAGGAGGGGTGTAAAAGAGTGAAAAATGGGTTAAATGCCTTTAATGAGAATACATATATCCCAGAAACGAAAGATATTACAGAACTGAAAATTTGTATAAGGGATCTCCTTTAAAAACAAAGAAACACATATTTTTTAGATTTCGGAAAATCCTATTAATGGCGGTTAAACACGAGTAACAAATTGGGGTGAATTTTTTGAAAGACTATATCTACAGAATATCTTGGAAACGTAAAATGTTACAGACGTAAAAAGTGGGTGTTTGGAATCTCCTGTAAATGTAAAGAAAAAAAGGTGATTTGTTTTTGGAAACTCCACTTAAGGGGAACTCAAGAGTGGTGAAATTTTAAGATGAGAATTTTTACAGTATATCTAAAAAAACTTAACATGTTACAGAAGTGAAAAATGGTATTTTTTCTCTATTAAACATAAAGATACGTGTATTTTTAGTTTTCGGAAATACCACTTGGGTGGAGGGGGGGGTAAAAGTGACTGAAAATGGTGTTGAACTCTTTTAGTTAGGCTACTGATATCTCAAAAATGAAGATGTTACAGACGTGAAATTTGATATTTGCAATCTGCTTTAAAAGTAAACCACGTATTCTCGGAAAATCCAATGAAGGGGGGGGGGATGAAAGAATTGAAAAATTAATTGACTTATTTGTATGAGAATACATGCATCTAATAAAAACTAAAGTTGTTACTAACATGAAAATTCGTATTTGGATCTCCTTTAAAAACAATGAAAAACGCGTTTTGGGTGGGGGGGGGAACCATCTTGGAGTTCGGGAGTGTAAAGGAGTTGAATTCCTTTCATGAGGACACATAAATAAAAAACTGAAGAAGTTAGAGGCGTGATAATTGGTATTTATAAGATCCTTTATTATTAAAGAAACAAGTATTTTTGCGGGAAAATTCACCTAGGGGGGGGGGGGAGTACTGTGAAATGAAGTGAAAAAAGTAAATTATTTTTATGGGGATACTTATATCTCAAAACTGAAGGTAATAGACGTGAACATTGGTGTTTGGAATCTCCTTTAAACATAAAGATACAAGCCTTCTTTTAATTTTTTTGGGAGGGGGGTGGCGGTAAATAAACTTAACAGCGGTGGGGTGTAGAAGGAGGTGAGACCAATTGATTTTACTGTTCTTAATGTACTTATAAGGATCCTCTGTTTCTCAGGCGGCAGCGCGCAGGCCTCTCAGAGCTGGGTTCCGTGGTTCAAATCCCGGTCACTCCATGTGACATTCGTGCTGGACAAAACGGAGGCGGGACAGATTTTTCTCCGGATACTCCGCTTTTCCCTGTCATCATCCACTCCAGCAACACATAATAATAATAATAATAATAATAATAATAATAATAATAATAATAATAATAATAATAATAATAATAATAATGTTCCGGTCCGTCGTCAAATGTGCGGACTGCGCTGGAAACGGCTCCTGGACGGGTAATGACTAAGAATGCAGTCCGACCGCTGGTTCAGTGCCGCCAAGGCACCCAATATGACACCACACCGGATCTCCTGAAGGATTTTATCCATATTAAAAATGATTATCGGAAAAGATTGCAAAGATTTACGGACCCAGCTGACCGGGAGGAATACCTGAGCCTAGCCCGGGAAGTACGAAATCGATTGCTGGAAAGGAAGATTGAAAAATGGGAGGAAACGTGCCGTAATCTAATAGATAACGAGTCAGATCGCGAATTTCGGCAGATTATACTGTATATCTAAAACAATAAGTATTCAATTATAAATTTCAGTATAATACCGTAGCGAAGCACGGGTATCTTGCTAGTCTATCTATATATATAAAATAGCTTGTCCTGACTGACTGACTGACTGATTCATCATCGCCGAGCCAAAACTACTGGACATAATGAAATGAAATTTAGGGGATACATTCATATTAAGATGTAGGTGCTCGCTAAGAGAGTATTTTTGGATATTCCGTTGCTAAGGGGGTGAAAAGAGGGGGGGAAGTTTTAAAATGAGTGCACCTACATCTCAAAACTTTAAAAGTTTACAAATGTAAAAATTGGTATTTAGAATCATCTTTAAAAATAAGGAAACACGTATTTTTTGTTTTCAGAAAATCCCAATAGGACGGGTGAAAAAAGGTGAAAAATGGGTTGAATGCCTTTAATCAGGATACCGGTACTTATATCTCAGAAACTGAAGATATTACAGACCTGAAAATTGGTACTTTTGATCTCTTTCAAAAATGAAGAAACACTTATTTTTTTGTTATTGGAAAATCTAATTAATGGGAGGGGGAAAAAGGGGGTGAATTTTGAAAATGAGTGTATCTATATCTCAAAAATTTGAAAGATTACAGATGTAAAACTTGGTATTTAGAATCTTCATTAAAAATAAAGAAACACGTAATTTTTTTTTTGGAAAATCCCAATAGGAGGGGTGGAAAGGGGTGAAAAATGGTTGAACGCATTTAATGAGGATACTTATATCTCAGAAACTGAAAATATTACAGACCTGATAATTGGTGTTTTGGATCTCCTTTTAAAATAAAGAAACACTTATTTTTTTTGGAAAATCCAATTAATCGGGGGGTGAAAATTCTGTGAATTTTTAAAATGAGTGTATCTATATCTCCAAACTTTGAAAGTTTACAGATGTAAAATTTGGTATTTAGAATCATCATTAAAAATAAAGAAACACGTATTTTTTTCAGAAAATCAAAATAGGACGGGTGAAAAAGGATGAAAAAGGGGGTTGAATGCTTTCAGTCAGGATACCGGTACTTATATCTCAGAAACTGTCGAAATTACAGACCTGAAAATTGGTACTTTTGATCTCCTTTAAAAATAAAGAAACGCGTCATTTTTTTTTGGAAAATCCAATTAATGGGCGGGGGAAAAGGGGGGGTGAATTTTTAAAATGAGTGTATCTATATCTCAAAACTTTAAAAGTTTGCACATGTAAAAATTGATATTTAGAATCCCCTTTTAAAATAAAGGAACACGCATTTTTGTTGTTTTCTGTAAATCCGAATAGGAGGGGTGTAAAAGGGTGAATAATGGGTTGAATGCCTTTATGAGGATACATATATCTCAGAAACTGAAGAGATTACAGAACTGAAAATTTTTGTATGGGATCTCCTTTAAAAATAAAGAAACGCGTATTTGTTTGTTTTTGGAAATTCCAATTAATGGCGGTTAAACAGGAGTGACATATCGGGGTGAATTTTTTGAAAGACTATATCTACACTATACCTACAGAATATCTGAGAAACGTAGAATGTTACAGAAGTAAAAGGTGGTATTTGGAATCTCCTGTAAATGTAAAGAAACATAGGTGATTTGTTTTTGGAAACTCCTCTTAAGGGGAACTAAAAAGTGGGTGCGATTTTAAAATGAGAATTTATACAGTATATCTCAAAAAACTGAACATGTTACAGAAGTGAAAAATGGTATTTTTTATCTCTATTGAAAATAAATAAACGTGTATTTTTAGTTTTCGGAAATGCCACTTGGGTGGAGGGGGGTAAAAGTGACTGAAAATGGTGTTGAATTATTTTAATTAGGCTACAGTTATCTCAAAAATGAAGATGTTACAGACGTGAAATTTGATATTTTGAATCTGCTTTAAAAGTAAAGAAACACGTATTCTCGAAAAATCCAATGAAGGAGGGTTGGGGGGAGGGGAAGAATTGAGAAATTAATTGACTTAATTGTAGGAGAATATTTACATCTATTAACAATTAAAGTTGTTAGAGCGTACAGACGTGAAAATTGGTATGTGGATATCCTTTAAAAAACAAGAAAAACGTGTTTATGGGAGGCAAATCATCTTGGGGGGGGGGGAGGGAGTGAAAAGGAGTTGAATTCCTTTCATGAGGACACATAAATCAAAAACTGAAGAAGTTACAGAGTTACAGTCGTGATGATTGGTATTTAGAAGATCCTTTACTATTAAAGGAACAGGTATTTTTTGCCGGAAAATTCACTTGGGGGGGGGGGGAAGGAGTGTGAAAGTGAAAAAAGTGAATTATTTTAATCTCAAACCTGAAGGTAATAGACGTAAACAATGGTGTTCGGAATCTCCTTTAAACATAAAGGATCACGCCTTCTTTTAGTTTTTTTTTTGGGGGGGGGAGTTAAATAAACTTTACGACGGTGGGGTGTAAAAGGAAGTGAGACCAATTGATTTTACTGTTCATAATGTATTTATAAGGAGCCTTCGTTGCTCATGCGGCAGCGCGCCAGCCTCTCACAGCTGGGTTCCGTGGTTCAATTCCCAGTCTCTCCATGTGACATTCGTGCTGGACAAAACGGAGGCGGGACAGGTTTTTCTCCGAATACTCCGGTTTTCCCTGTCATCATTCATTCCAGCAACACTGTCCAATATCATTTCATTTCATTTGTCATCCACTAATCATTGCCGCAGAGGAGTGCGACAGGTTTCGGCTGCCGGCACAATTCCTATTGTCGCCGCTAGATGGGGGCTTTATTCATTCTATTCCTGATCCTGTCGAATGACTGGAAACAGGCTGTAGATTTTCGATGTACTTATTCTGATCACAAACCGATCATTTTTAATCTTTCCTGGGTTCGTTTTCAAGAGCCATATTTTCCTTCGGAGAACGTTCTTAGATTACAGTAGACTCTCCTGGCGTTTAAATAAAAATTTAAACACATTTGAAATAAACGATAGGAATGAGATTGACCGTCCAATTTTTCGCCTCCATAATAAGGTCAATAATGCACGGAAGCATGTCATTCGTATGGCCAGAAATCCCGCACACTTGCCTACGCGCGACAATGGTGCTGGTCACATTCTCAACAACGACAATGGCAACAGATGTAATTTACCGGCAAGTAGCAGTCTTGCAACTTGCAATGGGGTCCAGAACATCTATAATAATAATAATAATAATAATAATAATAATAATAATAATAATAATAATAATAATAATAATAATAATAATAATAATGTTCTGGACCGTCGTGAAATGTGCGGACCGCGCTGGAAACGGGTCCTGGACGGGTAATGACTACGATTGCAGTCCGGCCGCGGGTTCAGTATCGCCAAGGCACCCAAGACGACACCACGCTGGATCTCGTGAAGAATTTGATCCATATTAAAAATGCTTATAGGAAAAGATGGCAAAGATTTAGGGACCCAACTGACCGGGTGGAATACCTGGACTTAGCTCAGGAAGTACGAAATCGATTGCTGGAAAGAAAGATTGAAAAATGGGAGGAAACTTGCCATAATCTATTAGAAAACGAGTCAGATCACGAATGTTGGCGGATTCTCTCAGAAAACTAGTTTAACATAAATAGCGTATATTATTAACTAGCCTTTTTGCCCGTTGTTTGCACGGGAATTTGCAGTGGATTGCATGTTACTTTCAGGAATTTATGCGAAGTAACATGGCTCTATTCACACGTTTAATGCGACGTGTGAAAATGGTATTTTCCTACATAAGCGCGTGGCAATAGCGTGAAATATGATGAAGCTGATTATAGTCGAGTGAGAGAGAGAGAGAGAGAGAGAGAGAGAATGAGGATGATATCCCAATATATTGTACGGTGCAGTTCCTGGGCGAAGTTGTGCGAAATTCTCCATGTTTCTGAGGTTGCACATTGTATCACTGACCCCTGGCGTTGCGCTCTTAAGTTGATGATATCTTCCATGATATCTGCCCTACCGAAAAGAGTAAAATGCCTCTTTAGTATTTCCCGATACCCACCTTGAAGTGACATGCACGACATGTCCCACGGGACTTGGACTAAAACTCTAATTTTATGTTATCATCTGCGTTATAATCCGTCGTGCGATAAATAATTACATAGCATAAAGGAACGGAAATAACATATTCTTAAACGTTTGTTATATACAGTCTTTTGATGTACGTAATATTAACGAAACTCTTTGAGAATAATCTTCCTATACATAACAATTCCATGTGATAACCGTGATATCATATGCAACCGATAACACAATCGTGAGTGAGTAGATTCAAAATACATAGTTTTGGTTGAATTAAGTCCAGCAGTTTTCCACTTTTAGGAATATACAAAGAGATAGATACTCAGACGGAGAGACAGACAGACAGAAAGAAAGATGGACAGACAGTCACCAAACGGAAAAGTTCTATTTCATACTTTCTTGGTTCAGTTACATTAGGTAGGGTTAATGTTCAAGCCGATCCCAACTTTGTGCATCCCCTTATTTTCCCCTTTCATAGATCCTTCAAATAACAGTAGGTCTGTGAGGGTGTACGTCACTGGCCGCAGAGCATGAATCCCTTAGAAAATAGTAATTTTCCCCGTCATTTGAAGAGTATGAGAAATTAAGCGCACAACAAAAATTATTTAAAATGAAGGGGCGTTTCACATATAGCCTACAGGTTTTACATATAATCAATCGTGTAAGATAAAATTGTAAAATACTCTTATGGTGTTCTTATAAACCCCCAGTCTACTGAGTGATTTTTAAATTGTATGCATAATGAAACTTGCTCCTGGATGAATAGAATCCAAATATGAAGTATGGTCGAGGTATAATGAATAGTATAAGAGAAAATTTTAAAAAATATGGTCTCCCTATAAACCCCCTATCTATTCGGTGATTTTCAAATGATGTGCATATTGAAACTTGCTTCTGGATAAGTAGACACTAAATAGGGAACTGTAAAAAGTACAGCCTATCCTCGACCGTCTCCTAGACAAATTTTCTTCCATCTATACTCGTGAACAAAATGTTGGTGTCCATGAATCGTAAAATATATCGCGTATTTAGCGTGAAGGTATATGACGTTGCTATGGAATCTATCGTATTAGTTGATATATTTTCCACGAGATCAAGCTGTGAGTTGTTTTGCAGGGCTGTCACTGCTTTCTAAAATGTATTTGTTTCGGCGCCTTGGACGAAGCTCTCGCGCAGTCGTTAATGTCGTGAAGCATGTCTTGATTGTGCGGGTATTTAGACACTTTTAGAAGTGGAGAGTGACGATCAGGTATCTTCTTTATCTGATGATGAGTGGATATATATACCGATGAAGAGGACAGTGAAAATGATCCTGAAAGTGGAAGTGAAGCGGTTCCAGTTAAAGCAAGTGACTCAGACGACGTTCAGAATGAAACTGAGCCGGCTCAGTTCGTTGTGAATGGTACCCCAAGACCAGGGTTTGCTTTCACAGTGGTGAATATCATAAATATAGACTTTGGCGACGTACACAATGTCGCAGAATACTTCTGCGCGTTCGTAGATGATGATATATTCCAGTTAGTAGTTGAACAGACTAACTTGTATGCTAGCCAATTTTTAGCTGATAATCTCATGCTCAAACAACGATCCCGAGCGAGAAGCTATACAGACACAAATGCTGCTGAAATGAAAACTCTCCTTTGACCTCTCCTTCTACAGGCTGTTGTTCCGAAACGAGAAAGCGGTCTGTACTTCACAAAACGTGAAAATATAGCAACGCCATATTTCTCGAAAATTATGTCCGGAAAATGATTCTACCTGTTTTTGAAATTTCTTCACTTCGCAAGTTTAATCCACAGATCCACAGTAGAAAACCGTAAAGAACACAGCCAATCCTCGACCATCTCGTAAACAAACATTCCTCCATCTATACTCCTGAACAAAATGTTTGTGTTGATGAATCCCTTCTCCTCTGGAGAGGACGACTAAGGTGGGTACAGTTCACACCCTCAAAACGCAGCAGATTTGGCATGAAATTATATAAAGTGAGTGAGCGTAGTTCTGGATATGTTTGAAAATTTATTGTGTAAACTGGTAAGGATACTGTATATGGTTAGATCCATGCAGGAGAGAGTACACCTGCAAGAATAGTTCTTGAACACAGTTATGAGTTACTATACAAGATATATTCTTTGTACCTTGATAATTGGTATACTAGCCCGACATTGGTAAAACGCTGTGTGAAAGGAGAACTGATGAGGACTAACAGTTAGGAGATTTCAGACTTTGTGAAGCAGACAAAGTTAGAGAAGAGCGAAAGAGTTTCAGGCTATCAAAAGAAACAGATGATAATGAAGTGGAAAGATAAGCGGGATGTCACTCGAGAAAGGGAGTTAATGAGAAACCAGTGTTAGTCCTGGACAATAATAAGAATATGGGAGGGGTGGATAAGATTGACCGTCAACTCCACAGCTATAAAAGTGCTCTGGAACGTCTCAAGAAATATTACCAAATGATGTTCCGATACTTGATTGATATGGTTTACCTAAATACCTTTGTCATCTACAAAAAATAAGGCGGAAAACTTCAGAGACTCGATTTCCATTTGACACTTGGCGATATATTGTCATCGTCTGGAGGGGTGGCGCAGCCAACAATTGGTCGACCTTCTAAATCATCAAGACCATCTCGTCTCCTCAGCCGCTGCTTGCCGGAAGACATTCCGAGCCCAGCGTCAAGAAAAGACCTTTCCGAAGGTATGTTGCATGTTGGTTCAAAGGGAAGAGGAAGGAAACATCGTACTGGTGTCCTGGCCTATGAAAAGGCTTTGTGTGCCACAGCTTATGTTCCGACCATATAACATAGATAATAATCTACAAAACCTGTAGTAATCTGTATTCATAACAATGAAAATAATGTAAATAGTGTTAGTGACGCATTTGGTTTAATAACAATGTAAATAATGTACATAATGTTAGTAACCCATTTTGATTCATAACAGCGTAAATGATCTTGTTAACCCATTATTTAAGTAAGCTATGACAAAATTATCTTATTACATTAAATTCATTTGTACACGTTCTTGAACAAAAGTATTTAAATATCACAAAATGGGAAAAAAGTACCCAGGGCGGAATATAGTATGCAGTTTAGGGTTAAATGATATGCGTATCGAAACCTGCTCCTCGATGAGTAAACTGAGTGTGAAATTTGGTCGACATATAATACTAAATAGAGAAAGAGAAAATTGAGCTATCTGTGTCGGTGAGACGTGAAGCAGATAGCTCTTATGGCGACGATGGGATAGGAAAGACCTACGAATGGGAAGGAAGCGGCCATGGCCTTCAGTAAGGTACAGCCCCAGCATTTGCCTGCTGTGAAAACCACGGAAAGACCGGGCGAGTTGGCCGTGCGCGTAGAGGCACGCGGCTGTGAGCTTGCATCCGAAATAGTAGGTTCGAATCCCACTATCGGCAGCCCTGAAAAAGGTTTTCCGTGGTTTCCCATTTTCACACCAGGCAAATGCTGGGGCAGTACCTTAATTAAGGCCACGGCCGCTTCCTTCCAACTCCTAGGCCTTTCCTATCCCATCGTAGCCATAAGACCTATCTGTGCCGGTGCGACGTAAAGCCCCTAGCAAAAAAGCACGGAAAACAATCTTCAAGGCTGCCGACAGTGGGGTTCGAACCCACTATCTCCCGGATGCAAGCTCACAGCAGCGCGCCCCTAATAGCACGGCCAACTCGCTCGGTAGAGAAAAATGAAAGAACGAAAATTCCTATGTGATAATATTTTTGGAGATATATATTGTGCCATTTCACTGTTCTCAACAAGATCCAACCGGAACAAAAATGGAGTCTCCGTTATCAGAACGACGATATTAAAACGTCAGACACTACTACAAGCCGAAGTAGTAATGTTTTCGTCGAGCGCTAGGCGAAAAAGAAACATAGAAGGCGGTGATAAAAGAATGAGGTATGAAGATTATTAAGAGTTATTATTAGAAGCAAATTTTAACATTCATTCAACTTGCTTATGAGAAGCACGACACAGTCGGTCGCAAGAGGAAGAAAATATCATTACATCGGAATTCTATTCCTAAGACAGAAAGCAGTCTTCGTTCACAGCCATTCTCTGCAGTATTAACGCTACAAATAATTTCGCACCGCGAAATTAAATCGCTTTTCAAAATATAAAAAGATTCCACAGTGATACGTCACGTCACACACCTAAGACGACGTATTAGCCCATACCATCAATTCGGAGCGGTTAAGAACTGTAATATCGGCAAGAAGATACATACATACATACATACATTATCATTATAGACTGTTATGCCTTTCAGCGTTCAGTCTGCAAGCCTCTGAGAATTTACTAAACGTCGCCACAATCCTCAATTTGCAGCTGGTGTTGTGGCCTCATTTAGTTCTATACCTCTTATTTTTAAAACGTTTGAAACCGAGTCTAACCATCGTCGTCTTGGTCTCCCTCTACTTCTCTTACCCTCCATAACAGAGTCCATTATTCTCCTAGGAAACCTATCCTCCTCCATTCACCTCACATAACCCCACCACCAAAGCCGGTTTATGCGTACAGCTTCATCCATCGAGTTCATTCCTAAATTAGCCTTTATCTCCTCATTCCGAGTACCCTCCTGCCATTGTTCCCACCTGTGTGTACCAACAATCATTCTTGCCACTTTCATGTCTGTTACTTCTAACCTATGAATAAGATAACGTGAGTCCACCCAGCTTTCGCTCCCGTAAAGTAAAGTTGGTCTGAAAACAGACCGATGTAAAGATAGTTTCGTCTGGGAGCTGACTTCCTTCTTACAGAATACTGCTGATCGCAACTGCGAGCTCACTGCATTAGCTTTACTACACCTTGATTCAATCTCACTTACTATATTACCATCCTGGGAGAACACACAACCTAAATACTTGAAATTATCGATCTGTTCTAGCTTTGTATCACCAATCTGACATTCAATTCTGTTGAATTTCTTACCTACTGACATCAATTTAGTCTTCGAGAGGCTAATTTTCATACCACACTCATTGCACCTATTTTAAAGTTCCAAGATATTAGACTGCAGGCTTTCGGCACAGTCTGCCATTAAGACCAAGTCGTCAGCATAGGCCAAACTGCTTACTACACTTACACCTAACTGAATCCCTCCCTGCCATTTTATATCTTTCAGCAGATGATCCATGTAAACTACGAACAGCAAAGGGGAATGATTACAGCCTTGTCTAACTCCTGTAAGTACCCTGAACAAAGAACTCATTCTACCATCAATTCTCACTGAAGCCCAATTGTCAACATAAATGCCTTTGATTTATTTTAATAATCTAACTTTAATTTCATAGTCGCGCAGTATGGCGAACATCTTTTCCCTCGGTACCCTGTCATATGCCTTCTCTAGATCTACGAAACATAAACTCAACTGCCTATTCCTCTCGTAGCATTTTTCAATTACCTGGCGCATACTGAAAATCTGATCCTGATAACCTCTCTGTGGTCTGCAACCACACTGGTTTTCATCCAACTTCCTCTCAACGACTGATCGCACCGTCCCTTCCAAGATGCCAGTGAATACTTTGACTGGTATACTAATCAATAAGATACCTCGATAGTTGTTGCAATCCTTCTTGTTCCCTTGCTTATAGATAGGTGCAATTACTGCTTTTGTCCAATCTGAAGGTAAGTAACCAACACTCCACGCTAATTTTACTACTCTATGAAGCCATTTTATCCCTGACTTCCCACTATACTTCACCATTTCAGGTCCAATTTCATCTATCCCTGCTGCCTTATGAAAATGGAGTTTATTTACTATCCTTTCCACTTCCTAAGCATAATTTCACCAACATCATTTTCCTCCTCCCCATGAGCTTGGCTGTTTGCAACACCACCAGGATGATTTCCTTTTACATTGAGAAGATGTTCAAAATATTCCCTCCACCTCTCCAGTGATTCCCTGGGATCTATTATGATTTCACCTGAATTACTCAAAACACTGTTCATTTCCTTTTTCCCTCCCTTCCTAAGATTCTTTATTACTGTCCAGAAAGGTTTCCCTGCTGTTTGACCTAGCCTTTCCAGGTTATTACAAAAATCTTCTCATGAATTCTTTTTGGATTCAACAACTATATCTTTCGCTCTGTTTCTTTCATGTACGTACCAATCCCTGTCTGCCTCGGCCCTTGTTTAGAGCCATTTCTGATAAGCCTTCTTTTTACGTTTATATTCTGCTCTCACTTCATCATTCCACCAAGATGTTCCCCTTTTCCCATCTTTACACACAGATGTTCCTAGGCATTCCCTTGCTGTTTCTACTACAGCATCCCTGTATACCACCCATTCACTTTCTATATCCTGAACCTGCCTATTTTCTAGTGTTCGAAACTTCTCACTAATCATATCCATGTACTTCTGTCTAATTTCCTCGCCCTGGAGATTTTCTACCCTTATTCTTTTGCAGACAGATTTCACTTTCTCTACCCTAGGCCTAGAGATACTTAGTTTTCTACAGATCAGGTAGTGGTCTGTATCATCGAAAATTCCGCAAAAAACTCGTACATTCCTAACCGATGTCCTGAATTCAAAGTCTGTTAAGATACAGTCCATTATGGATCTGGTATCCCTAGCCTCCCATGTGTAGCGGTGAATAGCCTTATGCTTGAAGAATGTATTCGTAACAGCTAAGCCCATACTAGCACAGACGTCCAGCAAAAGCTTCCCATTCCCATTAGTTTCCATATCTTCCCCACATTTACCAATCACCCTTTCGTATCCTTCAGTTCTATTCCCAACTCTGACATTGAAATCGCCCATTAGCACTATTCTATCCTTGCTGTTGACCCTGACCACGATGTCACTCAATGCTTCATAAAACTTGTCAACTTCATCCTCATCTGCACACTCACATGGTGAATACACGGGCACAATTCTTGTCCTGATTCCTCCCACTGACAAATCTACCCACATCATTCGCTCATTTACGTGCCTAACAGAAACTGTGTTGCGTGCAGTGATATTCCTGATAAAGAGCCCTACCCCAGACTCTGCCCTTCCCTTTCTAACACCCGTCAAGTACATTTTATAATCTCCTATCTCTTCATCTTTAACTCCCCTTACCCGAATATCACTTACTCCTAGCACAGCCAGATGCATCCTCTTTGCTGACTCAGCCAGTTCTACCTTCTTTCTTCCACAAGCCCCATTAATATTGATAGCTCCCCATCGAATTCCATTTCGTTCGCCAAGTTGTTTCCAAGGAATCCCTCGCCTGTCAAATGGGAGTGGGACTCCATTACTCCCATAGGTCCGAGGCTTGCTTAAAATGTTCTGAGCTCGGTAAATTCATGAAGCAGGATGCTACCCTACTTGCACATAGTCCAAGTGAGGATCTCTCCTCTAACGGGTTATGGACCACCGGCGAATTGTATAGTCCTAGCCGCCTGAGCACAAGGAGGGCCACGACTCAGAATATGTCCGAGATGCCCACTCCCATTCCATAGCAACTGGTATCCCGACTCTCAGGACCACTTACTAGGCCACTCAGCCGTTGCCCATGTTTCACGAACTAGGACGTGACTACAGTAACCCACAAACATGAACCATGGCAAGAAGATAGAGAAAAGGAAATATATAAAGACGCACAATTTCCATAATTTGAGTGGAATAATCACCTTTGCTTATTCCAACCTGTTAGAATAATTCTGAGATCAACTCTTCCAATAGCAATTTTTATTCGTCATAGGCAAATAGTAGAAAAATACACACATGAGATGACGACATTGCCTAAATTGATGTCTTATTCTGTTCCATTTGCTCGAGCTACTACCATGATGCACTAAGAAAATGAAGGCGAGACTGCCCAGATGAAAGCGGCGCAGGATGACGTTGCCGGCCCATGAAGACCAGTAACCAGATGAGACGGTCGCAAATGTTCCCAAACACCTAAGGGAAATGCGAGGAGCTGTGCCCACATGTCCATCCACCCGGACATGAGACATGAGGTAGTTAACGAATATAATGTGTCTTCAGTTGACCATTTATACATGAGCAAGCCATGAGTAGAATAGGATACGATCTCAATGCCGTCCGTATGTTGATATTTCTATTAAAGGTCACCAAATGATTCATAATGAGGAGGATGATGTTGAATTAGCCTACATTCGTGTATTTCTTCTAATAGCAAGATTTTTCTCACATATTAGGGAAGCTTTGAAGTGTATTCCAATGCATTACCCAATATCACTGGTGAATTAACTTCACGAATAAGAGTTGTTAGTTGAAGTTGAAGTCTTCTCACAAGGTAGACCACCCAGTTACCGTATATTTTGATGGAATGACGGTCAGATACACCTAATAGCACAGTGTTATGACACAGATATGCATTTGAATTAATTAATGATCTCGAATTAAGAGAATAATTTGCATAACTTTTTAGATGTGATGTTCGATCATAATTTTAAGAGTATACATTGACTTAAAGGGGAGTTGTCGATGCTTATGCAAGAATATATGCCACGAAATATGAACATGTTTTGAAAATACGATATCTGTGAAATGTTTTAAATATTCTGAAGATATTTTCCCAGGTTAATTTATTTGAGTATTTGGACACAAATAGTTAGAAACAAGAAAAGCTAACGTATGCACATGAATTAACGAAAATGAGACGAAAGAAAATAGTACATTCAGATTAATTTTCCAAGAATTTATTGAGGGAAAGATGTGATTCCAATTCTTAGTTGATTCATCGCTAAATACGAAACTGCGTCCTGCATTTTCAACAAAAGCTCTCAATCCTCGACAGTGTACATAGTATGTTATGATGTAATTTTTCCATTCATTTTTACTAGATGCATCTAATATCTTTTATTTAACTTATATTCTTTCCTTTTCAATTAGATTTTCAGACTAATGTCTTTCAATTAAGATCGATTAAGGTAGTGTTTATTTTATTTTTAAGCATCCTACCGGGATATTTTACTTCTACCCAAAGACATTAACTTAATATTACCAAAAATGAACTTCAAGATATATGTATAGTTCAACATTCATTAACTTTTATCTCAAAGAGAGATTATGATAATCTTTACTCCTGATTGGATTTAATTTATAATAAATGAAGCATGATAAAAGTCAATCTTCCTTTTAATGACTTTTAGAAAAATTGCCTAGTTGTTGAGCTAGCTTGGATCTTGTGCGTCCTTACCTGGACGCGGGAACGGCGCAATATATATATAAGTGTGTGTGTGTGTGTGTGTGTGTGTGTGTGTGTGTGTGTGTGTGAGTGTGTGTGTGGAGCGGGAATGCCTTGACAGCTGTCACACAATATTGCACCTTATATAACAGAACCTTTCCGGCCAAAGTTCTAAGCTAAAATATTTCACATAAGAGGTTTTGTCCCGGCAGCGACGATCTTAAAACCTGTTCTTGGTTGAGTAGACTCTAAATATGAAGTTTGGTCGAGATCTACTCAGCCGTTTCCCCACCTTGTTGGAACAAACAGACAAAACAAACAGAAAAGACACACAAAAGCTAGAAGTACTGATATGATCTTGAGTTGACCGAAACCGATAAATATACAGGGTGTTAGGGGGTATACGTGCAGATATTTCTTGTGGCAATAGAGAACGATGTGACGAACCACTATATATCAAACTTTTAGTAATATTTGGAAGTTATTTTCGAGAGCAAAGGGATACGATGTTTTTAGAATGTGTAGTGTTCTTTGTTCTTGTGAATGAATAGCTTTCCTTTGATAACAGGCAAGTCACGCGCCATCCGTGCAAAACTGGTTTCTGTTTATGTTTATGTTTATGTTACTGCTGTAACAGCTGAACGCTACCTATGCAATGCCACGAGATGTTACGTAATATACTTGCCAAACTGGTTTTATGTTTGCGAGCAACTGAACTACGATAACAGCTGAAGGCTGCTACCAGTGAATACCAAGTTACGTAACATTTTCGTCAGACTGGTTTTGTTGTTGTTAGTATTTAGTTTACGTCTTAGGGACTTCAGACAACCCTAGTCATCGGTTTCGGACCCTGGAGATGTATCGAATTGTCAGCGTTAATACTATTTCATTTGCTGTTACGTCCGTTAGGGGATAGGGATATCTGTGTTCGTCAGTCCCGTGGTCTAGTGAGTATGGAAATGACCTGAAAACCTGTGTCGGTGCGGGACCTGTACGAGCGTGTGATATAATTATTGGTTGGGATATGCGCACCGGCAAGTGAAATACGGTACGATCTCCGTTGTGCATTGCGTAAAGGTAGAAGAAAGAGGGCAGTTCCTTAGGCCAACGAAAGCATGCGTATAACATGATGTCCAAATGAGTAGCATCGGAACTGAATTATCGAAGCACATCGATGTTCTTTTTCAAAGGAATAATGGACATGTTATACAACTAAATAAATTAAACGTACCTACATTTCGTGCTCCTTGACGGGCTGAGTGGCTCAGACGGTTGAGGTGCCGGCATTTTGACTCCAACATCGCAGCTTCGAACCTGGCGCAGTCCGGTGGTATTTGAAGGTGCTTAAATACGTCAGCCTCTTGTCGGTAGATTTACTGGTAAGGAATTCCTGCGGGACTAACTTCCGGCACCTCAGTGACTCCGAAAACCGTAAAAGTAGTTAGTGAGACGTAAAGCAATTATTATTATTATTATTATTATTATTGTTATTATTATTATTATTATTATTATTATTATTATTATTATATCATTAAAAGCTGAAAGACGTGGAAGAAAATAGTAGCAAAATAGGAGGAAACAAGATGAAATGTACGTCACGTGAAGCAATATCGGTCGCAGTAGTTAACTACAGATTACTATGCGTAAGACGAGAACCAGGTACAACTCTCGGGGATGAGTCAGCTCTAACCTGGTATTGTGGTTAGCACGAGAGGACAAAGTGTGACAAAACAGGCTTTGTGTACAAACATCAAACATACACATCAACAAATCTGATAAACTTAAACAAGGTTACACGTGAGAAACATCTAGCTATTAACTTGAACGCCAGGCCGACGGTCGCTTTCATGAGTACAAGATGAGTTATCAAATTATACATAATTCACAGATGTCGAACGTATCTAAGAGGATTCCGCCACAACTACATCCTACATTTTAATATGACGGTGCTAATAAAGGATCGCAGCAGATTACGCTACTGAGTGTTAAGATGATGCCGGTGGAATACATCTGTTAAGACATAAGGCTTCAGTAGATGCAGAAGAATAAGAAGAAGAAGATGGTAACCAGAGCCACATAGTCAAGCAGGACATAGTCGAACAAGGCTCACATTAGTGACACAGACATGAGTGGCGTGGTCGCAGCAACTAAAGTCGTAATAGTAACACTCTGTAATAGAAAAGAATGAACTAACATACTCGTGCTCCGTAATTCCAGGTGGACGGTAACAAGACTATCTCAAATAGTAAAGCACGGATTTACGAACGTACAAGAAAACGCCTGTGTACACGAAAGATTTACCTATGTTAAACATTACACGTACAGATTGCCTTACACTAAGAGAAATTCTATATTGTCTTTTGTAAATTAAAAAACCGCTCTAGGCAACCTTCTTCAGTTAAGTGTTAACTTATAGTTCCTATTTCAGTAGCGATGAATATAAAACAACCATTTTATTGATTTTTAAACGTGATGATAATGAGTAAGGTTATGATGATGATGATGATGATGATGATGATGATGATGATGATGATGATGATGATGATGATGATGATTCTTATTTTTAGATCATCGGCCCTTAAAAACGCAGAATTCCTTCTGTTTTAACTTATAGTGAATAAAAAACAAAATATAAACTGCTCGAACTCACGTAATGAATCCAAACCACGTGAAGGGTAGGAATGAGGAACTGCATTCAAGGTCAATGTCTAGCATTTTAACAAGCACGTCTTCCGTCTGTTGTGTTTAGCTTTCGCCACGTACAAGCACTCGCGCACTGAAACTCTCGATAAGACAAGGTAAAAAGTACATAGCATATATTGTGATATGTATTTTTCTTTGCGACTAGCAAAATATCTGCATGTATATCCCTACAGCCTGTATAAAAATATGGCGAAATAAATAACATCACAGACAGCGGACCCCCTACATCCGTATTTATACGACGTACAGATTACAAAGTAAACGTTGGGCACCTGGAGGATAGGCACCCGAATAAACATAAATTCAGAAATCAATTAAACAAATCACAATTGAAGTAAGTACATCTTTTGACGTGCCCAATAATTCCGGAATTCATTTCCCTTATCCACACTTGAAAACAAACGTGCCTTAGGAGATAGGCGACATGGTAACTAAGCAAGTTGCTAATTTCTTTCTTAATACATGTGGTCCTGTGAAATAGAGGAAAGATTTGAACGCTTACATACGTTCGGCACAGGAAAGTATGGCACACGAAAAAGTGCTCTGCTGTATACCTAACTTCTATAAGGTCAGTTGTCCTCCCTTCGCTCTTCAATTTATTCTTATTGGTGGAAGAACCATGCCATGCACTCGGAACAGTTTTAGTACACCAAAAGTGAATTTTGCCGATCTAGGTCAAAATCTGCAACGCCACTTCAAAGAAAACGGGCTTCTCATCTATGACAACTTAATGTGTCATCTCCTCACTTCGAGTATCATCTTCATTAATTACATTGTAACAAACTTGCAGTGGTTTCAGGCTCCCTGTACTCCTTCTTAAATCTACATCCGAGAACGAACACGGAAAAATAATTACTTCAATGGATTCAACAAATTATACGGGATTTCCCCATTCTTTCTTTTTCTTTCTTTCTTTCTTTTTTGTCTCAGATAATTTCAAGTTCCCTTCAGCTAACTAGGTCAATAATTTCCCATTTTCCTCTGAGGGAAGGGTATACTATAGTGTACTGTGATTGTTTCATTTTCACTTCCCTCGTCTTCTATTGTTTGAACCGTCTGCTGCTATTCAATATCTCTAATAGTCTCAAAGCTTTCCCTAATATCTGGACTAAAGAAAAAGGATTAACCGCACTCCGATGGAAGAAAAATATCGTCGCTGCCGGGACAAAACCTCCTATGTGAAATATTTTAACTTAGAACTTAGGCCGGTAAGGTTCTGTCATCTAAGGTGCAATATTGTGTGCATATTATCAAGGCATTCTCGCTCTTCATAATGTATGTGCTGCGGGTCAGTATATCTCCACAAATATTATCACATAGGAGGTTTTGTCCCGGCAACGACGATATACTTCATTCAGATGATCCACCAACTGAGCTGCGGTTGTCCTGCCGTTCGTATCCTGTTCGCTAGGATCATAGTTACAGGTCTAGTGCTACTGTGGAATGCACTAGTAGTCCGTTGCATGCTATTATGAATGAATATCGACGGCCCAGTTCTAATAACAAATATCTGGAAATGCTGCTCCTATCCACTATTATACTTAAGGCTGGCTTACGTGTAAAGGAAAATAAATTTTAATTACATTTTTCTGAAGGAGAGCACTAATACCTCACACAAACAACACTCCTAGAGTACGGTAAGGTTCATATTCCTTTACACATAAACATAGGAATGTGAACACAACGATGTGTTAAAGAATGTTACTGTAAACTAATAATATTTCTTCTAATATTTTCTTTCCATGGAATTGATTGTTGTACTCTTGGTGTTGTTGTTGTTGTTGTTGTTGTTGTTTTTGTAAGTAATTAGGGTAACATTTTGAAATACTTAAGGTACATGTGAATTTAGATGTGACGGTATTGTAATGCTAATCTTGCATTATGCTCAACCTATAGTATTGGAAGCCGTAGTTTTAAGCACTGGAAATACTTAAGTTGTATGTGAATGTGTATATGATGATGCTGGATTTAGAATGTTAAACTAGTAGTATATGTTGCAATATTTTCATTCCATGGAATTGCTTGTTCTACTCTTTTTGTTACTGTTGTTGTTGTAGGTTAGTCACCTCCATATGTGGCTGGGAGGAGCGACCAATCTTGAGGGACATAATGGAGAGGAACAGCATTGTCAGATACGTAGTATTATAATTAGACCGTCAATATTTATCCTTCACGACCGCATAATTTGAAATGAGATGGCCTCATTAGGAATAGGACTCACTTTTATGAGAGCGACAAATTGATTGGACTGAATAGGTGGATATAGGTTTTGAATTATTTATGTATGTATGAATGACTACTATCACTGCTGGACCTGCCACCACAGAGTTCTGTTCTGTACGGCAGTCCATATCGTTTATGTTTTCTGGAGCGTACGATTTTGAAAATGGATTTTTTCTAAATTCCTTCCCGGAGTTATTTTTGTGGTATTATCTTTGGAAACTATGCGGTCTCTACGTATTTCCTAATTCCCCATCCTGGTTCGGAAAACTTATTTCATGCTATTTATACATCCATTAAAAATTAGCATATGTTATTTAGTGAATTCCTATCTAATGAGTTAAATATAATTACTAGTCTAGTCCTCATCTGTTATTTATTCAATAATGTTAGGTGACGGTGTAATAAATATCCATGCTCGGCAAAGATTTGGAGTTATCCCGGCGGAGAGAGAAGTTCAAAGACAAGTCTTCGTTGGTGTGGCCATGTTATGAGGTTCAACGCGTCATGGAGGACACGTGAAATGGTGATCAGACAACATCAAGGAAGACATGTGAGGTTTGTGGCCCGATTTAGTAGATATCAATGACTGAGCCAAATCGAGAAGATGTTGCCGAACAATTCACCCTTTACTACGAGATAAACGTTGGGAAGGAAAAAGTAAAAGCTGAGATTTGTTTTCCTTACCATTAGAAATCCGAACTATTTTCTCAGCTTAATTAGTCTCGGATGAGTCATACCTACACGTACATGTTCCTTATCATGAATGAACATGAATTACCACAGCATGTTTCCAGTCAATCGACAGGGTGAGGAATGGATGAATGAAGTCCCCATCCAGTGACAAGCATGAGAATTATGCCGGATGACGAATCCTGTCGCACTCCTCTGGGGCAATGATTAATGACTGATAATATATGATATAGCAGTGTGTTACTGTAATGAAAGATGACAGGGAAAACCAAAGTACCCGGAGAAAAACCTGTCCCTCCTCCGCTCTATCCAGCACAGACGTCACATGGATTAACCGGGATTTGAAGCACGGAACCAAGCAGTGAGAGGCCGCCGTGCTGTCGCCTGAGTCACGGAGGTTTCCTTATCAATAAGGTATATCACTGAAATATTCTAAGGCTATCTGGACCTGTTCGGAAAGTTCTGGTAAAATGTTACAAGGTAGTAATGTTCGATTTACTGGTTACCATTGCAAGATGTGCTGATTTTTTCACCGAAACATTTTCTCATATACCGGAGCATCGAGTATTCTCAATGGTATTCAGTTAATATTTTCCAGCATGTTGCTGGGTCACGTTGATACTGTACTTTTAACCGCAGCTATCGATGATACACCTTTTAAACTAGCTGGTGTTGATGTTGATTTGTAACACAAGCTGCATGAGGTCAATGTTGAACGGACCTGTCAGTAACATATTTTCACCTCAGCGACTGCCTATTGTCATGTTATGTGGAGACTGTGCCTGCTGAAATTATGTAAAAATATTTAAGTCATTCACCTACAACACTATGGGAATTTCAACTAAATTCGGATATAATTATTAACGTACTATAATTTTTAAGGTCGTGGTTCGCATGTTAATTTAAAATACTTTCACCTGAATTTCAATGGGGAGCACCACACCAATCAATTAATGGGAGTAACATGCGAGTGAATCATCATTGCCGAATGCCTCCTCCTAACAATCTACGTTGAATAATCAGGACTGTATGCTTCCTTTCTTCAGGGATATACTGTCGGTGTCTTATAAAATTTGCCCCTATGAGTGGAAATTTAAAATTTATCTCCATTTCTTTAGCTATTATCTAACAGTAGAGTTACATTCTTTAGAGAGACCCTGTTTGCTGTTATATGTTGAAGTTTCCTTCTAACTCACATGTTGGCTACACTTTAGATGTTAACATTGATACTTTCACGGCCCATGCCTGTAGCCATGATATGGGCTTTTGGGTTTATGCCGTGTCAGGTAAACAAGGAAAAACTCCTTGCAATTCGCTCCACGTCTTCAGAAGAAAATCTCGACTCTTCCCGACGAAGTATTCTACAGTAATGAGGGTTTGAATTTAATAATATTTTGCCGATGGAGAATTGTAATGGTACGCTCTTTCGTCACCAGGTGGCTCGTTGTACGCTGGCACAGCGCTCCAAGCGGGAGCTGAGGACAACATTAAGCCCCAAATGAGATGTTGTATCACACCGTGTATCAGAGGGGACGTCAGACCAATCAGAGACGAATGTGGTAGAAGAAATAGAAACTAACAAAATAAAAGTAACGTTACTTTACCTAAGCTGTGCGTGCCTGAGAAGTATCAGGTAGAGCATCGGACCAATCCGGGGCGAATGTGGTAGAAGAAATATAAACTAATAAAATAACAGTAAGTAAAGTAGCGTTTTTTAATGATATTTGTTCGTGGCGTCCACCTCTACAGATCTATTGCCACTACTTGCACCATTTGAGTGGGACCTGCGTGTAAGTGGAATTGCAGAAGTGTAGTGTGTTGAATGTGAGGCAAGGAACGTTAAGGACGACACAAACATCCAGTCCCCAGGCCAGGGATATAATCATTTACAATTAAATCGAATCGGGAATCGAACTCGGAGCCGCCGGATGACAGGCGGACGCGTTGCCCCCTACACCGCGGGGCGGCACAACGTTACGTTACTTTTATTTTATTGGTTTCTATTTCTTCTGCCACATTCTTCCCTGATTGTTCTGATGTCCCCTCTCTTACTTCTCAAGCACGTACGCACGCACGCACAGAGAGCCACCAGGTAACGAACGAGCGTACCATTACAATTCTCCAACGGTAAAATATTCTTAAATTCAAACCCTCATTATTGCAGAAGACTTCCTCGGGAACAGTGGGGATTTTCACTTTAGGTGACCGAGCTCGATAGCTGCAGTCGCTTAATTGCAGCCAGTACCCAGTATTCGGGAGATAGTGGGTTCCAACCCAACTGTCGGCAGCTCTGAAGATGGCTTTACGTGGTTTCCCATTTTCACCCCAGGCAAATGCTGGGCTGTGCCTAAATAAGTCCACGGCCGCTTCCTTCCCACTCCTAGCTCCTTCCTGTCCCATCGTCGCCATAAGACCTGTCTGTGTCGGTGCGACGTAAAGCAACTTGCAAAAAAATTGCATTTTAGGTGATTTGCGAGGAGTGGTGCTACTGCTTACGCTCATAAGAATTACTGCTGATGTCATCTAGAAGTACAATTGATTAATGTTTTATTTAGTTTGATGTTTATTTTTTGTTTTTTATTGAGACTGTAAAATACTAGGATTAAATCTTTTAAACTGAAGAGGCATGCACGAATAATGTTTTTAATAACCTCGTTCGTATAGTTCACTTTAATGAACTATGCACTCAGATAATTAATCTCCATTATTTCTGCCTATATGCAGATACACTTTGTCCTGCAGAAAGAGGCAAATCTAACTCACCGGGGAATTCACTGTATGGGGTAGGTCCCATTTAACTGGCAGCACACATGTCCTCGCCGAAGAGAGCCGCAACGTGATACACTGGAGTAACGTGTACAATCCGACTCGTTGGCTGAACGGTCAGCGTATTGGCCTTCGGTTCAGAGGGTCCCGGGTTCAATTCCCGGCTGGGTCGGGGATTTTAACCTTCATTGGTTAATTCCAATGGCCCGGGGCTGGGTGTTTGTGCTGCTGTCCCCAACATCCCTGCAACTCACACACCACACATAACACTATCCTTCACCACAGTAAACACCACACATAACACTATCCTTCACCACAGTAACACGCAGTTACCTACACATGGCAGATGCCGCCCACCCTCATCGGAGGGTCAGCCTTACAAGGGGTGCACTGGGCTAGAAATAGATACTAGAATTTTTTTTATTTTACCAGAAATCTGAAAAATAACAGTTAATGATGAGTCCTTGACCCCATTTAAAGCAATTTTCTTTTGCTTATGAACGCATATTTAGGCCGTTTTCATTGTTTCCGTCATATTTTGTTCATTATAGTTAGGTTATATAAGGTCATATTTGGTTATATTTTGTACATTTTTGCTTACATTATGGCGTTGTTGTCAACAAGGTACATGTTAGGCTTATCTAAGTCGAGTTTCGAACAGAGAATTTTTAAATACTGTAGTAGACATACATTTTCTTTATTTTCCCGGAATATACAGGTAGGAGGTTTAGAAGACCTGATTCCGAGAGACAGCTGCTGAGCGAACGTGTCATTGAAGAGGATGTCACTTCAGTGGGTATATTTAGCTGAGAAGCAATTAGCAAACAAGGAAATTCCCTCTTTTCTCTCGCCCTGTTCATACTTGACGGGTCCAGTTCCCCTTTCACAACAAACTAATTTCAGCAGATTGGTCACACTTCTAGTAGTACTACCAAGACGAATAGAAATGAATAGTGTGACGACTCCCTCTGAATTACATGTTAACAGACAAGGTGTACATGTTCTCGCCACCTGCAGCTCTGCTGCCGATAAAAAGTCCAAGTACGCGCGCTTTTTGTAGGCTTAATATAGAGGTGTGTCAACAGTTTGTAGTCTTTTCCGGTAGTTTTATACGCTGTCCAGTTTTGTACGTGCAAAAAATATCTAGTGTTAACTTTCCGTAAACTAAAAAGTGAAAAAGATTAAGCATTTGTGAAGTAGTACGTATGCTTTGGCATATGCTTCAATTTACTACCTCATGTGAATATATATGCCTACAACTTGATATGTCCTGGATTGCAAGTCGGGTTACGATAAACATTCGAATGAAAAACGGCATTTATTTTCCCCCCAAATGATCCCAATCTGTTCTCAAAGTGGTTGAAGGCTATCCAACGTCGAGATCTGCCTTTAAGTGATAGTACCCTTAACATCATTTTTCAGTCAGATTAGAGCCATGACAGAAGCTGTTGTCAAAGAGAATGCCAAAACCATAAGTACAACTAAGGTAAAAATGTACAGTAAACTTAAGTACCTTTGATCAGCCACCATCATCAAATTGGGAAGGTGAACAAATAGCTCCTTTCACCAGTTCAAAAATAAATGTTATTCATAACTTTTGTGGGTATATTGTTAAACATGAAAGCAAAGTGACAGACTGTACAGAATGTATTGGTTCTCTGCAAAATAATGCAGAGGAGGCAAAAGTCAGTGCGTTTTCAGCCCTAACAACTCTACAAGAATATAGTAACTCATCCAACTATCTCATTTACCAATCGAACGAATTATTATTCATGTATTCTCATGTAGAGGAAGTTGTGAGAAGTATTAGTGTACAAGAATCATTATGGGGAGAAATAATTCAAGAATACCTGGATAGTTTACCCCCAATTACTGTTTCTCATGGACATGATGTCTGTACTGAACATGCTCAGGACTTGGTACCAAAATAAATTTTCCATTACATACGATACTGATTTTATTTCCGAATAAAGGAAGTAAGGAAAGAAATCCAAGCTCGTACGACCGCAAATTATACTCAGAAATGTGTCAAAGGTGTCCAGTTAACTGACTGATGGGATGAAGTGCTGGTAAGATTCATTAAGCTGCTAACATATCAATTAAGTAGTTATGTAGGAATTAAATGTGTATGGCATACCGTTACGTATCAATCATGTGGATGTCTGCAGAGTTCTAATATGTTTGTATTACGTAGCATGTACACTAACACTTGGACATGTGCTTTTAAGGTTATAATAATTGGTCATTGCATCTGAGTTCGATTTCGTGGTGAATTAATGAAAGATCTCTTAGCTCTATAGACACACACACGTCCAAGATATTCGCTAATATACTGACGAACCAAATTTAGAAGAAATGTAATTAAATCATTACTACATGTAAAATATTTTCTACGTATTCTTCAAATATTACTTTCAAAGCAATGAACACTTTATCTTAATTTGAACGAAACACAGATCGCACGTAAACACAGTTATAGATCATTAAATAGAATACACAGTCATGAAACTTCACAAAACTGAACACACGGTTTTAAATCAGTTATTTAAACGATAAATTCCGAATTAAGTCACATCAGATCTCATTTAGAATCACATGTTCGGAGACAGCTGATCACTGTATATCTACATCAGTGCCGCGTAGTGTAGGAATACTGTATATCCACCAGCAGAAGTCGTCACACTATGCATTTCTGTTCGTCCCGGTACTAGAGTGAATCCTATCACTCCTAAAGTGAAGTGCAGTGAAGATGCAAAATTATGAAGTTGTATGAAAGTGTTCGGTGAAGAGATCTTCAGTAGGCGTACTGACGGAACAATTCTCTCTTGTAATGATTCTGAAGTTCAGGTATCGACAGTATAGCTATTTATTGCGAATGCATATTGAAAATGTAACGTAATGTAGCTCTGTTAGTTGCATGATTGAATTTGTCTGCTGTATTATCACTTTGGGTATTTAAGATATTTAATGTTAGTAATACTATAATTTTTACTACCTGTCGCTGCATTCTGTAAGTCATATTTTATATTTTTGGTCATATTTAGCTAATTTTAGGGCATATTTGCTTGCATATTTCGTACTTCCTTAGGTCATAAACTTCCGAACCTAATAATAATTTACGGTGCTGAAAGTTTTGTCTCAAATGTACTTCACAAGAGCTGATAAAAATGTTGAAAAAGACAAGTTGCAAGGTGCAGAAATTCATGGAAAACTGATTGCAGATCATTTTGGCTTATTGAACCAGAGACTTCTTACTCGAGAGTCTGAAGAGTACGCGAGTTGTCATGTTTACTTTCTGTTTGAAGGCTCCCTTAGGATAATACTCACAGGAAGGTAAGTCTGGTGAATGGGAAAAAGTCCGTGGCTAAATTATCAAAAACCTCTCGATTAACTTCTTCAGCTAGTGCGAGCTGTTACGCAAATCTTCTTGACTTACGGGAATTGTTTTTATTCTTCCCTTTATATCTCAATGAATGGTCGAAAAAGTCACTCATGTAGTGCTCCGAAATGGCAACGTCGTAAAGATAATATAGGACCGTTTGTCCATCGCACACGATAAATGCGCTCCATACTGTAATATTTAGAGTGTGAAAAAGGAACTTCGTGAATTTCATGGGGATTTTCCGCCTCTGAATACCACGTATTCTGAGCGTTCACATATCCGCTAGTATTAGAATAATTTTCGTCCCTCACTGAAAGAAGTGTGGGATCCACAATTCCGTCCATCTACAAAGATTAGACTTCGCACTCAGATCTGTAGTCGTTAAATTATTAGACGCTGACACTTTATTTGGACGGAACTTGAGCTTTTTCTAAGACGTCTCACAACGGAACGTTGAGTTATGCTACATTCTTGATAAGCCATAAAATCAAATTTTTCGAGCTCATTCTCCTTTTGACTCGAATGCCTTGAAGCGTCTCATAAGCCAGAGCTCAATTCGGATATCGCTTTCCCTTCGCGGAACGGACCCTGTTTCTTGCCACTTCAAGAACATTGATACCACGGCACACCACCGCGACTTTTCGACTTCGGACAGCGCCTGTGAAAATTCGTGAGCGTTATTCGTATGTCACAACGAGAAATATTCGCCGTTGTCTTGTATATTACTTTTCAGTGTAACATGCCTTATCCTCAAGGATATGAGTCCTCATCTAGTAGGTCTGTAATTTCTTTCGTTATTACTAGATAAAGTATACACAGCTCACATGGAGATCCCTGGCCTTCTTATCAGACCTGCTACAGCTCGTGAATTACTCGATGCTGTAGGTTTTCCCAAACCGGTTGTAATGATTACTGTTTCCAGTAGACTATGTATCTATTGAAGTTTACAGCTAGAGTTGACTAGTTTGTGTTTCATACGAAGCACTGAGCCGGAGCAATCAGCTGTTTTCATGCCTCGGTAAAATGACGCTCCTGTTTCGAAGCAGTGAGATTGTTTCGTGTGTCGTGTCGCGTGAACAGAAACTCCAGTTGTTCAGAACAAGTCGTCTACGTCGATAGTGCTTCGTTTCATCCTATCACTTCACTAGAAACACTGTCCGGCTCCATAGCTGAATGGTTAGCATGCTGGCATTCGGTCAGAGGGGTCCCGGGTTCGGTTCCCGGCAGGGTCGGGGATTTTAACCTTCATTGGTTAATTCCAATGGCCCGCGGGCTGGGTGCATGTGTCGTCTTCACCATAATTTCATCCTCATCACGACGCGCAAGTCGCCTACGAGCGTCAAATAAAAATACCTCCATCTGGCGAGCCGAACTTGTCCTCGGACACTCTCGGCACTAAAAGCCATACGCCATTTCATTTCATTTCACTAGAAACACTCCGCGTTTTTAACTATCTTACCATGCTTCTGTAGCCAGTTCAGGTTGTTTGTTAATGTACGTAAAATTCCGATTGCAAAATCTTAGATTTCATTACTCATTTTATAGTTATTCAAATTCGATCATGTACTTGGAGTACTATTTTACTATGTTTTTAACTGGCTTTTGTTATCATTGTGAATGGTTAGTGAAGAAGCACACGCAGTTTATTACTATATACTGGTAATATTATACTGTACAATATGTATTTATCATACCTTATTTAGCACAATTGTTCATTAAATATTTCTTGAACCTCATATTTTATCGTTATCAGAATGTCGAACAGTTTATTCAGTGAACTAATCTTCGCTATGAAGCGTGGTTCATGTTTCACGACGCCATCGCGAAACACTGTCAGGGTACTGCGTATAGCAGGGCCTCTCAGGGTGCATGCGCGTGGTGCATGCACTGTGCACGGTGCAAAAGACGACTTGGCTTGGTTGACCAGAGTGCAGACCCCCCACTCCTCGATTTGGAGCAATAGCGCTTACTCTCTCTTTCCTGACGCCTGTCTCGCTCGCTCCGCCTCGCTCGCTCCGCCTGTCTCCCTCTGCCCCACTTGCGCCGTAGCGCTCCAAATCCGGGCTGACTTGAGCCGAGCATAGGCGAGTTGAGCCGAGCTTAGCCGAGTAGCCCAGAGACGAAGCGTTGATCCGAGCCATGCCGAGCGGCAGCGATGCACAGTGCACGGAGCTCTTGCGCCTCTATCTGCACGCGTGAGATTTTGGGCGTCTGAGAGGCCCTGGCGTATAGGAACACAGTTTCTCCTGCAGTCCGACACGAAAGAGCGTCGTGTGTTGACACACTACTTCGAAGCAATTCGCTGTGCCGTGTCCAATATCTCGAAACAGTCAGCAGTGTCACTTCACCCATCACTATTTACAACTTCATGGGTTTATCTTTTTGAAAACAAATTTTACATGGTTTCAGCTACTTACATAACATTTCTTAAAGCTGATACAAATAACTGTAGAATACTACTAAATACTTAGCGTGATATGCAATAACATGTTGGCTTGCAGTTGCGCAGTTATAATGTATCATTTATTAGTGGCCAAGAGTTTCGGGGTCGACTTGTTAACAGTGTTAAATTGAAAAACGCTACCCATGCAGCTAGAATTGCAGTCACCTCATTGTATACTGCAACATACAGTAAAAATTAAATACTTTTTTTTGCTAGTTTTTTACGTCGCGCCGACACAGATATGTATTATGGCGACGATGGGATATGAAAGGCCTAGGAGTTGGAAGGAAGCGGCCGTTCACTTAATTAAGGTACAGTCCCGGCATTTGCCTGGTGTGAAAATGGGAAAACACGGATAAACATCTTCAGGGCTGCCGACAGTGGGATTCGAACCCACTACCTCCCGGCTGCAAAAAATTAAATACTAACCTACAGACAAGCCACTCTTTCAACACCCGAGAAAGAATCTTCAGGAATCTACGTATCAAGGACATAGTTGAAAATAGTTTCTGGAAACACTCCCGATGTGCTGATGTGTTGATCTTTGAGCGGTACACGGTAGTCCGTTTGTGGCACACGCAGGTATAATTTGGTAAGTAAAACATTATCGTGATTATAAAGCGAAATTTCGAGTACAAAATTACAGTTGGCTGAGATTTTGCGTCGTTGAGTCTAAGTCCATGAAGGTCTATCAAATTATAGATTTCTCTTATATCTTTTTTGATAGTCTCTATGGCTTCAGGCAGTCTTCCTGGTTCAGAATGCACGTGGAATGGTACATCGTTCGTGTATAAGTGTTGTCTGCCGCTGCGATATCGTTTATACACATTTCATCCAATCAAATAGACGTCCTGAGGTTCATCACCTGCGCAACCTCCGACAAAGCAAAATAATATACTACAGAAATTTAAAAAGAAGCTAAGTACTCCAATATGTAATTTTGTGTACGGGCCACTCTCCTTTTCATCACTGCAGCAGGTACAATTCGCTAACGAAACTGTATGTAGTATTTCCAGATCGTCCTTGAAGAAACCAAACGAAGGACACAATGTTCTTCCTATCCGTTATTCTCCTTAAGACCGGTCACGCCTCCCAGCCACATACAGGAATATATGCATACACGACGAATTTACTCATTCCTACAGTATACTGTATTTAAGGTTCATTTTCTTTTACACTTTTGCAAAGAACATAAAACACAAAGAAGATTGTTCTGATGGACTGCATATCCATATGTGGCTGGAAGGCTTGACCAGTCTTAAGGGTAATAATCAATAGGAACAACATTGTGATATATGAAGTTTGGTTTCTTCACCAACGATATAATTCTAACCCATTTACGTAGTAATCATAAAGCCACTCAGTTTACTAAAACACCGGATTTAAATCTTGTGCGCCGGGAGCTAAATGTTCTGTCCTGTACTACGGCGCACTATAAAATAAAACTCTCGAAAAATTATTAGAGTTGGGACATTTTCGTGCTGCTTTTAATTTAGCACGCAAGGAATTTGCACACACAGAAAGACGCTTCAGGGTGAGGTTTCGTGTGGTAAACTTCAAAATATTCCGGAATATGAGGAGATACTTTTGTTGTAGTACAATTGAATACGGGGCTCTTGAGCCTGAGACAGTCGAATGCAGACCGCTGAAAGTACATTTATCTCTACTTATTAGAGACAAATCACTTAGCATTTGTCCCTTAACTATCAGGATGACTGTTTCCTAAATTAGTCGCTTATTTTGTGCGCTATACTGAAAAGTTATGATATAAAAATACTGACATTTCTAATGAAGAACGACAATGATACACATTCTGAAGAATTTCAGACACTTCACAATTTCCAGCGAGTGATTTGAATAATAAATGAACAAATGGCATCATATTCATTCAGTTACACCCTTTCTAAAATGTTTTTGTATGCTCAAGTTAAATCACCCGTTAGAATTCTCACTAACACTTTCGGACGACGAGCTGTCAACCTCACTTAAAACTACTTCAAGTCATATTGAAATGAAAGGCCTGCGATACACGATAACATTATACCTATTTATTACACTAAAAGAAACAGAAGTCAACAGCAAGAGCAATAAAAATAGGATATGCAAGACACACCTATACATAGGAAGTTTGAAAAACGGAGGTATTTGCAAGGTTAGCCAAACTAAAAGCAGAAATGGAACATTATGTTCTCGACGAGTCCGCCCCTCAAACCGAAGTGGGGGGTTAAAGTAATTTCAGTTTTTTATTTTTATGAGTTTTGATGAAACAGAAAATGCCCACTGAAGACTTCTGAAACTTCTAATTTTGTGATTAAAGACGTTTTTGTTTCGGTTCCTATCCAAATATTTCTTTATCGTCATAAAATTGTTTCAACCAAGTGATTATATTTTATATGCCCCCAAATGTAAGCAATGCAATTTAAATTACACTTAATGTCTCTTTCAAACGTTTGCTGCAGAGAAGAAGACAACATAACATTTTACTGGACCATCTTATTTATGTGGAAATATTTTATTTACATCCCGTATCTATTTTAGTAAATGTCTACGGCCTAGTTCTAACACTACGTATCTACAGTGTTTTTCCTGTCCACTATTCTCCTTAAGACTGGTCACGCCATCCAGACAAGTATGAATATGCAGTCCATCAGAACAATTTTCTTGTGTTTATAATCGTATGCCCATATGTAAAGCAAAATGAACCTTAAATACATTATACTGTGGGAGTGGGTAAATGCGATACGCAAACACACATTCCTATAGTACGGTACGGAAAGGCACATTTTCCTTTACACAATCTCGTAGGAAAACGAACACAAAGACAATTATTCTGATTGACTGTATATCCAAGTGTGGCTGGGATGCGTGGCCAGTGTTAAGGAAAATAATGGATAAGAAACAGCATTGTCAGGTTATAAATAGGCCGTTGATATACTGGGTGGTCGGAAACAACGTGAACTTGATATATGAGCGCTAGAGGGTTGGCCATGCTGATAAATAATTGGGATAAATGTAGATATCTCGCCCCGTTGTCATTTGCCAGCTGATGAACTTAGCCAACCAGATCACTTCGCGGGTGACTTCAGATGGGCTTTGCGAGGCAGTGTTGCTAAATTTCCACGTAGTTAATGAACAGTTTGAAACGGCCATTAGAAGAAGTAAACTTCTCCAGGGGAGGGACTTGAACAATGACCTCCTTGCTGATAGGCTCGATACAGAGCAAGGACACTACGATGTCATTAGCTAAAATCCACGATGTTTTCGTGTTTGGTGCCCATTTCTGGCTATGGATCTCAAGCCCGACTAAGCTTCATGCAGATTTGGCAACACCGGCTTGTAATGCCAATTTGAATTCGCCAACGAAGCGATCTGATTGGCTAACTTAAGCAGCTAATGAACGCGAGATCTGGACGTAATATTTTCAAATCACTTATTAGAGCGACCAACACTCTAACGCGCATATACTCAGTTTAGTTTGTTTCCGACCACCCCTTGTATAGTCACTCAAAAACTGAGCACATGGTAGTATTATGTTCCTTGCATTTAATGTTTTATCAGACTTGATTTTAATGTTTATCGAGGTAGAATTCATCTCTCATGTAGATACTTTCCCAGTGGGTACCCATGTCAAATATTATATCAGTTTCTTCTAAGAAAGATATACACATGAGGAACTTGCACAATTACATGCACTCATACTCTTTTAGAATGACTGACTTGTGTAAGCCGAAAATACCCCTAGTGATAGTCCAGTAACGCAACAAGTACGATGTAGCTTTTGGACTCCTAATTATAGGCAGAGGCACTATGTTTAATTCCCTTCAATTTGTATTTTCACCGAGGTATGCAATCGCGTAATTCATTTATGTATTTAAAGAGTCACTATCATGTTAATAACTACACATTTTGTCACATAGTGTCGGCATTTGAATTTTTTTTTTACACCATGGCTCCTATTAGTTTTGAAACTAACATTATTGCATCCTAAATACAATACATTCTATCGTTCTCATTAGTTTCGTAACTGCCACTGAAACCGTCTGAAATATAACTTATGATTGTCAAGTTACCTTCGCCTTTTTTATTTTTCCCTATTTTTAAATTTTTTAGGTTTTAGTAGAAAATAAAAGGTATTATCACGTAATTATTACTTTTTAATTAGACCCCGCATTTTTAAATCTGAAATCTTGCTTCATGTGTTTATACTTTATTTGTGTTCCATAATTTGTGGAGTTGACCATAATTGAGACACAAATCTAACCGTAAGTTTCTGATTCATCAGGACGGATAGTTCCTTCACTGAAAAATTCACTATAAAGTTTCCCATGAAATAATGCTGATGCTTCTAGACACGTATTTCTAAAGAAAGAATTAACAGTTCATTTCCTTTGGCTGCTTATCTATAAAACAATGCCGCATTTCCTGCTTGAATCTTTAGTAAATTAGTGACCGAGTGGTGCAAATCGACTCCTCATGAAAATATAGACATCTGATGTGTACAGAATTCTTTGACGTACGTTGAATTTTTCGAGCTACCAGTCGCTGTATACAGAGACCGGCTTTAACATGGAATAAGATTGGTACCATACCCTAATTCTGATAGCATCATTAGCAGTGTAAATCAGCCACCTGATGAGAGAACCATTTCTTATGAAATACTACGAAAGAATGTAGTAGTCAGTTTGACGAATTAATTTACAAGTGTTTTGAATATTATAAATTATTGTATGTAATAATTGCGTTTTGGAAATTGATTTATCCTGCACGTGTGACCAATGTCACATCATTGAACTCCTTTGTATATGACGCTTATTTTCTTTCTGAATGCATCGTCTCTGATGTCTTATTTTATTTGATTTGATTGAAACATTGTGTCGCGCTGTTCTGTATTAAGGCATTATTCCTCTTGTGGAATCAGAACTATTGACAATTAACAATGCTTTTGAACGAGCGGAAAATATATTGCCGGGCTTAGTGGCTCATACGGTTGAGACGCTGGCCTTCTGACCCAAATCAGGTTCGAACCAGGCTAAATTTGAAAATGCTCAAATACTTTAGCCTCGTGTCGGTAGATTTACAGGCACGTAAAAGAACTCCTACGGAACAAAATTCCGACACCTCGGCCTCTCCAAAAACCGTCAGAAATAGTTAGTGGGGCGTAAAAACAATATTATTTTTATTATTCTATATAATTTATTCAAACTCTGTGGCACAATCGGTTAATCGTTGTCCTTCTGTTCACACGACTGTGGACTCGATCCTGGCTAAGATCGACATCCTATGAAGTGTATAAATTAGACAACTCCAAAACACTAACTTCCAGCACGTCAGAGAAGTACTGAGAGTCTAAAGTCCAACATCTTGATGTTTCTTAAAATCTATCCTACTCCGAGATGTTAAATTCATTATATTATTTACATTCTTCTGCTTCTTAGTTTATTATTAGTTTTATTGCACTGCCTGACAAAATAATTGAAGCACCCGGAAGTAGAAGATGAAACGAAATGGAACTTCACGTGTTAAGAAGGTATGTGTTATTTTAGTGACATTTTCAATTTGTTTAGGCCTACGTCGCACCGACACAGGGAGTTCTTACGGCGGCGATGGGATATGAAAGGGCTAGGAGTGGGAAGAATGTGACCGTCGCCTTAATTAAGGTACAGCCCCAGCATTTGCTTGGTGTGGAGATGGGAAACCATGGAAAACTATCTTCATAACTGCCGACAGTTGGTTCGAACAAACTATCTCCCGATTGCAAGCTGATAGCTACGTCACTCAAACCCCGCAGCCACCTGCAAGGTCAGTGATTAAAAAATCGAGTAAAATTTGCAAATAACTTAGAAGTATTAGCCCACTTATCAGTATGACGTTGCACCCCCCCTGGCCGGGATGCATGCACTACTTCGCTTGGGAAGAATGTTATCCTCTCCTGAAGCAAGCAGCTATTATTATTATTATTATTATTATTATTATTATTATTATTATTATTATTATTATTATTATTATTATTATTATTATTATTATTATTATTATTATCAAATAAATTGTAAATGGGAAGTGTCCTGGTCGCAATGGTCACATGCAGTACTGTAATAACAAAGTAAAGTTAACATAATTACCAAGCAACAACAAACGCAAACAAACAAACAACAAGAGTACAACAAGCAGTTCCATGGAAAGAAAATATTACAAGAAATACTACAAGTTTAACATTCTAAATCCAGCATCATCATATACAATTTCACACACAACTTAAGTATTTCCAGTGCTTAACACTACGGCTTAAAATGCTATACGTTAAGCTTATTACTAGCTTGACACTATAACGGGTAATAAAGTAAACTTTAAAACTTAACTACACAACAACAACAACAACAACAACAATAACTGGAGTACAACAAGTGAATCCACGGAAAGAAATATTACAAACAATACTACTAGTTTAACATTCTAAATCCAGCATCATAGTATAAAGTTTCATACACAACTGAAGTATTTCCAGTACTTAACACTACGGCTTTAATAGAGGTGTACTATAGGTTGAGCTTACTACTAGCTTAACATTACCACTGATAATAAAGTAATTTTAAAAACACTGGTAGTTACCCAATGACAACTACAGCAACATGAGTATAACAAGAAATTCCCTGGAAACAGAATACCACCAGAAAAACTACTAGTTTCACAATCTAAACCACGCAGAAAATCACAAATTCAGTGTCCGTAATTTACAGCTTTTACTTTTCACTTTACACTAGCACTAATGGTTTTGTTCAATGATTTGATACCGGAAGGGAATCTATCAAAGACTGCTGCAGGTGATTTATTCCAATCCCTTATTGTCCTGTTTACGAAGGAAAACTTGCCCACGTCCGTATGCTGGTTTCTGGCCCTAATTTCATTCTTATGATAATTTTTCGATAAGTATGAGGGAGGTTCCAACCTATTCCTAACACTTCTCCCGTCAGGCCTTCCCATGTAGCTCTTATAGAGGCCACACAGGCGAGCTCTAGTTCTCCTAGATTCACGACTTTCCCAATTAACGGAATTTTAACGGAGCTTTAATTTTTTCACCAGTATTTACTTTCTTGAGGTTCCGCATAATAAAATGTAACGATCTCTAGGATTTCATAACTACATTTTCCACCTGCTCTGGCCAGTTTAAGACTTTTCTAATAGTAACACCTAAGTACTCACAACTATCCACCTCGACAACACTTTCCCCTCCAATTTCGTTATCCCACCTTCCTGTCATTTTATTTTTAATGAAACACAATTTTTTGCTTTCTCCGCTGTGGATTTTCATTTGATTTTCACGCACTTATTTTTCAATGGTGTCTAAATTCTGCTGAAGCAATAGTTCGTCCTCCTCTGTCTTTATCTCCCGGTATATGACGTCATCATCGGCAAAGAGGCGCACTTCCGCTTTTATCGAATCAGGTATATCACTTATGACAAGTAAAAAGGAATTGGCCCAATAACGCTACCCTGAGCCACACCAGACGTAACAGTTACTGGAGAAGTTAGAGTTCCTCCCACGCGCACCCTCTGAGTTCTGGCTGGCCCACAACTGTTGTAACTATCCTGGATACCGATACTGGGACGGAGTTGACCTTCGGATTGGTCACACACGTGTTCTATCGGGGTTAAGTCTGCGGATTTGCTGTCCATGGAAATACCTTAACATCACGCATACAGTCCATAGAGACGTATGCTGTGTGTGGACAAGCATTGTCCTTTTGAAAAATTGCACCAAGATACTGTCACATGAGAAGCAACATATGAGGACGCAGGATGCCCGTGACGTACTGTTTTGCCGTCAAATATGTTTGATACAAACATTTGAGCTAAACTAATATAATAACTAAATTATTGTTATACGTATAAGATTCATTCGACAGTGGTTTAACGTCGTACTAACACATGGAAGGTTTTCGCGAAGCAAATATAAGGTATTGTTAGGACTAGGAAGGAAGCGACCGTGGGCTTTATTAAGATTCAGCCACACAAATTAATAGTGTATTAGAGAATATTTTTAATTAAATGTCTCTAGCATGAGGCACTAATTTTGGAAATCTCATCAAGAGCAGTCCTTATGGTGAAGAAGACGTGCTACAAGATAAGGAAAAGCAAATCGTCTAAGAACCATGAGAATGTGACACACACCTCACAAAAGAAATGCAACGGTAGACTCACATGAAAGGTTTCTCTCCCCGGATAGGAAGTCGCTCATTCCGCCTCACGCGACTCGAACATAGATACACGCGATTCCACTGAGATCTATCTATATACTTACTGTCGATAAAGGGGAGGAGGTCAGGTATCATTTCCACACTCCGTTCTCCTCTTCTGTCATAAGAGAGACAAATGGAGAGCTTGGACGGAGCTCTGGGACTCCTTGTTCTTAACAAATGGATGTGAAGTCCAACCTAGCATCCTACCTAAGTATTTTGGTATATACCGGGTGAGTTGGACGTGCGGTTAGAGTCGCGTAGCTGTGAGCTTGCATCCGGGAGATAGTGGGTTTGAATCCCATCGTCGGCAGCCTTGAAGATGGTTTTCCGTGGTTTCCCATTTTCACACCAAGCAAATGCTGGGGCTGTACCTTAATTAAGGCCACGGTCGCTTCCTTCCCACTTCTAAGCCTTCCCTATCCCATCGCCGCCATAAGACCTATCTGTGTAGGTGCGACGTGAAGCAAATAGCAAAAGATGGTACATTACGTAGCGGAGAATATTTGATTATGTAGAAATTCTGAAATGAAGAAACGGAAATTTCGGTGAGGACAAGACTGTCTGTACATTTCCTTAGAATAAATGTATAAGAACCGTCGTGTTCTTAGCCAGCGTTTCATCAGTGACTCTTATGACCGTACGGAATTGGAAGATGAAGTAAAAGCAATCTTGTAGTTCTACGTGACTATTGATATCATGATTATGGCCATAGGACCTCCAATTTGAAGTAGAATTCGAATGACATGGACGTGACCCTTCATTTCAAAATTCCCAAATGCCTTGACCGGGATTTGAACTTCAGTTGCCCGAGCTATCTAAGCTATTATTCCCCCAAATGGAAAATAAATGAGGTTGATGCATTTTATAATTCGAACCTTAAAACAACAATCATCAACATGAAGAATAACTTTTATAAATTAATGTTGAAAGCCAGGAAGACGTTCCAATAAAATCAATTTAACTTCAAAAATTAGGTTAGACAAATATTATCTCGCAAATATTATTCTTTATGAAGCATATATTTCGGACCCGATATATACATGGGGATCTATTCATTAGTGGTCACTTGACATTCCGAGACGAAGGAAAATATTGCGGCGAGGCGTCCCGTTCCAAATTCTTTCAATAAAGCCTTCACTCTCTTGCAGCAACTTCCCGAAATATAAATCACTGATTGCTCCTTAATTTCATACCCCTGGCACAACTAAAATATCCAAGAGAAGCTAGAATCTTTTGTGTGGTATTATTTGTAAATAAATGGTCCAAGCTGACTGGTAAATGCCATTAGACACTCGTGTAAGGGAAACCGAGATGCTGATTTTCGAACTCCGTGATATACAGCACAGTGCGAGCAAAATTATACAATGTTGTACCTAACAGCTGGGCCCATCCACTATAATCTGCAATGATACAGATACCCTATTCTAGTTACTCTCACAAGTTTTCTGGAAACCCTGAGGAAGGAACTCCACAAGTTAGTGAAACGAAATTCCCTTGAAGCTACATGCATACATACATTATCATTATAGACTGTTATGCCTTTCAGCATTCAGTCTGCAAGCCTCTGTGAATTTACCAAACGTCGCCACAATCCTCAAATTTGCAACTTGTGTTGTGGCCTCATTTAGTTCTATACCTCTTATCTTTAAATCGTTAGAAACTGAGTCTAACCATCGTCGTCTTGGTCTACCTCTACTCCTCTTACCCTCCATAACGGAGTCCATTATTCTCCTAGGTAACCTATCCTCCACAATTCGCCTCACATGACCCCACCACCGAAGCTGGTTTATACGTACAGCTTCATTCATCGAGTTCGTTCCTAAATTAGCCTTTATTTCCTCATGCCGAATACCCTCCTAACAATTGTTCCCACCTGTTTGTACCAGCAATCATTCTTGCTACATTCATGTCTGTTACTTCTAAATTATGAATAAGATATTCTGAGTCCAGCCAGCTTTCACTCCCGTAAAGCAAAGTTGGTCTGGAAACAGACCGATGTAGAGATAGTTTCGTCTGAGAGCTGACTTCCTTCTTACAGAATACTGTTGATCGCAACTGCAAGCTCACTGCATTAGCTTTACGACGGCTTGATTCAATCTCACTATAACACCATCCTGGGAGAACACACAACCTAAATACCTGAAATTATCAACCTGTTCTAGCTTTGTATCACCAATATGACATTCAATTCTGTTAAATTCCTTACCTACTGGCATCAATCTAGTCTTCGAAAGGCTAATTTTCATACCATACTCATTGCACCTATTTTAAAGTTCCAAGATATTAGACTGCAGGCTTTCGGCACTATCAGCCATTAAGACCAAGTCGTTAGCATAGGCAAGACTGCTTACTATATTTCCACCTAACTGATTCCCTCCCTGCCATTTTATACCTTTCAGCAGATGATCCATGTAAACTACGAACAGCAAAGGTGAAAGATTACAGCCTTGTCTAACCCTGTAAGTACCTTGAACTAAGAACTCATTCCACCATCAATTCTCACTGAAGCCCAACAGTCAACATTAATGCCTTTGATTTTAATAATCTACCTTTAATTCCATAGCCCCCAGTATAGCGAACACCTTTTCCCTCGGTACCCTGTCATATGCTTTCTCTAGATCTACGAAACATAAACACAACTGCCTATTCATCTCGTAGTATTTTTCAATTACCTGGCGCATACTGAAAATCTGATCCTGACAGCCTCTCTGTGATCTGAAACCACACTGGTTTTCATCCAACTTTCTCTCAACGACTGATCGCACCCTACCTTCCAAAATGCCAGTGAATACTTTGCCTGGTATACTAATCAATGAGATACCTCGATAGTTGTTGCAATCCTTCCTGTTCCCTTGCTTATAGATAGGTGCAATTACTGCTTTTGTCCAATCTGAAGGTACCCTAGCAACACTCCACGCTAATTTTACTACTCTATAAACCGAGCTCGATAGCTGCAGTCGCTTAAGTGCGGCCACTATCCAGTATTCGGGAGAGTAGTTGGTTCGAACCCCACTGTCGGCAGCCCTGAAAATGGTTTTCCGTGGTTTCCCATTTTCACACCAGGCAAATGCTGGGGCTGAACCTTAATTAAGGCCACGGTCGCTTCCTTCCCATTCCTATCCCTTCCCTGTCCCAACTATTCTTTAAAGCCATTTTAAAATTGCCTTCCTACTATACTTCACCATTTCTGGTCTAATTTCATCCATTCTTGCTGCTTTATGACAATGGAGTTTATTTACCATCCTTTCCCCTTCCTCAAGCGTAATTTCACCAACATCATTTTCCTCCTCCCCATGAGCTTGGCTGTTTGCAACACCACCAGGATGATTGAGAAGATGTTCAAAATATTCCCTCTACCTTTCCAGTGATTCCCTGGGATCTATTATGAGTTAACCAGAATTACTTAAAACACTGTTCATTTCCTTTTTCCCTCCCTTCCTAAGATTCTTTAGTACTGTCCAGAGAGGTTTCCCTGCTGCTTGAACTAGTCTTTCCAGGTTATTACCAAAATCTTCCCATGACTTCTTTTTGGATTCGACAACTATTTGTTTCGCTCTGTTTCTTTCATCTACGTACAAACCCTGTCTGCCTCGGCCCTTGTTTGGAGCCATTCCTGATAAGCCTTCCTTTTACGTTTACAAGCTGCTCTCACTTCATCATTCCACCACGATGTTCGCCTTTTCCCATCTTTACACACAATTGTTCTTAGCCATCCCCTTGCTCTTTCTACTACAGCATCCCTGTATGCCACCTATTCACTTTCTATATCCTGAACCTGCTGACTGTCCATTGTTCGAAACTTCTCACTAATCATATCCATGTACTTCTGTCTAATTTCCTCGTCCTGGAAATTTTCTACCCTTATTCGTTTGCAGACAGATTTCACTTTCTCTACCCTAGGCCTAGAGATACTTAGTTCACTACAGATCAGATAGTGGTCTGTATCATCGAAAAATCCGCGAAAAACTCGTACAATCCTAACAGATTTCCTGAATTCGAAGTCTGTTAAGATATAGTCTATTATGGATCTGGTACCCCTAGCCTCTAATGTGTAGCACAGAAGTCCAGCAAACGTTTCCCATTCCCATTAGCTTCCATATCTTCCCCACATTTACCAATCACCCTTTCGTATCCTTCAGTTCTATTCCCAACTCTCGCATTGAAATCGCCCATTAGCATTATTCTATCCTTACTGTTGACCCTGACCACGATGTCACTCAATGCTTCATAAAACTTGTCAACTTCATCCTCATCTGCACTCTCACATGTTGAATACACGGACACAATTCTTGTCCTAATTCCTCCAACTGATAAATGTACCCACATCATTCGCTCATTTACGTGCCTAACAGAAACTATGTTGCGTGCAATGGTATTCCTGATAATGAGCCCTACCCCAGACTCTGCCCTTCCCTTTCTAACACCCGTCAAGTACACTTAATAATCTCCTATCTCTTCCTCGTTAACTCCCCTTACCCGAATATCACTTACTCCTAGCACACCCAGATGCATCCTCTTTGCTGACTCAGGCAGTTCTGCATTCTTTCCTCCATAAGCCCCATTAATATTAATAGCTCCCCATAGAATTCCATTCTTTTCCAAGGAGTTCCTGTCAAATAGGAGTGGAACTCCGTAACTCCCATGGGTGGCTTGCTTAAAATGTTCTGAGCTCGGTAAATTCATGAAGTAGGATGCCACCCTACTTACACATAGTTACGTTTTTAGAAATATCTGTATATGTTTTCAAATGTCGTTGTTAACGTGATCAGTGACATGAATAAATAATGTCACTGTATGGACATGAACATGCAATTTTTTTGGCGTAGAGAAAAAAATTGAATGTGTTTCGAAACTGGTATAAAAGTAGCAAAGCTAATTGAAACTGAAAAGAAATAAAAATGAGACAGTGCTGAAATCTTGTAATCTCTAAAATCATGTATTTTGAAAAGAGGTGAATATGATTATAAATTTTTAAAAGATTAAACAGATTCCAGCTGTGTATAAACGTAAGAGTAATGGATATTACGTAGGGAATACGATACTGAAACATGTGCAATACTTCAAGTACTTACGATGTGCATTCTCCCAGGATGGTAGTATGCTGAATGTAATTGAAAGCTAGTACTGTGTATTCTATAACAAAGACATGAAAAAATGGCCATAACATAATACCACCTTCTTGAAAGGAAATTGAGTTGACTCAGGATATTTAATTCACACCCTGGAAGTAACCGACATGAAAGTACCGAGAATGATTGCTGGTAAAAATGGTGCGATGGCAGGTAGGTGTGTTCTGACAATGGAAAAGTTGAAGTAAATGTTAGAAATGGACTCGATGCATGAAGGTAATCTGGCATGAGCAATGGAGTCATGTCATGTGAGGCGATTGGAGAATAATAGGTAACTTCTATGCACATCAAATGAACAAAGACTTGGTCGTCCTCTCATTGTATATTTTATCTAGTATCCCGCTCGTAGAAGGTATTTTAGATATACTGTAGAAATGAACAAATTACAGGACTGAAGCCCAGTCAAGTAATGGACGTAACATAGAGTAGATGGCTGATTGTGGAGGAAGATACAACAGATTCTCTACAAAGCAGGAATCAATTCACGTCTCACTCTATCACTTTCCAAGCTATCCAGTGAAAACTTACCTACAGCGTATGAGAAAGCTCCACGTAAGTTGTTCCGTGAAACACTAGTATGTAGTGATGGACTGTCTGAGATGGGGTGTCGAAATCTCTCAAGATTTCTCGAGACTACCCCAAGCACCTGTTTCTCGCAAGAAATTTCAAGAGGTCTCGAGAGTGTTGTCCCTGCATTTTATAGCAAGCAGCATGTCGTAGACGTACAGGTAGGCGGAGCTTTATGATGTATGTGTCGAGTAAGTGAATAGCCAACCACAGGCCTTCTGAATTTCGTAAATACGTGTCAAGAAGTGATTAGACCGTTCATTTCTTACATTTAAAACGAGGTCTAGTTTGACACAGTATAACATAATTATGAAGTACACTCATGCTCATAAATTAAGGATAATTGCATATTGTGGTGTCACACAACGTCGCACTACACAAAACTGGCGCTAATAGCATAGGCACATAGTGAACACAAGCGAAACATATCTGTAAGTCCACGGTATTGGTGATAAGTTGAGAAAACCGTCCCAAAACACATGTGCTACAAAACGCCACTTTTCCTGGACATGTATCCCGACATCAATATGGGATATCATCACCATGCACACGTACACAGGCCGCACAACGGGTTGGCATACTCTGGATCAGGTGGTCGAGCAGCTGATGGGGAAGAGACTCCCATTCTTGTACCAGTGCCTGTTGGAGCTCATGAAGTGTTCTAGGGGTTAGAAAACGTGCAGCGATACGTCGAGAGCAACCCAGACGTGTTCTATGGGGTTTAGGTCTGGAGAACAGGCAGGATACTCAATTCGCTGGATATCTTCTGTTTCACGGTACTCCTCCACGATGGCAGCTCGGTGGGGCCTTGAGTTGTCATCCATCAGGAGGAAGTTGGGACCCACTACACCCCTGAGACAGCGGATATACTGGTGCAAAATGACGTCCCGATACAACTGACCTGTTACAGTTCCTCTGTCAAAGACATGCAGGGGTGTACGTGCACGTCATAATCACTCCCCACACCATCAAACCACTACCTCCATACAAGTCCCTTTCAAGGACATTACGGGGTTGGTATCTGGTTCCTGGTTCACGCCAGATGAGAACTCGGCGAGAATCACTGTTCAGACTATACCTAGACTTGTCCGTGAACATAACTTGGGACCACTGTTCCAATGACCATGTACTGTGTTCTTGACACCAGGCTCTCCTGTGAACAGGGCTCAGTGGAATGCATCTTGCAGGTCTCCGGGTGAATAAACCATGTCTGTTCAGTCTTCTGTAGACTGTGTGTCTGGAGGCAAGTGTTCTAGTGGCTGTGGCAAGGTCCCGAGCAAGGCTTCCTGCAGTACTCCATGGCCGTCTGTGGGCACTGATGGTGATATATCGGTCTACTTGTGGTGTTGTACACTGCGGACGTCCCGTACTGTAGCGCCTGGACACGTCTCCTGTCTGCTGGAATCGTTGCCATAATCTTGAGATCACACTTTGTAGAACACGGAGGGCCCGTGCTACGACCTGCTGTGTTTGACCAGCCTCCAGTCGCCCTATTATTCTACCCCTCATAACGTCATCAATATGTGTTCGTTGAGCCACCTTCACCACACAATCACCATTAGCACGTCTGAAAACATCTGCACACTTACTCGCTGCACCGTACTCTAACTTGCACCAACACACCTCTGCGTATTTGGACTGCTGCCAGCGCCACCGTGCGACCACCGCAGGTCAAATGCACCATATGGTCATACCCAGAGGTGATTTAAAACCTCAAACCGCCCACCATAGCGTTGTTTCACCATGTATCAGCATTATCCTTAATTTCTGAGCATGAGTGTATATGCATTCTGGCACTGTATGCAGCGGTAAGTAAATGAATTAGTAGGCTACGTACAGAAACTGACGGCTACTCTAGGCGTACACCGTTAACACTGATAATTTATCAGATCCCACATTTAATGTCCAGTTGACCAATTTATCGATATTATGGTGACGAAGGAAATAATTCCTTACAATGTTATAGAGTATTCGCGTTGCACTTAGGGACTTCGGTATATGACGGTACAATGTGTAATTATGTCTAATTTTACGCGACAACCTTAAGACGATATCCGAAACGAAACGCAAGTCGTGGACTTTGGATTATTTGCAAGAGATGCCACATAGCACAGCCCGCTGTGTTGTTTATTCAAAAGAAGTACAATATACAGGCAGAAATAATTCTGGATTGATAACGTCAGTGAAGGGGAACCGACACAGAGAACACCTGCTACCCGGTCTGTATCACAAGAAGCTACCTTGTAATTTCTGTCTACAATTACTGACCGATTTTACAGGATTAATCAGGTAAGATATCCACCGCAAATCACTGGTGATCCTTTTAACGTAATGACATTCCTATATGATAACTATTTCACACAATATCTAATGATGATACACTATCAAGCTTGCGCTCGTGGTTACTCAGACGTCACAGATCGAAGCACTGCAGAATCGGTCTCGAGATTCTCACGCGAGTCTCGAGGTCTCTGACGTCAGTCTCCAGAGTCTCGAGCGAGAGTACTAATATGGTGTAAAAGGATATGATTTAGATTCACTCACGTCGTTTCTTGTACTACCTAACCTGACAAAGTGATTGTTAACATCATGATCGCAGCTACGATATCATCAGTTATACGTGGAATCCGAAACAAAGAGACATTTTATTTCAGAGATAGGTCACTCTTGAAAGTAGTCTTTATGTTTTCATATCGAATCCCCAACAACAGGAAGGGCCGCTGAAATTCAATGGTGTGTCTATTTTCAAAACCCGATACGTCGTTCTCAAGAAAATGGAACGTCTTCAAACGCACTTCGTTCGACAGCCGTGGAATACTTCGTTCGAATGAATGTCGTCTTTCATACGCCTTCACCTGTTGCATACAGCAATTATGAATGTTCAAAATCGAAGATTGTATTTCGTAGTGTATTACGGGTACAGTAGAGCAAATGCCTAGCTTTCCGAAGAAGGTAAAGGAATTCTGTACTCAGAGCGTGCCTTGCATGCCTTGTTAGTGATACATTTGAATAGGCCCCATAGATGGTTCCCTACTGGAAAGCTAATTTATTTTGTATGTATTAATGATATCTCTGAAATAATATAAGACTACATATTCTTATACGGAACTAACAAACGTATCACCAGGTTAAAATCACCAACATCATAGGAAAGCATCGATGATTGACTTTGTATTATTGAAATAAAAGTGACTAAACTGTCCCTTAATGCGAGACGAAAGGCAGAACGCATGGTTTGAGGCAAAGTCCTATAAATTGTATAGTTTTTAAGTTACAATATTGAAATTTTGCAATAATGTTTATTACATAATTGTTCACATGTGTAGTTACTTTTATTGAATTTTACTGAAAAAGAAGATCTCCACAGAAAATATATTTGTCAGTCACTTACAAATACTATATGATCCTTTTCTCATCATTGGCCATTTGAATAGTGATAAAACTTAATGTTAAGCTCTTTGACCTGTGAATAATAAGTTCTATGGAAGAAAAATATAATTATGTTCTTAGCTTTTTTCTATGTGAATTTGAATGTTTTTTTTAAATCCCCTAAGTTTACCTATTTATCTGGTAATTAATGTCAGAACACCTAAAAGAAAACGACTCCACACAATTTTGCATTACAGTGTTGTGAAGCATACTACCAATTTTGAATGATGTATTTTTAAAAGTTCCAGAGAAAATGTGCTATGATTTTAAAAAATGTAAATAGCCAGAAAACTGCGATGAAGTTTCTCTTATGGTCTTTAATGCTGGTCATATCCATATTCTCCCTCCTCCTCCTTCTTCTGCTTTCTCTTCATCTGCTTCCTCTGTCTAGCAGCCTTTTGCAAATTTTGCTCTGCCCTGACAGCTTTGGCAAGTCGAATTTCATCAATATCCCTGAGTATTTTGAGAGTTAACGACCCAGATTTGATTCCTAGCCTCTGAATTGCCCTGATTATGCCTGAATTTTCACTATTAAACACTAAACAAGCATCACAGGCAGCAATCTTTACAACATCTGAAGATACAAACACGGTCTTAGGACAACGTTTCCAAATGTGGTTATTGTAACTCTCATTTGGATTCTGCATTTTTCCATGTGTGCACTTCTGAAGGAGATCCGGATGTGCTAAATATCTAAATGTGGGCTGGATGAACCGGTAATTACTGGACACCAACTTTCCACAGCCTGCATAGCTATTGCATTCATGTTACGACCGACAAATGAGTTTAAAATAGGATCATACTCGCTTCGTGCATGACAGATATGTGAGCGTGGTACGTACAAACGTTTCGAAAATATTTTTCTAAACGCAATTCCCCGTGGAATTCGTAAATAAAATTTCTGTAGTATTTTGTTTAAACCGTGCTCTTTTAAATTAGTACAGAAAAAATCGTAAACTCTTCAGATCTTCCCTTAACCGTAAGATTTTCATTTTTATACAATTTGCTTTACATCGCATCGACGATGGGATAGGAAAAGGCTAGTTGTGGCAAGGAAGCGACAGTGGCCTTACTTAAGCTACATCCTCGGAATATCCTTGGTGTGAAAATGGGAAACCACGGAAAAATTATTCAGATCTGCCTAAAGTAGGGCTCGAGCCATTTCCCGAAAGAAAGCTGATAGCTCCTGGCCGGACCGAGGACTTTATATCCTTCTGGTTAATTCCCCCAGCTGGGAGCAGGACGTTGGTGTCGTCTTAATACACAATCAATCAATCAATCAATCAATCAATCAATCAATCAATCAATCAATCAATCAAGAAGACGATAAATCAATCAATCAGTCGATCGATCAATCAATCAATATTGATGTGTAGGTGGCAGGTGGCCCGGGTGGCAGATTCCCTATTTGTTTTTTCCTAGCCTTTTCTTAAATGATTGCCAAGAAACTGGAAATGTATCGAACATCTGCCTTGGTAAGTTTTCCAATCCCTAACTCCACTTCCTATAAACGAATATTTACCCCAGTTTGTCCCCTTGAACTCAAACTTTATCTTCATATTGTGATCTTTCCTACTTTCAAAGACACCAATCGGACTTACTCCTCTACTAATGTCATTCTCAGCCATCTCTTCACTGACCGCTCGGAACATACCACTTAGTCAAGCAGCTCGTCTCCTTTCTCCCAAGTCCTCCCAGCCCAAACTTTGCAACTTTTGTAACGCTACTCTTTTGTAGCTAATCACCCAGAAGGAATCGAGCTGATTTTCTTTGGATTACTTCCAGTTATTGAAGCAAGTAATCCTGGTGAGGGACCTATACAGAGGAAACATACTCTGACTGGGGTCTTACCAGAGACTTATATGCCCTCTCCTTTACATCGTTACTACAACGGCTAAATACCCACATGACCATGTGCAGAGATCTGCAGAGATCTCTACACTTTATTTACACTCCCGTTTATGTGATTACCCCAATGAAGATCTTTCCTTTCTATTAACACCTAGGTACTTACAATGATCCCCAAAAGGAACTTTCACCCCAAAAACGCAGTAATTAAAACTTAGAGGACTTATCCTATTTTTTTTATATCACAACCCGAATTTTTCCCCGTACATCATCTACCATTGCCTACTGTCAATCTCATACCATTATCGAGGTCATTTTGCAGTTGCTCAAAATCCTGTAACTTATTTAGTACACTATACAGAATAACATCAACCTTAAAAAGCCTTATCTCTGATTCCATTTCTTTTCTCATATCGTTTATATGTATTAGAATACATAAAGGTCCAATAATACTGCACTGAGGAATACCCCTCTTAATTATTAAGGGGTCAGATGAAGCTTCGCCTGCTCTAATACTCTGAGATCTATTTTCTAGAAATATAGCCACCCATTCAGTCACTATTTTGTCTACTCCAATTGCACTCATTTTTGCTACTAGTCTCCCATAATCTACCCTATAAAATGCCTTACGTAGGTCAGTTGCAAAACAGTCCATTTGACTTCCTGAATCCAAGATATGCGTTATACCTTTCTGGATTCCTGCAAGCTGAGCTTGAGTGGAATAACCTTTCCTAAGCCCGAACTGTCTTCTATCAAACCAGTTATTAATTTCGCAAACATGTCTAATATAATCAGAAAGAATGCTTTCCCAAAGATTACTTGCAATGCATGTCAAACTGGCTGACGTGTATTTTTCAGCTTTATGTCTATCAGTCTTTCTTTTATATAGTAATTCTCCATTCATTTGGTACAGCCGCTTCATGCAATCAATCATCAAATAAATACTTCAGATATGGTACTATATCCCAACCCATTGTCTTTGTTATATCCTCGAAATCTTATCAATTCCAGCTACTTTTCTCTTTTACCATTTTTGTATCTTATCGTAAATGTAGTTATTATAGGTAAATTTTACTATTCCTTAAGTATTAATCACCTCCTCTCTCTGGATTTTATCCCTGCTGACTGAATACTTCTGCCTTTTGAAGATCCTCGTATACACTCTCCTCTTGTTCATAATGTTTCCTGGAATGTCCTTCTCGGAACCAGTTTCTGCCTTAATGTACCTTTTAAACGCATCACAGCACCTTGTAGTGTAATTAGAAAATACACTGCTCAAAACTGTTATTGCAGCACCATGAAGAGTTTGAAATTCAGCTGATGATACAAGACGGAGGTTGCTTCTCTCTTCTACTTTAGGAAATAATCAGTACAATGTGATCAGCTATGGCTGCAGTCCTTTGCTGAATTCGTCGCGGTTTGGAGTCAATGTCTCTTTCTGTGGAACTATTGTCCATCCCTGCTGCTCCGTGAATGTTAGTTGTCCGCTATGAGTAAGTTGAGTTGCTTGTCTAGTCCATTATGACTTCACATTTTAAATAGAGCCAGGTTTCAGAAACCAGGTGGGCAATTGTAGAACTGAGATGTCGTTGAGAATTTCTCAGGAGATGCAGTGTGAGTAAGAATATTGTCGTGCACAAATATATCTTCTGCAATATTCTCCATGAGAGGAACAACCGGCAGATTGAGCAACCAGTCAACATACTATCGAGCAGTCATACTGACCCCAAAGATCACACATTAAATCGCTATTTGTTTAAAGGGCGGAAGCCATTATTTTTCGAAATCCATTTTTGTTCTGATATGTATTCTACTGACATAGACACATCGTTTTATGTTGAAAAGGCTTTAGGAATTCCATTATAAATGGTTATACGTGTCTCCAAAAGTGTAATAGTATAATTGTGGACGTCCTGGACTTCTGGACACTCGGATTCGGTTGAAATTTGGTAGGAATATTCGTGGGAGGCAGTATAATGCTAAGGTGAAAACTGTATGTGCCCAGCGCAAGTTTAAACGCCAAAATTGAACAAATAAATAGTCGTAAAATTAGAAGTGCCGCGGGAGTATCGGGGTGTGGCGGAGAGGTAGGGAGGAGCGAAGCAGCGGACGTGAGCTAACCGGGCTCTAACGAGCTGCGCCAGCAGCCAGGCAGTGTGTAGTTAGCGCATTCGTCTTAACTTCCCGATCAGTTGTCCAAAACGTAAATATGAAAACAGCACATGAAACAAGTGTACAAAGGTCGATGTTTGAACAACGATGCCAATAAGGTTTGAAAAATTCACGCCCGAGTTCTTGTTACTCGTAATTTTTTAAATCTTATTGGCATCGTTGTTCAAACATCGTCCTTTGTATACTTGTTTAATGTGCTGTTTTAATATTTACGTTTTGCACATCTGATCGGGAAGTTGCGGGGAACGCGCTAACTATACGCTGCCTGGCTGCTGGCGCAGCTCGACGCAGCCCGGTTGGTTCACGTCCCCTGCTTCGCTCCTCCTTCCCTCTCCGCCACACTCCGATACTCGCGCGGCACTTCTAGTTTTACGACTGTTAATTTGTTCAATTTTGGCGTTTAAACTTGCGCTGGGGACATGCAGTTTTCACCTTAGCATTCTACTGCCCCCACGAATATTCCTACCAAATTTCAACCGAATCCAAGTGTATCACATGTATGTGTTCCCTCGTCAGTGGCCAAGACCTAGGCAAAAAACTATGCACCCCTACTACCCTTCCTCACAGCACATGCAAAGTCCCCACTACTCGCCGTAGCGCTATACAATAAAGGAAAGATTTAGCATATAAGACAACAAGGCTTTTACTAATAGCTTTTTTAAAATAATTCCTAGTTCCAGCTGGCTAAAGTGGCATAAAATGTAATATTTACTCTACAAGGTGGGGGTGGGAGCAACTGTCCCTCCTCACCCCACCCCCTACCGCCGCCACTGTTTGTAGACACGCCAAAAATGCAGTAAATGAAATCTAATAACTTATTAATTTAGACACGTGTAGACATTCAACTCGATAAAGAGTTGATTGTATGGAACAAAAACTAATACTGTTGGCGAAATATGTGTGTAGAAGGCGTACGTCTGTTTGGAGCTTCTGTTGCACTTCGTCCAGGTTGTCCAGTTTAAAATAATGTCTATGTATTCACCGCTGCTGATCACACTAGCCATTGCCGATATGCAGACAGCAAATATAGTGCGGTTGTACCATACACCAGCCTAGAACTATGCGGTCGAAAACAATGTTTACTAATGCAAGGGGTGCATTAGAGCGGCAGCGGTGAGTAACATGCTGCGAGCGACACTCCATTTCTTATCTCTTCATATTCTGACGTAACCTGCCCACTGGCAGTGGTTCCCCTGTGAAAATCAGTTGGTAGACATCCCATTCATCATTTGTGCATGCGGGGCATTTATAAGTAGAAAGTACGGCGTTCTAGAGCCACCTAGTATGGTAGTAGTTACGTACAAATACTCATGAAAACGTAATCATGACTCCAGGTGAGAGAAGAAAAGCCTTGATACAGTTATCCCGGAAGAGAATCGGCTGTATGCTTTCAATAATCGTTTATAACAGCTATTTCTCAAAGGATGAACAGGACATTTTTCTGCGAAGTCTAATGGACGCTGAAGGTGTGAAGAGAAGAACGCCACAACATGATCTGTGGATTCAGAGCAGTAATAATTCATTCAAGTTCCACTTATGATAGACAAAAGGAAACAGAGGTAATGTTTAACCGCAATTCTTTCCATCCTAGCTGTGAATAAGAAGGTCATTACAAGACTGAGAGTACTCATACTTTAAGATGAATGTCCTGTAGAGGTATGTTTAACTGCGATTCTTTCCATCCTAGCTGTGAATAGATAGATAGATAGATAGATAACTCTTTATTGCCACCCTAGTTTGCACCATCGGTTACAGACAATAAAGAGCATAAAATACACATGAACCCAAAAAACCAAACAAAACAATATAAACTAACATACCATTATATATAATATAAAGCTCTAACAATCTACACTCAAACTATTAACTAAGAACCCAAAAAAAACCGCACAAAATAATATAAACCAAACAAAACAATTTCTATCTACTATACTTATTTAGTGGTGTCCATGTCGGCGGAATCCAGCCTAACACTGCACCAACTTGACTAAAACTATTGAGATGCCTCTGGTATGCGAGGAACTCCTCCGCATGTAAGGGCATCCCCTACCTTAATTCTAATGTACTAACCCATATCTACTCACTACAACTAACTAAACATAAAGAGAAAAAAAACAACCTTGGCTGCATGCGACATTCCTTGTGAGGAGAGAGCCATCCCACCATGGCCGCTATCAGCCACTCCTCCCGGGTTAGATATTACCCCCACCTATAACTCGTACTTCTCTCCTCATTTTACGTGGCGAATCGTAGAGGCGGTTTCCGGTCCATCACACGATCCGTCACGCATTTATCTACTGCTCCGCCTATAATCGTGTCGTCTTACTTTCCTGCCACCATCTTGATTCACTTGTTATTCTGTGAGCGGACATGTTTCCTCTTTCACCTAGGGATGGGACTGCACCATCCCATCCGTCTGTCTCTTATACCCCTCCCCCCTTCCATCCCCAATCTTCCCCTCTTACTCCTCCTTGCCTCTGCCCATCTCTCTTATAATACTTATTTGCTAACTTTTACAGATAATCATAATATTTATACACTATATACAAACGCACTTGATGACAATTTCCAGTTCCTTGCTCATCGCTTTTCTTTCTTATTCTTGCGACTCTTAGACTAAAGCTACTTCCTAATTGCATTTTTTTAATAGTTTAACTTACATATTAAACCACCGAATTGCCACAAATTAAATCTGTCTTTTCCTTTTGTTTCCTCACATCACTTATCAATCCTTTCCATCACTAAACAGTCCAACAGTTCCTCTTCCTCACGGCCACTCATTACTTATTAAAATTTTTAAGCCAGAGTTTAAAATTATCTACTATTATGTTATCCAAACACCTTTTCTTGTCCACTAACCCTATCATTCATATTCAAACACTGTTTACAAATGTATTTGTTGCCAATTCTCTAGCTCCTACAACTCTTAGACTAAAACTAAAAACTACTCTCTATTTTTTTTAAACATTAACTACCACCTCCGTTCTCTCACACATGCAATCCTCTCCAAATATATACAAATCTTCTTTTCATCATACAATCAGATTGTACTTCGAACTCCTCTTATTGTCTTAAATTTTTATATAACCTAGCAGTTTCGTCTACCTTCTTCCTCTCCTTCCTCTGTAACCATCTTTTACCCCTTATTCTCTTAATTTCTTTATAAATCTCATTCTAACTATATTTAAATATTTCGAAATATTTGTTCCTCTTCCCCATTCTCTGGCCAGCCAAACCGTCATCTTTTCAATTTTTTCTACTTTTTCTATCTCTTTTTTACTCAACGCTTTCTTTTTCAACTCTTCTAACTCCCTACATTTGATGAGTATATGTAGGTCCGACCATTTTTCTCCACACAGAATACATCTACCTGCATTTTCTGTACCTATCCACCCTCTGTTTCTAGGAGTTCCAAAAATCCACCAGTATAAACCTCTCTTGCCCTTCCGGTCCTCCACTTCGATTTTCGGGTTCATGATTTCTAACAATTTATTTAATACTGATAGTGAGGCTCTTTCTCTACATTCCATTCCATTATTAAACTCTGTCTCTCTATATCGGCAACTCTCCTTATAACCCTTCTCCATACCCCTTCTTTCTTCTCTCTCCACCTCTCATATCCTATATCTCCTAACCCCAGTTTTCGTAATTTATTTTTGCACTTATTTACCCAATACCTCTCGTTCTCCATATTTTTCTGGAACCTATATATGTCTTGTATTAAATCCACTCCCTTCCCTTCTTCCAATCTCATCCAATACTTCATCACCCTCTTGGCTATAGTAGTGTCTATCGATTCTTTACATACTAATCTAGCCCCCACATTTGCAGTACAGTTTGGGACTCCCATAATAATCTTACTAAATTTCGCTACCACCTGGTTTAGTTCTTTTCTATTTTCCTCTAATCCCCATATTTCTACCCCATATTACATTTTTCCTTTGACCATTGATTGGAACACCAATCTCTGTATTTTGTACTTTATATCCGGAAATTTATTTTCTAATATCCCCACTACTGCCAGTGCTCCCCTCCCTTTATATCTGGCTCTTCTAATCTGATTTTCCCACGTACCGTTACTACTAATTATAACTCCTAAATACTCCATTTTTTTCTGGTCTGATTTCTTGCTGCTCGACTGTCCAGAATTTCTTTTCTTTCTTGGCTTTCCTCTTCCTATATATCATTATCTGCGTCTTCCGTACATTTATCTTGAGTGCCCATCTTCTAGTATACTCCACTACCTCATTTAGTCCTTCTTGCAATCCCTTTGCTGTTAATGCCAAGATCAATAAATCGTCTGCAAATAGCAGCCCCGGTATTTCCCTCTTCCCAATCCAAGGGCATTGTCATCTCTCGCCTCCATGTCTATCCAATATATTATTTATAAACAGTAGAAATAATATGGGTGATAGCTTACAACCCTGTCTCACACCCCTTTTCGATTCCATACACTTACTCAACCCACCCCCTTTTAGTTTAATCATCACCAATACTTTCTCATATATTCCTTCTATTGCCAGCCTCATTTTTTCTGATAACCCAACCTCTCTTAATCTAGTAAATTACGCCTCTCTATTCACTGCATCGAAGGCTTTCTCTAAATCTACTGCTGCTACATATAATCTCTTCCCTGCTATTTTCACATACTTCGTAATTAAAGTATCCAAAATCCATATATTATCCGCAGTATTTTTCTCTTTTCGAAATCCATTTTGATAGTCCGAAATCCTTCCATATTTCTCTACCCAATTTATAATCCTATTAGCTAAAATTCCTGTATATACCTTCGACAGCGAGTCCAGGAGTGTTATTCCTCTATAGTTGTTTGGATCACTTCGACTTCCTTTGTTCTTATATATATGACAAAGTACTCCTTTTCTCCACTCGCTAGGGAATTTATTCGTTTCCCATATCTTGTTAAAAAATTTCACCATCACTTTCAACATTACTTCATTTGCTCCTACTTCCTTCCATATCCTTTTAGTAATACCATTTGCCCCACCCACTGTTTTGGTTTTTACTTTACTTAACACCCTAACTATTTCCTGACTTGTTATCTCCTCATCTAGTAACTGTACTCCTGTTTGTACTTCCTTTACAATATACGTCTTTTCCATACCCCCCTGACCTTCTCCCCTCCCACCCAAAAGCTCTGCAAAATATCCTATCCACTCATCTTCTGTTATCATTGTTCCTCCCCCTGTCGATCTAGTTCTCTTTATCTTATTTATAGTTTCCCAAACCCTATCAAATCTTTTCTCTTTGCAATACCTGTTCACTCTCTCAGCTTCCGCCTCTTTCCAGCACTTTTTTTTTTCTCATGTAGTAACTTCTTGTAATCTCTTCTTAATTTACAATATTCCTCTCTTTTCCCTTGTTCCCCTCCTTTCTTGAAGTCCGCTAGAGCTGTCATTACAACCATTCGTTTCCTCTTACACTCTTCATCAAACCACCCCTCGCCTATGTTTCTGTCTATCTCTCCCCTTATTCTCACTTTCTTACCCACGTTCCAAACAGGGCGTTCTATTAGTTTTAAAACTTCATCCACATCCCCTCCTGCCAACATCCTTTCACTTTCAACCCTTATATTTTCTTCACTCTCTTTTAACTCTGTTCTCAATCTCTCGATCGTGGCATCATTCCAAATGTACTTCCATCCCTCCTTATACCTGTCTCTTTTTCCTGCCCTTCTCTTCACTCCATCATACTCCCCTCTTAATTTTATCTTGATGGGCATATGTTCTGTTATCACACATTCTGTCACCTCAAAACTTATTATCTTCTTTAGAGCTATTTCCCTGCTAACTCCTATATCTACTACACTCCCGCCCTTCGGTGTGATGAATGTCAGTTCACCATTACTATCTCCCTTCATCCATCCATTTAAAATATATGATTTTTCTATAGCACATAACTCTAATAATCTTACCCCATAGCTATTTATATCTTTGTCTTTATTATTTCTCCTGTACTCACTCACTTCCTTATCCTCTCTCCCATAATCGGGTACCCTATTACTCACTCTTGCATTCCAATACCCTAACAATATCATTCCATCTTCCACATATATTCCTTTCATTTTGTTTATTTCTTCAATCAGTTCTTCAAAAAATGTTTTATTCGCATAAGTTGAGTCTTTAGGATGGTTGTATAATAGAGCCAGGCAAATTGCCTCCTTCGCATCATTTCCCATTTTAATTCTCAGCCATACCACCCCTTCTACCTCATTCTGTATTCTCTCTACTCTCTCTACTATCTCATTTTTTATTAAAACTGTTATCCCACCAGGATTTCTTCCCATTCTCCCCCTTTTTTCTTTTATCACGTTGACTACTCTATACCCATCCCATTCAATTTCTATCCCTTTTACTAACCACGTCTCTACTAGGGCAATAATCTCATACTCCTTTACTGTTTTCTCCAATTCTTTATTCCCTATCTTCCCCATCAACCCCTCAATATTCCACAACCCTATCGCCATCTCTAGTTATTTATTCCCTCCCACTCTTTGCACCTGTGCTTCTCCATTTCCACCTCTACTCCTTGTCACTCTTCCCTGTGAGTCCTCTCCAGATCTCTCCTCGTCCTCTTTTCTCCCGTCATCCTTCCCTTTCTCCATACCTACGCCTTTTTTCTTTCCCCACAGATCTTTCAAACTTAATTATCTTTCCTTATTTAGCGCCTGTCTTTTTTCCATTTTATTTTCTGTATTCCTTTTACTCGGAGAGGATGCATTCTTACCCTGCCTACTGTTACTTTCATTCACAATTTTCACTGTACTCCTCACCAGTTGTGGCACATTACTTGCTTCCCCCATCTCTGTGTTGTGATGACTCTTCAAGGACTCTCCATTTCCGCCCACCTGGTTGCTGGTGCTGCTGTTCAGCACATCCCTACTTCCCGCACCTGATGTGATGTGGACTTCGCTCACTTCCGTAATATCACTCCTTTCTACGTCACTGACCTTCCTTGCTACTTCCACTGTTGCCAAGGACACGTTCTGCTGCTGTTGGTGTTCTTCATCAAGTTTTTTCAGCCTTCCCGCCCCCCACACTCGATTCCACCTCCCGTTTCCAACCACCAGCTGCTGCCCTCTAATATATGCCTTAAGACCTTGTTTTCTTGCCTCTCTTAAATGTCTATTCAGAATTCTGTTCTTCTCTATGGCTTCCCTGTCCATCTCCCGTTTTATCCACACTTTCTCTCCTTTCAGATTACTCGAATTTCTTATTACAATGTCCGCCATCAGTGTCGATAGTAATTTCACTCTAATTGGTCTCTTACCTTTCACTCTCCCCACACGTTGTACATCGTCAATATCAACTTCACTGAAGTTGATCTTCATCCTGTTCTGGATCACCTCTACCACTTTGTATACTAATTCAACTTTAGGTTCTCTTTCTTCTTCTTGGACACCGTATATGAAGATATTTTTTCTTACGTTGTCTTGTAAACTCTTCTCGTCTGCTCTCTTCGTTTCTCTTAGGTCCCACTCCAGGCTTCTTACCTTCTGCTTCAATAGGACTAATTCATCTTTATTACACCCTTCCTCTTCCAAAATCTTCTTTACATCTTCTTTGACACTCAATTTTAGGTCCATAAATTCCCTGGATAACTCTCGGAACATTTCTTTTATTTGCTCCGTCTGACAAGCCTCTTTTATCATCTCTCTAATCGCCTCGTACTCTTCCCATCCAATGGAACCTACTGGACCTGGGCCGGGATTAATCTCTACTCCTCCTATTATCAGCAACACCATCACCACCGCCGCCACCAGTAGCGTAGCCACCATCTTCCTTTTTTCACCCTTTAACTCCATTCTTGTTTCCATTCTGCTTCCCTTTTTACAGTTCCATCTGCCGATCGCTATCCTATATTGTGTCAACGTGATATCCATTGCTCCGCGCTCCACTCAGCACATCCGCTCAGCTCACTGTCTCACAGACGACTGTGACCTAGCTGTGAATAAGAAGGTCATTACAAGACTGAGACTACTCATACTTTAAGATGAATGTCCTGTAGACAAACGCGGGAAGCATACCAGTTTCACTCTACCCCCGACAGTGAAATAAAGATTCAAGAACTAATCCAGTTATTTCCTGTTCAGGAGAGTCATTATAGTGGCAGGACAATTAAATAACTTAGCTCTGAGTTGTATGTAAAGGTAATGTAGGCCTAAAATCTGTTCAAGGTGAAGCTTTCAGATACCAAAGTGAGGTATGCCATCTATTTCAAATATCATAAAGAAAATATCAATCTAAAATTTGGACAGCCACATGTAGACTACTGCTGTGTCTGTGAACAGCTAAAATTCCCACACGTAAATGACATTGCAAAGCGTCTCGCAGCTGTTGTGATGGCTGTTCACATGAGTAAGACATTTTATAGTAGCTTGCAACAAGATAGCCCAGCTTATAACGCCATTGCTTATGATTATATGCAAAACATAGCAATGCCTAAAATCCCTGTCCAGGAACTATTTTACTTCAGGTAACTGACTGTTAACTTTTTATAGACAGCATAAAAATAAATAAAGCAGTCATGTATATCTATCACGGAGGCAAACCAAACAAAGGACCTGATGAGGTGCTTCTTCACCATTTGAATTTTGTTCCAGCTCAGTATGATGAAATTCATTTATTCTCTGATAACAGCTCTGGGCAGGACGAAAATCACACAGTCTCCAAGTTTTTGTTAACTCTAACAGATACAAACATATTTTTAAACATTTAGCATTTCTTTCTAATAAGAGGTCATGGCAATTTAGACTGTGATCAAGATTTTAATGTTAACAATGGAAGCCACCGAAAACATGACCGAATTTACACAATTCATCAACTCAGTGAACTGATCATTCAAAGTAGTGCCTTCCTCAAATTCACATTTATCTAAGTTGATACAGCCATTGCAATAAAATAAAACTTCAGGAACTGGTGGCAGTAATGCTATGGGAAAAGTCCTACATCTTTCAAAACTTCAAATAATATGGATCGAGATATGAAAGTCTACTTTGGAATGAGTAACTTTTATGACTTTGTGTACGATAATCAGCGTCCAGTGCAGTTAACTGAAAACACACAGATACTTCGCCACAATTCTCACATCAACATTCACTTCCCAAATTCTGTGGCATACCCCGAAGATAAACTACCAATAATGGAGGAGAAAGTCAACGACTCGAAAAAGTTCCCCCATACATTGAAGATAGTTACAGATTAATTTATGAAGGAATAATAAATTAACATTCTGAAGTTGTAAACATTAAAAGACTTACATTTTTATACATTAATTACATTAATATTTAATGCACAATGTGTTTAATGCATTCATAAAATTGTGTGTGTGATAATTTTCGTATGGAAATAAGATGTTAATTTATATATTACCTTAATAATAATATATTACCTTAATAATAACATTTGTGTTTCAATTCAGTAACCCTTTTTTATATTACATCATCTTTTTATCAATAAAATGTGGTTTATGTAACTTTTCAAGCGAACGTACTTTTATCAAACCCCATTATTTGTTAAGATGGTAGAAGTCGTAAAAATTTAAGGCCCTATTTGTAACCCGAAGTAATGTAACACTTTTATATGCCAAAACAAATTTTCTATTCCAAAAGGAAAGTTTAAACATGCATAGTATTGCTGAAAAACAGTTGTTATACCCCCTGCAAAATTAGTATTTTTGGACTACGCCCTTTTAACAAATAACGATTCTCTGTCAATAGTTCATCAGAGAGTAACGCCTGGCGTTGGGTGTCTCTGGATAAAGAAATGGACTCAGTCCTTCTCTCTGCTACGTAAGAAGGCACAAATGCACTGATCATTGGGGTCGGGCAAAATTGTGATTCGCTATGCATTCCTCTTTCTTCCATACTCCTCCAAAGTCCACCCTCCACCCCCCACTCTGACCGGCAGTCGACCTCGTCTCCATTTGTATTCATCGTGCTGCTAGTTGTGTATCCCCGCGTCTCCCTTGAAGCTACCTAGCTCTATGAAACGAAACTTTCAAGTAAGTTGGGAGGAGGAATTGTATTTTACTTTTCAAGCCAATAGGGCGATAATCATTAATATCTCTTTTATTCACAGTTACTATCTTTACATGTAACATTGAAGGTAGAATACAATTCTTCTTCTTCTTTTTCGTCTTCTTCTGATTCTTCTTCTTCTCCTCCTTCTTCTCCTTATTATTATCATTATTATTATTATTATTATTATTATTATTATTATTATTATTATTATTATTATTATTATTATTATTATTTGCTAGTGGTTTAACGTCAAACTAACACATTGAATCTTTTCGGCGACGCACAGTGGTCCAGTATTACAATCTAGCGTACAAAAAATGTTAATGCAATAAATGATTCAATGAAATGATTAGATGCTATACATATCGACGTCCTAGTTCTAATACTACGTACCTGACAATGCTGTTCCTGCCCTTTATTTCCCTTAAGGATGGTCATGCCTATGGATATCATTACATCAGAACAAATTACGTTGTGTCCATTTCCCTATCCTAATGTGTAAAGGGAAATGAGCCTTCCGTACTATAGGAATGTTGTTTGTATGACGTATTTACGCACTCCTACAGAATAATGTATTTACCGTTATTTTATTTTATTTATTATTTTTTCCTCGTAAGTATAGGATGTATGTTAAATTAGTTTAAAATATCCAATCACTTTCACGGTCGCTGGAATATTATGGGATATGGCGATAGTCTAAACTCGTGCCGCTTTGACTAGTTGTTGAAAAGTAAGTGGTTGATTTGATACGACCAATAATTTCTTATTGTCATGATCTAGTATTTTTCGCCTGAAGGGTTTTCTGACATAACACAGCAATTAGAGGATATGAATATACTAATAAACTATGGATTATGTTGGAGAAAGTCGGTATTTATATTTACTCTTGAAATTTTCTTTGAATATTCGGATTGAAATTTTCTGAGTTTATTGTATCTAGACTCCTGGACAACTAACTCTGTATCACGATGTTTTACTGTCTTGTTTTATATGAGCCTAATGTATCTTAAATAGTGAGGTATGCTATAATGCAAAACTGTGCAGTCACATCAAGTACCTAGTAATATATTTTCCTTTAAAGAATCCATTATAATAAATCCACACTCAAATCTGTTTACACTGGAAGACAACCATTCACTACCACAACCCTCAGTCGATTTATAAGAGCTTAAGCAGGAGGTCATGGAAAAACACGAACTTTTGGAAACGAGCCAACTTCAACCCAGTTGTAGTTAATGTAGTATAAGTCTTAAGTGTTTCTTTGGAATATAACTTAATGTTAACATATAATTGATGATATTGATGTTTATTGTTTAAAGGGGCCTAACATATAAGGTCATCGGCCCTAACATATAGGCTAATTAAAGACTACTGTAATTCAAAATATTATTTTCCTTGAATAATGTCTTAATAGACCTTGTTTCTGAACAACTACGCGAAGCAAGGATGGGAAAGGGATAGGATTGGGAAGGAAGTGCCATGGCCTTAATGAAGGTACAGTCAAAGCATTTGCCTGGTGTGAAAATGGGAAAACACGAAAACCTTATTCGGGGCTCCGGACGATGCGATTTGAACCCACCATCTCGCGAATGCAAGCTCACAGCTACGCGACCCCAACCGCACGGCCACTTCGCTCAATATTGTTCTTACGAGGAATGGGCATAGGTCATGACAAGTAATTTTTTTTACAAGAACGCGGGATGTGTCATACACATGGAAATATGCAGATGGTAATGGGTAGCGTAAGGTGCTGTGGAATGTAAGAATGCCTAGATGCAGGATATAAAGCGGTGAAAATGTTTATTCTCAGGGAGTACAGGAACTTTACGGTAAATCCTCAAAGTAGTCCCCTAGATTGACAACAACATGTTGCCAATGCTGCAGAAGACGTCGGATACCAGTCGCCTCACCATGTGTTTGCAGCCTCACGTTTAACAGCGCTTGCAGAGTCCTATCGCGTCTGAAACCATCTCCCACTAAATGAAACATTCGTTTTGGAGGTGAGGTCAAAATCGCGCGGAGACAAGTCCGGTGAGCATGGCAGGTGTTCCCGTACATTCCACGTGGCACCCACCGTGATGCTATTTTACGCAGATGAGTATTCAAGGATAGAGAAAGTGAAAACTGTCTGCAAACGAATCAGGTTAGAAAATCTCCAGGACGAGGAAATTAGACAGAAATACATGGATATGATTAGTGAGAAGTTCCGAACAGTAGACAGTAAGCAGGTTCAGGATGTAGAAAGAGAATGGGTGGCATACAGGGATGGTGTAGTGGAAACAGCAAGGGAATGCCTAGGAACAACTGTGTGTAAAGATGGGAAAAGCGAACATCTTGGTGGAATGATGAAGTGAGAGCAGCTTGTAAACGTAAAAGGAGGCTTATCAGAAATGGCGCTGACAAGGGCTGACGCAGACAGGGAACTGTACGTAGATGAAAGAAATAGAGCAAAACAAATAGTTGTGGAATCCAAAAAGAAGTCGTGGGAAGATTTTGGTAATAACCTTGAAAGGCTAGGCCAAGAAGCAGGGAAACCTTTGTGGACAGTAATAAAGAATCTTAGGACGGGAGGGGAAAAGGAAATGAACAGTGTTTTGGGTAATTCCGGTGAACTCATATTAGATCCCAGGGAATCACTGGACAGGTGGAGGGAACATGCTGAAAATCTTTTCAATCCAGCTCATGGGGAGGAGGAAAATCATGTCGGTGAATTTACGCTTGAGGAAGTGGAAAACATGGTAAATAAAGTCCATTCTCATAAAGCAGCAGGAATATATGAAATTAGACCTGAAATGGTGAAGTATAGTGGGAAGGGAGGGATGAAATGGCTTCGTAGAGTAGTAAGATTAGCATGGAGTGTTGGTAAGGTACCTTTGGATTGCTCAGAGGCAGTCATTGCACCTATCTATAAGCAAAGGAACAGGAAGGATTGCAACATCTATCGAGGTATCTCATTGATTAGAATACCAGGCAAAGTATTCACTGGCATCTTGGAAGGGAGGGTGCGATCAGTTGTTGAGAGGAAGTCTGGATGAAAACCAGTGTGGTTTCAGACCACAGGGGGGCTTTCAGGATCAGATTTTCAGTATGCGCCAAATAATTGAAAATTGTTACTAGAGGAATAGACAGTTGTGTTTACGTTTCGTAGATCTAGAGAAAGCACATGGCAGAGTACCTAGTGAAAATATGTTCACCATAGTGGGGGACTATGGGATTAAGCGTACATTATTAAAATCAATGAAAATAATTTATGTTGACAATTGGGCTTCAGTGAGAATTGATGTTAGAATGAGTTCTTGGTTCAGGGTACTTACAGAGGTTAGACAAGGCTGTAATATTTCACCTTTGTTGTTCGTAGTTTACATGGATCATCTGTTGAAAGGTATAAAGTGGCAGGGATGGATTCAGTTAGGTGGAAATGTAGTAAGCATTCTGGCCTATGATGACGACTTTGTCTAAACGGCAGATTGTACCGAAAGCCTGCAGTCTTCTTCTTCTTTGTCGTTTAGGCCTACTGAGGACCACGGGGCTCGTATCTACTCTTGGGTAAAGTTGTTGCTTTCTTCTTCTTCCAATACTCCTTCATTTGCTGACTATGAGCCAGCTTTCTCTCCTCGGTCCACTTAGTTCCTGTAGTCTTCTTACTTGTAAGGGATGTTGGGAAAACTCCGTGTCGGATGGCTTGACGGAACAGTAGTAGGTCATGAGTTTGTCCCAGTGGGATATCTAGTTGTTCCATATCTGACTTAACTGACGTGATCCATTAGTTTTTAGAAGCCTTGCCTCTTCCTGTTACTGTGAATATGCTGTTGGTGAGTCTTTTGGAATCCAGACGGGCCAAGTGACCATAAAAGGTCAGGCGCCTTTTCCTTATAGACGTGACGATGTCTTCCTGGTGTTCATACAGTTCATCATTATGGCGGATTCTGTAAGTGCCTCCTTCCTCTCTGATTGGTCCTAATATCCTCTTCAGGATCTTCCTCCCTTTTAACTCCAGCTTTCTGAGTGGGCCCTTCCTAGCCTTTACAAGGCACTCAGAAGCATACCGAACAGATGGTTTGACTACCGAGTTGTAGTGTCTGAGTTTGAGATTCTTGGAGAGGCACTTAGATGAATAGATACCACAACACGAGTGATAAGCCCTTTCAAACTTGGTACATCTGGCATCTATGGCTGGGTTCTCGCTCTGATTCGCAGAGATCCATTCTCCCAAGTACTTAACTGCAGGTACTTTTCGTATGGTAGCGTCTGTGAGAGGAATTGTAGAAGGGGCCTCCTTGATATTGGTCATAAATTCAGTCTTCTGGATGCTGATTTTCAGACCAGTCTTAACCGCTACACAATAAAGACTCTGTAAGTTGTAGGTAGCCTCCTCTATATTGTTTGCCAGTAGAATGAGGTCATCGGCAAAGGCTAGGCACGGGACAATGAGGTTGTCTCTCTTGTACCCAAGCTTCAGTCCAGCTCCCGGTGGTAGCATCGTTCTCCATTCTCTAATGATCTTTTCCAGAACACAGTTGAAGAGAATGCAGGAGAGACCATCACCCTGTCTAACTCCTGTTCTGATTGGAAAGCTTTCAGATATTTCACTTCTGAACCTGACCTTGGACGTCGTGTTCCTCCGAGTGGCTTGAACCAATCGTAGGGTCTTCCCATCCAGACCAAGTTCCCATAGTATGGAAAAAAGGGTGTCTCTGTCCACAGAGTCATAAGCTTTCTGAAAATCTACTTGGACCGCCACCCAGAGATATCCACCTCGGCTTTTGTAATTGAGAACTCTCTTAAGATTGTGTATCTGTTCTGGACAAGATCTAGTCTTACGGAAACCAGCTTGGTATTCACCTAACTGTGAGTCTAGCTGTGTGGTGACTCTATTGAGCAGGGCTACAGAGAGGATCTTGTAGGTAATTTGTAACAAGGAAATACCTCTATAATTGTTGAGGTCTGTCTTACGTCCCTTCTTGTGGAGGGGATGAATCACGGCAGACGTTCATCCTTTGAGTAGGGACTCTGTTGTCCATATGTCCTTTATGATTTGATGGATGCTCTGCAAAGACTGGTCATCTGCATGTTTCCACATCTCGGCAACTATGCCGTCTTCACCTGAAGCCTTGTTGTTCGTGAGACCTTCGAAAGCCTGCAGTGTAATATCTTGGAACTTCAAAATAGGTGCAGTGAGTATGGTATGAAAAATAGCCATTCGTAGACTAAATTGATGTCAGTAGATAAGAAATTCAACAGAAATGAATGTCAGATTGGTGATAAAAACCTAGAACAGGTTAGATAATTTCAAGTATGTAGGTTGCGTGCTCTCCCAGGATGGTAATATAGTAAGTGAGATTGAATCAAGTTGCACTAAATCTAATGCAGTGAGCTCGCAGTTTCGATCAACAGCATTCTGTAAGAAAGAAGTCAGCTTCCGAAACGAAACTATCTTTACATCGGTCTGTTTTCAGACCAACTTTGCTTTACGGGAGCGAAAGCTGGGTGGGCTCAGTTAGAAGTTACTGGCATGAATGTAGCGAGAATGATTGCTGGTACGAACAGGTGGGAACAAGGGCAGGCGGGTATTCGGAAGGAGGAGATAAATGCTAAGTTAGGAATGAACTCAGTGGATGAAGCTGTAGGCATAAACCGGCTTCGCTGGTGGGGTAATGTGAGGAAGATAAGTTACCTAGGAGATTAATGGACTCTGTTATGGAGGGTAAGAGATGTATGGGGAGACCAAGACGACGATGTTTAGACTCAGTTTCTAACGATTTAAAGATAAGAGATATAGAATTAAATGAGGCACAGCACTAGTTCCAAATAGAGGATTGTGGCGACGTTTAGTAAATTCATAGCGGTCTATAATGGTGTTGTATGTATGAGTATCTCTCCATGAAATTATTTGGGTGGCTTGTTTTTTAATGCCCGTCACGTCTTGTAACTCACATAGTGTCCGTCTCCTTCCCACGTGCATACACTGGGCAATTACTGCAAGCGACAGATCCATTTGGACAGTAACATGTTTTCTGGACCATTGCACGTTGCTGTTAGTTTCATGTCCATTCTGAAATGTTGCAGTTCACCTCCGAACAGTTCGGTAAGAAAGGGCATTTTTACCCACAACTTACACAAGCTATTACATTGTTTGGTACTGCAGCCCCACCAACGGCCGGTGTGATGTGTGCAAGCCGGGAATCGAACCGGGAATCCTCAGAACCGAAGGCCTCAACGCTGCCCATTCAGCCAAGGAGTACCACCGTGCAGTTGTGGGAAAGAAAATAGTTGCCATGGTTTATGCACCAATCCTCGTATAATTAATATTGTGATTATAAATTTTTATTAGTACTAGTATTTATTAATAATTATTATATTAATTATTGGAATCAACATATTTGAAAGGTTGCTGCTTGTTAACTGCTCCCCTGCTGCTCTTCTGAGCACGTACCGCAAGTGGTGCAAGGATGGACAAACAAGGGGCAAGTTGTCGAGCCGTGTTTCGGCAGCGGCTCATTGATGTCCAAGGGCATTGTATAAATAATTTATCAATTCCCACTGATCTGCATTTAGGGCAGTCGCCCAAGTGGCAGATTCCCAATCTGTTGTTTGCCCAGTCTTTTATTAAATAATTGTAAAGAATTTGGAAATTTATTTAACATCTCCCTTGGTAAGTTATTCCAATACCTAACTCGTCTCCATTCATATCAACAGTGTTCTCTGCTACTGACATTTCCAACAGGACAATGCGGCATGCCACACTGACAGGATTTTGAAGGTGCCATGTCCTCCAAATAGTGGAGGCAGTTACACATTGTTCGTAGGGATCACTGGGCGACAGTTCGATAAAATCATCCGGAGTTTCAACAGCGGTGATTAAAGCAAAGTTTTACAGCTCACATTGAGCGAATACTGATGAGCATGGGACTGTGAAGTCGGAACCTATGATAACTGCACTCCACCGATAGCAGCGCATAGGATGGGCTTAAAACCATCGACAATGGAGTGTTGATGATTGCAGAAAAGTCCCTGGTCTGATGAATTCAGATTTCTGGTTCATCACATCGAAGGCCAACTGCGTGTACGCCGATTATTCTCGGAGGCTATGGCACCTGATAGTACTGTTGGATGGAGACAGACAGGGGGAGGAGGTGTAATTATTTCGGGGATGTTTTCATTGGGCGCAGCGGGGCCTTATTTTTCCGGTACACTAACCATAACAAGTGTCCAATATCTCGAAGTTACTGGTAACTAAGCTCATCCGCTCATATCAACAGTGTTCTCTGCTAGTGCAGCAACTTCCAACATGCGCCATGCCACACTGCCAGGATTTTGAAGGATGATTCGAAGTGAGTTTCCTTTAATGTCATGTACCGCTAATAGCCCGGATATGAAACGAATTGAACATTGTTGTTCGAATTGGGGAAGCGTGTTTGCGCTATACCACTACCACCCCGCAGTATACGCCAACTGGAAGACCTGCAGTTGCGCTTTTGGTGCGAGATACCACAGGATCTTCCGCCACCTGGCTGAATCGAAGCGTCACCGCGCGACCGCGGTTCTGTGGACTGAGCGTGGTCCTACACCATAGTAGGTAGGAGGTCTTTATATAATGGCTCATTGGTGCAATTGCTTCATTTATATCTTAGGAGGAAATTTAGTTAATGTAGTATTATGCCATTATATTTTATTACTACCTGCTATATTCTATTGACTTATCTTCTGATATTCGTTTGTAGTCCATGGAAATACAAGAATTAAGCGATTAAACCTTGATTTGTGATTTGGCACATTTGTAAACATTGAACAACTTGAGTGTTGTACTTCTAGTTTGCCAGAACGATACTGTTGCATTGTAAAAAGCTACTCAGGCTTCCGTTCGAAAGCTCGCACGCGTGAAGAAACACTTAAAGGAGTTACAAATGCATTCTTCCCGATTTTCAAATTTCCTTCCAAATGGTGCTGATTATAAATTAAACAATTACATTGGGATATTGAGAATTAATGAAGACGAATTTTGTGGCCACAGATTTCATGACTTCCTATGTTCAGAACACGTCATTTCTCTGCTGGGTGTTCGGAAACTACGTAAACCGAGTATATGAGGGTTACAGCGTCAGTCATACGGATAGGTAATTTGAAAAACTTACGTCGATATCTTGCACCGTTGTCATATTATCAGCTGCTGACGTTAGCCAGTCACATCACTTGGCAAGCGAATTCAAATGAATTTTACGAGGCGGTGTTGCTAAATGTGAACGTGGCGTGGTCGGGCTTGAGAGCCATGCCGAGAAATGAGCATCAAACACTGCCACACCGTGGGTTTCAGCCAATGCCACCGTAGCGTGCTTGCTATGGGGCAAGCCTATCAGTTGGGAGGTCCTTGATCAAGTCCCTTCTCTGGAAAATGTTATTTCTACTATTGGCTCTCTCAAGCCGATCATAAGCCACGTACAGATTCAGCAACGCCACCTCGCAAGGCCCATCCGAAGTCACCCGCGAAACAATCTGATTGGCTAACTCCATCAGCAGAAAAAATGACAACTGTGCGATATATCTCATTATTATTTTAAATTATTTATCTAAGTGACCAACCCATTCGAGGATGGCTGAGGATGGAATCAAACCCCCTCTACTCAGTTGACCTCTCAAGGCTGAGTGTATCCCGTTCCAGCCCTCGTACCACTTTTTCAAATTTCGAACCCGGGCCTCCGGGGGTGGCAGCTAATCACACTAACCACTACACCACAGAGACGGACACGGCTATATTCTTGTATCAAAATAAAGGCAGAAACATATAACATTAAATTGGGCGACGGTGAGAGAGAATGTTTATTTCCTTGATTCCTCACTGAGCTTGAAAACCGACTTAATTATGAATATCTTGATGTCAGAATACAACCTCCATTATTGATACATTGAGGTTAGTTTGTTGAAGATTATGCCTCGTGATTTCAATGTGTAATTAGTCAAGTTGGCATCAGTGATGAACCATTAAGAAAAGAGGAATGGGTGGCGAAAATTGCTTTTTAATGTATAGTCTATTTATACTTTACTTCGCACCGACACAGATAGATCTTATGGCAACGGTGGGATATGAATGGTCTAGGAGTGGGAAGGAAGCGACCGTGGCCTCTATTAAGGTACAGCCTTGCCTGGTGTGAAAATGGGAAACCACCGAAATCTGTCTTCAGTGCTGCTGACAGTGGGGTTGGAACCCACTATCTCCCGGATGCAAGCTCATAGCTGCGCACCTCCAACCGCACGGACAACTCGCCCGGTAGTGTATAGTCTTACGCGCCAAGTACTATAGGTCAGTTTTATACGTGCATGTAGTGAGGTGCTGCAGGGATGCGGGATAGTAGGTCAGCTGCATAAAACTATAACCATTCCTTTGTCGCATTATGTGAGATGCCTTAACTGTACTAAATTGCGCTGATGATTCTCGGAGACTCTACTAGCGACCTCAACGTTGCGATTATCCGACCATATTCTTGTTGACGTTTTAATTCCAGTGTTATGTCTACGAGTAATACCAATATATATGGTCCGTTATTGGATATTATACATTTTCCAGCTAACTAATTCCTGGTTGCCAGCGTTTCGCCCCCGTGTGCTAGGCTGGGCTCATCAGTTGGAACCTAGCACACCTACCAAGACGCATGGCTAGTGCATACCGTGGAGGCCACTACGTAGGCTAATTGTAGCCACCGGCAGTGCCAATGCACTATGAGGGACTTTGTCTCATTACCGAAAATTGATGCCTGCTTGGCCATCAGATGACATAGATGTTGATTTCCATAGGGAATCTGAAATATTTGTTCCGAATGCCAAGCAGACATCAATTTTCGGTAATGAGACAAAGTCTCTTATAGTGCATTGGCACTGCCGGTTGCTACAATTAGCCTACGTAGTGGCTTCCACGGTATGCACTAGCCATGCGTCTTGGTAGGTGTGCTAGGTTCCAACTGATGAGCCCAGCCTGGCACACGGGGGCGAAACGCTGCCAACCAGGAATGAGTTAGCTGGAAAATTTATAATGTCCAATAAACGGACCATTTATATTGGTATTATAAATTTACTCATTCGGAACAAATATTTCAAATTCCCTATGGGAATCAACATCTATATCATGTCTACGAGTATCATGGTCACATGCCAAAGCGAATCAAGTGTCAATATGGGATATTTCCACATACAAAAAACATATAGGACAGTGCTGAAACGTTTCTTGTGCGAGAAAGGTCTAAAGTTAGCACTAACGAAGTGGAAATTACATAAACATTTAGTGTGGGTTCTTCAAGTCTGGTGCAGTCCTTTTAAGGCAGACCCTCCCAAGAGGGTGGACAGCAAATGTCGTGTTTGGGATACTGCGTGTTATTGTGATGGAGCACTCAGTCAACGAGCCAAGGGAATTAACCGTTTAGGGTTAAAATCTCCGACAATGCCGGCAGTCGAACCCCGCGTCCTCTAAACGGAAAGTCACTAAGCCGACCATTCAGCCAAGGGGTCGGATGCAAGGTTGGTCGTTATGATTTAGTTGTGCTAGAGTGAACAAAACACCGAAGCAAGATGGTTTCTCACGAAAGTAGAGGTGCATAAATCGAAAATCCTACCGGGCTGAGTAGCTCAGACGGTTGAGGCCCTGGCCTTCTGACCCCAACTTGGCAGGTTCGAACCTGGCTCAGTCCGGTGGTATTTGAAGGTGCTCAAATACGTCCACCTCGTATCGGGAGACTTACTGGCACGTAAAGGAACTCCTGCGGGGCTAAATTCCGTCACCTCGGCGTCTTCGAAAACTTTAAAAGTAGTTAGTGGGACGTAGAGCCAATATTTTTTTCCATAAACCTTTACGGAAATAACAAAGTAAACCCTGAAAGACTGCCTCTGGCTCCTCAAACCTGTATGAGCCCGAGGAAAAAGAAAAGTCTGTCAGTGGAGGTAAATTTCGCAATGTGTTTATAGTAAATATGTTTGCTTTTGTTCACCAGGCTCCTTGGATCAATAGTCAGGAAAATGGCCTTCGTTTCAAAGTGCTCCAGGATCGATTCCTGGCTGGGAAAGGTATTTTAACTGCGAATGGATAGTTCCTTCGGTTTTGGTACTGGGTATGTGTGTGTGTGTGTGTGTGTGTGTGTGTGTGTGTGTGTGTGTGTGTGTTTTCATCTTAATACATATATCGTCATCTAGATACAAAACATCTCTCACCATATACCACTACAGACACACGCTATAGTAGGTTAGGCGCAAGGAAGGGCATCCGACGTAAAACTGGCCTAAGTCCACATTATGTTCCGATCCCAAATGCTAGGAAAATGGCAACGAAGATGTTTGGTTTTGTTTGAGGTTCTTATGAACAGTTATTAATTTGAAATATGGACCATATTACGACCACCGTTATACACTAGAGTGATATCCTTGCTTACCCAAAAGTGTAGCCACACTCGATTCATTATTTCCTACAACGCTATAGCATTGTATTTGGAGTTGTTTCACTTCAGCCAATCTTTCCTGTAAGAAATTTCATCATTGGTTTAGTAACTTTCTCCCATACTTTTCAGTTAAAAAAGAGCATTTCGTCGTTGCCGGGACAAAAACTCCTATGTGATAATATTTTTGGTGATATACTGACCCGCAATACATACATTATGAAGAGCAAGAATGCCTTGACAACTGTCACACAATATTGCACTTTAGACGACAGAACCTTACCGGACAAAGTTCTAAGCCAAAATATTTCACATAGGAGGTTTTGTCCCGGCAGCGAAGATTTGTATCCTTTTAGAATCAGCTGTAGATGTAGAGCAAAATTATATCACTAAAGGAAGAAGGAAATTAACTATCTGGAATACGGGGAATTAATACAGAAAATGAATGGTTAAAGATACAAAGGGCGAAACAAGCTAGAACATTCACACAGTTAATTTATTTTCCAAACACGTATTTATTTTAATGTCTAAGTGTGAATCAGGAATTATCATTTTCGAGATACGAATTATGTTCCTTATTTTATTCAAGTTGCTCGTACCATTTTTCAAATTTCGTGGAATAGCCGGGAATCCAACTTGGGCCTCTGAGGATAACAGCTATTCACACTAACCCCTACACCACAGAGGCGAACAAAATTAGGATGATGTTTTTTTAATATTTGGCTTGTCACATCGACACAAATAGTATTCATGGCGACAACGGGACAGGAAAGGGCTAGGAGTGGGAAGGAAGCGGCCATAGCCTTAATTAATGCACATCCTCAGCATTTGCCTGGTGTGAAAATAAGAAACAACGGAAAACCATCTGCAGGGCGGCCGAAGGTATACCATGAACCAAATGCATTTCGTAGGACAAAATTTATTAAATCCCATAAAACCTGAAAGTTATAGACGAATTTCAGAAACAAAAGTATGAAGAGAACAATGGAACTGTGTAAATTGTCAGTACTGAATGGAAGAAGACCAAATTAAGTAGGTATATATTTTAAATTTAATCTTACCCAGTCAGTTCGACGTGCGGTTAGGGTAGCGCAGTTGTGAGCTTGCATTCGCTGTGCAGCACAGAAGATGGTTTTCCGCGGTTTACCCTTTTCACAACTCGGAAATGTTGGGGCTATACTTTAACTGCACCATCAGACCTACGCATGTGGGTGCGACGTAAGCCAGATATTAAAACAAATAAAAAATAATTTAGTCCGCCGCTGTGGTGTAGTGGTTAGTGTGAATAGCTACCAACCCCAGAGGCTCAGGTTGGATTCAAGCTCGGCGACGAAATTTGTAAATTGGTACGAGGACTAGAACGGGATCCACTAAGCCTCGGGAGGACAACTGAGTAGAGAGGGTTCGATTTCTACCTCAGCCATCCTGGAAGTGGTTTTCAGTGGTTTCCCCACTTATTCTCCAGGAAAATGCTGGGATGCTACCTAACTTCTTAAGTCCACAGCCGCTCCTTTCCCTCTTCGTTGCATATCACGTCCAATCATCCCGTCCACCTTAAGGCCCGTTTTCAGCATAGCAGGCGGGGCCGCTTAAGAGAGGTATCCAGTTGTATCCCCGGCCACATATCTCACACTCCAGGACACTGCCCAGAGGTGAGATCCCTCGCTGAGTCCGGGGAAGAAACCAAACCTGGACGTTAAAGTGACAAAATAATTAATATATTTAAAAATCTTAATTTTAAGCTTTAGTTTCTTAGTTCTATTTGGCATGTGATCAGCCATGTGTGCTTTCACTTGAGCAATACTGGTATGCATGTCGGCCAGCACGTGGAACTGTAGACGCGTCGTTTACAGTAGTAACCTCTATCATGAAAAACCTAGTGGATTAAGCGCTGCTTTATAACGACAAGAACGATTTTTGATGTCTGTACACTGTGATGTTTGCATGCACAGCGGAAGAAATGTCTCTCTTCATACACACGTCATCTGCAAGTGGCACCTGCCAAAGGGACTGGTATGACAGTGGCTATTTTTCATGTCTATTTGTGAACCAGTAAGTTATAGCCTCGGTAAATTGTTTCAAGTCAAGTGCAGGATGACGTTCTTGAAAAAATCTCATTGAGGGATCGCACCCTTACCACCTCAAAGTCAGTGTCCAAGAGCGTGAGACATTTGGTTGGGGATACAACTGGCGTGGAGGACCAGTACATCGCCAAGGCGGCCTCACCTGCTAATTCCGAACAGGGATCTTCTCGGGTATGGGGAGGTTGGAAGGGGTAAGCAAGGAAGTGGGAAGGAAGCGGCCATGGCCTTATGTTAGGTACCATCCCGGCATTTGCCTGGAGAAGAAATGGGAAACCACGGTAAGCCACTTGGAGGAGAGCTGAGGTGGGAATCGAACCCCCTCTACTCATTTGACCTCGCGGGGCTGAGTGGTCTCCGTTTCAGCCCTCGTACCACTTTTCAAGTTTCGTGGCAGAGCCGGAAATCAACACGGGCCTCCGGAGGTGACAGCTAATCACACTAACCACTACGCCACAGAGGCGGGCACCAGTGGAATCATTTCAACAGGAATTCAAGATACGTTACCTAGAATAAGCCACCCGACATCGTCGTTTCTATGTAGCGGCTTGGAACGAACAGGCTGTTTACATGTCACTCATTGTGTGCTTCCATGGCTAAATGGTTAGCGTAATGGTCTTTGGATCAATGGACCCCGGGCTCGATTCCCGGCCACGTCAGGGATTTTAACCTTAATTGGTCGTTTCCGTAAATTATGGGACTGGGTTTGTGTGTCATCTGTAAATTTTAAAAAGTGGGAAAATGTAGTACTGACATTTTGAAAAGGAAAGGAGTGAGAAGTGTTCGTGAGACTACAATAGAGAAGATTGAGCTCGTCTTATGAAATAAAGAAAACGATCAATTGCTTAGCCTTCTAAACCTCCAGGATGTACAACACTACTCTCACACAAATCAATTAACCCAGTCAAATTAAGTTAAATGTTCTGTGCTCCTCGTGTTGGAGGAGGTATGTCCACAATCAGTCTTTAGGGGATTCATGCATAAGGAAATTATCCTTAAACCAGCACAGTTGGCGTACCTGAATATTGTAAATACCGGACTGAGTGGCTCAGACGGTTGAGGCACTTGCCTTCTGACCCCAACTTGGCAGGTTCGATCCTGGCTCAGTCCGGTGGTACATGAAGGTACCTCGTGTCGGTAGATTTGCTGGCACGTAAAAGAACACCTGCGGGACTAAATTCCAGCACTTCGGCATCTCCCAAAACCGTAAAAGTGGTTAGTGGGACGTAAAGAAAATAACATTGTTATTATTATTGGATATTTTAACACCATCTCATACCTTCGTCACAGGAGAAGCCACTATCCGTGAAATAGGGCTGTCACTGAGGGTAATCGCCAGAAATGGACGGGCTGATGGTGCAAGGTACCTTCCACAATAGTGGCACTGAAGTAATGTAACTGGTGTTTTCGCTGTCAATCAAGACGACAACAGTTGCAGTGGTGAGGCAATTACCCTTCTATCCATTCTGTGAAAATCAACGCCTTAAGTAATTTTCTGTAATTTTTTCCAATGGATTCCGGTGCGATTGCTTGTAAATATGTTTCAGCTTTCGTAACTCGTTCTTAATTATAAGGTGTATTTCGTTTCTTGTTTTACCGAACTTCTTTCTTTCTAATTTTTCTTTAGTTTTCATGACATTTCTATCTCTGTAATATTATACAGTTGATGCAGTTATTAAAGTTACGTTTTAATGTAATTTCGTTGTTATTTAGACTACAGTAAGCAAGCATTGCCACCGTAATATTTGGCAATAATAATAATAATAATAATAATAATAATAATAATAATAATAATAATAATAAAGAAATTACGCAACTTCGAGAGACTCCAGAGTTACATACCTCTTAAATGATATTACACACCTTTCAATGATATGAAGTGGAATAAAATCCAAAAAAAAACTCTTTCACTTAAACAAACCGAGCTTCGTACTGTGTTGCAAAATACTGTCTTCATTGTTGGATTAGCAAGGGGAGAGGAGGCATTGCTGCAGCGCTTCGTTCAAGTATTAAAGCGTTGTTGTTCTGGTTTGTTGAAGCTCTTCATGCCACTCTATCCTGTGCTATAACTACTACACCTACCCTATCTAATGTATTCATACATTAGTCTACCCCTACCGTTCTTACCGCCTACACTTCCCTCAAAAACCAACTGTACAAGTCCTGGGAGTCTTAATATGTGTCCTATCTATCTATTTCACCATCTGCTCAAATTTCACCAAATAGTTCTCCTCTCACCAATTCGATTCAGTATCTCTTCATTCATAATTCGATCAACCCATCTTACTTTCAGCATTTTTTTCTAACACTAAATTTCAAAAGCTTCTATTTTATTCCTTTCTGAAAGATCTATCGCCCTTTTTTCACTCCCATACAATGCACGCGCCAGATGAAACTCTTCAAAAACGCCTTTCTAATTCCTATATCAATGATTGAAGTGACATAATTCCTTTCTGAAGAAAGGCGTTCCTTGCCCGTGCTAGTCTGCATTAATTAATGTTCTACTTACTTCCTCCGCGTTTAGTTATTCTGCTTCCCGAGCAATAATATTCATTACTAACTTTAATACTGCATTACCTAACCTCATATTTCCTTCTGTACCATTATACTGAGCGGTGAGAATGGATATTTAACGCAGTAATAATTTTGCAGTAGGGCTCCGCTTGTGAGGGCGTGATGCTATACAGAGCGTGGGAATCGAGAAGGTGATTTCCCGAGGCAAGGCGTGGTCATGTGTGACGAAGAAAGAATATGTGAGGAAGAGGTCTCCAAGATGATAGATAAGTGAACAATAATTAATATATATGTGTAGGGCTGGGGGGTTGTTATGCAGAAATACGGTGATTAATTTGTAAATATAGTAGGGAATAGGATTACGGCCCATTAGGCCGTTTATTAAGGTATTTCTTTATATATTTTAGGGTAAGGCATATACATTTTTATTTTATTTTTTATAGAAAGCAAGGATTAAGGTAGTTTAAATGATAGTGTTGCTGTACACATAGTCGTAGGGAAGCTTAAGTACGAGCTTAAATGAATGTTTCTTAGTGCCCGGCATCAGACGATATCGGCTTGTAATTATGGGTTATATAATGATGGAGTACCCTTATATTGGGAAGGGAATCTGTCTGCATAATGTAGAGCACGCATGCTGCCTGGATTTAACTGTTTACTTCGTGTTTGTATTTGAGTTTGATTGGACTGTGAGTGTAATGAAACTACACCGTAGGCTGTGTCACGTATATTTGCGACCCCTCATACTCTGCTAAGCAAGGGATTGAACCCTAGACTTGAGGGTTAATAGGAACACGTCGCATAGGGTTGACGACGAGGTAGATGTGATTTAACGGGATGTTATACTTCATATGTTATAATCGAGACCCAGGGCGGTCTGTCACGGGCATTGGACAGTTACAGAAATGTATGTGATTCCTCGCTAATTATTGTGGCGATTTTCGTCATGTGTTGAGACAAGGTCGAGGCAAGAGCAGAGTTCCTCATGCTTGGAAACTAGGTTATGTTTTTATTTTTGTTTTGTTGCGAGGGTGCGTTTCACGCCCCAAGACTTGGAGGTCGTTCCCCTGCCCGCACAGCAGGGAGCCTCGCGGCCATTTTTAAATAGACAAGAGGGGGGAGGAATTCTTTCTCCCAGGCGAGACAGGCATGCGATGGTGGCTTCATTCATTCATCCTTCTTTCTCTCTTACTTTCTTTATTTTGTTGTAAATGGCGATGCGTTAGGTAGAAACGGGGCACTAAGAAACTAGCTTAATCAGTACATTTTGTAAATATAACGGTTGTTTTAACGGACCTTGGTTCATATCCATAAAATATATAATTCATGCGAGATTAGAAAGGATATGCCTGTAGTTGTAGGTTTAAACTTACTATTTTTGTTGTGTGAATTTCCCCAAATATGTGTGGGGACCTTTTTGTGGCTTTATTTCTGCAGGACAATTTCTCACCATGGCATCATATACTTTATTTCTAGGTACAGCGATGCTGTTCCATGTTGAGGACACATCTGTTTGTTTGGTTCACTTATCGATTCTCCGCACGACATTAACCAGCTAGTGTATATTTTTTGATGTTTATCTTTGGATTCATGATGTGAGCCTTTGGGAATCCATTTTAGCACTATTAGTGCAATCAATTGTAATATAAAAGAAAAGAAATGTTGGTTTAAGAATACACAACTTTAGCTCAAAATGTCAGTAAATGCGTTTGTGTTCCTCATTTCGTAAGGATACGTATAGAACAGTTATTTTTTTATCTCCCTACTCTCGTTCACAAGAACCCTGTAAACGACCTTTCCTGCCGACTGCAGTTGGGCTGGCGCATTCATCAAATAACAGGTAAGAAGGTAAGATCGACCTTGCAGTGTTGTTTATGCCCTATAGGGTACATTAAAATGGCTCCCAATGGCGTGTGGCGAGAGTATCGTGAGGGAGGATAATAATATCGACGGTAACGTACTAATTTGCTTTAGTTGTGTGTGACGAGAGTATTAGATGCAGACGCTACGAATATCCAAGTTAGGATACAAAACGTGGCTGAATGAGAGTGGATCATTAATTACGAGTTTTCTTTGATAAATGAGGAACCAGGACAGTGAAGCTAGAGTTTGGCATTGAATCTGTCCGAATCTTAGCGCATATTTAGCAATGACGAATATAGGTACTGGAAATTGTGATTAAATATAATGATAGGCTTATTGGACTTTGTGAGGATGATTTCTTTCAGATAAACCATTTTTACCAGATTATACCGTTATTTCGGTTAAATTAAACAACGTGTTATTTCCATTTGTTCAAAATTTGTCTTTTTTGTGGTTCATATGTGAAGTGACAGAGCATAAGTTGATGGATAGAAATTTAATGAAACGTGGAGTTATAATGTCGTGCGGAGAAAGACATCAGATTTCTCTCCGGAAGGGTTGGCGTATTCTCATTGAAATAAATGTCTCTGACGTTAGAAAGTTTTCGGGAGTTATTGATGGAGGAGTTAGGACAAGTCAAAGCGCAGATCGCTGAAGTCAGGGAAGAGCAGAAAGTGGAGTTAAAAGCTCAGATGGCCGAGGTAGAAACACAGATAGCCGCTGTAAAGTCGCAGGTTATTGACGTAAGTGAAAAACAGATGAGTAAAATTGAGGAGCAGAAAGTCGAGTTAGAGACTCAGGTAGCTGCGATAAAATCACAGGTTATTGACGTAAGTGAAAAACAGATAAATAAAACTGAGGAGCAGTTAATAGGACTAGAAGCCCGTACGAAAGAACAATTGACGGCTTTAGAAGAGCACACGAATGCTAAATTAGACCGGTTAATGGCGGACAATCAGCAGACGCAGACGCGGCTCGGAAAATTAAATGAGAAATTAGAGAATGTACGCATTTGCTGCCGGAAAAATACAGAGGAGTTGAAGAGGCAAGTGTCAGACGTGAAAGAGGAAACAGGAGAGCAAGTCGTTGCACTAAAGAAGGCAGTTGAAGTGTTAGAAGAAAGGACGATGAATAATGAAATTGCAATTGAAGGGACTAAAGCAGAGGTGGCTAGTTTGAAAGCTCGGGTAGAACAAAATGAGATGAAGATAACGGCCAGGACGTCAGGGCCAGAACTACCAGCAGGTCAGAAAGTTGAAAAGACACACCCCAGCTACATAGCTAGTTTGGAGGACGTAGAGAACACACTTGAGATGGAAAGGCAAGGCGGAGCGACCCTAGCTTCTCAGATAACTAACGAGGGGGAGAACAGCGCCAGTATGTCTGAGGCGACTAATGCTGCAACGATGACAGATGAAGGTAACAGCCTCCACGGAGTAGAATTAAAAGGGAAGTTCAAGGCCGACAGAGTTGATTTAAGGCGTGAAAGAAGTCCAGCTGAACAGCGTACCCAAGAGATGACGGCAGGCTTTAAAGTAAATCCAAAACAACCCACACTACACAAAAATGCTAGACGACGGAAGAAAAGGAAGAAAGGTCTGCAACTTACGATGAAAGGGTGCTATTCCGAATCGTACCGATGGTCAAGTAAGAAGAGGGGACGACAAAGAAGAGGAAACCGGCTGTATAGAAGAAGAAGGAGATGGCTACTGGTACCGCGCGCGAGACGTAGGACCAATTTACGAAGCAAGAAAGACAGGTATTATTATGGGAACTCCGGTAGAAAGCGGAAGAAGAGAAAGGAAACTTTGAACTCTAAGCTCAAGAAAATGGAGCTAGGGATAGTAAAGGGTATCCCTCATTATAGACTACAATGGCCACAAGGAGAATCGAAAACAGGTTAGACCAAGAGTAATGGGATCGAGGCTAAGTTGTATCATATGTAAATGAAATTTCACCATAGATATAATTATCTGTAAATACTCTATAATTGGATGCAAGAAATTTAGAAATTACTCCAACACGAGACTGCTACCAGGGATGAAGAAGAGATAGATGAAGAAGAAGAAGAAGAAGAAGAGGTGGCAGGCGCAGACGAAGTACCGGAGACGCACGACGATGAAAATGAAACCCTTGACCACAATCCGAGTGAAGTATCCCTAAATGTAGGAAAGGTAGAAGAAGTTTCGCCGCAGAGCAGCGCAATAATAGGAAGGGCTGCTGTGGAGTGCAATGAATGTTCGGGGAATCATAGAAAATTCTTGGCTTTGTTGGATGCCTACTACGGAGTGAGGGAGGAGCGTGAGGAACTACTGGAGCAAGTTCCGGAAGAACTACAGGATGGCTCGGAATGAAAGAAAAGGCCACGCGAGCGTTAAATATCAGACGCAAAGAAAAATACAAAAAAAAGAAGATTTTTTCATATTTTTCTTTGGTGTGTAGGAAGGCAAATGTACCATTATACTGAGCGGTGAGAATGGATATTTAACGCAGTAATAATTTTGCAGTAGGGCGCCGCTTGTGAGGGCGTGATGCTATACAGAGCGCGGGAATCGAGAAGGTGATTTCCCGAGGCAAGGCGTGGTCATGTGTGACGAAGAAAGAATATGTGAGGAAGAGGTCTCCAAGATGATAGATAAGTGAACAATAATTAATATATATGTGTAGGGCTGGGGGGTTGTTATGCAGAAATACGGTGATTAATTGATAAATATAGTAGGGAATAGGATTACGGCCCATTAGGCCGTTTATTAAGGTATTTCTTTATATATTTTAGGGTAAGGCATATACATTTTTATTTTATTTTATATAGAAAGCAAGGATTAAGGTAGTTTAAATGATAGTGTTGCTGTACACATAGTCGTAGGGAAGCTTAAGTACGAGCTTAAATGAATGTTTCTTAGTGCCCGGCATCAGACGATATCGGCTTGTAATTATGGGTTATATATGATGGAGTACCCTTATGTTGGGAAGGGAATCTGTCTGCATAATGTAGAGCACGCATGCTGCCTGGATTTAACTGTTTACTTCGTGTTTGTATTTGAGTTTGATTGGACTGTGAGTGTAATGAAACTACACCGTAGGCTGTGTCACGTATATTTGCGACCCCTCATACTCTGCTAAGCAAGGGATTGAACCCTAGACTTGAGGGTTAATAGGAACACGTCGCATAGGGTTGACGACAAGGTAGATGTGATTTAACGGGATGTTATACTTCATATGTTATAATCGAGACCCAGGGCGGTCTGTCACGGGCACTGGACAGTTACAGAAATGTATGTGATTCCTCGTTCATTATTGTGGCGATTTTCGTCATGTGTTGAGACAAGGTCGAGGCAAGAGCAGAGTTCCGCATGCTTGGAAACTAGGTTATGTTTTTATTTTTGTTTTGTTGCGAGGGTGCGTTTCACGCCCCAAGACTTGGAGGTCGTTCCCCTGCCCGCACAGCAGGGAGCCTCGCGGCCATTTTTAAATAGACAAGAGGGGGGAGGAATTCTTTCTCGCAGGCGAGACAGGCATGCGATGGTGGCTTCATTCATTCATCCTTCTTTCTCTCTTACTTTCTTTATTTTGTTGTAAATGGCGATGCGTTAGGTAGAAACGGGGCACTAAGAAAATAGCTTAATCAGTACATTTTGTAAATATAACGTTTGTTTTAACGGACCTTGGTTCATATCTATAAAATATATAATTCATGCGAGATTAGAAAGGATATGCCTGTAGTTGTAGGTTTAAACTTACTATTTTTGTTGTGTGAATTTCCCCAAATATGTGTGGGGACCTTTTTGTGGCTTTATTTCTGCAGGACAGTTTCTCACCCTGGCATCATGTACATTATTTCTAGGTACAGCGATGCTGTTCCATGTTGAGGACACATCTGTTTGTTTGGTTCACTTATCGATTCTCCGCACGACATTAACCAGCTAGTGTATATTTTTTTTATGTTTATCTTTGGATTCATGATGTGAGCCTTTGGGCATCCATTTTAGCACTATTAGTGCAATCAATTGTAATATAAAAGAAAAGAAATGTTGGTTTAAGAATACACAACTTTAGCTCAAAATGTCAGTAAATGCGTTTGTGTTCCTCATTTCGTAAGGATACGTATAGAACAATTTTTTTTTAATCTCCCTACTCTCGTTCACAAGAACCCTGTAAACGACCTTTCCTGCCGACTGCAGTTGGGCTGGCGCATTCATCAAATAACAGGTAAGAAGGTAAGATCGACCTTGCAGTGTTGTTTATGCCCTATAGGGTACATTTCATCAACTGACTTCATTCGACTGCACTCCATTATTTTCGTTTAGGATCTTGCATTTCTTCTCCAAGTCTGTGTCCATACCATTCAGCAACTTCATCGGATCTTCTACAGACTCAGACATAATGTCAATAGCATTGGATAAACTCACAGTTTTGATTTCCTATCCTTGAATTGTGAATCATTTCCCACATTCCTCTTTGATTTCCTGTACCACCCGTTCTATAAACACATTGGAAAGTGAGAACAAACTGCAGGGTTCCATCACTCCTTTATGGAATGCTGCCTATTTTTCGTATCCTTCGTTTCCTATCACTGCAGACTGATTCCTGTACAGATTGTAGATAATTCTACTTCCATGGTATCTGTCCCTAGTCACCTTCAGTATCTCAAATAGCTTAGTCCAAGCAACATTTTAATCTGTCATTTGTAATTTTCTGTGATTTCTTTTTATGTTATTTATGTTTACATTCCTCGTCATGTCAAAAACTCAGTGTTGCAAGTATTATTTTATACTTGTCATCATAACTGTTGAAAAGACATGTTAGTAACATAATTACCATAGTTAAACTTTATAAAGGCATACGGAGAACTTTTAATTTTACCGGGCAAATTGGCCGTGCGGTTAGGGGCGCGCAGCTATGATCTTGCATCCGTGAGATAGTGGGTTCGAACCCCACAGTCGGTAGCCCTGAAGATAGTTTTCCGTGGTTTCCCATTTTCACACCAGGAAAATGCTGGAACTGTACATTAATTAATGCCATGGACGCTTCCTTCCAACTCCTGGGCTTTTCCTATCCCATCGTCGCCATAAACTTATCTGTGTCGGTGTGACATAAAGCAAATAGCAAAAAACCTTTTAATTTTCAAATATGTATGTTTTATCAAGACAGTATGTGCTAAGTCCGTGATATATTTCTATTATTATAATTATTGGTGTCGTATTTTCATTGTGTACCAACAGTGCCGATGGTAAGGCACAAGAATCATTTCTTTTCGAGACCCAAATAGTTAACGGTAAACAATTATTGAGCCGTATTCTGACGGCCCATAAGAGACATTCAGATTTATATTTGCCATATTAAATAATTTTATTGAAATAAATTACATTCAGGCATGGTGAAAGTAGTAGATCGCAGGATAGTTGAGATCGGAAGTCCATGGAGACATAATGTCGCTGTATATTGCGCGATGCTTCCCTGGGACCGTGGGAAAGGCTCAGCTTTACCAGAAGTTAGCACATCTCGGCACGTGCAGAAGACGTTGGCCAAGAGGAACATTCAGCCAATTAGAACGAGTGGGTGTGGCCAATATGAAGTCGGGATCGCGCGGAATTAAAATCCCAGGTTGACCAACATGAATATCTGCATGAAGAAGACATCGCTATAGAGGAATTAGTTATGTTAGTTGATGGATTCCCACAGGTCGGAAAGTGTAAAAATAACAAGGAATACGCTATAGAAATAATCTGAGTCAATTTTATGTCATCAGGAGTGTGTTTTATGTTAATTTTAACTAATATAAAAGTCATTGTGAATAACATGCACTCTGATTGGTTGCCTCTTTGAACATGCGGGAATCCCATAGCTACAACGGCGTTAGCCAAGCTTCTCAAGCGTCCCAAGCTTTAGGAGCGTCACTCTGATTGTGGGAGCCGCCGTGGTGTGAACGTTGTTCTGTACTGCTCTGATACTTGTGCGCGAATATTGACACGTGGGTAGAGATATAACAGTGTATGGTCTTTTCGACCGAGAAACAGTGCTTTTAGTTGTGAAGTTTGCTCAATTAACTGGTGCAGTGCTAAATTGCAGATTTCATTATGACGCAAAGTTTTACCTCGAAGTAATAGACGGTAATATCAGCCGCAGACTGGTGAGTGAAGAAGAGACGCTCAGCTGTATTGTATTTTCGTGTCGGTTGCGTAACGCGAAGGACTTTCGTACCGAACCGCGAGCCGCTCTAACTAACTGTGTAAAACCCTAAGTGTGCTTTTAATTTTAAGTGTGTTTGTTCTGTCAGATTAATGTTGGCTTAGTTCACAGCTAACAAGGGTTTATTCGGCACGTGCAAATCGAGCGGTGAAGAGGCATTTATCTGAAGTTTTCTGTGTTGCAGTGTACAGGAACTTTCATCAAGAAGATAGCACTGCCCATAGAAAAAAGAAGATTGCTTCTATGTGTTAAAGCTGTGGTGAACATGGAGTAACAGAATACCAGAGCAAGGATATGAGCCGTTGCCAATATCCCGGAAGTTGTGAAAGATAAGACGAATGTTTTTAAATTAAATGGCATGTTATATGAATTATGTTTAATGAGAAAGAATTCTTCCAATGTGGGCTGGAAACTGTTTCGTACAATGATTTGAATGGGAATCGAACCTGGATTTATAATGAGAAATGCTGATGAGATTGTAAAATATATAAGAGGATTTAATGCATGCTGATTTATGAAGTTGATTATGCAGACCGATTGCATGCCTGATGAAGTGATGAGAATTTTGTGCGGTGAGTATAGCCCTGCAATTGTATTCTGAAAGAATATTGAGAATCAGAATTGACGGGAAATTAATGTCAGGCCAGTGACTCTGATGTGTCTGTTGAATTGTAATAGCATGATAGCAAGAAGTACTATTGTATGTGAATTTCCGAGCAGTTGAGGAAATATGAGCTCGCCTTACAGGTTTGCTTATCAGCCGTGTTTACATAGGCAGTGTGGAATGAGATGTCATTTCCGTAATACAATCTTGTCGAACAGCAACCAAGCCCTCAGTGCAGCATTGAGTTCTAACATTTCTTTTCAGCCCACAGCACAGCAGGAAATATGTGACAGATGAACGCGCTTTTGGGTGCGCAAATGCAGCAGAGGAACGCAATCTTTCCCATTGCTATCCACATGTTTAATAAAGTATAATATATGTTTTCTCTTACAGGATGGTGTTTTGTGCAATTTCATGTTGTTTTGATATGTTGTCTTGTTGTTTAATGGGGAACAGCCCGAGTGCTGAGTGAATGTTTGTGGTCAATCTAGTTCTCACTAGATCCTCTTTGGTGAACCGCATTTCACGTCGAGCCAGTGTAGTATGTAAGATTTCCCTTTCCTAATCCGATGTAAATATTTGAGGTACTTTGCTTATATTGTGTTCATTGTAAATAATGCGTAGGTAAATGCCACTAGTATTTTTCATAATTCATATCATGTCACATTGCGTCTTAATTTTCTTTTTATGTTAACTTTTGTGACATCTCTCTATAATTTAAATCCGTATTATTGTGATACTTAACATCGTGTTACTCCATACGAATCAGATAGGTATATGTATACGAATACGAATACTATTATGAATATGAACATTGGACAATGATATGAAGGCATTTGAAGTTCACAAGTATTAAATGTTGTGATTGAATTTTCATTTTGTATTTAATTATTTGAGTAATTAACGTTAAAATATCCATATCCTTTTCAATTTCATTTCTTTGAAAATTTTATAATCATTTATTATTTGATTGTCATTTGTGTTAATATGATTCGGGGTAATTTCATGAATAAACTCATCCTAGCCCATATTATTGTTTCTTATTCGTGTCAAACCTCCATTTCCTGTTATATACTTATCATTTTGTGATAAACTTCGACATTTAGACTTGCCTTTAGACAACCAACCAACCTCTCTGCCCAAACCTGACTTAGTCGGATGTTTATAAAGGAATGGAGGCATCGTCCTAGAGGGATATTACCCCTGGGTACGGTACATTATAGTCAGAGCAAAGTATGAATATCAAGAATCAACAACGTAGTGCAAGCGGAAAGTAATTACTTATAGCGAAAGGGACATGTTCTCCGTAAACTACCAAACGTAAACTTGTAAAACGTATTTTTCGGACAATTAAACAATATATAAAAAATTTCGAATGCCTTTCTTCATCTGAGGATGCCATGTATGTGGGTTTTCCCTTCTTAATTCGATCCTGTAAGTTCATATGTAAAGTCAGGATTGCTGACGTGCACATACATTCCTTCTCAAGTAAAACGTTTCCTCTCTCAACTCAGCTTCAACTTTTTTACCGTTCTTCTGTAAATAATACGCGTTAAAATTATGCAAGCGTGAGCTACTAAACTAATAGTGCGGCAGTTTTCTCACATGTCAGCACCTGCTTTCTTCGGAATAGGTATAACAACATTCTGTCCAAACTCTGATGGAAGTTCTCCTGTATCATAAATCTTACACATTAAATGGAATAACCTCGCCATGCTGGTTTCTCCTGAGGCTGTCAGTTATTATGAGGGTATTCCATCTATTGCAGATGCCTTGTACTCATTTAGGTCTCTCAAAGCTGTGTCGAATTTTAACCTTAAAATTGGGTCTCCCATTTTATCAGCATCAACAGCCCCTTCTTGCTCCAGAACCTTATCAACTACTTCCTTCCCTTGATACAATTGTTGAGTACGTTCCTGCCATATTCCTGTCTTGTCTTCTTTCCCTAGAAGATGTTTCCCTTCTGGGCAGTTAATAATGTATGCACCTAATTTTCCTTTCTCCGAAGGAAATCCTTAATTTTCCTGTATCTATCGTTCCTACAACCATACAACCTCCAACATCTTTGCGATCCTTTTTCAGCCATTACTTCTTCCTTAGCTATCCTGCATTTTCTATCTACTTCATTCTTTAATCATCTGTATTCATCTGTGTCTTCCTCATTTTTTCCATTCTTGTATTTCCACCGTTCATCAATCAGGTCTTTACAACAACACAACTTTACTTACGTCGCACCGACACAGATAAGTTTATGGCCACGATGGGATAGGAAAGGCCTAGGAGTGGGAAGGAATAGGCCTTTATTAAGGTACAGCCCAAGCATTTACCTGGTTTGAAAATGGGAAACCGCGGAATACCATTTTCAGGGCTGCCGACAGTGGGGCCCGAACTCAATCAGGTCTAAAATCTCCCGCATCCCGCATTACTCGCTGATTCTTACATGATCTTACCTTTCGTCCTAACTTTTCTTCAGCAGCTCTACTAATCTTCTTTTTCTCGACTGTCCTCTTCCTCTTGTGCGTTTACTTCAGCCTTTTCACTGCCGGGCTGAGTGGCTGAGTCGGTTGAGGCGCTGGCCTTCTGACCCCAACTTGGCAGGTTCGATCCTGATTCAGTCCGGTGGTATTTGAAGGTGCTCAAATACGTCTGCCTCGTGTCAGTAGATTTACTGGCACGTAAAAGAACTCATGTGGGGCAAAATTCCGGCACCTCGGCGTCTCCGAAAACCGTAAAAGTAGTTAGCGGGGCATTTAGTCCTTGTACAACATCTTCCTAGAAACAATCCCTCACACTGTTTTCTTTCAAATTATATTAGATCCCATCTTATTGTATTCGGTACTTATTTAATTTCTTTAACGCCAGGCGACATTTCACGACCGCCAAGTTGTGGTCACAGTACACGCCAGCTCGTCGGAAGGTCTTGCAATCCACTACCTGGTTTCTCATTCTCTGCCCAATCATAATGAAGTTTATTTGATACCCTCCATTATCTTCAGGTGTCTTCCACATATCGTTGACTTTCCTTTAAAACCTCGTATGTCCCAATGCTCTTCCAACCCATTACATTCCTTAAGACTGGTCACGCCCCCCAGCCACATATTTATATGCAGTCCATCAGAGTAATTTTCGTTTTGTTCATTTTCCTATGCTGTTATGCAAAGAAAAATGGACCTTCCCATACCGTATTGTAGGGTAGTTGTTTGCATGGCGAATTACGCACTCCTACAGTATAATGTTTTTAAGGTTCATTTTTCTTTAGACATTATCATAGGAAAATTAACGCAACGAAGATTATTCTGATGGACTACATATAAATATGTGGCTGGGAGGCGTGACCAATCTAAAGGCATGTAATGGTTAGGAAGAGCATTGTGACATACGAGGTTTTAAAAGAAAGGCATCGTTATGCAGCCATTGTTTGTGGCGTTTGAGCCTAGTATTAGCAAAGACAAAATTATGATCAGAGCAGAATTTAACAAGCCGATTTATTTTTTCATTCCATTGTCCCAGTCTGAATTTTTCTACTGGAATACTTTCTCTTCCTTCGAATATCACTGCATTCCAGTCTCCCATCATACTTAGATTCTCGTCGTCTTTCACATATTGAATTGAATTTTCTATCTATTCATATTTTATTTCGGTTTCTTTATCTGCTGAACTAGTAGGCGCTTAGACCTGCACTGTTGGTGTCTACCTTGTCAACAATAATCATTTCGCTATGCTGGTCGTAGTAGCTTACCCGCTGCCTTGTTTCTTTATTTTGTTCTTAAACCGAATCCAACATTTCCACTGTTTGATTTTGTGTTCATAATTCTGTAGTCGCCTGACCATAATTCCTTCTCTTCCTGCCAACGTACGTCACTTATACCAACTACATCTAACGTCTATGTATTTCCATTTCCAGAGTCCTACCACAACGATTCAAACTTCTAATATTTTACGCTCCGACTCTCAGAATGTCAATATCCATCTTCCTGATGATGCTTCCTCCAGTGTTGTCCCCACCCGGAGATCCGAATGTGGGGACTATCTCACCTCCGCATTATTTTACCCGGAAGGGTGTCATCATCAGTACATCACTCACAGACAGAACTGCGTGTCCTTGGGAGTTAATTAAGGATGTCGTTTCCCTTTGCTTTCAGCCACGTAGCAGTATCAACAAGTTAAGCCATGTTAAATATTATTAAAATGCCATATCAGCCAATCATCTAGACCAGTGGTATTCAAACCTTTTGGTTGGCATACCCCTCAAAATCCAATTGTACCCCCGAAGTGCGAGTATGTTGCAGTTATACCAGAAATAACAAATGATTGTTGCTGGATGCCAAATAATAATAATAATAATAATAATAATAATAATAATAATAGTAATAATAATAATAATAATCATCATCATCATCATCATCATCTTCAGCAGCTTATCCCGCTTTCTCAGGATCCCTGCACGCAATGAGGCATGAAAGAGTTGTGGCCGGGGACTTTAGGTCGCTTGCACTTCCTGACACCACGGGATTTTCAACTGGAAATCCCACCCCAGCAACACCAGAAAGTAAACCACTTTCGCCGGGAAGACATGCAAGCAGCTAAGCCTCTACACCACCCTATTCCCCAGTATATATTACATATATCGTTACTGGGCAAAGGAAAGCTCGTAATTCCTTCGAAGTAAAGTTTAAGGTAGAAGCCGAAGACAGAGCGGTCAGCAATGGCCGGAGAACTGTGCCTGACGTTTCCGTTGCTTAATGATAGTCCAGTTATTCGATCATTTAGTCTTCTGTCGCGTCCTCACGCACCGCAGCAACCCTTCACAAGACAGAAGTGGAAACGTGGGTTTCTCCTAAGTGGAATAAGGAGCTTTCCATTACCTGGCAACGATATACGTGTATAGGCCTAATTATTAATGCAGCAATTACTATTTTACTATACACACTGCTACTGAATAAAATGAACTGAATGATTGGATTTCGAAACGAAAAATTAAGAAAGAGTAATTCAGGATGAGTAAGCTCTTTCTTTACATACCTAGTCAATGGGAGGTACAAACTAACATATTTTGGAACTCAGTGTAGTGGTAGACAAAAATACTAGATCAAAACAAGATTTTAATTAAAATGAGCAGGCTCAACTCTTTTCTGAACTGCTCAGTAATAACAGTAGCTACTATTATTAATTTACGTACCCCTTGAGAAGACGTGTAGTACTACTAGTGGTACGCGTGCCACACTTTGTTCACCACTGATCTAGTCTTCCACCCTTGCAACTCCCGAATGGCTACTACCAACTTTCGATGAACCATTCGTTATTCTGGCCTCTTGACAGATACGTGCACCTGCGGCTCGGCTATCTGCTTCGTTGGGACGCGCAAGCCGGCACACCGTGGCACATGGTTCACAGTATATCGACGGCTTTCCTCTAAAACCTCGTATGTCCCATTGCTCTTCCTATCTAGTATATTCCTTAAGACTGGTCGCGCCTCCCAGCCACATATGAATATACAGCACATTAGAACAATTTTCGTTGTACTCGTTTTCCTATGGGTCTGCGTATAGGAAAATTAACCTTAAATACATTATACTGTAGGAGTGCGTAATTTCGCTTTCAAACAACATCCTTACAATACGGTACGGTGAGGTCTATTTTTCTTTACACATTAGCATAGGAAAATGAACACAACGAAAATTAATCCGATGGGCTGCATATAAATATTAGGCTGGGAGGCGTGACCAGTATTAAGGCATATAAAGGATAGGAAGAGCATTGGGACATACGAGGGTTTAGAAGTAAGCCATCTATATCCTCTTCAGACCTGGGTGGGAATGCGAGATCAGAAAAAATATCTGTGTTGTTTCTTAGGTCCTTAGGCTCATTCATATTCATAAATAAAAATAATTCCAAGTTACTTATATTAATGCCAACTGCTGGAGTACTGTGATTTTGCGGACATATACAATAGGAAATATTTAACAGCAGACAAGAGGAAACAATGTCACAAGAAACTCCTGAAATATTCCAAGGTTTTTCAATTTGTGATTTCAAAATCACTTTCTGCGTACGTTCATCTTTGGTCACCATTTTTAACAGTTCTTGGTCAGTTAAAACCATATTGCTTGAAAGAAAACACATAACTTATAAATAAAACACAATTGCAATTGCAACCTGAGGCCCACATATGTGGACCATATATTTTTGATGTTGTACTGCACACAGTGTAAAATTAATAATACTACATACATTATCACAGCTACCCTTCAAGCTTTCTTTGCAAATAAAAGAATTCTGAATCCAAATACTAAGCTCTAACTGAATTTATTTCCACTTCCTTGAAAGGCAGTCACCTGTCGGCGCAATTTTACCGTTTTCGTAGAACACGAGTTGGCAAAGAATAACACAACTTGATGTAGATTCACAGTGGTGCCTTCTGGAGGTACTAGAAAGTCCACAGAAGAGGACTCTGGGTCTCAATTGTTGAAACAGAACTTAAACATAAGTATTTCTAAATAATTTTCTACACTTTATAAAATTATTTATCTGTATGACCGACACTTTAACGTTCATATATCCGGTTCACGTTTTCGACCGATCTCTATATACTAGTGGACAGGAGCAGCAATTGTTGTTTCCCCATTGAGTGAAGTTTTGAAAAGATTGATAAATTTACAGTATTTAAACTAAGAGAAATTCGGGAAAAGATGAAATATGGAACCGGTCCGACTCAATGGCTGAAAAGTCTTCGTCGAGGTCTTCGCTTCAGAGGGTTCCGGGTTCGACTCTCGGACGGTTCGGATTTTAATTGCGATTGATTAAATCTTCTGGTTCGGGGACTGTGTGTTTGTGTTCGTCCCAAAACATTCATCTTCATATTCAGACAACATACTACACTACCAACCACTACCTCGCAATTGTGACTATATCCCTCCATATGTGGTTGCGTCAGGAAGGGTATCCGGCCATAAAACAGTGACAAATAGACAGGTGCGACACACTTCGCATTCGCGACCTCACAGATGTTTTAGAAGCGGTGGAAGAGGAGGAGGAAGAAGAAGAAGATGATAATGATAATGAAGTATGGAACCGAATACCTTTCAGCTAAAATATCTCTGAAGGCAGCCATGAATTCAAACACCAAATGCTTGTAACAAACAAAAACCCCAAACCCCCTGGCACTCTAGCCCTTGAAGGGCCTTGACCTACCAAGCACCGCTGCTCAGCCCGAAGGCCTGCAGATTACGAGGTGTCGTGTGGTCAGCGCGACGAATCCTCTCGGCCGTTATTCTTGGCTTCCTAGACCGGGCCGCTATTTCACCGTCAGATAGCTCCTCGATTGTAATCACGTTGACTGAGTGGACCTCGAACCAGCCCTCAGGTCCAGGTAAAAATCCCTGCCCTGGCCGGGAATCGAACCCGGGGCCTCCGGGTAAGAGGCAGGCACGCTACCCCTACCCCACGGGGCCGGCTAAAATGCTTGTAAGACATAACAAAATGTGTTCTCTTTACACTGAACCACCCTTCACACTCTCAATCTTTCTGTCAATATCATACGTAACATGCAGAACCACCGGAGTGTAGTAATGTCACAGTATTATTTCTCAATACTGTATGAAGTATATAGAAAACTATTAGAATGAATGTTGCAATAACATTTCCCCATACTGTTTGACGTACGGAGCACAGAGCTAACGGAGCAAATGTCACAAAACACTGTTTCTATACGATATCAGCCTGCATCAAGCATAACTTGCGTAACCAGCAGAGTTATAAAATTTTCGATAAAATTTCCCTGTCAAAAAAGCTTTCGTATCTGCTCTACCGGTATACGGACATTTAGGGTCATGGATATTTACGGTTACCACAAAACCACGGACGTTTGCGATCACTGAGATGTGTTTGTGTCCGGGTTGTGTCGGCCGAGGTCGAGAGGTATCAGCCTCCGGAGAAGTGCAGTCATCACTCTAGTCGACCAAAGTATTATGTGTCCTCGAGTTTGGAAGTAACCAGCAACCAATAGGTTTAGTGAAAATACAATTACGGCATCATTTTCTTCGTTATATTTCACGATAGATTATGTAGATTTGGAATGTGTAATTTATATTTTAATCTACTTTTATCGCAGGTGGAATGCAAAATATGCCTTTTTTAAGCATGTTTTAACCATGTGTCAACTTTAAGACATTGTTTCACAAAAACAGTCATATGTTTTAAAAACATAAAATGTTGCAATTTATAAACAAAATATAACCCATCCCAGTGTATATTGTGTTAAATTTGGATTCGACCTGATGTTAAGTACTTCTGTGGCTCTTGTACTTAGTCGTCCTTTACACTTGTTCATTTCCTTCAGACACATACAGCTGATGAGGCCATGTTGACTTTCCCACATTTCGTGTACATATAACCACTGTAATTTGCACAACGACTTGCCTTATTACTAGGCTAACTGTCAGCTCCATTACAGCACGCAACAGTAAATACTTACGCCAGGAAGTTTCGATATAGAATTGTGTTTGTGGCTGAAGTTATCAGTCACTAAATAACTCGCCCGAAAGAAGAATGTTGTTTTCGAAGCGAGTGAGCGGGAGCTCAGGCAGGTTAGCGAGAATACTCCAGATAAAGCTAATGAGGCCCACCCCATGCTGGAGTGACCGAAAATCTACTATAACTGCTGTGGAATTCCTATGAGTGGGCACAAGTGTATCTCAGTGACGGCAAATCTCCTATAACTGCTGTGGAATTCCTATGAGTGGGCACAAGTATATCTCAGTGACCGCAAATCTACTATAACTGCTGTGGAATTCCTATGAGTGGGCACAAGTATATTTCAGTGACCGCATATCTCCTATAACTGCTGTGGAATTCCAATGAGTGGGCACAAGTATATCTCAGTGACCGCATATCTCCTATAACTGCTGTGGAATTCCAGTGAGTGGGCACAAGTATATCTCAGTGACCGCATATCTCCTATAACTGCTGTGGAATTCCAATGATTGGGCACAAGTACATCTCAGTGACCGCATATCTCCTATAACTGCTGTAGAATTGCAGTGAGTGGGCACAAATTTCTCAGTGACGGAAAATATCCGGCAATCACTCTATCAACGTCAGTATCTCGTAAAGTTTTATTTTGAATGATAACCGGTAAATTCTTAGGATTCTTGATACAACTGAATGTAAAACATAAATGTACATGAGGAAACGCATGCTGAGAAGGTAGATGCCAAGTTTATGAGGAGTCTGCTTTTGCTTTATTACTGGATGATAGTTTAAGAGTTGCTTCTGTGCAATAATAAGAGGAAAATAAAGTGGAGAAAGAGGTCTACGATGGAATAGAATACGTTTCAGCTACGTCAATGAAGCAGCTGATTGAGAAGATAAAACTGCTTGAAGTATATAACAAACTTAGAAACAGGCCTAGCACAGTCAACCATTGAACATTGTTCTGTTTATATTGACCGTACCTCATTTATATTTTTTATCGTTTTTCTTTCTTTTGCTATTTTCTTTACGTAGCACCGACACAGACAAGTTTTATGTTCACGACACTACAGAGCAGGGTTCGGACTGTCAAGAAAGTGGCCCTGCCTGGATTACGGTAAAGCCCCAGCATGTGCCCGGCGTAAAAATGGGAAACCACGGAAAAAACCATATTCAGCGCTGTCGACAGTGAGACTCACACCCACCATCTCCCGAAAGCAAGCTCAAACAGTGCAGCCAACTCACTTTATCACACGCACTCTAATTATTTCTGTCAGTTATCATACATGACATGCAGAATCGCCAGAGTGAAATAACCACATAGGCTAATAATATTTCCCAATATTGTTTCAACTAGAAGGAAAACAATTGAGTAAGTTACTTGAATGCTGGAGGGAGCTAAGCCACTCGGACATGAAAAGGAAATTTTTTTAAGGTTTGCGTTTGTCTTTATTGCATGATATTGAACACATTAACAGTCACATTCTTTGTTCATAAGCAATCACTTATAGTCCAAAAAATATAGAAAAATTAAAATCGGCTTCAAATGTCCATTATACACTGACTGACAGTGACAATGCAACACCAAGGAGGAGTGGTTCGAAAGGGATGAAAGTTGGGGAAAAAACAGAGACGGCACGGATGAATAATTGATGTTTATTTCAAACCGATATGCAGGTTACACAATGCGCACGGCATCGACTCAGTAGGATGTAGGACCACCGCGAGCGGCAGTCCGACTCGTTGGCTGAATGGTCAGCGTACTGGCCTTCGGTTCAGAGGGTCCCGGGTTCGATTCCCGGCCGGGTCGGGGATTTTAACCTTCATTGGTCAATTCCAATGGCCCGGGGGCTGGGTGTTTGTGCTGTCCCCAACATCCCTGCAACCCACACACCACACACAACACTACCCTCCACCACAATAACACACAGTTACCTACACATGGCAGATGCCGCCCACCCTCATCGGAGGGTCTGCCTTACAAGGGCTGCACTCGGCTAGAAATAGCCACACGAAATTATTATTACCGCGAGCGGCGATGCACGCAGAAACACGTCGAGGTACAGAGTCAATAAGAGTGCGGATGGTGTCCTGAGGGATGGTTCTCCATTCTCTGTCAACCATTTGCCACAGTTGGTCGTCCGTACGAGGCTGGGGCAGTGTTTGCAAACGACGTCCAATGAGATCCCACACGTGTTCGATTGGTGAGAGATCCGGAGAGTACGCTGGCCACGGAAGCATCTGTACACCTCGTAGAGCGTGTTGGGAGATGCGAGCAGTGTGTGGGCGGGCATTATCCTGCTGAAACAGAGCATTGGGCAGCTCCTGAAGGTACGGGAGTGCCACCGGCCGCAGCACATGCTGCACGTAGCGGTGGGCATTTAACGTGCCTTGAATACGCACTAGAGGTGACGTGGAATCATACGCAATAGCGCCCCAAACCATGATGCCGCGTTGTCTAGCAGTAGGGCGCTCCACAGTTACTGCCGGATTTGACCTTTCTCCACGCCGACGCCACACTCGTCTGCGGTGACTATCACTGACAGAACAGAAGCGTGACTCATCGGAGAACACGACGTTCCGCCATTCCCAATTCCAAGTCGCTCTAGCCCGGCACCATGCCAGGCGTGCACGTCTATGCTGTGGAGTCAATGGTAGTCTTCTGAGCGGACGCCTCCTTCAACCAATCGACGGGAAATTGTTCTGGTCGATATTGGAACAACCAGGGTGTCTTGCACATGCTGAAGAATGGCGGTTGACGTGGCGTGCGGGGCTGCCACCGCTTGGCGGCGGATGCGCCGATCCTCGCGTGCTGACGTCACTCGGGCTGCGCCTGGACCCCCCGCACGTGCCACATGTCCCTGCGCCAACCATCTTCGCCACAGGCGCTGCACCGTGGACACATCCCTATGGGTATCGGCTGCGATTTGACGAAGCGACCAACCTGCCCTTCTCAGTCCGATCACCATACCCCTCGTAAAGTCGTCTGTCTGCTGGAAATGCCTCCGTTGACGGCGGCCTGGCATTCTTAGCTATACACGTGTCCTGTGGCACACGACAACACGTTCTACAATGACTGTCGGCTGAGAAATCACGGTACGAAGTGGGCCATTCGCCAACGCCGTGTCCCATTTATCGTTCGCTACGTGCGCAGCACAGTGGCGCATTTCACATCATGAGCATACCTCAGTGACGTCAGTCTACCCTGCAATTGGCATAAAGTTCTGACCACTCCTTCTTGTTGTTGCATTTGCTCTGTCAGTCAGTGTATATATCTTTAAAATGTCAGCTCCAAACAGTCAAATCTGAAAAATGAAATTTAAAAATTTGGTTACTCTACAACAGCCGATTTTTTTCAATTACTTATTCTTATATGCAGTAAGGTTCAGATTTACTCCAACATGTATTTCTTGTTTCATTTAACGTTTACTAATAGTGTCTGGGGTTAAAGTCACCGACTCTAAGCAGCCATCCGTCACCATCAACACTAAAACATGTGACAGCAAGCGCTTGTGCTATTGGCTACCACTATCTGACGTAATGTTACCGCGTTGCTTAGTTCCCTCTCACACTGCAAGACTGCTATTCAGAGATATTCCAAAAATCTTTCTTTTGTACACTGGGAGATTGAAAGTGGATAATAATTATTCATATATTGAGGGAATAAATACATAGGCTACTAGTAATATCAAAATACGTCAATAACTCATTTTTAACAATATTTGGCCCCTTTCGCTTCTGTTTTGAATGACAACATGCAAACCGTCTGAGTTCCTGACACTTCTGGATGAAACTTACGACTTCCCGTTACTAAACTCAGGCTTAGTTAAACAGATGTCAAGTTTATAAAGAGTCTGACCCCACCTTCCCAATTGGATGATAGTTCAAAAATTGTAATACAGTACATTAGTTGGACCAAAGGTAAATGAAATAATAGGTCTAGTATGGAACAGAATACCTTTCAGATATATCACTGAAGGCAGTAATTGATTCAAATACAAAACTGTTTGAAAGTTCTCATTCAGTTAAAATCAAACATAACGCAATTAGCGACAGAATATGATTCACATTTCATTGAACCACACCTCATTCTGTCGATATCATACATAACATGCAGAACCGCCGGAGTGAAGTAATCCCACAAAAGAAGTTTCCTAAATTCTTTGAAGTTCGAAGAAAATAATTAGAACCAATAAAAGTTATCGGAGTCAATGGGGAAACAGTTACTTAACATTCTTTCTATACGTTTTCTGCCTGTACCATACATAACTTGCATAGTCAAATTAATTTACAAGAATATTTTTCTCTAAACACTTTTCGGTTCATCACCTTTTTCAACAACATGCAAATCTTCAACTGAAAACTTGACATTTTTGAATGAAACCTACAGTTGCCCGAGAATAAACACAGATTTAGGAAGGTAGATGCAAAATTAACATAGAATCTGCCTCTGCTTATATAGTGAATGATAGTTGAAAAATTGTAATATATTACTTATAGTGGAGGAAAATTGAGACATACGTGTAGTATGGAAGAAAGTACCTTCCAGCTATGTCACTAAAGGCAGCAATTGATTGCAACACAAAATAGTTTGAAAGACATAACCGAGTTCGAATCAGACCTAACACAACTAGTCACAGAACGACGTTTTCTTTATACTGAAACACACCATCCATGACGTGCGCAACCACCAGAGTTACATAATTACGCATTTTATGTAATATTTTCATTTACACAGAGGTTTCGTATTTGCTTTATCATCCTCTATGCTTTGTTAAGTTGAATTTAAAGTCCGACTCTTTGGCTGAATGGTCAGCGTACTGGCCTTCGTTTCAGAGGCCCCGGGTTCGATTCCCGGCCGGGTAGGACATTTTAACCTTCATTGATTAATTCCAGTGGCTCGGGGTCTGGGTATTTGTACTGTCCCCAACATCCCTGCAACTCACACACCACACACAACACATTTTTTTGCTAGTTGCTTTACGTCGCACCGGCACAGATAGGTCTTATGGCGACGATGGGGCAGGAAAGGGCTGGAGTGGGAAGGAAGCGGCCGTGGCCTTAATTAAGGTACAGCCCCAGCATTTTCCTGGTGTGAAAATGGGAAACCACGGAAAACCATCTTCAGGACTGCCGACAGTGGGGTTCGAACCTACTATCTCCCGAATACTGGATACTGGTCGCACTTAATCGACTGCAGCTATCGAGCTTGGTACACATAACACTATCCTCCACCACAATAACACGCAGTTACCTACGCATGGCAGATGCCTCCCACCCTCATCGGAGGGTCTGCCTTACAAGGGCTGCACTCGGCTAGAAATAGCCACAGGAAATTATATTATTATAGTTGAATTTTAAAGGATAACTGGTAAATCTTCAGGATTATTGACAAGAATTAATGGAGCATACAATTGTATGTTAGTGAACTAAAACTGAGGAAGTAAGATGCCAAGTTTGTTAGGAGTATGCTCCTGCTTGCCTATCAGACGACTGTTTTAAAATTATAATACATTCATTAGAGGGAAGAAAAACGAAGAAAGAGTGTACAAGAGAATACCCTCCTGCTTTGTCACTGAAGGCAGCAGCTGATTGAAACACAAAACTGTTTGAAAGACAGAACACGATTAGAATCATACCTAACACAATTAGAACACTGTTTTCTCTATACTGAACTACATTTCAGACCCTCACTCTCCTTATCAATATCATACGTACCATAGAGAATCGCCAGAGTGAAATAACGCTACAATGATATTTCCCAATAGATGGCTTTCTTTTAACATATTCCATTATATTCCTTAAGAGTGGTCACGCCTCCCAGACACATATGTATACGCAGTCCATCTGAATAATTTTCGTTGCGTTCATTTTCCTGTGCTAATGTGTAAAGAAAACGGACGTAACCATATCGTATTGTAGTGATGTTTTTATACCTAACTTGTGCACTCCTACAGTATAATATACTAAACTACTCTGAGGATGGTTGCCTAGTTGTACTTCTTCTTAAAACAATAATAACCACCGCCGTCTACACTACTCTTCTTGAGGAAATATCGATTGCTGTTTGCAGTGAGAATCATACTAACAATATTTAACTAACTCACTTTGCGAACTGGGATGTTTTGTTCACTGCTGAATACACTCAGATTTGAACAACAATCCACGGCTATTACGAACGGACGAACGAAATCTTTCGCATTCGAATAATTACTATTGCCAACGCAATTCTTTTAAAAACGCTAAATATTAATGCTTTCAATTTGTCTTTAATTTATAAACGAACCTTTCTAGATGTGAGCACTTTTTTCACATTTTTTGAATTCGTAACTAATCGAATGAGATATTTTGCATCATCGTAGGAACGGGAATTGTTCCAGAATTTTCCGTAAGCTACGTAATTTTACACAATAATCAACATAAATTTATATTCAATAAACTCTAAGTATTTTCCAGAAGGAAGCCTCTCTTAACTTTCATTAAATGAATATTCGATAAATGAGGAAGTTTCCATGGATTAATTGTGTGCACCAATGATCTCTGTAGACATCCGCGTCTGCGGTCCCAGAAATCGTCGAACACAACTTTAACACATAAACACGAGAATGTTAGATTTTTATTCTCCGTGTTTTTACCACACGGCAGTATTGATTATCTGCCCTGTGATTCAAACTATTTTCGTAGTATGGGTCGTATTCGTATCATCGCGCTATACGGGAATGGGAGCATTTCTACCTTCCGTAGGTCCACAACGTGATGGTTCGCACAAACGTACTGAGCGAAATGATGAATCATAGTCTAGTAACAGAATATGGAATTGAAAAAAGTATTAAACCAACATCTCTCCATACAAGACTGCCCTGGTTGGACGTAATCTATGCATAATATCGATGGCTTACTTCTAAAACCTCGTATGTCCCAATTCTCTTCCTATCCATTACATGCCTTACGACTGGTCACGCCTCCCAGCCTCATATTTATATGCAGTCCATCGGAATAATTTTCGTTGTGTTCATTTTCCTGTGCTAATGTGTAAAGGAAAATAGACCTTACCGTACCGTATTGTAGGGATGTTGTTTGAAAGCAAAATTACGCACTCCTACAGTATAATGTATTTAAGGTTAATTTTCCTTTACACTCACCCATAGGAAAATGAGCACAATGAAAATTGTTCTGATGGGCTGCATATTCAGATATGGCTTGGAGGCGTCACCGATCATAAGGAATATCATAAATAGGAAAAGCACTGAGACATACGAGGTTTTAGAAGTAAGCCGTCGATATATTGAATGGTGATGATGACGATTGTTGTTTAAAGGGGCCTAACATAAGGTAACGAGATGTCCCTTATTTTAGGAGATTATCTCTTATTTCTCTAAAGTGACCTGTTGTCTCTGCCAAAATATATAGGGACGCATATTGTTCCGTTTTCGTGAACCGTCCCGTATATTTTAAAATACCACGTTTGAACTTTTTTTATCACAAAGCTCTGGTGCATATTTCAAATTGTGTAAATCACAGTTTGTTTGGTTGGAAATAAATTCAACAAACCAGCGACACAGACGTACATAGATTGTAAAAAAGTTAACTTATAATCCTGAAGAGTAAACACTGTTTTTTGCAACACTTGATCTCCTTTTTATGTACTGGAATTGGTCCACTTTTATTTTAATAATAATCATAATAATAATAATCAGTACTGGTTTTCTATAACTAACTGGTACTCTTTGTAAGGTCTGTAGTTCGTATTAAGAAATTCTAATATTAAATATGGTCTAATCAACGGGTCCCGCAATTTCATCCTTGTCATCTGGTCACGCTATCCTAACATCCAATCACCGTTCCGAATGTACTGGGGACGCAGTTATAATGTGATATTTTTCCATGTCGAGTATGAAGAAGGTCATGATCTAAAAAGCCAGCCGATATTTCCTCCCACTGACTTATTAGAATTGGATGATAACACGTCAACGGTGCCCTCTCGCACTCTTAATATTACAAGCGTTATGAATTTCACATTGGACCTCTCCAGGCCAGCTTAAATGAATGTACGTCATAAAGAAGAAAATCTGTGAATACGTTTTTGGAGAGGTGGATTAATACTGATTACGCAGTATGTATGACGTCAGGAAGATCAGCCTAAAATGTTATGAAAGAAAACCGTCACCAGTCGCAAAATAGTTTCTCTCAACAAATAAATATCAATCAACAATGGTACTCAAGCATAAAATACCTATAATAATAAACATGTGCATAGAACCGCAAAGATATAAACGTTCTGATTTTATATAACTTAGGATTGTAACCTGTGATCTGGTGATAGAGAGCCTACGTACTATCTGGATACCCTTTGTTCGATTCTCGGCTAAGTCAGGGACTTTTACTCATTTTTGCTAGTTGCTTTACCTCGCAGCGACACAGATAGGTCTTATGGCGACGATAGGATAGGAAAGGCCTAAGAGTTGGAAGGAAGCGGCCGTGGACTTAATTAAGGTACAGGCGCAGCATTTGCCCGGTGTGAAAATGGGAAAACACGGAAAACCATCTTCAGGGCTGCCGACAGCGGGATTCGAACCCACTATCTCCCGGATGCAAGCTCACAGCGCGTGCCCCTGACCGCACGGCCAACTCGCCCGGTAACTTTCACTCATATGTGAGGGATGTTTCGAGGTTTACTCAGTTTACAAGAGAACAATTAAGGCGCTAACTGACGTTCTTCGAAACTAAATTATGAATGAACCTGGGTTTTTTTTGCTAGTTGTTTTACGTCGCACCGACACAGATAGGTCTTACGGCGACGATGGGACAGGAAAGGGCTAGGAGTGGGAAGGAAGCGTCCGTGGCTTTAATTAAGGTACAGCCCCAGCATCTTCCTGGCGTGAAAATGGTGAACCACGGAAAACCATTTTCAGGGCTGCCGCCAGTGGGGTTCGAACCTACTATCTCCCGAATACTGGATACTGGCCGCACTTAAGCGACTGCAGGTATCGAGCTCGGTGAATGAACCTGTTAATGATATATAAATTGTCATTTGAAGTCCATGTCGTGTTAAATGCATCTACAACCCCAATTTCTAACTCAAATGGAAAAATCTCGCAATAGATTGTGTTCACAAATATGTAATATTTATAATTATGTAGGTAAGGTATTTTAAAATGTTTTACATTCAAAAATAGTATAAAACTACACATTCAAGTCTGAATGTTCTATGAGGCAATATTGCATACACAAAATTTTATGACAGGTATCTTAATGTTATCGTTAATATCACATATACATATACCATCAGTCTAAATTATACTTAAAATCATCTGCTATTACATTTTTGGGCAATTTTATAACAGCTGAAGAAGAGAGAATTGGTGCTCTCGAAACGTGTACGGGATATATACGTAATGTGGTAATAAACATTTAACATATCGTCTCTGCCGGAACAAAACCTCCTATGTGAAATATTTCAGCTTAGAACTTTGGCCGGTAAGCTTCTGTCATCTAAGGTGCAATATTGTGTGAATGTTGTCAAGGCATTCTCGCTCTTCATAATGTATGTGCTGCGGGTCAGTATATCTCCAAGTATATTATCACATTGGAGGTTTTGTCCCGGCAATGATGATACAATGTATTTTAAGTATTGATTAAGCTGATGATGTATGTATCTCTATATGTATGTATGATTTTAATGATAATAAGTTTGTAGTCAATACGGACCAATTTCAAATGTTTAACATATATGGTTAAGATAATAAACCGGTATCTTTATGTACAAAAAGTAACTTTCATTATACTGTACCTTCAAGATTTTGTGACAAGTGGAATTTGTAACCAATGCACTTAGAAATTGAGTCCATAACGAAGGAAGAAATGGTACGTACTGAATTGGAAACAGTCTCATGAGAGTGAAATAAAGAACTGAAGAGTGCGGCGCAAGAACCAGACAGATCCACTTTTTGGTCAATTTTTTGTTTCTTTTTTTTGCTGTGAGCTATAATTAAAAAACCGCTAACTGCCGGTGGAATAACTTTCTGCTTCACTGATTTGGTGCATAGTAGGAGTGTAAACCGATATTTCGGGGTTGTTTTAAATGTATCTGCCGGCGCATGAACCCAGACAAGTCCTGGATATGTCCGTTTCTTGCAGCAGCTATAGTTCAATGTTCGAGTGAAGACATTTTATTAAAGGCAGTTGTGAAGTTGAACTTTTGTATACACTCTGGAAAGACAGGAATATCATTCTATTATATGTACGATTAAACTATTAATTGAAAGGGTCAAAATGAAGTGATTAACTTGCTTAATAATTTCTTTCAAATCGAAATAAGTGATGACATCACAGTCTTGTATCTGTTCTCGGCACGGAATGACAACCTTGGTATTTTTCATTTTCTGTACACACTTGAGAGAATTGAGGAAATATTGTGCCGGTATACCTTTGATGTAATCGAGAAGGAAAAACGAAAGCGTGAGAGAATGTGTTTGCCACAAGATTATCGTGTTCTGTTACAGAATGCGAGTCGGAAATGCGTTGTTCATGGCGTAACACGAACAATGCCTTTGACTACACAACTCATTTCAAAACTTTCTTCAAAATTTCCTGTGAACCTCATTTCTTTGATGTATGTAAATCTTGTTGCAATGCAACGATATTTACTCTCAAAGTAAGTCTGCTGTATAATAAGGTGTCTTACATTGATAACTCAGGTAAATAGTACTGGTTATTGCATTCTCCAGAGTAAACGTAGTATACCGGGACAAGGAACAAGATAGCTTCAGCGGCTGTGTTAAGTAACACAATCCGCATCAGTTCCACTTCAATATGTATGTTACTACGTAATCTAGCTACTGTACGTAGATAATCCTTACTTTCTCAACATATATTTAGTTAGGAAGATTTAGTGTCTCCTGAAATTTGTTATAGTTTGGGGCTGTGTGGTTCTTGCGCCGGGCTTTTCAAATCTATCATTGTTCGATTATGTCAAAGGAATAAAGGAGCATGTAAACTTTATTTGACTTTGGTTTATTTGGATATTTTAAACACAATGTTGACCATAATGAAATCACTACTATTTACTAATGCAAATTTTTAAACAGTGAATTAAACACTAAGGAGTACAAGATGAAAATAAAGAAGTCCAAAACAAAAGTAATAGAGTGAAGTCGAACGAAGGCACATGATGCAGGTAATATTACATTAGGAAGTAAAGTCTTAAAGGAAGTAAATGAATATTCTTACTTGGGTAGTAAAATAACTAACGATGGCAGAAGTAAGGAGGATATGAAATGCAGATTAGCACAAGCAAGGAAGAGCTTTCTTAAGAAAAGAAATTTGCTGACTTCAAACATTGATTTAGGAATTTGAAAGATGGTTTTGAAGACTTTCGTGTGGAGCGTGGCATTGTATGGAAGTGAAACATGAACGATAACTAGCTCAGAAAGAAAGAGAATAGAAGCTTTTGAAATGTGGTGTTACAGAAGAATGCTGAAGTTGAGATGGATAGATCGGATCACGAATGAAGAGATACTGAATCGAATTGGTGAGAGGAGATCGATTTGACTAAATTTGACGAGAAGAAGAGATAGAATGGTAGGACACATCTTAAGACACCCAGGACTTGTTCAGTTGGTTTTTAAAGGAAGTGTAGGTGGTAAGAACGGTAGGGGTAGACCAAGGTATGAATATGACGGGCAGATTAGAACAGATGTAGGATGCAATTGTTACGTAGAAATGAAAAGGTTAGCACAGGATAGAGTGGCATGGAGAGCTGCATCAAACCAGTCTATGGGCTGATCACTCAAATAACAACATCGCTTTTGCATTTGAACTGAAAATACCGTGCTCAATTAAATTACTTTATCAATTTCACAATCACCCAACCGTCTAAAATGGTAATACAAGCTAGCGTATGATATCTCCCAATGCAATGATCAGGTTAGAAAAATGAAATCTGTGTTTGCATCACAGTCATGTGTCGTGCATTTGATCCCTAAATCGTTAATTTTTACACAAAAGTGACGATCGGTCGAACTCAGTCACTGAAAAAGCATAAACATTTTAAAAGATCCTTCTACGTGTTACGATACCATTGTATATCGTTTGGAATAGGTATAAATATTTTCCATTTACTCAAAGACTGAAATAATTCCTACTGTATTGTCCCAATCTTGCCACCAAATCTGACAATGCTTGGACTAGCCAGCCCTCTAATAGGTGTCCGGTTCACACTCCCCTAGAGGAATGCCTAATATTGCCGCTATCCGGATTGTGGGGAACATATACTTCGACAGATCGGCATTAATATCGGGTGAAACTATCTACTTAAAGTCGGTTTATTTAGTTACTAAGTTTATTCAAATAAACAGATATGAAACCATAAAATGATAGAACTCAATGAAAGCGACCAATCAGAAAGATACACAAATAAATTTACCATATATCAACAGATGTTCAGAGTCCATCAAGACGCCTAATCAAACGTAGAAACGCTTATAAGTTCAGAATCAAATAACTCGAGTATAACCAGACTAAACTTGAGATTTTATCATAGGCGACTTGTATTTGACTCATGAGAAATGAGTAGCTTGAAAATTCATGTTCGCAGTCACTGTGGTGAAATCCTAACCGTCTTTACGTAATTTTTTTGGGTATTTTCACTTAGCCTACTTGTCTTAATAATCGTACGTGAATCGCAATAACTTATTACAAACAAAATAAAATTACACGCATTCACATAAAACCATCACGTGGATTTCAATTCATCCAGGCAAAACACACATTTTCAACAAATCAAATCAGTAAATTGGCGTGGATCACACACACCTGTTACATCGTGTCATTCGCACAAGTATACACAAAAGAAAACACACACTGACCAAAAGAGATCTTCGCCATTCCAGGTTCATCGTTTCTCATGCATACCGACGCTGATTAACTGTCTGTGAATCTCAACTTACGCTCCCTCATTGATCTTCTCTACTTATTTCCTAGTTGTGCTTCGTCGTTTCCAATTAGGTGCAAACGATCAAAATGGCTACGATTACTCGCTCATATATATTTACTGTGGAAATTCCCTGCATATAAGCAACTATCTAAACAATCCTTGGGGCAATATTTCTCTCGTCAGACGATCCCTATATCAAGTACATTCGGAAGGTCACAGGCTCCTCTAATTCATTAATTCCTCTCAAAGATTCAGATTGCGCTTATCTAAGACGCAGGCAACCACGGCCCCGCCTTCACTTCGAAGAACATGCTACTAAACATAATTATTACTCTCCCCAAGGCCTGTAAATTAATTATCTATTCATGGCACTAATGGCTCTCTATCGAATTCCTATATGAACTTCACAAAAAAATAATTTCACAGTCCTGTATGAACTACACTAACTGACTACTTTATCTTAGCATATAAATGACGATTCTATCCCAAGACCTCCTTCGTCCTAGCTGATTGACTCGCTCGATGATCCCTCTCTGCGTCCAGCAATTATTTAACCACATTCAACTGATGCCAAATTAAGCCTGAGACTCACATCTAATCTAAATTCACATTGGCCCTTGTTCCAGTTTGAACAGACAAGATTTTCAACGATGAGCATAGAAATACAAATAAACTGGAAATGGCAACAATTTCATTCAAAATCTCTCTTAGAGAATAGCTCTCACATCAATGCTTATATTCATAACACTGTGCATGCAAACTACTCAACAGCATTAGACCTGACATGATCTTAGAGGCTGCTATGCTTACTTTATATTTGGCTTGGTCCTTAACATTCCCTTACATACAATTAGTTCAAATTACATGCTTGTTACTTCACTATTTACCACAAATTAAAATTAAATGGGGATGAAATGAGTACGATTCATGGACAATATTATAATCATCTCTATTTAAATTAAATAGCCCCAGTATTTGCCTGGTGTGAAATCACTAAGGATTGATCAAATATCTTTTTTTAATTATGACTACTACGTACAAGAAAACACCTCTAATTAACTATGCAAAGTGTTGCATTCTTAGGAATTTAAACAACTACTCATCTCAGGCAACAGTTTGTCCAAGGCTGAATGTTTTACCCGCACATCTTCACCATCTCGGGATGTTCTGGAAACCCGTTCTTCACGGGTCTGGATCTGATATTTCGTTGCGATTCCTCGCTAATGCTGCTGGTACTGCAATAGGCTGTGCTGTATCTTTCGCTGCTGACTGATTAGTAGCCTAGTAACATTTATATGCATATTTGTGACCGTTAGCTCATTGGCTTAGCTATGAAGTGTTCCTGGCTGCGCTATGATTATATGTCACAATTGGCTAGCGTCAGCTCAGCCGCTAGTTCAATATGTCTCTGCATCCACATAGTTCAGGAATCACGACATCTCCGCGTCGCGATGACCGACAGAACATATCCTCACTCCGTCACTCGTTCTATAATATTGGAATGGAACTCTGCACTTCAGCTTCCACGCGCTCGCGTATTGTTGCATTTTTTGCTCTGTACTTGCACTCGTCGATTTGTCTATGTCTTTCACACATGCACCTGCACTTAAGACTGTCGTCCTGCCGAGTACGTATTAAGATCGCGCGACTCAGTCTGGAAAATTAATTTAGGGCGCACCCTATGTCTGCCGACATGCTCTTCCAAAGTTCAGCTGTACGAAAACAGTTATGTAATGTTAAGGTCTCTGCTGGAGATTGAATGTAGTACTTGACTGCTAATAGACGAGTAAAATCTTATTGATAGATGAAAAGAATGGTAATCCTCCGCTGCGCTCCGAGCTGGCACCTTTTATCACTTCTGTTGCTCCTCCTATGCTAGATTTTCAGATTCAATTCGCGGATTCTCTTCCAATCATATTTCAATCCTTCATCCCGTACTATTTCTCACTTGTTCTGGCTTCAGTTTTGTGTCTGGTGGTTTGGTCACCAAGTTCGATTCCCCTCTGGCATCAGATGACCGGGATCTGGCCTCAATCTGCCCGTTCGTCCTCGTCTTCCGTCCATTCGGGTTGAAAGATGTTATCGAACTCTCGGTTCTCTCTCTAGGTTTGTTTTCTTTATGTAAGACTCTTCCGAAGTTCTTTACAAAAACTATCGGGCGAGTTGGCCGTGCGGCTAGGCGCACTCAGCCATGAGCTTTCGTCCGGGAGATAGTGGGTTCGAACCCTACTCTCGGCAGCCCTGAAGATGTTTTTCCGTGGTTTCCCAATTTCACACCAGGCAAATACTGGGGCTGTACCTTAATTAAGGCCACGGCGGCTTCCTTCCCACTCCTAGCCCTTTCCTATTCCATCGTCGTCAAAAGACATATGCGACGTAAAGCCAACTGTAAGAAAAAAGTACAAAATCCTACATTTTGTTCACCTTTTTAGCACGCATATCCAATCGATCTAGGCTTTGTCTGCTGCGATGAATTGTTTCGCCGAGCAAGCAATACGCTCTTCCATCTCCATACTTTCTTAGCCACCGTTTAAAATGAGTAGGTACATGTTTATGAGCTGTATTGTCGTGTTATTCCCTGTCCGTCCTTTTCCACGCAGCTGTCTCTTTCCTTCCTGACTCGCCGCTAACGTAATCATAAAACTTACATTTATATTTCGTGATTCTGCGAAATTGAACCAATTAATACTTATGTACAACATAATGAGCAGGAATGCATAAGGGCTCAGTATACGTGTCATAATCTTGAACGGCATTTTAAGTTTCCACTGAAGCAGCTGAGAAACCGTTTTTTTTCGTAGATTTTTTGTTTATTTCGAGGTAACGTTGGCCGATTAGTAAAAACTCTCCAAAGAAATTGAATGGATGAAAACCATAACGGTTTAAGTGACATTTTGGTCATTCAGAGAAAAAGGCATTTAAACATCTTAACACTCATATAAAGCATGCTATTTGTAGTTATACCACCCATCACTAGAGCGCAGAATATTACCGCTATCACTTGTATCTCTTTGCTGGTGAAAAGATACATCCCCCGGAGTTACATTCTGCAATTAACTCATTTTTTTAATGTCACTTATACCGTTATGGTTTTCAAATTCGGCTCGCCAGATGCAGGTCTTTTGATCTCACACCCACAGGCGACCTGCGCGTCGTGATGAGAATGAAATGATGATGAAGACAACACACACACACAGCCCCCGTGTCAGCGAAATTAACCAATTATGATTAAAATTATCGACCCTGCCTGGAATAGAACCCGGGCCCCTGTGACCAAAGGCCAGCACGCTAACCATTTAGCCATGGAGTCAGACAATGCGATACACTGAAACATTTAAGCTACAAAATAAAATTGCACAACGGTTACAAATTACAAGTGTAGCATCATAATTAAAAGCAGTCGCAAATAAAATTATTCAAAATATAGGGAAACAATTTAACATTTCCCTCAAGTGCAGCATCAGAATAGCAACGCTGTCACTCTGAAATTTTAATGTAGTCATAAACAGAAAATATCGAGCAACTCATCCCTTGATGAAGTGATAATAATTTAGTGCTAACACCGTACCATCGCATTCTACATTCTAAAACACGACATTAAACTGTTCGTGCTCACTTTTTGGCTTCAAACACTTCAACCCACGGAGTCGAGCACAATGGATTCAGACAGACAATGTAGACTTGGCGAGTGGTAGGTTTACTCCTTTGAGGAACGATCAAACGGAAGTAATACTCTGACTAGAGTTGTGCCAAGCCGTAACCCTCTGTTTGCCTCCTAACGTGAAAACCAAATTGGTTAATGTTTACATACATTAACATAACTTATCAAGTGAATCTGTTGGTTCAAGAAACAGAACGAGGCAGTTTTTGTTCAAAATGGGGAATCCCTTGCACTTTTAGGAGGTTAGTATACATGGCTAGTATGCAGGGCCCATGAAAGTATAAATTTAAGGAAACGTAGAAATGTATACATAAATCTTCTAAACAATTGCCACAATTTTACAGTTAAATTATATCCAATAATATGGGCGACTTTCGTCAACTTCCAATTCACGACCAACAAGACATGTTTCTAGTTAACTGTACTCATACTTTCTTTCTATAGCGGTCTTCTTCTATCAGATGTCTTGCTTTCAGCTCTGGAATTTGATCATACGTGCAGTGTTAGTTTATGCGAAATTGTACATTAATTTATGAACCTATTTTATAAGTGTGATTTTGGCCTGCGACTAATATCGTATCGTTAATCTGGGACAACAGCCTTATTTCTCTCTGGCCATTGTGGAAGTGCTCACAGTCTCCGAGTCTGATTTCCAACTCGTCCATAGATTTTTTGTTATTTAGGTAATATATTTACAACACGTGTTCCACCTACAGGTATATCACGGGATATTTACAGTTATGATAACAACATATGGATAAATTATTGAGGTGAATGGAAGATTTTCTTGAGGAATTCTGTTACTTGGACAGTGTTCCAGTGGTATTTCACAATCGTTGGCAGGGGAGTTAATCTTAGCACAGTTGGTCGTTCTCTTGAGAACGTGGTGCATTCAGTCAACAGGTGTCGAGCTGTCTGTGGAGACTTTTCCGGGCAGTTGCAGAGTGGTGAATCCATTATGTTCATTTTATGGAGATAGGATTTAAAGCGACCATGATTTTTAATACACTGGGTGGTTATGAAGTTGGGCCAGATAGATGAGGACAGTCTGTGTGGTATATTAGGAATGAATAATTTTGTATGGAAGGAATCTTCGGAGCTGGTATATATGGAGTTCCAAATTGTTGTATAGTATTCAGTTAATACTTGTTTGGCATACTTTAGAGGTGGTGATTTGTAGTCTATTGTGATTTATAGCTGGCAGCAATCTTGGAAAGATAGTCAGCTCTCTCGTTCCCCGAAGTCCTGTGTGTCCTTTAATCCAGTAAAGAGTAATCTTGTTGGTTTTCTTGAGGGTCTCTGATTTGAGTGTCGAGAGGATGGGTAGGTTTCTTATTAGCTACGGCAGAAGTAGGAGCTTTTGAGTCAACATGAATAGCATAAGTTGAAGTAGAGTTTTATGTAGTACTATCCATTGCACAGCCGTGATAATGCCCAATAATTCGGCTTGGAATACCGAGCAATTAATATCTAACATTTTTATTTCAATGAAGATTTCCTTCGAGTTTTTCTCGACTACCATTCCTGCTCCGACACGGTTTTGCGTTTTCGATCCGTCTGTGAAGGTAAGGACGTCTGCTTTATCTACAGCTCCTGAAGTATTTATGTTTCTATTATTCTCTCTAGGATGGTTTCTTCTTGGTCTTGTTTGGATTTCAGTTTCTTTGAATGAAGGAACTACTGCGTTTGTGGGTTGACCTCTGGAGACGGCTTTGATGTCGTTATGTAAGAGAATGGCTGCATCTATGAGCATTGTGCAGGCTATGGCTTGCAAAACATTGTTGGAGTCTGTTCTGTATGCCTTTGTGGCAAATATCAGAAAATATCTTTGGATTTATTGCAATTTCAATTTGGCCCTTTTTGATGTGGAGATGCCCCATACTTATGCGGCATACAATATGACGGGTAGAATGCATGATTACATATTTTCATCAAATTATGATAAGTCATACCCCAAGTCGCTTTGGAACATCTGACTAAGTTGTTCCGGATTTGCATTATTTTACTGTCCAGGTGTTGCATGTGCGGGTACCAGCCCATTTTGTTGTCCAGCATTACTCCCAAATACATAATTTTTGACACAACGTTGAGATCCCAAGCTGTAACTGAAGGATTACTGGTATATTCTTCCTTCTTCCTGATATGCATTGGCATTAGTGCTGCTTTTTCCTTAGATATTTCAAGTTTGTGTTTTTCGCACCAAACCCGCACAACTTCGAGGGCTGTCTGAAGCGTGGAAAGAATATGAGAATGAGAAGGATCTCTGAACATGAGCATAACATCATCAGCATAAACAACTATATCCAGATCGGGCTCATTTGATAGCTGTACGATTAAGCCTCTAATGATGACGTTCCATGCAGTGGGACCAGCGATCGAACCTTGGGGACATACTTTTGTGAAGGCTTTTGAGGTTGAAGTCTTTCCTAGGGTGAAGTGAGCTGTGCGATCTTGTAATAAGTCCTTAATGATGTTAAAAATATTTTAAGGGCAGTTTTCTTCCCGTAAGCGACCTAGAATACTAGGGTGCCATGCATAGTCGAAAACACCTACAAAATCTATAGCAGCTTTTCAGTCCAAGTCTTTTACACTGGTGATTACTGACACTGCTTTTATTGCATCTGTAGTGGATCTTCCTGCTGTGAATCCGTATTGTTGTGATGGTACCTGCCCGTTGGCTTGAAGGAAGTAGTTTAACCCCTCCATAGATAGTCTTTCCTGACATTTACCAGGGATTGATAGTAAGCTGATCCCTCGGTGTCCTGCTACTGACTGCAGTTTTCTTCTGCCTACTTTAGGAATTGCTATTGCGTTGGCGTTTTTCCATATTTTAGGGAAGCATCCGAAATTCAAGCAATTATTGAAAATAGTTTCCCAAAAATATGGTAGGGTATTGTGTATACATTTAACTATTGCTCTGTCAATTCCATCGGATCCTGGACACTTTTTATCGTTAAGTTTGGTTATAATATCCTCTACGTCATGGTCTGCAAATTCGAGTTCCGGTTGTGTGTTAGGAGCCCTAAATTTAGAGTTTATCAATCTGATGTTCTGTTGTTCATCATTATCAGAATCCGAGACATCATCCGGAAATAATTTTTAGAGCAGTGCCTTTGCTGTGTCTATCTCTGACGAGTTTGAGGATACATCTGTTAGGGTTAAAGTAGTTGAAGGCAAACGTTTGTTAAAACGTGTTTTACTACCCTTGTAAATTTTCCAAGGAGATTCTTTGAAGTTCTCTGTACAGAATTGTTTCCAGGATTCACGTTTCGCTTTAATGAACTCCAATTTGTATTAGTTTCTGAGGGTTTTAAATTTATTTTCATAGATAATTTTAAGTGTTGGGTTTCTTCTTTTCTTTAATTTTCTTTCTTCTGCGTTAACGTGTTTCCTGAGGGCATTTAACTGAGGAGACCACCAAGGCTAGAAATTATTTGTTTGTAAGAAAGATGGGAAAAAGATTTTATTTATTTCATTAAGTTGTTGCCATATGGATGGAAGAGTGTTTTCCAGGTGTGTTCTTGTGTTAACATTAATTAATTGCGTCATCCATAGATTGCCGATTTGACTGATTTTATGTTGGAATAATTTCCAGTTTTCTACTTGCGTGGAGAATTTTCTAGTAGAGTTGCTGACTTGACGAATTAAGTTTCTAGAGGAGGTGTGAGTAGATAATTCGAAGGAAATAAGGTTATGATCCGATGGAGTGTCTTATTCACTGACGTGCCAGTTCATAATTCTGTGGGCTAAGTTGGTAGATGTGATATCAATCCAGCTATCCCCCTGAGCACCAGAGAATGTGGGACCATCCTTTTTTCATTTATTGCGATCAGACTGTTCGCAGAAAGAAATTCCACAAGTATTCTTCCCCTAGCGTCTGTGATTGGGCTGAACCAGAGACTATTCTTACAGTTGGAGTCTAGACCCCAGATTAAGTTAGCTGGGTGCATGGAATTCAGGAAAACAAGTATGGGTGAGAGATCTCGCCGTAGTGTATCATACGGAGACAGATATGAACTGGCTATATAAATATCCTGATTGCCTGACAAAGCAATGATAACATTATCAACATTGGAGAAACTGTGAAGTAGAAGGTCGTTATTAGACGTGATGTAGTAGGATGTGTAATTTGAAGGAATAAAGCAGGTTATTCCATTATAACAATAGGGTTCTTTGTTGAATAATATGTCAACATTGTTGTGATTTAAAAATAATGATAAATGCGCCATATCAGTTTTGCAGTGATGAGTATTTAATTGTGCACATACAAGAGTATCCATGTTAGAAGTCGGTCTTCCTGCTAATTATTGAATTTATTCTTTGAATTCTGGGGCATTCTTGGTTAAAGGCGCTGTGGTTTATGTCGAGTTTTTTTTGTTGTTTTGTACGAATGAATTGGCTCTGACGCAGTTAGCACAGCGTTGAATTCGTGGGGTATCACAATGTTTCCATTGATGGTCACCGGACCATTTTGATCACTTTTTCTGGTTGGAGCAGAATTCAGAAGTGTGTCCAAATCCTAATCATTTAAAGCATCTAGTGACCATTATGAATTCTTAAACTCTGCACATGTTCCAGATTAGTTTGATTCTTTGGAGTGCAATCACTTCTCTCCTTAAATCCGGGCTCACTTCAGAAACAATATGCCTGGAGTAGTCAAGTTTTGCTTTCGTAAATCTTGTTTTCAGTGTTGGTTCTTTAAGGTGAGTCAAGTTGTTCTGCTGAATGATTATTTCGAAGTCGTCTATATTATTGGGGACGAATTTTAGGAGTACAGTTGGAAGTTTCTTCTTCGGTTGTTCTACAGAGACTGTACTTAATTTTTTAAATCCCATTTCTAAAACTTCACAGTCTGAATTATTGTTGCACTCGAGTAGCAGCTTATTGTTCTCTAAATTTTTCATCCTCTGAATACCAACTTTCAGTGCCTTGGGGTCTATGGATTTCTTAATCAGCTGTTTTATTTCATGTCCATTCATGCTTGGGTCGACCGGTTTTATGATGAGGGAAGCAGATACTTGCTGAATGGAGCCGCTAGGTGTCGATGAGGGGCTGAGTAGTGGGTTTGCCTGAGTGCGATAACTCCTCTGTCCACCGAGAGAATGCGCTAGTTATTAGCTATACAAGCGTGGAGTGCTTCTGTTTTCTGCTGTTACAACTTTCTGTATTGCGACTTCCAAGCCCGAAAACATGCCACTAATTCTATTTTATAGATCGTTCATCTCACTCGCCGATTTTATTGCCTCTTCTTTTAATGTTATGTCTATGTTGCTTCTTGAGTTTAAGGCTTGTTTCACTTTTTCAAAATGATTTAGTACGACAGTCACTAACTCACTACCAGCTTCTTCCGCCATCTTGTTACACGGTCCATAGCTTTAAAGACTTTCGTAGAAATAGCGTTCACTCAGCCTTGTGAATACAGTTGAGAAATTGTTTGACTTACTTGCCGTTATCAAAGGCACGTAGAACAGGTAAGGAGGCTCTCAAATTGCCAACTTTTACTCCATTATCTGCTGTTGTCTTCATTGAGTAACAGTCCTATTTCCAAATCTAAGTCCATTGAAGTATTGTAGATGATAAGGACACAATTCAGTATCATTTTCGTAAAACGTTTCGATATTGCAGGTATGAATAGTGAATTGGAATTAAAACTCTTAAAATATGCATTTATATCTAGTATATGAAGTTACAATTCAGGTTTTGCCCAGAAACCATATTATTCAACACTTGAACTTGGTCAAATTCGAAATGTTCTGAGAATGCAGTGAAATTATTAGAGTAATCAAACTCAAGAATATGGAATTCCCAACAAATTTTGCTACAGACTTTGGGGCATGACTTTCATATCGTCGCTGTTGTGCTAAAACAGCGCATGTGACAAAGATCTTCCATCCTTTATTTCTCTTAAGACCAGTCACGCCTCCCAGCTACATATTGATATGCAGTCGATCAGAACAATTTTCGTTGTGTTCAATTTTCTGGATGAAATTTTAATGGAAAATCAACATTAAATGCATCACATCCTAGGAGTGGGTAAATGTGTCATGCAAACATCCATTCCTACAGAACCGCACAGTAAGGATCATTTTGCTTTACACGCGTGCAAAGGAAAATAAATTCAACGAAACTTCTTCTGATGGACTGCAGATGAATATTTGGCAGTGAGGTGGGGCCAATATTAAGGGAAATAATGGATAGAGAGAGCATTGTCACAATCGTGGTTTTGGCACAGCAGCGACTATGTTACCTCCCGTCTGTTAGGCATTAAATCTCTGCCAAGTACCAGAATCCTAATACACCTGTTCCAGTGTAGTTATCGGTAAAGACTCTTGCTACCGTACTCTACCCGATATTGAGTACCTAAATAATTATTAATAAATATTTATATTTAAATATTTAAATATTAATAAATTATTTACGACTGGCTGTTGGAATCCGTCATTGTCGGGTTGGTTCTTGTAATTACAATGTTAAAGCTATTTTGTGGAAATGAGTGGCTGCAGAAGAGAAAGAGCACTCCTGAAGTAACAGGAACAGCCAGCCAGATAAGTTCACTGCTGATAAGTTTTAGGGGCTTAGGACCTTTCAGGCTGTCATATTATATATTCCCCCAGCTAGCGATATTAGGACAATCGAGACCTAGGCCTTCAATCCCTGACCCCTTTATGACTACCTCGTATTGCAGCTTATAATATCTATATATATAAAATAACATGTCCTGACTGACTGACTGACTGACTGACTGACTGACTGACTGACTGACTGACTGACTGACTGACTGACTGACTGACTGACTGACTGACTGACTGACTGACTGACTGACTGATTCATCATCGCCGAGCCAAAACTAGTGGACATGAAGAAATGAAATTTTGGGGATACATTTATATCATGATGTAGGTGCTCCCTAATGGAGTATATTTGGATGTTCCATCGCCAAAGGAGTGAAGAGAGGCGTGAATTTTTAAAATGGGGATATCTATATCTCAAAAACGTAAAATTTTTCAGACGTAAAAATTGATATTTGGAATCACCTTTAAAAATAAAGAAACACATATTTTTTGTTTTCGGAAAATCCCGTTGGGGGATGAAAAAAGGGGAAAATGGGTTGAACACCTAATATCAGGAGATTTATATCTCAAAAAGTGAAGATGTTACAGACATGATAATTGATATTTGGAATCTTCTTTGAAAACAAAGAAAAACTTATTTTTGTGTTTTTGGATAATCCGATGAATAGGGGATAAACAGGAGTGACAAATGGGGTGAATTTTTAAAATAATATATCTGAAAATTAACTCAGACACGTAACATATTACAGATTTGAAAACCGATGTTTGGTATTGCCTGTAAATATAAAGTTACATAAATATTTTTTTTGGAAAACCCACTTAGGTGGAACTGAAAAGGGGGGTGATTTTCAAAATGAGGGTGTCTACAGTATATATCAAAACTTAACATGTTGCAGATGTGAAAATTGGTATTTGGAATCTCCTTTAACAATAAGGAAACACGTATTCTTTTGTTTTCGGGAAAAACCCATAACGGGGGTGAAAGAATTGAAGAATTAGTTGAATTTTTTGTATGATATGGTATGGATATATACCAAAAATTCTAACGATGTTACAAACGTGAAAACTGATATTTGGAATCTCCTATACAAATTAAGTCACACGCATTTAGGGGGTAGGGAATCAATTTGGTAAGGGGGGATGGAAACGGAGATTAATTCCCTTTGCGAGGATACATATATCTCAAAAACTGAGGATGTTATAGTCGTGATAATTCGTATTTGGAAGCTCCTTTAAAGAAAGGAGTACTGTTTAATTTTGGAAAATTCACTTAAGTGGGGAGTGTTGTCATGAAAAAAAATGAATTCTCTTTCTGGAGAAACTTATATCTCAAAAGTGAAGGTTACAGACATGGAAATTCCTATTTTGAATCTGCTTTAAAAATAAAGAAACACGCATACTTTTTAGGTGGTGTGATACCAACTTAACGGGCGGGGGTGGAGTGAAAATGGAGTTTAATTCTTTCCATGAGGATACTTATATCTCAAAAACTGAAGATGTTTCAGACGTGAAAATTAGTATTTGGAATCTCCTTTATAAATAAAGTAACACGCATTAATTTTTCGGAATATTGACGTCAGGTGTGGTGGGTTGAGTATAAGTAAACAAGGAATTGAAATATGTTTATGAGGATACATTATCTTAAAGACTGAAGTATTCTTCCCCTAGCGTCTGTGATTGGGCTGAACCAGAGACTATGCTTACAGTTGGAGTCTAGACCCCAGATGAAGTTAGCTGGGTGCATGGAATTCAGGAAGACAAGTATGGGTGAGAGATCTCGCCGTAGTGTATCATACGGAGACAGATATGAACTGGCTTCATAAATATCCTGATTGCCTGACAAAGCAATGATAACATTATCAGCAATGGAGAAACTGTGAAGTAGAAGGTCGTTATTAGACGTGATGTAGTAGGATGTGTAATTTGAAGGAATAAAGCAGGTTATTCCATTATAACAATAGGGTTCTTTGTTGAATAATATGTCAACATTGTTGTGATTTAAAAATAATGATAAATGCGCCATATCAGCTTTGCAGTGATGAGTATTTAATTGTGCACATACAAGAGTATCTTTGTTAGAAGTCGGTCTTCCTGCTAATTATTGAATTTTATCTTTGAATTTTTTGTACGAATGAATTGGCTCTGACGCAGTTAGCACAAAGTTGAATTCGTGGGGTATCACAATGTTTCCATTGATGGTCACCGGACCATTTTGATCACTTTTTCTGGTTGGAGCAGAATTCAGAAGTGTGTCCAAATCCTAATCATTTAAAGCATCTAGTGACCATTATGAATTCTTAAACTCTGCACATGTTCCAGATTAGTTTAATTCTTTGGAGTGCAATCAATTCTCTCCTTAAATCCGGCTCACTTCAGAAACAATATGCCTGGAGTAGTCAAGTTTTGCTTTCGAAAATCTTGTTTTCAGTGATGGTTCTTTAAGGTGAGTCAAGTGGTTCTGCTGAATGATTATTTCGGAGTCGTCTATATTATTGGGGACGAATTTTAGGAGTACAGTTGGAAGTTTCTCCTTCGGTTGTTCTACAGAGACTGTACTTAATTTATTAAATTCCATTTCTAAAACTTCACAATCTGAATTATTGTTGCACTCGAGTAGCAGCTTATTGTTCTCTAAATTTTTCATCCTCTGAATACCAACTTTCAGTGCCTTGGGGTCTATGGATTCCTTAATCAGCTGTTTTATTTCATGTCCATTCAAGCTTAGGTCGACCGGTTTTATGATGAGGGAAGCAGATACTTGCTGAATGGGGCCGCTAGGTGTCGAAGAGGGGCTGAGAGGTGGGTTTGCCTGAGTGCGATAACTCCTCTGTCCACCGAGAGAATGCGTTAGTTGTTCGCTATAAAAGCGTGAAGTGCTTCTGTTTTCTGTTGTTACAACTTTCTGTATTGCGAGTTCCAAGCCCGAAAACATGCCACTAATTCTATTTTATAGATCGTTCATCTCACTCGCCGATTTTATTGCCTCTTCCTTTAATGTTATGTCTATGTTGCTTCTTCAGTTTAAGGCTTGTTTCACTTTTTCAAAATGATTTAGTACGACAGTCACTAACTCACTACCAGCTTCTTCCGCCATCTTGTTACACGGTCCATAGCTTTAAAGACTTTCGTAGAAATAGCGTTCACTCAGCCTTGTGAATACAGTTGAGAAATTGTTTGACTTACTTGCCGTTATCAAAGGCACGTAGAACAGGTAAGGAGGCTCTCAAATTGCCAACTTTTACTCCATTATCTGCTGTTGTCTTCATTGAGTAACAGTCCTATTTCCAAATCTAAGTCCATTGAAGTATTGTAGAAGATAAGGACACAATTCAGTATCATTTTCGTAAAACGTTTCGATATTGTAGGTATGAATAGTGAATTGGAATTAAAACTCTTATATCTAGTATATGAAGTTACAATTCAGAAAGGTCGAGTATTTTCTAAATATATTTTTTGCCCAGAAACAATATTATCCAAAACTTGAGCCTGGTCAAATTCCAAATGTTCTGAGAATGCAGTGAAATTATTAGAGTAATCAAACTCAAGAATATGGAATTCCCAACAAATTTCGCTACAGACTTTGGGGTATGACTTTCATATCGTCGCTGCTGTGCTAAAACAGCGCATGTGACAAAGATCTTCCATCCTTTATTTCTCTTAAGACCAGTCACGCCTCCCAGCTACATATTGATATGCAGTCGATCAGAACAATTTTCGTTGTGTTCAATTTTCTGGATGAAATTTTAATGTGAAATGAACCTTAAATGCATCATATCCTAGGAGTGGGTAAATGTGTCATGCAAACATCCATTCCTACAGAACCGCACAGTAAGGTTCATTTTGCTTTACACGCGTGCAAAGGAAAATAAATTCAACGAAACTTCTTCTGATGGACTGCAGATGAATATTTGGCAGTGAGGTGGGGCCAGTATTAAGGGAAATGATGGATAGGGAGAGCATTGTCACGATCGTGGTTTTGGCACAGCAGCGACTATGTTATCTCCCGTCTGTTAGGCATTAAATCTCTGCCAAGTACCAGAATCCTAATACACCTGTTCCAGTGTAGTTATCGGTAAAGACTCTTGCTACCGTACTCTACCCGATATTGAGTACCTAAATAATTATTAATAAATATTTATATTTAAATATTTAAATATTAATAAATTATTTACGACTGGCTGTTGGAATCCGTCATTGTCGGGTTGGTTCTTGTAATTACAATATTAAAGCTATTTTGTGGAAATGAGTGGCTGCAGAAGAGACAGAGCACTCCTGAAGTAACAGGAACAGCCAGCCAGATAAGTTCACTGCTGATAAGTTTTAGGGGCTTAGGACCTTGCAGGCTGTCATATTATATATTCCCCCAGCTAGCGATATTAGGACAATCGAGACCTAGGCCTTCAATCCCTGACCCCTTTATGACTACCTCGTATTGCAGCTTACAATATCTATATATATAAAATAACATGTCCTGACTGACTGACTGACTGACTGACTGATTCATCATCGCCGAACCAAAACTAGTGGACATAAAGAAATGAAATTTTGGGGATATATTTATATTATGATGTAGGTGCTCACTACTAAGGGAGGATTTTTGGATGTTCCATCGCCAAAGGAGTGAAGAGAGGCGTGAATTTTTAAAATGGGGATATCTATATCTCAAAAACTTAAAAGTTTACAGACGTAAAAATTGGCATTTAGAATCTCCTTTAAAAATAATGAAACACATATTTTTTTTTCGGAAAATCCCGTTGGGGGATGAAAAAAGGGGAAAATGGGTTGAACACCTATTATCAGGAGACTTATATCTCCAAAAGCGAAGATGTTACAGACATGATAATTGATATTTGTAATCTCCTTTGGAAACAAAGAAACACTTATTTTTGTGTTTTTGGATAATCCGATGAATAGGGGGTAAACAGGAGTGACAATTGGGGTGAATTTTTAAAATACTATATCTGAAAATTAACTCAGACACGTAACATATTACAGATTTGAAAACCGATGTTTGGTATTTCCTGTAAATGTAAAGATACATCAATATTTTTTTTTTGGAAAACCCAGTTAGGGGGAACTGAAAAGGGGGTGATTTTCAAAATTAGGGTATCTACAGTATATATCAAAACTTAACATGTTGCAGATGTGAAAATTGATATTTGGAATCTCCTTTAGTAATAAGGAAACCCGTATTCTTTGGTTTTCGGGAAAAACCCATAACGGGGGTGAAAGAGTTGAAAAATTAGTTGAATTTTTTGTATGATAATGTATGTATACATACCAAAAATTCTAACGATGATACAAACGTGAAAACTGATATTTGGAATCTCCTATACAAATTAAGGAACACGCATTTAGGGGATCGGGAATCAATTTGGTAAGGGGAGGATGGAAACGGAGATTAATTCCTTTTGCGAGGATACATATATCTCAAAAACTGAGGATGTTAAAGTCGTGATAATTCGTATTTGGAAGCTCCTTTAAAGAAAGGAGTACTGTTTCATTTTGGAAAATTCACTTAAGTGGGGAGTGTGAAAGGAAGTGAAAAAAAATTGAATTCTCTTTCTGGAGAAACTTATATCTCAAAAGTGAAGGTTACAGACATGGAAATTCCTATTTTGAATCTGCTTTAAAAATAAAGAAACACGCAATTTTTAGGTGGTGAGATACCAACTTAACGGGCGGGAGTGGAGTGAAAAAAGGAGTTGAATTCTTTTCATGAGGATACTTAAATCTCAAAAACTGAAGATGTTTCAGACGTGAAAATTAGTATTTGGAATCTCCTTTATAAATAAAGTAACACGCATTATTTTTTCGGAAAATTGACGTAAGGTGTGTGGGGTTGAGAATAAGTAAATAAGGACCTGAAATATGTTTATGAGGATACATTATCTCAATGATTGAAGCTGTTACAGGCGTGAAAGTTGGTATTTTGAATTTCCTTTCAAAATAAAGAAACACGCAGTTTTTGTTTTCGGAAGTCCACTTAAGGCGGGAGAGGGGTGGAAAGAAGTCAAGAAGAAGGAGTTGAATTATTCTTATGAGTATACATTTTCCACAAAAACGTAAGAGGTTACAGACGTACAGACATGAAAACTGGTATTTGGAATCTCCTTTTAAAATAATGAAACACGTATTTTTTTGTTTTCGGAAGTTCCAGTTAAGGGGCTGAAAAGAATTGGGAAATCGGGTGAATTTTTAAAATGAGTACCTATATATCTACATTATATGTAAAAAACTTAACATGTTAGAGACAAGAAACGTGGTATTTGGAAAGTCCTGTAAAAATACTGGAACATGTACCTTTGTGTTTCCGGAGAAGGCACTTAACGGGTGGAGGGGGGGGGGGAAGAAGTGAAAAATAGTTGAATTATTTTTTATGAGGATACATATATTTTAAAATCTGAAGGTGTTACAGACGTGAAAATTGGTATTTGGAACATCCTTTAAAAATAAAGAAACGTGTAGTTTTTTCGGAAAATGCATTTAGATGGGTGCGAGTTTGGGGGAAGAACTTATCAAGGGGTTGAATTCTTTTTTATGGGGATGAATTGAAATGGCGTATGGCTTTTAGTGCCGGGAGTGTCCGAGGACAAGTTCGGCTCGCCGGATGCAGATCTTTTGATTTGACACCCGTAGGTGACCTGCGCGTCGTAATGAGGATGAAATGATGATGAAGACGACACATACACCCAGTCCCCGTGCCAGGGAAATTAACCAATTAAGGTTAAAATTCCCGACCCTGTCGGGAATCGAACCCGGGACTCCTGTGGCCAAAGGCCAGCACGCTAACCATTTAGCCATGGAGCCGGACTTTTATGGGGATACTTACATATATCTCAATAACTGAAGATGTTACAGATGTGGGAAAGGTATTTGGAATCTCCTCTAAAAAATAAACATAACATGTATTTATTTTTCGACTTGAGAGAGGTTTCTTTCTCACATATACAGTTCTATGTCGCACGGTAGTCTTAGCCCCAAAATGTAAACGCACAAGCTTGGTTTAGAAAGTATTTCTGGGGTCAATGAAACTCAATTTTTGTGTGAGTTATCATACTTTAGGAATTTTCAGATAATGTCTTAGTACGATGCCGAGGAACGATTACTTTGATCAAATTACGAAATCCACGCGAGCGGAGCCGCGGATAACTGCTAGTCAATCACTATATCAACCACCAACATCGCCAGTTAGCCGATTCTCGACTTTTGATGTACCTAGAAATAAAAAGGCAAATTCGTGAATGTCGTCATTATCATAGTTCATGGAGTAAAAATATACTTCAGATGAAGGGTTGAAAACTGGTTTGTTGTCATGTAAAAATGTTTAGATGGAACCAATAATGCCGGACATATTAGAAAATACGTTAAAGACTCGCGACTATCTCCGTTATTGTTTCCTGCATGATAGGAATACATGAAATAGTAAAGATCAGTGTAGTTGGATATTTTTTCATGTCGATTTACTTCGCACCGACACAGATAGGTCTTATGACGACGATGGGACAGGAAATGGCTAGGAGTGGGAAGGAAGCGGCCGTGGCCTAAATTAGGGTACAGCCCCAGCATTTGCCTGGTGTGAAAATGGGAAACTACGGAAAACCATCTTCAGGGCTGCCGACAGTGGGGTTCAAACCCACTATCTCCCGAACACTGGACACTGGCCGCACTTAAGCGACTGCAGCTATCGAGCTCGGTATTTGGATAGTTTATCAATGTGTTGCGTGCAGGTTGTGACAACTAGAGCATGCAATATCTACTGTACGATGTAGCAGGTTTCCTTGGTCTTATCATGTAGCACAATATCATGTATATTATATCGTTGGCTTACTTCTAAAATATTGTATGACCCATTGCTCTGCCTGTCCGTTATATTCCTTAAGACTGGTCACGCCTCCCAGCCACGTATTTATATGCAGTCCATGAGAATAATTTGCGTTGTGTTCATTTTTCTGTCCTGATGTGTAAGGGAAAAATAGACCTTACTGTAGGGATGTTGTCTGCAAGCGATTTTACGTACTCCTACAGTATAATAATATATTTAAAGTTCATTTCCCTTTACAGAGCCAACGGCCGAAGCCGTATTGAAACACGGGATCCCGTGAGATCTCCGAATTTAAGCAACATTGGGCGTGGTCGAGATTTGGACGGGTTGCCATGCGCTGTTTCTGGGGAGGGGGGTTAAGGGAATGGAGGAGCAGAAAGGAACTGGCCACCCTACCATGCGTAAACTCCGGCTCAGGCACACCTCTGCGGAGGTTCGGACCTGCCTTTGGGCAGAATACAGCGTTATCTTACCTCCCTTTACACATAAGCACAGGAAAGCGAACACAACGAAAATTGTTCTGATTGGCTACATATCCTCATGTGGCTGGGAGGGGCGACCAGTCATAAGGGATAGGTAGGAAGAGCATTTAGATATACGAGGTTTAATAAGAAAATATTCGATAAGATATCGTCTTATCAGTGATGATACTTCTATTCCAATAAATTCTATATTAATTATTTTCAAGAATTGACGGTGGTGTGTACTTCAAGACGTATGGTGTTGATTACTTAGTGAGCTGATACTGATGAGCCAGTTTGATGGATTATTTCTGCTACTCGATCATACATGTATGTATAGTCCTCGGTTCCTAATAATCGGCATCCGGAGGTGATGTTTTTTATTATCTCGCTAAATGTAGAGTATCGGTGACATAGATCAGCTTCTACCGGATGGTTCTGTAGTATGTAGTTTATAGATGCAATAACTTGGTGCTGGATGGCAAACATAAAGCCTTCTTTTTCGGGTATACTTCTGAGTGAGTCAGCCAGGTGTTCGATTCTCTTTTACCGGGTACCACCCTTCCAAAGCCTTCTGTTTCTATTGTGATATTGCGCTCTGTAATGGGAACCTGAGGTAAGTAATTCTCTGTAGCACTGAGGTTGAGCAATGTTAAAATGTTGTCTGTAGCTGCTGTTGTACTGTGCAAAGGCAGCGGCTGTTTTCTTAGAAAAATCCCTTTTTTCTTCCATTATCGGCATTTAATTGGGTTGAATTTCATATCTTCTGCCAGGTTACATGCTGAGGCCGCCCTCCTACATGGGATACAGACAACTTTCTTAGCCACTTCTTTTATTATTAATCAAAAGTTAATTCTTATTGAACGGTTGAGGCACATAAATGATTACGCTTTTTTAAAGAATGTTGAAACTGCAAAATTCTTCTTATTTTTGGACTTTTCTGTCTTGAAATACTTTGAAATTGGTGATTTTTTGCTACGAATCTAGTTTAATAATTTAATAATTTAGTTCAATAATTTGCTAAGTTGTAGTTATACAGAAGCGAAAGTATAGCTTTCACATGATTTCATTGAACCCTCATTTTTTAAAAGTAATTTTCATAGAAATCTGCGGTTCAAAAGCGCTTGTAGAGAGAGATTAAGTTTTACGGTCATAGTATTGTCCAGTGAGTATGACTCCGTAGAATGTGGTATTTGGTTTATATTAAAGTTTTTTTGTTTTTTCATAAGTGCTCATAACATTTACTTTGAGCGCAGTTTAACTTATCACATCTTCAATATAATGAACCTATAGCTCACAATGGCCGTAAAATATCATTTCGAACGACAGTTTAAGATAATTAACCTAAGGTACGGAACGAAAATTGTACCAAATTCATTCTTACTATTCTTACTATCTGAATTCCACTATGTATATACGTTCTTCTCAGAAGATTAGGTACGAGAAAGGAAAACATTAATCTTGTTAAAACCATAAAAGTCGCTTAATTACAATTTAACTAATTACTTCAGACCCATTATATCATAATACCGTCCTCGTCTGCCGACTTGAAAAAGTGAACTTCCAACAGATGTAAAACACAGATATATCGATGATGATGATGATGATGACTCTTGTTGTTTAAAGGGACCTAACATCTAACGTCATCGACCCTCACAGATATTTCAAAATTCCTTTCACGGAGCTTCATTGGTAGAGGGATATAGATGTGCTATTTCTAACATTGTTAGCGTAGTGCATTCCAACTCCCCCTGTGAGACATATAAACACTCTTCCATTCAATATAAGAGTGACAGAGAACCTACACTGAATCTAATTGGAAATTTTAGAATCTCAAATGATTAATTTCATTTCTATTTTAAGAACTGGTAAGTAGTTGTGCCCGGAATTTCACTCGGCAAAATGTTAGAGTGCAAAGTGGCATCAAGTATCCTCTCATCCGTGATATTTACTTGGAAATTAGGGTTAGTGTGTGTTAAAACCCCTATCAGTAATGAAACTCTTCGGTACACATAAGTAGAGCGACCGCGGGGATAATATTGACACTCGTTGTATCATAACATACATTTCTACTTGAAATTTCTGACCCTAATAATTATTTACAATTACAGTTTAACGAATTATTTCAGATTTCAGACCCGTTATCTCCTAAAACCTTCCTTCGTCTACCGACTTGAGAAACCTTTGTTCTATTATTGAGTCGCCTTTTCCTGTAGCTCACGTTGAAGGGGGAAAGGAGGACAAGGATAGAGAGATGTTGCCTGACTGATACCGGAAGACTTCACTCTCCCAATAATTCGATATTCACAGTTAAGAGGCTGTGAGGTAAAAGAATATTCCGTAGTTGAAGAGTGCCATGTAAGGACTAGACCTTCAGCACTGCATTATAGTGCACTTTCATATAACGTAATGTAACAGTTTTAATATTTATACAATTAATTGCAAGTTTCAGTTGTCAAATGAGAGAGAGTGATGGAAGTTTCTGTTGGTCTAGTTCAGATATTTACTTGTGTACTGTAGTTTACTTTACATTGTATTAAGGCATGATAATATTATAGGCCTACTGAATTCTGAGGAAATGTTTATTATTTTAAATTAGAATAGTAATTGTTCGCTTCTGAGCATCTGGAGGTATTGAAGGAGAAACTAAATTTGATCACCGAAATGCATAGAACTTGAAACAGCATATAGTCGCTTAAGAAACAATACCACTTATCTGGCAGTGCTCTTCCTAGCCACTATTTCCCTTAAGAGTAGTTACGCCTCCCGCCCACATATGCATATGCAGTCCATCAAAACAATTATCTTTATGTTAATTTTTCTTCGGGACAGCCGGCTCCCCATCGTCTTAACCAGCCATATCGAACGTGATGCCTTATGAATAGAACTGGGTCCGTCCTTGGATCTCCATCTTGGCGTCGAAATGTTGTCTCGTAGTCTTCGTCGCTGCTTCTGCTTCTGGAGGTTGTCCAAAACATCCCCTAATTCACTGTGTAGATTAACCTGCTAGTTACTAGAATACTACTGCCGGGGTAATTTCCACTCACCGTGAAAAACCAGTTCCCATTCTGCCACGGAACAACTCTTCTTATCCAACCCCGTAACTAAGTCAAATATTTCCCATTTAAATGCTGGACTGGAAGTAGTGATGTTTATGTCCTCGAAAAACCTATCTAAACAGGCAGGCTACTATGCATTGAAATGATTATCGTAACCGTTTTTTCCCACTGCAAATTGAAAGATTATTGACATCCTCCCAAAGTTTAAAATCTTGAATAGTTTATTTTTTGCTAGTGGCTTTACGCCCCACCGACACAGATAGGTCCTATGGCGACGATGGGACAGGAAAGGGTTAGGAGTCAGAAGTAATCGGCCGTGGCCTTAATTAAGGTACTGCCCCAGCATTTGCCTGGTGTGAAAATGGGAAACCACGGAAAACCATATTCAGGGCTGCCGACAGTGGGATTCGAACCCACTATCTCCCGTATGCAAGCTCACAGAAGCGCGCCCCTAACTTAATTAAAAATGAAATATACTCTGTACTTCCAGATGAAATGACTGATTAATTAAATGACAACTTCAATAAGGGCACATTATGGAATTTCGTTGTACACACTAACACGTAAGCCTATACAATAAGGGTACAACCTTTTTCTTTTTCTCCTCTTAATACTGAAGGTAGTGATTTTTAGTTATTTTCTAACTGTTAGGTTCATTTCAGTGTCGCTAACCATACAGTTTAGGGACCATACTTTCCTTTACGACGTCTTACAGTTTCCTTTAATCTAGCACGTGACACTAAACAGTCACGAAGCTTTGAAAATTGGATTATAAACTAGGATTAGATACCCTATTATTCCAACCATATTTCGTGATTTGAGAGAATTACGAATTGCCACTGTCGTATTGTTAAAATCACCAGTGTTACATTTTCAGGTATAGTTAAAGCATATTTTATTTTTCTGTGTTTTTTTAATCTGTTTGTGTAATACCAGATAAGTAGTATTGTAGCATGTTCGAATAATGCATTTAATAACATAGTTGGTATGAAATGACGAACGCAACATTTTATTAATTACGGTCTTACTTCGACCAATACTTACGTATAGAATTCGATTAGGCTGTCTAAGAAGCAAGAAAAATCTTCATGAACTCCTCCGAAAAGGAAAGCAACATTACCTTCTCTATTAAGATCATTTCAGTTCAAATGGAAGGACATTTTTCGGTATCAACCTAACTTAACCTAACCTTGTCTTGTCACGACATAGACACGGTGTATTCTTACTGACTTACGGTGGCATATGAACATGTCATATATTTGGTAGTTTGTTATTACTGCAGCGTGGTTTCACTTCAGCCCGATAGGTAATAGCAAATTCCAAGAAGGGAGCTGGATTATTTACACAAGGCAAACACCGAAAAAGACGATTATAGTAATGCGTATATGAAAATAAATGCAAAAATATACAACCTTTTACTGAGTGAGGGTGTGACGGAGTGTGTGTATTTCTGTAATTCCTCATTAAGCTTGAAAGCCGACTTAATTATTAATATCTTGATTGATCATTTATTACCATTTACTTCGGTAAGGGAACCTCCATTTTTGATACTTACGTTGAGGTTAGTTTGTTCATGGTCATGTCCCGTGATTTCAATACGTAATTAGCCAAGTTGTCAGCAGTGTTGAGCCATTAAAAAAGAAAATAGGGCTGCAATATCTGCCTTTGTTATATAGCCTTACGTGACGAGTACGATACTAGAATCGATCATACCCCAGTCACTTTTATATTTTCATATTAATTCCTCATTAAGCTTGAAAATCGACTTAATTATTAATATACTCCTTGAAGGTCACGGCACAATATATTGAGTGTCGGAATTTGAAGCGATATATCTTCGTAACTGTATGTTTTTGGACAACGATTGAAAAACGGATAGCTCCCTACATCTCTTGGCTATGTTTTGAAGTCGTTAGGTTATTGTTCTCACCACAGGGAGTGCTGGAAATGAAATGTTTTTAAGCGGATGTCTTTAGCTTTAGCAAGTCAATTGCAAACAGTTGAACATGGCTGCGCGAAGTCGAGCTGACTTGCTTACAAGTGACGATACAGTTCGTGAAATTCTTATGAATACTGAAAGTGAATGTTCAGTATTTGAAGACAGTGGTGAAGACAATGCAGAAGGTATATCTGGAAATAATTCAAGTGGCGAAGACTTAAATGAAAGTGAGGATGAGATCTTACAGCCGCCACGTCCGAAGCGAACGAACGTAAATAAAGCGCCTAGTAATCACAGAGTTTGGGAAGACGAGACTATAACTAACCAATTCACGCCCACCACTTTAGCTTCGATGGCAGTAAGTCAGAAATTCAGAATGTTTCACTGATGAAAAATTCTTCAGAAATTGACAATTTCAAAAGAATTGTTGTCCGCCTCTGTGGTGTAGTGGTTAGTGTGATTAGCTGCCACCCCTAGAGGCACGAAATTTGAAAAATGGTACGACGGATGGAACGGGGTCCACTCAGCCTCGGGAGGTCAAATGAGTAGAGGTGGGTTCGATTCCCACCTCAGCCATCCTGGAAGTGGTCTTCCGTGGTTTCCCACTTCTCCTCCAGGCAAATGCTGGGATGGTACCTAACTTAAATCCACGGCCGTTTCCTTCCCTCTTCCTTGCGTATCCTTTCCAACCTTCCCATCTCCCACCAAGGCCCCTGTTCAGCATAGCAGGTGAGGCCTCCTGGGAGAGGTACTGGTCATTCCCCCCAGTTGTATCCCGACCCAGTGTCTCACACTCCAGGACACTTCCCTTCAGGTGGTTGAGTCCGAGGGAAAAACCAACCCTGGAGGGTAAACAGATTAAGTAAGCAAGTAAAAAATTGTTCCCTGTACCTTGTTTTGAGGATTATCATGCCAGAAAACATTACTAAAAATGATGTTTCACAATTTTTGTGCTCAAACTAATTGTTTGATGTCTTGTCAATATACTAAGTTAAATTCATTCGTTTCATTACAATATAATGTCTCTTGAGTGTTGTTTTGCAAACATGTGCAACAACCTACATTTTGGGGTGTGCAGTGGACTAAGAACCTGACTCTCAAAGGGTTATCTCGATTGATCATTTATTACCATTTACTTCGGTAAGGGAACCTCCATTTTTGATACTTACGTTGATCTTACTTTAAAACAAACTTGCTCTAGCCCGTACATTAATCCACTGTGCACTGTAAACAGTTAGTGTCGTCAGTGGAGGAATTAAAAGCACGTATATCTACGTTAAAATTAGGTATTTTGATATTCCTTTCCGAAAGCCAAATGCACTGAAATTGTGAAATGGAACTTGGCTAGCAATAACGACCTTACACAGTAATATCATTATCATGTTTCAACAGGTACTGGAAGAGGTGAAATCAGTCTTATTCCTCTAATGTCTAGCAGTTATTCTCTGCAGTTTAAGTGACTTAAATTCCACACAAGTGTCTCTTTTTCCACATTGCACAAGAAAAACCACAATGTTAAACACTCACACCAACAGTGTCAGCAGGATATTTCTTGCACGACCAATTGTATGTTACTTACTCATGAGTTAGGTCCCCTAGTTCTCCTTTATATATTCACCAAGTGGTTAGAACAAAAATATTAATACCAGTGATTCCACTAGCAAGACAATTACAGAACGAAAACCTATACGTTTCTCAGAAGTATCCATAAAATATTTCACATGTTCTAGACTGATCCCCCCTTCAGGTTAATAGTTTACTTCCTAAGGAACCTTCCTTTCATAGAAAAAACCGCCATGTTATTACTTTTATTCCACCGCGAATAAGATTTCTCTCCTCCATTTACCTCAACTACCAGCATGGCCGACTTCTTGAAGATAGGTACGATCGACAATTTTAATTAAATACTGAAGGCAAACCTGAGACGAGACTTATATTACTGGGAAGCAAAGGACATAGTGTGTTCCTAGATACTTAAATCTAAGGAGACGGATCATGAAACAGGCTTTCACGGATCAAATTGGCTGTGCGATTCGCATCACTAATCTGCGAGCTTGCATTCAGGAGATGGCGTATTTCGAGACCTCATCAGCAGCCCTGAGAGTAGTTTTCCGTGATTTCCCGTTTTAACACCAGGCAAATGCAGGGGATGTACCTTAGTTAATGCCATGGCCGCTTCCTTCTCAGTCGCAGCACTTTGCAACCTCGGGTCATCGAAAACCATCCGAGTGTTGTTGCGGCAGTAAGGCCCGTATTCACAACCGCGAGTAAAAGCTCTTTTCTTTGTTTAATGCTACGTAAACCGAGATCACAGTCAAGTTTGTATTCACCAACAATATTGTCACGGATAACGGGTATTATCTTGGTTTAAAATTCTACCGGAGGTTGGTTGGCCGGTAAAATGGGAAATCTAAGATAATAGCTTTCCAAGATGGCTGCTCTTAGACGGCTGGAATATCTAATTGCTACACAAAATCAAACGAAGAGTAATATGATCAAGATTATGCAATTAATAAACGTCCTGGGTGGATAAAAGTACGTACGATATATTTCGAGGACTACAATGACACTGATTTTCAGACACATTTTTGGTTATCTAAAGCTTCGACACTGTCAAGCATTATACATGATCGAACATAACCCGGAATTCCCAACACATAGGTAGGTTTAAAATGAATTCTCGATTATAGCTTACAGTATATCTTGTACGGTACGCGACTGAGTGACTTTAAAATGAAGAATTAAGGAATGCTGCCTTATATTTTGAGTGAAATATGCAATGTGTAGGCTATAATTTGTTTTCATATTATCTCTGTTCCTAATGCTTCCTGCACAAAATTCAATAACAATTCACTCTCTTTGAATGACATATTAGGCTCAATAGCCGACATAATTTATGCAAATTATTTGCAAATCCCGAATGGAATCAAAAACTTGTTTACATTTCGATACTGGTGGAAGCACGTAATCATTTGTTTTCCGTGCGTCAGTATGAAAAATTTGGGGTTAAAAACTCAGATTGAAACGAAAACTTCGTTTAGGTAAACCGAGTTAATAAATTCTGTGGTGGATACGGAAATGAGCTTTATCGGATATGAAGACATTATCCGAGTTTTGGAAATCTAAGATAACAGTAAAAGTAACTGACGTTTGTAAGTACGGGCCTAAACCACCAACCAAAAACAAAAACGAAAAATAGACCTCTGATCTTAGGTCGCATCGAGTATATATTTTGTTTGTTTGCTAGTTATTTTACGTCGCACCGACACAGATAGGTCTTATGGCGACGATGGGACAGGGAAGGGCTAGGAGGGGGAAGGAAGCAGCCGCGGCCTTAATTAAGGTACAGCCCCAGCATTTGCCTGATGTGAAAGTGGGAAACCACGGAAAACCATCTTCAGGGCTGCCGACAGTGGGATTCGAACCCACTATCTCCCGAATACTGGATACTGGGCGCACTTAAGCGACTGCAGCTATCGAGCTCGGTGAGTATATTTTATGCATACTAAAGAGAAGTACATTAAAGAATAAAGTAGCCCAACACAACACCGGTGGGACGCGAAACCAAAGCCTTGGAATCGCAATCAACAAAGCAAAGATGACAATACTATGGTAGCTCAATCCGTGGAACATGCGAAGTGAAATCTGAGAACTATATGTTGGAGTTCACATGATGTCCAGCTAACGAATTTTACTCTGTACGTAACACTTCCTTGTCATATAAAATACGTATTTGACACAACCTAATACCTGAAAGTCTATTTTAAGGCCAGAGATAGATAAAGGTCACTTTCTCCAAATAGGCTATTCGTTTTCGGTTTCACACTTGTTCACATACAGGTGGCATATGAATACTTCCTGTGGGGGCCGTAAGAGAAAGAAAACATGTTGCTCGTGATTCGTGTTGTGTATTTTATTGTGTTGCGTGTGTACTAACTCCTCACGTTTCTTGCAATGAATCGCAAATTTACAGGAGTTCAACGTGCCTATGTGGTACAATGTTGGCGGAAACAGAATAATCACAGCGTTGGTGGTAGAAGACTTAGAGTAGAGATTTCTTTTTTTTTTCTATTAATGCCGCGAGAATTAATGAAAACTTTGAAATAAACCATTTGATGAAAGATGTAATATGATGGATCTACCGCATCATCTATCTCATCGTCGCTGTAAGACCTATCTGTGTTGGTGCGACGTAAAACAAATAGCAAAAAATAAAAGATGATCTGAAATTGAGTCCATATCAGCCACTGCTTTTGCAAACTCAACACGAAGATGACCCATACTGTCGCTTAGAAGCTTTCGGAATGGTTTTGCATTCAACATGAAGCCGATATTGACGTTTGGAAATCAGTTCTGTGCAGAGAAGAAGCTATATTACAGTTGAAAGGCCGAGTAAACCGGTACAATGTTGTTTACAATGCTCTCGACTACCTATATGAAAGTTTCTCGAAAGAGAACGATTACCAGCGATTAATTTCTTGTGGCGGTTATTCAAGAACTTAAGGAAGTCCACGTTTCTCTCAGTTGCAGTCTATATGGCCACAGAATGGTGCACCTTATTATTCTGGTATAGGAATGAAACATTTCTTCAACCAACAATTAGATTAATAGATTGTCCACCCAGATCATATGACCGAAAACGTGTGGGTTTATTTTTTACTTAGGGGTATCGTAAGATAAAGCAACAGCTGGTACAACTGCTGTTTGAAAATAAATTAACCCTCAAACACACGCGTGCGGGGTGGAATCCACCCCAGGTCATTTTATTTCCTAGTGATATGTACAAATAACTTTACTGTGCTCTCCCCGCTCTTGTACTTTTCTGGCTGGATCCTCGCAGAATGAGTCACTCTTACATAATCTATCTTAAAATCTCAAATTAATACAGTAATTCATATTTTACAATACAATGATATGTGGGGTGGAAAGCACCCCTACGCGTGTGTCTGCGTCCTAAGATGTGGCGCGTGTGCTTGAGGGTTAATCAAGGTGTTCAATTATGTACTGTTATCCCTAAGTCGGTGATGTGAATTGCCTATTACAAAACGAAGTCTTCATTTTGAGGAAATAAATAATTGAACGTTTCATATTTTTGTGGAGAGTGACTTTCAGTCCCACCCTATGTAATACGAACGTGAATGTTACATACGAAAGTACATTGTTAAAGAGTCGTAAAGGTGAATTATCTAAGATATCGTCGCTGCCGGGACAAAACCTCCTATGTGAAATATTTTAGCTTAGAACTCTGGCCGGTAAGGTTCTGTCATCTAAGGTGCAATATTGTGTGAATATTATCAAGGCATTCTCGCTCTTCATAACATATGTACTGCGGGTCAGTATATCTCCAAAATATTAATCACATAGCAGGTTTTGTCCCGGCAACGACGATATCGTTGTGGTGGAATTGTTCTATAAACAAGAAATGAAATTATTTTCTCCAGCATGTTTTATAGAGATACTGTGAACAGCTTGTTAACCAACAAAAGAGCGGGTAAATCTGAGTACATTATTAACCACGTGAACGACCTTATCGTGGTATTAGTTGCAATGTAGGTTTTCCTGTGACCAGAGAACTATATTTCAATACTTCATCACTATCATTCTAATTCATATTTATAATACCATGCTACAATTCCCTAATATGTGTTGTGCGTATCCATTATTTTAATTTCTTGTTCAGATGGGTAGTCGTATTTGTGGCCTAATTAGAAATCCTCGTATCTCCCAATGCTCTTCCAGTCCATTACTTCCCTTAAGACTGGTCAGGCCTCCCAGCCACATATGTAGTCCACCAGTCCAATTTTCGTTGTGTTCATTTTCCTCTGCTAGTGTGTAAAGGAAAAATAACCCTAAATACATTATACTGTAGGAGTGCGTAAATACTTCACGCAGACATACATTCCTATAGTAGGGTACGGAAAGGGTTATTTTCCTTTTCACATGGGCATAGGGAAATGAACCCAATGAAAATTGTTCTGATGGACTACATAATCCATATGCGGCTAGGAGGCGTGATAAGTCGTAAGAGAAATAATGGATATGAAGAGCATTGGAAGATACGAGGTTTTCTAATTAGGCTGACGATACGTGATTTATTAGCTCACACTGGGAAGAAATCTGTTGTGAATTAAGAGAGGCTGCGTTAGTGCTCCGTTTTAAAGGTGAAATTAAGAAGCTGTCCACTAAGTGTTATTTCATGGGCGTCTATCTGTATGATAGTACTCTTTGTCCTTTGAGTTCATGGCTCATGTGATGTACATAGGTTATCAAGCGCATTAACCCTCTTCTAGTACTCTAAACTTCCTTCACGGGCACAAATACTGGGCGAGCACCAGCCATCTTGGCCTTCTAGACGTCAGACTGTTCTGGCGAGACGAGGCATTGGCAAGTATCTACGAAACAACTGGTGATAGTTCAGTGGTGTTCAATATAAAATGAAATTAAGTTCACTGTGAAAGGCATTTTAAAAAAAGAAGTCAGTTAAATTATTCATTCGTAGCAAGGGATATTTCTACCTACAATGGTAATGACAAGTCTTAGGTAACTGCCAATATCGTGAACATACTCTTGCGAGGAATCCAGAATAGACAGAGTGACTCCATAATTCCGACATTTCATCAAGAGACGCTAGGACCTTGAATAAACCATGAACCAGTATAGCTAGACGAAAGCTTGCCACGGCTTCTTCATGGTATTAGCAAATTAATAATTGACAGTGTACAACATACTGTACGTATATACCTGATGTTGCATAAAAGAACCCTTTAAAGCAAAGGTAGCATCCCTGAGAGTGATATTCCGTGCTGCAGTACATAAGAAATATGATATAAATATCCAAATAATTATAAAAGTGAGTGACAATTGGTACATTTCGTTTGAGGGACTTGTATGGTTAAGTATATGACCTCCAATATGCCTACTGTACTAACAATGCTGAGTGAGGAGATATTTACCCACCTTTATACTTTCGACCGGAGGTAGGATATTATTATTATTATTATTATTATTATTATTATTATTATTATTATTATTATTATTATTATTATTATTATTATTCCACTGTCGATGAACCGGGAGAATACTGATAAATGACGACTAAATTAAGAATGCAAGACTATTCAGCTACCATTATAGCAGCTAAATCACAGCAATGTAATACAATATACGTAACAGGATTAAGCAGAGACATCATTTACACCAGAAGAGAAGTTGCATAGCTCCAGTTTCTTCAATCCCGTAACTTTTATTTCTTGAATTATTGCAACATATTTATAATTCTTCTGAATCTAATGATTTAGTAGAGTGTTATGATGAAGATTGTTGACTCAGATCTAAGTTTAAAAATCAGGGCATACAGGTACTTAAAGATTCGTTTAATATTTTAAATTTGAACTTCTACCTCATAAATATATCCTGACCTACAAATTTTAGTGATGTTTGAATAATCTCATCTTTACCGGAACATCAACTGCAGTATTCCCCTTCAAGATGGTTACGCAATAGAGGTTCTTACTTTCATGATGAAATTCATACTGGTGCTATATAATTTGTGGCTGACGTCTTAGTGCCTGTGCCGCCAAGGAAATGGAGATCAGGTTGTGAATTATTTACCAGTGTTGGAGAGGAGAACGGCTGTCTCCTGGAACATGGGTAGTAAATGGAGTCTTATTCCGTTCCCGTAAATGACTGGTCATTGGAAGTAGACCGAACTTCAAAATTATATCCCAATTAGTTCACCATACAGGTACATTTTTAATATTATTATTTTTCTATCAGAATGTTATTTATTCAATATGCGCCCAACCAGTTTTCCAATAGAAATGCATATAAGATGCCTTTTACTTCCACACTTTTCAATGGAAAAGTAGATCATAGAAATAGGGAGCCGCGTTCGTAGTGGTTCGTATTTCTATGGAAAAAGTAATCGATATCGGCCTGTGTGGTGTAGTGGATGGTGTGATTAGGGTCGGACACGAACTGCGCAATTCGGAAAAGGTAGAAAAAGTGTCCACTAATCCCTGTACCCGAATTACGCAACTAACCCTCCAGGTAAAAGGGCACGTGCATTTCCGCCAAACGGGTGCGTCCGACTACCTTGTAGCTGGAGGCAGAGAAGAGCATAGAAGTAGTTAATCTAGTGCTGAGAAAGTAAGTTACTGAAAAGTACTGTTAGACATGTAGCATAGAGATTCTAAAGATGGACAACAGTGTAAAAATTTACATTCAGACATTGCAGGAAAGGGAAATCCACTGGTTAATAAGGTTGGGGATGCTCGAAGAGGAACTGCAATGCCAAACTTTTTACATTGGGAAGTGATCATATTTGGTCTAGGCACGTGGGAAATCACAAACATGATCCCTCTTCAGTACAAGAAATTGGCAGGAAATCAGTAAACGAATGCAGTAAAAAGGAAAGCTGAAGATGATTTCGACGAGTGTCCGGCAAAAAGAGCTGTTTGAGCAGTGACAAGGTCAGCGTATCTCATCGAGACATTACAAGACATAGGAGGTATCATCCGAAATTGTATAAATTAGTACATGAGGTACCCTTGGCCGTCAATGCCGTCAACACAAACACGATAAAATATGAAGAAATTTGGCTGATAAATTATCTCAACATGGGTTTGATAATTTTTTAAACGGAATAACATCTTCGCTACTTGTGTGGAAAGGACACAGTGTTGGTGGATAGCACCTTTGAGCATGCTCCTAAGTTTTCTAGCATTTATTTAGAATTCATGGGCATCGCGATGTAATGTATTGTGACCGTTCACGGTACTTTAGATACCATATCGTGACATCCCATATCAATAATATGCCGTTTTCCGCGTCATTCAACGACGTTTAGCCGCAAAGCTAGCAGACCACAGCGCTGCACGGTATACGAACGATGCGCTGCTACTTCAGAGGACAAGAGGCTCTGTGCGCGTAATGACAAGGACGAGTCATACGCTAGCCAGCAATTAGGATGTTTCTCTCTCCTGTACGAGTGAGTTGGAAGGAGTAGAGGGTCATGTGACAGCCCGCGAGCCATGCTTAATAAGTCGGGTTAACCTAGGGAGAAGTAACTCCCTAAATATTTGTTGGTGAATTTAGTGATACCAACCAAAACCTTCATTTGATTCAGAATTTTCAATATTAATAATAATAAGAAGAATCATGTGATTATTGACTTACGCATCTAATATTCATGAATAAGAGCTTGTCATGATCAAGGAATTATTTAGTTAAAGATGACACTGAAACATCTTCCAGATATTCAACTTATCATTGATTACGTGATCTGAATCGGTGCAGAGAATTACAGAACGTCGTCACAGGTCTGGCGGGGTGAGCCTATCCTGGAGTTTGGCAAGACGCAAGTCAATCATTGCACAAGTGGTAAATGACGCTTTGGCGATTATAATTAAACCGCCGATCCTAAGAGAATAAGATTCGATCAGTAAAATATGGAAGGTCAGAGCTATCTTTTGATATGCAGATCAACGCCGACAAACGGCTTTTTACGGAAGTAACCCCCGACATGAAGGCGTAGTTAGCTCCCACTCTTGATTTTTTCCTCTGTCTTACAAAAGAAATCGGACAGGAGACCACTTACCCACTATCTACTGTGTCTCCGTGCTGTTCAGACGTGTTAATATTTTGCACGACCTGTGAGATTGTGTAATACTTTCATTAAGTGATGAAGTACTGCAATTGTGAAATTTAACTAGCAGAAGTACTGCATAAATCATTATTTAATCGCAGTGCACTTATTGACGTGCACTTATTGTGTAAATTTCGTGTATTTATAACATTTTGTATCATGGTGTAATCACCGAGGATAGTGAACGAGGAATAACCCACCTGTTATGAGCTGCGTAGCATTCAAGCTACTGTTATATATGTTCGATGGATTCGTGTGTGGCTAGATTAATTCACTACTAGTCAAATACAGTGTAGTGTTGCGGTAGCATTGTTGGAATTACAATTAGAACGTTGAAAAGGTGAATTTGTTCAGGAAATTGTGACTCACGCATAATAATAATAATAATAATAATAATAATAATAATAATAATAATAATAATAATAATAATAATTTGGGCAGCGTCTGCTGAAAGTACAAACGTGGATGTGAGTTGTCTTACATTGTGAGGGGATGTGAAATAAGCAAGTGAATACGTGATAGTTCAGCAATATTGGGATAAATTTAACCTTGCCTGAGTGTAGTGCGTATTACAAGTTGACCCAATTATAACCATAGTGTTTTCCCCTTTGCATATTGGAACGAGTGATCGCTGGTCTGGGAAGAGAATACACGAGTCACTTACCTACCCAGAATCTCATTGTGTTTGATACCTCCAGGATTATTATGCGTGGTGAAGTCTACAAGATGAAGCTCATCCCGGAAACGAACCAATGCCCTCACGACATCAAAGGCAGCAAGATGATGGCTTAAGCTGTTATGAGTGTGCTTCCCTCGGACAAGAATGATCACCCTAGATAAGTGCATTTTCAAATTTACTATGTTTGAAAGTCATTTCCCTCCTGTACATAGTTAGAATTAGCATGTCAAGTAGATTAAAAATGTGAATGATGATCGCAGGCTGTTCGAAGGGATTAAAACTTTTAGCTTGTGTAGTAGGAAGTTTGTTACTGGCATGATGACCAGCAGTTAATTTAAACCCCTTGGAAAGTAATGCATGTTAGTTATAAGATTCCTGTAATGATTTATTTTTGTCTTCAAGAAGTGTTGTGATGGATGGAAGTGGTATCCATCTAGGTAATCCCAAATCTTATGATAAAATGAGATGCTCTGCCTCTTCAAAGAATACGAGGATGACTTGTATGTCATGTATAAGACGGAGCATTTGAGGAGTTCAAATGATGATTTTAGATGCGAGTATAATTTCTGGATCGTGAATTTAATATGAAATTTTTTTAGAATGTTATGAATTAATATCCCTTATGTAAATATATGCGAGAGTTTGTGGTATTGAGCCGGAAGTGATGGTCGGTGAATATTTGTCGGTTGATAGTCAAGGCGATATAAATATGTGCCAGAGATAATTTATACAAAGCGTGAAGAATTGCACCACGCTAGTTATATTGGGATTAGGTTGAATAGAACCATGTGAGAATTGACATGTTAGCGTTGAGCTTGAAGAAGCCGTGTTGGCCCGAATTTTATATCGAGGCAGCTTATTAAAGAGAGATATCTTCCCCCGACTGTATGAAAGGGAGGCGTACGAAAGTACCGTTACGCTAGAGAAAGTGCCAGCTGGGTACAAGGGCTGATGAAGCTGTGGGCACGGTACAAGCCTTGACTGTGGAGTGTTGAGTGACCATTCACTTTCTAACAATATCCGACGGACATTTACGCATAGAGTAGTTAATTGTCACCTCAATTGAATTAATATATTAGGAACAATAGACTTCCTCCCAATTTATTTTGTTCATTCCATCCGATCTAGAAATTCAAAACATGCATCCTGCAGTGAGAAGACCATGCGTTCGACCCCCATCTAGGGCAACGTGTATAATTGCTATTATTTTTGGTAATGGAAGGACCATTCCCTCCATATAATCTTGTATATATGATAAAGGGTCATATTATATGTTTGGTAGTAGTTGAGTGTATTATTACATGTAAAATGTCGTGTTATTGTCCACGCGTCAGCCATAAGCTAAGTATTATTTTATGTTAATTGATCAAATGGTATTATTTTTTAATCCCGGCGAAATATGCCTATGCGATTAGTTACACCTTTGTAAATAATAATGAAGTTAGTTATTAGGGCTGTACATGACTTTCAGATATCTTGGAATGTGCTTGTCATAATTAACATACTGTCTTAATCCTTGATCGCGTAATGATATGATCACAAGAAATTATAATATTTCAAAACTCAAGTTCATGAATAGAAAGCTGGGATGATATCCAGAGGGGTGATCATTATAGTGCCGATTATTATGTATAATTAATTGATTAATTAATTAATAAATGCCTAACAATGTTGTGAATAATAGAGGTAGTAACAAGTGAAAGGCCTCTAAATATCGGGATTATTGGTGTGGAATACTAATTCCACAAGACAATTAAATAATAATTTCATCAATATGAATCCCGCCTTTTTTTAATTTTTGTGATTCAGATGATATACGGCACATTTCGTTTCAGTTGTGGATGTTCTTTCTCAGTTGATAATAAATCTGATATTCATAGAACTTTAAAACATCATTCTTCTGATTTAGTAGTGACGTTGTATTCCTCTTCTATATTGAGATCCCTACTTATAAATAATTTATTTCATGCCCATTAGTCCGAACGTACCACAGACCTGGAATGCTCTAAAATTATAGCCGTGGTTATTCTGAAGTAGGGATGATGAGAATTCGATTCTAGGGCCGTTCGTCGAAGATCTCATCACGTATTTTCCATTCGGCCGATGCACTCACGAATTATTATTATTATTATTGTGCACTGAAGCCCCGGACAGGCACAGTATATCCCACTGGTTTTCTGTTGTGTTTTTTTGGAAGTTGTTTTACGTCGCACCGGCACAGATAGGTCTTATGACGACGATGGGACAGGAATGGGCTAGGAGTGGGAAGGAAGCGGCCGTGGGCTTAATTAAGGTAGAGCCCCAGCATTTGCCTGGTGTGAAAATGGGAAAACACGGAAAACCATATTCAGGGCTGCCGAAAATGGGGTTCGAACCCACTATCTCCCGAATGCTGGATACTGGGCGCACTTAAGCGACTGCAGTTATCGAGCTCGGTTTTCTGTTTGTTGAAAGATAAGAAGATGGCCACTTATATTAGTGTTCCCGACTCAGGAATATTCCAACAGAGAAATATGTTTCGAACCGAAGACTTTCGTTGTTGACTTTGAGGTAGCAATCCGCGGAGCCATTCATTCAATCTTTCCACAGAGTGAGATATTTGGCTGCAGATTTCATCTAGCCCAAGCTTGGTAACATTTTCTTTCCTTTTTATCTTAAAAGTTCATTTCTGTGATACAAATTCATGAACTTTGTAGTCGGTGGTGGACATTGATCACTCCACAATAAAATAATTGAACTATGCGCGAGCTCAAAACACTGATTTAGGTCAAAAACAAACAACAAAAAGAAAACGTGTATATGATTCAAGTTCATTTTTGAAAGTTAGATAATGTTATATGGATTACATATTACATTCTTGAATGTCTTTCCATTCTCATGTTTCAGTCACAAAACAGTACATAAAACCTTCGAATATCGTACTCCTTGACAAAACTTCATGTCCCGTTAGTCAACATTGCAGTGTTTCGCCCTCCCTGAATTAAAGGTGTGAGGAGAACGTAGCTCTGTTACATAATCCTTGAACACGTTTTGAAATCTATAATTTTTACTAGGTTGAGGAAAATTCAGATGCTAGGACTTGGACCAATTTACAAGGAAACCGAGAGTGAAATAGGGAAGTGGCTACATTACTGCTTCTCTCTTACTTGAAACGTAAAGAAGTAGAAGATTTGCTTTGCGATCTAATGAGCGTCATGCCAGAAAGTCCATTACTCTCAAAGTTCGCAGGCTACATCATAGAAAATTATATTGATTAGGAAAATGCATCTTTCTGACCTTGTATTTGGGCAGACAAGTCCTCTGCACTTTGGAGAACGACAAACGCGTACGGGAGTTTTCATTCTCGTTTTAACTCATCGTTTGAATCGGCTCACCCTCACATTTACATTTTTGTGAATTACTTGAGAAGAGTACAAACAGACTCTTACATTCGTATGAATATTGTCAGCTCTGGGTCCGTACCAAAACTGACAAAAAGCCCAAAGAGAGACAAGTATTCATCCAGGACTAAATTGTGTAAAGGACAGATTGTACTTTGTGAAATGTGTTTCGTTCAAAGTTTCGTACAAAGTTTTATTATCATTGAGTTAAATACATATTCTGAATATTCAGGCTTCAGGAAGGGGTTCGGCCGTAAGACAGGGCGACCATAGAGGTATGTGAAAAATTGGTAGAAAAAGAAGAAGAAGAAGACGAAGAAGAAGAAGAAAGATATTTTTAAGCCAAGGATAACATTTGGTTGACGAGAAATTATTTAAGGAAAACAGAGGATATAATATAATAGCGAATTTGAAATGTAAGTGCTTTCTGAATCCAACCTTATATGGAAGGATGTAATCACTAATTGCGTGTTTTTATGGTGGTTTGTAGTGTGGTATGCTTTTTGAATATGATGAGGAGAGTGTTGGGACGGACAAATACACCCAGTCCCCATCCCAGAAGAGACCGAGCTGGATAGCTGCAGTCGCTTAAGTGCGGCTAGTATCCAGTATTCGGGAGATAGTGGGTTCGAACCTCCCCGTCGGCAGACTTGAAGATGGTTTTCCGTGGTTTCCCATGTTCACACCAGAACGTGCCAGAGGAATTAATCAGAAGCGATTAACATCCCCGATCCGGCCGGGAATCGAACCTGGTACCCTCTGAATCGAAGGTCAGAACGCTGACCATTCAGCAATGAGTCGGACCCTTGGCTTAAAAATATATTCTGAACTAAAGTACTTGCAGTTGAAGCTTGTTATTGTACAGGTTACTTATGTGTTGTCCGAATCCATGGCTAAATGATTCACGTGCTGGCTTTTGGTCCAAGGGGTCCCGGTTTCAAGTCGATTCCCGCGCATTCGATAGACGCGCAAATTGCCTATACGGCGTCGACTCGAAAGACCTGTATCAGGCCCCTTCGGAGTTCATACGCCATTATTACTGGTGTGTTGCGGGAAGTGAGCAAGAGAAAATCACAGGTCTGCTGCTAGTTGCGCAGTTTGTGTACTGGCGGTACGGGCAGTTTTGAGCAAGTTGCGGAGTTCGTGTGAGCCGGTGATTAGTTTCAATCCCCGAAGAGCCGGGTTCCATCTCCGGCTCTGCCACGAAATTTGAAAAGTGGTACGAGGACTGGAATGGGATCCACTCAGCTTCGGGAAGTCAACTGAGTAGAGGGGGTTCGATTCTTACCTGAGCCCTCCTAGAAGTGGTTTCCCGCTTCTTCTCCAGGCAAATGCCGGGATGGTACCTGACTTATGGCCACGGCCACTTCTTTCTCTCTATCTTGCCTATCCCTTCCAATCATTCCATACCTCACAAAGCCCCGATCATCATAGAACGTAAGGCCGCCAGGGAGATGTACTGTTCCTCCTCCCCATTTGTATCCCTGACAAAATATCTCACAGTCCAAGTAACTGCACTTGAGGCAGTAGAGGTTAGATCCCTCGCTGAGAAAGGGTAAAACCAACCCTTGGGGATAAATGGACTAAATCAAAAAATAAAATAAAAATGTATCGGTAGAATCTGACACCGTTATGTTAGTACGTATGTACCAACGGGGACTTCACGAAAGCCCTAGATCTGGAATAAAATTTTTGGCTTTTAATTCAGAGTTTGAACACAACGTAAATTGCCAGGTGTATTTGGATAATTGCTGGGAGAATAAATTTAATACTGTACTTGATGCCTTCCAAGTTCTGCCTCACTAACCCTGTAGTGTACGAGGAGTAGTTCATGTTGAAGGATTTAAGTTCTGGACTGAATATTAAGCTGATTTCACTGGGCTTTGCGAAGGAGATTGAGAAGTTATCAAATGAAAGATGTAAAATAAATTTTCAATTATAAGGTGTAAGAAAGCAGGAACTGTTACGCTGACCATGTGTTACACTACGAATCTGTGAATCGAATACTTCATTTTTACGACCCCATTTTACTTCTAATTAACATCCATCTTACTAGATCTTGTTAAGTAGCCTACATATGAAATATGCCAAAGGGATGTTATAGGCACAACAAAAATGACGATAGACTGATCTCCACCCGCTTTAAAGAACATATCCGGCACACTAAAAACCAATATACAGATATTTCAGCTGTAGCCAAGAATTTCTACAAAACAAGACACGAAATATCATTTGACAGGACCTAGATCCTCGCAATTATCCCTTGGAATCTCGAAAGGGAAATCCGTGAGGCTATCGAAATTAAGGAACATCCGAAAAATATGAATTAAGAAGGATATACAATCAGCAACTCTTAAATGCGTATGATAAATAGATTTTATTTGTATAAGTTTTACGTCGCACCGTCACAGACAGGTCTTATGGCGACAATGGGATATGAAAGGCCTAGGAATGGGAAGGAAGTGGTGGTGGCCTTAATTACGGTACAACCCCAGAATTGCCTTGTGTGAAAATGGGAATCCACGGAAAATCATCTTCAGGGCTGCTGACAGCGGGGTTCCAACCCACTATCTCACGGATACCAGCTCACAGCAGCGCGCCCCTAACCGCTCGGCCAACTCGCCCGGTATACATAGATTAAGAGAGGCAGACCACAACATAAACATGCAGGACGAACTTCAAGTTACGTAACAGCACTGGTATTCCCACCACCTGGGTGTGACACATAACGTTCCAGTATTCCTACGAAACCGCCAGGAGGCGTACGTAGGCTGGAAAGACAACGATGTTGTATAAGGCTAACGTCAGCAACTTCTCTGACTACATCGGATCAAGTAGGGGTACTTCAGTCGCCATGACAACGAATACAGCAATGTATGATGTAGTTCTGGTCAAACCAGATGAGCTCTATAGAGAAACCGAAGAAATAGATGGTATTCGTGATCACGAAGCTATTTTTGTCGTAGATAAAATAAATGTGATAGAAAGGCAGGTATTAAAATTAGGACTAGTAGGCAGTACCGTATGGCTGATAAAACAGGCAAGAGGTTTTTTTAAAGTAAATATGATCGGTGGAAAACGGTAAATAAAAATGTACACTGACTGACAGAGCAAATGCAACACCAAGAAGGAGTGGTCAGAACTTTATGCCAATTGCAGGGTAGACTGACGACACTGAGGTATGCTCATGATGTGAAATACGCCGCTGTACTGCGCACGTAGCGAACGACAAATGGGACACGGCGTTGGCGAATGGCCCACTTCGTACCGTGATTTCTCAGCCGACAGTCATTGTAGAACGTGTTGTCGTGTGCCACAGGACACGTGTATAGCTAAGAATGCCAGGCCGCCGTCAACGGAGGCATTTCCAGCAGACAGACGACTTTACGAGGGGTATGGTGATCGGGCTGAGAAGGGCAGGTTGGTCGCTTCGTCAAATCGCAGCCGATACCCATAGGGATGTGTCCACGGTGCAGCGCCTGTGGCGAAGATGGTTGGCGCAGGGACATGTGGCATGTGCGAGGGGTCCAGGCGCAGCCCGAGTGACGTCAGCACGCGAGGATCGGCGCATCCGCCGCCAAGCGGTGGCAGCCCCGCACGCCACGTCAACCGCCATTCTTCAGCATGTGCAAGACACCCTGGCTGTTCCAATATCGACCAGAACAATTTCCCGTCGATTGGTTGAAGGAGGCCTGCACTCCCGGCGTCCGCTCAGAAGACTACCATTGACTCCACAGCATAGACGTGCACGCCTGGCATGGTGCCGGGCTAGAGCGACTTTGTTGAGGGAATGGCGGAACGTCGTGTTCTCCGATGAGTCACGCTTCCGTTCTGTCAGTGATAGTCACCGCAGACGAGTGTGGCGTCGGCGTGGAGAAAGGTCAAATCCGGCAGTAACTGTGGAGCGCCCTACCGCTAGACAACGCGGCATCATGGTTTGGGGCGCTATTGCGTATGATTCCACGTCACCTCTAGTGCGTATTCAAGGCACGTTAAATGCCCACCGCTACGTGCAGCATGTGCTGCGGCCGGTGGCACTCCCGTACCTTCAGGGGCTGCCCAATGCTCTGTTTCAGCAGGATAATGCCCGCCCACACACTGCTCGCATCTCCCAACAGGCTCTACGAGGTGTACAGATGCTTCCGTGGCCAGCGTACTCTCCGGATTTCTCACCAATCGAACACGTGTGGGATTTCATTGGACGCCGTTTGCAAACTCCGCCCCAGCCTCGTACGGACGACCAACTGTGGCAAATGGTTGACAGAGAATGGAGAACCATCCCTCAGGACACCATCCGCACTCTTATTGACTCTGTACCTCGACGTGTTTCTGCGTACATCGCCGCTCGCGGTGGTCCTACATCCTACTGAGTCGATGCCGTGCGCATTGCGTAACCTGCATATCGGTTTGAAATAAACATCAATTATTCGTCCGTGCCGTCTCTGTTTTTTCTCCAACTTTCATCCCTTTCGAACCACTCCTTCTTGGTGTTGCATTTGCTCTGTCAGTCAGTGTAAACAGACTCTGCGATATGTTTAAAGCATTGTTGAGGAATGTGAAAGCAGGTTTGTACCCTTAAAGGTGGTAAGGAATGGTAAAGATCCACTATATTATAACAGAGAACTAAAGAGACTAAGAAGGAGTTGCAGATTGGAAGGAAATACACTTAGAAATTGCAGCGGAAGTAAGGAGAAATTGAGGAACTTGCTAGGAAATAGAATCTAGCAAAGAAGTCAAGTAAGGGTAACATGATGGCAAGCATAATTGGCGGTCATACAAATTTAAGTGAAAAATGGAAGTGTATGTAAAGGTACTTTCAGGCAAGAACGAGTTCCAAGAAGGACATTCCAGGAATCATTAATGAGGAAGGGGAGTGTGTATGCGAGGATGTACAAAAGGCAGAAGTATGTAAAGATTGTTGGTTCCAAGGATAATGTCCAGATAGAGGAGGACCTATGATAACAATGACATTTACAGTAAGATACAAAAGATGAAAACTAGGAAAGCAGCTGGAATTGGTAAGATTTCTGGGGATATACTAAAGACAATGGGTTGGGATATAGTACCATATCCGAAGTATTTATTTGCATGAAAGAGCTATACCAAAGGAATGGAGAGTTGCTATAGTAGCCCCTGTGTATAAAGGAAAGGGTGATAGACATAAAGCTGAAAATTACAGGCCAGTCAGTTTGACATGCATTGCATGTAAGCTTTTGGAAAACATTCTTTCTGATTATATTAGACATGTTTGCGAAATTGATAACTGGTTCGATGGAAGGCAGTTCGGGTTTAGGAAAGCTTATTCCACTTAAGCTCAACTTGTAGGATTCCAGGAAGATATAGGAGACAACCTGGATTCAGGAGGTCAAATGGACTGTATAGCGATTGACGTATCTAAGGCATTTCATAGGGTAGATCATAGGAGTCTACTGGCAAAATTGAGTGCAATTTGTCTAGTCAAAAGAGTGACTGAATGGGTGGCTATATTTCTAGAAAACAGAACTCAGAGAATTAGAGTAGGCGAAACTTTATCTGGCCTTGTAATAATTAAGAGCAGTGGCGGCTGGTGCATAAAATCAGTTGTGTGCTGTAACCCATGTCCACTCCCCACCGCCCCGGCAAAAAATAAAGATTTTAGAAACATATAGAAAAACTTACTCAGTGACGATAAATGAAGTCCATACGTCGCTCCTTCTTGCTGCAGAACTTGTCGATCACCCTGACGTTGAACCCCTCCACGCTGGAGACCATTTTCTTCTCAATGGAGAGCATTGCGAGGGCTCTTAGTCTTTCTTGTAACATGGTGTTCCGCAGGAAGGTCTTGATCTTCTTCAGTGATGAGAAACATCTCTCAGGCTCTGAAGCGGTCATGGGTGCTATTACTAATATCTTCAGAAGCTTAATTATTTGGCAGAATGCACCTTGCAGATTACTAGAAATTATGAACTGCAGAAGTGGAACTGCCCCACCAATATTCTTGAAATCTGGCCTACAATACAAAACCGACAGCTCTGTTGTGTGCCTTTTCTTTACCACCATGCTATAGGCCTGGACAGTCACATCAAGTTCTTTATCCGGAAACGTTTTAGAAAACCGTTCAAAGTTGGTGGACTGTAACAATTTTGCTGCTTCCAGGTGATCCAAGGTTTGGAAGCAATCATGGGCCTCACATGTTATTCTATCGCACACTTCCTTGGCATCAGTATGCCGACATGATAGTTTTCTGCGCTTGTTTTCTGAAGCACACGTTCCTTCAGAAGTACTGGCAATGTTTTCTACCGATTCTCTTATTTTGTTTATCACTTGAATGAAGTGTGACACAGCATATTTTATTTTTACAGCATCAGCTGTTTTTGACTGCAACTGGTTGTACATAATGTCCACATGTGGCATCAATTTATGAAAAAATGATAGCCAAAATATGAATTCCTCGTCTTCTAACCTGCGACGAAGCCCGTTTGCTTCAAGGCAAGTTTTATAGGATGGGGTTTTCTCCAACATTAATATACACTATTTTATGGAATAACTTTGTTCGTACACCACATTCACGGTGCGCGACGTGAAATTACATCTAGTCGCTGTTCCTGTTGGAATTCTTCGAGCTGCCACTGCTTCTAAAGCAGACATACGTTGCGGCGACCTTCAAAAGAAAACAGGGAACGTTGAAAGGTGGGCGAAGAACACCGTAGCCGACTGATTCTGCGAAGCAGCATGTTCCATTGTCAGATTCAGCTGGTATGCATAGCAGTGGATGTAATGTGCGTTGGGATGGTACGTTTTTATCTTTGCTTGCACTCCACCTTTACCACCACTCATTACTGATGCCCCGTCGTAAGTCTGCGCAATAACTTTGTGCAGTGTACTTTTAAACATATTGTTCATTTCACTTAAAATGCATGATGCAAGAGCATCCGCATCCTGACCTTCTGGTTTAAAGACGCCCCAAAATCGTTCGTATGGAATACCATCTTTTTCATACCGAAATACCAACACTAACTGCGTCTACTCTGCGTTTCATCGGCCATTACACTAACATAATCAGCTTGCTGTATTTCTTCTTCTATCACTTCTCTGCAGGTCTCAAGCATGCAGTCCAACAGCTCGTTCTGGATGGTTTTTGAGGTCCTTTTGGAAACTCTATTAGGTTCAATAGACTCCTTTACTGCACTTTCTATGCTAGAAATTAAATCTACTAGGCCCAAGCAAACACCAGGATTGTCGGAACTATCATTTTCGTCGTGTCCCCTTAAAGCCAACTCAAACTCACCGCAAAACTTAATGCAGTCTACAATTCTGGATAGCACATACCTGTTCTTTTCCACTTGTTGATTGTGCTTTTCTTTTTCTTCGTGATAAGCACGGCTTAAAAATGTTGCAAAATTAACCCTTCTTAAAGCACTTAAGTTTAAAGAATTATGAATGTGTTTCTCACTGTCATTATGCTTCTTACTTAAAGCATTTATATGTCCAAGATTTTTAACATCCACTGTTCCCCAAGAATCACTATTGCCAAAACACAAACACGGAAAACAGAAAAGGGCATTTCTAATCTCGCATCCACACACCCAATCGTTTTTATACACTTTCCTATTAAATTTCCTAGTGTATGGAGTTTTATTAGAGATGACTTTCTGAGCAATATCTAAATCTGGGGTAGGTCTACCTAACTTCTATACCTAAATTTTTTCTTCCAGATTTCTGGTTGAAAATCCTCTTTTCAAGAGGCTCTCCACTGAGTTTTCCATTCTGAACAAACACTCAAATAACCTCAACAAATATACACATTCCTCATACAAAAATAATTAAGCACACAATAACACCTGCAATGACAAAACATTCACGAACTCAGAAACACTTTGTGTGAGCGCGCAAACACAGAACTTCTCAGTGTTACAAAAAGCATTGAAATAAAACCAGCAACGCAGTTATGCAAAATACATGTTATGTTTCTACAGTGACATTTATGAATTAGACATTTGGAATTAAATATAATCAAAACATCGTGTCCGTATTTTGACAACATAAAAAGAACAATTTTAACGTTCATCGATTTACAAATGTGGCTATGGAATAGGCAAGTTGGGAGTATTAAAAGATCTGGCGGGAACAGCTCATGCCTTCCTCTACAGTATTTTGTTTTCCAGTTTGGTTTGAGCGATTCCCTCTTAATACTACCACTGAATCCAGAGGGTGCCTCCTGTCACGCTCTCATTTCGGTCGAAATGCAAGTGTGATCACTGATCACTGCTGCCTCTCTGTGGTAGAACGAAGAATCACAAGCAAGTGATGTCTTGGCTGTTATTTCCACAGCATATCGGAAGAGATGGGCACGCATGCGCAAGAAGCAGAGTTCCTGCTTTCTGGCAAAAATCTTAACGGATTCTCGCTGAGCTGCATACGCACAGCCTCCGGAGTGGGACGCACGACAACTTACCTGATTGTGTTGAATGATTTCCTGTTCTTTGACTGACGTCTTTTTCAATGCACTGTATTTGATTGTACTAGATAACCTTATTTAAAGTAATTTATTTTGTAATAGACAATGTGCTGCAGCACCTCAGCACATAAGGTACGGCCGCCCCTGATTAAGAGATGAAATCCTCAAGGCGGTATTATTGGACATTTATGAGTAAAGAAGCGGAATCAGAGATATGTTTTTTTTTGCAGATGATGTTATTCTGTGTACAGTAATAAATAAGTTACAAGATTGTGCGCAAGTGCAAAATGACCTCGATAATGTTGTGAAATGGACAGAAGGCAATTGTATGATGATAAATGGGGTTAAAAGTCAGGTTGTGAGTTTCAAAAACAGGAAAATTCCTCGCAGTTTTAATTACTGCGTTGATGGCGTGAATGTTCCTTGCGAGGATCATTGTAAGTACCTAGGTGTTAATATATAGGGAAGTTCTTCATTGGGGTAATCACTTACATATGATTGTAAATAAAGGGTACAGATTTCTGCACATTTTTATGCGGGTGTTTAGGGGTTGTAGTAAGGATGTAAAGTAGAGGACATATAAGTCTCTGGTAAGACCCTAACTAAAGTATGGATCCAGTGTATGGGAACCTCACCGGGATTACTTGATACAAGAAATCGAAAAAATCCAAAGAAAAGCAGCTAGATTTGTTCTGGGTGATTTCCGACAAAAGAGTAGCGTTACAAAAATGTTGCTAAGATTGGGTTGGGAAGACTTGGGAGAAAGGAGACGAGCTGCTCGACTAAGTGGTATGTTCCGAGCTGTCGGTGGAGAGATGGCGTGGAATGACATCAAGAGACGAATAAGTTTGAGTGGTGTTCTTAAAAGTAGGAAAACCGGGCGAGTTGGCCGTGCGTGTAGAGGCGCGCGGCTGTGAGCTTGCATCCGGGAGATAGTAGGTTCGAATCCCACTATCGGCAGCCCTGAAAATGGTTTTCCGTGGTTTCCCATTTTCACACCAGGCAAATGCTGGGGCTGTACCTTAATTAAGGCCACGGCCGCTTCCTTCCAACTCCTAGGCCTTTCCTATCCCATCGTCGCCATAAGACCTATCTGTGTCGGTGCGACGTAAAGCCCCTAGCAAAAAAAAAGTAGGAAAGATCACTATATGAAGATAAAGTTCGAATTCAAGAGGACAAATTGGGGCAAATATTGGTTTGTAGGAAAGGGAGTTATGGATTGGAATAACTTACCAAAGGAGATGTTCAATAAATTTCCTATTTCTTTGCAATGTTTTAAGAAAAGGCTAGGAAAACAAGAGATAGAGAATCTGTCACCTGAGCGACTGCCTTAAATGCAGATCAGTTGTGATTGATTGATTGATTGATTGATTGATTGATTGATTGATTGATTGATTGATTGATTGATTGATTGATTGATTGATTGATTGATTGATTGATTGATTGATTGATTGATTGATTGATTGATTGATTGATTGATTGATTGATTGATTGATTGATTGAACTGTACGTAATGTACAGAAAACAACAACACGGTTCAACCCGGCAGAAGAACTAAATAACTCCACACACCGTCGAAGCTTCACTTCTAAGAACCGGTCACTAGTTGGAACCGATTTCTTTGCTTTCTTATTTCACGTCCGATACTTCACCTGTTGACCTACGATGAGCTCGTAATTTCCGATCTGTTGTCAGGAATCTGAGTTACACCAACCGATAGTGTAGTGAGTGCCATTCGAATATAGTATTTTCAGGCCTGTAGCTCAGATTCCAGCCAACAATACCGAAATTGCAACTACCGTAGATGAATAATAGACCAGAGCACGTGAAATTCAAGGCAGCAGTTATTGTTACTATCGTTGTCTTAGTGAGTTCGCACATACACAGATAGGCCTTATGACGAAAATGGGATAGGAAAGGGCCAGGGGGTGGCAGGAAGCGGCCGTGACCCACTCGGTAAAAAACCTGATAAGCTGAGAGTCTGTTCTTAATCTATATATTGATCATTAACTGCCTGAATTACTCTTTTTCCAATGTTAGTTTCTCAATTAGAAAATGTTCATAACAAAAGGCTCAGAGACGGGTAGGTAAGACATTAAAATTGAGTCCCAGTGCAGTAACTGACACAGTAAGTGGAAGTTGTGCGTTCCCCTATGGGCACGCTACGCAGATGAGTATTAGCCCGCAACTGGTACATCTGGGAATTGTTACACATAAGGTATACCTGGGTTCTCAGGACTCACGTGAGTTTTGAACTTATTTTGGTACAAAATAAAATGCCTGAACATAATTTAAATATCAAGCATTTAATAAGGAGTTGTATGTACCATTTTAAAACTACATTGATAACCTCTAGTTATCCCCTATAGAAGTTATGTAAAAAGTCAGGGAAGTTCTTAAAGCATAGAGTGTGAAAAACATATATATATAACATCCTATCTAACAGCTGTAAATATTTAGCTATAGAATTGAAACTCTGCATTTCAACACAAAAGAGGTTGTTCTATATATTTGTAAACAAAAAAGGAAGTTAAACTTCAGTATAAAGATTTCTGCAGGCATATCTTACTAGAGATTAAATTTTAACATTTTCAGCCTAATGACATACCTCATTTATGGAATCATTGAAAATGTAACAGTATACGGACAAAACCTGAGTTTTATATCTTTTAGCGATTGTATCAGTCCAGTTTAGTCTTTTTGCTCATCCGAACCAGCGAAACACTTTGGACACACGCCACTGGAACACGGCTCGACATCGGCCACACTCTCGTGATGCTTTCCTGTCCTTCTTAGATTGGCACACTGAGCACCTTTTCCGCTTTTATTTATTAGAAGAAGCTTCCTTGCGAACTTGGAATATTCCTTGAGCCTCAGAGGGATTCATTCCTAGAATATCAAATATCAACATTCTGATCTCTTTTCGCAGAAATGTGGAATCCAATCGTCTTTTCATGTGGTCACTTACGGGTTGTGGTCCTAGTTGAATGAGGAACGTTTGACGGGTCAATTTGTCAGTATCTTATTTGCCACGGAACAAAATAAAGGTATTTACTCCCGCTATATCCGGGATGGTATAGAAGCATAGGCCATCCCCCATTTCTTCCAGAAGTTGTAAAATTATGAGTCTTTTCGTCAAGTGCATCAACTCCCCCTTTGGTTTGATCATAGTCATATACCATTTCAGGCTTATCTTCCACCTCACATTCACCATGGTGCATTGTCGATGTCATGTTGACGACCTTGTTCTTTCTTGGAATATGTGAAAGGATTGTTATAAGGCCTGAGTATCCATAGATTGAAGAAGACACATTTCTACCCTTTGCTGTTGAAAAACTTTATGATATCTCAGCCTTGTTCTTTCTCGTTGTCCCAATGTAAGTCGACTGGCACCTGGACAACCAATTCCACACTTGAAAACCAGTTGTCTCCAGTAATATTTCTATTACTTCTTTTGACTGGCTTGACTAACCCCATGACAACTGCTGTTGATATGATGAGGTGCGGTAGGGTGGTAGCAGCTGATTTTCCACAATAAATTTCTGCACTAAAACAGAAATGCATTTTGGCATCAGCTAGAATGAATATTTTTACTCCATATTTTCTCGGTTTGGATTGAATGTAAATCCTGAATCCACACCTGTCACGGAATCCAACAAGCATTTCGTCCACTGTGACGAACTCCCCGACTGAACAGTTTTCTTGACAACCTCTTATACATTATTTGAATGACCAAGATATGTGGTAAAGTTTACAGTGAGTTTCCTTGTGTCGCGGGTTGTTGAATCGTCAAAACGAAGGCAACGTAATAAAAGTAATAGACGTTTCAGTGGCATAGCTGTTCTAAATATAGGTCCACCAGTGCCATCTGTATCATATAAGCCTGCCAGATCTTCATTGTTTGATTTGAGGTCTCCCCAGAGATAACAAAGACCTATGAGGGCATTCAGTTCCGTTTTGTCAGTTGTTTTTGAAAAAGAATTCCTTATTGACTCAGGCGGCAATGACAGATTTTTTCATTGTTTCTAAGTACTATCTCTGAAATCATTTCATAATTGGAAAGCAGTTCACAAACTGTTAGAGTGGTCTTTCGGTTTACCTGCCTAGGTGGGCCTCGTAATCCATGAATATGAATCGGAGCAATGATACTGGTGTGTGGTGCTCGTCAACGTGCACTGCGTGTTCTTAACCACTTGAATCTGTTCCTGCCGTAGAAATAATTAGTTGCGGTTTGTCCATCATCACTACAGTCAACAGCACTTTCATCACTTTGAGTTTCATGTTCACTGTTCTCACAATCGCTGTCACTTCCGCTTATATCGCCGATATCACTGTCCACTGGTTCATCTAGAATGTATATAATCTGTTCCTCATTCATTTTCATGCAGTGTAGTGGAAGATACGTAAACTATTCAATGGGGTGTTAAAACAAAAATAATTTCACTAAAGATACACCTGGGCCACTGGGACACGATCGCATTTATACAAGCTAAACCAACACAGGCACAAGTTCAACAACAATTAGGGCTGATATCTGAGAGCTAGGAGAGTACAAAGAGGAACAGGTCAGTGTTACCACACACCTTCCGGCACTGGAAAAAATAAATTTCCCTCAATCCCCCAGGATCCAGGTATACCAGTTACGGGTTAGTAACATTTTTTGCATAATTCATGTTCTGTTCACAAGAACATGTACATATTTTGATAAATCACTTAAACTATCACACTGGCAAGCGGGTAAGCTTATTTACAGAGAGAGATATAAATAGTGTCGTTGTTTTTATCAACAAAAGCAACAATAAACCAATGTATTAAACGATGTCTCGCATGCACTAAACGGAAAGTTCCTCGGTTCCTTCTATCTGACAAGTTTGAAAGCAATTAACTAAGGCTGGCATCACACATATTGCTTTTTCTCATCATTCTACGCAGTTTTTACACGCATGTTGTTTCTCCAGGCTGTTCATTTTATATGATACATTTGGAAGCAAGCCATACGCAGACCAACACCGCACTTCGAACATTCGTTTGTAAGGTATATCTCCTGTATTCACATGGTCGGCGGTTGCATTCCCTTGGCCAATGCCATGAACCATCATATTAGTTCTAGCACTTCATTATCTACGAACAGTCCAAACACTTCAAGAGGTTTAGAGTTCCTGTTAGAAGAATACAGGCATACTCAGTTTGACATCATTTTTCCCCAGAGAATTGGCTTAACATGAAATACTTCCTTAATTTTTTCCACCTTCACTATTAGTATTCATTCTCTGACTGGGCAGTTGTTATACTCTTATCACGACTAATCGCCATACTGGCTCATAAATATTTCCCTGGTGGCTGAGTTTCTTCACGAGGAGATATTTTACCATTATCTGCAGTGATCTCAGAGGGCATGGAAGTTAAAGACAGTTCTGCTGAAGCGTTAAGATCAGGTAGATCACTTTGACAAGTAATCCGATGTTTTGAAGTTACGAACAACTCAGTAGGCGCCTGCAATTGTTTCCAGGTAAGTCCTCAAAATTACCCCGAACATCTTATCATACAGAATCCCGCAATCCGGAGTCTCCATAAGTACATCACAAGCATCAGAAATTCCATTTTCTTCGATGATATTCATTACTTCATTTAAAAAATTCGATCTGAAATTCAGAACATGAAAAACAGGCATATGCAGTTTTCTACTATCGTAACTACTTACGATGCCCAATTCGACACACTGACTAACAAAGCCAGAAATTTCTCTCTTCGTAAACAGCATCGTAAATATTTTGCAGAAGTAGGACTGTAAGATAATTTAAGTCCAATTTATTTCAAAAGCTAATATATTATCTCTATTTATATTCACAAAAATATATTATTCTTCTTTTTCGTTGTACAACACTGTCACTAACTGCCAATCTCGAAATATCTTATTGTACTCTCCCACTCTGGCTTGAAACCTTTCTGACATCCCTTAGAATATCATAAAAATACTGGCAAGCAATTATTGTGGTAACATGACTGGTTTTGGAGAAATAAGCAGCTAACAAAATACACAAACCCCGTGACCATATGGGCATGCTAAGCAGATTCGGGATAATTTAAGGGGCGGCAGTCATCCTTGCAGGCTTTGATCTACAAGATTAATCGGTTTATTTTAGGTGCAGATTCAAATTATTGTTCGGATACAACACATAATATGTCGATGTGTGCAATACAATGTGGCAGTTTGTCTACGTGTTCGATTAGTCATTTTGTCATTTTTATGATCATTTATACATAAAAGACTAATATTTTGTCGAATGGGTCTGAATCACAGATAAAATTAATGTAAATGAAGAGATAGGATGCTCATTCGCTGAATGCATTTCTCAGAAACTTGACACTCTTATGAACGTCTTACAAAATACAGCGTTATACTCTCTTTTAACAGGTATAAATTCCACTTTTGTGCAATTCTCATTAAAGAAACTTATAGCACGCTACGTAGTTTATGTTAGGCAAGTAAATGAATGGATGGGTGGGATATATTAGGTGGTTCAGGAATTATGAGGGGCTCCGAAGAATAGATAGAAGGCATATTAGGATATGGAATGATTTGTTCTGGGTGATTTCCGATAAACGTGTAGTGCTACAAAAGTGTTGCAAACTATGGGCTTGGAAGATACTTGACAGGTGGGCTCAGAATTTTAATAAACTATTAAATGAAAATATACCTGTTAATCTAGGAAGGGAACTAAAATGCAAATACCAATGCCAACCATTCCTAAAGAACGTCTTGCTATCACAAACATGGTAAACGACAAGGCTCCAGGAATGGATCTCATCCAGTCAGAACTGGTAGAACACGCAGGACCAGAATATACTAAACTCCTTCTTAATCTAATACAAAGATATGGATTACTGAATAAATACCTGATGAATGGAACTTGAGCAATTCAAAAAGTGTGATGTCATGGTATGTTGCCATTACAGGTGAATTACTTTACTGTGCATTGCCTATAAAATATTCTAGACCATTCTGTTTAATAGGCTTGTTTCCTTTTTGAAGACATCATCGGAGACTACCAATAATGTGAATTCCGAAAAGTAAGATCAACACTGTCGATCAAATTTTTACGATATACCAATAACTTGAAAAAAGCATCGAATTTGGTATTGCTACACATCATTCGTTCATTGACTCCCGGTCGGCATACGACTGACTTGTTGTTCGTATACGGCAATGCAGGCGATGCATATTTCTCAAAAACTGATTTCATTAATAAAAGCTACAATTCAAAATAATCGGTCTCAAATTAGGAGTCAATATATGCTACCAAACCCTGTAACAAATAAAACTAGAGTTAGACAAGGAGATTTTTTATTCTCTTACAATTTGCTTTATATCGCACTGATACAGAGAGGTCTTCTGGCGACGATGGCATAGGAAAGGGCTAGGAGTGGGAAAGAAGCGACCATGGCATTAATTAAGGTACAGCGCAAGCACCTGCCCGGTGTGAAAATGATAATCCACAGAAAACCATCATCAGGGCTCCCGATAGTGCGATTCGTACCCACTAGCTCCCGAATGCAAGCCGATTGCTACATGACCACAACCGCGCAGCCACTTTCTCGGTCCAAGGAGATTCACTGGCCCGTCTTGTGTTCAATTCGTATGATATTGATATCATAGCAAGAATACCAGCAGCTATGAAAGAGGCCCTTACTAACCTGGAAAAGGCAGCAAGAAATACCAATCTGCACATTAGTGAATATAAAACTAAGTATATGCCTAGGACAAAGAAAAATTATGCAGAAAGGTCTCCATACAGTACATTCAAATTGGTTCATATACATTTGAAGTTGTACCTAGTTTCTCTTACTTGGGATGAGAGGTCAATTGTAAAAATAACGTTAGTGGTGAAATACACAAAGGGATTCTCTGCGCAAGTAGGTGTTTTATATATATATATTTGCAATCTCTATTACTGAAGAGGAAAACGAATGATCTACAAGGTCTTAGTGACATCTGTACTAAAATATAGTTCTGAAACTAGGCCCATATCAAAATCAGATGTAAGACTGCTTGGTATCTTCGAGAAAAGAATTTTGAGATGCATTTTTGGGCCAGTGAGATAAAATGGAGTGTGGAGAAGACGATGTAACCGTGAGATGAACAGGTTAATTAATGAACCCGACATTATTAAAGTCATCAATGTCAACAGGCTGTTAGACGTGTACTTGGTGCCAATGACAATAGATTGATGAATAAGGTACGCAGCATGTTGCTAGAAGGATCCCGAGAAGTTGGAAGACAGCAGCTGAGGTGAGAGGAATGTGTGCGTCATGACATCAGGGTCTTAGGAATTAAGAACTGGAGGAGCATGCACTGAGCGGGAAAGACTGAGGAAGGACAAGGCCTAGAAAGGCTTGTCTATCCAGTGATGATGTTGATGATGAAACGAGGTATAAAGAAGTAGAGCGGAATGGCATAAACGAAATGTCTTTAGAGAGTAAGAGAACTATTAAGTAAGTAAAGACAATAATTGCACCAGTCTATAACCAAGGAAACAGCAACTATGTAGGTATTTCTTCAATCAAAGTAACAGGAAGAATGTTTGCGTGAACTTCATAAAGGGAATGTGTTCAATGGAGGAGAATAAATTGAGTGAACTCCAGTGCGGTTTCAGACCACAGAGCGGCTAGAAGGACGAGATTTTCAATATGCGTCAAGTAATTGAAAAATACTACTACAGCAGAGGAATTTACAGTTATGCTTATGCTTCGCAGGTCTGTAGACGGCCTGTGAGAAAATACCAAGGGAAAATATGTATACTATATTGAGCGATTAATGGATCAGGGGTAGGTTATTACAGAGAATCAAAAGCATTTATTTTGACAATAAGGCCAGAATGAGAAAACATGGTACAATGATAATATAACGTTATTTTTTTCAGTCCTACTAACTAATTTTACGTTTAACAGAGACGCCGAGGAGCCTACATTTTGTCCTGCACGAGTTCTTTTACATGCCATGAAATCTACCGACACATGGCTGACGTATTTAAGCTCTTTCAAATACCACCAAACTAAGGCAGAATCGAACCTGCCAACTTGGGTGCAGAAAGCCCAGCTGAGCTACACATTCCAAACGGTAGAATGATTTCTTGTTTGAAATTCGTTAGGAGGATGAGACAAGGTAGCAATAGTTTACTTTTATGCTTGGTAGTATGCATGGACGATTTACATGAAGGTATAAAATGACAAGAAGGGGTTCGGATGGCTGAGTATGTAATAAGCACTTTTGTCTGATCTTAACGACAGACTGGGCATAAAGTTAGAAATTCAGATATTGGAGTATGAAGAGTGTTTGAACGAGTATGATATAAAAATTGTCATTTTTAAGAATAAAATGATGTAATTAGGGAAGAAAACCAAGTGAATTCAATGTCGGATGGCGAGAATGACATTGGAACTGACAGATAATTTCAAACATTAGGATGTCTATTCCCACAGAGACGCAGCAAAGCTAATGCAGTGGTTTCACAGTTGTAACATACGATATTCTGTAAATAGAGAGTGAGAGAGCTTACAACGGTCAGTTGTCAGATTGAATTTGGTGTTTTAAGTATGAAAGCTGGATGAACTCACATCACATTCGTAAGTTGGAAGTAACACGACATGAAACTAGTGAGAATGATTAGCGGTCCAAACAGGTAGGAAGCATTGCGGGAGGGTGCTGCAGTTGAGAAGATGAGGGCTTACCAGTTGAGGCAGAATGGAATGTTCTACTAGCAGGCTCAAGAAGTAAAATATATAATTTTAGGAGGTGGAATCAGCTGTACTACACATGAATCCTGCGTTGCGTGACATATCAATTGAACAGTATTATACCAAATTCGTGTTCAGAACTTAAAATAGTAATAACGACAGTGTACTGAGCCTCCGTAGCTTAGGCGGCAGAGCTCCGGCCTCTCACCGCTGAGTCCCGTTGTCGAAATCGCGGTCACTCCAGGTGAGATTTGTGCTGGACAAAGCGAAGGTGGGACAGGTTTTTCTCCGGGTACTCCGATTTTCCCTGTCATCTTCAATTCCTGCAACACTGTTCAATATCACTTAATTGAATCTGTCAATTATTAATCATTACCCCAGAGGAGTGCGGCAGGCTTCGGCAGCCTGCACACTTACTATACCTGCCGCTAGATGGAGGCTTCAATCATTCTATTCCTAATCCGGTCAAATGACTGGAAACAGGATGTGTATTTTCATTTTCATTCGTAACAATAATAATGTGTGTTTGAAGGAGAGATATGGACAGCATTCTTGAACATTGATGGGTACAATATATATGTGTTAATTCGTTCAATGACTCACACGTGCGTCAGTACTGAATTAAATAATAGTAGAACAGTTAAAGTACAAGTTCGGAGGCAGTAAATAAACCTGGATTCTTTTCAAGTGTACGACTAAGTATATACACATCTGGTGATAAAAGTCCTGTAGAATCAATAGTAGCCGTAAAGAGCATATTGGGCTCACTATCAGGAAAACAATCTGTTCATGCACTAAGCTACAATATCATGAATATTGATAGAAATAAGTGAACAAGATTCCAAAAGAATAATAGAAGGCTTCGCCTTTATACCTAGTAGCTTATATATATAGTATATTCATACTTGTGTATCACAGATATTCAGAAGACGTTTGACAAACTAAGGATTTGTACCTGAGCATGCTGAGATGTGTTGTATCCAAGGGTAGATCATTAGTGTTAATTATGCTGATAATGAGGTGAATTTCCTGCTTTTAATGGCAGGTTCTGCTGATTATTAACTATCGAATATCGGGGAATTTGCGGCTTTACGGTTCGTAAATGAAGTGCATTTGTTGATTAACCTCTAAACTGTGACCGAAAGCGTGCATTATTTACTGTTTCCTTCTGATTAATACAAACTACCACGTACTTTCGCTCGTGCAGTTTAGGCTGTTCATCAAAAAATTAAACAAATAAAACATCAATAATACGTTCACATAACATGCTACACAAAATATAAACATATCGATGGTTTTCTTTTGAAACCTCGTATGTCCCACTGCTCCTCCTATCCATTATATTCCTTAAGATTGGCTACGCCTCTCAGCCACATACTTATACGCCGTTCATCAGAATATTTTTCGTTGTGTTCACTTTCCTATGCTAATGTGTTGAGGAAAATGGACCTTGCCATACCGTATTATAGGGATGTTGTTTGCATGGCGAATTTACGCACTCCTACAGTAAATATATTTAAGGATCATTTTCCTTTACACATTAGCATAGGAAAATGAACACAACGAAAATTATTCTGATGAACTGCATATAAAAATGCAGCTAGGGGGCGTGACCAGTTTTATGGAATATAATGGGTAGGAGAGCGTTGGGGCATACGAGGTTTTAAAAGAAAGCCACCGAGTGAGTGGCTCAGACTGTTGGGGCGCTGGCCCTCTGACCCAAAATTGACTGGTCTGACCCTGGCTCAGCCCAGTGGTGTTTGAAAGTGTCCAAATACGTCAGAATCGTGCAAGTAGATTCACTGTCACGTATAAGAACTCCCCTGGGACTAAATTCTGGTAGATCGGTGTCTCTGAAAACCGCAAAAGTAGTTAGTGTGCCGTGAAACCAACAGCATTATTATTATTATTATTATTATTATTATTATTATTATTATTATTATTATTATTATTATTATTAATGTGACGCCGCTAAGTGCTTCAGCAAAATACTGTAGGCCGATATCGTCGCTGCACTGGCAAAACCTCGTATCCCACACTGCACTTTCTGTCCATTATTCTCCTTAGGACTGGTCACGCCCCATATGGATACGCAGTCCATCAGGACAATTTTCAATTTGTTCGTTTTCCTATGCTGAGGGGTAAACGAATATGTACCTTAAATACATTTTACTGTAGGAGTGCGTAAATAGGTCATGCAAACATGCATTCCTACAGCGCTGTCCAATTTCCTTTATACGTTGGCATTCGAAAATGAACCCAATGGAAATTATTCTGATATGTGCGAATGATTATTCTTATATGTGCGAATGAATTACAGTGATTCTAGCTCTGAATACAAATACCTTCATGAAATTTTCAAATCTATTTCAGAAGGTGAAACACCAACACATCTAGTAAATATATGCCCATAGGTGGCTGGGAGACGTGACAAGTCTTAAGGAGAAAATAGCTAGGAAAGGCATTGTTGGATACGAGGCTTTGCCAGTTCAGCGACGATATTAAAAAAGGTGGGAAAGAGAAGTGCAGAAAAGCGTACCAAGAAATTACGCAGGATAAACCGTAGGGAGAGGAAGAGTGTATTTAATTAGTGAAATAAATCTTTAACAATTTATGGCTGTTGGGTGTGATGGTACCATGAGCAGTACGGCGTCATTTTAAAGTTGGAACAACTTTTATTTCGGACTCTGCAGTGCTGCTTCATCACATAGTTCATAAACTGGATGGTCCTACTTACGGTGAAAAATGTTTTTGGTGTTATTGGTACAGATCAAGGAGTGTGTAAAAAAATTAATGAGTTCAATTTTTGCAGAATTCCTACCATACTTTCTGATTTGAATTACAGTGACTCGAGATCTGATAACAAATACCTACATGAAATTTACAAAGCTATTCCAGAAGGTATAATACCAACACATCTAGTAAATATAGAACCTGGTAAAATGGCACACACTATGTTGTTTATAACAGCTCAGACTGTACGTATCATCTACAAATTCATCAGAAAGTCTTACACTATATAGTAGGCCTAAGCGTTGAAAATGAACCTAAAGTACATTATACTGTAGGAGTGAGTAAATTCGCCCTACGAAAACATCCCTACAGTACCGTACGATAAGGTCCATTTACCTTTACACATTATCATAGGAAAATTAACATAACAATTATTCTGATGGAATGCATATAAATGTGTGGCTGGGAGGCGTGACCAGTCTTAAGGAATATAATGGTTAGGAAGAGCGTTGGGACATTCGAGGTTTTAAAAGAAAGCCAACCGAGCTCGATAGCTGCAGTCGCTTAAGTGCGGCCAGTATCCAGTATTCGGGAGATAGTAGCTACGAACCCCACTGTCGGCAGCCCTGAAAATGGTTTTCCGTGGTTTCCTATTTTCACACCAGGCAAATGCTGGGGCTGTACCTTAATTAAGGCCACGGCCGCTCCCTTCCCACTCCTAGCCCTTCCTTGTCCCATCGTCGCCATAAGACCTATCTGTGTCGGTGCGACGTAAAGCAACTGGCAGAAAAAAAAGAAGAAGAAAGCCATCGATATGCTCCGAAATGATTCTAAGTTAAGGTAATTCCTTTTGTAAATTCTGGCCCAAGAATTTGTTATGGCTAATACATCATTCACCTTAACATTATGGTTCATGGTGTGTGTTCCTGTAGTCAAGTCCCAGTTCGTGAACAATGGGCAACGGCTGAGAGTTCTAGTAAGGCGGCTAAGACTATACAATCCACCAGCGGTCCCTAACCCGTTAGAGGAGAGTTTCTCACTTGGACTATGTGTAAGTAGGGTAGCATCCTGCGTCATATATTTACCGAGCTCAGAACACTTTAACCAAGCCTCGGACCTAAGGCAGTAACGGAGTCGCACTCCCATTTACAGGCGAGGGTCTCCTTGGAAACAACTTGGTGAACGAAATGGAATTCCATAGGGAGCTATCAGTATTAATGAGGCAAAATGCTTTTTGGTGTTATTGGTACAGATCAAGGAGTGTGTAAAAAAATTAATGTGTACAATTTTACTAGAAAGAAAGTAGAACCAGCTGAATCAGCAAAGAGTGTGGATCTGGATGTGCTAGGAGTAAGTGATATTCGGGTACGGGGAGGTAATGAGGAAGAGATAGGAGATTATAAAGAGTACTTCACGGGTGTTATAAAGGGAAGGGCAGAGTATGGGATAGGACTCTTTATCAGGAATATCATTGCACGCAACATAGTTTCTGTTAGGCACGTAAATGAGCGAATGATGTGAATAGATTTGTCAGTTGGAGGAATGACGACTAGAATTGTGTCCGTGTATTCACCATGTGAGGGTCAGATGAGGATGAAGTTGACAAGTTTTATGAAGCATTGAGTGACATCGTGGTCAGGGTCAACAGCAAGGATAGAATAGTGCTAATGGGCGATTTCAATGCGAGAGTTGGGAATAGAATTGAAGAATACGAAAGGGTGATTGATGAATGTGGAGAAGATATGGAAGCGAATGGGAATGGGAAGCGTTTGCTGGACTTCTGTGGTAGTATGGGTTTACCAGTTACGAATACATTCTTCAAGCATAAGGCTATTCACCGCTACACATTGGAGGCTACGGGTACCAGATCCATAATAGACTATATCTTAACCGACTTCGAATTCAGGAAATCTTTTATGAATGTACGAGTTTTCCGGGGATTTTTCGATGATACAGACCACTATCTGATCTGTAGTGAACTAAGTATCTCTAGGCCTAGGGTAAAGAAAGTGAAATCTGCCTGCAAACGAATTTTTTTTTTGCTACGGGCTTTACGTCGCACCGACACAGATAGGTCTTATGGCGACGATGGGATAGGAAAGGCCTAGGAGTTGGAAGGAAGCGGCCGTGGCCTTAATTAAGGTACAGCCCCAGAATTTGCCTTGTGTGAAAATGGGAAACCACGGAAAACCATTTTCAGGGCTGCCTATAGTGGGATTCGAACCTACTATCTCCCGGATACAAGCTCACAGCCGCGCGCCTCTACGCGCACGGCCAACTCGCCCGGTTGCAAACGAATAAGGGTAGAAAATCTTCAGGATGAGGAAATTAGACAGAAATACATGGATATGATTAGGAAGAAGTTTCGAACACTAGACAGTAAGCAGGTTCAGGATATAGAGAGTGAATGGGTGGCATACTGGGATGCTGTAGTAGAAACAGCAAGGGAATGCCTAGGAAAAACTGTGTGTAAAGATGGGAAAAGGCGAACATCTTGGTGGAATGATGAAGTGAGAGCAGCTTGTAAACGTAAAAAGAAGGCTTATCAGAAATGGCTCCAAACAAGGGCCGAGGCAGGCAGGGATTTGTACGTAGATGAAAGAAACGGAGCGAAATAAATAGTTGTTGAATCCAAAAAGACGTCATGGGAAGATTTTGGTAATAACCGGGAAAAGCTAGGTCAAGCAGCAGGGAAACCTTTCTGGACAGTAATAAAGAATCTTAGGAAGGGAGGGGAAAAAGGAAATGAACAGTGTTTTGAGTAATTCAGGTGAACTCATAATAGATCCCAGGGAATCACTGGAGAGGTGGAGGGAATATTTTCAAAAGCTTCTCAACGTAAAAGGAAATCTTCCTGTAGATGTCGCGAACAACCGAGCTCATGGGGAGGAGGAAAGTGATCTTGGTGAAATTACGCTTGAGAGAGTGGAAGGGATGGTAATTAAACTCCATTGTCATAAACCAGCAGAAATGGATGAAATTAGGCCTGAAAAGGTGAAGTATAATGGGAAGGCAGGATGAAATGGCGTCATAGAGTAGTAACATTAGCATACAGTGTTGAAAAGGTAATTTCAGATTCTACAAAAGCTGCAATTGAACACATCTGTAAGCAAGGGAACAGGAAGGATTGCAACAACTATCGAGGTATCCCATTGATTAGAATACCAGGCAAAGTATTCACTGGCATCTTCGAAGGGAAGGTGCGATCAGTAGTTGATAGGAAGTTCGATGGAAACCTGTGTACTTTCAGACCACAGAGGAGTTGTCAGGATCAGATTTTAAGTATGCGTCAGTTAATTGAAAAAATTTACGACAGGAATACACCGTTGTGTTTATGTTTCGTAGATCTAGAAAAAGCCGAGGGAAAAGATGTTCACCATACTTGGGGAGTATGCGATTAAGTGTAGGTTATTAAAAGCAATCAAAGGCGTTTATGTTAACATTTGGGCTGCAGTGAGAATTGATGGTAGAATGAGTTTTTGGTTCACGGTACTTACGGGGGCTATACAAGGCTATAATCTTTCACCTTTGCTGTTCGTAGTTTACATGGATCATCTGCTGAAAGGTATAAAATGGCAGGGAGGGATTTAGTTAGGTGTAAATGTAGTTAGCAGTCTGGCCTGTGCTGTGGACTTGGTTTTAGCGGCAGATTGTGCTGAAAGCCTGCAGTCTGATATCTTGGAACTTGAATATAGGCGCAATGAATATGGTGTGAAAATTAGCCTTTCGAAGACTAAATTGATGTCAGTAGGTACGAAATCCAAGAGCATTGAATGCCAGAATGGTTTTACAAAGCTGGAATAGGTAGATAATTTTAAGTATATAGGTTGTGTGTTTTCCCAGTATGGTAATACTGTAAGTGAGATTGAATCAAGTGTAGTAAAGCTAATGCAATGAGCTCGCAGTTGCTATCAACAGTGCTCTGTAAGAAGGAAGTCAGCTCCCAGACGAAACTATCTTTATATCTTTCTGTTTTCAGACCAACTTTGCTTTACGGGAGCGAAAGTTGGGTGGACTCGGGATATCTTACTCATACGTTAGAAGTAACAGACATGAAGGTAGCTGGTACAAACAGGTGAGATCAATGGCCGGAGGGTACTCGGATTGAGGAGGTAAAGACTAAGTTAGGAATGAACTCGTTGATGAAACTGTGCGCATAAACCGGCTTCGGTGTTGGAATCATGTGAGGGGAATGGAGGAGGATGGGTTACCTAGAAGAATAATAGTATGGATGGTAAGAGAAGTAGAGGGAGTCCAAGACGATGATGTTGGACTCAGATTCTATCGATTTAAAGGTAAGAGGTATAGAACTAAGTGAGGCCACAACGCTAGTTTCAAATAGAGGATTGTGGGGACGTTTAGTAAATTCACAGAGGCTTGCAGACTGAACGCTGAAAAGCATAATGGTCTATAATGATAACGTATGTATTTATGTACCGTTTTGAAGAACTCAGGAAAGTCGTAGAGGAAATGATTAAGAGAAATTCGCAGATTCTGAAACATCTTGATCGCTATGCTAAGGGATGAAATGTATTATTTTCGCGAAATTGCAATACAAGGAATTTCGGAAATTAGGAAATATGCCGATCCTACAAAGGTTCGACGGTTTAATTTTCCAGATGTTAACTTTAATGCGGAGGAATATTCAGTTTAATTAACAGGCCAGAAAGTGATTTGCATGTAACAACACATACGGAAAATATCAGTGACCAAATTCGGTAGAAGCTATGAAAACAGGAGTTATATTTGACATCCCTGAATTTTCTTCTCATTCGCAGTCGGTAGACCAGCATATGAAGTTGTTAATACAAGCTTCTATGACCGTTCTTTCTTGAAAAGGCGAAGGACGGCTTCATTATAAATCGTTTGAAAGAGAGACGTGACTTAACCACGTTCGAGAACAAGAGACAGATATTCTCTAGAGATGCGACACCTGAAGATGACAATTAAGAAATGATATTTTTCAGAATTCTTAAACGTGCTAAAAGATAACTATTATTAATATATGCCTTAATAAAATATGAAAAAGGAATGGTTCATTTCCTCTCCACCCTACTGTGCGTGCTGTTTTCTTTGACTTCTTTGTTCTTACAACCTATTATTTTCCTTAAGACTGGTCACGCCTCCCAGCCACATATTTATATGCAGTTCATCAGAATAATTTTCGTTGTGTTCATTTTCCTATGCTAATGTGTAAAGAAAAATGAACCTTAAATACATTCTTCTGCAGGAGTGCGTAAATTCGCCATGCAAACAACATCCCTACAATACTCTACTGCTCATGCAAGGAATGCTAGTAGTTACATCTAGAATCTATTATTTTGGATAGAAACAAAGGTAAACAGGACAACTGGATGGTTGCCACAAGATCAAATTCCCCATCCCTTCCACTTCACTGTGTCTCCCCACAGTAAAAGGTATTTAAATACCCACTCCTGAAAGGGCGTGTAATCAGAAGCTTGTTTGTTAAGGTCATTACTAGCTGCGACAGAATTGTCAATATTAGTTCCCGCGGCTATCCCACATTCATTAACTTGTCAGCTAATATGTACGGAATGCATAGATACATTCCACATTTCCCGTAACACGATAATGAAGTCCATTGCTCTGTCTGTTCAAAGCTGGCTTTACAACAGCAAAACAATTCTCCTATAGTCTGTGAGTGTGTAAGTATTCAACGTTGTTTTCGACCTTCCTCTGGGGCGTGACTGAGTAAGAATTGTGGGACAGGAAAACGAGCTTCTTTAAAAATATCAAATACATTTTGATATGAAATTCGATACGTTAACGTCACAATAATATAATGACTTCTGGTCATGACCATTGGTTAAGGAATTGAATTGCGATAGTGGCTCTTATTTCCCCGCATTTTCATGGTTTTCTTTTAAAACCTCGAATGTCCCGATCTTCTTTATGCCCATTATTTTCCTTATGACTGGTCACGCCTCCCAGCCACATATTTATATGCAGTCCATCAGAATAATTTTCGTTGTGTTCATCCTCCTATGCTAATGTGTAAAGGAAAAGGAACCTTAAGTATATTTAATGTAGGATTGCGTAAATTTGCCATGCAAACAACATTCTTACAATACGAAATGGCAAGGTCAATGGATATTCTTATAGTTGTAGGAAATTTTATTTCTAAGGATTGCTACTTCCTCTCCGTTTAACATAGTACTAACACAGATAACGTTCGAAGACGTTGGACAGGAACGGTGTTCACCTGGGAATGTGGACGCAATGGTTTTAGGTAAGGCACAGCCCCAGCATTCACCCGATGATAAAATGGGAAACTGAAATTCTTCAGAGTCACTAACGGTTCGATTCGAAACCGCCATCTTCCGAATCAATTTTTATGAGTTTACGATATACACTGACTGACAGAGCAAATGCAACACCAAGAAGGAGTAGTTCGAAAGGGATGAAAGTTGGGGAAAAAACAGAGACGGCACGGACGAATAATTGATGTTTATTTCAAACCGATATGCAGGTTACACAATGCGCACGGCATCGACTCAGTAGGATGTAGGACCACCGCGAGCGGCGATGCACGCAGAAACACGTCGAGGTACAGAGTCAATAAGAGTGCAGATGGTGTCCTGAGGGATGGTTCTCCATTCTCTGTCAACCATTTGCCACAGTTGGTCGTCAGTACGAGGCTGGGGCAGAGTTTGCAAACGGCGTCCAATGAGATCCCACACGTGTTCGATTGGTGAGAGATCCAGAGAGTACGCTGGCCACGGAAGCATCTGTACACCTCGTAGAGCCTGTTGGGAGATGCGAGCAGTGTGTGGGCGGGCATTATCCTGCTGAAACAGAGCATTGGGCAGCCCCTGAAGGTACGGGAATGCCACCGGCCGCAGCACATGCTGCACGTAGCGGTGGGCATTTAACGTGCCTTGAATACGCACTAGAGGTGACGTGGAATCATACGCAATAGCGCCCCAAACCATGATGCCGCGTTGTCTAGCGGTAGGGCGCTCCACAGTTACTGAAGGATTTGACCTTTCTCCACGCCGACGCCACACTCGTCTGCGGTGACTATCACTGACAGAACAGAAGCGTGACTCATCGGAGAACACGACGTTCCGCCATTCCCTCATCCAAGTCGCTCTAGCCCGGCACCATGCCAGGCATGCACGTCTATGCTGTGGAATCAATGGCAGTCTTCTGAGCGGACGCCGGGTGTGCAGGCCTCCTTCAACCAATCGACAGGAAATTGTTCTGGTCGATATTAGAACAGCCAGGGTGTCTTGCACATGCTGAAGAATGGCGGTTGACGTGGCGTGCGGGGCTGCCACCGCTTGGCGGCGGATACGCCGATCCTCGCGTGCTGACGTCACTCGGGCTGCGCCTGGACCCCTCGCACGTGCCACATGTCCCTGCGCCAACCATCTTCGCCACAGGCGCTGCACCGTGGACACATCCCTATGGGTATCGGCTGCGATTTGACGAAGCGACCAACCTGCCCTTCTCAGCCCGATCACCATACCCCTCGTAAAGTCGTCTGTCTGCTGGAAATGCCTCCGTTGACGGCGGCCTGGCATTCTTAGCTATACACGTGTCCTGTGGCACACGACAACACGTTCTACAATGACTGTCGGCTGAGACATCACGGTACTAAGTGGGCCATTCGCCAACGCCGTGTCCCATTTATCGTTCGCTACGTGTGCAGCACAGCGGCGCATTTCACATCATGAGCATACCTCAGTGACGTCAGTCTACCCTGCAATTGGCATTAAAGTTCTGACCACTCCTTCTTGGTGTTGCATTTGCTCTGTCAGTCAGTGTATTTTCTTGTACCTCTTATAAGCAATATTTCAGCTAGTGACGGACAATTCATGAGGAAATTTGGATATAGAATTTAAAAATTTAGAGAATTAAAGACCAGGTAGGTAATATATTTTTTAGTTTCCCTCATTATTTATTTATTTATTTACTAGCAAGATACCCGTGCTTCGCTACGGTATTATACTGAAATTTATAATTGGATGCTTTGCGTTTTCTATATAATCCGCCGAAATTCGCGATCTAACTCGTTTTCTGAGAGAATCCGCCAAAATTTGCGGATCTGACTCGTTTTCTGAGAGATTACGGCAAAGCTCCTCACATTTTTCAATCTTTCTTTCAAGCAATCGATTTTGTACTTACCGGGCCACGTCCAGGTATTACACCTGGTCAGTTGGATCCCTAAATTTTTGCCATCATTTCCTATAGGCATTTTTAATGTGGAACAAATCCTTCAGGAGATCCGGCGTGGAGTCGTTTTGGGTTCCTTGGCGGTACTGAACCCGCGGCCGGACTGCATTCGTAGTCATTTCCCGTCCAGGACACATTTCCAGAGCGGTCCGCACATTTTGACGACGGTCCAAGATATTATTATTATTATTATTATTATTATTATTATTATTATTATTATTATTATTATTATTATTATTATTATTATTATTGACCCCACAGCAAGATTCAAGACGGCTACTTGGCGGTAAATTACATCTCCTGCCATTGTCATTGCTGAAAATGTGACCAGCACCATTGTCGCGGTTAGGCAAGTGCGCGGGATTTCTGGCGATACGAATGACATACTTCCGTGCATTACTGACCTTGCTATAGAGGTGAACAATTGTACGGTCGATCTCATTCCTATCGTTTATATCAAAAGTGTTTACATTTTTATTTATATGCCAGGAGAATCTACTGTATTCTAAGAACATTCTCCAAAGGAACAGATGGCTCTTGAAAACGAACCCAGGAAAGATTAAAAATGATCGGTTTATGATCAGAATAAGTACATTGAAAATCCACAGCCTGTTTCCAGTCATTCGACCGGGTCAGGAATGGAATGAATAAAGCCCCATCTAGCGGCGAGGATAGGAATTGTGCCGGCTGCCGAGGCCTGCCGCACTCATCTTGGGCAATGATTCATGTATGACAAATGAAATGAAATGATATTGGAGAGTGTTGCCGAAACGAATGATGGCAGGGAAAATCGGCCTACCCGGAGAAAAACCGTTCCCGCCTCCACTTTGTCCAGCACAAATCTCACATGGAGTGACCGTAATTTGAACCACGGAACCCAGCGGTGAGAGCCGGCCAGCTGCCGCTGCCGCGTGAGCCACGGAGTCTCCTCATAAGTACATTATGAAAGGTAAAATCAATTGGTTTCACCCCTTTTTTCACCCCACCCAAAAAAGGAGGCGCGTTCCTCTTTGTTTAAAGGAGATTCCAAATACCAATGTTCACGTCTGTTACTTTCAGTTTTGAGATATAAGTATCCCCATAAACATAATTACCTTTTCTTCACTTCCTTTCACACTACCCCCTTAAGTGAATTTTCTGGCAAAAATACTTGTTTCTTTAATGACTTACTTGACTTATTTCCTTTTACTCTTTTGCAGAGCATAGGGCTTCGACAAAGCAGCGCCAGCGTATCCTATTTTGAGCCCGGGTCTTGAGTTCTCCAAAGGTCTTCCCTTCTTGTTTTTTCTCCTCCATCACACTGCGTCTCCATGACTTCCTGGGTCTACCTCTCGTCCGTTGTTGTTCTGACATTCCAAAATCCAATTTTCATGTCCTGTATCAAGCCAAAGGTCATCGTCTTAGGATCCGTCCGGCTGCTTTTCTTAGTTTCTTTAATAAGTTAGTTTTAAGCGATTGCGAGTTATTAGCCCACATTCGCCGAGTGTCATGGTGGGGCTGCCACCTTTAAGCCTTGACACTTGCTCCCACCTCAGATGTGGAAAGGATGCCATTTACTGCATCCTTAATTGTGATATGGTTATTCCGCCATATATTCGGTCGCCAGAGCCTCGTCTGTGATAACAGGGAGCACCACGGGAAGGTGAGGTTGACTTTTGCAATTGGAGAGGCTACTTGCTCATCCAACTGCCTTGCACCCCTGTTTCTTTAATAGTAAAGAATATTCTAAATACCAATTATCACGACTCTAATACCTTTAGTTTTTGAGATATGTTTCCTCATAAAAGGAGTTTAACTCCTTTTCACTCCCGTCCCCCAAGATGGTTCTCCCCGCCCCCGAAAACGCGTTTTTCTTTGTTTTTAAAGGAGATGCAAATACCAATATTCACATCTGTAACAACTTTAGTTTTTATTTGATGTAAGTATCCTCATACAATTAATTCAATTAATATTTCAATTCTTTCACCTCCCCCCCACCCGCCCTTCGTTGGATTTTCCCAGAATACGTGTTTCTTTACTTTTAAAGCAAATTCCAAATACCAAATTTCACGTTTGTATCATATTCAGTTTTGAGATATCAGTATCCTAATTAAAAGAATTCAATCCCATGTTCAGTCACTTTTACCACCCACCCAAGTGGTTTTTCCGAAAAATAAAAACCCACTTTTCTTTATTTTTAATAGAGATAAAAAATACCATTTTCAATTCGGTAACATGTTAAGTTTATGAGGTATACTGTAGAAATTCTCATTTTAAAATTTCACCCCCTTTTAGTTCCCCTTAAGTGGAGTTTCAAAAACAAATGACCTATGTTTCTTTACTTTTAGAGGAGATTCGAAATACGGTATCAGTTTTTACATCTATAAACTTTTAAAGTTTTGAGACATAGATACACTCATTTTAAAAATTCACCCCCTTTTTCACCCTCCAGTATTTGGATTTTCCAAGAACAAAAAGTACCTGTTTCTTTATTTTTAATGGAGATCTCAAATACCAATTTTCAGGTCTGTAATATCTTCAGTTTCTGAGATATACGTATCCTCATTACAGGCATTCAACCATTTTTCACCCCTTTTCACCCCTCCTATTAGGATTTTCCGAAAACAAAAAAATACGGGTTTCTTTATTTTTAAAGGAGATTCCGAATACGAATTTTTACGTCTGTAACATCTTTTTTTAAGTATCCTCACGAAAGGAATTCAACTCCTTTTTCACCCCACTCCCGTTAAATTGATTCCCGCCCCAAATGCGTGTTCCTTTATTTTTAAAGGAGATTCCAAACACGAATTTTCACGTCTGTAACCATCAGTTTTGGAGACATAAGTATCCACATTAAAAGAATTCAATACTTTCACATCCTTTCGCCCCCCTCCCTCCTTAGGCGAATTTTCCGTAAACAAACAATACGTGTTTACTTATAAAGGAGCTTCTAAATACCAATTATTACGACTGTAACATCTTCAGTTTTCTAGATATTTGTCCTCATAAAAGGAATTCAATTCCTTTTGAACCCCTCCCCCAAAATTTATTTTCGCCCCAAAATGCGCTTTTCTTTATTTAAAGTGGATTATAAATACCAATTTTCACGTCTGTATCAACTTTAGTTTTCATAAGGAATAAGTAGCTTCATACAAATAATTCAATACATTTTTCAATTCCTTCACCCCCCTTAATTGGATTTTCGTAAATCAAAGGAATATGTGTTACTTTACTTTTAAAGGGGATCCCAAACACCAATTTTCATGTCTGCAACATCTATAGTTTCCTTTAGATATAAGTAGACAAATATGCAAATAATTGAACTAATTTTTCAATTTTTCACCCCTGCCTAAGTGGATTTTCCGAAAACAAAAATGTGCATTTCTTTGAGTGATTCCAATCACCAATTTTTACGTCTTTAACATCTTCAGTTTTGGAGATATCAGTATCCTAATACAAAGAATTCAACCCACTTTTCAGTCCTTTCTACCCGCCCCCCAAGTGTTTTGTTTCGAAAACAAAAAATACGTGTTTGTTATTTTTGAAAGGGAATAAAAATACCAATTTTCACTTCAGTAAAATGTTATGTTTTTGAGATATTCTCATTCTAAAAATTCATCCCCCTTTTTTGTTCCCCTTAAGTGGATTTTCCGAAAATAATTATCTGCGTCTCTTTACTTTTACAGGAGTACCAGTTTTCAAGTCTGTAGCATGTTAAGTGTCTGAGATATATTGCATTCCTAGATATAATTTTTTAAATTTCCACCCCGTTTGTCACATCCGTTCACCCCCTATTCATTGGATTTTTCAAAAAACAAAAGAATACTTGTTCCTTTATTTTTTAAGGAAATTCCAAATACCAATTTTCATGTCTGTAATATCTTTAGTTTTTGAGATATAAATATCCTCATGAAAGGCATTCAACCAATTTCCCCCCTTTTTTCAACCCCCTTAATGGGATTTTCGAAAATAAAAAACACGCGTTCCCTTATTTTTAAAGGAGATTCCAAATACCAAGTTTTACGTCTGTTAACTTTTAAGTTTTTGAGATATAGATATACTCATTCTAAATTTCACCCCCTCCCCCTCTTTTCACACCCTTAGCAACCAAAAATACTTTTTTTATTTTTAAAGAAGATTCTTAATACCAAATTTTACATCTGTAAACTTTTAAAGTTTTGAGATATAGATACTCTGATTTTAAGAATGTCTAAAATTTCACCCCATTTGTCACTCCTGTTTAACCCCCATTAATTGGATTTTCCAAAAACAAATATATACGTTGAACCCATGACCTTTGTGCCCTAAGAATATCATGTATTAAATTGTCAATTTAATAAGAAGTTCGATTCTTGATAGCATGGAATTGACACGTGGCAAGGGGGTGATTACCTTCGGTCCCACGCTCTGGGATACGTGACGTCAGCCGCACGTGTCAACGGCGGAAGAATATTAAGTCATTTTTGTGAACTATTTCAAAGCGCGTGTGTATGGCGTGCCCAAGCGAAGTCGAAAATATAGTGCCTATCAAATGAGGTCATTTATCCCACAAATCGAACATGTATAAATTTTAAATGTCCATGAACACTACCGCCAGAAATGTAGCGAGTATGTAGTCACCTTCAAACTCCTGTAATTACAGTTTAGTTAAGTCAGAAAAGTTAGAGAAATTTTCTTGGCGGCAAAGGGAGATGCCCGGAGAGAGGGGGTAGCAGCTATATATAAGAATTGACGCCATGACGAGGCCCCTGCATTTTGTGTTACGAAGCTGACGATAGAGGGTTGAGCTGCTCTGTGAAATCGAACGACAAAAGTAGACTAAGTTCAACCAACATATTTCAGCCATTGTAGCTGGGGTCTTGCCTCCATGTGGAGATAGTTTTCTTGAGTGGAAATAATTGTACCAGATAGGACGGTCAAAGTACTGAATAAATTCTTATGTGATAAATAAAGTAATTCGTGTGCGGAAATAATTACAGTCGATCGTGTGCGCTCAACAAGAACAAGTGAAGGGCATTTTCTTTTTTTATGCTTTATTTCCAGGAAACCGGAAGAATAAAACGATCTGTAAAGCCAGAAATGTAAAAATGGCTAAATAAAAATGCCAGGGTGGCAGGTGAGCCCTATGATGAATACTGGCGTGACCACATAAGGTATGTGACTTACCATCTTACTACCTATTATATCTTGTTTCATGATGTCTAAAATGTGTATTTGAATGGGGTATATACGACGAACCCCTATGTGGTTTTTGTAAATGTTAGAATACGACAAAAAAGGGTCATTTGTTTTATTTTCCACTTGGATAAAATTTTTGAAGTCTTGCGAGTGCCGTATGATGTTGTAAAAAGTTATTAAATAGGGTTTCGAAGTGATATCACGTCCAATGTAGATCGTCATTTCCGTGTGTTTATTGCCTATATTTTGTGATGTCAAATTAAGATGTTCATTCGACGTAACATTTTTCTGTCTGAAATTTTTATGTAAATAATATAAGAAATCCATGGTTACTCATTTTCAATCGAGTGGAAGCGCTCTGTCGGGTGAGAGTATGGAGTGATGAATTTGGTCACGGAGTGAAACGTTTTTCTAGGCCCATTTGAACTGTGTCTGACTGACAATAAAAGATCTAGTAGAATTTTTCAGTTTTTTTCGTGAAAATCCAGTTATTAAATACGATATCATTTTATGCGAAGTTATTCATTATTAAAGCACTGAGCGTTATTAGACGTCATGGATTCTAGAAAGGATTTTATTCCAGTTCATTGTCGGTGATAGTCGTGAGTTGGGAAACAGAGGTTAGTTTTGTCGTGTGAGTCGAGATGAGATTTGTGAATCAGGTTGGAGACCTGTCAATGAAGCCGGGACATGTGGAAGCCCGAGGAAGATTTTATTATGTTTGGCGATGGAAAGTAGAAGTAAGGAATCCATGGCGGTATTAATTTGCGACGTGTATTATTATTGTGGGCATCTTGAAGTACAATCTATGTGCATTTTGTTGGTTAGAATATCGTATTTGTTTAATTATATCGCCGGAGTTTAAAAGGGAGCATTCTGAGAAGCCAGTCAGGTAGAACGGAACAGATGGATCATATCACTGCCTAGCAGGCTTGGGCGAGAGGCCGTCAGCTGATAGGGGAACACAGTGGGGATAACAGGACATGCAAAATGTGTTACGCGTGGAATTGAGATTGTATTTCTCGGCAGGGGATAACGTCAAATATTGGATTTAGTTGAAATTTTCATCCGGTAATAACCTGATTGTTATTAGATACTGTAAATTTTGTTTAATTAGGGACGTAACGTGCATTTCATACGACGGACTTAGAGTAAAATGAACAAGATTAGCCAAATTCGGGGTTGTCCAAAATATAGAGCGATGGCAGTGATGATTGTTTGTCTGTGAGGGGTGCGCAAACTTTATAAAATGTTATGACGAGATATGACATCGTAATTATATGGCGAGTTGCTTTTGGTTTATACGTAGATTATTAGGGTTATCCAAGTGTTAATAATGGCTAGGGTTTAGATTAGATTTAAAGTGTGAGGCCATGAAACAAGATATAAACGGGACATGAATGATGTAATAGTTCTTTTCCAGCCATAGGAACAGATAAACATCACAGGATTAAAATTTTGAGTCACAACTGCGTAGAATGAAGTTGAAGGAACCATTAGTCCGCGGAGATGGAATTTGTTGTTCTTTAAGATTTCATTAAATCATTTAAATTTATTTCATTAGTGAAACCGAATATTGAAATTACTTTAAATCAAGCGAATAACTTGGAGATGTATTCTGGAAATCTTAGTTTATTTTCTGGGGAATGTGTAAATGTTAACGTAACGAATAAGGGGACATATCAGAAGGTAATGGATTTTACTGCCACAAAGTATTGTGAGCATTGCTATTGTTGTATTATTTAACTTTGATTGATTGAGCAGTGAATTTGCTGGGGATAGTAAAGTGGAAACTTTGGTCATCAACCGATGTAATTTAATTGTGTCTAGCCTTCAGCTTAGAAACTTGGATGGTCTTGGGGTCATCAACCTTAGTGTCTTAGATTAGGGCCATATGCCACTGTAGAGTCATTTTCCTTGCGGTCATCATCCACAATGACTTTAAAGTAACTTAGAAGTTTAGATGTCGGTCCATGACATAGACGCAGGTCACATCGACTCAATTAAGGGTCCATGCCGTATCACCACTGTGTGGCACACGCCGATTGGACTGCCTTAATTATACCCAGAGTCCAGAGTTCGTGTTACAAGGGCTGGACCATAAAGAATCACTATCATGGTACATGTAGTCTCACATGGAAACCGAATTTAAGGATTTTCAGACTTTCCTTTCCTTAATAAAAAAGTGAGACAATGGTTTCTAGTAAGAATGCCCATCAGGCAGACACGTCAATGGCTCACACCGGTGTTCTAACCTTCTATGTAATAAAAATGATTGTGGTGTCCAGTGGACACGATTAATTTCAATGATACAGTTGACAAATCAGAATGCTTCAGAATTTCATGAATAAATAGGAAACTTTTAAATAGACCTTTCATTTGAGTAGATAGATTAGAATTACTGAACCCTACCTTTACCTCAGCAAGTGACGAAGAACCCGATACGACCCAGGAGACAGATCTCATGAACTTTGCTGATAGGTAAGAAAGGTAGGTATCCCTCAATATGGACCAAAAGGGTTCAACGTGTTTCTTTATTTTAAAGGAGATTCTAAATACCAATTTTGAGGTCTGGAATATCTTGAGTTTCTGAGATATAAGTATCCTCATTAAAGGCATTCAACCAATTTTTCATCCTTTTTCACCCCTCCTAGTTTGATTTTCAGAAAAAAAATAGTGTTTCTTTATTTTTAATGGGTAATCTAAATACCAATTTTTACATCTGTAAACTTTTGAAGTTTCGAGATATAGATATACCCATTTTACAAATTCACCCCCCTTTTCACCCCCTTAGCGACGGAATATCCAAAAATCCTCCCTTAGAGGGCACCTACATTGTAATATAAATGTATCCTCAAAATTTCATTTCTTTATGTCCAGTAGTTTTGGCTCGGAGATGATGAATCCGTCAGTCAGGCAAGACAAGTTACTTTATATATATAGATTATTATCTATGCTCTGAAGCCCTGGACAGGTGCAGTATAAAACATTGATAGGGTTGTATAACTTATTGCTAAATCATCACATTTTCAGCACAACTATCCATCTTCATTTGTCTCTGGTTATCTTATCCAACCACAAGTATTCCATACGAAGAATTCCTATTTGATTTACTGCAAATTTGAGTTCGTGGCTGTTCTCATTTTTAGGGCAATTATTCATTTATTTGCTTATTTATTTGATTTATTGTTGAACAAGCATTTCTGGCCGCTTAAAGAACATTTCAATTTCTTATTCCTAATGTTATAAATAATACACAATAAAAAAAAAAAATATGAAACCTAATACTACACCTATGAACTACGGACAGTGGTAAGTGTGTTCAATTTAATATTTTAATTTCTCCTAAAATATACATTTTCAATCTATATTAATATAAGGGAGCCTCCGTGGCTCAGATAGCAGCGCGTCGGTCTCTCACCGCTGGATACCATGGTTCAAATCTCGGTAGTTCCATGTTAGATTTGTGCTCCACAAACCGGAGGCGGGACAGGTTTTCCTCCGAGTACTCCGGTTTTCCCTGTCATGTTTAATTCAAGCAACACCCTCCATTCTCATTCAGTAGCATCTATCATTCATTAATATATCACTTTGGGAGTGGCGGCCTCAGCGTAATAATAGCCTATATATGATTCATTCATTACATCCCTGACCCAGTCACTGACTGGGAAACAGGTTGTAGGTTTTCATTTTCATTAATCTAAGGACTAAACTATTCATAGTGCACAAGTGTGATACTCTATTTAATGTATATCTTCAGTCTATGCCAGTTCTCATCTGGCTGACCTTAGTAAGACACTCTCCTCGTGAAATATGTCCACGCTTGGCGTTTTACTATTTGACTTATATATTCTGTTACGTGGTGAATTCATATGGTGATTTGTGTTTGACATTTTAAGAAAGAAAGTTCTGTTACTTCCAAACGGTGAAAACAGGTTTATTTGGTGGAGTACTTCTCGGTTATGAGTTTTACCTTTTAGAATTCTACACTGACTGACAGAGCAAATGCAACACCAAGAAGGAGTGGTTCGAAAGGGATGAAAGTTGGGGAAAAAACAGAGACGACACGGACGAATAATTGATGTTTATTTCAAACCGATATGCATGTTACACAATGCGCACGGCATCGACTCAGTAGGATGTAGGACCACCGCGAGCGGCGATGCACGCAGAAACACGTCGAGGTACAGAGTCAATAAGAGTGCGGATGGTGTCCTGAGGGATGGTTCTCCATTCTCTGTCAACCATTTGCCACAGTTGGTCGTCCGTACGAGGCAGGGGCAGAGTTTGCAAACGGCGTCCAATGAGATCCCACACGTGTTCGATTGGTGAGAGATCCGGAGAGTACGCTGGCCACGGAAGCATCTGTACACCTCGTAGAGCCTGTTGGGAGATGCGAGCAGTGTGTGGGCGGGCATTATCCTGCTGAAACAGAGCATTGGGCAGCCCCTGAAGGTACGGGAGTGCCACCGGCCGCAGCACATGCTGCACGTAGCGGTGGGCATTTAACGTGCCTTGAATACGCACTAGAGGTGACGTGGAATCATACGCAATAGCGCCCCAAACCATGATGCCGCGTTGTCTAGCGGTAGGGCGCTCCACAGTTACTGCCGGATTTGACCTTTCTCCACGCCGACGCCACACTCGTCTGCGGTGACTATCACTGACAGAACAGAAGCGTGACTCATCGGAGAACACGACGTTCCGCCATTCCCTCAACAAAGTCGCTCTAGCCCGGCACCATGCCAGGCGTGCACGTCTATGCTGTGGAGTCAATGGTAGTCTTCTGAGCGGACGCCGGGAGTGCAGGCCTCCTTCAACCAATCGACGGGAAATTGTTCTGGTCGATATTGGAACAGCCAGGGTGTCTTGCACATGCTGAAGAATGGCGGTTGACGTGGCGTGCGGGGCTGCCACCGCTTGGCGGCGGATGCGCCGATCCTCGCGTGCTGCGCCTGGACCCCTCGCACGTGCCACATGTCCCTGCGCCAACCATCTTCGCCACAGGCGCTGCACCGTGGACACATCCCTATGGGTATCGGCTGCGATTTGACGAAGCGACCAACCTGCCCTTCTCAGCCCGATCACCATAACCCTCGTAAAGTCGTCTGTCTGCTGGAAATGCCTCCGTTGACGGCGGCCTGGCATTCTTAGCTATACACGTGTCCTGTGGCACACGACAACACGTTCTACAATGACTGTCGGCTGAGAAATCACGGTACGAAGTGGGCCATTCGCCAACGCCGTGTCCCATTTATCGTTCGCTACGTGCGCAGCACAGCGGCGCATTTCACATCATGAGCATACCTCAGTGACGTCAGTCTACCCTGCAATTGGCATAAAGTTCTGACCACTCCTTCTTGGTGTTGCATAAAAATGTTTATTAAGTCATTATATGCCACGTACTGTATTTTGCACTAGTTTTAGAGGTGAAGGAAAACTAATATCTTAGAATTTAGCTTGAATATTTTCTATTCTTGTATATGTTTATTTCATGATAGTTTACAGATTAGATATGCATATTGCTGTTATAACTGTTATAACTACCTCTCGAATGGCTTTGATATTTTTGAATTTGTTTGTTTTTCTCATGTGAAATCATTTTCACAACTTTATTAATAATGTGTACATTGAACACAAAATTGGTATGAAATATTTTTCCTAGATCCTTCTTTTCTTCTACTCGTTTTAGGCTGATACTGTTCATTTCATAAGATTAAATTTGTGGTTGTCTTTTTCCAGTAAAGATCATTGATTCACACTTCTTAACATTGAATTGAAAGGATTTATGTTTTCCCCACTCAACCAGTGCTGTGAGTTCTTGTAATTTTTCGCTATCCTGGTTTGAAGAAATCTGCCTGTAACTTTTCATGTCCTCGGCATATAACTGAAATTTAGAATTCGTCAATATAGAACCAATATAAATAACAAACAGATTGAACAACAGTGGACCTAATTCTGAACCTTGGTTTTGACTGAATTTACCCTATACATAGATGAAGCTACCCCTTTGAAACTAACAAATTGAAATCTATCCTGAAGTAGGGGTTAAGGAATTCAAACAGATCTGGGCTAAAACCGAAACTGTGAAGCCTGTTTAGAAGTTTATGAGATCAGTCCTATCGAATACTTTCGTCATGTCCGTGTGTATGACATCCACTTATCCTCCTTGATATAAAACAGAAGACAAATAATTTGTAAAGTTTACTAAATTTGAACTCGTTTATCTCCCTTGCATAAAGCCATCTCGTTGCTCTATGATGACTTTCTGAACATGTCGATAAATATTACGGCAAAGTATATCCTCAAAAATTTTGCGAAAGACTGATAATTGGGTATGTTATCAATATTACCATCTATTTGAACTGGACATACTCTTGCTATCCACCACACATCAGGAAATATTTTTTGTTGCAGAGTTTTGTTAATAATTGTACAAAATGGATATGCAAGAGCGTCTCCGCATCCCTTCACTACATATTGGGGTACATTATCTGGGCCAGCATTCCTTTTAGACTGAAGACTATTTACGGTACATTTAACAGCACCAACGGAGACACTCTGAAACGTTTAACATATCAAGTTCCTTTTATTTCAGTTCCTCTAGAACATACTTATACATTATTTTCGCTGTTTTTTTTTGTATATATTTTTCAAGTAAGAGGCAAATCCATCGGCTATTTCTGTCTTAGAAGTTAAGGTGATATCATTCAGGACATATCTGTGACATTCTTTATTATTGGTCCTCTTTTGCTTCAAAAAGTGCCAAAATTGTTTGCTATTACTATCTAAACTACTTTCTATACCTTTAATGTATTCTTTATACGCTATTCTTATTTTCTTTTTTAAGGATTGCTCTCCTTGTTTTGAACAGTCACACTATATTCACTACGATGTCTTCTTTTCCTATGGTACTCCTTATTTCGAATCACTTGTATTACTCCTTTATTATAGCATACTGGATAAGTTATTTTAATAAACTTTGTCAGAGGCACGCAATAATCAAGAATCTCATAGAATTTATCATGGGAGCAATCTAAAGCACTGTTGTTTTTGCTAGTGGCTTCACGTCGCACCGACACTGATAGGTCTTATGGCAACGACGGGATAGTTAAGGCCTAGGAGTTGGAAGGAATCGGCCGTGGCTTTAATTAAGTTAGAGGCCCAGCATTTGCTTGCTGTGAAAATGGGGGAAGCACGGAAAACTGTCTTCGGGGCTGCCAACAGTGGGAGTCGAACCCACTATCTCCCAGATGCAAGATCACAGCCGCGCGCCCCTAACCGCACGGCGAACTTGCCCGGTAAAAACATTGTTAAAGTCCTCAGTGGCATTCAAATCTAACCAATCACAAGTCTTTAGTAATTCAAAGAGTAATTGGAAATTGGCTCTATTATAATTATGATGCCTATAAGTTGATCTACTGTCCAATGTAGCCTACTGAACTTCTTTAGACTAACTTCAATTGAGAGACTCAATGCAGGGTGACAGCCATCTTCACGTAACAAAGGCTGGTCATCTCGCTCAATGTGAATTTGCTCTGTCGTAGGGGCCAGAACCAAATCTAAACCGTATCCATATTTATTCGAAATAGTATTTATAGACGTTAGATTCATGACATCTAGGAAGTTTTGAAGCTTCATTGTGACCGATCTTCCTTTACTTATTTCGGCATCCTGATTTGCTTCTCTCAAATTGAAGTCCCCTACAACGCAAATACAAGCACTGTTAATGTCCTCAGTGGCATTCAAATCTGATCAAACACAATTGTTTAGTAATTCAAAGAGTAATTGGAAATTGGCTCTATTATAATTATGTCCTGAATGTCCGGCTCCAGGGCTAAATGGTGCGTGATGGCCTTTGGTCACAGGGGGTTCCGGGTTCGATTCTCGGCGGGGTCGGGAATTTTAACATTCGTTGGTTAATTTCGCTGGCACGGGGATTGGGTGTATGTGTCGTCTTCAACATAATTTCATCCTCATCACGACGCTCACGATATCTGCACCCGGCGAGACGAACATGTCCTCGGACACTCTCGGCACTAAAAGCCATACGCCACTTCTTCATTTCCTGGATTTATTGCAGATTCAATTATTCTAAAACGTTCACTGTACTGATCAAGGTTAGGATTTGGTGGAAAATACACTACTCCTATAAAATATGACCTACATTTTAACTGAACGTTAACCATTAACAATTTGTATTCACGAGAGTTAAAAACATTCTGATAAGTTTTAAACATTTTATCAACCTCAAGCTATGTTTGAAACAGTCAGCACAAATTTTAAATCGGCGTGTGCCATGTTGATACAAGGATTTAAGATGTCATCACATGATAATCGAAGTCCTTTAGATGTACTAGTGTGTTTGTAATCCAGAAGGATACCCACAAACGTGATAAATGTAACTAATTACTTGACACTGGTAATACTGTCCAGAACATATCCTTAACGAATTGTTAAACTTACAAATGAAATCAGTTTTATTCCATGGTGCTATAGGTAGTGTGCCATTTCTCTCGAAAAGTGTCGTGAGAGTCGATGCGGGTAAGCCGTTTCTGATTCATCGCTGATATGGCGTACAAGGTACAATGTTTTATAACAAAGTAATAAATAACGATATGTGGAAGAGTAAATTTCATACAACCATAATTTATTCAAACGAAAAGTGAATACCTAGTTTAAAAATCATTGAATGAAAAATACAACTCGTATCACGATTACATTCAGTAACTACAAAATTAAAACTTAATTCAACCTAGTAAGTTGTAAAGAAGACGCCGGCCCCGTGGTGTAGGGGTAGCGTGCCTGCCTCTTACCCGGCGGCCCCGGGTTCGATTCCCGGCCAGGTCAGGGATTTTTACCTGGACCTGAGGGCTGGTTCGAGGTCCACTAAGACTACGTGATTAGAATTGAGGAGCTATCTGACGGTGAGATAGCGGCCCCGGTCTAGAAAGCCAAGAATAACGGCCGAGAGGATTCGTCGTGCTGACCACACCACACCTCGTAATCTGCAGGCCTTCGGGCTGAGCAGTGGTCGCTTGATAGGCCAAGGCCCTTCAAGGGCTTTAGTGCCGTGGGGTTTGGTTTGGTTTAAGTTGTAAAGAAACAATTCATTGTCGAAAACAAAACTGAAACTTTAATTTATAATTTATTCCTGGATGCGCATTCTTAAAATTTTAATCATCCAAGATTATTTGGAATTAAGAAACTTAATTAAATCTATCTCTTTATTTCTAGTGGCTTTACGTCGCATCGACACAGTTAGGTCTTATGGAGACGATGGGAAAGGAAAGGTCTAGGAATGGGAAGGAAGCGGCCGTGGCCTTAATTAAGGTACAGCCCCAGCATTTTCCTGGTGTGAAAATGGGAAACCACGAAAAACTATCTTCAGGGCTGCTGACAGTGGGGTTCGAACCCACTATCTCCCGGAAGCAAACTCACAGCTGCGCGCTCCTAACCGCACGGCCAGCTCGCCCGGTAGCGTGAACTCCTAAGAAGTGTCAACTTCCTAAAGTTATCATACCACGGGTAGCCACTAATACCTACTGTATGCTAACCTTGTTGAGTTATTATTATTATTATTATTATTATTATTATTATTATTATTATTATTATTATTATTATTATTATTATTATTATTATTATTATTATTATTATTATTATTATTAACACACCTGTTAGTCTCCCATGTCCAAATGACTAAGGTGAAAATGCAAGTTAAGATGAGCTGGCCAATGGCATTTAACACGTGGTAACACGTCGACGACGTCGACCTTCCTGAAGTCCACACCTGCTCTTCGTATATTGAAAAAGTAAAACTCAAAGCTTATTAAATTTCAGTATTAAGGGTTACCGACAAATTCTTAATATCATCTAAGTTACTTGAACAATCGTTGAGAAATTTTGAAGTATTGTTACAATGACTTGTGGGTATATGAGTTGAATTTAGTAGGAATTGGTTGATCCAGTCGGCAGTGAAGGACGTTCACACTTTTGAAACCAAAGAATCACTGCTTTTCTGTGTACCTTTTTCTTGTGATATAAATGGCACACAGTCATGAATATTGGTTCATACAATTACATGCGCATGGTTAATACGCTGTATCAGATTTATAATGATTGCTTTTACGGTTCATTTGATAAAAAAAATCATATGGAGCAAATTATTGAGCCTTTTGAAAATAATTCCTTGTTCGAATTTAATTAATATCTCAATAGCTACTAATGAAATATAACCCATTCTGTTACAGTGTATGTGTTGACACTTGCTCAGTATGTAATACAGATTTTTCGTCTATAAACTTTGTAGTTCCCAAGTAAATGGTACATGTATGTATGTTTAGTCTTCAGCCCGAAGGCTGGTTGGATGCTCAACAGTTCCGCCATCAGCTGTCATAGATGGCCTAGGCTTCACTGAATAACTGAGCAAAATTGGCACTTTGGGGAAAATTAGGTTGAAGTTAGAATAAGAAATTGCCCACGATTTTAAAACATTCCAGGTCACTAATTCATCTTCCACCTCTTCATTGCTTGTCTTTCCTTGTGTTCGTATCATTCCGCCTTCGCTTGTTGAATATTCTTCTGCACGGTCGGCAACATATATGCGTCTTCGGTCGACTTCATTCTCTCTATCTGACGTTAGTAACCTCCGGACGCAGGTGGATTTGTATTTTGATCAGTAATTTTATCAGAAATATCCTCTTCATATATTTGTTTCATCCCAGACGGTGTATTCTGATTTCCACGGAATTTACATTTAGATAGCACTTTTTAACTTAGAAATCACAAGCAAGATACACATTGTTGAACACATCCGCAGTGTAAGCGAAAGAGGATATGACATGTACACGTGAACATTAAGACGGCGGGAAAACAATTGAAGATTGTTAAAGCAGACTCAAGCTAGCCAGTGAGACGAACAGAATAATCCCCGAAGATAACAAACTTTACCGCTCTCAGCTGCACGAAGTAGGACATGAAATATTTCTGTAAAACAAAAAGAGGGCGGAGCAAATGGCTCCATGGTTATATTAATGACCTCATAAATGCTGCCTATAACAGTGTTATATATATTGCCGTTATCGGGAAAGAGATGATAATTGTTGAGCCTGAAATCTCTTGGTCATTTCACGCTACCCGGTAGGTTGGGTCCATGATTGTTAAGTTTTCGTATCACCGTATCACCACAATAGCAAAATGGCAATGTCTGTGGATATAATCCTCACCAAACATGGCTGCTAGTCATTCATGAAAGAAAAGAATAAAAGCCACAACGATGTGAACGCGACTAGTACTATAAATAGCTAATCTAACAGAGAGAGAAATATTGTCCAAAACCACATTTACAAAAGCTACTTTACAATACAAATTAATTCTACATAAGATAAAGGTCGTAACATGTACAAGGTGGAAAGTACAAGTATCCCAGAAAATTATTGCTTAAAATTTGTACTTATTTTAGTAGTAGTATCCATTAGCATGACTTCGTGGTCAATGTAGTTTCAGCGATCCGTCCTGAGATCAGGGCGGTGCGCCTACTTAGCACAGCAATATCACTATGAAGTTACCGATCAAATACAACGGTGTAGACCCAAGTCTCGTGCAACCTCTGTGAGGAAGTAATATTGTGGCAGGAAAGTTGACTATGTCCGTAATATCCTGCGATTTCTAATACCTAAAATCTAACAAAAGGGTCACTTATGTGCCTGACATAACGCAGCATTCACAAGCGATCACGAGAACTTCCGTTTTAAGGCAATGAATTAATATTCCTTGGAGTCTTAATTCTCACTGCGAATCCATTTCTAAGGGGACTGAACATGACTTGACTCGGAAGACGAAAAATCAATGAGAATGATAATTACTACTGAAATGTTTTCATTCCTCCCTTTAAGGGAGAGGCGGGCCTCTTAGACTTTGACGCCCTCACTTAGGCCAGGAGATTTACAACAGTGAAGGGGGTGCTTGGATAAGGTGAAGGGGTTGGTGGCCGCGGCCTATACTAGGAACTGTCCCGGCATTCGCGTTAATGCAAGAGAATGGAAACCACGGAAAACCGTTCTCAGCACAGCCGACTGTAGGGACCAGCTCCTCTCCGTCTCCCGAATACAGTGGCGTGGCTATCCCTCCTCAGTTCGATTGGTCGGTCGGGATTTTTCCTTAACTTGCTCTTCAGATGTTAAAGGTTTTGTTGTCCCCAGTCAGACTTGTAGGGCCAAGTGTTACCAGAGAAGTTCAATTCCGTTGCAAAACTACGCAATGATATTCGATTTCTTTTTCCTCTCTGAACATTCCAAATTGATTCAGCACTGATTGTATCGGTGTTAGGATCTTTTATTTTGTATTTGTATGAATGTGTACCAAATTAAACATCCTCAGATACCTTTGAATAATATTTGAGTATGTTCTGGTAGTTCTCTTCCTTTGTGTTCCCTTCCAGTTTCGCAATATCATCAGTCATAATTTCTTATCGAATAACCACAGACCATGACGGAATCACTGTTTCACTATAGGGGATATGTACTGAGCCAGAGTGCGTTCCCTTAAACGTCGAACAAAATGATTGCATTTTGTGTTAATCAATCCTGACTTCAAACTGTCCTTTAATAAAATATGTTACCAGTAGCAAACAGTCCAATGTTTATATTATGTTTGAACAACTTTTACTCTGTTTATTTGGCTGAAAATTCAGAGTATTTTTTTCCAGTGTGTCAAGTCATTATTTGAGATTCAAGTATTTAAATCATTCTTTCACTATAGTATATCGATGGCTTACTTCTGAAACCTCGTATGTCCCAATGCTCTCCCTATCCATTTTATTCCTTAAGACTGGTCTCACCTCCCTGCCACATATTGATATGCAGCCCATAAGAACTATGTTCGTTGTGTTCATTTTGCTATGGGCGTGTGTAAAGGAAAATGAACCATAAATAACATTATACGGTAAGAGTGCGCAAATTCGCTTGCAAACAACACCTCTACAATACGGTATGCTAAAGTTTAGTTTCCTTTACAGATGTAGCACAGGAAAATGAACACTACGGAAATTATTCTGATGGACTGCATATAAATGTGTGGTTGGTAGGCGTAACCAGTCTTAAGGAATATAATGGGTAGGAAGAGCGTTGGGACATGCGAGGTCTTAGAAGTAAGGCGTCGACATACTACTATATTTCTTATGTATTGTTTACCTGGTCTTTTATTTAATAATTTCAAAGAATTTGGGAACTCATTGAACATCCCCCTAGGTAAATAATGCCAATTCATAAGTTCTCTTCCTATAAATGAATATTTACCCAAATTCGCCATCTTCAATTCCTACTTTATATTCATATTGTGATATTTTCTACTTTCAAGAAACACCACTGAAATTTATTGGTGTACTAATGTCATTCCATGCCATCCCTCCACTAACAGTTCGGATCGTAAAACTTAGTCCAGCAGCTCGTTCCCTTTCGCTAAGATTCACCAGCCCATACTTTCCAATATTTTCGTAACGCCACTCTCTTGTCGGAAATTGCCTAGAACAAATCGAGGTGCTTTTCTTAGGATTTGTTTCCATTTCTCGAATCAAGCATACTCTAGTTGGGATTTTTCAGAGACTAATATGCCCTCTCCTTTATATCCTTACTACAACCCCTAAATATACCCATTAAGCTTGACATAAACATCTCATTTTACTGAAAATCTTGAAATGTCTGATTTTGGCACTTATAACACTTGTAATTTCAAGTGTTCAGTCCTTATGGAGATAAAATATTGAAGATTGTTTCGAATAATAATAATTCAACAAAAATGATGGGTTCTAGCCTAAAACTCAGCAGTTCTGAAAATGGTTTTGCTGTGGTTTACCACTTCCACACCAGGCAAATAAAAACGCCGTACCGCAATTAAGTCCGTGACAAATACCTTCTCTCCCCCACCTCTTTCCTCTCCTATCGTTGCTAATGACCTGTATAGTGTTAGTGGTACAGGCCAACCCTTTCACACCAGAAAATGTGTATCTTGATTTTTCTTAGAAAATGCGTTTGGAATGAATACAGGGTGGGAAAAGGAGAGAACATACTGAAAGTATTCCTTCTGCCATTTGCGTTCTGGAAAAATACGAGAACAATCGTGCAACTTAGAAGTTTACTGAGAGAGAACTCCATTATCCGTCGTTTTCTAAGTATCAAATGCTAATATTTACGTATATTCATGCGTATACCACTGCAGTGCATTTCTGTGTTCATTCTCGAAGCCTTCGTGAATGAACTATGTGTAGCTATGTCTTTGATCGCTCTTAGTTAAATCTTTAAATCGTTAAATATATTTGTTACTAGAAAGAAAGTGTCATCCGCTAGCCCTAAAGATACTTTTTCCGTTGTTTCCCTTATTCACACCAGGCAAAATATTATGGCTGTACCATAATCAAGGCCACGGTCAATTTTTGCTCACTCCTATCTGTTTCCTGCCCCATCGCCTCCAAGAACTTATCTGTGTCGGTGCTTCGTAGAGCAAATAAAAATATTTCAGATAAAGCATGTTATGGATTATCTTTTCTAAATAATTTTTACTCCTACAAAATTATCTTCGCTTAACCCTACATTATTATATAAATACAGATGTTATTAATCTTTCAGGTCCTAGGGTACATAATATACAGGTTGGTCGGAAACTACGTGAACCGGGTGTATGAACGGTACAGCGTTTGATCAGACTCTTCAGATAGGCTTTTAGAGGCGGTGTTACTAAATTTTCACATGGCTTATGACCGACTTCTAAGCGCCAGTAGAAGAAATGAACTTCTCCTGGGGAGGGACCTGAAGAAGGACGTCGGTGCTGATAGTCTCGGCCTGTAGCAAGCACGCTACGGTGACACTGGCTGAAACCCACGGCGTGTTAGTGTTTGATGCACATTTATCGACATGGCTCTCAAGTTCGTCCAAGCCAAGTGCAGATTTAGCAATACAGCCTTGTACAGCCCGTTTGTTTTTGCCCGCGAAGCGATCTGATTGGCTAACTTCAACAGCTGATAAAATGACAACGGCGCAAGATACCGACGTATTTTTTTTTTCGAATTACGTATCAAAATGACCAACGCTCTAACGCTCATATACTCGGTTCACGTTGTTCCCGACTACCCTGTACAGCAGATATTCACATCCATCCAGTCAAAATTCTACCTTGGATAAAGCAGCCAAAATTCCAGAGGGAAGAACACGGAATACATTACACCAATCAAATATAACATCATCGTTGTGTCTGCCAACCACTCAGGAGCCAGGGGAGAGTAATACTCCTATATCAACACAAACACGGAAATCATCCAAATCGTCTCAAAGGAAACACTCGTAACACCCTAAGAACAGTAGACATACAAACAGTACCTGAAGTCCATCAGTCTTAACCCTAATGAACGGACATAGATTACCTATAACAGTAATTTGGAAACGAGGTGTCCGTGATCTCTTAATGTTAACGTTATTGTGAAGGATACATTTTTTAACAAAATTTCTCACTCAACGTCCCGCCTGTAAACCTCCGTCAATTTAATAACGCCTCCACAATCATATATTTGTAACTAGCCTCCTGACCTCGTTTACATCCATACCTCTTATCTCTAAATCATTGGAAACTGAGTCTAACCATCGTCGTCTGGGTCTCCCTCTATTTCTCTTACTCTCCATAACCGAGTTCATCATTCTCCTAGGTAACCCACCTTTCTCCATTCACCTAACATGACTCCACCACCGTGCCGGTTTATGCTTACAACCTCATCAAGCAAGTTCATTCCTAAATTAGCCTTTATATAGTCATTCCTCGTTATCTCCTGTCATTGTTCTCACCAGTTTGTACCAGCAATTATTCTCTGTGCATTCATGTCTGTTACTTCTAACTTATGAACCAGATATCCTACGTCCACCCAGCCTTTACTACGGTAAAACAAAGTTCGTCTGAAAACAGACCAGTGTAAAATTAGTTTCGTCCAGGAACTGACTTCCTTCTTACAGAATGCTGTTGATTGTAACTGCTCATTAACTTTGTTGCACCTTGATTCAATTTCACTTACTGGCAGAATAATCATCATAAATACTTGAAGTTATCTACGTGTACGAGCTTTGTATTCTCAAGCTGACATGCAGTTATCTTAGGTTTCTTACCTACGTACATCACGTTAGCCCACGAACATTCATTGCATCTATTGTCAGGTTCAAATATTTCCCAATTTTGGCGCAGTCTGCCATTAAGAACATGTCGTAGGCATAAGCCAAATTGCGTACTACATTTCCACCTAACTGAACCTCGGATACATCATAAAGTAGGAGTTGGTACATATGTCATGAAAACACATATTCCTACAGTACAGTACGGTTAGGTTCAATTTCCTTTACACACGCGCATGGGGAAATGAACTGAAGGAAACTTGTATTGATGGACTGCGTATCAATATGTGACTGGGAGGCGTGACCAGTAATAAGAGAAATAATTGATATGAGGAGCATTGTCACATTCGCGGTTTTGGCACAGCAGCGAAGATAAAGATTGCAAGTTTAATTCTTGATAATTATACATGTTAAAAATACTGTTTAAATTGGACACACTTCAACTCTGGACATTGGACAGCCGATTGGACACGTTCGAAACATTATTTTGTTTTGCTGTTCTGTAATGGTTTAGTGCAAGTATTTTTAACATGGTTATTGGCCTGTCTAAGAGATTTTAAAACAATAATGGTAGGAAAGAGAGTCTTCCTGTATTTTAGCGTCACAACAGAAAAGATTGGACGAGAGGATATATTTTCGGTGACTGGTTAGAAGAAATGAATCTGAAAATGCAGAAGGCTAAGGGTAAAATACCGTTGTTTGTCGATAATGCTACAAGCCGTGTGGAACTAAATCTATCAAATGTTACAGTAAAATTTGTGCCTCCCAACCAAAGGCGAATCAAGGATTACCCATAAGGAGGATCTAATTGATAAATTACAAGAAGCAAAAACGAGTGATTGGGGTATTTTACTTTCGTAGTGATGTTTTTTCCCAGGTTTATTTTAAGAAAATTTTTACTGTATAGCAAACGCTTGATAAGGTAATTTATTGATATTTAATTCACCACAAAATTCCATTAAATAATGTTTAAAGAACTACAACATCTTTACTATGTTTAGTTACGTACTATCAGTTCGCAACAATCAATGTTTTCATATGGATGTTTGCTAATACAAGGCCAATACGCCGGTTCTTTCCCATTGTACTTGTAGGTTTTTAGCTTTCTTAGGGTAGGGAAACTTCTCTCCGTAGAAGCTGTCATGACTGGCAGGGTGGCAATTATTTGTAGCAATAATCTAATATTGGGAAAGAATTATCTATTACATAGAGCTAATACAAGCATATCTTTGGCCTCCTAATTTCTTTTCGATAAAACTGTAATATATTCTGTTACAATCTGAGATTTATTTCTAGAACTTACGATTGTATATCGTGTGGTTGAAATCAGCTGTATTAGATTGTCACTACGTCAGGAGTGGACGATGTGTACATCATTGGGTCATGTGGCCGTTCAAATAAAGCTCTCTCATTGGCAACTCCTATCTCGCCTATCCACAGCCTAGCTTCCTCCTGACCTCGAGTCAGTCGTCATGTAGTCTGCACCCGATTCATTCCAACTCCTTCGCTGATGTGGTACTTTAAAAATAACGTGTATTATTGCTGGTTATCTACCTCAAGATGTTTCGTATGTAAAAATTGGCGACGAGGTAAAAGTCATCAAATTGCAGCAAGTGCCAGTACTTCAACATGGCAACAAAACTTTTCTCGTGTGGTTTCACAGTGACTGACCCCTTATAGTAAAGTCGGTTGTATCGGGCCTCCTTCTGATGCAACGTACTATCGCGTGTGCCTTTCGCTCCATGTCCTTAGACAACAGTTTTTCACCGCCTTTGCAACTTTAACTCAATTATATCACGCGATGTCTTTAAATGGTAATATTGAATCATTTTAGAGTTCGGAAGAAACTTGGTCAACCTGCGTAGAACGCTTTGAACTTTACGTACAGTGCGATGACATTCCGAATGCTAAAAAAGTTAGTACATTCCTCACAGTGATCGGTGTTCAAACCTACGATGTACTGAAAAATGTAATCACCCCTGATAAACCTTCTGACAAACCCTTTGATACCATTGTTAAAACTGTCCAAGACTACCTCCATTCTAAACCTTCATTTATAGTTGAAAGATATAAATTCAGCAGGCGAGATCTATTAGAACATGTTCAACTAAAGCAGTTATCCAAGTATTACCATTTCGAATACAAACTTCCTGATTATTTACGGGAAAGATAAGTCAGTGGCATCCGTGATGTATCCATCAAGAAACGACTGCTGTCAGAGGAAAAACTCACATTCCAGAAGGCGGAACAGTTGGCGATATCGCTGGAAGCAACCTACAAGGATGCAGTGTCCTTGGCCTACCACACCACACCCAGAATCCAGAAGTTTACAGCACGGCATTCTCCACGCAGCAATGTACCTAGTGTGTTATCACGTGTTGTGAAAGTGCCTCGGTGTGTTTGTTGTGGTCATAAAGGTGGGCATTCTACCGCTAAGTGCCGATATCGTGAATATATTTGCATGAAGGGTCATTTAGAAAGGGTTTGCAAGTCAAAAAATAAGAGCAAGTCTCAGTTTCATATAAAACCAAGCATGCTTACAAACAATCCTTCATTTTCTAAGGGAATTAAGAATCAGCAGGGAAACAGACTTAGACCCAAGCAGCCTATAGACTTACATGAACCCAATGTTAGTCAAGAAAAATTGTGTGATGAAGTTTATGATATTTCTAACATTTTTCAGAGTGATGAAGATGAGCAAATCATTCAGCCTAAGTTAGGTAAAATAACAAATATTGAGCCCATTAGAGTAAATGTAATTGTTGAATGAAAGCCAATTAATTCTGAAGTAGACTCTGGTGCTTGTGGTTCTGTTGTTTCTGAAAATGTTTATAAGGCTAACTTAAGACATGTAACACTGATTCCCAACTACTTAGTTTTAAATTTTTACATCAACGAGAAAATCAAGCCTGTGGGGAAGCTAGAAGTAAATGTTAAATATTAGTCCCTGGAAAAGAATTTAGTTTTGTATGCTATTAGCAATGGATCTAACCCACTCATGGGGAGTGATTGGATAAAAGAGCTCCAAGTTATTATAAGCATTCCCAGCAGTGTAAACAACGTAAACTTAACGAATGTAAAAATTAATGCAGAGTCTAAGTTAGTGCAAGATGAATTTACAGAGGTATTCACTAGAAAATTAGGTTACTTTAAAGGAGGCCCAGTAAAATTAAACCTTAAGCCAAATGCAATACGTACCTAAGTACGTAGGTCAATACCATATTCTTTAAGAGAAAAGGTTGAACTAGAGTTGAAACGTTTAGTGGATGAGGAAATTATTTCCCCAGTATCTTCAAGTAAATGGGGCACTCCGATTGTTTCGGTATTAAAAAAAGAATGGTAAAATCCGTATTTGTGGAGATTTTAAGGTCACTTTAAACCCCTGTCTAGAAGTTGATAGACACCCAATACCTAGAACTGGACATCTTTGTTGTCATACAAAAAGGAATTCAGTTTTCTAAAATAGATTTGTCATCAGCTTACATGCAGTTGAGGTTAGAGGAAGAAAGTAAAAAACTATGTACTATAAGTTCACATAAAGGGTTATTTGCTAACAACCGTCTTTGTTATGGAATCTCGTCAACGCCAGGTATTTTTCAAAGAGCTATTAACAAATACTACAAGGTATACAAGGTGTGGCCTCATTCCTTGATGATATTATTGTGACTGGAGCAAATACAGCAGAACATTTGTCAAGATTACGAGAAGTTTGTAAACGCCTAAGTAGTAATGGGTTGACTGTTGGTAGAGGTAAGTGCAAGTTTTTCTGTGGCAGTCTAGGATATTTAGGATATGCCTTAAGTAAAGTTGGTTTATCTACAGCCAATGAAAAGGTCAAAACAGTTGTTGAGGCTCCAGTTCCCTAAAGATGTTACACAGCTTAAAGGATTTCTTGGTCTTGTGAACTACTGTGCTAAATTTATCCCCAATGTAGCCACTGTTCTTACACACTTGTACCAGCTTCTTAGAAAATATGCAGATTTTCACTGGAATTTAGCTTGTCAAAAATCTTTTTAATTATTCAAAGAAAAATTAGTTTCGTCTAAGGTACTAGCATTGGTCCCAAAAAGTGTTTACGTGCCTTTGCAGCAGGTACATTGCAACGTTACGCGTTCTTTGTCAGGTTATGACTATGACATTCAGTATGTTAAATCTCAATGCCATGGCGATGCAGATGGCTTATCTAGGCTACCTTTATCAGCCAGTCATTTTGAGGATGTTGATGTTAGTTTAGAGTATGTAGGTAGTTACTTACAATGCATAATGGAATCTGATGTTCCCATACACTTTCACGATATACGTATTGAGACCCAAAAAGAGCAGGAGTTAAACAAAATCCTAGGCTATGTGTTGTACGGATGGCCTACTATGCCAGATCCAACTTTAAGCAACTTTGTTAAAAGGCAAGCTGAGCTAACTGTAGAATAAGGAATTTTGATGTGGGGCTACAGAGTCGTAATTCCAAGGTCCTTGGGAAAGTCCTTGTTAAATGAATTACACAGTGGACACCTTGGAGTAGTTAAAATGAAATCATTAGCTAGATCGTACTTATGGTGGCCTTCAATTGATAAGGACATCGAGGCAGTAGCCAGCAGTTGCTCAGCATGTCTTGCTCAGCGAGAAAGTCTTAATAGAAGTACACGGGAATTTCCACCCAGTATATGGCAAATAATTCACAGAGATTTTTAGGACCTTTTAAAGGAAAACTCTATTCAATTGCAATGGACGCTCATAGCAAATAGTTGGAAATTGAAACAGTTAACTCAACTTCAGCTAAGCAAGACATTGAGAAATTGCATCCTATTTTTTGTAGATGTGGTCTTCCCGAACTCATCGTTAGTGATAATGGCCCTCCCTTTTCCTCTGCAGAATTTTCACGATTTTGGAAACAAAACGGGATAAGGCAAACGTTGATAGCACCATACCATCCTGATTCCAACGGGCAGGCTGAGAATGCAGTTAAAACTGTTAAATCACTTTTAAAATGTGCAAGTTTTGAAAATGAAGATGTAAATTTAGCTTTGAGTAGATTTTAATAGCCTATCGTAACGCTCTACATAGCACTACTAATGAAACTCCTGCTAAGGTAATGTTCAATTGACCTTTGAGAACTAAATTGGGTTTGTTCAGACCTAATTTGCAGAAAGCTGTAGCAAATAAACAGGACGAACAAATAACTAATGCAGGAGGTAATTACACTAGACAGTTAATTATAGGACAACCGGTATTAGCTCAAGACTACAGAGGAAGAGATAAGTGGGTAGAGGGTACGGTTATACATAGACTAGGCCCAATTATATATTTAATTCAAACTAGAGTCTGGGTTGACTTGGAAAAGACATATAGACCAGCTAATAGGGTTACAGTCAGGGCCCGTTGGTTTTTAGCACTGACCGCTGTAGGGCTAATCCTTTACAGCGAGGGACGTCACAGTTAGTTGACTCTCCCTCACTGACCACTCCTGTGCTGACACCAGCCTCTGAGTGCCAACAGAGTTCTCCTACTTCTCGCTCTCCGCCTCCGCCATCACAAGCTGTATCATCACCACGTCATAGTCCAGTTGCAGCGAGCAGACGATCTCTGCAACCCTCAGAGCTATCAGGCACGACACCTATCGCAACTAGACGCTATCCAATTCGAGATAGGAAAGCTATTGTAAGGTTCTATTCAGAGTAGGTCACTCTTTTGTATTGTATAGTATTGTATAGCGAGATAGTATGTTAATTTGATTTTTCAATTTGTATGGTTCTTTATGAATCATACACAGACATTTAGTTAAATAATCACTTATTGTATTTAATATATATTGGTGTGTTTTCTAATGAATGCGTATGATACAACATTGGCCTGATCTGTTGTAGTCCAAATCTTAAGGAGGAAGGAATATAATATGTTCTGTTACAATTTTCAGATTTGTTTCTAGAAATTAAGATTGTAAATCATGTGGTTAAAATCAGTTGTATTGGATTGTCACTACGTCAAGAGTGGACGTAGTGTACGTCATTGGGTCATGTGGCCGTTCAAATAAATCTCTCATTGGCAACTCCTATCTCGCCTATCCTCAGCCCAGCTTTCCCCTGACTTCGAGTCAGTCGTCATGTAGCCTGCACCTGATTCGTTCCGACTCCTTAGCTGATGTGGTACTTTAAAAAAATAACGTGTATTATTACTGGTTATCTACCTCAAGATGCTTCATATGTGAAATAAACGTTGTCCAATTACCTTAATTCAACACCTACTGCTGTGTGAACTGATTCATACATCTCCGCTGCTTCAATTCGTCTACTGAAAACATAGAAAAATGATTGGGAATAAACCTTTCTAAAGAGATCTATTTGTTAACATTACCAAAAAGGTTTATTAAGGGGTTGACAAAAATCAAGAAGTATTCCTCAGGATCCTTAGGTGACAAATTCGTTCTTTGAGTTTGCCTGCCACAAATAGGTGGGAGACGGATTCCTTCACCCAGTGAAGCAGCCATGTCATTTGCCGCAATAAAAAATGTATTTACACTTGTCATCGGTATTTCTTCCCATTATATTCAACCTTCCTATTACGGTGCCAATGTAATTGAACGCAGATGGTAAATATTGTACAGGGTTTTGTAAGGACTTACTTAGTTTTACAGTGTTGGATAAACAGTGAACAGCTGTTTCCAAACCAATGATAAACTCGCTTCTTCTCAAAGCCGCGCCTAAGACAACAGCCTCACTTAACGTCTCACTATGTGGATCATCTTCTAATTGTTCAAAAAGCCTTACAGTACATAACACCAGTTTTTGAAATACAATGAAGCTATCATGTCTTTCTACCCAAAGAGTAGGATAAAATGATTACAACTTGGCCTATTTTTGGCTCACTGATATAAAGTTCACTAATATCACTCCCTAAATAGAAAACATTCTTTCCGCAGAAGGAGAAACAAACGTCATTGATGAGATAATCCCTAACATATATTTAAGTCGCCTAATATCACAGTTTTTGTAATGCACGAGTTCAGTCGATGGCTGAAGCAGTGTGTGTAAAATGCCAGAGGTTGACCATTTAAAAAAAGTGTTTGTGTTCCAGTAAATTAACGTGATATATTTGATCCAGCATCAAACCTGTCAGCCCGAAAATCCCGAAAGGTAAATCAAGCTTTTAAACTTTCCACTTTCAAATATAGCCCTCCCTGGATCAGCCTCTGCTCCCGACTAAACTAGTGAAGCGCAACCAGTTGACAAAAGGATAGTTCAAGCTGTAAAATTATTGTACAGGTAACAATTAATGAGGACCCTCATCAACGAAGTAGAAACAGTTGCTGTCCCCAAGGAGCCACCTACTCATCAGAAAGCTGTGCAGTGTATTAATAAGTTGGAACGTTATGTGTTTGTGTATGACCAGCCAGAAATGATTTCACTCTGTTTGGATTACGTCGGATAATTGAATCACAATGAGCATGTTCAAAAATCGAAAAATCAAAATAAAGCGTTGCGACTGATTTTTTCACTAAGCAGTGAAGAGTGAGCACTGTAGAGTGCGTTCTTCTACTTCTTATTTTTCTACTGAATTTACCACACCTGTGGGATCACGGTGCTCTGCAATACAATATCGACGACCTAGTTCTAATACCACGTATCTGGCAATGCTCTTCCTATCCATTATTTTCCTTAAGCCTGGTCACGCCTCCCGGCCACGTATTTATATGTAGTCCATCAGAACAATTTTCGTTGTGCTCATTTTCCTATGCTTATGTGTAAAGGAAAATGAACTTTAATATAAATTACCCTGTAGGAGTGCGTACATACGTCAAACAAAATACTTTCCTACAATACGGTACGTTAACGTTCAATTTCCTTTACGCTTAAGTTTACGATGCACTACCTCCGACTGGTAAAACGTGCCTGCGGCTCTTGTTGTCGCAATAAACCGAAGGTAATACATCAGTGTTACTTTAGCAGACGTGCAGAATGCCTCGCAGACGTATGCGAGAACCGTACCCTCAAATGACTGAGTTTGAAATAGGACGCATTATTGGCATGAGAAAACGTGATGCATCCATCCGGGAAATTACTGCTCGTGTGGGACGAAGTGTGTCGGCAGTGCAAAGGGTGTGTACAGAATGGTTCCCAGAACACCGTAGAACACGACGGGATGGGTCTGGTCGCACCACCAAGACCACTTCCCGAGAAGATCAACACCTCATCCGAATGGCATTGCAGGACAGATCTGAGTCCTCCTCGGTTCTGGCGCAACAGTGGAACGGTGTAGCACATCGTACACTATCAGGAGTGACAGTCCGTCGCCGTTAATTACTGTCAGGGTTATCGGCACGTCGTCCAATTCTCCGCCTACCTTTAACTAATGTGCATAAATTTACTAGATTGTAATGGTGTATGGAACGACGTCACTGGGGGCAGAAATGGCAGCAGGTAGTGTTTTCGGACGAATCCAGATTCTTTTTGTTTGAAAATGATGGCCGCATTTTGGTTCGCCGCAGACAGGGGGAGAGGAGTCACATTGACTGAATTCGCACAAGACATACAGCTCCAACTCAGGGCTTTATTGTGTGGGGTGCTACTGTGTACAACCACAAATCACAGTTGGTGCGTGTCCAGGGCACTGCGACCAGTTTTACCTATGTGAATGATTTCCTGCGACCCGTAGCCATACCCTTTCTGCACGACACCCCAGACGCATATTTCAGCAGGACAATGCGTGACCATATGTTGCTGCACGAACACGTGCCTTCTTGTTGTCATAGGATCTCAGACGCTTGCCCTGGCCTGCCCGATCGCCGGACTTTTCGCCAATCGAAAATGTGTGGGATATGGGGAAACGACGGATACGGCGCTGTGACCCCACAGGTGTGGGAAAATCAGTAGAAAAAGAGGAAGAAGTAAACGATGAACTCTGGAACCAGGTGAATGCAGCATGGATGCCTATACTCCAGAACGCCATTCACGGCTTATACGCGTCGATGCCATCACTCAGTGAATAAGTTATCAGTGTCCAAGGAGGATCCAGTGCCTAATCGCCAACAGAATACATGTTGAACCTAGATGACTGAAATGCTAGTCTTTTCTGCAGAACATACTAATGAACTTGTTCTGTGTATATGAACTTTCTATCTCTAGTCTTTCAAGGTGTTCTGTTCTTATGAATATGAGTGTGTATTTTACTGCAGGAGTGCGTAAATTCGCCACGCAAACAACATCCCTAAAATACGGTATGGCGGGCAGATGACCTTCGATGTTAGGCCCCTTAAAACAACAAGCAAGCAATACGGTATGGTAAGGTTCATTTTGATTGACTTCATATAAATACTGTATGTGGCTGGGAGGCCTGACCAGTCTTAAGGAATAAAACAGGTAGGAAGAGCATTGGGACATACGAATAAAGCTATCGATATACCTTACAGAGTTCACACTAGTTCCGAGGCTTTCCTGTCCTGCTCTGTTAGTGTGCATTTAAAATACTAAGCACCCAGCCTGTAGAATGGACATCCTACTATATTGGACAAGTTTTCAAGGAACCGTTGGGTGTCCAGAATTGAGGGGCTTCACTGTACTTAGATCTACTATAATGTATGAATCAGACAACTATTTTCAGGATCTTTTGCCATTGTCACAATGTATCTCCTGGCAGCCAGTACAGAAGAGGCCAGGTTTGATGACCTGAATATGGGGGATGTAATACAGACAACTCGTTTAAATAAATTTGGCTTTATGATGCATTCAGTGATTTAATATCTCTGCGAACATATCGTTCAGTAATTAACTCCCTCCACAGTAAAATATCAATTGATCACTTATTGAAAGCTAATTAATGTTTTATATATCCATGTCTAGACACTTGTAGTGTGAACGTCTAGAACTACACGATTGGTCTCTAAGGTTACATCTGACCTATTTTCTCTCCCGACGTATTGTTTTAGTTCGAGGGCAAGCTACAACTCTCATCTGCTACGACTCGAATTATTTATTGTCGAGCGAAGCGGGATCTGTACTTTAGGATGGAGACCGTTGCGGGGGCAGAACCTGTCTACATGGAGGTCTGCACTGGGATAGCAGTTGTAAAACAAATAGGAATGCCTCCAATTTGGACTCAAGTTCATCCCGGACATTCAAATTTATTTGAATAGTTTCGGAGAGTGGTGTTCATCCGGAAGGATATTAGTGTAAGACCTCACTGGTGATGCGAGGGATTTATGTATATATTTTATATTAGTAACACCGGGCTCCTTGTCCGAATGGTCAACGTAGTCGCCTTCGGTTCAGAGCACCTCGGGTTCGATTTCCGGCCGGGTTGGAATTTTAACCTTATATTGTTAATTCCCCTGACTCGGTGTTTACACCGTCCCGAACACTCCAGTAACACATACACCACACACTAACACTACCCTCCACTAAAATAACACGCACTTCCCCATACTCGACAGATGCCGCCCATCCTTTCGGGGGGTTTGCCTTACATGGGCAGCAGTATTGTTATTATTGACCGACTCTTTGGATGAATGGACAGCGTTGAGTCCTTCCATTCAGTGGGTCCGGGATTCGATTTCCTGCTGGGTCAGAGATTTTAATCTCGTATAATTAATTATTTTGGCTTGGGAACTGGGTGTCTATGTTTGTCCCAACACTATCCTCTTCATATTCAGACAACACACCACACTACAATATATCGCAGAAACACGCAATATTAATTACATCAGGAAGGGCATCCGGAAGTAAAACAGGGCTAATTCCACATGCCCGATATAGCTAGCACCCGCAACCCCACAGATGTTGGAAAGGCAACAGAAGATTATTATTATTATTGTTATTATTATTATTATTATTATTATTATTATTATTATTATTATTATTATTATTATTATTATTATTATTATTATTATTATTATTATTAAAACCTACAATCTCTTTTCCAGTCAGCGGCGGGTCAGGGATGGAATCAATGAGCCCCCGTCCTGCGGCGAGGATAGGAATTGCGCCGGCTGCCGAAGCCTGTCGCACTTCTCTGGGGCAATGATTAATGACTGACAGATGAAATGAAATTAAATGATGGTGGCGTGTGTTGCTGGAATGAAAGATGACAGGGAAAACCTCAGTACCCGGAGAAAATCTTGTCCCGCCTCCGCTTTGTCCAACACAAATCTCACATAGAATGACTGGGATTTGAACAACGGAACCCAGCAGTGAGAGGCCGACGCACTGCGGCATAAGCCACGGAAGCTTCACTATTATTATTATTATTATTATTATTATTATTATTATTATTATTATTATTATTATTATTATTATTATTAACAACGTCAATTATGGACCGATATCTCTTCGTTGATTAAGAGGAACCTGCGCCACTTCGAAATGGGGAAAGCACTCTGTCGTATGAATCGTTGAATGCGCCATCCTGCGTGTAGTCGGCATTGACAATGTTAGCTATTAATGACATAATTTATCCGTCCGGCTCCGTGGTTGAATGGTCAGCTTACTGGCTTTCTCTTCAGAGGACCCCGGCTTCGATTCCCAATGGGACCGGAGATTTTCATTGCACATGGTTAATTCTTTCGGCTCTGTTTGTGTTTTGTCCTAATACATTCCCTTTCATATTCACAGAACACGTCATGCCACAGAAACACGTAATACTCGTAGTAAATACATCCCTTCACATAAGGTTGGCGCCAGGAATGGCATCCTGCAGTAAAACCGGGCCAGATATACACGTGTGACAGAGTTCGCTCCCGCAACAACATCATTGTTGGATAACTAGTGGAATAATAATAAGAAAAATGGAAAACCTTATCCGAATGATATATAATAGATGTTCCCTTTCCGGTATTGCGGAAAACGTCTGTTACTGAATACCAATATAATATTTTGATAGAAGTTTCTTTACATCGCCAGTGTTCACATAACTATGAAGGCAAATCTTTGACGTATATCGTGAACAGTGAAAGAACATCAGTCATTGCACTGAACACAAAAGTTGTGAAGTATTCAGGACGACCATTTTTGTATAATGTGAAGTTTCAATCCGTGTTTTTCAAGTTTCACATTTGATTGTAGTGGATGCTTTACCACATTTCGTTGAAGAGATAAAATAAATGATCATGGAGGCAGTTTTAAGGGCTCTGAGTGCGAGTGTGAATTAAGGAATATGGGAAAAGGGAGAGAGAGTTTGGGAAACAATTGGGAATAAAGACACGTCTCCTTCAGTCAATGTACAGGATACGCCAGAGGAAGAGGAAGGAACGGGAGAATTTAAGCAAGACAAGTGGGATAATATTTCAAGGGGAAGAAACATGAGGATTAAGGATTTCTTCAGAGAGTGGTCCCAGGAGATGTATCAGTGAGAAATCGATATGGGCCAATGTGGGTAAATCAACAGAAGGAAGATGGAGATCAGGGAAGTGTTACAGAGGAAGTGCGAGGCAGGAGAAAAGGGAAACGTTGACTGGAGGATAGGAAGAGGGAGGTGGGATAGGCTGGTGGGAGGTATAGAAGTTAGGACGAAATAAGTTCTGCAGACGTCAGGAAAGTCAGGGGAGACCAGGAGAGGGAGGAATCTAATGAGGAGGGTAGGGTTGAGGCTCTGGTCATGGGTGACTCAATTAGACATGTGGGAATACGTGTGGATGAAAGGGAACCAGGGTAGATGGTTATCTAGGAATTAGGTTAAGGCAGATGTTGAGGAATGCAGACGGGAAGGAGGAGGGTAAGGAGGTTTTAATTTTTGAGGATGGTACCAACAACGAAAGACGAGCATTAATAGGTACTCTCATAGTCAAGGATGTGTGGGAGCTGATTAGGCGGCACGGAATAAATTTATGCAAGCAGAGATTGTCATCAGTGGAATACTCCGCAGAAAGGATACTGACTGGAGGGAGAATAGAGATTTAAATGGCACTATGGAATGAGTGTATGGCAAATAGGGAGTAAGATTTTTAGATTCAAATGGGTGGGTAGGAGAGAGGGATTTTCATTAAGATGGCCTTCACTTCAACCGGAATGGTGCAGTATATATAAATATGCAGGTTTGTTTAGGAAGAGTTATACGCAGGTACATTCAGGGAAACGAGATGGACTAGTGAGCGGCGGTTATAGTATAAGAAGCAGGAAGGTAAGTAAGGATGACGTAAACGTGTTTGTGATTTGCTGTAGAAGTATTTTAAAGAATGGAATAGAGTTAAGAAATGTAATAGGAATACACTTTCCAGATAGTGTAATTAAAATATTGAGTCGTGGCTGAGAAGTGACAATATGGACGCGGATGTATTTTTTCCAGAATTGCAGTGTTTATCGTAGAGCCATGTTAGGAGCGGTAAGAGATGAATTTTCTTCCTGGTGAAAAGGTTAAGGGTGAGAAATATGAAATTCTGGCTGTAAGACGTATCTCTAAAGATAAGGTAATTTGATTTTTTTGGGGGGGTACAAACACGGCAAGGCTGACGCTGACCCTGATGCGCATTTATTACATGAAATCAGCTATGTGCGGAACGACACATGAAGGAACGTTATTGTAGCAGGTAATCTCGATTTTTCAAATGCTAACTGGGAAGAGATTGCGAAAGACAGAAATCATGACCAAAAAATTGTAAATAAGTTAATATGGGGAGGAGAGCTGAATCAAAAATGACGGAACCAACTAGAGGAAAAAATATCCTGGACGCAGTGCTGACAAAACCAGATGAGCTCTACAGATAAACTGAAGTGGGAGATGGTATAAATGATCATGAAGCTGTATTCTTCATATTTAAAATTATGGTAAATATGATAGAAAGGAATGTTGCAAAAGAAAGACTATTAGGCAATAACATATGGTAGATGAAAGTTACGCGTTTGGGGCCGCGTTAGGCCCCTTTCAACAGCAAGCATCATCATCATCATCAAAAGTGGCACGGGGGAATTTTTGAAACGCAATTATGATCAATGTCAAATGATTTATAAAAAATTTAACAGCCTATGGGTTGTGTTGAAACCAATTATTAGGAGCATGAAAACAAAGTATGGGCCGATGACCTTCGATGTTAGGCCCCTTAAAACAACAAGCATCATCATCATCATCAAAACAAAGTATGTATCCTTAAATGTGGTAAAGAATTGTACGGACAGGTACACATTATATTATAACATGGAAATAAAGAGATGAAGAAGGAGGTGCAGATTTGAAAGAAATAGAGTTAGGAATGGCTGCAGGAGTAAGGAGAGATTGAAGGAAATTATATGAAAATTGGATTTTGCAAAAACGTCAGCTAAGTATAACATGATTGTAAACATAATTGGCAACCATATGTATTTTAGGGAGCAATGGAAAACTACGTAACTTATAGATACTTTAAAGCAGAAACGGGTTCCAGGAAGGGCATTCAAGGGAACATTAATGAAAAACATGGGTGTATATGTGAGGACTTACAAAAGGCAGAAGTATTCAGACAGCAGTATGTAAATGTAGTTCGATATAAGGATAATGATAGGATAGAGGAGGCGACTAATACTGGCGAATTACTGATATGTACCCATGATAATCAAGATATATACGAAAAAGACGCAAAACTTTAAAACTAGGAAAGCTGCCGGGATTGATAACATTTCATGGAATATATTAAACACAATGGATTTAGGTATAGTACCATATCTGAAATACTTATTTTATTACTGTTTGCGTGAAGGAGCAATAGCAGTTGAATGGAGAGTTGCAATTGTAGCCCCAGTGTACAAAGGAAAAGATGATCGACATAAAGCGGATAATGTCAGGGCAGTCTGCTTGACATGTGTTGTTGGTGAACTCGGAGAAAGCATTCTTTCTGATTTTATTAGACATGTTTGTAAAATTAGTAACTAGTTTGATGGAAGGCAGTTCGGTTTATAGAAGATTATTCCACTGAGGCTTAGCATGTAGGATTGCAGCAAAATTAAGCAGATATTTTAGATTCAAGAGTTCAAATGTACTGTATTGCGAATGATCTACCCACGCCTTTTGCCAGGATAGATCATGGCAGATTACTGACGAAAATTAGGTCTATGGGACTAGTCAAACGCGTGGATGAATGGGTGACTAAATTTCGGAAAAATAGAACTCGGAGAATTGGAATAGGTGAAGTGTTGTCTGATCCTGTAATGGTTAAGAAGGGGATCCCACAATGTAGTATTATCGGACCTTTATATTTCCTTATACAAGGTTATTCACCTAACATGTTACACGGAAATAACTTTTAAACCGTTAAAGTTATCAGCATCTGTTTTTATATTCGTAAATGGTACGCAAGGTCTTGTAAAATAACGTGCTACTTAGTCGCATGGGGTGATTAACAACCGACATATTGATACTAACTCCATATTTTAAATGGAACGGCACAAATTCATACAGCTGATTTAAAAGTTGATCTGCGTAAAAGTTCAAATATGTTCAAATAAGTATTCTCAAAATAGGACAATTACTTTTTGAGATATAAGTAAGAACAGCATGCGCTGGTTTGCATGCCGCATCAGACGGCGTGAAGTCGGGCAAGGACATATTGAGGCGCAAGCTTCTTCCTGGCCGTGATTCCAGCCACAGAATGGATACCAGGCATGTAAACATCTTGTACACATGTGATGGGTTTGCAAAGTGTGTATGACAGGCGAACACATGACAGGACAGGAAGGGTTGATGTGTTTAAAAGGAATAAAATAAATACATTGCCTTGAAAGGAATATAACGAAAGCTATAATTGTCACTGGTTTTAGTGTACAGTTCATACTACGCTTTGAGTTGAGAAATAAACATAACACAAAACACCGGAAGAGCTCCTTCTAGAAAAGCAAATGTTCAGAGCTGATCGTGGTGAGATGGGAGTAACACTATTATTTATGTTTTATTTTGAACATCTTCTCAATGTAAAAGGAAATCATCAGGGTGGTGTTGCAAACAGTTAAGCTCATGGGGAGGAGGAAAATGATGTTGGTGAAATTATGCTTGAGGAAGTGGAAAGGATAGTAAATAAACTCCATTGTCATAAGGCAGCAGGAATAGACGAAATTAGACCTGAAATGGTGAAGTATAGTGGGAAGGCAGGGATGAAATGGCTTCATAGAGTAGTCAAATTAGCGTGGAGTGTTGGTAAGGTACCTTCAGATTGGACAAAAAGCAGTAATTGCACCTGTCTATAAGCAAGGGAACAGGAAAGATTGCAACAACTATCGAGGTATCTCATTGATTAGTATACCAGGCAAAGTATTCACAGGCATCTTGGAAGGGAGGGTGCGATCAGTCGTTGAGAGGAAGTCGGATGAAAACCAGTGTGGTTTCAGACCACAGAGAGGCTGTCAGGATCAGATTTTCAGTATGCGCCAGGTAATTGAAAAATGTTACGAGAGGAATAGGCAGTTGTGTTTATGTTCCGTAGATCTAGAGAAAGCATATGACAGGGTACCGAGGGAAAAGATGATCGCTATACTGGGGGACTATGGAATTAAAGGTAGATTATTAAAATCAATCAAAGGCATTTATGTTGACAATTGGGCTTCAGTGAGAATTGATGGTAGAATGAGTTCTTGGTTCAGGGTACTTACAGGAGTTAGACAAGGCTGTAATCTTTCACCTTTGCTGTTTGTAGTTTACATGGATCATATGCTGAAAGGTATAAAATGGCAGGGAGGGATTCAGTTAGGTGGAAATGTAGTAAGCAGCCTGGCCTATGCTGACGACTTGGTCTTAATGGCAGACTGTGCCGAAAGCCTGCAGTCTAACATCTTGGAACTTTAAAATAGGTGCAATGAGTATGGTATGAAAATTAGCCTCTCGAAGACTAAATTGATGTCAGTAGGTAAGAAATCCAACAGAATTGAATGCCAGATTGGTGATACAAAGCTAGAACAGGTCGATAATTTCAAGTATTTAGGTTGTGTGTTTTCCCAGGATGGTAATATAGTAAGTGAGATTGAATCAAGGTGTAGTAAAGCTAATGCAGTGAGCTCGCAGTTGCGATCAGCAGTATTCTGTAAGAAGGAAGTCAGCTCCCAGACGAAACTATCTTTACATCGGTCTGTTTTCAGACCAACTTTGCTTTATGGGAGCGAAAGCTGGGTGGACTCAGGATATCTTATTCGTAAGTTAGAAGTAACAGACATGAAAGTAGCAAGAATGATTGCTGGTACAAACAGGTGGGAACAATGGCAGGAGGGAACTCGGAATGAGGAGATAAAGGCTAATTTAGGAATGAACTCGATGGATGAAGCTGTACGCATAAACCGGCTTCGGTGGTGGGGTCATGTGAGGCGAATGGAGGAGGATAGGTTACCTAGGAGAATAATGGACTCTGTTATGGAGGGTAAGAGAAGTAGAGGGAGACCAAGACGACGATGGTTAGACTCTGTTTCTAACGATTTAAAGATAAGAGGTATAGAACTGAATGAGGCCACAACACTAGTTGCAAATCGAGGATTGTGGCGACGTTTAGTAAATTCTCAGAGGCTTGCAGACTGAACGCTGAAAGGCATAACAGTCGATAATGATAATGTATGTATGTATGTATGTATGTATGTATGTATGTATGTATGTATGTATGTATGTATGTATGTATGTATGTATTTTACACGCATTAATCTCCGCAGAGCTCCAGGGCGACTGTAGTAGCGTGCATTCGGGAGAGAGTAGGTTCGAGTCCTGCCTCGCCCAACCTGAAAGTGATTTTCATGGTGTCCGATGTTCACCACCAGGCAAATACCGGATAGGTACCTTTGTGATAGGCCACGGCCGAATTCCTTTTCAAATCCTTCCCATTCCCATCCGTCAAAAAAAAAAAACGCTGAACTGAGCGCAACCTATAACATGTCAAAACAAAACAATACAACTTTAATCACCCTTCCCCGTAGTGTGTTCGCCAGTCATACAATAACGTTGCACACCCGGGGTATGTTACGGTACATCACATTATGTTTACAGTACATACCTGGTATCAGTTCTGTGGCTGGAATCAAGGCCAGGAAGCAGCTTGCGCCTCAATATGTCCTTGCCCGACTTCACGCCGTCTGATGCGGCATGAAAAACCGCGCATGCTCTTCTTATTTATATCTCAAAAAGTAATTGTCCGATTTTGAAAATTCTTACATATTTGAACTTGTACGCAGTTGAACTTTTAGGCCAGCTGTATGAATTTGTGCCGTTCCATTTAAAAATATGGAGTTAGTATCAATATCTCGGTTGTTAATAACCCCATGAGACTAAGTAGCACGTTATTTTACAAGACCCTAGGAACCATTTACGAATATGAAAACAGAATGCCGATAACTTCAATGGTTTAGAAGTTATATTTTACTGTATGCAGTAACACATAAGCTGCAGGATTGTGACCACCGCACTATGTTGTGAGATGGACAGCAGACAATTGTATGACGGTAAATGGGATGAAAAGTCAGGTTTTAAGTTCCACCAAGAGGAAACATTTTCTCTATAATAATTACTGTGTTGCTAGGGTGATAGTTCCTAATGAGGATCATCGTAAGTACCTAAGTGTTAATATAGGGAATTGTGTTCTTTGGGGGTAATCCCATTAATGGGATTGTTTAAAAAGGTTACAGATAATGATGTTAAGGACAGGGCATATAACGCTCCGATAAGGCCCTAATAAGAGTATGTTACCAGTGTATGTGACCCACACCACGAATATTTGATACGAAAACTGGGAAAGATCAAAAGGGAAGCAGGACTCTTTGTTCATGGTGATTTCCGACGAAGGAGTAGTATTACAAGAATGGTGTAAACATCGGGCTGGGAAGACTTGAGAATAAGGAGACGAGCTGCTCGACTAAGTGGTATATTCCGAGCTCTCAGTGGAGAGATAGCGTGAAATGACATTAGTAGACAAATACGCTTTAGTGGAACTTTAAAAGTAGGAAATATTTTAATATGAAGATAAAGATGGAATTCAAGGGGACAAATTGGAATTAGGACGAGGAGAACGCAATTGGAATAATTTATTAAGGGAAATGTTTGAATTTACAAGTTCTTTGAAAGCATTTAAGAAAAGGCTAGATAAACGATTGATTGATTGATTGATTGATTGATTGATTGATTGATTGATTGATTGATTGATTGATTGATTGATTGATTGATTGATTGATTGATTGATTGATTGATTGATTGATTGATTGATTGATTGATTGATTGATTGATTGATTGATTGTAAAACCACTCATCCGGATTTTGCCGTGCCTTACACACCGACTTCCCCTGGTCGAAGGTTCAAGCTCCGTTTAACCAAGGGAATCTATGCCCACGGCCCATGCTTAGGCTTGAATGATGCCAGTGCACCCCTAACAACATCCCTCTCACTATATGCTATCTTCAGACTAGGAGTCCTCCATGCAGTCGACTTTCACCTCACCCTTGGACAGTAATTGTGGATTCTGAGGCATTATTATTATTATTATTATTATTATTATTATTATTATTATTATTATTATATGTTATAACAATGCGAATGTTTATCGTAAACAAAATATGGTGCACAAACTGACGTATATTGCAACTGATAACAGGTTTGGTTTGTACATAACATTCTCAGTACGTTCAACATTCCTTGCAATACCCACCATGCCTCAACTAATTCGTCGCTCCCCTTCCAAAATCCTTCCTTTTGCTGTCGCTCTCTTCTTCCTCTTCTTCTTTCCCTACCGCTTCCGCCACACGTGTGAGGTCGCGGGTGCGAACTGCGTCGTACATGCGGATTTGGCACTGTTTTACGACAGGATGCCCTTCCTGCCACAACCCTATATGGAGGGATGTAATCACTATTGCGTGTTTCTGTGCTGGTTGGCAGTGTAGTGTGTTTTGTGAATATGAAGAGGAAAGTGTGGGATGGACACAAACACCCAGCCCCAAGCCAGAAGAATTAATCAGAAGCAATTAAAATTCCCGACCCGGCCGGGAATCGAACCCGGGACCTCTGAACTGAAGGCCAGTACGCAGACCATTGAGCCAACGAGTCGGACCACTTTGCGGTCGCTCTACGGCTCGAATATTGTTCTGGCACCCCACCCAGTACGAGTAGCATAACAGTTACATGCACGTTACAGTTCAAGATCAGCCATTCCACTGCCCTCCTCGCTCAAGGTGGTTAGTAGTTTTGGCCCTAGTTCGAGTGAAGCTCTGGTGACATTATTTACAATGATGCTGTTCGGGAAATATACATACCCTCATGTATCATCTCTGTGCAATGCTGTTTTCTGAGGTAATAAAATGTAGAAACGGTACTGCCTCCTTCTGTATCGGTCAGAGCAAGGCCGCACTAGATAGACAGGCCACAAGGCTCGGACCGTGACGTCACGCCAGTGGCTGGCGTTCAGCATGGTAGTATACGGCCCGCTCTCACTGTCTCCATGATATTATTAATTTATTGAACCTTAACGATATAACTGAACACGCCTTTAATTGTGGTTTTATTTAGGCTTGTGCACTACATCAGTTTTATGCGGGGAAAACTAGCGGAACAGTTTATGTACATTTATTTACGTAAAATTAAGCTGACATCTGTCATTTGTAACGGAACACGGTTTCATGCAAAAGATTAAAACCCATAATACGTATAAAAATAGTTTTAATGTTACTATGAAATACATGATAGCAATTCACAACAATAGTCTGGAACCTTTCTTAGAAATTAGGCTTCAACTTAAAACTTATCTAACAATTCTTAAGGTTTCAGTTTATCAATTTTCCTTTTCTTTGCCGATTTATGGCTATCCTTACTTGAGGTTAGCAACGAGTTTGTCTGCGATAACTTTTCTATAGTTATTCAATAATATATTACAAAAGATGTATATACATTTGTCAACGTAATCTTTAAAACTACTTCTACAATCACTGCATGTTTCAAACATGACGTTTTCATTTTCCAGAACTTTGTTGACAAGCAAAATCAGAATGTTTCTTTGAGAATCACCATGTAAAAACCTCGATTCAAATTTATCTCTTATAAGTACACTAAATAATTTAAACTGTGTGATCAAAATGTTAACAATAAAATCTGATGGATATTTCAAAGCTCCCCTGTCAATTATATTGAAATAAAAATTGTCCTTCGGCTTTAACACATCTGACGTTACATTATCATTATTTAACAATAAAACATCTTGACAATTTATACATGTACAATTTTTCATAATTATTTTACAAATATATCCACCAATATAAACTAGACCTAACAAAATGTTTTCAGATACAATAACATCATTTAACTCAACTACCACATTTTCAAAATGTGAAATGTCTGTTGGTTTGAAGCTTTTATAATCTGAGCTCTTGCAATCCACATACTTACGTAATGAAATATCACTAATAGGGATGGCTGCATGTTTAGCAGAGTATGCATTTATTACCGTCAGGGCTTTCAATTTTCATTCTGACTCAAGGATTTGCTTCACTGAAATATGGTAGCAGGCACCACTCATTTCCCTGTACTGCCCAAATCTTGCTTCCAGTTCGTCAGTTTGAAATTTCCCTAACAATACATACTTGAATCCTAAACTTGTTTTCAAGAAATTTATTAACCCTAAAATAGTTTTTGTAGTGTGAACTACGGCTGTTTGAGTTTCATTAGTAAGTTTTCCATGACGACTCTCTGTTTTTTGTGTAATCTCCCCTTGAACAGACAGATTAACCCATCTAATTAACCATGTTAAAAACTTGCGCAGAAATAAAACATTGTCGTCATGAATTGAAAATATTGCGTTACAATGAGAGACGTTAAATCTGTCGCCTTTGAAAGCATGCTTAACATTAACAATCTTCCACCACTGAAGAATTATTTCTAAGAATACAGCTGTGCTTTTAAAACCATCTCCGTTTTTTATTTTATCAAAGTGTTTTAAAGCGGCGACATTTTTCTCATCGAAGAGCTTAGAACAAAGGTTTACATTTTGTCGCTCTAAAGAAGTTGGGTACAACACTTTTTGGTTCAGGGCAGGAGCAAGCTTAACTACATCATTCTCTTCTCCTCTGTGGAGCTGTTTAAGGTGACCAACACTAGCAAAACATTTTTGTCTGACTCAGGGTTGTCAAAGTCAGGAAACACGAAAGTTTATAAGTTATCGGCCTGATTAAGCCAGTTATTTCTTAAGCTTTTAAATAAATGAACAGTATCGAACATTACAAAAATCTTTTGTGTTTCGTCAAATGGATTTTGAAAAGTGGTTTGTAAATTGCTTTTGCACAGCTTTTCAAACATTTTTCTATTAACACTGTTATTATCAGAAATTATGCATACTACCTTATAACCTATATCTGTTAATACTTTAAGGACTTGCAAAGTTAGTTCTTCTAAGAAGTGTGACGTTAGGTTCTTACATGGAAACAAACCAACAACGTCTTTATTTTTTTAAAGAATGGATGACAACATAAAGGTTTGTACAGTTGTAGCTAACGTTGCGTTATTTTCTCCACTTTTACTACTAAAAGCAACTCCCTCTACCTTTCCTCCTTTATAGTTAAGCTCAGGTTTTACATAAACTTCATCCAACAACAAGTTACAAAATCGTTCATGTTCATTTAACAATTTTACTTTCTTTTTCAAGTAATTCCAATGTGAATCATCTATACCCGAATTTCCCGTGCCTAGTTTTGAGGTAAAAGACTGCAAATACACAGGATGAGGCATTGTAAGGAACGTTGACTGTCTTATCTTCTTATACGCCCCAGGAAATGCGAAAAATATTGAAGCGAACCATGTTATTAATATACAGGAGTAAGACACTTTCTTTGCAAAGGCTAAATTTAACTGTTCCTTGCAAAACTCTAATTTATCAGTAATGATACAGTCATCAACTTCACTTTCAGTTTCATCGATTATTTTGTTCACAGTTTCTATTTTGTCGTGGACAGTCACTTTTGATTCACAAGCAAGACTAAACAGGAAGTTACAGATACTTTCCAAATTTGACCATTTTAATATCTTGCCTCCGTTACCTAATGCACGTATATCGGGGTTATCATTCATGAAAATACCATGTTTTATAGCTTTAAAATCAAGAGCCTCGTTTAATGTTAAAGAAGTACCAATTTTCGGAATATTTTCCTCAGTCAAATAATTTTTGAAAATACATAGACTTCGGCCGTCGAAATTGACAAAAACTTTGTCAAAATCTAATTTGCATTTAGTAGTGAAATTACCTTTAACGTCATCGAAGTCCTTGATCCTGTCATCTTCTTCCTCAGCTTTCTTTCTTCTTCCCGTTTTTCAATTTCTTCTTGTCTTTGAATAGGAGTTTTCCTCGGTCTTGGACGTTTTTAGACAGATAGGCAGACACATTTTCAAACTTAGTAGGAATAGCGTCGTTTGAGAGTTTTAAACGGTTACGTTTTACTGTTAAAATAGACCCATCAGGTCTTTTAACAGAATCCTCCCTAATTACGAAACGTTCGTCGAAGTGTTTTATGCACACAACTGAGCTTGCTGAAGGGACAAATCCTGTTCGATAGATGCCTAAGATCCACTTTTGTTTCCGAACCAAATCAGTAGGAAATTTAAACACTGAAATACTGGGCTCTTCTGAACTATAGTTGCTTCTACAACCAGGTACACAACACGGCGTGGGCATAATTCACAATGTTCACACACGTTTAAGTCATTCAACACCATTGATAGCCTTACTGCTGCGAGGTTCATATCAGCCTACAAGTCACTGGCAAAAAATGAAGCGGATGGCTCTTCGTGTGACGTAGCGCCGGAAGTGGAGGGGGAACCTTATGGCCTGTATATCTAGTTGGCCTTGGTCAGAGCTACGTCTCAAGTTTCTTTGCAGCATACTCTGTGTTTAAAGGACAATCGAAGCAAGCGTAGCCACTGCTTTATCAAACACGTACCAAGCCACATCCGCACCGCACCCAGCCACAAGTCCCCATATTCACTTCAATTTCAACGGGCTACATCTTTGAAATTACACCTCACAAGGTTTGGAAAAAGATGTGTGTACGTTTCTTATTCAGGAAAATGTCATGCGCCTCCGACTTGCTCAACTGTTTACCGGACATCCTGAATATTTGTACTATATATCACGCTGCTGTGCCAGCACCACGAATGTGACAATATCCATTATTTCCCTTAAGACTGGTCATTGCATCGGAACGTTTTCCATTGGGGTCATTTTCCTACGCGCATGTGTAAAGGACAATGAAGAGAGTGAACCTGAAGCAGACCCTACAAGGTCAATAAAACTGTCAGTACCGAAAAATATTGACAATAATACGACAGTAATACCCTGCGGGCATCAGTACTGTACTGACAGTGTGAGTGCGCTCGTCATTATTTCTGTCAGTATTAACGGAGCAGCGATGTGTTTCTCACCAAGGCCAAGTAGAGGTGCTTGTGAAACCTCCAAGTAGGCCTATTGCAAAAGTTTATCGAGCTATATGAAACGCTGCCAGAATAAACGTAACAGAATAGTTCACATGTTTCCGTAACTTCTGTACTGATGGAAACTGGTAACATTAGAATGGAAAACTTTAAATCTTCAAAATTTCTACCAGTTGCAAGATACCTCAATGTCACCGCTAATCTCTTTGCCTTACACTTCATGGTGGTCCGTATTGAAAATTGTGCTGTCAGTATTATTGACTCAGTATTAGTGATCAATATTTCTGACCGTTTAGGGTCTGCTTTAAATACATCATACTCTAGGAGTGGGCAAATACGTCACGCAAACATACATTCCTACGGTACGATACAGTAAGGTTCATTTTCCTTTACACACCCGCATAGGAAAAAGAACTCGACGAAAATTGTTCTGATGGACTGTACATCAATATGTGACTGGAAGGCGTGACCAGTCTTAGGGGAAATGATGGGTAGGGAGAGCATTCTCATATTCATGGTTTTGACACAGAAGCGATAAAGAGCGAAAGAAATGACGTGTGTCGACCTACGGTGAGCTGTTCATCCAAAAATCAATGTACCGTATTTAAAATTATTTTGTGGAAGATGTCCCAGATAAGGATGTTTGCCAGCGTGGTGCTACACGTGCTGCATATACGTCTAAGTGAAGAGAAACTGTAAGGTGAATGGACAGTGCATGCCGCGTCTGTGCACGAACAGAAAACTGATACTTTAAGCCAGCAGGCATGTCCTCGGGGTAGGGGGAAATTTTCTGACCCACTACTTTCCTCTCCCTCCCTCTTTTATAAGCTGTCTGCGTGCTGTTAACGCAGAAATGCTTGCTGTTTAAAGGGGCATAACATCTAAGGTCTTCGGCCCATTAACGCGGAAAAGAGCTGTTCATTGACGAATAGGCCTATCACTCGTAGCTCTATGTGAAATGATCGTAGTGACATTTTATGGATTTTGGCCGTGTATTCAAACTATAAGTACCTAGCCATGCAGCTAGCTTATGGCGAGAGTCCTGTGTTCAATGAAACTCCTGCGAATGTAATTCTGTAGATGATTAACGTGAGTGCAGTTTTACGTCTAATTATTATTTGAAGGACTTCACTCAGACTTCATTTCTTGAGTGTTGGACAGAGATAAGATTATTTTTGCATAGCGAAGAGTATCTATCGTATATATTATACAAAACCCAATCATGGGCTGTTAAACTCTTTACTATACGCCAAGGAAACGTTTGCATTGGTTCAGAATTAATACACTGACTGACAGAGCAAATGCAACACCAAGAAGGAGTGGTTCGAAAGGGATGAAAGTTGGGGAAAAAACAGAGACGGCACGGACGAATAATTGATGTTTATTTCAAACCGATATGCAGGTTACACAATGCGCACGGCATCGACTCAGTAGGATGTAGGACCACCGCGAGCGGCGATGCACGCAGAAACACGTCGAGGTACAGAGTCAATAAGAGTGCGGATGGTGTCCTGAGGGATAGTTCTCCATTCTCTGTCAACCATTTGCCACAGTTGGTCGTCCGTACGAGGCTGGGACAGAGTTTGCAAACGGCGTCTAATGAGATCCCACACGTGTTCGATTGGTGAGAGATCCGGAGAGTACGCTGGCCACGGAAGCATCTGTACAGCTCGTAGAGCCTGTTGGGAGATGCGAGCAGTGTGTGGGCGGGCATTATCCTGCTGAAACAGAGCATTGGGCAGCCCCTGAAGGTACGGGAGTGCCACCGGCCGCAGCACATGCTGCACGTAGCGGTGGGCATTTAACGTGCCTTGAATACGCACTAGAGGTGACGTGGAATCATACGCAATAGCGCCCCAAACCATGATGCCGCGTTGTCTAGCGGTAGGGCGCTCCACAGTTACTGCCGGATTTGACCTTTCTCCACGCCGACGCCACACTCGTCTGCGGTGACTATCACTGACAGAACAGAAGCTTGACTCATCGGAGACCACGACGTTCCGCCATTCCCTCATCCAAGTCGCTCAAGGCCGGCACCATGCCAGGCGTGCACGTCTATGCTGTGGAGTCAATGGGAGTCTTCTGAGCGGACGCCGGGAGTGCAGGCCTCCTTCAACCAATCGACGGGAAATTGTTCTGGTCGATATTGGAACAGCCAGGGTGTCTTGCACATGCTGAAGAATGGCGGTTGACGTGGCGTGCGGGGCTGCCACCGCTTGGCGGCGGATGCGCCGATCTTCGCGTGCTGACGTCACTCGGGCTGCGCCTGGACCCCTCGCACGTGCCACATGTCCCTGCGCCAACCATCTTCGCCACAGGCGCTGCACCGTGGACACATCCCTATGGGTATCGGCTGCGATTTGACGAAGCGACCAACCTGCCCTTCTCAGCCCGATCACCATACCCCTCGTAAAGTCGTCTGTCTGCTGGAAATGCCTACGTTGACGGCGGCCTGGCATTCTTAGCTATACACGTGTCCTGTGGCACACGACAACACGTTCTACAATGACTGTCGGCTGAGAAATCACCGTACGAAGTGGGCCATTCGCCAACGCCGTGTCCCATTTATTGTTCGCTACGTGCGCAGCACAGCGGCGCATTTCACATCATGAGCATACCTCAGTGACGTCAGTCTACCCTGCAATTGGCATAAAGTTCTGACCACTCCTTCTTGGTGTTGCATTTGCTCTGTCAGTCAGTGTATCTGGCTGGTTATGGTAGAACAACGGTTAATTGAACCACTCACCCTGGAAAGTACGTTATCGGAGCCGTTAGATGACGTACTGCTTGAAACGTTGAGAACCATGTGTTATTTTGCATGACGATGTGCCTCCTATGCTTAATGTAGGAGCAATTAGATTGGGTATTTCCTCGCCGTTAGCTAGGATGATACGGACCTCAAATAGGGTCGAAGGATCTCCACATCCATATTGAAAAGAAAGCAGAAAAACTTGTAGTTTTGACTGACTGTTGATATAGTTATCATACCCACGGGACCTACAGATTTCCGCAGAATAGAACCACAGGGGCGTGACGTTTTAGTTAAAATATCCCACATTCATTGGCTGTTAATTTTACCACGGCCAACGTTGTTAGTTGGCTATCCTTCCCCTTAAATTCAGCCGGATTTTCAACTTGGGAGGCGGTAAAGCAAAGTATTCCGAAAGTAAATAAACAATGAGTACGGCTTTCAGAAAAAAAATTTCAATCAGCAGAGAGAATAATTGGTACCACCCTGTTGTCCTGTTTTCAGCAGGATTCTGAAATCTGTTTATATGATTATAATTGTTGTTTCGATTATTACTATTATTGAGAATTTGTTGTCGACAACAAAATATAGATCGCCTCAAACATTGAGTAAAAATACTGCAGGCAAGTGTGTGAGAGGCTGCCTCATTTGGCCACTACTTAGCCCATGTAGACAAGTGTGTTGAGAAGAATAAGGCTCAGGCAGCCAGTATAACATCTGTGATCGTGTGTGCTGAGAACAGCTCAGCTAGCCACTACGATGTTTACTGTGTTATAATTTGTTTCTTAATTCCTCTCTCATTTATAATAGTAACAAGTTACTGCATGCTTATGAACACTTTATGTTTCCTCCTCATTTGTAACTTTTCAAGTAGCACTTGTTCAAACGGTTAATACACTTCTAATAAAGTACAGCTACCTGAATTTCTTATGTTCTGCTATTATTATTATTATTATTATTATTATTATTATTACCCTATTCTACCATTTCATATTACAGAGATCTTCGCCTATATTTAACTTCCTCTTATACATCTAAGCTAAAACAAAAACCTTAATAATTTTGTGACTCACTTGATGTATTTCAAATTGTTACTGTCAAGAATTGAAATGTAATTTAAAATCTTTTCAGTCTATTAAACATACAATTCAATGTAACATACAAGTAAAAATACATACATTTAAACAAAGAATGACACGTTTCGTTCTATTAGAACATCCTCAGACTCTATCAAATCCGTTTAAACCATGCGTACATATTTACAAACTCGTTTACGTTGCGTGAACTAGTCAATGATTGAGCTTTAGGTGATAATATGAACAAGTATAAACAAATAATGATTGTATTAGTATTCCACTTAAGGTACTGAAATGTTTTTGTACTATTCTAAGCCGCTAAGGTGTAGTTTACGCAACGTGAACAATACTGAACTTATATACGCATGTTTTAAAGTGATTTGATAGAATCTGAGGACGTTCTTGTAGAGCGAAACATGTTGTTTTTCTTTAATGGTGTGTACTTTTTACAGGTATGTTATAGTGTTACATAGCGGCTGCATGGGAGAGGGAAGGGAATAGACAGTATTGCTGACCCAAACAGGATGGAGGGAAGGCTATTTACCTTCCCATGGTGTGGCCAGTGTGTGTATGTGTTCGTTTTTTTGTTGTATTGCCGATTGCCGTGTTGCCAAGGCTATTTTTCTCCAAATAGGAGCGCAATTTTGTTTTGTTTTTGTTAGTTTTGTAGCTTATTATTTTCTGTATGAATGGAGTTGGAGTGTTAACGTGTTCTCCGCAGTGATGGAAAGGTTTCATCACTGTAGGGTCTGGAGGAAATAAATAAACAAATAAATAAATAAATAAATAAATAAATAAATAAATAAATAAATAAATAAATAAATGTAATATTGTTGTATATAATTGAACTTGTGTGTTTGACAGAGTGAAATTATTTTAATTTACATTTAACTGAGTCCCCCTGGAAAGTATGGCTTCCTCGTTACCAAACTGTCAACAAGTTGACAATATTAAGCATAACCTCTGAGCAATCAAGTTTTATCTAACGAGGTAGAAATTTATGAAGATATGTGATCGAAACAAAGAGTCTATCACTATGATCCCTGATCATGTTGTTCAGGTTACATAAATATTGAGTTTTAGGGAAGCTGCCACTTATTCTACTATCTCGCTGTGTTCAATTATTAACGAACTTCATAATTGAAGGTATAATATTTCTGACTCCTATCTCGGCAGTTGTCACTTCACGTTTACTCCATTAATCTTCAGCGTGCTACTGACGACACAGTCAATCAATCAATCAATCAATCAATCAATCAATCAATCAATCAATCAATCAATCAATCAATCAATCAATCAATCAATCAATCAATCAATCAATCAATTAATTCTGATCTGCATTTAGGGCAGTCGCCCAGGTGGCAGATTCCCTATGCGTTGTTTTCGTAGCCTTTTCCTAAATGATTTCATAGAAATTGGAAATTAATTGAACGTCTCCCTTGGTAAGTTATTCCAATCCCTTCCTATAAATGAATATTTGCCCCAGTTTGTCCTCTTGAATTCCAAATTTATCTTCATATTGTGATCTTTCCTACTTTTATAAACGCCACTCAAACTTATTCGTCTTCTAATGTCATTCCACGCCATCTCTCCGCTGACAGCTCGGAACATACCACTTAGTCGACCAGCTCTCCTTCTTTCTCCCAATTCTTCCCAGCCCAAACATTGCAACATATTTGTAACGCTACTCTTTTGTCGGAAATCACGCAGAACAAATCGAGCTGCTTTTCTTTGGATTTTTTCCAGTTCATGAATCAGGTAATCCTGGTGAGGGTCCAATACACTAGAACCATACTCTAGTTGGGGTCTTTCAAGAGACTTACATGCCCTCTCCTTTACATCCTTACTACAAGCACTAAACACCCTCATAACCATGTGCAGATATCTGTACCCTTTACTTACAATCCCATTTATGAGATTACCCCAAAGAAGGTCTATCCTTATATTAACACCTAGATACTTACAATGATCCCCAAAAGGAACTTTCACCCCATCAACGCAGTAATTAAAACTCAGAGGTCTTTTCCTATTAGTGAAACTCATATCCTGACTTTTAACCCCGTTTATCAACATACCATTGCCTGCTGTCCCTCTCACAACATTTTTGAGGTCACGTTGCAGTTGCTCACAATCTTTTAACTTATTTATTACTCTGTACAGAATAACATCATCCGCAAAAAGCCTTACCTCTGATTCCACTCTTTTACTCATATCATTTATATATATATAAGAAAACATAAAGGTCCGATAATACTGCCTTGAGGAATTCCCCTCTTAATTATTACAGGGTCAGATAAAGCTTCACCTACTCTAATTCTTTGAGTTCTCTTTTCTAGAATTATAGCAACCCATTCAGTCACTCTTTTGTCTAGTCCAATTGCACTCATTGTTTCCAGTAGTCTCCCATGATCCACCCTATCAAATGCTTTAGACAGGTCAATCGCGATACAGTCCATTTGACCTCCTGAATCCAAGATATCTGCTATATCTTGCTGGAATCCTATAAGCTGAGCTTCAGTGGAATAACATTTCCTAAAACCGAACTGCCTTCTATCGAACCAGTTATTAGTTTCACAAACATGTCTGATATAATCAGAAAGAATGCCTTCCCAAAGCTTACATACAATGCATGTCAAACTTACTGGCCGGTAATTTTCAGCTTTATGTCTATCACACTTTCCTTTATACACAGGGGCTACTATAGCAACTCTCCATTCGTCTGGTATAGCTACTCCGACCAAACAACAATCAAATAAGTACTTCAGATATGGTAATATATCCCAGCCCATTGTCTTTAGTATATCCCCTGAAATCTTATCAATTCCAGCCGCTTTTCTAGTTTTCAACTATTGTATCTTATTGTAAATGTAATTGTTATCATGTGTAAATTTTAATACTTCTTTAGCCATAGTCTCCTCCTCTATCTGGACATTATCCTTGTAACCAAAAATCTTTACATACTGCTTTTGAAGATCCTCACATACACAATCCCCTAGTTCATTAATTATTCCTGGAATGTCCTTCTTGGAATCTGTTTCTGTCTTAAAATACCTATACATTCCCGTCCATTTTTCACTAAAATGTGTATGCCTGCCAGTTATGCTTGCCATCATGTTATCCTTAGCTGCCTTCTTTGCTAGATTCACTTTTCTAGTAAGTTCCTTCAATTTCTCCTTACTTTCACAGCCATTTCTAAATCTAATTCTTTCCAGTCTGCACCTCCTTCTTAGTCTCTTTACTTATCCATTATAATAATGTGGGTCCTTACCATTCCTTACCTCCCTTAAAGGTACAAACCTGTTTTCGCATTCCTCAACAATTTCTTTAAACCCATCCCAGAGTCTGTTTACATTTTTATTTAGCGTTTTCCACCGATCATAGTTACTTTTTAGAAACTGCCTCATGCCTGCTTTATCAGCCTTATGGTGCTGCCTAGTAGTCCTACTTTTAAGACCTTTCTTTCTATCACATTTATTTTTAACTACGGCAAAACTGCTTCATGATCACTAATACCATCTATTACTTCAGTTTCTCTGTAGAGCTCATCTGGTTTTATCAGCACCACTTCCAGGATATTTTTCCCTCTGGTTGGCTCCATCACTTTCTGAATCAGCTTTCCTTCCCATATTAACTTATTTGCCATTTGATGGTCATGTTTCCTGTCATTCGCATTACCTTCCCAATTGACATCTGGTAAATTCAGATCTCCCGCTACAATCACATTTCTTTCCTTGACGTTTCCTACATAGCTGGTTATCTTATCAAATAATTCTGAATCCGTTTCAGTGCTACCCTTTCCCGGTCTGTACACCCAAATGTATCAAGTTGCCTATTATCTTTAGAAATGGGCCTTACACCTAGAATTTCATGTGTCTCATCTTTAACTTTTTCGTAGCTTACAAATTCTTCTTTCACCAGGATGAATACTCCCCATCCCACCATTCCTATACTATCTCTGCGATACACACTCCACTTCCGTGAGAAAATTTCTACATCCACTATATCATTTCTCAACCATGATTCAACTCCTATTACAATACCTGGTATATATATTAAGTTACTTAATTCTATTCCTTTCTTTACAATACTTCTACAGTTCAACACTAGCAATTTTATGTTATCCCTACTTGATTTCCAGTTCCCTGTTCCCTTACCACCGCTCCCTAGGCCACCCCGTTTCCCTGTATGTAGCTCCCTAATACCCTTCCAAACAAATTTCCTAACTTATACGTACCACTGCGGTTTAAGTGAAGGCCATCTGAGCGCAGATCCCTATCTCCTACCCACACATTAGGATCTACAAATTTCACTCCCAGTTTCTCACATACCCACTTCATAGTCTCATTTAAATCCCCAAACACCCTCCAGTCAGTATCCCTTCTACACAGTATTCCACTAATAACAATCTCCGCTTTCTTAAACTTCACCCGTGCTGCATTTACCAGATCCCACACATCTCCAACTATGTTGGTACTTATATCAGCTTGCCTTACGTTGTTGGTATCAACGTGAAACACTACCACCTTCTCCTTCCCCTCCTCCCTCTCTTCTACTTTCCTCAACATCTGCCTCAACCTAATTCCTGGATAACATTCTACCCTGGTTCCCTTTCCTCCACACACTTTCCCCACGTGTCTAACGATGGAATCCCCCATGAACAGAGCCTCAACCCTGCCCACTTCATTTGATTTCCTCCCCTCCTGGTCAACCCTATCTTTCCTGATAGCTCCAGAAGCTACTTCCTCCTTCCTTTTCTCCTTGCCATGACCCTGTTTCACCTGTCTTATCCTACCCTCTAGTCTACATTTCCCTTTCCTACCTTTACCCTTCCTCCTACTACCACACATCTCAGCAACAGTTTCCTGTCCCTCATCTTCCCTCTGTTGTTCTACCTGGAGTGACTCGTACCGATTTCACACAGACACCTGTCCTGAATTCTGATCCTGAATATAGCCCTTAGCCTGCAATCTCCTTCCCCTTAGAACATTAGACCACCTGTCTTCTACAACTTCCCCCTTTCCTTCCTCTCCCTCTTGAACACCTACTGTAACCTGTACATTGTTTGAGGGAGTCCTATCTTCCTTCCTGTCTTCTGTGAGAATCCTAATTATCTGCCTCAAACACTCCAACTCCTCCCTCATACCACTCAATTCCTCGCCACACCCACAGTTCGTACACTCGCGCTCGTTAGCCATTCTTTACAGAAAAAATTAAAAATAAAATAACTTATTTCCAAAAAATAAATGAACGGAGGGTATATTGTCTGGGATAGTACTCAAAAATCACACAACAATAAGGTAATTAATAGACGACTACACTACAATAGTACTCTATTTTTTATCCTACAACCCCTAACAGGATAAAAACTGCTGTTAATTACTGAATATCTAAAGGGATACACAAGAACTACACAATTCAAAACTGCAATTAAGCCTATCCTAATTACAACAACATAATTTTAGTAAGAGTTTCTAAGGATACCTCTACTACACCAGTTATACACAAATATTTTTTTCAATAATAAAACAAGCACACTAAATTCTGATAGGATATTAGGCTACTCGTATACTACTGTACAGTACGATACAGTACTTTTTAAACTACTTTCAGACGTATCCTAACTACAATACCGGTACCGTATACCACTAGTAAGCACAACTAGAAATGAAATTTGCAAGAACTACTGTACTCAAAGATTACCAACAAAGCTAAATGCTCAGACAAATTATTATTAGAACTACGCTTAATAGATACACACGAAAGATAACACACGAATATAGCAGGCACGATACGGCACTATCTAAGTATACTGTATCTACACTATAATTTTCAGCTGAAGTGTGGTTACATGAACTTTTACCACTGGTGGATTAGTATTATTTTCCCTACTACGCGGGACGGAGAATAAAAGTGTCCTTAAATATTGAGAATAATAGGTTGTCTACTATAATTTCTGTCAACACCACGCCGGGGGCTTGAAATGCAAATTTTAATGGGATATAGAAATTTGATTATTAACTTTTACTCGATGAATAAACGAAGGTGGAAAGTACAAAGTATGCAGGGAACTAAGACTACAAATTATGGGAATAATTAATCAGCTGACTTTGCATTTATTTACGCAACTATCATGTTCATGTGCTGGTAGCGCTGCCAGTCTTGAGTGTTACCAAATGGTAATACTGTTGACAAAACGGTTGCCCAGTTGTACTTCTAATTAAAACAATGATCGCTGGCACCATATTATCGCTACGCGCACAACACATTACTCCCATATTCCAGCTGTTTGAGGCGCTGTTATTTTAAAGTATACCTACCTAATATCTTGTCATCGTTTGTAACACGTTTTAATGTGTTCCAAGGGAGCGATTTAACCTTGAGGTTGAACTTGACGACGCTACCAGCTCGCCTGTCAGAGAGAAATACCTTATTGTTTGTCGTTGGCCGAAACAGTACCATGTGGTTCTCCGCGTCCCTACTGCGTATGTGTCAATGTTAAACCCGCCTGACGTATTCGGGAAATATCTATAAGCCAAGAGTCGAACAAATGAAATATTAACACTGGATACAAATTAATCCTACTATCCGAATTACGAGAGCATAAAATCCGTGTCGTTTCCAATAATATTCTTATCTTCTCTTTTCTTCAATATCATTAATTCAGAAGAGAGAAATTATAGAATTTTTAGAAAACGAGCATCTAAATATGCCCTTATATGGAATCGCTGCTGACTCGAACGGTCCACCACTGAATTCCTCGTGTTCACTGGCTGGGAGCAGGGTAGTTTGGGGGCACTCTGGAGGGAAGACAAGTGTACGAGGTGTATGCATAAGTATTTTCCGATTTCACTAAGGGATGGCGCCAGCGAGCAGTACGTAGCCTATGAATCTTACACTTACGTCATTTTGTTCGTCTGACATTAACCCACCAACACACACGAGTTGAGTCCGCCAAACACTAGCGTCTGTGTTGTATCGTTCAGTGATTATGTCAACGTTTTTGTCCGAAAAAGAACATTTGCGGCATGCATTGCTTTTATTATTTAATCAAAAGAAAAAGTCTGTGGAAAATCTTCGTTTGTTGGTGAGAAACATATGGCGAAGGCGCTCCACCAATTAGAACCTCTGAGACATGGTTTCGGGAATTTAAAAGAGGTGATTTCAATGTAAAATACAGTGTGCGCTCTGATAGACCGCAAATGTGCGGAGTGTGTATTATGAACCGTTGAAGCAACGCGAAACCGTTAATGCACAACGCTATCGCCAACAAAGGATTAATTTAAATCACGCATTGATCGAAAGACGATCGGAATGGGCCAGAAGACATGGCAAAGTGATTTTATTACTCTAAAATGCGCCGTCTCACACAGAAAAACCACTCAAGAACACCTTGAAATCGCTTGGAAGGGACATCCTCCTGCAACCGCCGTACTGCCCTGACCTGGCGCCATCTGACTATCCCCTCTTCGCATCAAAGGGGCATGCGCTCCCAAAGCAGCACTTCAGCAATTTCGAGGGAGTTGGAAAATGACTCGACGAATGGTTTGCCGCAGAAGGCAAGTAGTTTTTATGGCATGGCGTTCATAAATTATCTGAGACTTGGGCGTAGTGTTTACAATCCGATGGCCAATACTTTGAATAAACAAAAAATGAATTTCCCTTGAATATTACCTGTATTCATTACCACAAAAACCGGCAAAAATGTATGCATACACCTGGTATGTATATAACATGTAATATATGGAATCAATAGGAGGAAATAAAATATATTAAACTGACTCAGGGCATGGATGTACAACTACAGTAAACTGTGTGGAAAAAATACGTAGCCTATCACTTAAAGGATTAATGGAAGTTTAATGAAGTTACAATATTTAATACGGTATACTGATGACAGATGGTTAAAAACGCTCTGTTCTTGAAGTGAATACTATTACAGGTGGGATGCCAAGCAGAGATGAATCAACGAAGATTAGAAAGATTTCACGGTAGAAATTAAACACAAAGTGACCTAAAATTCTCAGCAACAAGTAAAAACCTTCATACAGCTAGGTTCGAAGGAGCTACTTTACAATTATGTATTGAGCGCAGCAGCCTAATCATAAATAAATGAAAAGCAATTTATCAGAAGTTTAGATGAAATAATTATCCGAATAGCTTAATTTATGCAATTTAGCGTGTGTTCAAAAATGTTGACCTGGGGATTGAGTTCAGCCAATGAATGTTTCTGTTCACGTTCCATTTCTGGGGTCAATATAGGCGGAAACACACTACTGTCACTTCATGTGAACCCGCACCGAGCTGAGTCACCGTGGAGGGGAGGTTCATGATGTCACTGCATGTGGCGTGAAGACAGGAAACAAACTGTCCTCGCGTTCACAGATCACAGTATACTTCGTCCGATGGCAAGCTACGATAGTACACCCAGTTCTTCGAATTCTGATGATCTTTTAATTGCCTGTGATGTTTCTGTTGCCATGAGTACTATCCGTCGCAAACGACTGTGGGTACATGTAAGTAATATGCGGTGAATATCACAACTTAGTAAGGGAGCTAAACGGGCATCCAGAAAAATTTCAGATGTACTTCAGGCTGAACAAAGATATAATTCAACTACTTTCATAATCTCATCGAAGAGGAAATTGTTGGCCGAAATACGTACTGCATTTGCAACTGATTCGAGGGAATCCTACACAGGCTTTTCAGATATCTGAAAATTTTAAAAAAAAAGAATTCTTCATCTCGATTGAAGGCTCTGTGCCATGGCAATTACCAACAGTTCGACGTGGAAGAATAAAGTGAACACAGAAGGAAAGAACTGTGCGGTAGTGAATGGATCATACAATAAATATCTATTCACCGATCTCTAATTCAACAGGGAAATGTGTATTTGTAATATGTGTAGTATTTAATTTATTATATCCAGCTCCGTGGCTAAATAGTTAGCGTGCTCGCCTTTGGTCACAGTGGTCTCGGGTTCGATTCCCGGCAAGGTCGGGAATTTTAACAATCATTGGTTAATTTTGCTGGCACGGGGGCTGGGTGTATGTATCGTCTTCATCATAATTTCATACTCATCACGGCGCGCAGGTCGCTTACTGGTGTCAAATAAAAAACCTGCACCTGTCGAGCCGAATTAGCCCTCGGACACTCCCGGCACTAAAAGCCATAAGCACCGAGCTCGATAGCTGCAGTCGCTTAACTGCGGCCAGTATCAAGTATTCGGGAGATAGTAGGTTAGAACCCCACTGTCGGCAGCCCTGAAAATGGTTTTCCGTGGTTTCCCATTTTCGCACCAGGCAAATGCTGGGGCTGCACCTTAATTAAGGCCACGGCCGCTTCCTTCCCACTCCTAGCCCTTTCCTCTCCCACGGTCGCCATAAGACCTATCTGCGTCGGTGCGACGTAATGCAACTAGCAAGAAAACAGCCATAAGCCATTTCATTTATTATTATTATTATTATTATTATTATTATTATTATTATTATTATTATTATTATTATTATTATTATTATTGGGATAAAATGATCATATGTACAACTGTGGACTGTTTTCAACAACTAAATGCCTATTAGCACGTGTGATCTTTAAATTTCTTTCCTGTTTTGTACCGTGCCTCGTGCCACATTTATTGATTTCTACAGTTATTCGAACCTATATCATACAGATTCACATTCACACGCACCAATTCAATTATAATTTCTTCCATATCGCTAAAAGAAACGACTTCTCTTCACACTTCACGTTGCCAGAGATGTGCTAGAGCAGAAAAAAGTGCTCCGCGTGAAGAGCGCTGTGACCAGATTCTACGTCACAATGACGTCAACAGCCGTGACATAATGCAGTGAGATCACTGTACATTTCATACAGTGTGGAAAAGGCATAGCACATCTTTCTTGACAGGATGGATGTGTCACGATACGCGCAAACTCACGTGAAGTGACAGCAGTGTGTTTCCGCCTTATAGTACACTTGACTTCGCGAATTTGTCTACACCGTTTCAGAGTCAATGTCATTTCTTTACCGAAGTTTTCATGATAATGTTTTAATCATAATCCTCTAGACTAAAGATGAAAATTGTCTCCAACTTCCTTGAAGCTTTCATGAGAGTAACAGATTGCGAAATATATTGTGAAGACCTAAAACACTGTAACTGACGACCCTTACAATGACCGGAAATGTACAAGAATATTTTAAAGCTGAAGGAAAATAAAAATTTCTCTTTATCCACCGGATTCAGCAGAAGAAATGCCAACTACCGGAGAAACACATTACTGATAGTAACACCCCTCTGAAAATGACTTGCGAACCATTGGGAATGTCCATCCATGTTTGGAGTAATTTATTGCATCACAACCAATGTCAGAAGGGAATATATTTTTCCCAGAGGTATACAATGCTCTCGGCAGTGATGAAACACTTATCCATCATACTAAAATGATTCAGAATTCCTTCATCAATACCTGCACTGAAGGAAACTCCTCAGTAACCACACATTCTGGAGGTCAAGTGGACTGTATCGCGATTGACCTGTCTAAAGCATTTGATAGGGTGGGTCATGGGAGACTACTTTCAAAAATGAGTGCAATTGGACTAGACAAAAGAGTGACTGAATGGGTTGCTACATTTCTAGAAAATAGATCTCAGAGAATTAGAGTAGGCGAAGCTTTATCTGACCCTGTAATAATTAAGAGGGGAATTCCTCAAGGCAGTATTATTGGACCTTTATGTTTTCTTATATATATAAATAATATGAGTAAAGGAGTGGAAACATAGGTAAGGCTTTTTGCGGATGATGTTATTCTCTATAGAGTGATAAATAAGTTACAAGATTATGAGCGACTGCAACGTGACCTCGATAATGTTGTGAGATGGACAGCAGGCAATGGTATGTTGATAAACGGGGTTAAAAGTCAGGTTGTGAGTTTCACAAATAGGAAAAGTCCTCTCAATTTTAATTACTGCGTTGATGGGGTGAAAGTTCCTTTTGGGGATCATTGTAAGGTTCTAGGTGTTAAATAAGGAAAGATCTTCATTGGGGTAATCACATACATGGGATTGTAAATAAAGGATACAGATATCTGCACATGGTTATGAGGGCGTTTAGGGGTTGTAGTAAGGATGTAGAGGAGAGGGCATATAAGTCTTTGGTAAGACCTCAACTAGAGTATGGTTCCAGTGTATGGGACGCTCACCAGGATTACTTGGTTCAAGAACTAGAAAACATCCAAAGAAAAGCAGCCCGACTTGTTCTGGGTGATTTCCGACAAAAGAGTAGCGTTACAAAAATGTTGTAAAGTTTGGGCTGGGAAAAATTGGAAGAAAGAAGACGAGCTGCTCGACTAAGTGGTATGTTCCGAGCTGTCAACGGAGAGATGGCGTGGAATGACATTAGTGGACGAATATGTTTGAGTGGCGTTTATAAAAGTAGGAAAGATCACAATAAGATAAAGTTGGAATTAAGAGGGCAAACTGGGGAAATATTCATATATAGGAAGGGGAGTTAGGGATTGGAATAACTTACTAAGGGAGATGTTCAATAAATTTCCAATTTCTTTGAAATCATTTAGGAAAAGGCTAGGAAAACAACAGATAGGGTATCTGTCAGCGGGGCGACTGCCCTAAATGCAGATCAGTATTGACTGATTGATTGATCTGTACCGTCATCGGACTGTTCCTGTTCCGTCACTCCACCGTGGAGAGAATCATGCGAAGCGTCGAATAATTATATTCAAATGGTAACAAATTATTTTAATGGAATTATGTACAATGTTATATTTCGAGAATGTGAAATAAATGTTTTGCTCCTGGACATAAAATTATCATCAAAAGTAAGTCCGAAAATAACATTTGATAAATCATAAATTGTATATAATGTTCTCAGATCCTATCCAATTATAATGGTAGACCTGTTTAGGAACGTTTTCTAACGAAGTGCTTACCAAAATCATTTCGTGAATGGACGTGCCGGCTTGTGAAGTGTCATGGCAGCTGCCTCAAATTTCGCTTCAAATACAGGACGCTGTTGACATCCAATGTGGAAGTCTGCTACCTGCAACATAAAGCATGAGTATCTGTTTTAATGTTCACAAATATGATTATGTCACCTATCTTAATCGATTGATTTCCGTACCCAGGTTCATTAGAATACTTTTCCATGCTTCAATTTCCTGCGAACGCCCGTGCAGTTTGTTCCTATAATTTCGTAACATCCCCTATAAATACTAGCCCTACGTGCAAATGATTGGCATGAAAGGGTTGATTGATACAGAAATCGACGGCTTACTTCCAAAACCTTGTATGTCCCAGTGCTCATCCTATCTATTTTATTCCTTAAGACTGGTCACGCATCCCAGCCACATATGAATATGCAGCCCTTCAGAACAATTTTCGTTGTGTTCATTTTCCTATGAGTAAGTGTAAAGGAAAATTAACCTTAAATACATTATACTGTAGGAGTGCGTAACTTCGCTTTCAAACAACATCCCTTCAATTCTGTTCGGTAAGGTATATTTTCCTTTACACATTTGTGCAGGAAAATGACCACAACGAAAATTATTCCAATGGACTGCATATAAAGATGAGGCGGGGAGGCGTGACCAGTCTTAAGGCATATAATGGATAGGAAGAGCACTGGGACATACAAGGTTTTAAAAGTAAGCCATCGAAATGTAGGTATGATAAATGTTTAACACCCATATGGAATTTTGTACCTTTACAATTGCCCTCTTCATTTCTGACCATGTATCTATGGACATTTGAATGAATACAATGAGATACCGACTTTTTATTAAAAACCTTTAATAATCAATACTATATACATTTTGTCCACAAATACACAGTCTCTCAGCAGCCGCAGTATGTGGGGTGATATTCTATGTCTCTTTCGGGACTCAGATACGTTTTCAATTTGCACACGACTTTTGACTCATGAAAATAGAAACTATCTGTGCATTTTCTCTTGTTCGACTGAGGAAAGCTGAGGAAGGCAATAAAATACTCAGTACCAGGCACATAATTTAGTTTTCATCTTGTTTGTTAAACTATATTCTCGTTAACAAATTTTACCTTTCAAATTTTCCTCGAGTATGTTATGTGTTTAAGGAATTGACTTTCTAAGCAACCCATATAACTCGATCTCCTTTTTACGTACAGTATTATTTTTAATGACATTGACATTAACTTGTCCTGATTAACGATTCCCTCAGTTCATTCCCGCATACACTTGGAGGGACGCAGTTTGGGGAGAATTTATTCCTCCGGACTCCACGAGTTTTATGGATTTTTCGTTGGTCTTCTCTGGTCTGGATGCTGGAAGGTGGGCTCATAACGACCTCATCATCCTACGTAACAAAGCACTCTCTTGTATTACTAGTTCCCTCTCAGATCTAGGTCAACATTTGTATAATTCAATTTTAGGAGGGAAACGCGTCAATTTAATATTCTTATGACTCCGCCCTCTGAGCTAGTATCTGCTGAATAATTTTATGTTATTTTTACACTGCCTTCTAACTTCTCTATTTCTACTTGCTTTTGACAATCACCTGCAACCACCATTGACAGCATTTTCTGACATTCTATTTCCACAATACTAGTTTTCACGTACTTCACGTAACAAAGTGATAAGTAAGAATTATCGAAGCAGAATAAGTCAAACTATTTGGAATATTTAATATGTGCATTCTTACAGAATCACAAGTGACAGATACCGAATGCGATTAAGGTGATGGAAGGTAACGTTTTTATTTCCTTACATCAGGCGAAGAGTGATTATTGCTAATGTTTCGCATCCTAGGGTACGGTAGGATGATATAATGGATGTAGGTTGGATTATAGTATATAAAATGAAAGAAATGGTCATATACTGCAGTGTCACATGACTGCACAAGAGGTTAAAAATAGGTCAAGAATATTATAGTGTCAAGAAAGTGATGATTTGGCTTATTAATAGGATTTTAGCAAGATGCTTTACATCAACCCACAAAAAATGAACAAGAATGCTACAACTATCGAAGCATGTCACTGGGAAATATTTCACTTCAATGCATTGGAGTAAATGGATAAGAAGGTAGCTGAAAGCTGGTGAAGTTATCATGACAAAAGAAGTCGGACTAAGCAATCTGTGGATTCTACGACTTAAATATATTGTTAGAATGGACGGAGGAAGTGAATGAAAGAGTAGTAAAGGGTACCAAGTTTGCAATAGCTGGAGATTTTGGTATGAACTGTAGGTCATAACAAGTAGGCAAAGGCATTAATGTAGACAACTAGGCTCGGTAAAATTTTTATAGCAGACTCGGCTTACGGTTCAAAGTATTTACATTAGTCGAACAAGTCTGGAATCACTCTGCATGGATCAATTTCTGAGAAACGTGAAATAGTAATAGATGGAAAATTTGTAAAAGGCATGACTTATATTCATAACCTGTCTTAAATCGTAGACCTGAAAGGAAATGCAGTGTGTTTGGCTTGAAAAACATCAATGAATGAATGAGATGTCGCTTAGGAAATTACATAAAATGATTGAATGATAAGTACGAACTATCGATGAAGAATACGTCAAACTATTTTGAAGACTTAATATCATCAGGCGAGTTCAAGCGCGAGAATTCGGGCTAGAGATCACAGTGGTCAATCTCCTTTACTTAGTGCTGGTCATACAATTCCTCTCTTATTTCTTTCATTCATTAATAGCATCGATAATGTAATATCCTTCACAAACGCCGTACTTCGAACATCGAACAGTTGGGGGAAAATGTAGAAGAGCTATTAACTGAGAGTGTGAAACATATTTTTCTCTACGTAGTGAATCTGGACGAGATCACAGATGTCAGTGATTTGGCCCAGTTAGCAGTACTTGGTGTCGATTCACAACTGAACATGACAATAGAGCAACTCGATTTGGTTCCTCTGCACGGGACCGCAACAGGTGAAATCATACGTGCGTGCTTGGAAGAAGTGATCAAAAACAGAAGGCATCAATGGAAGAACTAATTGTCATTCGTCGGAAGAGACGTGTTTCTGCCACATGCAGATCTAAATCAAAAGAATTCGTACGGCTGAGATGGAAGGTTAAGACATGTGGACATGTAGGGAAAGGAATTTTTGTAATACTCTAATGGTGTCCACCATGTTAATGTAAGGCCTTGGGAGGAGCTTCAGCTACGACCCACGAGCGACATCACCGAGTTAGGGCCACACCCACTTATCACTGATGAAACCAGTCAGGATGGAGTCAAGCGCACAAGACCAGCCCCCTCTGCCACCACGCCGTGATCTAAGTTCAGGCCTCCCTGACTACGCCAGAAAAAAACTAGAAGGTAAACCCAGAACTTTCTGATTTCAGAGGACTCCAGAGAAATCTACTCTCGCGAAGTATCTGCAAGTGCCGGCCTCCCGATATAAGTAAGGCCGGCCGAAATGCATTTATTATTATTATTATTATTATTATTATTATTATTATTATTATTATTATTATTATTATTATTATTATTATTATTATTTTCCTTAAAATGTTCATGTGCAATCTAGGGGTTGTAGATGGAGATAAGGCATGGCCCAGATACAAGGAAGTGCCTCCATCACCACATGTATGTTTACATAAACCCCCACTGAATATTTAGATATGTGTAGGCAACTTTAAAATTACATATTTACACTCCAAATACTGTGCTCTTAGAATAATAATTATCTTGATTTATACTATACCTATTAGAGTAAGAAGACCCAGTCGCTTATACCCTCACTCATACCACTGTGTACACTCCCATTCACAACCACTCTCACACCCGCACGCATACACATTCGCCCACATTGCACACATCATTCTTGAAATTCTGATTTATACAAATCACAGATGGGTTTCTATTTACATATACATTTCCCTTACTCCATAGAGAAAGTTAGGATGAGGAAGCAGTTCTACTTCAGATGGTAGAAGATTCCAGAGACAAGCAGAGGGTGCGTAAAATCCATTTAAATAGAGGTTTCTCTAGCGAGGGGTGGCCCCTCCTAACAGAAAGGTAATTAAGCCGCAGGCTATTGAAAGGTGTAGGTGTGTGTTGTCTGTCATGGATTTCTTAAGGAAAGCTACGTATATTTGTTTATATAACGAGTTCACTGGTGGTAATGACCTTGCTGTGTTTAGAGGGACGCTTTTGTTAATTATACGTTCTGCCCGTCGCTGGACATCTCGTTGTCTCATATTTTTTGTCGTAGTTGGGTGCCAGGAAGGAAGACCATATAGTAGTATGGACCGCACGAAGGAAATATAAGCCGTAGTTAAGGCTTAACTTTTTCCTCCCGAGTGACACCTACCGACAAAACTTAGTGCTCTGTATAAATTACTCCTAACTTCCTCAACGTGATTATTCCACTTCAGATTGTCCGTAACACGAATACCGAGCAGTTTGATGGAGTTTGAAGACGGTAGTTGGATTTCGATTAGACTAGACTTGTTCTGGAGTGGTTGTCTAGCTCCGCTTAGTCTTATATATTTACATTTCTTAACATTTATGCACATACTATTTACGTCACACCTCAGAGCTATACTATCGTGATACCAATGGAATTCTACCAGATCATCGGTATTCTTCATGGCTCTGTAAACGACTGTGTCGTCAGCATACTGAGCCATGGTCGAATTAACACATTCCGGTAAGTCAACAGCATAAACCGTGTACAGGAGGTGCCCTATCGCACTACCCCGAATAACTTCACAAGTAATTGTGGTTTGGTGTGATTTGGCTTCTCGGTACAGAACACATTGCGTTAGACCCACCATAAACGATCTCAGCCATGCCAGCATTTTATCCTGGATGTCGTAGTCGTTAAATTTTAACAGAAATTTTGATGTGACATCTGGCCAAAAGCTTTTCTCCAGTCCAGACTCACGCAATCTATTGGAGAGGCATCCGTCTGCTCCAAAGAGAACTGCGAGTCATCAATGACGTTTGTTTCCAAGAATGAAACCGTGATGGTTTGATTGAGTTCAACGAGTTTCCCTCCTTGAGAAAATCCAACATATATTTAACAACTAGACGTTCCATACATTTACAGATCCCTGATGTTATCGAAACTGGGCGGTAATCATTTACGTTTTCCTTATCTCCTTCTTTGAAAACCGGGACTACGTTGACTTCTTTCCATTCCACAGGCACAGTCCCGGTATGTCGGAAGAGAGCCCAAAGAGAGGGCGCCAAGGCGGCTGCAGATTTCTTGAGAATTCTTGCTGGCACTCGATCTGGCTCAGGCGTGGCATGTGGTCTCGTTTTCAGAAGGCTGTCATTGACTTCACCTGTTGAGAAATACAGGTTGGTTAGAGGAAAGACAGGGATAGTTGTCCTTGAATAGAGCATGTCTCTTCCTCAGTAGGGGCAGAGAAGTTATTTTTAAATTTCCTGTTGAAGGTGTCTGCAATTTCTTGTGGTGTGGAGACAGCCGTACCGTTATGATTAAATACAGATGGAGCTCTGTTGCAACATTTACCTATGAGAAAAGCCACAGTTACTTGGAGATTATGTTGAGACTGTGAATGTAAGAATCCTAGGAATCTCTTAGAGATTGTTTGGCCCTGTTCCTAGCCAGCCTATACCTCTCCCACTCAGTCGGTTGGGTTTCTTTTCCATTTTTGGTTCAAGGTGGTCCCTCCTTCGAAGCTTTCGTACTCACCCCTTGGAGATCCAGGGGAATTTCGGTTTGCCGGATATATTTACTCTTGATGTGGTTTCATCTACACATTGGAAGACAATTTTCTTCCAGTCTTGCCATAACTTGTTTATGTCTGTAGTGACGGTGAATTTCGAGGTGAGAACAGGGAGCCGGTTTGGTAGTAAAGTGGATAGATCGTTTCAGTTTTTCGGGAAAAATTATAAGTTGTTCTGGTATGGAGTTTGAGGGATGTTTTATATGGGTTAGTGTTGCAAGAATTGCCTGACGGTCACAGAATGAAGAATAATCGCAAGGGACTGGACCGATTGTGGTATGTTACTTAGGAAAAATCAAGGGTTGAGCGTGCTGTTTGCGTGATATGCGTGGCTTCGAATATTAATTGATGAAGGAATAAATCATAACAAACCGTGCGAGTTGGCCGTGTGGTTAGGGGCGCGCAGCTGTGAGCTTGCATCCGGGAGATAGTGGGTTCGGATCCCACTGTCGCCAGCGCTGAACATGGTATTCAGTGATTTCCCATTTTCACATCAGGCTGTACCTTAATTAAGGCCACGGCCGCTTCTTTCCCAATCCTAGGCCTTTCCTATCCCATCATCGCCATAAGACCTACCTGTGTCGGTGCGACGTAAAACCACTAGCAATAAAATCATAGAAAGCGGAAAGGAATCTATTGCGGAGGGGGTTACTTGGAACAGGCGCAGAATTTCTGGACCACGTTATTTCTACGTTGAAATTACCTACAGTATAAATGCATCTTCATTTTGTTTTTACATGTTTGCACACGCTCGAGAGAGAAGATTAATTCATCCTTCATTTCCAGGGACGATTTAGGGGCGCGATAATTGATCCAATAAGGAATTGGCGTCTCCGAAGACCGTAAAAGAAGTTAGTGGGACGTAAAACAAATACCATTATTATTATTATCCAATAAGGAATTCATATTTGTCGCATGTCACTTCTACCCACAGTGCTTCGGCTGTTGTCTCTAGGTGATGAACTCGAGTTGGTGACATTCTAGCTTGGCTGAAATTAGAACTTCCCCTGCAGAGTTGTGGGAACGGTCCTTACGGAATAATATCAGCGAGTCAGAAAACACTTCCAGGTTTGCTGGACAACCACGTCTCACTAACACATATAAATAACTTGAAAATGTATCGAACATTTCCCTCCATAACTCATTCCAGTCTCTAATTACCCTTTATATATATATGAATGTTTGCGCCAATGTTTACTCTAGAATTCCAACTTATCTTCATGTTATGGTCTTTACTTCCTTTAAGAGCTCCAGTCAAGCTTAGTAGTACACTATCCACGCCATCTTTCCACAGACATCTCGTTCCTAGATACTTGCCCATATCCCATATCAAGTGATATCTGTTCACTCATGGCCTACAGATGGATTTTTCCAGGTTTTCATACCCTGAAGCTGCAAACTATATTGCAAATATTTCTACCTTTTCACTGATCATGCCCATGCACTTCAGTCTAACTTCCTTACTTCATGAACTAGGACGTGACTGCAGAAACCACATTATGGATCACCCTTGTCAACAGCCGTTCTTATAATGATTTCATAATGCATTTCTCTGCAGGTTCAAGAGTTCTATCAATCTCTGTGAACTACAATGCATACTAGGCAGATAATAGATTATATTTGACTATGTCTTTAGGTAAAGTATGAGAAGTACGTAGGTGGTTTGAAAAGTTCTCGGAATGTACTAAAATTAAGTATCTTACCTCGGTGGAACTGCTTTTATTTTTCAACATAGTCTCCCTGTAGACTAATACATTTAGTCCAGCGATGTTCCAATGCCTTGATCCCATCTCGAAAGTGAGATTCCTCCAGCCCTGCAAAATACCTCTCCAATTCGGCTGTCAGTTCTTCCCTTGTAGAAAATCTCCATCCACCGAGGAGAATTTTCAGCTTGGGGAATAGATGAAAGACTGATGTTGCCAAATCAGGTTAATAAGATGGATGTGGCAACAATTCGTACCCCAGTTCATGAAGTTTTGCCAGGCAATAACACTTGCGTGAGGCGGAGCGTTGTCCCGATTAAAGATGAGCTTTACCTTGCCAAACCAGGCCTTGTTTCGCGTATCGTTTTCTGTAGTTGGTCTAGGAGGTTTGCATAGTATTGCCCCGTAATTGTATGGCCAGTAGGAAAATAATCTATCAGCAGAATGCCTTTTGCATCCCAGGAAACTGAGGCCACGACCTTTCCGGCCGAACGCACTGCCTTTGCTTTCTTTGGAGGTGGTGAATCAGCATGTTTCCACTGCTTTGACTGCTGTTTTGTCTCTGGGGTATAGTAGTGGACCCAAGTTTCATCTGTAGTCACAAACCGGCGCAAAAAATCTTGTTGGTTGCACTGAAAATGGGCCAGACTTTGTTCGGACATTTCCAATCTGATGCGTTTATTGTCCAATGTCAAGAGCCGCGGCACCCATCTTGCGGATATTTTTTTCATACCCAATTCTTCGGTTAAAATATAATATACCCGTTAGGAAGACATCCCTGCAGCTTCAGCAATCTCCCGCACTTTCAGTCGACGATCCTCCGTGACCATTTTATGCACTTTTGCGATAAATTCTGGGGTCGTAACACTTTTTGGCTGTGCACTATGCGGATCATCATCCAAGCTCTCCCGACCAAATTTAAACTCACTGGTCCACTTGGCAACAGTTGAAAATGAAGGATCAGAGTCCCCAGTGTGTTCTGAAAGTCGGCATGAATTTCCTTTGCTTTCATACCTTTCTTTACAAAGTATTTAATCACTGCTCGAATCTCAGTTTTTCTCCATTGTCACAAATCACTACGCTGGAACAACAACAAAGAGTCGTCACTACCACACTCCTGCAGCTAGAGCACTGACTCGCCACGTGTTCACTCACAAAAGATGTGTGATTATTGCGTGGGAACCTCGTTGCTCTAGCACTGACATCTAGCGGTGGTATATTGCACAATATATATAAGTTATTGTAATTCCATATATTTGAAAAGTATGATTCCGAAATTCATCAGGCCATTTCCTAATAATTTTAGGAACACCACTAATAAAGTAATTGGAAGGCTGTACACTTAATTCAGTTTAAATTATGCAAGTGTGTTGTCTACCTGAATTCAAATTATAATACACTGAAGAAAATGGAAATTGCAACACCCAGAAGGTGTGCTGCTACATTGCTGCAATTGAACATGCAGGACGAATGTTCGGTTGTGCTTCGATGATTACACTTTCAGGTCCCTCTGACCGCAAGTTTGGACCACAATCAATACAGGATATGCCCTATGAGCTGCAATTCATTGATGAATTCGTCGAGGCATGGAGTCAATAAGGCCATGGATCGCTTCCTGAGGAATTGTGACCCATGCTTGCTGCACTGCACGGGTCAGTTGTTCCAGAGTTGTGGGTGGCTGAGGACGGTTGGCCAGTTGTCGACCCATCATGTCCCACACATGCTCAATAGGACTGAGGTTCGGGGATCTGGCGGGCCATTCTAAGGTTGTGATGTCGTGGAGAGCTTCTCTGGAGATGCGTGCAGTGTGAACCCGGGCACTGTCCTGCTGAAACATCCCATTAGCAATGTTCGCCATCATGGCGACAGCCATTGGATTGAGTACCCTATCAACGTACTGCCGAACAGTCATAGTGCCCTCAACAAGCACTACCTGTGATTTCACATTAAAGCCAATAGCTCCCCAGACCATAATGCTCGGTGTTGGCCCTGTGTGCCTATCGACAATAAGATCTGGGTGGCCCCTCTCCCTGGTACGTCGGCGCACACTATTCCGGCGATCACTGTAGGCAAGACAGAATCGCGATTCATCACTAAAGACGACCCTATACCAATCGTCGACCCACGTCGGTCTTTCTCGACACCAGGCCAGCCTTATACGTCGCTGTTGTGGGGTCAATGGAACACCTTCTGCAGTGACACGGGCTCGTAAGCCAGCTGCACGCAGGCGATTACCAACTGTTTGTTGTGTAACGTGGGGTGCCTCAGCTGCTCGAATTTGCACTGCTGTTGCATGGGGTTCTATCCGGGCCATCCGAATTTTGCGGCGATCCTCTCTCACAGTTGTCTGTGCCAGGTCTACGAGTGTGGGTACCTTCATTTGACCACTGCTGCCATACATGTTGTACCGTAGATGCCTGCCGGCCAACACGTGCAGCGACAGTCCTTAACGATAATCCAGCCTCACACAGCCCAATTATCCGAGCCCTCTCAAACAGCGACAGTTGTTGATATCGTGCTCTTCTCTGTCGTTGAGGCATGTTTGACGGGGAACACTTCACTGCACAGACTGCAAGTCAATTACGCTACACCAGAGTCCGTATACTGGAGTTGATTCCTCCGCGGCCAATCACGTGGGGAGACCTTTATCAGCAATCCAATGGGTCTGAAATTTGATTGTTTACATACCTACATGGCATCGTTCCATACCTTGAAAATCAACACAAACGACCAATGCCTTCATGGTGTTGCAATTTCCATTTTCTTAAGTGTAGCTTTAGGATTGAAATCCTTTAACGCTTTTATTTGTAGAAGAAGGCCTCACATAGGAGGATATCCGTCAAAACCAGTTCAGTTGCTGGACTCAGCAACAATTCTCAGTTACGGCAAATATAAAGGAAGGGGAAATTATTATAATGTTATTGTTATTAATACATTTAATATGGTTTTGTGTTGCACTTTCACTTGAAAGTATGCCCTAAATACATGTATAATGAACACTTCCGATACTTCTGATTTACTACACCTTTAATTATTATAATTAAAAAACCACCTTTCCAATACACAAAATCCTTATTATTAGGATGAAACCATTTTGATTACAAATTGGACATGTTTCGCTCAATCTTAGTGAGCATCATCAGCAATAGGTAACATAAATCATTGGTGGGTCGGTGCCCTGATCCTGTCGTATATCACAAAAGAATGTGTAATATACATTGATAAAAATATATGAATTTAACACTTTAAAAATAATCAGTAAGATTATTTGTATCTATTAAAACAAAAATTGATCATTAAAACTGCTTGAATTGTAAAAATGGAATGGATGACTTGAAATGTTAAAAGTAATATATAGTAATTAGATGTTCTTAAAAATCGTTGTCCAATGTATCTACGCTCGATTGTATTAGACTGTTTATGATAAAATCAGTTTTTCACATCAGGGTGGGCTCTTATTATAAACTATGTTGCTGTTTGTTAAGAATAAACATGGTGATAAACGTTAAAAATCATGTATGATGGTTGAAAAACGAAGTTCACTGGTGGTAAAACATCGTCTAGATCGGCGCAAAATTAGCCTTTATGGGATTCCTTGCGTTGTGTTTCAGTTATCATTTGTGCAGTAGAGTGTTGACATTGTTCTCCTAACGGAGAATTACTGATCTAGTATGTGAAATTTAAAACGGATGTATCCCGTGTGTGAACTGGTCCTTTGGTTGTTTACTGAGGTTTGATGGTAACAGACTTACTGCTGCGTAGATTTATATTACCTATTGCTGATGATGCTCACTAAGATTGAGCGAAACATGTCCAATTTGTAATCAAAATGGTTTCATCCTAATAATAAGGATTTTGTGTATTGGAAAGGTGGTTTTTTAATTAGAATAATTTATTACTCTGAACTCCAATACGGTTGTAAAATGAGATTTATAACTTGTAATAAACCTTTAATTATTGTTATGAATTTTTTGCTAGTGGCTTCACGTCGCACCTACACAGATAGGTTTTATGGCGACGATGGGACAGGAAAGGCCTGGAGTTGGAAGGAAGCGGCCGTGGCCTAAATTAAGGTAGGCTACATTTGCCCGGTGTGAAAGTGGGAAACCACGGAAAACCACCTTCAGGGTTGCCGACAGTGAGATTCGAACCCACTATCTCCCGGATGCAAGCTCATAGCCGCGCGCCTCTAACGGCACGCACGATAAATTCGCCCGGTATATTGTTATGAAAGTACGGATGTAAATGTCTTAGAGCCCACAGTGTTCACCCATTCTGGTAGTTCATCTGCATGGTACACAACTGTGTTACTGTCCTGCTTAGCACAGTGAACGATATTAAGTATAGTTTTGTAAAATCCAACTGCATCGCGTGTCACTATGAAGAACGTCAAAAGATATTTAACATCTGCAGCTTTCACCAAGAACCCTCCTTGAAGTTAATATATCGCGGAAGGACTGGGGAAAGTTTGCACAACTTTGCTCCTGATAAGCACTGAAGAAAATGTACTGTACTTGCTAATAGGAATCCTTCTCGTAAGTTATCTCTTTCTACTCTAATATTTTCAAAAGAAGTGGGGTCTTCTCGGATTGTTACCTGCGGTACCGTAGTCCTCAACTTTCCAGTCAGTCCAACATAATACCCTTAATGATGCTCAAAGGCATCATAATGATCAGTAAGATTAACTATAACAAACATGAAAAATAAATATGTGCAGTGGGTTGGGCGTGTTCTGAATTTCACTTCTCTATGATGGACTGAGCGAGACACAACGTGCAGATATCAGCTCTCATCGAAGAAAAGAAATGGAATTTTATAGGTAGTAACATATTAAAGACTGCTCCTTTCAGTCTAACCACATGCCTAGCAAAATAAAAGGAACGTGAAAAATGACTAAGAGAGATTTTTAGCAATACTCTTCATTTGTATTTCTTTTGCATGTTACTAATATAATTTATAAGAGGAGAGATTCCGCTACATAAACGTACAGAATGTTTGTGAAGAGTACGGAGAGGTGTAAATTGGAATGCCCAGGTTCCGTCTCCCGTGACAATTGAGTCCAAAATATTGTCCTATTCAGCTGCAAAGCGTTGAAGAAATGCGCGGGAAGAATCAACTCGTTGCCGCATGTGGTCTTCAGTCAGCATGCGTGGCACCCATCTTGCGCACACCTTTCAGTATTTCAACTTTTCCGTTAAAAATGTGAGCGGCACTTCGGGAAACCTCAGGAACCAAAGTGCAGAGATCATCCAGGGTGATCCGCCGATCTTCACGCATGATTATCTCAACCTTCACGGCTGTCTCGACGGAAATTGATGGTCTCCCGCTCCTTTTTTCGTCGTGAATTTCAGTCCGACCGGCTGCAAACTCTCTACACCACTTACGAACATTTTTGACATCTATGCACGACTCACCATACACTTCCGTCAATTGGCTATGGATTTCAATCGGTTCTGTACCTCTTGCATTCAAAAACCGAATAACTGCGCACTTGACGGTAACATACAACTGGAGCTCCAAACGTTTGAGTCAGGTTTAAGACGTAGACAGTTCTAGAAGAGTTTCAATAGAGCACAATGATATCAAAGGTTTATAAACAAAGAGATGCCTATCCCTCTTCGTGGTGTGAAAGGACAATGTGGTTTATATCATTGAAATCTGTAGGCATGTGGAGTATTAGTTAATAATGATAAACCATGTCAGAAGGAGAGGGACAGAAATGTTACCTTAGGGTGGTGAATTTGAATAAGAACATGGTATATAGGAGACAGGAGTCACAATTCACGAAGGACTCATCATCAGAGTTCACAAACTAACAAAATCAGATGAAGAAGAATAAAAAAAGGAATCACTGCCCTCACCGCATATGTTCACCCCATTCAGGTCCTTATTTATTCACAGGTTATATCGATAGCTTTCTTTAAAACTTCGTCTGTCCCAATGGTCTTCCTAACCATTATTTTCCTTAAGACTGTACATGCCTCCCAGCCACATATTTATATGCAGCCCATCAGCAAAATTTTCGCTGTGCTCACTTCCTATGCTAATATGTCAAAAAATTAACCTTACCATACGTAGTTTAGGAAATGAACCTTACCATACCGTAGTTTAGGAAATGAACCTTACCATACCGTAGTTTAGGAATGTTGTTTGCATAGCAAATTTATGTCCTCCTCCAGTATAATGTATTTAAGATCCATTTCCCTTTACTCATTAGCATAGGAAAATGAACACAACGAAAATTATTCTGATGGACTGCACATAAAGTTATGGTTGGGAGGCGTGACGAGTCTTAAGGAATATATTGCGTAGGAAGAAAATTGGGACATACGAGGTTTTAAAAGAAAGCCATTGATATGTGCTGAGGCCTAGGATAGCAAATTCACAGCGGCAAAACGTTTAGAATAAACAAGTCGAGAATGAAGTTAACTCAAATAAGAAAGAGAGAGAAAACGTCGCTGCTGCGTTAGTGAGCTGAAAATGTAAAGAAAAATTAGTGGAACTTAATTCCAGACAATGTTGGTACAACTCTTATCCTCTAATGGCGTGCTTCCAGCGATTTTATACCTACTTTCACCTGCTAATAGGCAAAACCTTTTCGGGCCTTAATCCAAAAATCATCATTACACTGAAGGCATATTTTAGTACAACAGAAACAAACTGATGTGCTGAATGACCATTTCTTTCTCTTCTGGAACGAATGAGGAATGAGAAATTCATCTCAAACTCCGGAATTCTTGAACACTATGGCTATTATCATTAATAGAAAAGGACCTTTCCGTGAAGATCTTTTTGAAAATGAAATTAATGTGATAGGTAGTAGGCCTACCAAAGAAAGAAAAAATATATTGCCTCGTAGAATTCTCTATCCTTGCAGTGATGAATTATTATTATTATTATTATTATTATTATTATTATTATTATTATTATTATTATTATTATTATTATTATTATTATTATTATTATTAACAAATACACAGCAATTGAGAAATATCCAGTGGCAATGATCACTAACAATAGTGTGATAAACTGATAAGAAAGTAAAACAAAAGCATAATTACACAACAACAACAACAACAAATACAACAACAAGGGTACAACAGGCAATTCCATGGAAAGAAAACATGACAAGAAATACCACGACTTTCAAATTCTAAATGCAGAATCATCGTACTAAAATTCGCACAAGACTTAAGTATTTCCAGTGCTTAACTCTACGGCTTACAATAGTATAGGTTGAGCTTACCACTAGCTTAACAACTCCGTCATTTACAAATTCACACATACCTTAAAGAATTCAGATGCCTTCATACTACAATTTACAGTGGGTTGGGCGTTGCATTAAAATATGACACCATCACATAGACATTTACATAGAATGCTGGAGTCTATTCTTGAAGCATCTTACATTTTTGGGAAAAGGCTCTAAGACAGCTGCAGGTAATGCATTCCACTTATCAATTCCGCTATTTACGAACGAATATTTACCATAGTTAGTTTTCTGCGATCTACCATTTTACTTTATGAGGATGATCTGTCCTGCATATGCAACGGATCTTTTCTAGTCGACTGTTCAACTCTCCGCAAGCTGGTTTATTCGCGTAGGCATTATAAGATACATAGCACATAACCGTGCTCGTTTCTTTCTTGCCCCCAAAGTCTCCCGCCCAGAGTTTCTCTAACAGACTTGTCACGCTACTTCTAGGATTGAAATCGTTAAACACGAATCTTGCAGCCCTTCGCTGCACAAACTCAAGTTCTTTAATGAGTCCTGTTTTGTACGGATCCATTACGACTGTTCCATATTCCAGGATTGGCCTAATGAGTGATATATAGCCCTGCACCTTCGCCTGGGAATTGCTGCCTTTAAGCACCCTCATCAGGAAGTGTAAGGACTTGTACGCTTTAGAAATTACACTTCCTACTTGGATCTCCAATTAGGTGAATTCCTAGGTACTTCCGTGGGTCACTCTCTATTAAAAGTCCGATCCAAGACAATATTGCGCGTCCCTTTGATTACGTTTATTTCTCATTCTTATAAGACTGCATTTTTCAGAATTTATTTTCATTTTTTTTCCGATTGCCCACTTAATGAGTATATTTATATCGGCTTGTAATAACCTATTATCGCCAGTATCCTGTATTCTTTTGTAGAGTATGCAGTCGTCCACAAAGAATCTGCATTTCCTTCGGATTTCGCTCGGCAGATCGTTGATAAAAACCCTAAATAGGCGTGGCCCTAGAACGCTACCCGGTACTACTCTCGACGATATAGAAAGATCGTCGGAGTATTTACTTCTTACCTTTACCCTCTGCGTGAGGTCTGTCAAACATTCCCGGGTCTACAGAACCACTTTTTTATCAAGTGTTTGTTTCCACCAATTTTCGGTTCAGAATGACATGTGGTACCACATCAAATGCTTCACCAAAATCAATTACAATAGCATCAACTTGCACACCTTTTGTCTATTGACACGCTAATATATTGAATGGGGGACGACATCTGGCTCTCGCAGGAGAAACCTTTCCTAAAACCATGTTGACGGCCATTAATCGACGAAACTTTCACCCATTGTTCCCTTAGACATTCTGAAATGAGGCGTTCCATTTGTTTGCATACAATGGAAGTAAGGTTAAGCTGGCTGTTGCCCCTTTTCAAAATCGGGACTACAGTTGCTTTATTCCACTCATCTATAATTTGCGTATTGTTGCGTGACACAGCATATTTTATTTCCAAATAGCGTAGAATAGTTCTACATTCCAGTTTCAGAACATCCCCGACAAAATTATCATGCCCTGTTGACTTTTTTCCCCTTATGTCCTTAATTCTTTCCTGAATATGTCTTGGGCTAGTTTGTAAGAGAGTACAATCCGTGTTATCGATACATGTCTATCACCAGGCTATTCTGCTCATTAAATACGTCCCCATAGCAATGATTTGATTCGTTAGCTATTAGTAGATTGTCAGTAATTACCACACCTCCTATGGACATTATCATTGATACATCATGGCTGGCTCCTCTCCTTTTCCTAACATACTTATAGATACTTTTCCACCCATTTTCCCTGAAAGAAAGTATTCGTACATCTCGTATATTTGTCAAAGCACTTTTCTTTTGAGAAGCGTGTTCTTTGGACAGTTTTTGAAATCTATTTATATGGTTCGAACTAAATTGCCTTTTGTTGTACGCTTTCCTTACCTTCCTTTAAGGGCTCCTAATTTTCCTATACTAGCATTCCGGATCTGGGATCCGTTTTAGTAATTCAAGGGGCACAAACTGCTCAATATGCTCAATGTCCTATTAATAATATTAACGAAATTATCTAACGTTACACTTATCTGCTCGCCTTGTGATTCGCAACTGAGAAATGTTTGCCACTGAAACTCTCGGGATTTAAATGGGTCATTTTTACTATACTGGTCTACTTTTATTTTCTCCCCATTACCGAGTTTAGTGTTTAAGGAATATCTAATATTTAATTCTGCAGCACCGAGCTCGATAGCTGCAGTCGCTCAAGTGCGGCCAGTATTCAGTATTCGGAAGATAGTGGGTTCGAGCCCCACTGTCGGCAGCCCTGAATATGTTTTTCCGTGGTTTCCAATTTTCACACCAGGCAAATTCTGTGGCTGCACCTTAATCAGGACCACAGCCGTTTCCTTCCTACTCCTAGCCCTTTCCTGTCCCATCGTCGCCATAAGACCCATGTGTGTCGGTGCGACGTAAAGCAAGTTGTAAAAAACAATTCTGCAGCAGAGTGGTGGCTAATTCCTGGTAATGCCATACAGCTAATGTGTATGTCAGAGAGTCTTACAGGATAAACATCTAATGTATTGTTTCTTCTAGTAGAAAAATCTACTACTTGGGTAAATCCACCAGCCCTGATTAACTTGCTTACCGCGACCTGACTGTAGCCCCTTCCCGTAGCCTCGCCAGATCAGTTTATGCTCGGAAGATTTAGGTCACATTCAATTTTAAAACTCTCCTGCATATTGTTGTCTGTACTCCACCACCGTTAGACTCACTGTACCTTCATTTTATATATATCCTAATCATCCTGATTTACTTCGCTACTATTGACATTCCCATTCAGCCATTACTCTGTACAAATGACACTGTACAATTGGACTTGAAAACTGGGTATACATATTGTGGTGGACATTTTTGAAGTGTTTACTAACTGTAAAGATTTCTGCCTTTACTTCGTTTCCGAAATATCTTATAATATTTTGCCGCGTATCGGATTGTTATATTATGTTTGCCGAATACGCACCCTTTACCGGCTATTCGATGGGTGCAACACAGATATTTAGGGGCACAATGGTGTGCTTGGCCCGACGATGCAAAATACCTAAATACGAGCCTGACTCATTCTAAATCATAAACGAATTCTTCGGATTACTAAACCATCTAAGACGATCATATTTTTACATAGTGACAATTCAGCGCAATGTCTTCAAGGGAAGTTACACATCTCATTGCCCTGAATAGATTTTGCCGAGCAGGTTTTTCATGAACAGCTAAGTACTCGTGTGAAGTAAATGTTGTGTGGTGCTTTCAACCACGCCAATAATACGGTGCTTTCTGGACCCAGAAGTAAGATGGGTTCCTCTTGCGAGCAAACGACCTCTAACCACCTGGGATTTACGGGAGACTCTGAAATTTCAAAAAGTGCTCTTGATGAACAATTATTGAACATTCGGAGATGATGCTCTGTAACCTTTCAGGTTTGAACATGAGTGATGACAAGTATTTCCTATGTTCTTAAAAAGAAAGTGTATCGATTTCACGGAGTGATTGAACACGAAAGATTGTTTATCTTCAGTAACAGTGTGGACATTTATCATATTTCTTTGCTCAACACAGTCGTTCCCGAAAATGTCCATGTGGCACCCTTTTGGTAAGCTCTGAAAATCCTCCGAAGCTGTTGTTACGCACTGTTATTATCTCAGAAAACATAATTCAGAATAACGTATAATAAATTAGAGAAGTTCAAAATTCAAAACAATGTAGTAACTAATTTCAATAAGAACTAGGATTTTTGGCTGAAAAAAAGGTAAACTGAAATATATCAAAATAATAATTCGACAAAATGCCAATATCAAGCTTTTGCTTCAAATCCCAAAGCGTTGGCTAGAGAAATAAAATGTAATTAAGTTATTTACCTGTTTCGAGCAATTGAACCTGATCTTCAGGATAGACATATTCAGTGGCAGAACCATAATATACGTGTTGAAAAAATAAAACGGAAATAGGATACCGAAACTGACTACAATATGTGGCCACTGGGAAAAGTCTATTGGACGTCGATGAAATAATAGAGTGAGACCATGACGAACACATGGTCTATTCATTGGCTTGAGGATGATAAAATAACCCAAGACCTACGCTCTTCACTCTTAGCAGCCAGATATTTTGTTTTTAAACTCACAAGAACACTGAACTTCAATGTGATGGATAATAAGTTTTAATACCCTATTTATATTCATTTCCCTATTATTCTGGTTTTACTTGTTTCATCTCAGTAAGTTGCCCGTGTCGTCCTCGTATATCTCTAACACACCCAGCAACAGTGGGGACATTTCTCATATTTCTTGGCCCAACACAGCCATTCCCAAACTTTTCCACCTGGCGCCCTTTTTGTAAGCTCTGAAAATCTCCCCACACCATTGTTACACAATGTTTATATCTCACACAAGGTTTTAACCACTGTTCAATCATTTACTTTTTGTACTTGAATTGATAAATGCATAAACAAAAAGACTCCATGTTTTGTTAAAAAGTTAAGGGAAGTCCAGAATTCTTAAATAGTAGGTGCATGGTTTGGAACTATAATAGCATGAATACTTCTATTTAAAGTATCACTATATGCAGGATATCGTCGTTGCCGGGACAAAACCTCCTATGTGATAATATTTTTGGAGATACACTGACACGCAACACATACATTATGAAGAGCGAGAATGCCTTGATTACACTCACACAATATTGCACCTTAGATGACAGAACCTTACCGGCCTAAGTCCTAAGCTGAAATATTTCACATATGAGGTTTTGTCCCGGCAGCGACGATATATTATTTCCTTTCTTCATATTCAATTTTTACACCAGCAAATGCACGATCACCTGGTAGAAACGAATGACCACAAATTGGAAAACATCTGTAAACCCACCGGTACTTGCGGGAAAGTTCATTGCCCTGGCAACAGCCTTCAAGCTGCTGTATCTATCTGGAAACCGAATCTCTAGTTACACATCGAGCCACTTTCTAGATCCCCAAACAGCCTTCACGCTTGTGTTATTCTTATATTGAACGGGACATCGGTCAGGTAAAAGAGTTCCGTAACACATTCTAGCATCTCGGTTTTGACGTACTGAACCAAAAAAGAGCAAACTTCATGAGGTCGTTTCTAGATATTAACCATGTGCTATACATAAAATTTCGACTTATTGTTCCTAAGGTGTGGGACAGACAAAAACGTTAATAGTGAGCTTGCGTAGATAGAATGCTCCCTAGACAGGCACCATTCGATTCAGAATAGTCTGCATAATCGAAGCACAAACCCGACACACACTTATATTCTACACTCCTTTGCCTTACCGTTTCCAATAATTTTACTATTGTTATAGACACACTCGGTTTTGCAAGCATATGACGTAGAGTATTCTTGTATGTAGGACATGAAATTCTTCATAAGTGATGTACTGGGCAAACATAATCCTGATGTTCTGAACTCCATTCCTTTAGCTAAAGCACATCCGTGTTTCCGTAGGATGCTTTTCGATGTGTTGCAGGGATACTTCGAACACTTCCTTGGCCACGTAGTGACTAAACTTTTCGTTTCCTTCTTTATCTTCAACATAATCCTACATTTATTCGCTTACATCAGCCTGGAGAACAGCGGTACTGACCTTCCTTGGTGACCTCAGGGTCAGTCGGATATGGGAGGTTAAACTGTGTACCACTTCTTATCACAGTACAAGTAGATAGAGTAGCATGCGGACGTATGATGTTACTAATTTGAAATCGATACATATTTGATAAAACCATAGATACACATTATGTCTCTAAGTCTCATATTCACCAACGATAGTTACATTTGCTGTTACCCTAAGTTCCGAAAACTCGGATAATATCATTATCTCAGATAACGCTCGCTTCTGTATTCGCCATAGAATTTATAATCTCAGTTTGCCAAAATTAAGCTTTCATTTCAAACTGAATTTGAACCTTAAATTTTTCATACTGACGCACGAACTTCACGCTGCCGCCACTATCGAAATGTAAACAAGTTTTTAATTGCATTCCGTGTTTGCAAACAATTTATTATAAATTATGTCTACTATCAACCAGAAACGAAGCAAGAAGCCTAACATGACGTTCGAAGCCAAGGAGTTGTTATTGAATTTGGTGGCAGAAATCATTAACGTCATACAGAATAAGAAAGCAAATTATAGCCTACACATTGTATATTTCAGTGAAGAAAAGGCAATGGTCCTTAGTTCGTCATTAAAACATCACCGAGTCGTGTACTGTACAAGATATAAGCTACAAACCAGAATTCCTTTTAGGCCTACCTATGTGTTGGTAATTCCAGGTTATGTTCGATCATGGATAACACTGACAATGTCGAAGCTTTAGATAACCTAATACGTGTTTTAAAATCAGTGCCATCGTAGTCCTCAAAGTATGCACGGCGTTCTTGAGGATGTTTATGAATGATGATGGGGATGATGATGATGATGACGATGATGGTGATGATGATGATGATGATGATGATGATTGTTGTTGTTGTTTAAAGGGGTCTAACATCTAAGGTCATAGTCTCCCAGGGCGTTCTTTTTCATCCATCTAAGACGTTTTATAACATAATCTTATTTATATTCCTCTTCGTTGTTATTTTCTCTTTCATTCAAATATTGCAGCCGTCTACGAGCTGCCATATTGAAAGACTATTATCTTAGATTTGCTGTTTTACCGGCCAACCAATCTCCGGTAAAATGTTTAACCGAAATAATACCCATTATCCGAGGTAATATTGTTGGTGAATACGAATGTAACTGGCATCTCGGGTTTCTTAGCTTTAAACCGAGATAAAAAGCTATCACTCCCGATGGTGAATACAGGCCTAAGAGGCATCAAGACTATCCAGTCATCAACAGTGAAGTTTAAAATGGCTGCATGAAAGTAGTCAATGTGATTATAAACATTACTAACTGTCCGCAAAGAGTACAAGTGGCATCATGGAGATACATCACTTGGTACCGTTTTAGAGTGTTAAGTCGGGGATCGGTAGACCACAAAATATCACATTAAATTTTAATCGATCAACACTACCCACGGAAATTACGCAGAACTATGATTCATTGGAAACATTGAAAATATTGGATGATAAAACACCAGCCCTAAAGTAACGAAGGAGATTTCTGGTGATCAATATAGTGATCAGAACAGTGAAATGATGCAGAAGACCACAAATTTGTTTGGAGAATGGAATATTCGCCCCTATGCCTGAAATTAAAATTAAAATGAATGATTATTGAAGATCATTTTACAAATTAGAAACCCAATGTCAACAGGAAGATGTATGAAACCAATTGTTTTATTAATAACCAAGATTTTCAATCCAGTAATGGTAGAGTAATACATCAGTTCGATGGTTTCAATCACTCGTACTTTAACTCATACATCACTTAATCCCATTTAAAGAATAGTCACCTTTACTCGATGTGCTACGACCTGGTTCAGCCATGACAAATCGTGTCGTCTCAAAACACACGAGTATCAAAACTCACGAATTCCAGGAAGAGGATTAGTAAGAACAGGTTCCTCTATCAGGGCCGGTCTCAAAACTCACGAGCAGGGCCAGTTCTTCTTTGAATGGATAAATGTCCACCCTTTTAGTGATGGGATAATGGAATACTTTTTAATAATCGAATAACTTCCCTCCGATTATTTAAATAATCGAATGAGTTTCAAACATCATTCAGTTATATCGCACAGAATAATCGGATGCGTCATGAATATATTTTTCGGTTTAAGTGTGTCGAGTAGACTATCTATTGAAATAAGCGAATAGGTGATCTCTTACGAAAAATAGAAATACGCCTTTTTTTAAGTGAATCTCCAAGTGTTGAAACTAAATGAGTGAATTAACTGACTTGATCTTTAATATCTCTAAATAAAATTCACCAGGCGAGTTGACCGTGCGGTTAGGGGCGTGTGGCTGTGAGTTTGCATCCGGGAGATAGTGGGTTCGAATCCCACTGTCGGCAGCCCTTGCTTCTTGTTTGCTTGTTGTTTTAAGGGACATAACATCGAAGGTCATCGTCCCTGTCGGCAGCCCTGAAGATGGTTTTCCGTGGTTTCCCATTTTCACACTAGGTAAATGTTGGGGCTGTACCTTAATTAAGGCCACGGCCGCTTCCTTAAAACTCCTAGGCCTTTCCTATCCCATCGTCGTCATAAGACCAATCTGTGTCCATGCGACGTAAAGCCACTAGCAAAAAATTAATAAAATTCCTTATTCAACTAAATGCCGGCTTATGGCCGCATAATGGAAATAAGCCCCAGCACCACCAACTGACAGTTTCTTTTAACTAGCAGCGGGCAATATATCTACTTAAACTTTATGTCGTCCGGCTGCATGCATAAATGGTTAGCATGCTGGCCTTTTCTCCAAGGGGACCAAGGGGTCCCGGGTTTGATTTCCGGTCGGGTCGGAGATTTTAACTTGCATTAGTTAATTCCTATGGCTCGGGGACTGGGTGTTCGTGCCGTCTTCATCATTAGACTTCATCTTGGGTAGGGCTTCATCCTCACAGACGTACAGGTCACCTATACGGCGTCAATTCTAACGACCTGCACCAGACCACCCCGGAAGCAACATGTCATTATTATAAATTTATGTGAAAGGTAAAAAATGCATTATATTAGCTTCAAGACAACAGCAAAATATTTAAACAATAATAATATTAATAATGATAATACACCTCGGTTTATTTATTCGCCAGCTTTTATTTTTCCCCTGTGAGTTGGGGTGGCAGAATAACGCACACAGTATCCCCTGCCTGTCGCAAGGGGCGAATAAAAAGGGAAGCGTGAGTCACCGCGCACCTCATCACTCCTGAGGTTGTCGCAAGCTCCTGTTGTCCGGAGTCGTGAATTTTGAGACTCTTTAGCATGTTTACTTTAGATACCAGTTTGTGGTCGTGAGTTTTGGTACTATTTGTCACTAATTTTAGCCCGTGAGTTTTGAAACTCGTCAGTTTTGAGACGCAACCTGACAATATAAGAATGAAGTATTTTTTCAGTGTCAACTCAGTTAATACAACTTTAAAACTTTTCACTCTGTTGGAACACTAATTGTAACGCACATAACACTACAACATACCTGTAAAGAATGACACTAATAAACAAAGAATGGCATGTTTCGTTCCACAAGAACATATTCAGAATCCATCAGATCACTTCCAACAATGCGTATGCATGTTAATTGTTATTTACGTTGCGTAAACTAGTCAGTGATTGATGTTATTAATAAGTGAGTCAAATTATGAGCGCATGAGTCCTCCACTGGCACCTCAGTGAATTTAAGGAAGTTTTCTGCTAACCGTCCGTAACTTCCAGCGACTACGTTTCGACTGAAGGCAGTTCCCTTGCGTCGGTGGAGGTTGCTACATGGTATTGGATATGAGGAGGGTATTGGGGTTGGAGGGAGGGAGGACGGTAGGCAACAACTCTGTTCAGCGGAGATGGGGGGGGGGGGGCTAGTGATACATGGTTACATATATTGTATGTGCCTTGATATGTATTAGCGAGTAAGTATATGATAATTATTTTGAATAAAAATGCAGATATTTGTGCTTTGTTGAGTTAAGGATAATAGTTCTAATGTTCGGGAAATCTCAGTATCGATACAGTTCACATTAAGAACCAAACCGAACCAAACCCCATGGTGCAACAGAACCGAAGGGACTTGGCCTAACAAGCGACCACTGCTCAGCCCACAGACTTCCATATTACAAGGTGTCGTGTGGTCAGCACGACGAACACTCTCGGCCATTATTCTTGGTTTTCTAAACCAGGGTCGCTATCTCGCCGTCAGATACTGTAGCTCGTCAACTGTAATCACGTAGGCTGAGTGGACCTCAAACCAACCCTCAGATCCAGATAAAAATCTCTGATGTGGCGTGGAATCAAGACTGGTGAAAGACAGACTTGCTACCTCCTACTCCAAGAAGCCGGCACACAAATTATTAACGCAGGGCAAGTTGACATACAAAAACGTTTCACTCAAGATAATATGAGGTAAAACCCTGAACTGGTGTTGCAGGGTCCAGGAGAATCTGTAAAATTTTCATTGTTTCGTATTCCTACCGCATGAGGTTGGTAGCCTACCACAGTCTACGGACCCACGCGTAAATTCCTTTCAGCATGTCGAGTGACTCCGTGCTATTTGGTTATTTTCTACCGTGAGGTAATATACCTCCACTCGACGATAAGGTTCCTCAGGACCCTGTGACTCCATTAGGGTAAGAGCAAGAGTTGTTGTACTTGTCAGCATAATAATAAAGAAAGAATAAGGAAAGAAAGAAAGATAGATAGATAGATAGATAGATAGATAGATAGATAGATAGATAGATAGATAGATAGATAGATAGATAGATAGATAGATAGAAAGACAAACGTAAAATTCATGTGGAATCTGCTTTATGCCTTGTTACCGTGTTTAGCGGTAGGTAGAAGTGAAAGAAGGTGCGGGCGTGAACGGATCTCAAACTACGGAATCAGAGTTAATGTAAAATTTAACAAGGTTATATTTTCTTTTTAAAATGAAGAAATAACAAACATGGCAGGTAGAGAGTAGCAAGTCAAAAGGGTAGTTACAATATTTACAGAATTTGGGCTTCGAGCCCTGACTTCACAATGCCTGGGCAATCAGCCCAAACTTACTTCAAAATAAGTATTAACAGAGGGGCAGAAAACCCCATTCATGCCCAGGAGCACTTGCTCCAAATTACACTGAAAAGCCTCCACGGGGCATACAACACTCAATTTTCAAAAAAAAAGAGCCACTCGCTCTCAACTCTAAGCCTCTCAAAGGCCACACCAAACTCCACCTTCAAGTTGTCCTCACTGGACATAGACACAGGGGTAAAATACCCAACCTACTGAGGTCTATTAAATGAAAAAGGGGTAATTACATGACCTCCAAAATAACAATTTGAGAGGAGGCGATCTGCACTCCTAATACACTTTGTTTTTAAAACCTAATTTGGCTCTAGGCCACTGATGCAAGGGCTAATCCCATACTACGGAGGTGACTTTAGAAAAGAAACAGATTTACATAATGTTAAGGAAGAATAGGTTGAGAAAATAAGTTCACCTCAAAACAATACGAGTGGGAGCTCGAGAGGGTTAAGCACTCTCTATCCCAATACGTAACTTAAAAGATAGAATAGATACCAGTTTCTTTACATTTTTAAGGAAGGTTACATAACGGAAAAACTTCGGACCCGCCCCGAGAGTTAAAGTGCTAAGCAAGCAAGAAAGAAGTAATTAATCGGCCATTACCTGGTTGATGACCGCTGCCGGAGAAAGAGGCGCTACCCGCCCCCTGCTATGTACTTTACACACTGAAAGATGGAACAGAAGTGGCCCGGAGACCCTAAAATCAGCAGTTTATATCCTCTCGTGGTTCGAGGCGTTAGGGGAATGAAAACACCCTCCCACAAACACTTTATTGGGTAGGATACAGCAACATATTCAAGTTGGGGGAAGATACCTCGGATTGGTCAGAAATTAATAAAAGAAATTCGGGATTGGTTGAATACAAAACAAGGAGAAAGAGAGGGGTATACAGCCAACTTAAACAATAACAGAAGGAAATTTAACAAGAAACAAACTTTTGAAATAAAAATTTCTCCAAAAAAAACAGTTCTTTCACTCCGCACTAGGGTGCACTATTGTTGATCTTCAGTAGTGTCCTCTAGAAGAGAAAGTTCACACTTCTTACTACAAGCAAAACAAAAATACGTCGAAAATGACACAGTTCAAAAACTCTAAAATTTCCAGGTAGTGACATCTTCTGAGAAACTTGAAAATTAATACCGTCAATAAAGTTCAGACTTCCTCCAGCAGAGGAGTTTCAATTGGCGCACATTTTAAATAAGCGGCGTGGAGGTGTACCGCCCGGTACATGCCTAAATGAAATGAATGTACTATAAAATGCTGTAAGCATTGCTTATCTTACAAAATGTAACCAACATTCATAGCATATAACAAAACAATTTTATGCAACTTTACCTTTATATTTTATTACACATTTTATGTGCTTCAAATTGGTTCAAGAAAATGTATGTAGTAACAAAACATTAAAATGCAATAGTCGTTCTCACCCCCACTCAAAACTTAATTTTAATGTCCTGAAGTTCATAGTAATCCAAGTGAGTCATTAAAATTGTGGTACTCCAGTTAAGGGATAATGATGATGTGTTTCACAATATAAAGGGTAATTTTCCCCACTACATCCCTTATGAAATATTTCTAGTCCTGGATACAAAAAATACACCACGTAATAAGCTTGCAAACCCTTCTTTCTACCATCATTAACGGGTGCTTATCAAATCGCTTCATTCTGAATGAGTCTCAAACTACCGCAGTGTTGTTAGCGAGTGAACGCTGCCAAGAAGGTAACACAGGCGATCGTTAAAAGCCATGTGGAAAATATTGGGGCTGCACCTCTGTAAAACCAATTGAGCTCGCTTCTCTATGATAATTATGTCATTTACTGTTTCTTCGCCACAAGTAAACATGCAAAATGAACCTATAGCTTGGATTAAACTAAGGATATTAATGTCGTAAAAGATTCTCTCGCATTAACCTTTTATACGTCAGTATAACTTAAATTAATAAACTTCGTTGTTTGTCCGTATTGAACCAAGATTACAACTTTTATTATAATTTGTGTCCACCTTATTCAATATATAAGCAATTGTTGCTTAGATGTAATTACAATATATATCAGTTCCGATTGAAATATATGTTGTAATTACATCTAAGCAACAAATTTTATGTATTGAATAAGGTGGACCCAAATTATAATAAAAGTTGTCAGTATAAGTGTCATACATATTTACGGTGCAGTCCTTAAAAAGTAATCTCACCACATCCAGTTTGCAATTTTAAATTGAAGAAAAGAATAACAGCTAAAGCTTTCACGATGGCCGTACACATCGTTAAAGGAGTCTATTGAGCTTTAGGATGTGGTCCGGTGATGCTTGAAGCTCCCAAAGTTTCACGAAGAGAGCATTTTAACGGAGCTAGGCTGCGACGGGTGTTAAGCAATATTTAGTTCAAAAATCAACCAAGATGGTACATTTATGAAAATCAGTGCCGCAGAAAATGAAAGATGAAGAGAATTCCGAGGTAAATGCACTCGAACATTCACTTAATATTAGAGATATTCAAGCAAACCTAACTTAATCCCACACCACCATGTAAAGGAAAGGTGAAATTTCAAAATTATTTCTCCTATTACCGGCTGAAAAAGATAAAGTAAACTTTACGCACATACTTTAACAATAAACCAGAAAGCCTAATGTTTACAGGGCTGGAATTTCATTTACGATAAAACTTTCTCCCCAAATCAGGAGAGTAAATCTTGAGGTTGCTTCTTTTACAGTCAATTTCAATATGTCCTACCTTTTTACCCCACCAGCCATGGTACAGTCCTGCTACCTATCACGACAGGCACCCATCAGCGAACACAAGTCGATTAACTGTCATTGTGCTTTATAGCTGACTGGCCAGGTCTTATGATTTGGAACAGTGGATGCCACCCTGACACATTCCGGGGGTTGTCAACCTCGTACTCATTTCAGGAATTTTATTTCGGGAGAATTACTCTATATGACACAAAATCAAGTGGCAAAAGTTGTTGCTTAAGTGCCTGGGAGGTTATATTAACAGTTACAGTGAAGTCAGTAATAATACAATGTCCCACTATCGGCAGCCCTGAAAATGGTTTTCCGTGGTTTCCCATTTTCACACCAGGCAAATGCTGGGGCTGTACCTTAATTAAGGCCACGGCCGCTTCCTTCCAACTCCCAGGCCTTTCCTATCCCCTCGTCGCCATAAGACCTATCTGTGTCGGTGCGACGTAAAGCCCCTAGCAAAAAAAAAAAATAATAATACAATGTCGTCTGTCATTAAAAACCACGATCAGATATTAACAATACATTTTCAAGAATATTGGTTTGTTTCAATGACGATGTTGCTGTATGGCAGTGAATGTTCGGTGGGCTCAAGTTTTTCAATGCATAAACCAGAGGTATCCGAATGATAACATCCAAGGTGATTAATAGTACAAATAGTTGGATGTAGTTGTATTTGTGTATTATTAATGTGGAGATAAAGGCCAAATTATAAGTTTTTATGTACCTGTTTTAGTGAGAGGGTCATGTGAGGCGAATGGAGAAGTGTAAATTATGAAGGGCACAAAGACCGGAAAGTATAAGAGAAACAGATGGAAGCATAGAAAACATTGGTTAGATAGTTGTTCAATCATTTTGAGAGAAGAGTCGTGGAAAAACTTTGATAATAATAAACTTTATTGTTGTTTTGAGGATCTTTGCATCGATGCCATTGGTCCCAGAAATATGAAAGCACGTTGTAAAATTAAACAGGGGCAGTTAGTTCACTATCAGACGCATGCTAATTAGACAATGGAAAGTATAATGACGTTTGTAAAATGTATGTTTATATTAAACTTTCACGTTCCGCAGTACTATAATTTTCCACATAAAAGATGAACGAAAAGTACAAAAATGAAGAGTAACCTAGGCTTCATAATTGTTTTTTTTTTTTTGCTAGGGGCTTTACGTCGCACCGACACAGATAGGTCTTATGGCGACGATGGGATAGGAAAGGACAAGGAGTTGGAAGGAAGCGGCCGTGGCCTTAATTAAGGTGCAGCCCCAGCATTTGCCTGGTGTGACAATGGGAAACCACGGAAAACCATTTTCAGGGCTGCCGATAGTGGGATTCGAACCTACTATCTCCCGGATGCAAGCTCACAGCCGCGCGCCTCTACGCGCACGGCCAACTCGCCCGGTCTTCATAATTGTAGCCCACACAGAGATTTTAATTGTTAGTAGAATGTGTATTATTTTATGAAGTTAAATTTCAACTGGAACAGCGCCTATTGATATTTTGAAAATAAAACTAAGGTAAATTAGGATGTCAACGGAGTTTATTGAGTATTCTAGTACGACCAGTTTAGCAGTTCGGAAATTGTAAATACCTACAGTTCTCTGCCCTATTCAATCGTTTAGTTTCGATACTATGGTGTTATTGTGTTTTTTCCTTTACAGTACACTGATTGTGCTGTGATTTGTTTGTCAGTAACATTGTGACAATGATAGTGAACCACCAGCTCATAAGTCCTTTCTTGTCATAGAAGGAACACAAGATTATCAAAACAATCTCAACCTCCTAACAGACAATCTTCCGTAGATGTTAGCAGACGTTCCACTGCAGACTAGGAGGAACATGTGGTACCAGCATGATGGCTGTCCAGGGCATAGTGCACGGCATAGTACAGATCGTCTTCAGCGATTGTTTTCAAATCGTTGGATTGGACGAAGTTGACCTGTTCCTTAGCTGGCCGTTCACGAGGTTTGACCCTTTGTTTTTTCTGGGAAAATCTAAAAGACACTGTTTAAAAGGACTACACCAGATTATATGAAACGACAAGAAATTTATATTCGTAAGAGAGAAGAAAGTTCGGTGCCAGTGGCTAGTGTTTTGGAAGCTGCTCTGAAATTTCTGATGAAATCCTAGAACGTGTTCATCAAACTTTTCACGGCAGACTGGAGATTGTATTGAAGCTAGTGATCGTCATTTTCAACAGTAACTTTGAAGGCCAATTCTCTTTCTTCTTCTGAATCCAAAGAATTTGTTTATTCATATTTTATTAAGTTAGTGCCGACACATGGAGTAAACGTGCAGTACATTATTGATGTAATTGAGGAATGACATGGTGGTTTCATTTGTCCTGATACATTAACAGCCAGAACACTCGTTTCTGGAGCACTGACAAACCTCACGAGTGGAAGGAAATGCCTCTACGCTATCAGAGGATCGGGGTTTGGTGTGCGTTACATCGGCAGCGTGTTATTGAGCCAATTTTCTTCCACGGCGCCATCAACGCAGAACGTTACTGCACTGAGGTTCTGGAATCTTTCATGGCCCAACTCGTGAGGGTGAGATTCAGGAAAGCTGGTTCCAACATCATGGGGTAGGTTTACCCTCCAGAAAGCATTCATTAATATGCAGCGTAGTGTGCAGGCATGTCTGCAGGTCACAGAAGGGCATTTTCAATATCTCTTGTAGAGAAAACTACGCTATCTTAAGTACCACTTCAGATTTCACATGTCATATCTCTGCTGCACAGTCACCATTTGGGCACCCTTCATATATTTATATAGAGTCTTCAGCCTGAAAGAAGATTAGATGCCTAGCACCTGTCGCTGAATGGACGTATTAGGAAAGGACGATAAATGGAAAGGGAGAAATAGTTTCCTGCTGCCTCCCTCACTGAAACAGAAGTAAGTTTCAAATATACGTCAGTCCCCCAAGCCCACCCTACGAATCACACATTCAGGCAATTCATTTCGGAAGCTGGCTATATAAGACATGGTAATACTAACATAGCTCACACCTCAGTCGTTTTCCTATCGTCAGAGCCATGGAGATGATTGAGACATCTAATTTAATGTTAAAACTAGCTCCGTCTCATACGAAATTATGTGAAGCGCTTTAATTACTATTTCTCATCCGAGAGAGATCGGCGCGAAATTGTGTATACATGAGAAGTTTATTTATGATCGCAAGAGAAGTCTTCTGTACTTGTAATCCGTGATCCAATACGGTTTAAACTACTTATATTTGAAAAATTTGATATATTGGAGACAATAGGTAACCATAAAACTGAGCAAAACCACATCTGATACTGGCCGCAATAAATTGGGGAAAAGGACAACAAATTTATATCCGTAAGAGAGAAGAAAGCTCAGTGCCAGTGGCTAGTGTTTTGGAGGCGGATAGTTCAATTACAGACACTAGCAGACTGAACGTTGTAAGATATACTAGTCTGTAAAGGTAATAATAATAATAATAATAATAATAATAATAATAATAATAATAATAATAATAATAATAATAATAATAATTTTAATAGAACAGGATGTCAGGAAGGGACATAGCCACGGATCTGGACGAGGTAAATGAAAAAAACACACGAAAATGCCTCAATTTTCAAAACTGTACTTTCAATATCCTTTCTATGTTATTCTTGATCAAAGACTTTATTTAACAAGGTAATAATCAAACAATGTGAAGTCAAGTATACAGGAAATATTCAAGATAACAGTAATGAAGAAGGGTACAACAGACATTAAAATAATTAAGAAGCTCCGGCCTCAATATTAAGTTAAGGTACTGAACCATACAGTTCATGGACCAATAGTATAGATTTTGGTATTAGATATTGGGATTGCCTGAGGCCACCAAGGAAGTCATTGTCTTATAGTTTATTTCATAAAAGATTCCAGAAGAAGCGTTCTCGTGGGAAGAGAGCTACAGCATCATTATGAAAATTTCCAGAGACTCATTAAAGGGATTTATGGCCCAAGCCAAGCCTCTTAATGGAGATCGGGGACGCTCCCCGGATCGCGGCAAACTAACCTTCGGAGGGAAGAAGGAATGAATTTAATATCTCTGGTTACGAAAGAGATGCATTGGATCTGATACAAGAATTGCAACCTGCATAATTTATGCTAAATTTTGATATGCAACATGGCTGTAATCATAAATGCATTCGTTAAGTAGGGTACTTGACGTGCTTTGTACGGGAAAACTTCGAGTCGCGGGCGCGCGTATCCTACACGCGATCAAGCGGCGTGGCTACGCCAACCTGATTATAAATGCAGGTCTGCCTGGCACGTCAGCCTGATTCTCTGACCGTAAGGCTGCTTGAACGAAGTCGTCATGCTGCGAGTCGGCACCGAGAACAACGTTCTATCTTCGAGCTGCACATACAACTAGCACTACTGAATCTGGAAGAAATTACCCCTGCATCAAGCCAGTACGAGCTTCTACATAATCATTGCGAGGAAGCCACAACAGGAGCTGAAGACGGCACGACATCGGGAATCGATACAGGAACGTGGGGCGTACCTGATCAGCGCGACGTCGAAGGGGACATCTTCCAACCATCTAAGGAGCTGCACGAAGGATTCACGCCAGATAGAATGTCTCCAGTCGTCCGCCGGTATCTGCTGCAAGCGTCGCAGTTTGTCATGATGTGGTAGATTCAGTGGTCCACAGGAAGGGCCGCTCCGTCATGTCATCAATCATATAAGGTCAGAGCTTTCCAATTCTGTTTCAAGCATGTCATTTAAATGTAGATAGGAACAGGGGGGCCGTCAGCCAACAGGTTAGTTTATGGTAGGAAAATTCTTGGTAATAAATAGCTATGCCTCGAGCTCGAACCCAGTACATTAGTGTAGGCAGTAGGTTGTATATTCCTTGTTGGTGTGATTAGATTTCATTTCGATAGTATTATTATTAGTGTACGTGTAATCTTCATGGGTCAGGTAGAACTCCCTTGGTCATGTTAGGTAAGTCTGACAGACAGGCACGGTTTATAGTGTAGCGTTTAGGCATATGTCTCTGCAGACGTAGGTTGTGTATTTGAGATCAGGATCTACCCCGTAACTCACCTAGCTTATCAGACAGGGAGGGCGTGTCCGTATGTTTGAGATATTTGGGCATTATGCATGTAGCTGTCTGTATGAATTGATATGAGAGAGCCCCAGCACAGATTAAGAGTGTATTAGATGCATATGAGGTGCCTTATTATGGCTATGTGATGATAGCTTACTGAATTGTGCCTTTGTATTATTAACCCTTCAGCGTCGCAGCCGTTTAAAGAGCTTCCTACCCCGCGGCCGGATGAGTTTTCAACTACGCGCGACTGAAATACATTGATTCGCTTAAAGCGTTACTACTAGTATAAGAGTAGCCCGATATTCACGAAATTTGGAATTCTTTATGGTAGAACTATGTACATGAAGATAATTACATAATTGTTTCACATTTCCTTAGTAATTTAGTTCCGTGTGATAGAGTTCGAAGCACTCTTCGAGACAGAGACACAAGGCACACTCCTGGCAGCAGTACACCGATGTCTTCTTTTCACCGTGTTTTGAACACGCGATACAACGTCTCTGAGGTTTGGATTTCTCACTCTTGGGTGCTAATTTCCTGATAAAACGTATTTCCTGCAACCTTGGAACTGTATTATCTGATGCGCGCCGGCCTTGAATATTTCGTTTCCCGCCCGAGAAGCGTATTTTGTGCTACGTAAACAAACATTCCATCAGCTGAAACTGATAAGATAACTGCTCAATGTTTGTCCCTGTGACGTGTCTAAATATTATTGGAGAATCTAGGAATCATAATTCACTGTTGAAAACTTCCCTTTGACCTGTATGCGTATCTATAGTCTCCTACACGAAATTTCCAAGTACTGGTTCCTCCTCATCGTCACTCTCATCATTTACCACTGCATCGGCCACAGCCACATCATCTATTTCATTATCACTACTGTTAATACTGCCACTACTACTTCCGACTAAACTTTCATTTGAATTATACAATATTTCAAGCACGTTACTCTCAGCAGGAGCTAGCCATTGAGCGCGGTGCGTCACACAAGCTGATGAAGCTGCAGCGGGACCGAAAGCGGCAGGACGAAACTGAATGAGGGGAATAACATTTATGACGAATCAAGCCAACTCGATACATATTTCAGATTAATATATTTAATGCAGCCAAATAGCCATAACAGAGAATATAGGTTACATTGATGGGTTACATATTTGCATAATCACGTATAGACATTGTTCTTCTTGTACAGAATTCAATGTGGTACTGTTCACACGTTTTTCCACATAGTTTGCACTCACAGTCTATACTTGGGTCATGGAAGTGTTTTGATTTGCAGAGTAGGTGATGAAAACCGTGAACTGCTAATCTTGTAATGACATGTCTTAATTCAAAATTAGCTTTTGTCCACGAGCGATCTATCATTGCCCCTGTGCCATAGAAGTCTGGTTGGACTTCTTCTCTCTTCTCAGTCAGATTTGCTAGCAGTTTCTTTGATGCACCGGTGTTCGGTAGTGACATACTTGTCCTGAGATCTTCTATGAGAAATGATTCCCTTGCGAGGAGATATACAAGTCTAGATCGTGTTGTTTTTGATACACCTATCACCTTCTTTATATAGTTCGCTTTCACCTTTTCCAAGGTTGATAAGTTCCTCGTTGTTAAATGTGTCCAGATAATTTCAATGCCATAAGTCATTATTGGAAGAATTTTTACTCTGAATAGCAACATTGCTGTCTCCAGACTAAGTGATCTAATGTCTTTTATTTCATGCATTGCCATCATTGCTTGAGTTGCCTTTTCTGTGACATGTTTTGTGAAACAATATGCGCTCGATTGCAGGGTGATGCCTAAATATTTGAAGTCTGATACTATCTTTAATTTTTTATCCCGAATGAAGGTCTCTGCTGAGGCGGGTACTCTCCCTCCTTTCCTGAACACCATGGTGTCTGTTTTTGAGATGTTTATGAACAGCTTGTTTTCGGAGCACCAGTTTTGGACGTCATTTACAGTTTCCTGTAATTTTGTTATGTCTCTTGAGCCAATTACAATATCATCGGCATACGCACAAGAAAATACTCCCTCCTTTTGGGTAATTCTTAGGATATCTGCGGTTGCAACTATAAACAGCAAAGGACTCAGTGGGTCACCCTGTAGGACCCCGTTTGATTTTAAAAGGTCGATACATCGTCTTTCAAACGAGATATATACCATGCACAACTGCTTCTCGTGTCGTATGACAGAACGCAGCACTAACTGATGCCTACACAGAGCACTCGTGGAGAGTTACGAAAAGACTACAATCTGAGAAATAAAGACAAATATAATAAATAAACCGCACTCTCAATACAAAATTAAAGCAAAGAACATCACACGAAAAGACAAACTTCTCAGATCATCATTTCTTTATTCTATTCTGTGGGAAAGAATGAAGCAAACGGACTATTAAAAAAGCAGGGATTGGTGCTCAGACATAATTGACAAATATTTATCCTTGCAAAAGCAACTACACTTTAACGATTTTCAATTCTTATTTAGAACACTGATAAACCCAAAAATGTCTTCTTGGAAACAAAACAATTTGCATATCCATAACACCAAAACTCTTCGCGCTATAGCCGTAAATGCGAAGCCATGTATGGGTCTATACCACGTATAGAGGTCGGCGGCTACGGAAGAAAAGGGGGTCTATACCACGTGTAGAGGTCGGCGCTGAGGGGTTAAGGATGAGCCCATTGGAGGTGGAAATGAGATTTGTTGTATTGCGTGTGGCATTGAGATGAGGGCGTGTAGCCCATGGGTATTTAAGAGAGCGCTTTAGCAGCCAGATTATGCGAGATACATTGAGTAGCGAAGTTTCCTTGCACTCAGCCTACAAGTCAGTCAGCTGAGCTCATAAATTGCGTGGGCAGCCGCCTGTCTAGTGCACCGCTGGTGAGGGTTGTTGTGTCTGACGTCACAGTCTTGAAACTCGGTTATATTGCTGTCTGCAGCTGGTCGAGTGTGTAGAGGGAAAGGACGACCTTGATGTTTAGACGCAGGGAGAGATTTTAGTTCTGTTTGTTCTGCTTTATTTTAACGCTTTGCCCGTTTTATGTTGACCCTTGGACAAGATGGTTGTGTTCATTTTTATATTGTTTTTCTGTATATGATTATTCAACGCCTTGCTCTTCATTGGACCAGGGATCGATACCGGGTCAGGGCACTGTACATTATGTGTTTATATTTGTTTGCACCGGGGTTCGATGTTACGAGGCATAGTAAAATTTTATGATGTGGAGATTACTGTTAGATGTGTATTTCAGCAGATATCCATTTTCTCTCTATTTCATTACTTACACAATTGTACCATGCTTGTTACAGCAAAGCTGTTTCGTGAAGGCAGTGAACTGGTAACCATCGGCTCAACATTATCTTTACCCCAGTCACATTTGAAAGCTCTTATATTTGTAAATAGTATTTTTGTGTAATAAATCCCTGTTTGTAAAACTTTGAATGCAGCGATGTTTCTGTTAGATACTTTTTGTTGGATTTTTCTATTACCCTGCATCATTTCGTATCCACCTAAGATATTTTATATGCCCTCATTTCTACCCAGATACCCTGATTCATGTTCTACTGAGCTGCAGGTTGTGGATACGCCCCGCAAGGTAAGACGTGTGCCGCACATACATATTTTCTTGGATGTATTGGTCACTATAATGTTCTTGGTTCGAATTCGGCATTTGCCTGACTGGAATCAAAAGCATTATAGGGCACAGTACATCGAGATAAACCAAATATAAAATCCCGGAAGAGTAAATTAACGAACTCCCCTCTAGAAGTAGTACACACTGTACTGGCAAGCCAGCCCCATATTACTAAGTTTCACAACCAGGCTGGTACGTTCACGTACCGTTTAGGAACTTCGAGAGTATATCAATCATTTTATCTTAAATAGAGATCAATGAGGTAGGCTCTGGCAAAATCAACTCTAACTGGGTGACTTCACCAAGCAATACCTGAGCTAATCACATTCTGTAGATATTTTCAATAACAAAATGTACTCAAAGTGTACAAGGATAAGTACAGAAAAGGTCAAAATACCAAAAAGCAAGGGATTGAAAATCATAGAAAATCCCATAAACTTATATACACAGACGGCATTCTACCGGGGCCCTATTGCACATCACACACTGAAATTCAATGGACGCTGAGGTTCCACTTCACGAAGCCAATGAGGATTGTTTACGGACCAATATAATATGTTTCGGAGGAATACATGGCCAAGATTTGTAAATGTTGCTTCATCACTAAACAAGATACTTAATAGATGTGGTACATGCAAATGTACAGAAGTTGATCGAGATGGATATGATGGGATGGAACTTATGACGGTGGAGAGCGCATACGTAGTACACTTGCCTGACTCGTATCACTTCCTCGTGCGATTTCACTGGAACTTACGTACGGTTCTACAACAACAGCAGTATAGAGCAGTCATTTCACCCTCTTCGCCAGTCAAATCGTTCGTTTCTGTAACGTTTTCTAAGAGTTATTTTTGCAGTTTCACGTAACTGATTGAAGAGGTTGACAAATAATTGTCAAGATGTATGACGTCTATTGGGATATCATTCCGCGTACAGAGCGGAGCGCGAGAATATACAGCATTCATCCTACATTCTTCATACACCATTAACACGTCGGATTTTTCAGCATTGGTAAGTTTTCCACTACGTTCCACTTCTTGAACAGTCACAAAGTTACTGACAATGAAATCGTAGTGTACTGTGAAGGAAACAAACACTAGAACATCAGCCTCCTAACTAAGCAGCTGAATGGGACAGAGAACTGTAGGTATTTACAATTTCCGAACTTCGATAGCTAATAAACTAGTTGCACAAGAATCCCCAGAGTACAACGTTGATATCCTAATTTACTTTAGTTTTATTTATTTAATATCAATAGGCATTGTTCGACTTTATAACTTTCTAAATTAATACACATTATACTAATTATTTAAATCTCTGTGTGAGAAACAATCATGAACCCCTCCTTACTGTTCATTTCTGTGAAAACAGCACATCAGTAGCACCTTCCATTTCATGGTGAAAGGCTGAGCTGACTCAACCTGTTTGTATATACGAGGGCTGTAAATAAAGCATTCGTCGCCATAAAACCTATCTGTGTCGGTGTGACGTAAAGCAAATAGCAAAAAAATATTTTAAAAAAGTATAGGCACTATTGACAAAACGCAATATTTAATGAACTAACAAATACAATTGCCTTGCATTCCTTCAATGTAGTCATCGCAAAGTCTATTACCTTCTGCCGAACATCGGGAAGCAATATGGGACAGTTAGCAAGGCGTTCTCTGTTGATGACATCGACGGGGCGCCCTACTGCGTGGAGTACAGTAGCTACGTCAGGAAATTGGTGACCACGGAGGCGTTCCTTCAACTTCACAAACAGGTCGAAGTCACAGGGACTCACGTGTGGTGAGTACGTACGGTGTACCAAGACCTCACAATGCCACCGTTGCAATAAGAGCTTGACGCCTTGACCCATAGTGCAACCGCCCTATACGATCTCCTGCGAGTGTCTGGACTCTGTTGCCTCTACTTTATTTACAGTCCTCGTATAACGTTTACTTTGTAATGTACGGTGTCTTATACAACTGTTATCCACCGTCGAAGTTGGTCTACTCTACGGTAATTTGGCTCATGCCATTACAGCATTCCATACGTAGGTACAGTATTATATAGTGGAGCTGAGAAAGTTCAATCTATGTTAATGATGCCCTAGCGAAATGGATACGTCACCTTGTCAGAGAACGGGCATTTTCCGTTCAACACCCCAAGGTTCTACCTTCAATTCTTCCACGTCAGAAAACGATCATATTGAGAAAAATTATGGTATCAGTGTCCCTCAGTTGTCTGTACTGGGAACTTTATTATTCAGTCTGTATATCAATGACAGTCCGCCTCTGTGGTGTAGTGGTTAGTGTGATTAGCTGCCACCCCTGGAGGCCCGGGTTCGATTCCCGGCTCTGCCACGAAATTTGAAAAGTGGTACGAGGGCTGGAACGGGGTCCACTCAGCCTCGGGAGGTCAACTGAGTAGAGGTGGGTTCGATTCCCACCTCAGCCATCCTGGAAGTGGTTTTCCGTGGTTTCCCACTTCTCCTCCAGGCGAATGCCGGGATGGTACCTAACTTAAGGCCACGGCCGCTTCCTTCCCTCTTCCTTGCCTATCCCTTCCAATCTTCCCATCCCTTCACGAGGCCCCTCTTCAGCATAGCAGGTGAGGCCGCCTGGGCGAGATACTGGTCATACTCCCCAGTTGTATCCCCCGACCAAGAGTCTGAAGCTCCAGGACACTGCACTTGAGGCGGTAGAGGTGGGATCCCTCGCCGAGTCCGAGGGAAAAACCGAACCTGGAGGGTAAACAGATGATGATGATGATGATATCAATGACATCACATCCCCACGTCTTCATATTAAATACCATCTATATGCTGATGACTTAAGGCTATATTACCATACTAGTACAGATTGTCCATGCGAAGCGGTGCACTGTACGAACACTGACCTACAACGACTGTACAAAAACGTGAACATTAAATCCTTAATCCTCAATCCACGAAAGATTCAAATTATTATAACCGGATGCTAGAAATATTGATATGCTTAAGATAGACGAATTTTACCTCTGATTGCCATTGGTGATACTGAAGAGCCTTATTCCAAGACGGTTATAAAACTTGGGCCACCATAAATGGTGCCCTAAATGAATATTGTGACAATGGGGGTCATGCCCATCGTTGGACGTCATGATTGTGACAAATGCCCAAAGTTGGGATGTCAATAATGTGACATCATGATGTCAGATGGGTGCGTTAAGCGTCAGGCACCCCTAACAATGGACACCAATGAATGAGGGTGGTAAATGCCCTATATAAAGTCACACGAATAGTAATTATGCGCAACCATCATCAATCATACGACGGCATCCTAGCAAACCTTGTTAGAATCATAATAAATGTGTTCATATTAAATATAATTAGATCTGAATTATTGTCACTAAATATGTAGGATGTCATCAAATAACTCTAGTCATAAATGTAAGGTTGGCACATGACCTTGTAATTATCGCATAACAACTCCAGCTTGACATGATATTATGATCTCGTAAGGGTAGCTTCTGATGACAGGTAATCACCACTTAATAATAATAATACCTGAGACGGACAGGCGTCTCGTCCCATGGCAGTAATTTAATATAAAGGAAGGGATATAGAAGTATCCCCTATATCTAAAAATAATATTAAATATGGAATGGCTGGTTTATTGGCGTATATAAGGGCATTATTGTGGAGGTACAACATTACATTACATAATGGCGGTATACTGATCTCTAACAATGACATACTCGAAACAATGACAATAACATGTCCGTTAAATCAAATTCAATTTAGAAATAATTATAATAGTAGTTAGACCATGTGAAGAATTAAATAAGTCTTTACATTAACTTTAAATCAGTGAATGATAACAATTTTTTAAATGTAATACTTGAAACTCTTACAAGAAAAATACTTGAAATACGATTTGAAAATAATGGCTTGAAAATTATGACTTGGAATTGTAACTGTCTGTGTAATACTAATAAATATATAAATAACTGAATAAATAAAATTACTCAAAAACGCAATAAAATTAATAAACTTAATTAATTGAAATGTCCGTAGTATGGGCGCCGAAGTTCACCCTCGAATTTAGATAGAGCATGATAATTCTTTATATCCCAGGGCGTGTACATAATGCTGCGTACAGGTACATCTGCTTCAGGCCTTACCTAACCTTCTGAAAACGACTAAATAGGTAGGAACTGCACCTAGGTTCATCAATAACTCCACTGATTCTAAAATATCTATCTATATTCATAATAAAATCCGTGCATGAGCACCTCATCCACACACCAAAATACACTTATGATACACAAACAAAAGATTGCTGGAAGACTCCATATTTACAACAACAATGAAAACAGTGGGAAAACGAAAGCGAGAACTAAGCCACCATTTGTAGTTAGTTCGTTGAACAATGTACATATATGTATATAAGAACCCTTCACGGTCTCTGTATCAACACGACTTGCCGATTCTCATAATCAGCACTTATAAAATCACACAGATACTGTACCTCGTTCGTAATACTGTGTTCACAGACTTTAACATTTGTTGTAAAGATATATACATTTGAGCAACACACGCTTTTCGATCCTGAACATAAATTATGGAAAGTCTGAGATAGCTTTCACCAACATATAATGCCAGGCCACCACAAGTGCTACAATACCTAATGCGTAAGCACTCGACAATTTTTCGTTCAGCCACTTTCCACGAACATAACAAGACTACGTTCCACGAACATTTGAAGTCCAGTCCATTGTAGCAGTGTCACTCGAATACCGTATATCCAGTTTCACTCCAGTGTGTGTTCGCACTCCATTCCCGTACAGTGTGTCTGCACTACTCCATTCCCGTACAGTGTGTCTGCACTACTCCATTCCCGTACAGTGTTTCAGCACTACTTCATTCCCGTACCGTGTGTCAGCACTACTTCATTCCCGTACAGTGTGTCTGCACTACTTCATTCCCGTACAGTGTTTCAGCACTACTTCATTCCCGTACCGTGTGTCAGCACTACTTCATTCCCGTACAGTGTGTCAGCACTCCTTCATTCCCGTACAGTGTGTCAGCACTACTTCATTCCCGTACCGTGTGTCTAGTTCTCGCCGTTTGATCAACCTTTATAGACATCAGCATTCCCCATCCTCTCACACGATACGTCTGGATCGATCCTCGCCAGCCAATCATGGTAGATCCTCTTGTCAAGGCCACCCCGTGAACTCCTTCTTGGTCCCAAGACATAAACAAACTCTCTGGGGTGTTTCACATGAGTCATAGAACTTTCCTAGCACAACAACAAGCTCATCTCATCAGACTGGGATATACACGTGACTCATGCAAAGTTTTGTAGTTCCGTAGTTCCAATATAGCAATGTTTTCCCAGCCGTATGGGCAAAACGAATTACTCATACTACATATATGGAGACATCCCAGCTTACAAACATTAATGACAAAATATACAACTAAAATACAGATAATAATAATAATAATAATAATAATAATAATAATAATAATAATAATAATAATAATAATAATAAGTCGAATAATGACAATAATATCTCTCACTTCTACATACAGTGCGAGGTGTGATATATGTACTATCACAGAATATACACATTTGAAATATACGACTTGAAATATATATATAAAAATACGACTTGATGAGTTATAGTTTCCTTCGCCCGCGATTCTAAAGAAAAATCCTGACTTCAATATCAGCACACGCTTTCAGGTTGTTGCTAGTTAAACAATTATAAAATTAATATTACATCAATGGCAGTAACATCCAGACATTCATTAAAATATGAAAGAGATATTCCCTCTACCAAATCACTTAGTTCAATGTAAATGTGGATATCGTGAAACAGAAAGGACTCATTTTGAAGATATGATACGAAAATGTGACATCATCTCAAAGTAATAAAGGAATTATAGACCAACATGCGAGCAAACATTACAATGACGTGGCGTTGGCTCGTTCCCTAGAATGGATAAAAATGCATGCCCAAAATATTCTTCAGTTGCATAGCCACTCTGGATCGATGATTATGGGTCACTCCGTCACGAATAGCTGTGCACAATACTACAGTAATGATGCTGATCACAGGATCTGGTCAGGTTTCCGTAGAATGCACCTTAAAGAAATACAAAGAGAGCAGAACTTGACACACAGCACCTAATATCTATTCTGATTCCTATCGAAGATCACTGTATTATGTCGCCTTCGTATCGTCGCTTCGCCGGTAAAACTTTGTATCCCACAATAATCTTCCTATCCATTATTCTCTCTAAGAGTGGTCACGCCTCCAAGCCACATATGGATACGCAGTCCATCAGAACAGTGTCCGTTGTATTCGTTTTCCTATGTCGACGATTAAACGAAAATGAACCTTACATGCATTGTACACTAGGAGTGCGTAAATACGTAATGCAAACGTACATTCCTACAGTACGGTATTGTAAGGTTCATTTTCCTTTACACATGGGCATAGGAAAATTAACACAACAAAAATTTGTTCTGATGGACTGCATATCCATCCGTGGCTGGGAGGCGTGACCAGTCTTAAGGAGAATAATTGATAGGAAGAGCTTTGTGGAATACAACCTTTTACCGGTCGAGCGACGATATACTTATTCATTACTGTAAACGACCTACACATTTTCATATGTGAAGATTCTATACTCAACATAATTCCTCTCTATACAAATAAAATTAAGATTCAAATTAAACAAGTAGATTTACAATAGAAACGTACCTAGCCCAGTCTTCGCTCCCCCTGTAATAACATTCTTGTACTACTCTACCCTAATTCTGCTTCACTACACTGAAATAAAATTCCTGCTATACACTGCAATGCAGGTACAAAATCAAATAATTCTACATCTCGAAGATCATAATTCATTCTGACCAACGTAACATCATAGAACTTTTCATTGAGGTATATTTTGGGCTTATGCCGTGTAATTAATTGAATCGAACTTAATTGAACTTAATATACATATATTGAAGAATGTATTCCAGAGATTCAACTATATGAACTGAGGTACAATTAAATTATTTGCGATCTCGCGTAGCGTTAAGTTATTGAATGAAGATTAACATCCCGGAAAAATTTAATCTGTATAGAGTAATAAATAAGTTACAAGACTGTGGGCAACTGCAACGTGACCTCGATAATGTTGTGAGATGGACAGCAGGTAATGGTATGTTGATAAACGGGGTTAAAAGTCAGGTTGTGAGTTTCACAAATAGGAAGAGACCTCTCAGTTTTAATTACTGCGTTGATGGGGTGAAAGTTCCTTTTGGAGATCATTGTAAGTATCTAGGTGTTAATATAAGGAAAGATCTTCATGGGGGTAATCCCGTAAATGGGATTGTAAATAAAGGTTACAGATCTCTGCACATGGTTATGAGGGTGTTTAGGGGTTGTAGTAAGGATGTAAAGGAGAGGGCATATAAATCTCTGGTAAGACCCCAACTAGAGTATGGTTCCAGAGTATGGGACCCTCAGCAGGATTACCTTATTCAAGAACTGGAGAAAATCCAAAGAAAAGCAGCTTGATTTGTTCTGGGTGATTTCCGACAAAAGAGTAGCGTTACAAAAATGTTGCAAAGTTTGGGCTGGGAAGACTTAGGAGAAAGGAGACGAGCTGCTCGACTAAGTGGTGTGTTCCGAGCTGTCAGTGGAGAGATGGCGTGGAATGACATTAGTAGACGAATAAGTTCGAGTGGTGTCTTAAAAGTAGGAAAGATCAGAATATGAAGATAAAGTTGGAATTCAAGAGGAAAAATTGGGGCAAATATTCGTTTATGGGAAGGGGATTTAGGGATTGGAATAACTTACCAGGGGAGATGTTCAATAAATTTCCAATTTCTTTGAAATCATTTAGTAAAGGCTAGGAAAGTAACAGATAGGGAATCTGCCACCTGGTCGACTGCCCTAAATGCAGATCAGTATTGATTGATTGATTGATTGATTGATTGATTGATTGATTGATTGATTGATTGATTGATTGATTGATTGATTGATTGATTGATTGATTGATTGATTGATTGATTGATTGATTGATTGATTGATTGATTGATTGATTGATTGATTGATTGATTATAAGTGTACCGGGCGGTACACCTCCACGCCGCTAATTTAAAATTTGCGCCAGTTGAAACTCCTCTGCTGGAGGAAGTCTGAACTTTATATACGCTATTAATTCGCTACCTTCTCAGAAGATGTCACCACGTGGAAAATTTTGAGTTTTTGAACTGTGTCATTTTTGATGTGTTTTTGTTTCGCTTGAAGTAAGAAGTGTGAACTTTCTCTTCTAGAGGACACTACTGAAGATCAACAATAGTGCACCCTAGTGCGAAGTCAAAGAACTATTTTGTTGGAGAAATTTTTATTTCAAATGTTTGTTCTTTGCTAAATTTCTTTCAGTCATTGGTTAAGTTGGCAATATTAACCCCTTCTTTCCCCTTGTTTTAAATCTAGCCTATCCCGAATTTCTTAAATTAATTTTCCACCAATTATGTGTTTCTTCTTAGTATTGTGTAGGGGGTTTATGGATGAACCAATAAAATCCTCGTGGGAGGGTGTTCTCATTCCCCTAACGCCTAGAAACTTCCGCGAGAGTATATAAACTGCTGATTTTAGGGTCTCCGGGCCACTTCTGTTCCATCTTTCAGTGTATAAGGTACATAGCAGGAGGCGGGAAGCGCCTCTTTCCTCGGCAGCGGTCAACAACAAGGTAATGGCCGATTAATAACTTCTTTCTTTGCTAGCTCAGCAGTTTAACTCTCGGGGCGGGTTCTAAGCGTTCCACCGTGTAACCTTTTCCTAAATGTAACTACTCTTTTCATATATTCTCTTTTAAAGCTACATACTGGGATAGAGAGTGCTAACCCTCTCGAGCTCCCACTCATATTGTTTTGAGGTGAACTTATTTTTCTCAACCTATTCTTCGTTAACGTAAAACAAATTGTTCTCTTCTTAAGTCACCTCTTTAGTATGGGATTAGCCCTTGTATTAACGGCCTAGTGCCAAGTAGGTCTTAATCAAAGTGTATTAGGAGTGCAAGTTCGCCTCCTCTCAAATTGTTATTTTAGAGGTCATTTAATTATCCTCCTTTGCATTTAATAGACCTCAGTAGATTGGGTATTTTACCCCTGTGTTTATGTCCGTTGAGGACAACTTGAAGGTGGAGTTTGGTGTGGCCTGGGAGAGGCTTAAATTTGAGAGCGAGTGGCTCTTTTGAAAATTGAGTGTTGTATGCCTCGTGGAGGCTTTTTAGTGTAATTTGGAGCTAGGGCTCCTAGGCATGAATGGGGTTTTCTGCCCCTCTGTTGAAACTTGTGTTTGTAGGTAAAACTGCGCTGATTGCCCAAGCATTGTGTTTTCAGGGCTCGAAGCCCAAATCCTGTAAATATTGTAACTACCCTTTGACTTGCTACTTTGTACCTGCCATGCTTGTTATTTCTTTGTTTTTTGAAAAGAAAATATAACCTGGTTAAATTTTAATTAATTTTACTTTAGTAGCTTGAGACCCGTTCACCACCCCGCACCTTCTTTCACGCATAACTACCACAAAAACACGGTAACAAGTGGTAGCAGAGCGTGGTTGAATGGGTCTCAATTTAGCCCCTTTTGACGGCTAAACATTGTTTTGTTCCGAACTCTTAACTATTTTCCCAGTTGCTGGAATTTTTTGAGTTTGTCACAATTGTTCTGTCACCATGCCCGGCCCTCGCGATGTTCTCCATCTTAACTATTTGCGCAAGGAGGAGTTGATCTATGAATTGACTATTAGAAATGTACAATCTGGAGGCACGGTTGCAGTAGACACAAACAAGCTTAGAGAGTCCCTAGATTTGCCCATTTCCATCCCCAATTTGGGAGAGAAAGAAATTGACGACTCTCTTTCCACGATCACGGAGAATATTACTGGGCTAGCTTCTGTAGTTAGTTTTTTTGATGAAAATGATCCTTCTCCTAATCAAATTAAGCGTGTGCAAGCTAGGCTGTTTCATTTTTCCAATAGAGTTAACGATCTGTTGTCTCTAAAGTTGAATGACGTTCAGAAGAAGGAAGCTAGTACGCTGCTTGAAAATATGTCTGAATTATCTAGCAAGGTCACTCAATTGTTAACAGGGGAGGTTCCTCCCAAAAGCGATCTACCCACCACAGTGAATGTAGGTAGCGAGGAAGAGCCTCATAAGGGAGAAGTTAATAGGATAACCGTTGCTGCTCAAACTATCTCTGCCCCATTGGACAACGAATCTGAACGCCGTGCATCGTTGAGTAACATCCGTTCGGAATTAACTTCCTTGCCATTGAAACCTTTACCTACTATGTCACCCGGGTTTAGCAGCTTGCCTCATCCATTGGCAATGTTGCTCAGAGGTATCTCTAAGTTTTCGGTTAATACCACCAGTGAAGTAATTTCATTTTTAAGATTTCTGGTTGAATTTCAGGATCATGCCCTTGTGTTTTCTCTTTCTCCATGTCAAATTTTGCAAATCATCTATCCTTATGCAATTGGTATTCTTTCTGACAAAATAGTAAGAGCATAGCCGAACAGTCATCTATTGAAGATTTTCATGCACACTTGCTTGCAAATTTTATTCCCGCCCGCGCGAGGTCATCTCTGATTCAGAAGTACTATTATCGTGTACAGCGATTGGATGAGAACTTGGCTGATTTCATACAAGACATTAAGTTTTATACTAGGGTGTTTGCTCTTCACTTCCCTGAGGATCAAATTGTACAAGCTATTGTGGAAGGTATTTCACCATCTTATAGGTCATACTTGTGTTTCGCGGCGTGCCCGCAAACTTTCTCTGAACTTGAAGCGTTGGCCGTCTCAGCGGAAGGAGTTAGGTACGCCGATTCTTTGCGTGTGGCAAAAGAACCCCCTCCTTCGTTTAGTAATACTCGGCCTCCACCTCGCCGACCAGTCACACCCCGTAAATGTTATGCTTGCGGGTCGCCTGACCATCTTCACAATAAATGTCCATTGATCAAAACTAGTAGGGCAAATAATGGAGCTGGTTCAGCACAAGGCTGTTTTAAATGTGGGGCTTTCTCACATATCGCCAAGAATTGCCCAAACTCGATTAGCACCCCCTCCTGCTCAACTTCTGGTGCAAATTCTACCTATGCCAATAATAAAAAGTGACTAGTGGCTTCGGCTGAGTCGACTAATCCATCTTCCCGAGACTCAGCCCCTAGTAAACAGGTTGTAAATTCAGGGAACGAGCAATTTTCAAATTCATCTTTTGAAGGTCCCAAAGAGTGTCTTAGGATTGCGGCGGATTCCCCCGCACCGGTTCCTTTTCTTAAGATTGAGTTAAATAACGAGCCTATAACAGCTCTCTTAGATTCAGGCAGTGTTTGTTCGATTATTTCGGCTGAATGGTATTCTAAATTGAAATCTGTTTGTAAACTACCTGACTATGTCTCATCTCCGGTTCAATATGTTTCGGCTAATTCATCCCCATTAGAAATTCTAGGTTCCTTATTGGTCAAAATTCGTATTTTTAAATTCACATGGAAAGTTAAATTGTTTGTGGCCAAGCACTTGTCTTGCCCCATTATATTGGGAGCGGACTTTATTTTTCACACTGGTCTTGTGCTCGACCTTCAGAGTAGGTCTTGAACTTTCAAATTTGCCTCTAATTGTAACATCCCTTTATTAAAGTGTAATTCTGCATCATGTTCTTCTATTTCGCCTACCCAGGATGAGATGTTGTTAGATCTTAGACATCTTCCTGAGGAGCAGGCTGATAGTATTCGTAAGCTGTGTCAGTCGTTTCCAGAGGTGTTTTCTGATACTCTTGGTGTTACTGACCTGATCGAATACAAAATTGAGGTCACGGATTCGATTCCTGTCCGTTTTCCACCGTATAGGCTATCTCCACCTAAAATGAAGGCTCTGAAAGAAATTATCGATCAGATGTTGAAGGACGGTATTATTAGGCCCTCTAAGTCAGCGTATTCTTCGCCTATTTTTTTAGTCCCGAAACCCCAAGGAGGCTTCAGGCCTGTAATTGATTATAGGGCTCTCAATCGGAAGGTGGTGTTGCAATCTGTGCCCCTTCCTGACCTTCATTCTTGTTTTTCATGGTTTCGTAAGGCCAAGTTCTTTACTATCTTGGACTTGAATCAGGCCTATAATCAAATTCCCCTTGCCGAAGAGTCTAAACATCTTACAGCGTTTGCCACGGACTGGAACTTATACGAATACAACCGCGTGCCTTTCGGGCTCCCCACGGGAGCAGCTGTACTCACTAGGCTACTAGATAGGGTCTTCTCCGACATCAAATTTGAGTACTTATATCACTACTTGGATGATGTAGTCGTATTTTCAGAGACTTTTGAAGAGCATCTAGATCATCTGCGAGAAGTTCTCGATCGCCTTCGTAAGGCTGGGTTAACTGTTAAGTTGTCCAAGGTCGCCTTTGCAAAGCCCTCTATGTCTTTCCTAGGGCATATTGTGTCATCTGATGGTGTAGCCGTCGATCATTCTAGAACACAGGCCATCCGTGATTTTAAACCTCCCAAGGACATTAAAGGTATCGCCAGGTTCATTGGCATGGTGAATTTCTTCAGGAAGTTTATTACTAACTTCGCTAATAGAGCGGCGCCCTTAAACCTTCTTCGTAGGAAAGGCATCAAATTCGAGTGGGGACCTTCTCAACAAGCCGCTTTTGAAGACCTTAAATTAGCTCTTTGTAATGCCCCTGTACTTGCTATGCCTGATTTCTCGAAGAAATTCATCGTCCAAACCGACGCGTCGTCGTCAGCAGTAGCGGCAGTCCTTCTTCAAGAGACTGAACTAGGGAGGCGACCCATCGCCTATCCATCTAGGTCTTTGTCGGCTCAAGAAGCCAAGTATTCCATCTATGAGCTCGAAGGTTTGGCAGTCTTATTCGCCTTAGAGAAGTTCCGTCTCTATCTGGAACATGTTAAATTCGACCTGGAGACAGATAATCAAGCCTTAAGCTGGGTCTTAGGTAGGCCGCGTCGTACTGGTCGTATAGCCCGCTGGGCCATTCGTATTTCTGCCTTCCAGTTTGATGTTAGACATATCAGAGGTACCGAAAATACTGTCGCTGATGGACTCAGCCGTATGTTTTCCAACGACGTCGAGACCCACAAACCGGCCGACAGTTCATCACCTCCCGAGTCCATACTATCTGGTGTCAATGCCATCTTAACTGATGCTCCCATGCTCTTTAGGGATATCGAGAAATACCAACGTGAAGATCCGACGCTGGCTCCGATAATGGAAACCCTTTCTTCTGGGGAACATGTTGTCCCTTATGTTCTGAGGAATGGTGTTCTATGTTGCCCTTCGAGGCATGATAAGATGATGAAGGTTGTCGTTCCAGCTGTTCTTGTGCCTATGATCTTCAAATACTATCATGAGACCCCATTAGGAGGGCATCTTGGAATCTTTAAAACTCGTGAGAAGATTCGTGAAATGTTCATCTGGAAGGGTATGGACGGTGAAATCCGTGAACTAGTAAAAGCTTGTAAATCTTGTTTGCTCAGTAAACCCACCATGTCCACCAAGGTAGGCCTTTTGTCTTCGCATCAAGCGTCGCGTCCCATGGAACGCCTGTATATCGATTATGTAGGACCCTTCCCCCAGTCAAAGGGAAATGCCAACAAGTTCATCTTTGTATGCGTAGATGGCTTTACTAGATTTTCCTGGTTATTTCCGACTAAGCTGGCTACCGCTCAGTCCACCATTACTTGCCTAAATTCTATTTTTGCTTCTTTCGGTCCGTGCCAATATATTGTATCTGATAATGCTAAGGCTTTTACATCTAATCTGTTTCGTAAGTTCTGTTTTGACTTGTCCATCTCTCATGTAACTACTTCTGCTTATTACCCTCAACCATCTCTGGCTGAACGGGTTAACCGTAATCTCAGGTCCGCGCTTATTGCCTATCATCATGAAGATCATTCCAGGTGGGACACGTCCCTGCATTGGTTAGCTTTTGCTTTGAATTCGGCGGTTCATGAATCACATAAATTTACTCCAGCTTCTTTGATGTTCAAGTTTGTTCCCAACTCGCCGCTCTCTAACCTCTGGTCTCTGAGTGACATTCTACCCGAGACAATAGATCCGGATAATATTAAAGATCTTTGGAAGAAGGCTAAAGCCAATCTTAAGGTATCTCATGAAAAGGTTAGGGAAAGGTATGATCGTGGACGGAGACCCACCACTTTGAATGTAGGTGACCAGGTGATGGTCAAGAACTTTGTTCCCGCGGGCAAGCTTGCCCCCAGATTTCATGGGCCTTGTATCATTCTCGATTTTCTTACGCCAGTTACGTTGTTAGTAAGCAATCCAGCCACCGAGAGGATATTTAGGGTTCACCTGTCACAGGTGAAACCGGTGTAATTTCTGTGTTAACTTGCTTCATATTATTGTGAAAGGGGATATGAAGGTTATATTTTTTTTTGAGTTTTCAATTTCTAGGCATTCTGCCCCTTCTATAATATTTTGTTTTATATGTAAGCATTTGTGTGAAACCTCCCCCGATTTGTTAAACTGCCATCCTGTCCTTGCCTCGGCCATTACCACGCTCCCGTCTCCTGCTCCAAGACACACTGTGGCTGGATTATATTAAATGCCATGGACACCTGCAAGCCGCTGACCCCTCAACCTCTTCACCAAGGCTGTGCCCTCAAAAAGATGATGGTCCAACACAATTCTGCCGCCTAGCTTTAATGTTTCAGTGCCCCCGCAGCCGCACGGCGCCGTGCAGCAACTGGGGCAGAGGACGGGCCCCCTCTTCTCCAGCGAGGACGTCAGGTGCACGGCGAGCCGGAGCTCTCCTCCCGGCCAAGGCTGATGCGCGGCGCACGACCTGCTACTTGCCCGCAGCCTGTATATGTTCACCGCGGGCGCGGCGTGTTTCAACACCTCTGCTCCCCTCATAGTGCGGGCGAGCGGTATCTCAGGGTACTTGAGGGGTCCGAGCGGCCTCCCTTTGGACGCAAGCTGCAACGGCCGGTCTGGCCATTCAACTTAATCAACATCAACTACATGGAGAGTTACGATAAGCAATGACTACACTTGGGAATTCAACAGCAATATTTGGTGGCAATTGCAAAATTTTTCTTCACCTCTAAGTATTAAAAGTTTATCTTCAGAAATTCAACTTCTACAAATATAAAGACTTTACTTCACCTGCAACAACAAAATTTTGAAACTGAATCAAACCTAATTAAGAAATCTTATAAATGCTTCTGCAATCATCTTCATATCCACAGCATAACTTGGACCTTGTTTCAAACAGATTTCATGTGTCACCCCTGGAGGTACTTTTGGGGGGGGGGAGGTCTCTACCGGGCGGTACACCTCCACGCCGCTAATTTAAAATTTGCGCCAGTTGAAACTCCTCTGCTGGAGGAAGTCTGAACTTTATATACGCTATTAATTCGCTACCTTCTCAGAAGATGTCACCACGTGGAAAATTTTGAGTTTTTGAACTGTGTCATTTTTGATGTGTTTTTGTTTCGCTTGAAGTAAGAAGTGTGAACTTTCTCTTCTAGAGGACACTACTGAAGATCAACAATAGTGCACCCTAGTGCGAAGTCAAAGAACTATTTTGTTGGAGAAATTTTTATTTCAAATGTTTGTTCTTTGCTAAATTTCTTTCAGTCATTGGTTAAGTTGGCAATATTAACCCCTTCTTTCCCCTTGTTTTAAATCTAGCCTATCCCGAATTTCTTAAATTAATTTTCCACCAATTATGTGTTTCTTCTTAGTATTGTGTAGGGGGTTTATGGATGAACCAATAAAATCCTCGTGGGAGGGTGTTCTCATTCCCCTAACGCCTAGAAACTTCCGCGAGAGTATATAAACTGCTGATTTTAGGGTCTCCGGGCCACTTCTGTTCCATCTTTCAGTGTATAAGGTACATAGCAGGAGGCGGGAAGCGCCTCTTTCCTCGGCAGCGGTCAACAACAAGGTAATGGCCGATTAATAACTTCTTTCTTTGCTAGCTCAGCAGTTTAACTCTCGGGGCGGGTTCTAAGCGTTCCACCATGTAACCTTTTCCTAAATGTAACTACTCTTTTCATATATTCTCTTTTAAAGCTACATACTGGGATAGAGAGTGCTAACCCTCTCGAGCTCCCACTCATATTGTTTTGAGGTGAACTTATTTTTCTCAACCTATTCTTCGTTAACGTAAAACAAATTGTTCTCTTCTTAAGTCACCTCTTTAGTATGGGATTAGCCCTTGTATTAACGGCCTAGTGCCAAGTAGGTCTTAATCAAAGTGTATTAGGAGTGCAAGTTCGCCTCCTCTCAAATTGTTATTTTAGAGGTCATTTAATTATCCTCCTTTGCATTTAATAGACCTCAGTAGATTGGGTATTTTACCCCTGTGTTTATGTCCGTTGAGGACAACTTGAAGGTGGAGTTTGGTGTGGCCTGGGAGAGGCTTAAATTTGAGAGCGAGTGGCTCTTTTGAAAATTGAGTGTTGTATGCCTCGTGGAGGCTTTTTAGTGTAATTTGGAGCTAGGGCTCCTAGGCATGAATGGGGTTTCCTGCCCCTCTGTTGAAACTTGTGTTTGGAGGTAAAACTGCGCTGATTGCCCAAGCATTGTGTTTTCAGGGCTCGAAGCCCAAATCCTGTAAATATTGTAACTACCCTTTGACTTGCTACTTTGTACCTGCCATGCTTGTTATTTCTTTGTTTTTGAAAAGAAAATATAACCTGGTTATATTTTAATTAATTTTACTTTAGTAGCTTGAGACCCGTTCACCACCCCGCACCTTCTTTCACGCATAACTACTACAAAAACACGGTAACAATAAGAAAAACAACAAACAACTGCTAATATTCGCCAATCTCGGCTGTAGAATACATAGTTTAAGACCTGTAGCGACAATTTATTTGTTTCATATTTAGGTAACTGCAATAGTTTCTCTTCTTTTCCTTCAGGATCTGGCTGTACTGAAATTTTCATAACAAGGAGGATCCTATATGATGTAATAAGGCATTCATGGAGGAAAAACATGGAGGAAAACTGTTTATCTTAAAGGAATATATGAAGACTCGCACCAAATTCACGCAAAATTTAACTTCGGACTTAAACAAGAGGCTATACTGTTTTACCTCCAATTTCAAGGAGTGGCAAGCAGCCAGGAAGAATGAAAATTATTCTTAAAAATAATAGGCAATTGCTGGAAATGTCCATCACATTTCCAAACTACTCGGCTGCAGGTAGAAAGAAATTTGGTCGACCACTAAAGCAATTCCATGACATCACTGAAAGATCAAAGCGTCCGAAAACTCGACATCTGAGGCTCCAACATTCTCCCGGAGAACTTTCATACGCTGCCCAAATGGGTTTTCATTCTTCTGGTAATGTAGAAGCTTCAACAGTTATTAAGGATGTTACATCGACCTCCCCAACACGAGCGTCAAAATACAGGATTGCATACAAGCACTTAAATATGCATAGTGCCCGAGAACTACCAGCAACCGAAGCTTTACCTATGTTCGTTGCCGCTGATCTGACAAGAGAACGGTAAAATGGAATTAGAGAAGAAGGTTAGTCTCGATTTCCTTCTTATAAGAAAATCCAGTTAGCCAAAAAGGAATGTTATACAGAGAAAGAGGCTCTTACTATTACCGAAAATCTGCCGAATTACAATAAAATTATAAGCACTCCTCAGTCACACATCTTCACGAATTGTGCAAACACAAAAAGATGTCTTATTAAATCGAGGACTACAGAAAGTGAAGAAATTGTGTTTGAAAAGTAAATGGAGATTTGATGGGTCCAATCAATCTGATTACAAGCAAAGGTTTACCACAAATCCCGAAGCAACTCATGCAAATACATTCATTTCATCTGTAAGTGCCCTTGCGACTGATTGTGGCTGCAGAAATGTCCGGGACCAACTAGGAAATCATAATTTGGCAGAATAGAATAGAATATACTAGATTTTGTAGGCCTATCAAATTTCAGTTTGCACACGAAATTGCTGATCTTTCCAAGTCTGAAAGAACTCACGTAGAAAAGCAAATTAAGGACTTACAATCAAGGAAATACACGTTCAATGACAGAGTTATAGAAATATCGCACAAACTACTACTCACAATGGTAGGCGGGAAAGTGTGCGACGCTCTGTCAGAAACCACGTCTACACAACGTTGATATATTTGTGGTTTTCGAAGAATTTTAATGATATCACAAAAGTTAAAAATTCTGAAGAGTGAGCCGGAATATCATCAGATGCTACAATGCATGTCTGCAGGCAGAAGGAGAGCAGTTTAAACATTTAGTGTAATGTTGTAAGTTCTATTCTTTTTCAAAATGTTTTCAATCTCTTTATCGAAGTTCATGGGTTTCCTACGGGAACGGCGAGGTGGCGACATGCAGCATGCGGGGTTCACTCTGAAGTAAAGAGAAGTTGGTGGAAGTAATGTTAGTGAATGCAGGGAAGAAATGGATTTCATTTTGTGAGTCTACAAGCGTAACATAATTTACCCAACATTGGGTTAATCACTTTAAACAAGGTAGTAAAAAATGTTACAGATCTCTTCATGTGGTTATGAAGGAATTTAGGGGTTAAGGACGGCCTGTAAATCTCTGGTAAAACCCCATTTACAGTATGGGTACACTGTGTGGGACCCACACAAGGATTACTTGATACATGAATCGGAAAAGTTCCAAAGGAAAGTAGGACTATTTGTTTTTGGTAATTTGTGACCAATGAGTGGTAGTATTACAAAAAATGTGGCAAAGTTTGGGCTGGGAACATTTGGCAGGAAGGAGACGAACTGCACGGCTAAGTGGTATGTTCCCAGCTGTATGCAGAGACATGAGGTGGAATGCCACTTATAGATGAATATGGTTCATGGGAGTTTTTAAAAGTAGAAAATATCAAAATATGAAGATCAAGTTGAAATTCAAGAGGAAAAATATGGACAAATATTCATTTATAGGAAGAGGACTTAGGAATTGGTATAATTTATCAAGAAAGATGTTCACTAATTTTCCAAGTTCTTGGAAATCGTTTAAGATTAGGTAAACAGTTGATAGGGAATGTGGGTGACAGCGCTAAATGCAGATCAATGATGACTGATTGATTGATGTTCCTGTGGTAAGGACTAGGGTAGCAAATGAAAGTGTCACAACCTTTATGCTGTCGAGAGCGAAAGAACGCATTATTAGTAGGGTAGTTCTTTGTGATGAACAAAAGGCTATGGCAGGCATTTTTTAAAATGGTTCCTGAGTAAAATGGTGCTGCACACTAATGAAATTGCACTGTTTACTTACATTTTTCTTCATTCCATTGCTCGAGGCTTCCACAATTAGAGTAAATCGTCCCACTGCACAGAGAAAGCAGTGACGTTACCGACACATTTGTAGTTTGGACTGAACGTTTACTACCCCGAAGCACCTCTTACTAGCGGCTTACTGAATTGTCCACAGGCCTATATGAAGAACACCGTACAATACTGAAGGTAAAAGTAATGAATGTTCCAAGGTTGAAAAATCAAAAATATCACAGAATGAGTAGCCTCCGTGGCTCAGGTGACAGCGCACCCGCATCTCACCGCTGGATCCCGTGGTTGAAATTCCGGTGACTCCATGTAAGATTTGTGCTCGACAAAGCGGAAGGGGGATAGGTTTTTCTCCCGGTTTTCCAGTTTTCCCTGTCATCTTTCATTCCAGCAACACTCTCCAATATCATTCCATCTGTCAGTCATTAATCATTGCCCCAGAGGAGTGCGACAGGTTTCTGTAGCCGGCACAATTCCTATCCTTCCAGCTAGACAGGGCTTCATTCATTACATTTCTGATCTGGTCGAATGACTGGAGAAAGGCTGCGGATTTTTCATCACAGAATGAATTTTTCCCTCGGTATTCCTCACTCCTGCAAGAAAATACCAGCCTGGTACCGGTATCGAGTATTCCCGTAGCTAGTTCTAATTGTGAAGTATTGCACAACATTGTGGACCCCACAGTAAAACAGTAATACAGTTGTTCTCGACAATCAAGCACAAGAACTCCAAAATAACTACCATTCTCCCAGATTTTTAATTAAATGATAACAACAACAGCTATAGCAGAAATAACAACTTAGAATTAAATAATACTAAGGTAATTTTTGACTTAACGATTATGGAAGGTGTGATTCCTTTTATGCACGCTGCGCGCCAACGTTCTGAGTTAAATGTGTAATTATTAGCTTTAAAGTGGGTAACACACGATTAGATTCACTTGAATGGATGCAGGTTACGACATTAATCTTTGTTGAAATCTTTCCTTGGAAGGAACTTCATCACTTTTAAAGCAAGCAGTCGTGTATTATTCTGTTTTCTATTCGTTTCTAACTATATTACTAGCGACATTCTTTATATTTATGCTATGTACGTTTCTCTTCTTAGAATGTAGTGATGAAGCAGGTGTTTCTCATCTACTACAGCAGAAACAACAATGTATTCCATACCCCAGAGACAATTCCTACATCTCAGACATCTTGAATGTTTTAAAGGAGTGTGCTGTGAAGGAATACAAAATGTAACGATTGGTGTCTACTTAAAGCTCACTGAAGACGGAGGTAACAAGTATCCACAACATAAACAATATAACATATTTACAAGCAAATGATTTATTTCAAAGAATCTGAGGATGTTTTCATAGCACAATACTCAACATTTAATAAACTGATTTCTTTCTTTCAGGTAACGCAAGTGATTTATAAACTGCACTTTATGTTCGGCTGACACAGAAAAATTAAAGAAAGGTTGTAGTTTCGCGTGACTGTTGGTATCGTGAAGACAGCCATGTCACCTCCAGTTTTACGTAGCATCCGAGAAAAAGAGCGTAAGAGACTTAATGATTATCATCATCATCATCATCATCATCTGTTTACCCTCCAGGTTCGGCTTTTCCCTCGGACTCAGCGAGGGATCCCACCTCTACCGCCTCAACGGCAGTGTCCTGGAGCTTCAGACTCTTGGTCGGGGATACAACTGGGGAGTATGACCAGTACCTCGCCCAGGCGGCCTCACCTGCTATGGTGAACAGGGGCCTTGTAGGGGGATGGGAAGATTGGAACGGATAGGCAAGGATGAGGGAAGGAAGCGGCCGTGTCCTTAAGTTAGGTACTATACCGGCATTCGCCTGGAGGTGAAGTGGGAAACCACGGAAAACCACTTCCAGGATGGTTGAGGTGGGAATCGAACCCACCTCTACTCAGTTGACCTCCCGAGGCTGAGTGGACCCCGTTCCAGCCCTCGTACCACTTTTCAAATTTCGTGGCAGAGCCGGGAATCGAACCCGGACCTCCGGGGGTGGCAGCTAATCACGCTAACCACTACACCACAGAGGCGGACCTTAATGATTATATTGATTCAAAAATTCAACAGGATGCAATGCATGTACCAAATTATGTGAGTCATCGGCTTTTTTCCAATGCAAAGAATCAGCCCACCTAGCACTGACAACTGCCTAGTTCGGAATATATAATGGCCTCCGGAGAGGCCTGGTGCAGGTCTTTTTCTATTAGGCGACCTGCATGTCTGTGAAGATGAGGGCCCTACCTAAGATGATTTCTAATGTTAAATTCGCCACAGACACCCAGACCCCGAGCCACTGGAATTAAACAATTAAGTTTAAAATCCCAGACCCGGCCGGGAATCGAACCCGCGACCCTCTGAACCGAAGGCCAGAACGCTGACCATTCAGCCAACGAGTCGGACAGTTCGGAATGAAAAGAGTACATAAAAGTTGCGTAAGGTGATGGAGACTACTTTTCAATTATTTGTATAGTCTTATTTAATTCTAGCATTGGATTCTTTTTTGGCTGTAGGTGGACGTTCATCGTTCGTGGAACTTGCACAGGTCTGTTTCAAATAACTAGCCTGTTTGTGTAGCCCTCAAGAACACTGGAGAATTTCACCATCGGAAGATCTGAAAAAAGTATCGGGAGGGGGGTTGAACAGTGATTAACGAAAGTGTGGTTCTTTAATAATAATAATAATAATAATAATAATAATAATAATAATAATAATAATAATAATAATAATAATAATAATAATAATACCCCGGTCACCCCATGTGAGATTTTTGCTGGGCAAAGCGAAGGCGGGACATGTTTTTCTTCGAGTACTCCGTCGTCTTTCATTTCAGCGTCACTTCCAATATCTTTTCATTTCATCTGTCGGTCATTAATCATTGCCCCAGAGAAGTGCTGCAGGCTTCGGCAACCGGCACAATTCCTATCCTCCCCGCTAGACTGTTGCTTCAATCATTCCATTCCTGAACCAGTCGAATGACTGGAAACAGGCTGTGGATTTTCAGTAATAATAATAATAATTGCTGAGCGAAACCAAGCGTGTTCTTCGAAGCGTGCACTCGTCTATGTCTATAATGGGAATTGAACAAACTCTAATTTTATTTCTTGAGCACAAAATTAACAGCATATCTTTCAGTGATTCTTGGTATTCAAAAGATTGTATTTGATAGTTGAAATCATCTCACACAGGCCGTGGATGTCCTTGGAGAAATGGAAGGTGAACTTTCCCACTTTTCGAACCCCGGAAATTATTACGGAATAGTGGTTAGCTGTATGTCCGTTCGTCTTTGTCGCCAGGATTTATTATGGTACTTATTTCTGTTGTAGGCTGACTGAGTGAGATTCAGGACCATGTACCCCTCTAGAATTGGAAGTATTGTTTCTATGTTTTCGCCCTACAGACAGAGACTTGAACTCACATTCTTCTGGTTGCACCAAGGACACTTTCGCCTCCTCGGCTTGGGAAACTCAAATTTACAGTTCACTTAGACCTTATTTTATTTCTTCGATTTACTGCCATAGAAATGACGGAACAGTCTCTAAATTGAACATAGGTATTATTTTGGTATGAGGAGCTATGTATGCTTTTGTGGCGGCTTGTCTACGAAGTGTACCTGTTTTGAATGAAACTTATATTTCATTTTCTCCATTTTCCACGATTTGTGTTTGTAGAAATGATCAGACAGTCTTCAAACTTAACACACAGATTCTTCATGCAAGGGAAATGAGTTGCATTATCAATGATCAACAGGAAGGATTATCTATATGAAAATTAATCTACACCATTTGTATCTCTGTAGTTTTGTTTTTATATTAATGAACGGGTCGTAAGTTAATGATCGAAATGTGCTTTAAGTAGAATTCTAAATCAGTATTAGATGAAAACTTATCAGACATTTAGATGAAAATATACCTTTAGATTCCACCCATCACTTGCAATGCGGGAATTATCACAGAAGGCTTCGAAACCCTTAAAATTCCGCATATCTTCAACAGATATGAACGTCTACGTCTTTCTAAAATGACGAGAGTAAGCACAAACTAGAACAGGAACTGTATCGTACTAAACCAACCGGCAAAATTTTTCCAGCATGGCTAGGCCCTGCAGCAATAAAATCAGCGCATTCGCTACGCCCGCTTCCGGAAGGAGACGCCGATATTCCCACTCCGTTGTAAGGGTAATTATTTAAACTGGAGGACAGTCATCATTCACGACGGAATAAGATGAAATGTTTCTTTTACGTAGATGGAAGTTAGTAGATAATGGAGTAGATACAGAACCCATCTGTGTAAAGTGATCTGCTGTGCTTGTTTGTCACTTTGACTCTGTCGTTGCCGTTTTAAATGTGAACATAAAGGGGAATTTAATTTAATTTGTTCCTGAGTATAGATACATTCATTGAATGTACTGATTTTCATTTTTCATATCATTTCTGTAGGTGCATACTCATTCTCTTCTAGCACACTGCTTGCCATTCATAGATTCTTTTCTGCATTTTTTTGCTACATGCCGCACTAACACATCGGGGGTTCTCGGCGGCGGAAAGAGGGGAAAGGGTTAGCATTGGGAACGTAGTGGCGACGGACTTAGTTGAGGTAGAGCCCCAGAATTTCATTGATGTGAAAATGAGAAACTACGGGAAACCTTCTTCAGAATTACCAACGGTGGGATTCGAACCCACTATCTCCCGAATTCAAGATCAGAGCTGCGCGATCTTAAAAGCATGGCCAAGTCGCTCGATAGTTTTATAATTATTTCTAACTTAATTCCTTGGATTTTTGAACGCTGTAGAGATGGTGGTGGGAGTATGACAGTGAGGTAACGGTGACTAATTTCTTGTATTTCATTATTTGGCCATATTAGGTAAAAATGGTTATGTCGTTATTTATTTTTCCTCTCCTGTTTGCAGGTGCACACTCGGTCATTGTTCTCCTGCGGTTGCCGCTGCTGGCTCTACCTTATTTTATCCCTGAAATTGTTGGCTACTTGAAAGAAAGAATGTTGTTTCCTGGTCGAGGCACACAATCTTGAAAATTACGCTCAAAGGAATTAGATAGAGTTTCATAGACATGACAAATGAAATAATCCAAAGAATAAACAGTGAGCTGGTACAGAATAATAAAAGATAGACAGGGATGTTGTGGAAGATATGGCAAAAAATTACGGTTATCTTGGAACTTCAGAGCCTTAAAATGGAGAAATACACATATCATAGATCAAAGTTCCAGCCACGGTAGTTTGTATGCATAAAACGAAGCTATGGAAGCCTTAACACACGGGCTGATGAGGTAGCAAATGAGGGAAGGAGTAGAACCAACAGAGTGAGTTTGCTGCACAGTTCGTGTCTCATAGCTGTGATCTACGGGAGAGTCCGCTCGAGCCATAACATGGGCAGACCAGATGACTGTTTTCCGCGGTTTCTCATTCACACACCGGGCTTATGCTGCGGCTGTAGCTTAACAAAACCATGGCCACTTCCTGCTCAACCCTAGCCTTACCCCATCCATGTGTTAGTGCAACTTAAAACATTTAGCAAAACATGAGCCCAATGAACAATATTGTAGATCTCAGCTGGAAATCAATGGAGGACTGAAAATACTCCGGAAAAAGCAAGCTTTCAATTTTACGTGACTGTTGATGTCGTGGTCTTAGCAATGGGACCATCCGTATTACGTGGAATTACCTCAAATTTGCAATCAGCGATGTGAGTGACACAAAACACAACTCATCTTCCGTTTCCCCCTCCTTTATAAGATTTTTACAGAGTGAGTTCGCCTTTCGTTTAGAGGCGCGCAGCTGGGAGCTTGCATTCGGGAGATAGTAGTTTCGAATCCCACTGTCGGCAGCCCTGCAGATGCTTTACCGTGGTTTCCGATTTTCACATGAGGCAAACGCTGGGGCTGTACCTTAATTAAAGGCCCCGGCCGCTTCCTTCCCACTCCGAGTTCTTTCCTGTCCCATCATCGCAATAAGACCTATCTGCGTCGGTGCGACGTAAAGCCAACTATATCATGTATATATAAGATTTTCATTACGCTCTGGAAGGATGTTCATTTCAACTATCGCACATGTATTGACCGAGACTCAAACTATGCTTCCTTGAAGGAAGTCAGCAACAGTGTCACTCGGCTATCACACCCAGAAATAAGCTAGAAAAGCGAATTAAAATACCTGAAAGAAACTCTCTGGAGTATAAAACAATTGAAACGGGGAAGGAGGGAAATGAAAAGCGGTTGGGTAAACTAAGTTACCTACTGATTTAAAGTCTGAACAGAAGATCTATTCGGTATAATAGAACATATCGTCGGCTTACTTCTAAAACCTCGTATGTTACAATGTTCTTCCTACCCATTATATTCCTTAACACTGGTCACGCCTCCCAGCCACATATTTATATGCAATCCATCAGAACCTTTTTCTTAGTGTTTATTTTCCTGTGCCAGCATATGAAGGAAAATGGACCATACAATACAGTATTGTAGGGATGTTGTTTTCATTGCGAATTTAAGCACTCCTACAGTTTAACGCATGTAAGGTTCATTTTACCATAGGAAAATGAACACAACGAAAGTTGTTCTGATGGACTATACATCCAAATGTGGCTGGGAGGTGTGACCAGTCTTAAGGAAGAAAATGGATAGGACGTGAAGTGGGAGATACGAGGTTTTAGAAGTAAGCCATCGATATATCATCTTTCTTTCTTAATCCGTTTACTTTTCAGGATTGGTTTTTCCCTCTAATTCAGCGAGGGCTCCCACCTCTACCGCCTCAAGGGCAGTGTCTTGGAGCGTGAGACTTTGGGTCGGGGGTAAAAATGGGGAGGAGAACCAGTACCTGACCCAGGCGGCCTTACCTGCTATGTTGAACAGGAGCCTATGCGTGGGGTTGGGAAAATCGGAATGGATAGACAAGGAAGAGGGAAGGAAGCGGCCGTCGCCTTAAGGTAGGTACTTCGCGGTATTTGCCTGGAGTAGAAGTGAGAAACAACGGAAAAGTACTTCGAGTATGGTTGAGGTAGGGATCGAACCCCACACTTTTTAGTTGACTTCCGAAGGCTGAGTGGACCTAGTTACAGCCCTCCTACCACCTTTTTCACAAGTTACTTGGCGTCACACCGACACAAATAAGTCTTATGGCGAAGATGGGAGAGAAAAAGGCTAGGTGTTGAAAGGAAATGGCCGTGGCCTTATTTAAGGTATAGCCCCAGCACTTGCCTAGTGTAAATACTAAAGCCACAGACAACTATATTTAGCCCTGCTGATAGTGGGGTTCAAACCCACTATCTCCCGAATACTGTACGTAAGCGGCTGCAGCTATCGATCTCGGTGGTACTACTTTTCAAATTTCAATATTAATAATGTTATTGGTTTAACTTCCCACTAACTAGTTTTACGGTTTTCGGAGACACCAAGGTGTAGGAACTTAGTCCCGCAGGAGTTCTTTTACGTGCCAGTAAATCTACCGACAGGAGGCTGACGTAACTGAGCCCGTTCAAATACCATCGGAGTAAGCTAGGATCGAACCTGCCAAGTTGGGGTCAGAAGGCCAGCTCCGCAACAGTCTGAGTCACTCAGCTCGGCTTTTCAAATTTCGTGGCAGAGCCGGGAATCGAACCCAGGCCTCCGGGGATGGCAGCTTATCATACAAACCACTACATCACAGACACGGAGAACGTATAGGGTATTTAAAAATATAACTTCGAACAAGGCAACTATTTGATAGAAAACTTTGGTGGTCATGAAGTCTCGCTGTCAAGGAACATTAGTGTCAAAAGGTAACAGAAATGGAAACATGTCACCAAAGTCAGTGAAGTAAAGTGCTATGGCGGAGATGAGTATTGTAATAGTTTTAGCATGGAGTTTGAGTTAGGTACTTTATGATTGTTCAGTGATTTAATTGCATCAATCTACAAGCAAGAGAACAGCAAAATTTATGACAACTATTGAGGTAAACCTTTAATCAGTACAGCAGACAAGTTGTGTACGGGCATTCAAGAAAAGAGCCCGATCGACGTTGATGTTAGATGAGCGTGGTCTCACACCACAGGCGAGCTGTCAGGACCAGATTCTCTATAGGTTCCAACAAACTAAATAGTTTGAGAAAGGGAACGCTTATTTATGTTCCTATTTTGTAAATATATAGAAGGTTATGACAGATTATCAAAGGGAATTACGCTGGCATAATGTAAAGGCAATCGAAGAAGGCTTAGTAGAAAATACGACTGTGAAGAAACATTATACGAAAATCACATTAAGAATAACTTGGAACATGAAGAGAAATTCAAAGCGTGTGATTTAAAATTAGCATTTCCAAGACCAATATAATGTCATTTGTTGGATAAATCTCAAGAATGATGAATACTATGGTGAGGAATATAAAGTTGGAACGAGTAGATCGTTCATTATATATAGTGCCCGTTTTACCGGAAAAAGGTACAAGTACAGCAAAGCTAGTGGAGAGTATGTTGTAAGATAGTTCATTCGCAGACAAAACTCTCTTTATATTGGCCTGTTTTATAGTGACTTTGTTGTACGAGAGTGCTAGATGGATTGAGCTACCTTTGTAATCTGTAGGTAGCAAGTAAGGAAGTCTTCTTTTTTTTCTCTATTTGCTTTACGTCGCACCGACATAGATACCTCTTATGGCGACGGTGGGATAGGAAAGGCCTAGGAAGTGGAAGGAAGCGGCCGAGGGCTGGATTACTGGATACTGCCCGCACTTAAGCGACTGCAGCTATCGAGCTCGGTAGTAAGGAAGTAGTGAGAATTATTGCCGGAGTAAAACCGGAAGGCACTTCCAATGAAGATATAAAGGCTTAGTTAGGAATGGACAGGGTGGATGAAAGTGCATGAATGAACCAACTTCAATCGTAGAGGTCATGCGAAGCTAAGATTTTTACGATTCGAAGGTAAGAGCACTATGTAGATGTCGAAGAGGGCACATTACTCCTTAATAGTGTCCTAAGAGCGTTTATATCATTCACAGGTCCTTAGAGGCAGAACACTCTCAATCATAACAATCTGGAAATATTTTGATTTTATTAACTTAACTATTGTGGTGTAACGGTTCAAAATCCCGTTATAAGAGTTCATCTGTATTATTATTACTATTATTGGAACATTTAAAATTGTTTGATACAGTTCTATAATCTGATTTTGCCATGTATTGACTAATTATCGTTTGCTTCATTGTATTTAATTTATTATGTATATATCTGTGTGTGTATGTTAGCATTAAAATAATGTAGAGTGAGAGTTGCTGCCTAATATCGGATATGGACTTATTATTTGTAAAATTTTAAGACATTACAACATATGGTGCAACACTGTTACAGTAACTGTCGAGTCATCGCTCTGTCAATGTATGCATTTGGATATGAGTAATTCAGGGTGTTCCTACTACACCCTTCCGGGCCTCGAATGGATGACCCACGCATAAGAATGCCTCCACGTAACGGGGTAAACACCTACGGATGAAATTGGATTGAAGAGCGGGTCGAATTGCTTAACGAGCTTCGAACCGCTTCCCTTCCTACTTTCTGTGCTGGCCCGGCTGCGTGAGCACTTGGGGAGTGGTACGTTCGAAAGAAAGAAAAAGAAAGAAACAAATACTTAAGATGGAGCCTTATGTATCTAATATGAAAGTAGGATCTCTGGGTTCAAATGCCTACTGGATACTGCTTAGCACTGCTACAAATGACAAGAATCATAAAATAGGGGTTACGAATACTAATTTATTCAAATATGACATATTAAAGAAATTGATACACCTCTATACAATGAACTCTCCGCATATGGGAGGAAAAGAAAATAATGATCACTTTAAAATATGAATCGCCCATGGGCGTCGTCTGCATAACGGTGTAATTGAGGTTTTGCGATTGCTATCGTTCATCTTTCCTCATTAGTTCATACCGTTCATGACATTTTTATATTATTCCGTCGATCACACCGAGAGATGATCTGATGTCCCTACTCACATATTACTTCCTGTTCTTAGCACAAAAATAACCGGGGCCTACGCTACATAATTACCATATTAAAAGAAACATTTGCACAATACACAGACAAACACACATACCATTTAGCTAAACCCCGGACTTGCTCATCTATCACCAAGACCACACAACGTTGTACAAAGGTTCTGTTTGAACTCAAAAATATATGCACATTAATTACTAAACATACACAGATATATATATATATACACACTTCATGCATAAAGGGGAGCCATTCCTAGAAAGAAAGAGCATGGTTATCACTGTCTCCGGCCCAAGGCGCAAGCTTGGGGCAGCTCGCTCAAGGGGGCCATCCTGATCCAGGGTCGAACTGGCCGACTCCCGACTAGCTATAGTCTCATATTACCGGATATTTGGGGGAGATCCCTACTCATTTATTAATTACCTTCTACATCACCGTGATATTATCATTGACGGCAGTGTTTTAGTTGAACCATTTAAACAACAGTAATTCCCGGGGGAGGCCCATAGCCTCAAACCTTAACTATAATAGCACAGCGGGACCAACTCTGTCGTGAAGGGCGAGGAGCAAACACTCACAAAAAAAGAAGGGAAGGTCATTCGCTACTACATCCATCACTCATTCATTAGCCACGGCAGATTCTTGACCCCTCTCAATTACAATGGCCAGCCGGGGCACATATCCCTGGCCCATTTCATTTGTTTATATCATCTTACCGCTGAGTTCCCAAGAAATACACTTTTATTCTCTCCCTTCTCATTATTACCGCTGAACGCCGACTGTGGGCACGATCACTTCTAACTCATCTCATCGTAAATTCCTCGGGCATTCGGCCCTCTCATTACGTCTCATATCGCGTATCTTCTTTCCTTGGGCATAGGGCTCTCATGACTCCTCAGTCAACCTTTCCCATACTCCTCGCTCCTCGCACAGGAAATATATATATATTTAAATCTTTTGACCAAAGATTAGAGACTCCTGCTTCTGTGTCTCACCCCAGCTATAGATAAAAAATATACACTCCAGACAATTCTGGCCAATTAATCAAAATCAAGGGAGACTCGCACATGGTCCCTCACAACTACCTAAATAACACAGCATATACCTCTCCAGGCCGGGATTCCTTCTCTCTTGCTGAACATGCACTGATTATATGTGTAAGCTAGGCATGCATTGTCTGACTGACCCATGAGTTTCCCCGGCATATACGATAGCCACATGGGACAGTAACTAACAACATTTTGACATGGTTTTCCCTGCTCGCCAGCATTATTGTTCCAGCCACCCCTAAGGGGAACTCAAATATTCTCCTAACCTTGTTCCCATATTTGCTAGGACATTCTACGTATTACTAAAAATTACCCTCACGATAAACTAATAATTAAGAAAAACATGGGTCGTCCGGGAATTCAGCTCCCTTGAATTTACTTCAACATTATAAAGATCAATAAAATGTCCATATTAGGACATGCATTATCTTACAACATTTTGATATTTACAAAAGAAAGCTAATCCTATCCCCCGTTACATTATCATGCTTAAGAAATTAGATTTGGACATCACTCATCTGTTTGGTGGCCGTAGTTTTTCCTTCCACGGGAGACCCATGGTGGAGTTGAGTGCTGCATGACCCCGGGGCTGGAGGCGGGCGTGCAGTCCTTCATCCCTGGTCCATACAAGTCCGACATCCTGGGGAACTCGTTCACAGCTGAAATCTTACAGTAATCCAAAATGGGTAACACCTCACCACTCGTCACACGGCCTCTATTTCCAGAGTTTACACCACGAATAAGCAGGTCTTTCAAATCACGGCGGGCGCGTTCACAGCAGGGATCGGGTGGCTCACGAGACTCGAGCACCCTGATTCAGAGTAACACTTTGGGTGATACCAATTTATTAATATCACTGACTCATTTAAGCCGGCATTGTCCAAGCCGACTTCCGCTACTTGTTTGTAAATTATGCTCGCGGATTAACTAGTTTGACACGCGGCACAGAGACAATTCACCTAGGCTCGTTTGGCCTCCCGTTTACACTTCACAAAGGCTTTGTACTTCACGGCCGCGACGGACACAATAACACTCTTAGTAAGCTGTCAATGGGTTCGGACTGTAAAACTGGAGCACCACGGGACACACTGTCCCTTCTCAACGACCCTCAAAGAACTGTCCTCTGCGATGGCCAGCCCGGCCTATATTATTTTCCCCGCCGGAAGCCTGGGGGCGTAAACGTTCACGTTTCATTAAGGACAAGAGCTCCTTTCATACCAAGAATTGAAGACATTTAAATAGTGCATCTTGTAGCCCTCTATCTCCTCTTTCATTTGAGCAAGGCGTGCTGGACCTACGATCGGCAGTTTCTATGCAATTTTCTTCCCGTCTTTGATTAATTCATTAGCGTCCCTTGGGGGTGGAGTCATCTTTGAGCGCGACTCTTGGCGTGGATGACGCTCTCGCGTCACATGTGTTAGCAATATGTTAAATCTGGACAGCTGGTGACCTCATTTCTTCCCTGAATAAATTATTACATATTTTAGTTCGGGAAACGCAGAAAATTCAGCTCTATTCATTGGTGTGTCTCACATATTTTCCCTATGCCTGGATCAAAATATCATCCCATTTTTACGAGCCAAAATCCGACGTTGGCACCCGTAACACGTGCATAAAAAACCGGAAGTTCCTTATGTTAGTCTGGAACTCTGGGAAGCTAAGCCACACCTCGGGGCTTATCTGACTACTCCAGCATCGCGTCCTCTTCTAGCTCTCTCTGCAAGTTGAGAGGGTCTTTTCGCGGGGGCTTGGCTCCTGCTCAGTCTTCCCTTTGTTTTCCACTTGGGAGTTGGGTGGGAATGACATCTTGTACTCTTTTAATTCTGACGTGGATGTTATACCATGTGACAACTAGTGTCTATATTTATAGAGGAGTATCCTATAGCGGAGAGAGAGAGAGTTGAATGGAGAGGATTGCCACGGAGTGTTGTAGTCAGATGGAAGTGGACTCAGTGCGTCCGTCAGTGAGACGGATGGTGAACAGTCAATTGGATGGAACCTTGGTCGATGGATAGTCATTTGGAGAGTGAGGCCACAGTTGGTCAGTCAGTCAGTTGAAGATAGTACAGTGACGTGGATATGTAGTCGTCAGTGGCAAAATGGATTAAATATTCGGAGTGTGTTTCGTGTATCTGTTCGGTCGAGTCCTTCTGTCAGTTCGGTGACAACCAAATATTGAGTCGTCGTTTTGCAGACTAACAGTTATCAGTGAATTACTTGTAAAGTTGACTGTGAAGTGTGAACATAATTTCCAGCCATGCTATATCCCGTTTGTGAAACTAAAAGGATACATCACCAAATAAGGTTTGAGATACCTACAGCTGATAAAAATTCAAAGGAGTACGTCGTAATAACACTCAAAGTGTTCAAGGTACAGTCAAGTGAAACAGTGAGGGAAAATTTTCTTGTACAACTTTTAAATGTTCGGTCAAGAGGATTTCAAATTTAATGCCTAGAGTTTCTTTCAGCTATAATGCCTGAGTTTTGTATTATCTTTTAAATTATCGCAGTAAGTCTCACCCGTTAAAATCAACATTTAAAGAATATATTTTGTTTAGTATCAAATACAATTGTTTTATTTCAATGGTAGATTAGATAACCTCAAATTTTAGCAGTGAAACCAAACTTCAATGTACTTTTCCCAGATCCTATATGTTATGCTGTCTAAGTAAGCTTATTACCTCACACCCTAGAGATATTCAAGATTCTTATTCTATTATCTGTACATTTATTTGTAACCGGCGGCCATCTTCAATTGTATGTATAAGTGATCAGGTAAGTAGTAAGTGAGACTACATAGTTCGACGATTGAATATTTTATTTCATGAATAAATGAATAAAACCAGAAGCTCCATAGTCAGAGATGAAATGGGAAATCTCCTGTTCAACATCGAAGAAATCTGTGAACGTTGGAAAGAATGCATTTAAGACCTGTACCAAGGAAACGATGTAAATAATACAACCAGCTACATTGAAAAAGAACACGAGATAGACGAATCCAGAAACGGTCCCTCAATCACATCTTCAGAGTTTAATGCAGCACTACACAATCTCCAGGAAAAGAAAGCACCCAGTCCAGATAACATTCCAGCAGAACTTCTGAAACACTTGGGTGACGATATGAAACGTTACCTTTTTTAGCTGGTGTCCCATTGCTATGAGAATGGCGTAGTTCCGCCTGACTTTAGTAAAACCAGAACTTTTGCCATACCAAAAAAGAGGAATGCCACGGACTGTTCGGATTATCGAACTGTCACTCTCCTGTCTCATGCTTCAAAAATACTGCTCAACATCATCAAGAATAGAATTAAAGGGAAGTTAGAACACTATATCGATAATGACAAGTTTGGATTTCGATCAGGGAGGGGTACTAGGGAAGCAATTCCGGCATTACGTTTGATTCTGGAGAGAAGAATTGAGAAGAATAGGAAAGTATACGTGACCTTTGTCGACTTAGAGAAAGCTTTTGATCGAGTAGACTGGGAACAACTTTTCCTTACCATGAAAAAAGCAGGAATTGATTGGAAGGATAGACGCCTCATACTAAATTTATACAGAATGCAGAGCACTGATTTAGAAATCAGTGAGACAAAGAAAAATGCCAAAATAAGAAGAGGAGTTAGGCAAGGATGTCCACTGTCACCTTATCTCTTCAATATGTTCATCGAAGAAGCCATCTCACTCATGAAGGAGAAAACAACGGGGATCAAAATTAATGGGAAACAACTACACTCTATAAGATTTGCTGATGATATTGCCATACTAGCAGAAACAGGTAAAAGTATGCAGAGATTGTTCAATATATTAGCAGAAACTTTAGGCAAATGGAATCTCAAAATTAATACAAGGAAAACAAAAACCATGACAATATGTAAAGACAAGAAAACACCTGTAACACACAAATTTGTCCCTGATAATATAGAACAAGTGAAACACTTTTGCTACCTAGGAACCCTGATCACGAGTGATAATCGGAGCATATCAGAAGTCACGAAGAGGATTGCCATGGCAAAGAGAGCATTCCAAGATAAAAGGAATCTGCTGGCCAACAAACATATAGATATTCAAACTCGGAAGGCCTTTGCAAAAACTTTTGTATGGATCGTGCTTCTGTATGGTTGCGAAAGCTGGACATTAGGAATGCAAGAAAAGAAAAAACTAGAGGCAGTTGAAATGTAGATCTGGAGAAGAATGCAGAGGATAAGTTGGACGGAAATGAAGAGCAATACCGAAGTCCTCAGAGAGATAAGAGAAGAACGGAGTCTGATAACCGAAATTGATAAACGGAAAATAAAATTTATTGGTCATATTCTACGGCATGAGGAGTTCCTTTGTAGTATCACTGAAGGAAAAATTGCTGGAAAGAGAGGTGATATTTGAAATAATTCTTGTCAATACCACGTTCTGCTACCTGTTGTTACGGAGATTTAGTGGATCACAAAGTGAAAGAAACGTGAGCGTTGAACTGGTAGACAGAGCACAAACGTAAGTTCAAGAAATCCGATGAAATTTGGTTAAGTTCATATTTTCTTTCTATTCACAGCCGAAAGGAACTTAACAGAATTAATAAATTAAGCAGAAGAAGTGAGGGCTCAGAACACAACAAAGCTAAAAGAAACGCAGTCCGATATTATCCTCAGAGAAGAGCTCAGCATCTCGTATGGTATTGCATCGAAAACTTCGGGTAAAGGTTACACCATACGAGTATTTGATAACAATCAAATAGGTCCAAGAGATATTTGGTAGCTTGAGTAAATTTCTAAGGAAGAGTACAAAACGTCCCTAAATATACGGCGGACTGTGTTATAATAAATAATTTACAGTAAGTATTGACCAGGCTGGTTTCAAACATCACAGTGAATTTATTGGAGTAAAGTCTAGAAATATGTCACGTTATTGTGACAAGTTTCACTATTCATATAATTTCTGTGTTATTTTGTGCCAAATTAATGGCTATGGCTAATACGAGGACACGGGTAGCATTTGTAAGTAGAAATGTTTTACGCACCCACGAGAGATGTATGTCCTGCTCTTAAAATCTCCTTCTTCTGCTAACATCTCGAGTGTAGATTCTATGCTAGCAGCGTCTACAGAAATTAACTAGGATTATTAGTCATTGAATGTATTCTGATTAACTTTCCACTAAGGTTTAAAGTATTCAACCTCCATTAATAAGAACATAATGGAATAGAATTCATTGTCATTAAACAATGTACATTTTAATAGACAAAAGTCCAACAATCCATAAGAATATGCTCTTACAAAGCGTGACTATACATATATCGTACGATGAAACATCGTTCACTCCCTTGTAATATATACTCTACTAACTACTTTATACTATAACAACAAGCAATACAGCCGCATATTTACATATTTACACATCTTCACTGCCAACGGCCGTAGCCGTGTTGAAACACCGGATCCCGCGAGATCTCCGAAGTTAAGCAACATTGGGCGTGGTCAGGAGTTGGATGGGTTGCCACGCACTGTTGGTGAGGGGTAAGGGAATGAAGGAGTGGAAAGGAACTGGCCACCCTACCGCACGTAAACTCCGGCTCAGGAACACCTCTGCGGAGGTTCGGACCTGCCTTCGGGCGATGCACCATTTTTCTTCAAATACCTATATACTGTAAATTATGTTTCCCATCAACCAGATTTCTAGAGTCTTTTGAAAGGATTTCACAGACATATCTCTTAATTCCAATGGGAGCTTGTTGAAGAGTATCATTCTTGTGCAGTTATGATAATTTTGCGGTTTTTTCATCTAACATGAAGAGTGTCTATATCATTTCTCTTCTTGTATTATTCCGATGTACCTCCTTCCTTAATGGGTGATTTAATCAGGTTTTCTTTAATGTCCTTTATGCATTGCTAAGTATATCGTCGTTGCCGGGACAAAACATCCTATGTGATGATATTTTTGGCGATATACTGACCCGCAACACGTACATTATGAAGAGCGAGAATGCCTTGACGATATTCACACAATATTGCACCTTAGATGACAGAACCTTACCGGTCAAAGTTATAAGATAAAATATTTCACATAGGAGGTTTTGTCCCGGCAGCGACGATATATTGAAGGAGGAGCCATTATTCCCAGTTCTTGGAAAATGGCCCTACATGATTGCTTGTGTGAAATTCCCTGTAAGCTTTCTTTTACCATATAAAGACATCCGTGAAATTCCCCCGCCTTAATGCAGTTCACCTTAATTGTGTATTAAAGTGTATATCCACCATAAAGTAAACTCGAGTGTCGGTCTCGAGCTTTTTTTCAGGCACACCTCCAATGGAAGTGAGCTGTGTGTACGATTTTAGACACATACCACCCCTCTTGCCATTCTTAAATCTCTGGCAGTACCAAGAATCAAACCCGGGACGTAATGGGCAGCAGCTAATAGGGCCAACCGTTACGCAACGGGGGCGGACAAGTACATTCCTGTCCTCGTCCCAGGGTGGTGGAGCTCTTTTCAGGCATAAGTGTACACGTACTTAACCACACACCAGCCCTTCTGCCAATTTTAAATTTCCGGCAGAACCGGTAATCGAACCCGGGATCCCGAGGACCTTAGCTAATAGTTCTAACTGTTAAGGTACGGATGTGGGGGCTGGATGTAACATATTTTACACCGAAAAACCTCGTTAATCTGAACTTGAGGTTACCAAAGAGAAACATTCTGTGTTTTACGGCATGGTTGGCTATAATGCTGTGAATGTGGGATAGGTTCGGTCAGTTTACATCAGAATTCCTGTGAGCACATGTGGCCGACAAAATACACTATCCTACTTAATAAGGATAGTGTAAACATTCACTTCTGTCTCCTCCATGGCCCTTCAAGGTCTGTGCAGTGATGGCTTTATCTTGCTGTAACGTCCGATAATGTCAATAAATCTACAGTTAGCCTATTTAGTCTCAGTATTACAAGATCAGTTATATTACTGTGACCGTAACAAACGGGGTCAAGCCCCGTGGTAAACATTTTCCAAATATTCCCTACAAAATAGGAAATGGTTGATTGCCATTATGATGTAACTTCACTGGTGATGTGTTTATATTTCAATGATCACCAAATTCTTAGTGCGGGCTGAAGTGTTGGCAGGAAGTGCTTGAAGACGGAACGTACGTTGTGACGTGCCCTTGTCAGGAGAGAGAGCCAATAGCAATGGCGCAAAGAGGTGTCTAAGACAGGGATACTCAACTTGGAATGCAGCAGGTCTTTCACTCTCCGGAGAAGTCTGCAGATGTAATTCCAAGAAAGAATGAAAAAAGTCTAACCTTTACCTAATTTTAAGGTGGGAAATAATTATGAATATTAGAACTTTCCGACAGTCCAATGAATGAAATGTCACGTCAAGAAGAAAATTACGAATAATTCAGAGATTTTATGTCCGTAAATTTAAGAGAAGTTCTTACTAACTATTTTTTCGGTATCTAAGAAATAGATAAACTGAAACTCAAACACATTATAAAAACTCAGCCAGGGGGCCACATAAAATGCCTTCGCGGGCCGTATCTTGGACATCCCTGGTCTAAGATACAAACGTACTACATTCGAAAGTCGGCACAAAACTTCAAATAATTTTCCTTTTACTGTTTCTCATAAGGTTATTTACTTCTAACGCAGTAAGTCTGAAAGAGAGTAATTACGTAGAATGTTCAAAATAAAATATAAGTTCATTTTTTATTTAATATAAGAGACCGCTTGTGAAATTAAGAACAGAGAACAGACAGCGGAGAAGGATTTAACAGTCACTTTAAACTTCACTTCCTGGTTTGAGTATCTTAATGCTAACCATTGAATTCACTCCGTTTCACAGAATGTGTAAATAATAATAATAATAATAATAATAATAATAATAATAATAATAATAATAATAATGTCCTTTTATAGTAGACGGCCTACAAACGACCTGTATATCTGTGAGGATGGGATCCAACCTAAGATTTGTCTAATTTTGGAGACAACACAAACACTAGAGATGGGAGTTACATATCGTAACGTGATACTGTATCCTAATCCATAACAGTAAGCTGTTACAGAAATATTATGTTCCTCCGGAGACCCTAATACAAAAGTAACTGTCTCACCGAAACCAAGGAAAGGGTTTCTGATTGGCTAACGGGTATTAGGAAGCATAGTAGCTCGCTTTAAGCGTGCACTACTGCGCAAGCGTGAGCGATACTTTTGTAACAGTTTAGTGGCAGTACTGATATGCCTATCCTGTTACTTGCTGGTCGGTTACAGATATTCTTTATTTATTGGAAGTGCTTTGTATTAGGCTTACTGGCGGTATTTCATAGAGTAGCGTAGTTCCTCGGAACAGTTACGCGGGTGGTCTTCCCACCTTGCATCTCGAGTTTCACTCCGTGTTCTGGACAATGAGTGAGTGGATGTGTTACATCCGATACGCTTTATGTGGACAAAAACTCGATTACAGAAAAACGGTTCTTAGAAACGCGTTGATGAAATAAGGTACCCAATAATAATAATAATAATAATAATAATAATAATAATAATAATAATAATATTAAAAATTAAAAGTTCTACCGGTTAATTTAGTTCTGATAATGTACATGGTACTCAAATATCGGGTCCTGAAAAGCTATCGCAAGTCCCATCACGTGAATCTGTGCGTCCTGAAATTTCGTCATCGACTACAACCTGTGAGGCAGTGCAGCAAAAGCTGCCAGCATAATTTTTACCAGTACAAAAGAGATGGAGTGATATAGGCCTGCAGAGGAAAAAAGAGGACGCTGGACACTGCTGTTTAAGTTACCACATATCCGCAACCTTCTGTAAATGACAAAATACGATTTTGGAGCATTTTATACTGGATTTACGAAGCGAGTTGGCTACACGGTGTGTGTTACATAGCTGTTTGCTTGTAATCGGGAGATGGTGGATTCGAACCCCACTGCTGGCAGTCCCCAATATGGTTTTCGGTGGTTTCCCATTTTCACATCAAGCAAATGCTGGGACTGTTCCTCAGTTAAGGCCACTGTTGACTCCATCCTAGTCCTGTCCTATCCCATCGTCACCATAAGATTGGTCTTTGTCGGTGCAACTTACCACAACAAATAATGAACTACTGGATTAAATTCTGCTTACGTCTTGCCTGGAAGGGCTATTTTATCATAACCCATTCGGATGGCATCTGATGTGTTTATGCCAGTCGTTCATCAACATATTTTATAAAGTCTGGTCCTAATGTCTGTTTAACTACAGATCCTTGGACATCTACGAATACGCATAGCAGCCACGGCACTTTTTATACATGAAGGTTTCGAAGTATTGGTTCTCGGAATGTAAATGGGTAATTGCAAACATTTTTCTAGGAATAGTTAAGAATGTGAGTGACGAGCTAGCGAAAGGGACAGTGGGAGAGAAGAAAGCGAGATGAAGATTTGCTATTTATAAGTACTTACTAACGTGCGGTTAGGGGCTGCAAGAGACAGCAGGTATAAGGAATGTTCCTTCCAAAAGTTGACCTGCAACTTGTATTATGTTACTTTTATATCCTAATACTCCTACCTAATTCTACAGTGTAACGGATACACAGGAACATGATACTGGAAAGTAACCACTTGTCCCATCCCTAACAAACACTCAGTTGCTAGCCAGACGGCCAGGTATCTAACCCGGCACACACTGAACCGAAGGCCTTAACGCTGATCATTTAACCAAGGAGCCTGACAATATGTACAATAAACAAGGGTGGTGTTGGCGTATTGACGTATGAAACGTCATGTCACAACGCACACAGACAGGCTCACCTAAGACTTTCAACAATGCTATTTTAAATCTGCTGATATTTTAGTATTGTTATGACATGACGTTTCACACGTCGTACTTTAGCTGGACGGAATCATTATTGAATTCTTATACTTAATATGTTCAATATCCTTGTTAAAATTTTAAGATCCGTACATTTATTTTTCTACTGAAGATGTCCTAATAAAGGATGAAACATGCATCAAAACTAATGTTGTCTTAATAAAGACAGGAAAGTTGCATGGTAAAGGTGGAGTTTATGATTAAGAATTGCACAGGTAGTGTAGTTCATTAAACTTTCACAAGAAAAATTGTAGAACCGGGAAACCGGATTGTCTGTGCATATATTACCGGGATTTCACTGATTCTATTCTATACTGATATTGCAATACGCAGGATTCTACTACTACTACTACTACTACTACTACTACTACTACTACTACTACTACTAATACTAATACTTCGTCCAAAATCTTTTCAATTAGTGCTCGAGTTCATCCTCCAAAGATTGTGACTATCTGTAAATTAGAAATAGCGTAGAAGCCGTACCATGAACTAATTTGACTAATGTAGGAAGATTACTATTCCCGTTCATGATACTCTACGCAAGACGGCAGTATTTTGAGCCATTGTTCACCTGGTCATGGATGAGTGATTTGTTTTCCTACTTTCCATATCGATGGCTTTCGTATATAACCTCGTATATCACAATGCTCTTTCCACCAATTTGTTATACTGTAGGAGTGCGTAAATTCTCTACGCAAACAACATCCCTAAAATACGATCTGATAACATCCATTTTCCTTTACACATTACCATAGGAAAATGAACAGAACGAAAATTATGCTGACGGACTGCATATAAATATGTGGCTGGGAGGCGTGACCAGTTTTAAGGAATATAATGGGCAGGAAGAACAATGGGACATACGAGGTTTTGAAAGAAAGCCATCGATATAGGTTCCCATACATGAGTCAAAACTACACTCTGTCTCACATGTAAGATAGCCCTATTTATCCCTGTTATAATTTACCTTGTAAAGTATTGCTGCCTTCCATTATTTGTCTTTGTCATGTACAGGGTCTCCATATAAACTAAGGCCACTGAAGAGGCGTTTTAAGTCTCCGAGACGTAAACTGGTGTATGCCAGGCGCGCGCATAGTTCTTGACCTTGCAAGCAGCGTGAGCTGCCAGGCTGAATCTCAGCATTTACCATTGCAACACCATATTTTCGTATGTAAAAGTTCTGGTTTCATCTGAATGGTCGTGTGAAGAGTCATAATCCTCGCTATTGGTGTGCAGAAAATCCTAATGGTGTTTATGTAGCCCCTCATTGTGATAGGAAGGTTAGTGTTTGGTGTGCTGTTAGTGCAAGACGAATAATTGGACCTATTTTTTCGGGACGACAGTAACTTCAGAGAGGTACCAAGATGACATTTTGACTCCATTCTTCCATCAGTTAAGGGAAGAAGAAAAATCGCGTGGGTGGTTTCTCATACATTAAAAGAGTCCCATCTTAAAATCTCGGAATTGTTTACAGACAGAGTGATCAGTGCTGGTCTATTTCCCCCTCGTTCTCCAGATCTAACAGTGTGTGATTTTTATTTGTGGGGTACACTGAAGGAAAAATCGTATCGAACAAATCCTAACACACTGGAAGAAGTGAAAGGAAACATTCTGAATGAAATCCGAAATAGTACAATTGCAGAACAATCAATCAATCAATCAATCAATCAATCAATCAATCAATCAATCAATCAATCAATCAATCAATCAATCAATCAATCAATCAATCACTACGATCTGCATTTAGAGGAGACGCCCAGGTGGCAGATTCCCAATCGGTTGTTTTCCAAGCCTTTTCTAATTAATGACTGCAAAGAAATTGGAAATTTATTGAACATCTGCCTTGGTAAGTTTTTCCTATCCCCACCTCCCCTTCCTATAAACGAATATTTTCCCCAATTTGTCCTCTTGAATTCCAACTTTATATTCATATTGTGATCTTTCCTACTTTTACAGACACAACTCAAACTTAGTCGTCTTCTGAAGTCATAGCACGCCATCCCTCCACGGACAGCTCGGAACATACCACTTATTCGAGCACCTCGCCTCCTCTCCCCCAAGTCTTCCCAGCCCAAACTTTGCAACATTTTTGTAACGCTACTCTTTTGTCGGACATCACCCAGAACAAATCGAGCTGCTTTTCTTTAGATTTTTTTCCAGTTCTCGAATCAAGTAATCCCGGTGAGGGTCCCATACACTGGAACCATACTCTACCTGGGGTCTTACCAGATACTTTATGCCCACTCCTGTACATCCTTACTGTAACCCCTAAACACCCTCATAACCATGTGCGGAGATCTGTACCCTTTATTTGCAATCCCATTTATGTGATTACCCCAATGAAGATCTTTCCTTATATTAACACCTAGGTACTTGCAGTGATCTCCATAAGTAACTTTTACCCCATCAACACAGTAATTATTACTGAGAGGACTTTTCCCATTTGTGAAACTCACAATCTGACCTTTAACCCCGTTTATGATCATACCATTGCGTACTGTCCGCCTCACAACATTATCCAGGTCATTTTGCAGTTGCTCACAATCTTGTAACTTATTTATCACTCTATACGGAATAACAGATCATCCGCAAAAAAGCCGTATATCTGATTCCACTTCTTTACTCATGCAATGAAATCCTCCAAACTCTTTTCCAGTCAGTGACTGGGTCAGGGATGGAATGAATGAAGTCCCCAAATTGCGGCCGAGGACAGGAATTGTGCCGGCTGCCGAAGCCTGTCGGACTCTTCTGGGGCAATGATTAATGACTGACAGATGAAATGAAATTGTACTGGGGAGTGTTTCTGGAATGAAAGATAACAGGGAAAACCGGAGTACCCGGAGAAAAGACTGTCCCGCCTCCGGTTTGTCCAGCACTAATCTCACATGGAGTGACCGGAATTTGAACCGCGGAACTCAGCGGTGAGAGACTGACGCGCTGCCGCCTGAGCCAATGAGTCTTCTACTTTACCTTATATCATTTATATATATTGAACCCTTGGTGGTCCATAAAGGATACCTACCTTCCTTACCTCTTAGCATTTAGCATGAGATCTGTCTCTTGGGTCGTTACGGGCTCGTCGTCACTTGCTGAGGTAAGTGGGGTTTCATGTTATTGAATCTAGTTACTCGAATGAAAGGACTATTCAAGACATATATTGTGCTTATTAAAGAAATAACGAGGAAAATTTTAGAAATCAATATATAGTTTGGACTCATCTGGTCCAACCAACACCACAATAAATACAACTCAGAGGAGCAGAATACTGGTTTGAGCCTTTGACTTAACTGCCTGATGGGCATCCTTACTAGAAACCATTGTCACAAATTATGAATGAAGAAAAGAAAGTCTGGAAATCCTCAAATTCGGTTTCCATGTGAGACTGCATATATCATCATAATGATTCGTGATGGTCCAGCCCCCATAACACGAACTCTTGACTCTACGTATAATTAACCCTTTGATCGCAGCCTCATACGCGGTTTTGCCTGTCCTATACCGCCAAGGCCCAATGAGTACTTTTTTACTTTGCAGTAAATTATTCGTAATAACTTCTGTTAAACTTATCTAAATTGGATGGCCATTTTTTGTTTGTTTTGAAGGTAATGCTTCGGGCATTTTGTTGATGTAAATTAATGCACCTTTATTTTATAAATGTTTATTTTATGAAGTGATAATTCAAATAAATATTTCCTTTCTTTGAAAAAGAAGTATTTCATGATCAAACAAACGTTAAGAAAAAAATATTTTACTATCAAAAGCTGCATTATTTTAGAGAGGTAGTGTTTCCTATGCTACATATAAAGAAATAGAGCCTTATGTAAAATTTTACAGTTACAGTATTATTATTATTATTATTATTATTGCATTAACGTGACATTTTCTAATCTTACATTATATGCAAATGCTGCAGCTTCTGGTTCGTTTTGAGGAAAAAATGATTACTAATGTCTATTTCACACAGAATTAAGACTCAAAAATTCACTTTTTGCCTTAAAAATACGATGCAAGAAAATATTTAGTAATATTTACAAATGTTTTTGATGTGCTCTAGCAAATGTGCTTAGAGAGGCACAAAGGATGTGCACCCTTCTTACACTGTTTACAAATGTATCTGGTCTTTTTTTCCATTTACCACCTTGACTAGTACTAATCTTTCTGAATATGGAGCAGTTGCGTTCTTTTTTTCGGTAAAATATTAAGGGGTTCGTTACCCGCCCGCGGGAGATGAATTGCCGCTTGGCCACCAAGCCACTTTTCAGCAAATTCCTCAACTAAGCTTATTGTATAAACTTGGAAAGTATTTTTCCGGTGTTTGTAGACTGAACCCCGAACATCAGATAAATCGCACTTTGGCGGTTAAAGGGTTAAGGCAGTCCAATCGGTGTGTTTCACACAGTGGTTGTACGACATGGATCCTTAATTGGATCAATGTGACCTGCGACTATGTCATGGACCGACATCTAAACTTCTAATTTACTTTACAGTCATTGTGGATGATGACCGCAAGTAAAATGATGCTATGGTGGCATATGGCCTTAATCTCAGTCACTAAGGTTGATGACCCCATGACCATCCAAGTTTCTAAGCTGAAGGCTAAACCCAATTAAGTTACATCGGTTGATGACCAAAGTTTCCACTTTACTAATCCCAGCACATTTAATGCTCAATCAATCAAAGTCAACTAATACAACAAAAACAACAACAACGCTCACAATACTTTGTGGCAGTAAAATCTATTACCTTCGGACTTGTCCCCATAAGCGTTACGTTAATATTTGAACTTTCCCAGAAAAATAAACTAAGATTTCCAGAATGCACCTTCAAGTTATTCACTTGGTTTTAAGTTATTTCACAAATACGGTTTCCACTGAGTTTAATAATTTAATAGATTTAAATGATTTTATGAATCTTAATTAACAACAAATTCTATCTCCGCAAACGAATGGTTTCTTTAACAAGTCCCTACTCAAATTTTAACGTAATTAATTTTAATTCCTTCAATTTTTATCGTCGTTTGTTATCGTGCAGCATGAAGAAAATTTACATAATTTATTTCCAGTATTATAGAGTGTTTCATGACATCACACTGTAAGTTTACTCTAACACAAGCAATTATTAATACTTGGATAACCCTAACAATTAAGTACAAAACAAAAATCTGCATAAGAAACTCGCCGTAAAATGTAAGCCAATTACTACGTCATATCCCACCATGACATTTTCATAAAGCTTTGCGCACCCCTCAAAAATAAATCAATCACTACTACCAACATTATATTTTGGATACCCTGAAATTGGCTAGCTTCGCTCATTATACTCTATTTTAGTGGTTTCAAATGTACATTCAGACCTCGGTTAAACGAATTAAAATTACCGAATAACCTACACGTTGCTCCCGGATAAAAATTTCAAATAGTTCTCGCACATTTAAAATCTCCTATCTAAAGAATAGAATCTCATTTTCAACATGTAAAGGGCAGCACAAATAGCGCTATCTTCGCGCAGCAAACCTGAATCACCTGGCGGCATCGGACACAAGCGACCCTCCTTGTCAGCTTTCGTTCACGCTTAACTGGTGTTGAAAGAATGAAATCTTCGACTTTGCAAATAGAATTATAAATACAACATTCCTAACACAAACAGATATGCACAGAGATTTACTTTTAAGATGTCATTCAAATTATACACATCGCAAATTAACACTTACGTGGATTCTCTCACACTTTTCCATCTCAAACATTATACAAATATCTTCCTCGGGCTCACGCAGAAATCCCGACATCATTACAGGCTTCCAATCACCTGACTCACAAATCCTACCCGATTGAAACTGTGTAACCACGGATATCTTGCACCACCTCCATCAATTCAAACATAACATTTTTACGTCAGATAAAAACATCTTAACTTGACACAACAAAATACAGGCAATACATTCACGGAAAAGACGATCTACTTTGGACGTGATATCACTTCGTAACCCTCATTATTGACAATTTACAACACGTTACATGGCACTCGTAATAATTTATAAAATTTATCCAAGCGGAAAAAGAAAACAAATAATCCTTCGTCATATTTCTGTCATTCACGAAACAAATGGGTGATCAAACTACGTCATAAATACCATTTACAAATACATATAAGTATGACATCATAAAACATATACCTAAAGGCGGCGAGATGCATTACACCTACCTTAACTGCGCGTCAGCTTCCATTTTTGGCTCACCAGCAACCCTCGGATATTTATTTAGACATTTTAATACTCCCGGGATCACATTTGGTTTCACTCATGTTTCTTTCCTGAAAAATAAAGCCAAAAAATGCCCTTCACTCAGTGTTTTCGCAAATCGCACTCGAATGAATGGATTTGTTGCCCGCACACGAAATAATTTTTTACAGCACTGTATTATATTATAATTTCACCAATACTACTTTGGTGTCTTGACTGTCTTTACATCAGATTAATTCTGTGATGAACAACTACCTCCACTTGGAGTCAAGACCCCGGCCACATCGGCCAATAATCTATGTTTGCTGGACTTAGTCTGTTTCTCGACGATCGATTTACTCAACAATACAACCCTCTCTCGTTAGCTTCAATCATACAATATAGGGTGATTTCAATATGGCGTCCCCTTTTACTTATAGATTCTGTCCCCCCTCTCAGGCATTTTTTCTTGCCGCCAAGAAAATTTGCGTACTTTTTCCGACTTTGTGGAAATGTATTTAAAACAGTTTTTGCTGTAACCAAGTACTTGCTAACCTGCTAGTGACATCGCTCATGATAATTTAAAATTATCTCATACCAAATTAACTGGTTAATTGACCTCAATTGATAGGCACTATATTCTGACGAGTCGGCGTGGGTAAAATCGACACGCGCGTCCTTCATGAAATATCCACGGAATGGCTTAGCAATCTCAAATCTGTCTTCCTAAAGACCAATTGTCTTACAGATACTTAGAGGACAGTCATTACACTACGTTCAGTGCTAATTCCTTTATTTAAATATACTTATTTAACCAAAACGTTTTCTGTATCCATCCACCTTCGACACGTGCGGATGACGTCACATCTCATAGCGTGGGAAAGAAAGCAGCCATCTTCTTGCCTCGTGTCGCCGCTTATCACTTCATATAAGACTGTACACACGCTTAAAGTGTGGTGGCCGTGAGCGACATAAGTTCGGCTGAGGCAGCTACAGTAGCTCAGAGTACAAACACCGAGCGTTCGATCTTAGTTTATTAGAGAGACCCTGTAGTGTAGATAGTATGCAATAATATTCACACATTTCCTATTATAGTCTACTTAGATTTCTGAAAATGTACATTTCCAAATATTGAGAATTTTACTTTTTTAAATGAACATGTCCCTTACCTAGGAGCGTTAATTATTCAATGGAAGCAATTTTGGCTCTCACTTCGGTAATTATTGACAGTGGAATAGTGCGTTGTAGTGAGAAGTACTTTACGTTGATCGGTATTTTGGGGGCTTATATATATCAGTATCGCATCGGTAGATTTATCTGCATGCAAAAGTACCCTTGTGGAGCAAAATTCTGACACCTTGGAGTCTCCGAAAACCGTAAAAGCCGGTTGAGGCGCTGACCTTCTGACCCCAACTTGGCAGGTTCGATCCTGGCTCAGTCTAGTGGTAATTGAAGGGGCTCAAATACGTCAGCCTCGTGTCGGTAGATTTATTGGCGCTTAAAAGAACTCCTGCGGGACTAAATTCCTGCACCTTGGCGTTCCCAAAATCCATAAAAGTAGAGAGTGGGCCGTAAAGAAAAGAACATTATTATTATTATTATTATTATTATTATTATTATTATTATTATTATTATTATTATTATTATTATTATTATTATTATTATTATTATTATTATTATTATTATTATTGAAGCACTTCGGGGAATGGTTGTATATTTACACTAAGATGTAACTAGCACGTATCACTAATATTAACTATGCAGACAAAAGTAATTTCAGCCTAAAGCAAGTTTATAAAACAATTTGCGTATTTGAAAGAGGATTTACTTTAAATATATTTTGTTTATTTAGGGCGCTTATGAAAAGCTGCACATTCAGTATGCAGGCCTTCGCGTACGTAAAGAAACACGAAACCTAAGCAATCTCTGGTACCACATAAAATGGTCATTATATTCTAAGTTTTTATACGATTACAATAAAACAGAAGCAATCAGCAAACAGAAGGTTATTGACAATAAAATACGTAACCTAAGGAATAAACAGAAAATTTCAGTAAACAATAACCGAGAAAAACTCGCTAATTTTCACCCTAGATTAATTAACAGATCAGACATTATATATATCAGTATCGCATCGGTAGATTTATCTGCATGCGAAAGTACCCTTGTGGAGCAAAATTCTGACATCTCGGAGTCTGTATTATTATTGTTGCTGTAGTTTTAAGGTAAAATAGAACTATATGGTCATCTTACCTGTAATCGAGTCCACCGGGCTGAGAGGCTCAGACGGTTGAGGCGCTGACCTTCTGACCCCAACTTGGCAGGTTCGATCCTGGCTCAGTCTAGTGGTAATTGAAGGGGCTCAAATACGTCAGCCTCGTGGCGGTAGATTTATTGGCACGTAAAAGAACTCCTGCGGGACAAATTCCTGCACCTCGGCATCCCCAAAAACCATAAAAGTAGAGAGTGGGCCGTAAAGAAAAGAACATTATTATTATTATTATTATTATTATTATTATTATTATTATTATTATTATTATTATTATTATCATTATTAATGAAGCACTTCGGGGAATGGTTGTATATTTACACTAAGATGTAACTAACACTTATCACTAATAGTAACAAAAATAAATATTTAAGCCTAAAGCAAGTTTATAAAGCAATCCGCGTATTTGAGAGAGGACTAAATTTAAATATATTTTGTTTATTTAGGGCGCTTATGAAAAGCTGCACATTTAGTATACAGGCCTTCGCGTACATAAAGAAACAGGAAACCTAAGCAATTTCTGGTACCACATACAATGGCCATTATACTCCAAGTTTTTATACGATTACAAAAAAACAGAGGCAATCAGCAAACAGAAGGTCATTGACAATAAAATGCGTAAACAAATGAATAAACAGAAAATTTCAGTAAACAATAACCGAGAAAAACTCGCTAATTTTCACCCTAGATTAATTAACAGTTCAGACACTAACTTTCCAAAGAATGAAATAAATCTCCTAGAGAAGGGCCTCAAATAAAAATTGCCAGGAACGACATAACTAAAACAACACAAAACAGCTCATCACTGACGTAGAATTTACTTGCGACAAAATCTACTCTCCACAACTAGAATAAAAAACGTAGCCACCAACGAAGCCTTAAAGATAATCGCACAAGAAAATTCCATCTAACAACCGAATTGTGACACTCAATACTCGATATTAAAAACAGTTAAGAACAAAACTAAACACAACAACAACCTAATCGTCACGAAAGTGGATAAAGGGAAAAAACAGTCATAATGAAGAAAGACGTGTACATAGAAAAAACAATACAATTCATCAACATCAGCGGAATTCAAGAACTACAACGCGACCCTACAAATAAATGTCAAAATGGAATAAAGCAAGCTATCCAGGAAACTGACTTTATTCTCAAGAAACAAGAAAAAGAAAGCCTCACAATCAAAAATACCAATCACTCTACACTAAGAGCCCTCCACAAAATACACAAAAACTCGTGTCCCATTAGATCAATAGTAAATTTTAGAGATGCGCCAAGTTAAAATTTAAGCAAACAATCCAGCCAAATTCTAAAAGAGAAAATCTCACTTAAAGAAGACAGATCAATTAAAAACGGCCTAGAACGAATTAAAAAAATTAACTTAAAATAACAGATTGCTTTACGTTCAACGACAAGATTCATTGTCAAAAATAAAGGGTTAGTCATGGGGTCAACATTGTCAGGTTTAATAGCGACACATCACTAACATGTACACCAACATACAAATAGATGAATCCATTAAAATTATCGCAAAACTTCTTAAAGAAAATACTTCACTACAAGAAACCAAAAAAATTATTGGCCTTCTTAGAACAACGCTACACTAAAATTGCTTTACGTTCAACGACAAGATACATTGTCAAAAATAAAGGGTTAGTCATGGGGTCAACATTGTCAGGTTTAATAGCGAACATTTTTCTGAATAACTCCGGGAACATCTTCTTAACAGACCAGCCTTCGAAAGGAATCATTCATTGGAGCAGATACGTAGATGACGTGATATGCATATATGATAATGACATCACTAATGCACACCAGTTATTAAACGCACTTAATTCTTTACACAAGTCTATCAGGTTCACAATGGAGCCAGAAACTAACAAGGAAAGAAATTATTTACAAATCACAATCAATAGGAATAATGACAACCTGTCTTACGAGATATACAGACAGCCCACTCAGACGTCGCACACTATTGACAAGAGAGTCGAACCACGAATACAAACACAAGATAGCAGGACTAAATACAATGGTACGCAGAGCTATTTCCATATCAATGAGAACAAGGATTTCAATGAAGAGATATAAATCATTAAACATATAGCGAAAGAAAAACAACCACCCTCCGGGCACAGTAGATGAGCTATTCAATAAACGTAAGAAAAATTCCCGGAAAACCACCACACATGACAAGGAAAAATGCGTGGTTCTCAACTACGTTAACAAGAACAAATAAAAAGTAGCCAATATTCTAAAGAATTAAGGTTTAAAAGTAGCCTTTAGAACTAACAACACACTGCAGAGACACATCGGCAAGTGCAACCTAAACAAACAGTACCCTTTCTCAAAGTCAGGAGTCTATGAACTCAAGTGCCACGAATCTATCTGCAATCAAATACAGTAGAGACAATACGCGAAACTTTCGGATTTAGCATTGTTAAAATGGGAGACAATTCGCAAGAGGCGCTCCTAGTGGCGTGACCTGAAAATTCGCGCTAAATTCAAATATCATTGGAAATTTATATATGGAAATGGATAAATAAATTACGTCTGGTAAGAAAGTGTTGCTAAAATATTAACTTCAAAGTTGCTAAAGCAATTCTGGATACATGAACGAAGAATTATTGAACAGGTTATTATTTAAAGACTGAAATTAGACATATAATCAAGATGTGAAATGGACTGCTGTGAAAGGGCTTGATCTTTAATTTATGGATTACTTTTATAGCTTTAGCATACCTGCCTAAACTTTCACGGCTAGATTTGTCTTTTTTCTCATTTAAAAGCATTGTACGTCACATTCGCACACTTGTCAATAAAAATATTGGCACATTCCGTGCACACATGATTCAATGAATTTATATTTAAGAGCTGGATAATTTTCCTTTTAATTTGAAGCCTACTAACAGAAAGAAAATCTATAAATTTAGCCGCAAAAACATTCAAAATTTCCCTATAAACAGTACTTGCCATTATATTAGGGTAAAGCTAATTTGCATCATCATCACATTTCTTAAATCACCCATATTTTCTTCAGTCCTTGACAACGCATTACGGCATTCCAAATCGGGTAACATGGAACACAACCAGCCACAAACATATGAACATGCATTTTCCTGAATTAAATCAAAACCCACAGATCACACCTACAACAGCACATCGGTATTGAAGGTTAACTGCTGCACTAATACAATAAAATATGCATAATATATTTTAAGCCAGTTAAAATACGGGTCGCGCAGGTCAGAAGTTTAGGAAGTAGGCCTTTTATAAAAATTTCTTTGTAACTGGAAATATATATATGCAAACTCAGTATTTACTTACATTTTCTTGTCACGAAGGAAACGGAAGGCCGTGAATCCTTCTGCACTTCGTAGTTATTGCAGCCAAACAAGCACATATCTTTCCACTCGTATTGACAGGAGATATAAAAGAAAGACACACGCTACTATTTACTTATGTCAACTTAATGCAAAGGCATAAATAACCCCATAACTTTCACAAACAAATACACGTGCTCTTTTGGCAGAATCAGTAACTCTCAGGTCACTCCGCTAGACAGAGCTCTAATCGCTGCACGTCGATATCTCGCAGAGTGTCGCGTATTGTCTCTACTGTATTTGCAGCAATGCCACATGTATAGGTCAAACAAAACGTAATTTTCATCCAAGATACAAAGAACACTAAACTCGATCAGATATAATCAGCATTCAGCCTTCGGGAAGCACATATACGACAGTTCACACCATTTCAGAGACATCAACACTGAAGTAAAAATTTCACACGTCGAAAATAAAAGTAAATCTTTGAATATAAAGGAAGCGTGCAATATCGTGTGCATATTATCAAGGCATTCTCGCTCTTCATAATGTATGTGCTGCGGGTCAGTATATCTCCAAAACATATTATCACACAGGAGGTTCTGTCCCGGCATCGACGATATATTCTCTACTTCAATTCCATGCTTTATTTACCTAAATTCATTAACTTGCATTTATCCAGGTTAATAACCTTCTCTCCCCTCTCTCGTGTTGAAAGAACGTTCCACAGAGCTCCATTAACTCATTCCTAATTCCCCCCTCCTCTCCACAGTACAGTATACTAGATTATAACATCCAACAGGAAGGATGCACAAGGTTCCACACGCTCCTCTCGTGCTTCTCCTCCCCTCTCCGCGAGCAGTTTGCTATTCCCAAAACTTTCCATTTGCCTCTCTATGACCACAGTCCTGAAATAGTGTTTGGTAACAACGGCCTTAGCATCGGCAGTCTAGATAAGTACAGAAGTTTCTTCATTATGTTAATAGTCGTAAATTCATTATTTGTCAATATAATTGTTCATATTATTACTAAACTCTCCATCATTGACAAGTTTACGCAACGTAAACAATACTGTAGATATATACCCATGTTTAAAGTGATTTGATATAATCTGAGGATGTTCTTGCAGAACAAAATATGCCTTTCTTCGTATAATAGTATATACGTTTTAATGGTATGTTTATGGTGTTGTAATTTACATTGAAATTGTTGTGTGTTTGACAGACTGGAAAGTTTTTATGTTACATTTAACTCTGTCGACAGTGGAAAGAATGTCATCATTCTTAACAAGAAAAAAAGAATGAAATGGCTCAATTTGAAAAATTGGACGAAATAGTTAGGGAACAAATGGGGTGAGACTAAAGGTCACTCTGTACCCTGAATATAGTGGATGAGTCCGATAAATGAGGCGAGTTTTGAAGTGGACGACAAGGATTGGTCCAAATGTACTGTAACAACGATATGCCTGAAAATGACAGATTCTTAAGCCTTGCAAGCCGAATACCGTCGGGGTCAAATGTGAAAAAGAATTGATCAAACATGGTCGGACAGTAAAGGTGAGAGCAAGTAGCCTAACGAATAAATGGAAGTAAAACCCCATTACTCTTCCAGTATGAGAATACCTCGTTGTAATTACAGACTGACGAAGTAATGAATTCTAATGCTATTGAGTTCAGGAGTTTAGTCTTACTGAGCTGCAGGGGATACTCAGGTCTTAAATGTGAGTCGAAGTTACATTATATGATACTTGACGAATGATGGAATGCCTTTCTTCAATTGACAAAAACGAGATTTTCAGAGTAAGAATGTGTTCCTTTAACAAAATGTTAGGCTCTATATTAATAAACTTCATTTTAAATTCGTTAAACGAAAGCCACCCGTCTAGAAAGCAAAGAATAACGGCCGAGAGAATTAGTCGTGCTGACTACACGACACCTCATAATCTGCAGGCCTTCGGGCTTAGCGGCTGTCGCTAGGTAGGCCATGACCCTTCCAGTCTGTTGCGTAATGGGTTTAAAGAAAAATGAAAGCCAACATTAAGAGTGGAAGAGAGCTTAGCAAGCTCCGAAGAGGCCTGGTGCAGGTCTTCCGAGTAGACGCCGTTTAGGTGACCTGAGCATCTCTGAGGATGGAGCCCTACTTAAGATGAATGCTAATGATGAAGACGGCATACACGTTCAGCCCCCGAGCCATCGGAGTTAACCAATTAACCCGACCCAGCCGGGAATTGAACTCGGGACCCGTGGACCAAAGGCCAGCACGCTAACCATTTAGCCATGGAGCCAGACACTTGAGGGAGAAATGAATGTTTATGATATTTAAGAATTAACAGATCTTCAGACGCTGAGGGAAAAACACCTTTCAATATTGTTACGTACACTTCAGTAAATTAAGTTATTCTCTTACACGGTGTAACTCACGTTAAGAGATTAAACATTTCCTGTTACTGCATGAGCTGAAGATTGAAAGGCGATGAAGGAATAAATCTCAGATACAAAGAATGTACGGCTTCTTTGTGTTCCCACATATTTTAGAAAATTATGTAAGATCAGAGCGTGGGATTAAATAAGCGGCAGAGCCTCAGGGCTGGACGAGGTATTTAAGAGAAAAACAGCAAGTCAAAATTTGATAGATTAATTAATGAAATATAAATATTTAACAATAACAATTCATTAATCATCTGAATAGAATAACATTTAAATAAAATGACGTCAAGATTATCAAGAACAGAATATTCGCCAATATTAATTTGGAGGTTCAGCAACCCGCCTTACAACAAATCAAAATAAGAATGCGAAACTAAAGCTCACAGAGAGATAAAAGGTCTGGTAAGAAGAAAACATTAACATGAAGTGGGCCCTCCTAGTAGAACTGGTATATTCATGTACGGGAAGTGAGGTTCAAGTATCAAATTTTCGGTAGTTTCAACAGGGAATCATGAAACTAGTTCCAGGTCACATGAATCCTAATTGGGATCTGAACCGAAGAAACGAGAGCTAATCTCAGTCTATATTCCTGACCAGAGGAAAATTTAACATCAAACTAGAATAAAGGCCGAAAATATCAAAAGTATAAGGGTTTAATATCAAATGAAATCCCCAAAGAGAGACATGAGAAAATAAATCAATGGGGCAGAAGCGTCCAACAGAATCACGGGATACGTTTTCAGCAATTGAGAGAAGGATGGTTAAACTCCAAAACGGTTAATGAAGGTTCAAATGTTTAAAATGCCACTGTAGTTGCAGTAAAAGAAAGGTGGTGTGAATACCGACGGTAAACCACTGAAACATGCGGTTCAAATCCTAGCACCTACATTTAGGGACGCATGGCAACGATAAATTTGCCCCACTATTTCCTAAATAGCATGCATATTTTCTACATAAGTTTATTTTAAAAACTCTAATGTCTACGTGATTACTACAAATTTTAAAGTCCATAAAAATATTTCTCAACTAAGGGAGGAGTCACGTCGAACGTAGAAGTTCTTACATTTTGAAGTTCGCGTTTCTGTTTCACATGAAGAAGAAACCGAGAAGATGACCACAGAGTCAATGGTTCAGGCTACAGCCGATTGGACACAGTTAGTGCCATCTTAATAATGTATAAAGAGGGGGCACCAAACTCATATCAAATATAGCGTTCGGAAAATCGCTGTTAGATGGCGTGTCTGATCACTCAATATCTGAGGAGTTACTAACGTTGTGACAGCGGTAACACGTTAGAAACTCGGAAATAAAGGCCTAAGGGATTATTTCCGTTGACCACGCGTCACCTTGCAACATGCAGGCTTTTGCGCTGAACAGCAGTCGTCTGGAAAGCCAAAGTCAATAAAGCTGTAGCACCATACAGTGGTTTAAATGTTTAAAAATCTGTATTAAACACCACATGTTCAAATTCGTTGCCGACAATGAACACACGTATAGATTTCTCTTCATATTTCCTACCGATCGACTTGGCCATGTGGTTAGGGGCGCGCAGCTGTGAGGCTGGATCCGGAAGATAGTAGGTTCGAACCCCATTGTCAGTGGCCCTAAATATGGTGGATTCCCATTTTCACACCAGGCCACGGCCACTTCCTTCTCACTCCTAAGCCTTTCCTGTCCCATCGTCGCCATTAGACCTATCTGTGTCGGTGCGACGTAAAGCAACTAGCAAAAAAAAGAATCAGATTTTAAGAAAAGGCTTCATATTTCCGGGAATCATGCAGCACCAATTATGTTTAAATTATGTCTACTGTTTTTAGGCTTTGTGAGACATGGTCCATTTTAGCATACGAATAATCTTTTGGTTTATTATTTAGACTAAGGACATGTTTGTTCTTGGCTCATATTATATTACAAATAAATATAAATGAGTTTAAATCCTCGATTCCTGTAGATTTTTGTACCCAATAACCTCTTTCGTACCTGACAAGTCATGTATTGTGGAGCGGTCGGCTATTTGTTCATGGGCTGCCAATATCTTTCAACTCGCTATCTTGTCCGGGCGCCCACGAATTTCTTCATACGTCTTCTTTTTGTTTCCTTATTGGGAACAATTTTCCTGTGGAGAGCTGACCTACTTTCTCGAATGTAAGAACCATGAAAACTAAAACTACTGCGTCGTATGTACTGCTGGGATTCACATCAATATGGACTTAAGGTAGAATTGATCGTGATAATTGTCAGTATAATTGCAATGAAAATGGCTAGCACTTTATTATTTTACCTTCTACGAGGTATATGTGATAAGTTATTCTTCAGTGTGCAGTTGACTGCGTAATAATAATAATAATAATAATAATAATAATAATAATAATAATAATAATAATAATAATAATAAGCGAATAAGCCCATGAAGACTACGCAAAGTACTTGGAGGCATGCATTTGTCTTCCTTTATGTCCATAATCCTTTTATTCTTTTACTGTGGGCTTCCTTTCTGCCCTCACACCAGGTTTCTCCAGTCTTCTTCTTTGGTCTTTCCTTTTGGTGATTTTGCCATTCGTGAATTTTGTATCTGTCGATTACCCTGTTTAGGACATCTGCTTGTGTAATTCTTGCCTGTTTCAAATCGGTTTTTAATTCGCCAATTCATTTCATTGCGTCTGTTTTAGTTTTACTCGTGTTTTCATAGAATCCGACAATTTCTTTGGTAAGTCTGTCTGGATGAATTCTTTTAATATGTCCATAGAACCTTAGTCTGCGTTTTCTAATGTCAATGTGAATATTTGTGTATTGTTTGATTTCCTGTCTGCCTCTATGTCGGTATTGTCCATCACTGAGTTTTGGGCAAGCGCGGGGAGAAGGGAAACGTGCGGTGGCGAACCAATTGGAGCGTGGAGGGGAGGAGGTGCAGAGGCGTGTCTCCGAGTACGCAGTGTGCCAGCTTAGCATTGGCCAGCAGGTATTCATCGCTGATCGCGCGGAATTTGAAATGTCGCAACTTTCATGCCCCGTAGTTAACGCTCTAATGAATGTTGGCACCCAAAATTGATGCCGACATCATTTTTGCGTGTACCTCCATGTGTTTTTCAAGTTTCATCGCGATCGGCGACTTACCCATTGCCGATGTTCCCTTGTTAGTTTTTGTGCTTGGGTATACTTTTTTGTTATAAATATTTTAGGTTAGTCGATACCCAGTTTCCATCTTTTGGCATCTAATTTCATTGGTTTTTTGTTTCGAGCGAATTTTCCTGAATTGCTTCGACGAGATACTGAAATTTAGATACTCGTTTAATTTTGAAATATTTTGTCTCCATGAATTTTGGTGCTTGTTTTCTGCAGGTCATGTGTTCTGTCTTATCTGAAGATACTTGCAGGCCTACTTTTTCCGCAGCTTCTTTCAGAAGTTCAATCTGATCTTCGGCTGTTGAAATGTCTCGGGTTAATATTGCTACGTTGTCCGCAAATGCTAGGAAATCTATCGCTAATTTCTCCCTGCCTACAGTGATTGTTTGGTGAAATTTTAGGACCAATTTCTGTTTGTGCCATTCTTGTATCATTTTTACAAGGACGCAGTTGAAGAGTAGAGGTGAGAGTTCATCTCCTTGTCTTATTCCCGTTTTGATTTGAAAGGGATCTGATGTTTTCCCAATGAATTTAACCTTGGACTTCGTGTATGTCAGCGACTGTTTTATGATTGCTAGTGTTTTCAAGTCTAAATCTTTTTCCTTTAATATTTGGAAGAGTGGTTTACGATCAACTGAATCATAGGCTTCTTTGAAATCAATTAATGTGCTGACAAAATTTTTGCTACAATTTATCTGATGTCTTAGGATTACCTTTAGATCGAAGATTTGTTCTGGTCACGATCCGCCTGGTCTGAATCCTGCCTGATATTCCCCGATTTGTGGTTCTAGTTGTTGTTATTATTATTAGTACTAATAAGAGTATTTAACATTTAAAATTGGTTATACGCTCCGCGAACTTCCTTTACGAATTTTCGACCCGCCTAGGTGATGATAGTTTGTCCCACAGGATTTCTTTTACATTATTTTACATTTACCAACTCGTAGCTGGTATATATAAGCACCTTCAAATATCTTAGGACTGAGCCGAGATCTAATCCATCACCCTGGGTTTGTGTGTGTGCCGTCTTCGCCATTAGAATTCATCATAAGTAGGACACCATTCTCAGATAACTTACGCGCAGGGTGGCTATTAGGCATCAGCTCGAAAGACCTGAACCAGGCCTCTCTGGAGGCTACACGCATTAAATTGTATTATTATTATTATTATTATTATTATTATTATTATTATTATTATTATTATTATTATTATTATTATTATTATTGTTGTTGTTGTCCAGTTCCTTGGTTGAATGGTTAGCGTAGTCGCCTTCGGCTCATACGGCCGTGGATTCCTTCTTTTTCACAATTGGCTTTACGTTGCGCCGACATAGGTATGCTTAATGGCAATGAAAGGAGAGGAAAGGGCTAGGTGTGGGAGGCAAGCGGTCGGGAGTTTAATGAAGATACAGCCCCAGCATTTTCCTGTTCTGGAAATGGGAAACCACAGAAAAGCCTCTTCAGGGCTGCCGACAGTGGGGTTCGAACCTACTAAGTATTTCCCGAATGCAAGCTCACAGCTGCGCGCCCCTAATCGCCCGGCCAACTCACTCGACCCCGGGTTCAAGTGGCTGGATTTGTGTGATCGTCTTTATACACATAACACAACACACTACCAAACACAATAGAAACACATGCAAAATAAATAAATACACCTCTCCACATAGGGTTGGCATTAGAAAGGGCATCCAGACCATACCATTGTAGGATGTTGTTTGCATGGCGAATTTACGCATTCATACAGTATAATGAGTTTAAAGTTCAGTTTTCCTTACAAATTAACATAGGAAAATTACTTTGATGGACTACATATAGATATCGATGGCTTACTTCTAAAACCTCGTATGTCCCAATGCTCGTCCTATCCATTATATGCCTTAAGACTGGTCACGCCTCCCAGGATCATATTTATATGCAGTCCATCGGAATAATTTTCGTTGTGTTCATTTTCCTGTGCTAATGTGTAAAGGAAAATGGACCTTACCGTACCGTATTGTAGGGATGTTGATTGAAAGCGAAATTACGCACTCCTAGAGAATAATGTATTTAAGGTTAATTTTCCTTTACACACGCCCATAGGAAAATGAGCACAACGAAAATTGTTCTGGTGGGCTGCATATACATATGTGGCTGGGAGGCGTGACCGATCTTAAGGAATATAATAGATAGGAAAAGCACTGGGACATAGGCCTACGAGGTTTTAGAAGTAAGCCGTCGATATGTGGCTGGTAGGCGCGACCGGTCTTAAGGAATGGAATGGGTAGGAACAATACTTTATTGGGACATACGAGGTTTAAACGAAAGCCCTCGACGTGCTACTGCAAAACCTAAGCCGATGTATGTAGCTCCAATACTATTCTCTGTTAGCCAGGTTTCCGGCCGCTGCTCTTGAGTAAAAAACACACAAGGCCGAAATTTTTAACGATAGAAGAAAACTTCGACTATTGCTGCCTGGAATTATTACTACGTAACAAAACGTGTTCGATGTCATCTCTTGCCCGTTTGGTATTTGTTGAAAATATATTGTGTGTAATGCACGTTGAGAATTTACAGAAACATCTAATCTCGAATATAAGGAGAAACTTTGGGTAAGCAGTAGTTAAAGTGAGCACCGAAGGTCATTGTTGTATGTGTTTATCGAACTAAAATTCATATAGAATTCTGCTGTACAAAGGTAATCTAGTGCACTCTCTGTTATCACAGTCAGAAAGATTAGCCTCGTGAGGATCCGGTGCTGCTCATACTTCACGACAAACTAAGGTTACCTTACCGTCCACAAATCATTTCAAATTGACGTGATTTTATGGCAGAAATTATTATCGTTTCGGTATAAACTGTAGTCATCAGCAAACTCGTCTTCTTGTACTCAGTGTTTTATTTAGAATAGAATTTTTGCAGGTACTCACCTCACTATAGTATCGTATGTGCTGTCACCGTCTATTTCACATTTCAAGTGTACAGTTGCGTCTGCTGACCTCATTCTCTTTAAAAGTCACGTACGGACATAAGGGGCTGGATCGAAAGTAGTCATAGGAGGACCAACAATAAATCACTGGCTCTATCAATCTGAAATGGAACTCCTCGTTATCACTCCATTCATTGCAATGAACGACATTTCCCTTCCTGTAGTAGAAAACACAATTGTGTGAATATTATTTAGTAATGTTTCCCGGTCAAAGTATGAAGGCTTTCACGGCCGGTGTCAATGTAATAAAAATCTTCCGGGCTATTATGCCGTGGTCCACTCCCCTCAATTCGTCCAGACGTTTCGACTACTGCTTTGCGTTTGTTGTTTATGTTAATTCAGTCCTTAAAATAGATCATGAAAGCGATTTTACACAATTTGTTAGATGAATTTGAACAGCATATGTTACTATACGAATCTCGGCCCATGTTCAAACCATTCAAATTTTTCTATTAAGTATCAGCCGGCAAGTTGGAATCTTGGTCTCCGTAAGTCGTCAACATACATAAAAGCGAGTTGAAGTGGAACGTCTCCTAGAATAAGTGTTTTCAATGATTTTTGAAATGATGTTATTGATTTCGAAACTAATTCAGTGTACTCAGATTATTTCGGGAGACGTTATCGATGGCCTAATTAGAAAAGCTCGAATCTCCCAATGTTCTTCCTATCCATTATTTCCCTTAAGACTGCTCATGCCTCACAGCCACATAGGGATATGTAGTCCATCAGAACAATTTTCGTTGTGTTCATTTTCCTATGCTGGTGTGTAAAGGAAAATGAACCTTAAATACATAATATCGTCGTTGCCGGGACAAAACCTCCTATGTGATAATATTTTTGGAGATATACTGACCCGCAGCACATACATTATGAAGAGCAAGAATGCCTTGACGATATTCACACAATATTGCACCTTAGATGACAGAACCTTACCGGCCAAAGTTCTAAGCTTAAATATTTCACATAGGAGGTTTTGTCCCTGCAGCGACGATATGCACTGTAGGATTGCGTAAATACGTCATTCAAACATACATTCCTATAGTGAGATATGGCAGGGTTCATTTTCCTTTACACGTCGGCATAGGAAAATGCACCCAACGAAAATTGATCTGATGGAATGGTCATGCCTCATGACGGCTAGTTTTAAGGAAAATAATTGATAGGAAGAGCACTGGGATTTACGAGATTTTCTAGTTAGGCCACCGGGCTGAGTAAACCAGACGGTTAGGGTACTGGCCTTCTGACCCCAACTCGGCAGGTTCGAACCTGGCTCCGTCCGGTGGTATTCGAACGTGCTAAAATACGTCAGCCTCGTTTCGGTAGATTTACTGGCACATAAAAGAACTCCAGCGGGACTAAATTCCGGCAGAATTATTATTACTAATTAGGCTATCGTTATGTTGTACCGGTCAGCACCTTTGCCCCGATAATCTGAAGTAAAAATAAGTTCTTCCCTCCATGGCCTACCGCTCCGTACTGGCTCAACACAACTGCATTTTGTACACTTCCACACATATTTCTATTTTCATGTAGTATAATGAGGGGCAAAGGATATTTTATGATAAACCCCAAGTCACACGCACACAAACACACACATACAACGTGCACATGCTGAAATATCACTTTTCAATTTTCACAGTTATGGCTATGCACGGTGGCAAGACTGTCAGGACATTTGGTCGGACCTCCAACAAGTAGGAGCCACTTTACATTTCCAAGTGGCTCAACCAATGTTTTGCGATTCCAGTACTTGCACCACTTTAGGTAGCACTCAGTGTTCACAAGAAAAATATTTAGTTTACGGACAGTCATTTGGCCACCTAAACTGATTTATATTACCTCTCATTGCGCAGAAAAATTGCTGGCTGGACAATTAACAGTCCCGCGGAACTCGCGGTTTTACTCTTTCACTTGGTGTGTGGCTATTTTCGAAATCCTCTTTCGTCAACGCTCATACATCTCCGTCTCTCAGTGAACGTCGCCTGCCCGGACGTTGTTCTATTTCCATTGTACTTTCACCTTTCCACTTCAAAATCATGCCCTCGAAAGTCCAGCAGGCAACTTGAGAAGAATGAATTGAAATGTCCTTGACAAATCTATCACTGCTGCGGCATGAAAAAATGAAATGGCGTATGGCTTTTAGTGCCGGGAGTGTCCGAGGACAAGTTCGGCTCGCCAGATGCAGGTCTTTTAATTTGACTACCGTAGGCGACCTGCGCGTCGTGATGAGGATGAAATGATGATGAAGATGACACATACACCCAGTCCTCGTGCCAGTGAAATTAACCAATTATGGTCAAAATTCCCGACCCTGCCGGGAATCGAACCCGGCACCCCTGCGGCCAAAGACCAACAATCTAACCATTTAGCCATTGAGCCGTACACTCCTGTGGCAACCAAAAACTATTACACACTCGAAGTCACCGAGTTCTCGTAGTCCACTCGTTCTCATGAAACTTCTTATTGGAGAACAAAACACATTTCTCAGCATTTTCTATAGCAGTAATGGGGTCGTATTGGCACTAAAGCTCAGAGAAGTGTCTGGATACATCAAATCTGATATTGTACACGAGTTATACCGTAACGAACCACTTCAGTGCGTGGAAAATGGTAGTTTCTCTCTCCTTTATACTTTCCGGACCCACGTGAGAACAAGAAAAAAGAAGACACGTCTTCTCGCCGTTACTGTACGTGCTTGCCGCGACTCCTCTTTCCGGGATCGGAAATGCCGAGCCACCAAAGTTCAAATCGATCTCCAACTAACGGTCGAGATGAATTGAATTAGCCGAGAGGAGCCTGTAGAGGTATAATGGAAATGTTTCTTCATTGTGCACTTACAGTTTTGTAAAATATTTCAGCGTTAGTACTTGCCAGTTCAACGTGAAAAGTAAATTGCAATGTTAACAGATTACATCTTCTAAACGTACATCACTACGCTCAAAGTTTCCATTCTCTCTTAGGACGTAGATTACATCTCCAACTCTTCTATGGACAAATAATTGCTTAGTCCTTCCATTGTCACTTCCAATCTATATTTTAGCATACCGGACAAAAACAAATCCCATGGCACAAGAGCCCCGAAATGCCATAAGCCTACCAAGCGACAGCTGCACAACCCAAAAACGTGCAGATCACGTTGTGTCGTGCGGTCGGCACGACTAATCCTCTTGGCCATTACTCCTGGCTTTCTGAACCGGGGCTGCTATCTCAAGGTCAGATAACTCCTAAATTGTAATTACGTAGGCTGCGTGAATCTGAATACAGCCCTCAGATCCGGGTAAAACTCCCTGTCCTGACCGGTAATCGAACCCGGGGTTCCTGGTCGGCCTCTATTTTAGAATAACCACTGGTAAATACGTCAAATGTCAATGGTATGTGACATATTCATACATAATTATTAATATTTCAAATGTCATATTTGCACATAAATGTGTGGTCGGTAACGTCCTGTTGCACATACTACCGTATGGGCCATGGGGACGATTCTTGATCAACTAGATACGTATTGCTTCCATTTCCAAGAACAATTAGCCCAATTTCCATTTTGTCAACACATCACGTTCGTCCATTGCCTTTCTCATCCACTCCTAAATTTTCCCACACATTTCTTCATCCAATATAAATATTTTATTCGAAGTTTTCCACTGTTTAATTTTGAGTATGTTAGTAAGTTAATTATGTGACAGATTTCTGTCATTTTAAGCATGTGTATGCGAGTGAATGATTTCATTAGTCGCGGAGAGTGCGTTCTGAATTTCAGTTTTTCCACATCTCCAATACCTTATGTCCCCATTTTCACTTTTAAAGTCAGCATGGATTAATATAGTTTTGGCACATTGAGAGGCTCCTGCTGTAGCCGTATATTTAATCAAAGGACTATTTGTTGTGGTGAAAAGGTTGATCATTAACAATTTTTTTTTAATTTATAATATACTAGACATTCACCGTGGACCAATAAATGATATTCATAACGTGTAATCTCCATACAAACCATGAAAATGAATGTTGTTGTTCATGTTTCTATTATACGAATAAAGGGAATCGGGCAGTTCAGAACAGGAGACAAATGGGTAAATTTTAAGTAGACGAAATGTGTGAACCTATTGTCAGTGGAGGAAAAAAATTGGCAAAACGTTGTTTCCTGCACAAGCTCACATGGACAAAATACTACTACGGATGAATTTCACGTGGATTGAATGAAGTTGACATAATATCGGCGACATACAAAAAGTAACACGAAATGTCCCTGAGGCATTACTTCAGGTCATGACATTTCTCTGTAAAGGGCCGAATTCCGACAGAAATATATTGAGGACTAAGGATGTTGTATACTTTGTGTTAAATACTTATTATGGCTTCACCTCTCTATTCTTAAATATAAGTGATCTAGTAGAAATTCTATGAAAATTTAAGTCATCAAAGAACAATAACATGCAGATTCTTGAGACTGAATTTATACTATAGTATTTAATTGAATAATTTGTATTTATGATCAGAATGGTTCACACGGTTGAACATTTAGTACAATGTCACCAACCACTACTGTTTTACGTATATAGAGTAAAGCAATACCTACCGGTAGTTCAGGTCTCTAAAGCACAATCTACATATATATATAATAGCATGTCCTGCCTGCCTGCCTGCCTGACTGACTGACTGACTGACTGACTGACTGACTGACTGACTGACTGACTGACTGACTGACTGACTGACTCATCATCGCCGAGCAAAAACTACTGGATATGAAGAAATGAAATTTTGAGGATACATTTATAATAGAGCATAGGTGCTCACTGAGGGAGGAGTTTTTGATATTCCTTTGCTAAGGGGGTGAAAGGGAGGGGGTGAATTGTTTAAATGAGCGTATCTATATCTCAAAACATAAACATTGTTACAGATGTAATAAGTGGAATTTAGAATATCATTTAAAAATAAAGAAACCCGTATGTAGCGTAGGGATATGGCGGCCCCATCGCCCAGTGGAAAACAACTGCAATCAGCCACCCGGGCATTGGCGGGAAGACCATAGCTTGTTGGGTTTGGAGAAAATCCCAGTCCGAAACCAAGACCGTGAACATCTTCGGTAAACAATGGCCCAAAGCGTAGCGCCTGGCAAGAGTGGGGTGGACAGGGCTCCTTAGCTGTAGTGAAGGGGTGAAAACCCCGAATAATAAGCCTCCCAAGCTAACAGCTTGGGTAGTAGCTTGGACGGTGGCTCTCCACTGTCCCACGAAGAATGATCTTCCGCTGAGCATGGAGGAAAATTTCGCTGAATGCGCTACCCCAGGTGGTAAACAATCCACAGTCGCCCATCGTGACGTTGGCGGACCTTCGTATTCTGGGGAGTCCGCACCGACATGCTTTAAGGATGATCTGGAGCATCCTGAAATCACCGGAGGTAAACTCAGATCAAGACGGCAGGAGTTTCTTCGCAACATTTAAAGCAAACTCACTGCTAAAAGTGGGTAAACTGAAACATCTGACTGATTCACTAACACAACAAAACATAGTACTGACAGCAGTACAAGAAACCAGACTTACGGACGAGCATTCCTTCACAGAATACTCAAAGGAAACGTTGGTCAGCGGGTAATGAAGAACGTACCTCACTTAGGTACAGGATTTTTAATCAATCACAGGATACTGAATTCAGTCATCGACTTTACCTCCCCGAGCAGTCGTGTATTCATCCTCTCTCTCAAATGTGCTAATTAGGGCTACAGTGTGACAATGAACATGCCCCAACCAACCAGGATAACAGACGCCATCCAGACAGAACGGACAAATTCTGGGAAGACTTAGATGGCATTCTCCCTAAACTTACCGAGAGGCACACCGTCATACTGCTTGGTGACTTTAATGCCTAATTGGGAAGAGAGAGAAAATGCAGATGCATAGTGGGCAATTATCCAGCGCATAAGCGAACCAACCGCAACGGAGAACGCTTGGTGGATCTGTGTAGGACTTTTGAGTTGGTCATGAAGTTAACAGCCTTCAAACACCTGCCAAGTAAGCAGAAGACTTGGATTTCACCTAATACCAACCTGAATGAAATCCAGGTAGATCATGTGGCCATTTCACGAAAATCTCAAAAGGAAATACGAAACGTGAAGGTACTAAGAAGCGCCAATCTGGACTCAGACCACTACCTCTCTAAGGTCAAAATGAGACTCCAGCCTAGAAACACTAGATTACACAGGACCTCTAAGATGGTAAGATTTGACGTAAAGCGACCTAAGAACAGTCAAGAAGTAAGTCAGAGACTGAACAATACAGATCTCAACAGCTGGGACCAACTGAAGGAGACCCTTGCCAAGGCGGCCAATGAACTTTCCCCCTCACTAGAAGAAGGAAGCATCTGTGGTGGACTGAATACTGTGATAATGCAATAGCCCAAAGACAATCAGCCTGGGTGAAGTGGAATTCTAAAAATACAAGAAAAATTTGGAGAAATTTTTGAAACAAAGAAAGCCTACAGCCAAGATAATTCGAGGAACCAAACGGACCTTCACTCAAAGCCAACAAACCGAAATCGAAGAGAGCTTTGCTAAGAAGAACTCCAGAGATTTCTACAGAATCTTCAGCAGACACTCAGAAAATACACTCAGCAAAGCCTCCACTTCAGAGACCCAAAAGGCAAACTGTCTTTTAAGGAAAAGGAAAACTGCCACGTTTTAGCTCAGTACTTTAAACATCTACTAAACTTTGATCCACCCAGCAAAGACGTCGAATACAAACAATCCACACCAAACCAGGACTCGCTGCCTCCTTCATTGGCAGAAGTTGACCAAATCATTCAACTTCTTAAGAATAATAAGGCAGCTGGAGAAGACTAACGTTGCTGAAGTGTGGAAATGTGCTGGAAGGAATGCCGTGAGCAAGCTCACCGAGATCATCCAGGACATCTGGGAAACAGAGAAATTACCACCTGATTGGAAATCGGCTCCGATCCATCTGCTTCACAAAAAGGGAGATTTTGCTGATCTAAACAACTACCGAGGAATTTCCTTCGCCCCGGTGACATACAAGGTTCTCTCCAAGGCGTTACTAACAAGGACAGAAAACTAGCTGGATAGTCAACTGGGAGAGTATGAGGGAGGCTTCAGGAAAACCCGATCCTGTGCTGAACAGATCCTCAACCTTAAAACTGTACCTGCATACTGCCAGATGAGAAACCGCAAAGTGGTCGTCAGCTTTGTCGATTTTAGGAAGGCCTACGATTCCGTTGGTAGAGAAACGCTTAACAAAGTACCCAGGAACTAGGGCTAGACAACAAAACCCTCAGACTCATCCTAGAAACATTGACCAACACCCATTCCAAGGTTACATTTAGAGGCGAGATCTCAGAAGGCTTCGAAATAAAAACTGGAGTGAGACACGTGGATGGACTTTCCCCACTTTTCTTCAACTGTGTCCTTGCAAAGGTTGTGAGAGAATGGCGCAAGGAACTGATCAAGTTAGGTGTTCAGAGTGGTGTTTACTTGGGCCATAAGAACGAAGGACAGGTTGTAGATTGCCTGGCCTTTCCAGATGACGTGGCACTGAATGTTGATTCTCTTGAAATGGCAACAGTGTAGGTAAATTGCCTCAGGAAACAGGCTGCCAAATTGGGTCTTCAAGTATCGCTGGAGAAAACAAAATTATTCACCAACATCAAAGAAGATAACATCAAATGGACTGAGAAATTGAAATATTTCGGCGAATGGATTGAACCTAACTTATCAGAAAGAGCATCATTATCCATGAGAGACAACACGTTGGAAGTAGCCTATCGACTGACTAAGAACACTTAGAACGAGAAATTCCTGTCACGCAACCTTTAACTAAAACATTACACATCAGTCATACGACCAGAAGTCCTGTATGCCATGGACTGTCTTCCCTTGAACCGAAGAGGTCTGGTAGAGAAATTGGAAGTCAGAGAGAGGAGAATCCTCAGGAAGATCCTAGGCCCGGTAAAGGAAGCTGAAGAATTACGAAGGCGACATAACTCTGACCTCTACGAACATATCGTGAGTCTTTCTGACTGTGCAAGGAAAAGAAGGGTACCTTTCTATGGCCATATTGCAAGATTGCCTCTAAACCGACTGACCAACCGTCTGTTCACCTTCTGGCAAAACAAGAAGGTTCATACTGCTTGGTTGAAGAGACCGAGAAGGATATTAAAGAACCTGGAGTAACAGATCCCCAAAACAGACAGTCTGTGAGACGCACCTGGAAGGAAGTCCGTGGATTTCAGGAAAGACCCCGAAGGAATGGTACGCCCTGGACAGAAGGGAGAAAGGAGTTACACCAGCAGAAAATGCTGCAATATTGGACAAAGGTCAAAGCCCAACAGTTCAACAAGTGTGGTCCAAAGTAGGCCCATTCGAAAGGAGAAGAAGAAGAAGAAGATAGAAACATGCATTTCTTTGTTTTCAAAAATCCCCCTAATGAGGGTAAAAAAAGAAAAACCGTTTGAACACCTTTTATGAGGATAATTATATCTTTAAAAAACTGAAGATGTTACAGACATGAAAGTAGGTGTGTGGAATCTCCTTTGAAAATAAAGAAACACGCATTTTTGGTTTTTTGTAAAATCCAATTAGTGTAGGGTGAACAGGAGTGACAAAGGAGGTGAGTTTTTAAGATTACTACTGTGTATCTAAGTAACGTGGTGGTGGGGGGGGGGGTTAAAAAGGACTGTAAAAGTGGTTGAATTTTTTTATGTTGATACTTATATCTCGAAAATTGATGATATTACAGACATGAAAATTGGTATTTGGAATCTCCTTTATAATAAAGAAACACGTATATTTTGTTTTCTGAAAATCCACTTAAGGGGGTAGGGTGGGTGAAGAGAAGTGGACTTAGTTCAATTCTTTTATGGGGATAATTATACATCAAATACTGAAAATGTTGCAGACGTGAAAATTGGTATTTGGTATCTCCTTTAAAAAAAGGAAACAGTATTTTTTTGTTTTCGGAAAAATCCTGTAATGGGGGTGAAAATATGTGAGAAACGGAATACCTTTTTTGAGGATACTTATATCTCAAAAACTGAATATGTTACAGCCATGAAAAGTTTTATTTGGAATCTCCTTTAAAAATAAAGAAACTCTTATTTTTTGTTGTTTTTGGAAAACCTACTTAAGGAAGGGTGGATCGAACAGGACTAACAATGGAAGTGAATTTTTAAAATGAGCATATCTCAAAATCGGAACATGTTACAGACGTAAAAAATGGATACTTTTAATCTCTTTTAAATATAAAGTAACACATAAGTTATATCTTTATTTGATTTCGTAAAAATCACTTGGGGAAGTGGGGTAAAAAGGACTGAAAGATGGGTTGAAATATTTTCATTAGGATACTGCTATCTCAAAATCTGAAGATATTACAGACGTGAAAACTAGTATTTGGAATCTCCCTTAAAAATGAAGAAACAGTTTTTTCTTGTCTTCGTAAAACCCACTTAACGATGGTGCAAAAAGGACTGAAAAAGGGTTAATTTTTTTTTATGGGGATACTTACCTGTATATCTCAAAAACTGAAGATGTTGCAAACATGAAAATTTGTATTTGAAATCTTCTTTAAAAATAAAGACACATGCATTCTTTTGTTTTTCGGAAAATCCAATTAAGGGTGGGTAAATGAATTGAAAAATGAGGTTAATTATTTGTATGAGGATACTTATATCGCAAAAACGAAGGACATTACGGACGTGAAAATGGGTATTTGGAATCTCGTTTAAAAATAAAGAAATACGCATTTTTTGTTTCAGAGGGAGGGAATCAACTTAGTTTGTTGTTTCTTTGTTTTTTTGTTTGTTTGTTTGTTTGTTTGTTTGTTTGTTTGTTTGTTTGTTTGTTTGTTTGTTTGTTTGTTTGTTTGTTTGTTTGTTTGTTTAAAGGGGCCTAACAGCTAGATCATCGGTCAGGAAACAACTTAAGGGGGTGTAATAAGAGTTGAATTCTTTTTTATGATGATACAAATTAAAAGTGGGCTTAAAACATTACACCGCTAGGGGGTTTTTATTGTCGGATGAGGAATGATGAAAAAAATATACGTTTATATGAAACCGTTTGAATTACGAAGTTGAAATGTCTAATTATATTATAGGTGTTAAATAACGCAAGGTCTGGAACTTATTTAACCCCTCGATGAGTTGAATGGCAGTTATGATCCGAAAACAAATATATTCATTCCTTCCCCCGAAACGATTTAACATACGAAGACAAAATTCCAAATAGCGGTATATATTTTAAATCCTAGGTGTGATATAGGAAATATTTTTAAACGTTCCGCGGCTAAAGTGTCAAATGAGTTTAGCTCCGTAAACTAAATTTTTCATCCCTCCAAAGCCGTTGGGCGTACGAAGTTGTAATTTTACGAGAAGGGTCTTCTTTTATGTTCTAGTTTCAAAATACCGTATACTTCAAAACATTTCTCCCGTAAGATGTTTATATGGTAGTTGTCTTTCAAGAACACAATATCCATTCTTCCGAAACCGTTCCAGGCACGAACATACCTTTTTTTATAAAGAGTGGTCTTCTATATCCTAAATATTAATAAATATTTCAAAACATTCACACCTTTAAAATAAGTATTCATTCCTCCATTACTGTTCGACGTACAATATCAAAATTTCACGGGTTGGTCGCTTAAACGTCCTGGGTGTTAAATCAGATATGGTTTAAATCATTCAAATTCTTCCGTACGAGGGCCAAGTGATTGGTAGATTATAAAATAAATAATTATTCCCCCAAAACCGTTTGACGTACCAATTGAGGACGTATTTTACAGACTCAGCTGACAGTGGACTCTTCAAAACGTAAAATTTTGAATAATAACTTTAATTTTAAATCCATAACGAAGCACGGATATCTTGGTAGTATCAATGTATTGTCAAGGATATCTTCTAGACAATCTAATTCACAACGAACACAACAAAGTATTTGCGCATAAATAAGTTAATTATTTTTTAAGAATATAGTACTGAGAGGTCAGTTTTCATACCCCTTAGAGTGCTCAGGTGAAGTAGCTCACGTTTGCAGTGCATTAGTGCGAAAATAATGGGAAGTTATATGGAACATATTTATCGGACAATTAAATTAATATTTTGTCTCTGTACAGGAACTCTGGCAGCCGATTTGCAAGGTCACTGGTTTGCAACAGATATCAACGCTAGTGCGATATTTGAATGACTATACCATTCTTGAGATTCGAATTTTATTCCTCATAGCCATGCTTACGATATCAACAGTCACGTAAAACCAGAAGTTTCCACATTTTCATGTCTGAATAGTTATGACACTTGGAGATAATACTGTATATTCTAATCGTCTTTTAATTACTCCAACTACAACGGGATATGCGGTCGTTAACATACGAGCGTCCAAGGATTAGTCATTCACGAGTACCAATTCCCAAATTTCAATTTTTTGATACAATTTTCATTATTACATGTTATAAACTACAATTTTCCTGTTTGTCCAACCCGTGTCCCGTTTCCGTATAGGGACGGGTATGAGATGAGATGAATCTGACGTGGCGGGTCAGAGGAGTTAATGAAATGAAATGAATGGCGTGATATTATGATAGTAGGATGAGAGAGGTTGAAACCCGGTGTCGACACATAGCTTGCTCCTGTCGAATAGCACCAAGGGGTCTGCTCAAGGCTTAAGGTCCCAACCCGACGGACGAATCATCATCAACAGCATCATATACCCTCGTTCCACATGAGCACTGCGGAGAGGTTTGGAATTTAATCCCGGCTTTTGGCACGCAATCTAGTGATTATAAACTGTTTCCCACCTCCTACCCTAACTTGCCGTCCAACATTCTGATAGTGACTTTTTTTCGACCCACGGGACTCGAACCGACTAACCACTGTGTCAGACCTTTTAGACTTCAACGTCTTAACGAACAAGGTCACCAGGCGGACTCTTCTTCGAGACCTTCTATATTCAAAATTATTAACATATTTTCCTTTGTTTGTGCATCTTTAAAATCGACTTAATTTATATTTATGTTTTTCAAATATGTTGTAATTAAACAAAATATCGTACTTATGTCTCCTTCTTACCTTCAATGTTTCCTGGCTTCTCACTGCCCTTCCTGCTCATTCCATCAGTTTCTTCTACCCTTTCCTTCACAAGTTCCTAATTTCCTTCCACATTGCTTATTTTCCCTCCATTTCTTCCTGCATTTCCTTCCTCCATGTCTCACCTTCTGAACTTCATTCTAACATTGTATTCTTTTCCTTTCTTCCTTCCCTCCTCCTTATGTCAAATTCCCTTCTACTATATACACACATAATTGGATTAAAGTTGAAAACTCACAAGAAACAAACATTTAATCCCAACTTCCTTTCATTGGACATGGCGGAAATTTCGTGGCAACGGGGATTGTTATAAATGTGTAATGGTGTTTCCAGGGAAGTCTGCGCCAGTTTCGAAACATATTGTTGTCTGCGGGTATATATCTTCACGAGGCTCTTTCAGAGCAGAATGTGACGGTGGCACCATGAAATGTTAATACGGAAATAATCGATACTACTGCCGTCACAGCAGTTCGCAGTGGTGGAGTCGAGTAGCGGTCGCAAGAAGGTACAGAGCTCAGCTCGAAGATAAAACGAAAATGCATCCGTAACGCGGAACCTTCCTCACGCCATTCAAGAGCAGAAGGTGTATCATGAAAACTTTAGCCTTCAGTTTAATTAACGGAAATGCCAGGCATGAGGTAATACTTCCAAGTCAGGTGCAGAGAGTTCACCCTTCCAATAATATGATACAGTAATAATGATAATGATAATAATAATAATAATAATAATAATAATAATAATAATAATAATAATAATAATAATAATAATAATAATAATAATAGTAATAATAATAATAATAATAATAATAATAGGGGATTAATGCTGCTCCTCAGATATCAGAAACCATTGAACTTAGAAGGGGTGTATTTTAGGGATTTCCTCCGCCTGTAATCATTTAAATTTATCTAGTGATTTCATTATTATAGAAATGACTGTAAGACGCTGGGTAACGTTGTCCGCCTCTGAATCTACCTCTCGTAGGAGTGCAGATGAAATGGTCCAGGTGACCACCTGGTCACACTAGATGGTTTTTTGCTATGGGCTTTACGTCGCACCGACACAGATAGGTCTTATGGCGACGATGGGATAGGAAAGGCCTAGGAGTTGGAAGGAAGCGGCCGTGGCCTTAAGTAAGGTACAGCCCCAGCATTTGCCTGGTGTGAAAATGGGAAACCACGGAAAACCATTTTCAGGGCTGCCGATAGTGGGATTCGAACCTATCTCCCGGATGCAAGCGCACAGCCGCGCGCCTCTACACGCACGGCCAACTCGCCCGGTCACACTAGATGGACATGCCCCTGAAAACCGAGTATTGGCGGTATAACTATAATATTTGGAACTGAAGAAATGCTTTTCAAAGCCTGTCTTGAGGCTTCAAGGTGCCAACCCCACCACTAGACTTCGCTAGCCCCCAACTGCGACGACTAAAATTGCTTTCAAGTCCCAAAACGATAGTGTATAGCCGGACGGATTATGCAGATGACGAACTACGCATGTCTCAGATAAAGAACAGTAAATGGAAGAACAGAATATAGTACGATAAGGAACCTGGAATGTCCAAGGTATATCCTATTAAGACGAGCAGCTGGATGGCAACCTTGCCAATAATGGTGTTCCAATAGCAGCAATAACAGAAACCAAAAGAAAGTTTAAAGGATCCAAGGAAATAGTGAAGGATGTACGTTTCTACAGTGGAGTAGACGAAAATGTGTACGAACCAAATCGGGAACGATGTTGTGATGGTACATATCACATCCCTACGCTTTATTTATTACAGCATTTTATTGTTGTTGTTATTATTATTATTATTATTATTTTTATTATTATTATTATTATTATTATTATTATTATTATTATTATTATTATTGTCCGCCTCTGTGGTGTAATGGTTAGTGTGATTGGCTGCCACCTCCGTACTCCCAGGTTCGATTCCTGGTTCTGCCAGTGGTACGAGGACTGGAACAGGGTCCACTCACCATCGGGAGATCAGCTGAGTAGAGGGGGTTTCGATTTTCACTTCAGCCATCCTCGAAGTAATTTTCCCTGGTTTCCCACTCCTCCTCCAGGCAAATGCCGGGATGGTACCTAACTTAAGGCCACGGCCGCTTCCTTCCTCTTGCTTGCCTATCCCTTCCGATCTTCCCTTCCCCCGACAAGGATCCTGTTCAGCATAGCAGGTGAGGCCGCCAGTGCGAGATACTCGTCCGCCTTTTCAGTTGTATCCTCCCGACCCAAAATCTCACGCTCCAGGACACTGCTCTTGAGGTGGTAGAGGTGGGATCTCTAGCTGAGTCCGAGGGAAAAAAACAACACTGGAGGGTAAACGTATTAAGAAATAAAGATTATTATTATTATTATTATTATTATTATTATTATTATCATTATTATTATTTATATTATTATTATTATTGCGTATTAAGTAAAGAATATTTGAAGGTGAAAGGTCTAAATATTAGGTAGCAGTGATTTGTTTTGTAAAGGCAGTTCGGAAACACACAGCTATTTCCAGGCTTGGAATGACAACAAGGAACATTTTTTGAGTCATGCGGAGAATCCATCCTGAGACATAGACAGCCAGACATCAGACATTGGGCGTGGTTGAGTCACAGACACGTGTACAAATGTTACCATGGCACTGGATATACATCGCACATGACTGGACATACGGGCCGGCAGGAACTCGGATTTACGTGACGGAGTGGGGGAGAACGTAACATAGCAACGATCACGCTGAGACTACTACGATGACTCTGGAATATGACGGTGGACATTAACGAGTGTACGATTGATTATGGACGAACGGAGCAGTGTTGTTTGCTTGTTAATACTTATACAAATCTTGTGCTAAGGTACTGATCTTGATATTCATAAGTTATGGCAACTGTTGTTAATCTATGCTCCCGTTTCAAGGCACAGACCAACAGCGTGTGTTTGTGGAAGCGAAAGGGTCTCTAGAGCCAAGTGTTGTTATCAGTGAAAAGGAGGTGGAGTATTAAAGTGATATACCATCTGTGGATGGTGATAGCCGGAAATTTGTGTCAATACACAGAGATTGTGAAGGGAATTGATATATATATATTGTAGCTATTGGTCATCGGGCTCATTACAAGTGGTAGTTGAGGCCCTGCAGTCGTGTTCCCGCCGCTTTTCCTTTTTTTCTAGCATTGTTGAATGCAGTGGCGGTGGGCCCTTAGGGGCACAAGGGCACGTGCCCTGTCAAGTTTTTGCACTCAGAATTTCAGGAAATAATTTATAATTTAGTTGGGCTACAGCCGAACAACAGAATTATTTCTACAAATATTATCACGTCGAAATGTTATATTCTTAACTGGATTACGGATTTTGGTAGGTATTTAAACCCACCATGTCTTTAAGCACGAAGAGAGAATACCTTTTGTATTTAAAGAGACAAGCTGTTGCTGTTAGTGCGACAATAATAACTGCAGGAGTCTTGCGAAGCGAGTGGCAGGCGAAATGTGCAGCTCTGGGCACTAGACCGTCTTGTGCTCAAACGACGCGCCTGCGCATTAGAACACAGTATTCGAAGATGGTGAAAGTCCATGACAGCTATGGGCTTGTGCGGGTGAGCGGCCGACGGGGAGTACTTCTCGTTGGGCACTCAGATCCTTGAGGCCTTCTGCAGCGCATGCGCATAGAGCAAATAACAGATCACGAGAAATATCCGCGCTTTACAAACATCAGTGTAGCCAATTCACCAATTCTGTAACTAAAGTAAATCCAATAATATTTTAGTCTTGTTTATTTAAAAATGCGTTCATATCGCTCATGCAGGGATTCAGTTGTTTTCAGATGTTTTCTTTATTAAAATAAGTTATCTTAAATGAGGTTGCCGTGTTTCTAATAGACCATTTAGCATCTGCCAACCTTATTCGGGTATCAATTTTTGGAGAATTTTGTACTCTCTTTCCGGGAAAAAAATTCGTGTCAACCGTAAACAAGTACCCGAAAGTGAACAAAGCCAGGCTCAGGACCGAACTTGAAGTGTTATATTCCAGGGTAGACGTGCATGCGGCAGATGGTGCTGCGGCGCTTTTGCAACTTTTCCTGCGCAACAATATGCAAGACACTTTCAATGAATGCGTTAGGTTACTGAGCATCATTGTTACAAATCCGATGTCGACAGTGGAAAGTAAAAAGTTTTTCTCTACTCTAAATCGAATAAAGACCTTCTTGAGGAATACGATGAGCCAAGACAGACTAACGGCCCTGGCGATGCTTTCAATTGAAAGTAAAATGGTACGTTCGATTCCCGACTTCAACCAGCGAGTTATCGAAGTATTTGCTCAAGCAAAGGATCGAAGAATAGACTTAATCTAAAAATGAGAAGGTTAGTATATTCATTATTACTTGACTTGTAGGGGAACAGCTTATAAACGAAATGTGGATCAGCTTATCCCTTGCCATTTAGCTCAGTGAAATAACACTTGACCGGAAATGGAGAGGTCACGGGTTCGTGTCCCGTTTCCTTTGACCCCACATTTCACTGTCTTTTTCCTTGGTGTTAATATCTAACTGGCACCAACTGTAAACGGGATAAGCTGATTTACAAGTCAGTTGTTAGTGTATTTATTCACATGCGCATTATTGTTATATTTTGCAACCGATACCTTAAATATCTACTTGACTGTCCATATTATTTTATAAGTTGTGCCCCGCCGGATAATTTGGCCACGGGCCGCCACTGGTTGAATGTATATGGGGAGTCTTCCAGCAGTTGTAAGTATTTATTGAGTTTGTTGCTCTCTTATATATATTGTGTGGTGAGAGAGTGCTTATGTACAGATAACAGTTAGATCTGAATATAAATGCTTTATTTCCAATTAGTGGAGAAGTTATTGGAGAGCCTAGGTGCAGATCCTACCCGCTTATTCATTTTCAGGGGGTTATGTCAGGCCCAGTCAGCAGAATACCAGTTTACAACTCTGTGAACACGACCCGAGCAGTATCTTTTATACTCTACCATTTATTATTAGCTGTTATTAATATTCTAAAATGAACGACCCTATGCTGGCCTCTGGGGACCATTTACCTTCATTTTCTGCAAATTATATGATTATTATTACCAGTATCGTCATTCATTTATTTATTTATTCACTCATTTTGAGTTGTATTTCATTGGAAGTCACCAAGTAATATTTACACTCAATTATGCTAAATAAAAGTAATATTTTGACCAATGAAATAATATATTTTATTTATACTATAATCTAACGGTGGAGCAATAGTTAGAGATACGTATATATCAATGTTAATGGTGCACAAAAGATTGCTTGAAGACATTGACCACTATGTGTTCTGGAGTGAGAGGATAATAGAACTCAGAATCAAATGCCCTCCTGGACATTTAACGGTTATCGGTGTGTATGTCCCTGATGAGGACCGCGGTGCGAAAAATGAAAATTTTATAAAGAGTTTCAGAAAATAATCTGTAAAGTCAACAAAACTGATTTTAATTATTAATGGGGGATCTCAATGCGAGATTGGTAACACACCAGTAGATAGCTACGAGTACGTGGGAAAAATTGGAGAAAGCATTAAGAATAGAAATAGAACTAAACTAATCGATTTCAATGTGTACAACAAATTAATAATTACGAATACAAAATTTCAACACAAAGACAGTCACAAATACACTTGGTCTGCCAGAGTACTGAGATCCATATCATATGTAATGAGAAAGCTTCGGAACTGATGTTAGATGTTAGAGTCTTTCGAGGTCAGAACTAGAAACAGACTACTTTCAAGCAATAAGAAAGATACGATTCAAACCTACATTCTTGAAGAAGAAAATACTCCCTAAGAGAGAATACACTAGCTTCAAAATTCATCCCTTGGCGAGATCTATGCATTAAATGGCTATATCAATACCGCCTCTCTGAAACTGTTGCATAGATCACAGAAGATTAAGACATAGAAACTGAGTGGAAGAATCAACAAGCCATAATAAAGCAAGCTGCCTTCATGAAGAAGAAAAGGGTAACTTGGAAAGGTTACGACAGTGGAATAATGATATCAAACTAATTATAAATGATAAAACAGCTGATTATCAAAAATATCTATCTACTAAAAGATTAGAAGACAAATTGAATATCATCTTAAGAGGCCAATGCCAACTGTGAAGTCAGGAAACTAGAAAGATTTTCATGGAATGAATTCGTACTTAGCCTAGAAGCAGATCTCCATAGACCACAGCCACAAACATACAAAATCGTAAAGCAGCTGTTAACGACTCCAGAGAAAATGTTATAATAAATCTTATTTCACAGGACAAATTGCTCCAGAGTCTCCAGGACCTCAGGACATCGCACAAAATATCCACAACACCCTAAAGATCTGATAATAAAACTACAGTAGACTTTACATCAGCATAACTACACGCAGTTCTAAAGCAATTGAAACAAAATAAATCCTCAGGAGAAGACGGTCTGCACCTATGATTAATTAAATATTCAGAGAATAGCTTTAGTTGTAGGTTCCTTAGGCTTTTAAACAGAATTTGGCAAGGTATAAATCCTCTTGCGAGCTGGCACAGAGAACTTGTAGTACCCATACATAAGAAAGGTCACCTGAGAAATAATAGAGGTATAAACCTTCTCAACTCGGGCTATACGATACTTGCCAACATCTTAAAAAAATCAGTATAATCACTACTTAATCCTGACTGGTTAAGAACAGAATGGTTTTCGGAACGGAAGATCATGAGCAGATCGTTACTTTTGCCTCAAAATTATAATAGAGAAGCATAGGGAATTCAACATTCCCACACAGTAAGCATCCGTGGAATACAAAAAGGCCTTTGACAGAGTAAACAGTGCGAAATTATATGAAGTACCACAACAATTGATAGAAGCAGTATCAAAAATATATGAAAATAACTTGTAGATATTTCTAATAACATAGTGAAGTTCAACAAATCCGTAGGCACAGTGAACTCAATTAAAGCCATCCTTGGTACAGAGAGACACAAGACTTCGAGTCTACAAATCACTAGCGAGACCAGTCCTCACATATGGAAGCGAAGCATGTACAATCAGGAGACAAGATGAAACCAGGATCACAGCTGCTGAGATGAAATTTATGAGACGCACAGCAGGATACGCACGAGAGGATCATAAAAGGAATGAAGATGTGATGAAAGAACTAAAACTATAACCTGTATTAAATTACATAGGAACCTACAGGGAAAACTGGCGAGACCACATCAACCGAATGCCTAGTGAACGAGTTCCAAAGCAGATATTAGGGTACCAACCTAGGGGCACAAGATCTATTGGACATCCAGCTAAAAGATGGATTGAGACCGTATCAGGCCACTTGATTGGCAGATGACGACTGAAATATATATCTCTGATAAATGTGGTTTTGAGATTGCTTGAATTTAACATCACGAAATCAGCACAGATATTATAAACTATTTACGGCAATTTCTCGAAATTTTAACAATAACTCCAAGTGTTAAGGCCCAAACTAGAAACTCAACTTAGTAAATAATTATATTTGGCCCATACTAGTTTATCCATTGCAAATGACTCCTCTTCAACAGCTACCGTAAAATTACGGTACCTTGAAAATGTCGATAAAATCATCTGTAGTTCTACTAAAGGCTCTTCCTACCAGCGGACACTCAAAACAGTATAACACACTCAAATAAAAATTTCAGAGGTTTCGAGTTGATCCAAGCCTAGACTTCAACACACGGACGTGCAAAAAGTCATGGGGTAGGGATCTAGTTTCGAGTAGATGCCCCTTTAGCTCGGCCAAGTGTAGCAACTCATAGTGGCATCGAGTCGACAAGCGGAAGAATCACCTGTGGAGAGATTCTGACCCATGCCTTTAGGATAGCTACTCACAGCTTCCTTATATTTGTATGTGAAAACTCTTGGAAGTCAATGGACCTAATCACCACGTCCCATAAATGCTCGACGGGTTTCATATCAGGCAAACGCGGTGGCTACAGGAGTCGTTGAAACTCTCCTCGAACCGATTCTGGACAACTTGGGACCGATGACATAGTGTATTATTCTGCTGGAAAATCTCATCGTTGTAGGGGCACGACCACGTGGTCAACAAGCAGTACAAGGCAGCAGTCACTGGTCAACGAATTATTCAGGTGGATCAGCGGAACCAGCCCATGGCACTTGAACACACCCTATAATATTATGGAGCTGCCACCTGCCTCTATGATACCTTGTTGGCAACTGGGGTCCATGGCTTCATGAGACTTGCGCCATATCTGAAACGCAACATCAGCTCGAAAAGATTGGAGCAATGTCTGATTGTAACAAGCTACATGTCACCCATTCTCTAGGGTCCAACTAAAAAGCAGTCACCATTAGGGAAGGCCCTTGGCTGCGCAGAGAGAGTAGAGACGAGAGGTCTTACTCCTCCACTGACTGCGATGTTGCCAGCCCTCGAACCCTCGCCACATACAGACCGGAAAACGAAATGTCTGATAATGCAGTAAGCATGCGTGTTCAGCAAACATCACGAGTTTTTTTTTTACGGTAAGAACGAGTGGTTCGAAATCCGTCCATGGTGAGTTTTGGTGCCCATTCTATGTCAGACCTTTCCTAACCTACTTCAGGCAAGTGTTGAATTGATGTCTTGTTAGGGCTAACTTTAATAATAATAATAATAATAATAATAATAATAATAATAATAATAATAATAATAATAATAAACGGTAGCCATTGTTTTCCTGTTGATCAGTGTCAGTTTAAACATTTGGCTTGTTTGGAGGATGAATCTACTGCTTAGACTGTTGTTTGGTTTCTGGAGTGTCATACAGGACCCAAGTTTCATCGCCGCATTATTGTGGTAACGTGTGAGAAACACCACGACTAACATCATTCGCTGAGTTTTGTGGTCGTCATTTAAAACTGTTGGGACCCAATGTGAATAAAGTTTCCGGTATCCTGAGTGTTGAGTCACAATTGTGTACAGAAAAGATCTTGAAATGTCTGGGACTGCTGTAGAAAGTTCACTGATCACAAACCTCTATTTGTGGTGGACAAAGGAAGAACATCAGGAGGCTGTCCAGGCGCATATTACCTCACTGGCGGCAGACTTCTTTGCAGAGGGCATCGAAAAGCTGGTGTCACGATACGACGAATGCCTAAATCGTTTCGGCGATTATGTGGAAAAATAAGTATGAAACTACTAAATGTTTAGTGATGAAATCATTTAGTTATTCAACGTGTCTTTTTTTACAGCCCATCGGAGGTTGATAAAATAGCCTTCGTAATAATTTTGGCACGTTAAGCATCTACAATAAGCATGTTCCTCCTCGCAGGGACATTCTCTATCCAATAAATAAATACATAGATACATTATCGTTAAAGACTGTTATACCTTTCAGCGTTCAGTCTGCAAGCCAATGTGAATGTATTAAACGTCGCCACAATCCTCTATTTGCAGCTAGTGCTGTGGCCTCATTTAGTTCTATACCTCTTATCTCTAAATCGTTACAAACTAAGTCCAACCATCGTCGTCGTGGTCTCCCTCTACCTACCTTACCCTCCATAACAGAGTCCATTATTCTCCTAGGTAACCTATCCTGCTCCATTCGCCTCATATGACCCCACCACTGAAGCCGGTTTATGAGTACAGCTTCATCCATCAAGTTCATCCCTAAATTAGCCTTTATCTCTCATTCCGATTACCGTCCTGCCATTGTTCCCACCTGTATGTACCAGCAATCATTCTCGTTACTTTCATATCTGTTACTTCTAACTTACGAATAATATATCCTGAGTCCAGCCCGCTTTCGTTCCCATAAAGCAAAGTTGGTCTGAAAACAGACCGAAGGGAGATAGTTTTGTCTGGGAGCAGACTTCCTTCATGCAGAATACTGTTGATCGCAACTGCGAGCTCACTGCACTAGCTGTACTACACCATGATTCAATCTCACTTACTGTATTACCATCCTGGGAGAACACACAACCTAAATACTTGAAATTATCTACGTCTTCTAGCTTTGCATCACCAATCTGACATTCACTTCTGTTGAATTTCTTACCTACTGACATCAATTTAGTCTTCGATGGGCTAATTTTCATACCATACTCATTGCACCTATTTTCATGTTCCAAGATATTAAACTTCAGGCCTTCGGCACAATCAGCCATTAAGACCACGTCGTCAGCATAGGCCAGATTGCTTCCTAAATTTCCACCTAACTGTATCCTTCCCTGCCATGTTATACCTTTCAGCAGATGATCCATGTAAACTACGAACAGCAAAGGTGAAAGATTACAGCTTTGTCTATCCCCTGTAAGTACCCTGAACCAAGAACTCATTCTACGATCATTTCTCACTGCAGCCCAATTGTCAACATAAATGCCTTTTCCCTAGGTGCACTGTCATATGCTTTCTCTAGATCTACGAAGCATAAACACAACTGCCTATTCCCCTCGTAGCGTTTAGTAAATAAATAAGTAAAAAAATTAATAGATAAATAAATCGAATAACAATAGACTAATGACAATATTAGACGGTGGTCGCGAATTTGGGGAAATAATTGAAGCCACAGGGGAGAGACAAAATAGCATGTGAGATTTTTTCAACAGAGTCTTGAGTTAGAGACCAGTAGTTACTTACACGCTAATGTGTACCCATGAGAGCGTAAACCTTTTACATAACTTAGAACGAGCTTTATGGGTTCAAATACCAAGCATGGACAAACTCGGAAGAAAATGATATTTCGTTCTAGGTTTCTTCCAGACTCTCGAAAAGATCAAAATGGAAAGGGAAAATCTAACAGGTAATTCAAAAACGATTACTACAAATTTCAGCAATAGAAACAATGCTGCGTATTATCTGGAGACTCTTCGAAGTCCGACAGACTGTCGAAAATATCCAAATGGAAACAGAAAAACTAAGAGGTAAATCAAAATGATTGCTACTAATTTAAACATCGAATATGCGCATCGTCTGGAGACATTTTGAAGTCCAGTGGATCTAATTCGCAATGCCTTATTTTCTAATGAAATTATAAAAAATATAGATTACAATAAAATAAAGCATTGCCTTGAAGTACAGTGTTATATAATCATTCAAACTGGAAATTAAAATAACACATTAAAATACGCAAACACGAACTAAAATACAGTCAATGAGATAAAAAAAAAGTTAACAAAAAATCACTAATACAAAATACATTATTACACACGATAAAAAGTCCACTATCCCTCAAAAAACAGATGGTGATATCTGCTGACTGCTCGTCATCTCGTAGGATGAGGGAATGGCATTCGGGAGTTGTAAAACACGGCGAAGATCGGCCAGGTCCACGCACTCCGCAAGGATGTGTACCACGGTTAGATGACCGCCAGAAGTACACACAGGGGGAGGGTTCACCCTTCAGTAGGTAGGAGGTCGTTACCACGCCATGACCAATCCTAAGACGACATAATACCACTGCTTCCCTCGAAGAAGCCCGAAGCAAAGTCTTCCCTACCTTCGTAGTTCCTTTTATCGCTCTCAGCTTATTTGGGTTAATCGTGGTCTGCCACTCCATCTCCCAATGGGATATTACCAGACGCCTCTGCTGAGAGCGAATGTCACTGGCAGGAACCCTGTAAGGCAAAGAGGGCAAGGTGATAGCCTCCTTAGCAGCCTTGTCAGCTAACTCGTTTCCCTCTACACCCGCGTGGCTGCGGAGCCATATAAACGTAATTACGGTGCCGGCATCCGAACACCCAGCCAGCAGGTCCTGGATCTGCTGCGCCAGAGGGTGCCGTGGGAAACATGTATTTATAGATTTTAGCGCGCTCAAGGTGTCGGTACACATCAGAAATTGCCGGCGCTCATCGGACGGTGTGTACCACAGAGCTTCACAGATGGCATAGAGCTCTGCTGTGTACACACTACAGATTTTCGGTAGAGGAAAAATTAACCTGTTATTGTCAACAACAAACGCACAGCCTACTCCCGCTTCTGCCCACGAACCGTCCGTGAAAACAAAGACCGAATCAAGGTACCTGCCAACATCGGAGAGGAAGTGTATCCAATAAATGGAGGGGTCGGTGATTTCTTTCGGACCATTGTGCAGTTGTAGAATGATTGCAGGTCGTTGTACAATCCAAGGAGGTACCCTGTCGGCTGACAAGAAAAGGAACCGAGGGTACATCAAATAATCTGTGACTGCTATCCAAGCGTATTCCAACCGGCCGCGTTGCTCGAGGGTAAGCAGCGTACAGCCGACGGATTCTATTGTGGAATACGCAATGATAGCTCGGGTGAAGTGGCATCTGTCACAAATTTGCAGCATAGGACTGACGCATTTGCTGGCATCTCAGGTGTAACTGCGGCGCACCAGATTCAACGAGCAGGATAGCAATGGGGTTTGTACGAAAAGCTCCCGTTGCCAACATAATTCCGCTGTGGTGAACGCTATTCATTTGGACTAGGACGCTTTGCCTTGCTGATCCATATGCTTCACATCCGTAGTCTACCCTTGATAAAATATATACCCTATAAAATTGTAGGAGCACCGTGTGGTCTGTCCCCCAATAGTGTCGCCAAGAAACTTCAAGATATTGAGTTTCTTAGCGGATTTCGCTTTTAACTGCCACATGTGTGGCTCCCACGAAAATTTTCTATCGAAAAGGAGCCCAAGAAATCGGTATGTGTCAACTACCGGACGAGCGACATTCCCTAAATGATGCTCACGGTGGAAGTGAAGAGTGCGCTTCCGGCAAAAGTGTACAACAGAGGTCTTTGCAGTTGAAAACCGGAAGCGATGTTCTAAGGTCCACTGTTCCATTTTCCTAATTACTTGCTGTCATTGTCGCTCAGCGACGGCCACATTTTGTGAGCTATAATGCGGAGAAAAATCGTCTACATATAACGATGGTATTACTGCTGAACCAGCAGCAGCTACAGTACCATTTATGGCAATCGCGAACAGAGAGACACTAGGAACTGATCCCTGAGGGACTACATTTTCCAGAACGTGATATTGCGAATTTGCTCTTCCTCGTCGGACATGGAATAGGCGGAGGGACAAAAATTTTGCAATGAAAACCGGCAATTTACTTGGGAAATTTCGTTGATGGGGGAAGGAAAAGATGCCATATCTCGTTGTGGTGTCACCGTCTTTTTCTAAGTGAAATAAAACAGCCACTAAATACTGTTTTCGGAGAAAAGCGTCCTAGATAGAACTCTCCAGGCGTACCAAGAGGTCAGTGGTGGAGAGAGCGGATCGAAACCACATTGGTTTTCGGACAATAGTCCTCTTTCCTCCAGGCACCACACGAGTCGGCGATTCACCATCCGCTCAAGAAACTTACACAAGCGGTTTGTAAGACAAGTAGGTCTGTAACTTCCTGCATATTTAGGATTTTTGTCAGGCTTGAGGACAGCAATTACTATGCCCTCTTCCTATTGTGATGAAAATTCACCCTCTACGCACGAAGGAGATATAAAAGACTATCGTCACTAAGGTGTTTCAATATCTGGTTTTGGACATTATCTGGCACGGGAGCCATGTCCTTGCAAAGAACCAAGGTGCTGCGGAGTTCCCACTCCGTAAAGGGCACGTTATAGTTTTCTGAAGCCCGAGTTGCAAAGCTAAGGTGATTACGTTCTGCTCCCGCTTCAGAACGAGGAAATCGCGATTTTAATTCCCGGAGCCGGACACATCCGCGAAATGACTAGCTAGATGGTTAGCAAGCGAGAGCAATGGAAATTCTCGGTACAGAAGATGATCCTTGAATACTCGAAATACGTCGAAGTTTAGTCCACACTTGAGATGAGGGTGTATGTGACGTCATTGGCGACACACATCTCACCTTCGAAGCTTTCATACTCTGTCGAATAAGAACTCGCGCCTTAGCGCGGACTTTTTTAGATGTTACCAATTTGGCCAAAGTAGGCTGCCTACGATAACGTTTATGGGCGCGACGGCGATCATTTATAGCTACTGCAATTTCTTCGTTCCATCAAGGAACGAGTTTTCAGCGAGGAGTCCCTGAAAAGCAAGGAATGGACTCCTTACCAGCAGCAAGAATAAGTTGTGTTATGTAAGCTATATCGCCGACTACGCTCCGGCAAATTGCTTCGGTAAGGGTAGCGAATGCTGTGAACTTTGGCCAATCAGCACATTTAAGACTCTATCGAAGAGGAGCCTCGATAGATTTTTGTTTCTACAAAGTAAGAATAATAGGGAAATGGTCACTGTCACAGAGATCAGCGCGCACATTCCACCGAAGCATAGCAACCAGCGCTCAGCTGCATACACTAAGGTCTATGCGAGAGTATGTATCGTAACGCACGCTGAAATTAGTTGGTTCACCTGTATTCAAAATACATAAATCCAGCCCTCTTAGTAATATTTGCAACTCCCTTCCCCTGGGGCAAGGCGTATCAGCGCCCCATCTAGGGTGATGGTCGTTAAGATCGTCCAGTAAGAGGTATGGAGGCGGGAGCTGATCTATAAGATCAGTTACATCATTTGTATTAAGAGGCTGGACTCGTGGAAAATAAACATTACACACTGTTGCTATAACAGGCAGCGGTACCCGCACCGTAACTGCTTCCAGTGGGGTTCTTAGAGGAACCTATTCGCTATAGGTATCAGAACGAACAAAAATACCAACGCCATCGGACGTCCGGTGAGCATAATATCGTTCTGTTGTGTATAGTCTGAAAAATCTCAAGACCACATGATGGCCTGGTCTGAGATTGGATTCCTGAATACAGATTATACTCGCCACGAACTCACTAATGAGTTGGGGTAGCTCAGCAACATCCTTTTCACCGATGAAGATACAGAAATAAGACATACCTCATCGTGTACTTCGTGTTCTGAAGGCAAACATATGTCTATTTCAACAAATTCCATCAAGGCGTTCAAGATATAAGCCAGAAAGGAACCATATTTCTCCTAGTGACGTAGCGAGTAACCTTGGCCTTACGGAATATAAGCAGCGGACCGGACCGTAGCAAACCAGTTCAAATCCTTCACAGCTGTCTCGCCTGCCATGCTGATCGAGACGAGTGAAGTCGAACTCAGTGTTCATTCTGCCAGAACGTCGTAATACTTATATAAATTTCTACAGCAAGTTGACACTTAGTTTATGTGAATACCAGTGATTAACCTATAAATTATTGGACTTACAATTCGTCAGGGACAATCGAACTTCGGATATGAACGTGTTTATAACATCGAAGTCATAAGACTTGTAATATTTCGCCAATATTTGAACTTACCAAATATCTCGATTTTTGTGTGAATAACTTTAACAAACTTGAAGTTAGCACGACTACATTAAATTGTAATGGTCTTGAACTGTTTCATCCTAGAACATTGTGAGTGTAGATTGGCAAAAAATTGACTATTTTCAGTATTATAAAGCCTAAAACATTTTAACTTGTGCATAAAAACTGTTCGCTAATCATCGTAACAGACTGTACCATTGGAAACAACCCGTGTGAATACACTGTACAATGAACTGTGAATATGCCCTAATACATTACGCATACTTCGTAATTCAGTGGCATTGCGAATTATAAGATTCGTAGACGAATACTTGAGGAACTATGATATATTACGAGAGAGAGCTATTTATTTATTTCATTGCTGTGAAAGTGAGTCATATTAAACTGTGCTTCGAATGAGAGTAATTTTTGACAATACGAACAACGTGCAGTAAGTTTAAAAATGAACTTTGTATGGAAGTGTGTTTTCTCATTTTCCAACTATCGCAACTTACGAGAAGAAACAGTGCTTCGACACATTTCTCGTCTACTGAATGGTGAATTTTTCTGAGACAGTTATAATCAGTTCTAACAGCACAAATCAAATAGTGCACGTTTCCACGTAGGACACTCTATCAGTGGCCTAGTCAGATGGACTTTCCCGTGTTAAAGCCACTCTTTTATTAACATGAGAAATCCTGACTCAAGACGACGGAGAACGACGGAGATCGACGTAGATTTCATGCAGATCAACGAAAAATGTGGACTTGGTACTACGAGGGACAGTTCCAGGGACGTGGTATTATGGAACGTTGTGTTGCTTGCTGTTAGCTGGGTTCCAGATTGCTGCTTACGGAGCAGTATTCAACAGTTCGAGCTCAACAAGAAGACGTATGTCAGGTGATATAAGTGTCTTTTCAATCAGAAACATAATTCTGACTTTCAACAGAAATCTTCTAGACAGTGTCATTGCTGGCAAAGAGCATTAACTCTATTCATAAGCTCACTTAATATTTTTATAAACTTGGAAAATTAACGCTTTACAACACTTAAAATAAAGACAGACTTTCAGATGACAGTGCGCTCTCGTAATATCATATGTCCTCACTTGTTGGAACTTTAGAATTTCAATTCAGTGCTTCATTCATAGTGAAAGCGTACCATAAACCATAAAATTCGCAATATTCACGTTGAGTGTATAATAAAATTCGTAAAATAGGACAATACCCAGAACTTTCTACTAGAAGATCGGATTTAATTTCAAGTGTTTTGTATTTGAGTATAAATAGTTTGGTGTGTTCACAAGGAGAAATCATAAAATTTAATTTATTAATTTACGTAGAAAATACACTCTGAAATCACAATTTCTAAATAGAAAGGACTTCAGGATTTCTTACTTACTTACACCATGCTTTATTATTATTTACATCAAGAAAGTCATGATGGACATAACTAATTAAACAGAACATTATTCAGTTGGATTTTGCACAGTCAATTTTTTCGATATTGTGTTGTTGGAATTGGGTATATTTTCCAATAAACATCTATGATCACTACAAATCAGCGATATAATAGGGTAACTTTTCATAGATTGAATAAATGGAGCAAAATAATAACATCAATTATTTCGCCTTGCGATCATTCCTCTCTGTACCTTCTCCTAAGGACTAGGCACCCCTCAGAACCACCTCATGCCCTTTGAAATCAATTTTCCTGGTACAAGATAGAGGGCATGATTTCTCCTTCGTAGGAGAAGTGCGGGAGTGCCTGATAAGGGCTCTCCGCTTCTCCGTCTTTTCTTGTTTAGACATGCTGGGAAATATTTTCCCAGCCCCCTTGGGCGCAGCGATTGTAACAGGTTTAGATTATATAAATTACGAACCTGGAAGGCTCTGTGCTATCTTCGTGTAGTCTAACGTCTTGACTTGTGCATTCATAGGATTGAACTTACCGCACGCTTCCTGGAAGGGTCTTGATCTCCTGGATCTTCTTCTCAACGAGATATACCGGACTGTTCCGATCTCGGGGCCAATGAAGACCTGGGCAGTTGGTGCACCTGTAAGGATATTCACTCTTTCGTGCCGTGAGCACCTCTGCCACATGTACCACATATAGACTGATTCGAGCAAAGAGATACCATGTGCCCGAACGCTGGCATTGATAGCAGGGCATGAGATGCGGGATGTACGGCCTCACATCGCAGTGATAGGTTTGTTACCTTGACTTTTTCTGCTAACACTGACAATTTGAGGGAGACAATGAACGCATCCGTGGCAACGTCCTCGCCGTAGACTTTGCGCGTAATGCGCCGCACCTGTGTCACGCTACGGTTCTCCATGTCTTCCAGAACTCATCGCCAGTGTTCAAGATGGTGGAAGATAACTCCACGAACCAGATTCCAGGTGTTGTACTCCTCCACTTTGAGGGGAATATCGCCAAAGTGGTCACACTTGAGCAACCGATTAGCTTGCACGACAGTGCACGTCTTTAGCAACAAACTACCGTTGCTCATTTCTTCAGATCTTCCAGTTCGTCGTAGACACCTTCTATGTGCCTACTAAACAAAATAGATTTAACCAGCTTGAAGTCACTCCAATCATCTCTGATAGACACCAGAAACCTAGGAAAGCAGGATCCCACTCCTTCACGCTGCGCTTGTTCCCAGGGAGTTGAACCCCTCAAGGAATCAAAAGTAAAATCTTCGGTTGGTGACCACCTTGGGCAGACTGAAGACGTTTCGAATCCATGCCCATAATCATCCTTCCCGAATGCCACCCACTCTGATCAGGGGCCTCTGTAGCCGAACCAAGCAGCCAAGGCAATACCCACTTGGTCGTAGCAGGTACCGCTCGGTGTCTGATGTTGGATGATGCCTAATACGGAATGATTGAGGCAATAATCACTAGGACTCCCTCCCTCCAATCACCCGCAATAGCATGTACCCCAAAGCGTGCACAGAGTAATAAATATAGAGAAAATATTGAAAAACCAATTAATAATAATGAGTCCTTCAGGCATTCGGCTGTGCGGGGACCTGTTTTGTCAGGCGAATACTACTGCACGGGTACATGCCACTCACACCCGAAGGATTCCTGGACAGTCACGAGCGGGCAATTGGGCGTAGTCTCACACGTAAGAGGCCATCTCCGAGCAGCACGCACAAGAAGAATTTTGAATCGGTCTACTACTTACCCTCCGAAAAATAAAGAAGGAGCCGATGGCCACGTAACCCTTTTAGTCACCTTCTACGACAGGCAGGGATTACCTGTGAATGTATTCAGCCCCTGCCATCCACAGGGGAACCAACACATGATACCAAGTCGCAATGCATGTCCACGCCAAGGTCGCCCCTTTTTGTCGGCTCCTACGACAGGCAGGGGATACCGGGGGCGTATTCTACATCTGCGTCCCTCACCCGCTGGGGCGGTTAACCTTTTAGTCGCCTCTTACGACAGGCAGGGGATACTGTGGGTGTATTCTTCGTCTGCGTTCCCCACACATAGGGGGTGCCATCTGTTTTTTTTGCCCTTGAATCACAGCAGCTGTCACTCATAAGTAAGGTGAGGATTTGATATCTCTAAGCATCCCCAAAAGTAGGGGGGAAAATAAGCCCTTAAAATGATAAGTAAGAAAAGTCAGCCCTAAAGCTCCAGGTTAGAAGGAAACATATGCAAATCTTGACGCTTATTTTTAATAGATCATGGTTTTGTTTTACTAAAAGAGTCAACAATCCTCTTGAAAGTTCTCAGCCCTACTTCACACGCAAGTACTACGCGCACCGAAATTTTGGCAACATCGCCCACTGGTCCGCCAGCTTCCTTCTCAAGCAGGAAGTGCCTGAGTATCCTATATATTATCTCTCGCGTCTGTCGATGTAATACTGCGCAGCTCTGATCCTCTTCTGCCTTCTCACAGTTGATAAACAATAAGACCACAACACTCCAAAAAACGAAACATTCACTTAAAACTTGCAAAGTAGAGAAATATCACTGAAATTGAGACAGCACCTCACAGAGTGGTCACCAGGCCATTACTGCACGCTGTTGGTTGAAGGTCACGTGATTTCTCAATAGTCACACAAGGCCAAGGGCCTTCCGAAATAGTGACTGCTTTAGAAAGTGACGCGTTCACGTGGAACACTGTGTCCGACGTCGTGATGTTAACAAGGGTACTCTGGTACGTTTTATGCTCCTGCATACCACTGACGTTAAAAAACGCTTTTGGATATGCGTCTGGTACCTCCTGCATTGAATTTGGATGTGATATGAGGAAGTGTGGCATGCCTGTTACCACGAACAATTCTAGACAGACGCCGCTAATCGCGATCACTAATTATCCGTGGTCGGCCACTGCGCTGCTCACTAGATTGTGATGCCTTCCCTATACACACGTGATATAGCCGGTCTAGGAATGTTAAGTATCCGCACAACTTGACAGTGGTATGTTCCCTCATTTGGCTCCCACCATCATGCCCCGTTCGAAAGAAAAGTTAGCCCAAAGGCTCCAGGTTAAAAAGAAACATATGCCAATCTTGACGCTTCCTTTTGTAATATTAAACGAGTCAACAATTCAATTGACAGTTCTCAGCCCTAATTCACACGCACGTACTACGCGCTCCTGAACTTTTGCAACATCGTCCATTAGTCCACCAGCTTCCTTCTCAAAAAGGAACTTTTAATACTTAATAATACTGTAGGAGTGCGCAAATTCACCCTGGAAACAACATCCGTACAATACGGTGTGGTAAGGTCCATTTTCCTTTAAACATTAGCATAAGAAAATTAACGCAAGGAAAATTTTTCTGATGGACTGTATATGAATGTGCGGCTGGGAAGCGTGACCATTCTTATGTTATACAGTATGATGAGTAGGAAGAGCAGTGGGACAAACGAGGTTTTAAAAGAAAGCCATCGGTATCCTATAAGAGTCGATTATGTTCATCAGAATGGATCAAATATTTGAAATGAATATCAATATTGTTACAGGAAGACCTAACCATGGAAGGTCACAGTACGGTACCCAATGAAGATAAAGACACGTTCTAGTTGGGACCACGTTTAAAATAATCCCCTCCGGATTACAGTCTATCCCCGAAGGTTCGAGGTCTAGTTGCGCCCTTGTTCAATGGGGTACGTTTCTCCATTTGGCAATGTTCGGCTACTCGCTTGTATTTGGATTATCTCCTTAATACAAACAAGTATCACATACCCTTTAATATCAATTAAAGATAGTTATAGAAATCACCATTTAATGACTACCATAATAACGTCTGAATTAAAATGTATTTTTAACGAACATGATATAAGGTTAAATTTATTTTATTTATGAATAAATCATTAAGTGGTTCATGGTGTGGATTACTGTAGTCACGTCCTAGTTCGTGAACCATGGGCAACGGCTAAGTGGCCCGGTAAGTGGTCCTGAGAGTCGGGATACCAGTTGCTATGCACTGGGAGTGGGCACCTCGGATATATTCTGAGTCATGGCCCTCCTTGTGCTCACGCGGCTAGGACTACAGAATCCACCGGTGGTCCATAACCCGTTAGAGGAGAGATCCTCATTTGGACTATGTGTAAGTAGGGTAGCATCCTGCTTCATGAATGTACCGAGCTCAGAACAACTTAAGCAACCCTCGGATCTATGGGAGTAACGGAATCCCACTGCCATTTGACAGGCGAGGGACTCCTTGGAAACAACTTGGCGAACGAAATGGAATTCGATGGGAAGCTATCATATTAATGGGGCTTATGGAAGGAAGAAAGAAAGTAGAACTGGCTGAGTCAGCTAAGAGGATGCATCTGGATGTGGTAGGAGTAAGTGATATTTTGGTAAGGGGAGATAACAAGGAAGAGATAGGAGATTATAAAATGTACTAGACGGGTGTTAGAAAGGAAAGGGCAGAGTATGGGGTAGGGCAGTTTATCAGGAATAAAATTGCACGCAACATAGTTTGTGTTACGCACGTAAATGAGCGAATGATGTGGGTAGATCTGTCATTTGGAGGAATTAGGACGAGAATTGTCTCAGTGTATTCACCATATGAGGGTGCAGATGAGGATGAAGTTGACATATTTTATGAAGCATTGAGTGACATTGTGGTCAGGGTCAACAGCAACGACAGAATAGTGCTAATGGGAGATTTAAATGCGAGAGTTGGAAATAGAACTGAAAGATACGAAAGGTTGATTGGTAAATGTGGGGAAGATATGGAAGCTAATGGGAATGGGAAGCGTTTGCTCGACTTCTGTGCTAGTATGGGTTTAGCAGTTACGAATACATTCCTCAAGCATAAGGCTATTCACCGCTACACATGGGAGGCTAGGGGTGCAAGATCCATAATAGGCCATATCTTAACCGACTTCTAATTCAGGAAATGTGTTAGAAATGTATGGATTTTCCGGGCATATTTCGATTATACAGACCATTATCTGATCTGTAGTGAACTATGTATCTCTAGGCCTAGGGTAATGTGATATCTGACTGCAAACGAATAAGGGTAGAAAATCTCCAGGAGGAGGAAATTAGACAGAAGTACGTGGATATAATTGGTGAGAAGTTTCGAAAAGTAGACAGTAAGCAAGTTCAGGATATAGAAAGAGAATTGATGGCATACAGGGATGCTGTAGTAGAAACAGCAAGGGAATGCCTAGGAACAACTGTGTGTAAAGATGGGAAAAGGCGCATTTTGATGGAATGATGAAGTGAGAGCAGCTTGTAAACGTAAAAAGAAGGCTTACCATAAATGGCTCCAAACAAGGGCTGAGGCAGGCGGGGATTTGAACGTAGATGAAAGAAACAGAGCGAAACAAATAGTTGTTGAATCCAAAAAGAAGACGTGGGAAGAATGTGTTAATAACCTGGAAAGGCTAGGTCAAGTAGCAGGGAAACCTTTCTGGGCAGTTATAAAGAATCTTAGGAATGGACGGAAAAAGGAAATGAACAGTGTTTTGATGGAATCTTATGAGACTGATGTGGTGATAGGAGTAGAATCCTGGTTGAGAGAAGGGGTGGGTAATAGAGAAGTATTTTCAGAAGGGTATACAGTCTATCGTAGAGACCGAGGAGATAAAAAGGGCGGGGGGGGGGTTTATTCTGGTGAGGGAAACTTATTGTTCACATTAATGGTTTACCGATGAAAGGGATGAAATATTAGGGATAAAATTAGTTTGTGATAATATGAAGGAGGTGGGAATTATAGGAACATACAGGCCAGGAAGAGTGGAAAGAGGCATGAAAATATTTGAGAAAATAATAGAATATACTCATAAAAACAATAATAATGATATGGTAATAATTGGGGGAGATATAAACTTGCCTGAAATTGAATAGAATGGAGCTGCAAGTGAAGCCCATGAACAGAAACTGGCAAATAAGTTAATTTGTGAGGGGGGATTTACACAAGTAGTACAAGAACTGACTCGTCTCAACAACTTGCTAGATATATTCTTGGTTAAACCATGGGAAATTGTTGATAAAACTGAGATAATTGAAGGAATAGGTGACCATAAGGCTGTAATAATGGATGTAGGACTTGTACCAAAAATGCTTAATAAGAGGGTCACACAAGACAAGAAATTATACAGAAAAACTAAAGTTGATGAATTTGGGACTTACCTTAAATCACAATTCAGTTGTTGGATAAGTGAAGGGAGTAAGGTGGATATACAATGGGCTAAATTTAAAGGAATCATTTGGGAAGGAGAGAAGAGATTTGTACCTGTTTAGAAGGGTAAAATGACCTCAGATCCTGTTTATTATACAAGGGAAATAAGGAAATTAAAAAGAAAATATAGAATAGTAAACAGGAAAATCAAAGAGGGTAGGGAGATTAGAGAAACTAGAAAACAGCTAATGAGGGAATTGAATAGAGTGAAAAAGGAAGCAAAAGAGAAATATATGAATGGCATACTTCAAGAGGGTAATGACCACAAAGGGAAATGGAAAAAGCTGTATTCATATATTAGGAATCAAAAAGGAAAAGGAATCCAAATTCCTACAATGGTGGGAGAAGGGGTTGAACACTATTCAACAGATACTGAGAAAGCAAATCTATTTAGTAGGGAATTCAGAGATTCAGTAGAAGATTGTCAGGAGTTGGAAACAGTAACAGAAGATAGAGAGGGAGAGACACATAGGTAAACAAGAAGCTTCTCATTCACAAATGAAGATATTTTCAGAGAAATCCAACTGCTTCAGCAAGGAAAAGCAGCAGGAAGTGATCAAATTACTGGGGAGGTATTAAAGACAATGGGGTGGTACATAGTGCCTTATTTAAAATTTCTCTTTGACTATGTCATAAATAATAGTGTAATACCAAAAGAATGGAAGGAATCTATAATAATACCAATTTATAAAGGAAAGGGTGATAGAAGGAAACCGGAGATCTACAGACCAATCAGCCTGACCAGTATAGTTTTTAAAATACTGGAGAGTTTAATAGCAAAGTACATCAGAGGGATATGTGATGATAAAAATTGGTTCATGAGGAGCCAGTATGGATTTAGAAATAATTTTTCTTGTGAGGCACAAATGGTGGGATTTCAGCAGGACATATCAGATCAGTTGGATTGAGGAGGCCAGTTAGATTGCATAGCCATAGATTTTTCCAAAGCCTTTGATAGAGTGGAACATGGAATATTATTAAAGGAATTGGATGGAATAGGATTGGACATAAGGGTTGTACGTTGGATAAGAACATTTCTAAATTTAAGGGTTCAGAAAGTCAAAGTAGGAAATAATATATCACAGGAAGAGAAAGTTTGGAATGGAATCGCACAAGGTAGTATAATCGGTCCGTTACTTTTCTTAATATACACAAATGATTTAGGGAACAATATAACATCAAAAATAAGATTGTATGCAGATGATATAATTGTTTATAGGGAAATAAATAACATGGAGGAATGTTCAGAATTACAAAGAGACCTTGAAAGTATCCAACAGTGGGTTGAAGAAAATAATATGATGGTTAATGGAGGCAAATCAACTGTTACAACATTTACAAACAGGAGCTTTAAAACTGAATTTGAATATACTTTGGATGAGGTAGTTATCCCAAAAGATGGCAAGTGCAAATACTTAGGTGTGAGATTTGAAAGTAATTTGCACTGGAAGGGTCATGTTGATGACATTGTTGGGAAAGCATACAGATCGTTACATGTCATAAAGAGGCTACTTAAAGGATGCAACAAAGAATTAAAAGAAAAAAGTTACTTAAGTATGGTTCGTCCATTATTGGAATATGCAAACAGTGTTTGGGATCCTCACCAAGAATACCTAATAAAAGAAATAGATATTGAGCAGAGGAAAGCAGCAAGATTTGTAACAGAGGATTTCAGGAGAAACAGTAGTGTATCAGAAATGTTAGAGGAACTTGGATGGGAAACTTTAAGTAAGAGAAGGGAGAATACTAGACTTATAGGATTATATAGAGCCTATACAGGAGAAGAAGCATGGGGAGAAATCCGTGAGAGGCTTCAGTTGGAAAATAATTATATTGGCAGAACTGACCACAAGTATAAAATTAGAAGGGATTTTAGCAGAAGCGACTGGGGTAAATTTTCATTCATTGGGAAGGGCGTGAAGGAGTGGAACAGTTTACCAGGGGTAGTGTTTGATCCTTTTCCAAAATCTGTACAAGTATTCATGAAGAGAATAAACAGCAACAGGGAAAATAAATGAAATGTTAGAGGGCATTCGACCAGTGCAGGCTATTGTAAATAAAAAATGTGTGTTAAAAAAATTAATTCCATCCCCTGGTCCATGGAGTTTGGACAGCCAAAGTAGCGGAATGCCTGTTGGGGTGAAGTACAGTGGGGACTTCGAGGGCCCTGGGACCGCTAAGGTAGCTGTGAAGGCCCTTCAGGAACTCTAAAAAGTGGTGGCAAAAGTGGGCTCTGGTTAAGACGCAGCAGGTCGTTATGCTACTTAGGTTCCAAAATGGGTAAAGAAAAGTAAATAAATGCAATGTAAATTTTAATCTTATACCAGTTGCATAGTATTATTTGAAGTTATTCCACATACTGTATATGAGTTGACTATGATCGTAAGTATAGGAGATATTATAAGTAGAATTTTGTAAACAATATAAATTTATTAAGGATGATCTCTTGGTTTAATAGAAAAATATTGTTAGCATAAATTGTATATGATTGTATTCTAGAAAAAAAATCTTCTCTTGTTAATTTAAAATTTAGTGCTTGACAATAATGTATTTTAGTGTACCATTTGCCACCGAGGTAGACATCTCATTTGCAAATAAAGATTTTGATTTGATTTGATAATTCAGGTGAACTCATAACAGATCCCAGGGAATCATTGGAGAGGTGGAGGGAACATTTTGAACATATTCTCAACGTAAAAGGAAATATTCCTGGGTGTGTTACGAACAGCCAAGCTCATGGGGAGGAGGAAAATGGTATTGGTGAAATTACGCTTGAGGAAATGGAAAGGATGGTAAATAAACTCCATTGTCATAAAGCAGCAGCAATAGATGATTAGACCTGAAATGGTTAAGGGAAGAAACAGCTTCAATAGATTAGTAAGATTAGCATGGAGTGTTGGTATGGAACCTTCAAATTGGACACAAGCAGTAATTGCACCTATCTGTAAGCAAAGGAACAGAAAGGATTGCAACAACTATCGAGGTATCTCATTGATTAGTATACCAGTTAAAATGCATGCACCAAACCGACCCTATGAGCAACATTTTCACACCATTCATAGCAGGGACTGGCTGCATAAGGAATGGCATTACTAGCATCGCTCATACCTCAGTCACTTTCATATTGTCAAAGCCAACGATAAGACAGAGACAGATCTATGAAAGTAACAAAATTACTCTAGCCCCTACCAGAAGACATAGTGCACTGTAAACACTAGGTCATGCCAGCAAAGGCTTGTATGAGTTGAGTAACTCCAAATGTTAAGTATGCTACTCAACATATTGAGAACACGAAGTCAAGCTATTGCAGATCAATAATCGCACTGTAAGTCAAGCTACTGTTTTAAGGAACTATTTGTTATCACCACCAGGATTTGTTTGCAAAGCAGATTTCCTATCACCGTATGAATATCCTTGCCATCTAAATATGTGTTTATTCCAGTCACTATAGGCTTAGAGATTGTGAACAACTACATAAGTTGTAAATTAGATGATATCGTTCAATAACGTCTACTTCAATGTCATGCTTTTCTGTAAAGCATGTTTGTTTATTTCTTACACTAGCTGATGCACCCGTGTTTCGCTACGAAAGTCTCAGGAAGACTGTCTTTGCGGTTTTCCCAGCTGAAGTCAACATAGGTCATTACAATGACGCAGGAGGAATGTAGTGATTAAAAGCAATATTATCATATAAAGTACTCGATCAAATGAAATCCCGCACATTTTCTCACTTTTAACGAACGGTACTATGGTGCCGATCTAACAGTCCAAAATTCCAGTGCTGGAGTGACCTGGCAGCTGACAGCCGTGAACACTCCTCTGCCATTATTCCGTTAAATGTGCACACTGCTCATTCCAATTAGTGCCTCAGTGTAGGGATCCAGTAGTTGGAATACTGTGATAAACCAGTGAGTCACGTACCAGTAGTATCAGAAAATGTATGAACCAGAGGAACAGCATGCTAAAGAAGAGACAGATCTAATCCCCGAGCTACTTCCTGCCAATACTCAGGCAGGCTGTTACACTCGGTACGCAGCAGTAATCCCATCTGTCGGAGATGAGTGGCAACAGAAGACACAAAGCACATCATAACAAGCAATGGTTACTGATATGTTACTGTTTTTTTTTTTTTTTTTTGATCAATTTTATGAGCTTTCTATATTGTAGGCCTTCACATGTAATTTTCTTTCGACTCTGTGATATTAGGGCGTTTTATATAATTATTTATAACGTAGACTGTAGTTCCCTTTTCCCCGACTTTACATACCGATTTTCATTAAATTCTATTTGCCCATCTTCTCAGGACTCGGCACTGATATGGACTTGGCAACAAAAATTGGAATTCATGAATATCTCCCTTTTCATAGCCGGTACGGTAAAAATCTATGACAAATGATCTGAAATTTAACACTATATAACTTTAGATTGTAGCGAATTATTCCCCGAATTTACATACAGATGTTCATAAATTGTTTTCAGCCATTTTCTCGTAATGCGCGTACAGACAGACAGACAGGCAGACAGACAGACAGACAGACAGACAGACAGACAGACAGACAGACAGACAGACAGACAGACAGACAGACAGACAGATATTACGGACAATTAAAAAGTTAATTTCTTGTTACTGTGGCGCTACCGATACATAAATATCATTCTTTTATAAATTCTGAGCAATGTACAGACAAAATTCTTATTTTATATACATAGATTAAACTTTACTCCTACCCTCGAAAGGACGCTTGTAGGTATCGGTGAGGTGAAACACACTTGGAAAATGGATTCCTGAATCACTGGACACTGAGGTAAATGACCTGATTTGTAACTTATTTAGTTTAATTTCGAATTTATTCGTAATATAAAGGTTATTTTCCTGCCACTCCACATTTACTTCCTATTCTGTGGGATGATCGTACATCACTCTTTATACTGTTGAGGGACAACCGGGTGGGCTCTGAATATCATATTGCTGACTGTTTGGAACTGTGGCAGAATGGACTCAGCAATGATATTATGTACAACAGGAATGAGCACGTAAGATGAGTGGTTATGGATAAAATTACATGTTTGGTTCAAGATGGGTGATACAGAAGTTTACATCACCCAAGCGACCAATAGACACTGATGTAAATGGTAATAGAAGCAGAAGGAAAACTAGTATATGATAATTCGACACGATAGTTATTATTTACAAGTATGAGTCATGGGAGTACTAGTTGTCACTGTGTTTAGGGAAGTGCTTCGTTTGTTCACAGGTTTCCTTCCTGACAGAACACTGACATTTTCTCGTGTGTATGTTCTTATCATAGTTCTACTTTCAAGACTGTTTACAAATTTAGAAATTTACTGGACTCCAACATGAGCTTGGGTATATTCAGTAAGACGTCATTCTGTTAAAATCTACAACCATGAAGTTTATTGGGAGGAGAACAATGATGGCAGTAAAATTACACTCGAGGAAGTTAAAACGATAGCAAATAAAGTATAGTGTAATAAATAAGAAGAAATAGATGGAATTAGGCATAAAGGAGCTTCATAGAGTATAGTATTATGATGGAATGTACTGTAAGTACCTTATGATCGGACGAAAACTTTCACTGTACCTAAATGTAAGGAAGAGGACGGGAACGACTGCAACAATTTTTATAGTGTTATACAGTAGAATTGATCATTATAGTAGGCAAAGTTTTCACAGACTTTTTAAAACAGAGGATGTGATCATTGCTGAAGAGCAATTTGGATGAAAAACAGCGTTGTTTTCGACCACAGAGGGGATGTCAGAATGAGATTTTCAGTATCCATTGAGCTAGTGGGAAATGCTAAGGGAGGAATAGACAGACTGATTTATGTTTCGTAGAACTATAGAAGCTATATGACAGAGTATAAAGGAGAAATAGGCCTATATTAGCCGTGCTGTGGAATGACGGGATTAGAGATAGGTTACATCTTTACATTGACGTGCTTTTAGACTGAATTCGTTGTACGGCAGTGAAATCTCGGTAGTCTATTATGGAAGTAACGGACTTGAAGATAGCGAGAATGTTTGCTGGTACAAGGAGGTGTGAACAGTGACAAGACGGTTTTCTCAACGGAAAACATTCCTTCCCTGACATACTTGTTTTATTGTACTCATCGGTTCTTACATCACTTGAGAATCAAACAGAATGGAAGAGAACACCACAGTATGACGAAACGAGAACTTAAGAGAGGTGAACTTCAGAACGTATATCATTAAGATATGACACTCATAATCATACAAAGACTCGCTAACTATATGTCGAATTTTCGACTTTGGCACTTCAGAGTAGTCAGGTCTATCAAAAATGTTGACTCTTGGCCGTTGTTGGGATATAATATTACTTGACTGAACTAAACAGAACAGTCAACATTTCGGTATATACGATACGACAGATCGACAACGAATACAAGCAAACTTGACTTGCAGTCATGATCAAAACCCCAGGACCTCCAAATTTACATAGAATCGGAGGGACGTTTGGTTACATTTCTAAAGAACTATATGCAGTGTCCAAAATCCGGATTTTCATTGAATTGTAGAAACGACAGTGAGAATCTCAGTAACCTACCATACCCGAAAATATTAATTTATCATTGCCTCTTCGAGAGATTTGAAAGATCTAAAGATGTTATATTCCCCGTTTTGGTAGTATATTTCTCATGTAAAGTACCTCAGTAGTAGTAAAGCAGTCAATGATGTCACAAGGGAATAGGATTATCGTTGGCCGTCAGCTTCGTGCGCTGGATTGTCGCAGTTTTGCCTCGTAACACGTGACAGACCATTCAGTGGCATTCATATTACTAATTGATTACTAGAGAATATTAATTTATCTTACTCTCTTTTCCCGTCATCGGGCGTGAAATTATAGACTCCGTACTTGAGCCATTTATTTTACCTCAGATTACTTCTCTCCCTTGAAATACGAAAGCACAATTTGGGAGGGAGGAGAATGACAGACACTCTGGCGCAGAGCCATGCGGGCCGACCAGTGCCGCTCTGATTGCTCCTATACCGCGGTAACCCCGTACTTTGGCACGTTACCCTCTTCTCTAGCCATACCGACTCCAGTGAGACTAGAATCTTATCAGCTTCATTACGGGCACTTAGCGAACCATTAACAGTGGCACCATGTCTGAAGGCGCCACTTCCAGTAAACTTAACTCCCGAGTGACTGCTCTGGTGCAAATATGCTACCAAAGTAACTGGTTCACTCTTTGTTCGAACAACAGGAATAACCGGGCATTGTCTTCTTGGTTATTCCTTGAAAAGATTTTTACAGTAAGTTTCGTCATGTTCTGATTCCAGTGCATATGACAGTTTGTAGGGGGAGGGGCTAGACCTGGGGGTATGTAGTGTTTTTAAAATTTTGGAAGATGAATGGCGACCTGTATTCCACAGTAGAATAACACCCATGATATCCTCTTCCTGTTGGTGGGGGCGGTACTACAACTTCTACGTAATACTGACTTTTAAATCATTGTATTGAAAGAAAAACACCTGACTACATTAGATTTTTGCCTTTCCCTGTGAGCTAGAGGGGGCCCGTGCTCCAGTGAAGACATTAGCTCCTAGCAGACGTGAAAAGTGTATCTTGGATAAACTGTATAAATTGACAGGGAAATACTTTTTTGGAGGAAATATAGTAAGATGTTTGCCATCAGCCGATTAGCCTATTTGGTCTTAATAGCAGATTATGCTGAAAATCTCCAAACTGATGTTTGAAGTTTTAATTTCCTATGGGAGTTGCATTGGTAAATACATCACAGGCTCATGCGTCCCCTTGATACCTAGTAGTGTCCACAATTTTTGCTATTGGTAGAACATCACATGTTTTCAGATTATTTATGTTCATCGTCTCCTGTTGTTTGCAAGCCATGGTAAGAAGGTATCTTCTTTTATACAATTTGCTTTAGGTCGCATCAACATATATAGGGCTTATGGCGACAATAGATGGGAAACAGTTAGGAGTGGGCCGGAAGCGGCCGTGGCCTTAATTAAGGTAAAGCTGCCTGGTGTGAAAATGGGAAACCATGAAAACGATCTTCAGGGCTGCTGACAGTGGAGTTCGAACTCACTATCACCCGGATGCAAGCTCATAGCTGCGCGCCCCTAACTGCTCGGCCGACTCGCCCGGTGATAGTATCTTCAACATTCCATGATGTGTATTTCCAACCCTTGTTCCGTTTCTTTACCGGGTTAGATATGAAGTGAGATGACTCTTCGTAGCTAGGCTTTATAACCGGCTGCCGTTCCTGACGTAAAAGTTATTAGAAGAGTTAATGAGATGACGTGAATGACATAATATAATGTATGAAAGTAGGAAGGAGGGGGTGAAATCCGGCGCCGGTACATAGCCTACTCCTGTCGAGTAGCGTCAAGGTGTCTGCTCAACTCTTCAATGCCCCATCCGACGGACGAATCATAGGGCAACGCTCCGGATGAACAATACGGAGTGCTTTGGAGTTGAATCCAGGCTATTATCTCTCAATCTAGTTATTAGAAATTGTATACCGCCACCTTACGTACCCTGCCAGCTAAGGGGACCTGCACTTGCTAGCCACGATGTAAGAGCATATAGACTTGAGGATCATGTCCATCAGGCAAGTCAGATGATGTACAGAATTGTGAGCAACTGCAAAAGTACCTCGACATTGTTGTGAGACGGAGAGCAAAGAACGGTATGATTGTAAACGGGATGAAGCGTCAGGCTGTATGCTTCACCAAGGGGAAAAGTCTTCGCACTTTTAATTACTGATTTGATGGGGTGAAAGTGCCTTAAGAGGATCACTGTAATTACTTAGGTGTTAACATAAAGAAAGATCTTTACTGGGGGCAATCACATTGACGAGGTCGTAAACAAAGTTTACATTTTCCTTCATATGGTTATGAGGATATTCAACAGTTGTAGTAAGGAATTAAAGGAGAGGACGTATACTGTAAGTATCTTGTAAAACCCCAGTTATAGGGTGGTTCTAATGTATGGGACACTCTCCACGATTACTTGATACGGGAACGGGAAAATGTCCCAAGGAAAGCACCACGATATTTTCTAGGTGATTTATGACAAAAATATTGCCAACTTTGGGCTGGGAAGACAAGGAGGTAAGGAGACGAGCTGCTGGACTAAGCGTTATGTTCCGAGCTGTCAGTGAAGAGACAGGGGAATGACAACAGTAGGCGAATAAGTCTGAGTTGAACATTTACAGGTGGGAAAGATCATAACATGAAGTTAAAACTGGAATTCAAGAGACAAATTGGGACAAATCTGCATTTATAGGAAGAGAAATTAGGAAAAAATATAATTTTATCAAGGTAAATGTTCCCTGAATTTCGAAGTTCTCTGAAACAATTTAAGAAAAGACTAGGAAAACAACGGATAGGTAATCTGCCACCTGGGGTACAGTCATAAATGTACATCAAGATTGATTGATTGGCCATGAAGACGGGCTGTTGCAGACTTTGGTCGCTCCTTCCTGAGCGTAGGGCCTACTAACTGCAATCTAATATAGTGAAGCTTGAATAGAGATGAAGTGAATACAGGAAAATGTGCTTCTCAAAGACTAAAATATGTCGGTACGGAAGAAACCGAACAGCAATACAATACCGAAACAAATGGAATTTTTTCAAGTACTGAGTAAATGTATTCTCCCAGTAATGTTGTACAGTAAACGCAATTAAATGAAGATGTAAATTGATGGGATGACAACTCGTTTGCAATTAACGGTACTTCTTAAGAAAGAAATCAGCTCTTAGACGACATTATCTTTATATCGCTCTGGTTCAGGATGAGTGAAAGATCGGTGTACTCAAGATATCTTATTCATAAGTGTTAATTAATGGAAATGAAAGTAGGGAGAATTACTGCTGGTGCAGATTGGGACCATCGGCAGGGGGACACTTGGAATAGGGATACAGTTAGGTATGAACTAAATTCATGAAACTTTGTTTATAAAGTAGCTTCAGTAGTGGGGTCATTTGAGGCGAATAGAGGTGGATTGGTAACCTAGGAGAATGATGGACTGGTCCATGTAGTGAATGGCAAGCAGAGGAAGAACAAGGTGATAATGGTTTGCCTCATTTCTTAAGTGCGTTGTACTTTATAGACATTCCTAACAACACTGCACAAGGCGTATATTTCATCTACTGTATTTTTGGTAGCAGATCGCATCATATCTTCCATTACACTGTTCACATCGTTTGGGTGTGTCAGTGTAACGAGGTATAAAAATATAACAAATTCATTACCTTCTCCTAATAACAAGGAAGTTCCAACCAATTGACAATAGTCCATTATGTATTTCTCCCACCGTGGAAATACGCATCTCGTTTTACAATTTCACACCTTTCCTAATCAACCAAAACAATAGTTTTAATTGTAGCTCAACATAACATTTGAATAACTGTGTACCTTATCTGAATTGCGCATAAGGTTATCAAGTTAAAAATGTTAAATATTTTAAGTCAAAGAATGCAGAGAGAAGTATATTACTCTATCGATAAGTAAATAAAGTAACACAATGTATCTAGAGACAGTAAATTGTGCGCCATATAAGGAAGACTACACAAGATGCACATGAAGTTGTTTCAAACATGGCAGTTCTATTGTCCTATCAGAAGTCTCACATAACAAATACTTTCATCGAAGTTAAGAAAATATATAAATCAATCAATCAATCAATCAATCAATCAATCAATCAATCAATCAATCAATCAATCAATCAATCAATCAATCAATCAATCAATCAATCAATCAATCAATCACTACTTATCTGCATTGAGGGCAGTCGCCCATGTGGCAGATTCTCTGTCTGTTGTTTTCCTAGCCTTTCCTTAGATGATTGCAAAGAAATTGGAAATTTATTGAACAACTCCGTTGGTAAGTTATTCCAATCCCTAACTCCCCGTCCAATAAACGAATATCTGCCCCAATTTTTCCTCTTGATTTCCAACTTTATCTTCATATTGTGATCTTTCCTACTTTAAAAGACACAACTAAAACTTATTCGTCACTAATGTCAATCCCCGCCATTTCTGCGCTGACAGCTCGGACCATACCTTATAGTAGAGCAGCTCGTCTCCTTTCTTCCAAGTCTTCCCAGCCCAAAGTTTGCAGCATTTTTGTAACGCTACTCTTTTATCGGAAATCATCCAGAACAAATCGAGCTGCTTTTCTTTGGATTTTTCCAGTTCTCGAATCAAGTAATCCTGGTGAGGGTCCCATACACTGGAACCATACTCTAGTTGGGGTCATGCCAGAAACTTATATGCCCTCTCCTTTACATCCTTTCTATATCCGTAAATTCAACCATTTCATTGAAGAATTGCATTAGATTCGCCTGGTGAATTTATCAAAATTCTTTCATTCATCGTTTTCTTGAGACTTACGAGCATAAGAGGAACGAACTGTTAATATTCATACGAACAAAAATACGGAGAGTTTGACTATGTTCCCCTGATGTGCTGTATCTTTTCTCTCCGGTTTTTCTTCTTTGTTTCTGAAATAACCTCCTGTTTGGAAGGAACGTCAGTCTTGCTGGATTTACTGAAGGATATTGTTATTTCTTCCAACTTGTGGAGAGAACAGATTACCTATGGTTTGAAAAATCCAACTGGTAATGTCATGGTAACATATTCTGTATCTGTAAGACAAAATTTTTCCTTAAATGAAAGGATAGTGCAAACTTTCAGTAGATTATTGAGTAGAATTGGTCCTTTTATGACGAGTAATGGGGAGTGCTATTTGAGACTGCCGGACTTAATCTCGATGAAGGGATCAGATGATGACCCGAATATTATCAAGGATTTTTGATTGGTGTCTGAACTTAACATGACGTGTACTATTGCTGACGTAATCAACGCTCCTTCCTAAATCGTGAAGGTTCTGTGGATCAAAACCAATCAAGCGGAACAATATGTAATATGCATATTGTACCAGGAAAGCCTAGGTCCTGGTCCATATTAATTGAAAGAAACATTACTTCAGCATAAAAGATCCGACCGACGTACGAACATCTATGTAAAGAATGTTCCAGTATGTGCCAGACCCTACGAGTGCACTAGGCGGAGTCAAGTGACGTCACCTGTCGCTTGAAGCTCACCTCCCCTAGAGATATTTCTCGAAAGAATTTTTCTTTTACCAGCTTTTTAACGCCTTTACCAATTTCAACGGGACAAACGCTGAATTATAGCGGACGTCATAAAAGTTAATCCCTGTGAATTTCGAATTAATTCATCCCATGGTTGTTGAGTTATAATAATTTAAAGTTTCAACGAAATTACGTAATCACGGTCACATGGCCGAGAGAGATGCTACCCCTCCCAGCGCTGGTATCTATATATGCCAAGGCCAGCCAGCCAGCAGGCAGTACAAGGACGAGTAGACAGCTGTGTGAGTGAGACAGAGGAGAGACCGGCCCGCGTACAGTATGTTCGCGCAGTCACGGTGAAAGTACTTTCCGTCGTATTTCCGGAACGCGAAATTATATCGCCGACAGATTTATAAAAGACGTCGCACCATATTTAGTATATCGCGTCGCGACTACAGTCTAATCCTAAAGACATTTAAGAATGTAATACGAGTGAACTTATTGAAGTGCAAACATTAACTATTTTACGTTCACAGAATATGTCATTACGTGTAGACTTATGATTTTGAACTTCTGCAGAAACTAATGTGTAGAATCACCAGAACTCGTTTCTTTCCGAGTATTGAACTGTATTCCTTTATTCATGCCACGTCAGTATACGACTTACAGTAATTTGAGTGGAAATTAAGAACTTTTCTGAGGTAATATAACATTATAATAACAGGATAAGCAGAAAATAATTCTTAGTGACTTAATGACTGTGTTCAAAGACTGTGATTATCGACTTGCCTTTTCAAGTGTGAACTGTGCATTTATGAACGTTTCAATAACGACTGTAAATAGTAATTCATACAGGAAGGACTGTGATTCTTTCAATTACGCCATAAATAGTGTTCAACAGTCAATGACAGTGTCAGTGTTAACTACTCGCACTAAGTGAATTTTTCGTGTGCTCACCCTAACGAGCTGCAATTCTACATGATCCAGTTCCAGCCATCATCACCTCATCGGGAACGTCAACATGGTGTGTCAAGGGAACATCGCCGATCCTGATTCTCCACGGAACATTCCAGATGTCTATCCTTCGACATTTTGTAGCAACATTTCTTGCCATAAGTGAGTAGTAACAAACTGACTAAAATTTTTTTTCTTCATTAATTTGTGAACAGTGGAAACTTCAGTGCCGCGTGTGAACAAATATTTCAGAGTTCTCGTAATTTTTCAGAAGTGATTAATTTAATTTCAAATTTCAGTTTCATATCTCGTAGAAAGACTTTAGGCTTTTCAAGTGTGCTATATATCAAGGGTGACGAACTGAGAACTGAAAACTATTAACCAAAATTTAATTTCTCATATCAACTTACAATTATAAGTGTGCTTAGGTTTAGAAAGACTTTAGGTGGAAATTCAATACCTCATATTCTCACATATGAAAGACTTTGAAATCAGTAGTATTTATGCCATTTTCATGAACAGAATTCAGGAAGATTACTTTCAAACTTTTAATTTCAATGCCAGATTTGAATCAAAAATCATATCGCAGGGTGAAGAATTAATAAATTGTTTTGAAAAAGATTTTTTAACCATCTATTATTCGCTCTGCGAGTCTATCCTACTCTGTATCAGCTCCAAAACCAAGTTCCACTCCCTGAGGTCCTACTCATGCCCTTTGCCCACAACTTTTCCTGGTACAGAGAGGATAGTAAAATAATAGATGGCGCCGCAACTTTAGGGGCCCGATTTTGGAGCCGTGCTATAATAATAGATGACGTCGCAACTTCAAGGGCTTGATTTGGAGCCGTGTCATAATAATAGATGATGCGCCAGTAATAATCGCAACATTTAGGGTTCGACTCAAGTCATAATAAATTGCATTTTGAGTACAGGATCCGACTGCAATCATTACGAACACGAAGAACTTGTTGTATTTGACTTATTCGAATATTCCGGAAACATGGATAACTTACTTGCAGCAATCGAAGCTCTCAGGCTTAGCATGAACGATCAGAATGCCAAGATTGATCGAATTAATACGCAGATGGTAGGGTCTAATTCCCAATTGCAGGCTCAAATAAACACACAAATAACCGCACTACAATCACAAAGAGTTGACTCTAATTCTCAACTACAGGCGCAGATGGTAGAGTCTAATTCCCAACTACAGCAACAAATGCAGGCACAAAATACTCAACTTCAAGCGCAGTTAATTGAGTCAAATAGTAAGGTTGAAGACTTAACTTCTAAAATTGACAGGACCTTGGACACTAAGTTTGCTGAAGCGGATAAAGTCATTAATAAAAGGCTCACTGAATCTAGTGCCCTTATCGAGCAACGATTCCGTGAAGCTGGAACTCGCCTCGAAAAGAAACTTACTGATTCTAGTGCACAAGTCGAAGCCACATTGAAAAACATGCGGGATCAGTTTGTTGAAAACTTAGAGTCTATCAAGGAAGAAATAAAGACAGAGGTCGTCAAGTCTTTAGACAAAGATCTTAGAAATGTTCTTCCTTCCGTTCAAGCATTTTCCACTGAACTTAAAGATTTACGGACTGAATTTCAAGAATCCCATGGTAACATCTCACAAACTCAAGTAAAGCTAGCTCAAGTACAGGAAACCTTACGAGATGCATTAAAGAGCGACGTGGGTAAATTACGAAGCGAGATAGGATTAATTAAGAGCACGCAAGGAGAACTCGACAAGCGTATTACAGGACAGCTAGACAGCACGCATACCCAGATAGCTGCTTTCTGTAAAGACGTACAAGTCATTAAAACTGACTTGAGAAATGAAATAACAAATTTAGACACCTCAATTAATTCTAAAATTAAAAGTTTGTCTGAAGAAATGAATCAAATTAAACTCAAGGAACATACGACTGACGTCACAATTCCTGGTTCGTCGAGGGAAGTACACAGCACAACAACACTTATTAAAGTACCAGATGACAAACCAGTCAAATTTTCAGGACGTGACGAGTATACTGCTCGAGAATTTTTGTTAAATGTCGACGATTACCTGGAAGAGAATAGGGTAGATGACGATAGGAAACCTAGAGTAGTATCCAAACTTCTAGAAGGACGAGCCTTATCATGGTTCATAGCTTTTAAGAGCAACTTTAAAAACTATGACGACTTTAAAAAGGCACTTCTTAAACGCTTTTGGGATTCAGAAAGACAGCACCTTGTCAAGATGCAACTCTACTCTAGTAAATACAATACTTCAGTCAATACTTCCCGATATTCCGATTATTGCCTAATGCAATTAAAGAAGCTCCAGTTTTTAGATCCACCTTTGCCAGATATCGAACTTATTCAGATCCTGACACTTCAATATCCGCCTCATGTTCAAGAAATACTAGTCGCTGCCAACATTAAAACATTGGAACATTTTGACGCTACTTTGCGTAGGTTAGATACGGCTAATATCCAATCTAGTCCGAAAACTAACAGGAGTCGAGAAATAAATACGAATTCTGCGGAAATAAAACCGCCGGAGAGAGAGGAACCCAGGACACGTGAAGAAGGCAGATTAAGCCCTACCAACCCAACCAGATTCCGGAATTTCAGACGTCAGAGGAATCAGGATAGACACCCTTACCAACCTAGGAATTTATGGAGACAGCACGAAAGCACTCCTGAAGAAAATCGTGAGTCCAGACGACGAGAACTTGAAAATAGATGGAAGGATACACGGGAATACATCAGGGAGAGAAATCGTAATCCTGATGATCCTGGAGCTACATCCCTGGAATACCAACGTCAATTCGGACCAAGAGAACAAAGATCACCTGATCCTGAATCAACAGGCGCTATAAAAAAAACGCCGATCTCGCAATAGGGAGATTAACTACAGAACACGATGAGGACGAAATTTCAAATTATTGTATTGCTGTTATCAATTACTGGCATATTGACGATTCCGAATTACTATTCGAAGACGCACAAACACTAAGGCCAATTATTACACGTTCACTACCTGTCATAACAGTACGCACAGGCAACCTACAGGTGATTACGCTCATCGATTCTGGAGCGCAAGCTTCTTTAATTTCTGATAAGCTTGTAGACTCGCTTAAAGATCAGAACAATGTTTTGTTATTGCCTGCAGCTCAGATTAAAGTAAGAGGGATAGTTCCTGATAAAATTATTAAATGTAAATCCCAGGCATTTTTAGAGTTTAAAATTAACAGTCAGACATTCGAACACATATTTTTAGTAGTATCACGTCTTAACTTCAACTTAATACTTGGATCAGATTTTATGATCAAATACAAAGGAACCATTGACTATGATGCCAACCTCGTAAGATTCAAGAATAATTCCGTAGGACTACAGCTGGTAGGACGAAGTGACCTGGAAGTTCAAGAGAAGGGAGCCCGTTTCGAAGAAGCCGGTGGTGACATTATTAAGCCCGCTGTAAGTGAGGTTGCGCCAGCCGTAGCGGAAAGTAGAAAGGGTGACCAAAGTGAGGACGATGCAGAGTCCCTATTTAATGAGAACTCCATCATAGGTTCGGACTATATAATGTCAATAGCCAGTGTGGTTGAAGACCCGGAAATTAAATTAAAATTGGAGGAGGCTAAAAATGACGTTCTACAGAAATTTGCATGTGTATTCGATGACAAGCCTGGAGAGATAGCTGGCTATGAATATCATCTTGATGTAAATTACTTGTCCCCTTATCAGAAGAAACCATATCCCGTACCCGAGAAATATCGAGAAGAAGTTCGCAACTTAATTCATAAAATGACAGATGATGGGATAATTTCGCCTTGCGTAACTAAGTACTTGAATCCATTGGCCATAGTGCGTAAGCCTAACGGCAGTATCAGAATTTGCCTCGACGCAAGGGTCCTAAATGACCGACTGACCTTAGAATATGACCGTCCTCCATTACTTAAGGATATTATCAGAAGATTCCACGGCATGAATTTCTTTAGTTGCCTTGACGGAACTTCTTCATACTATCACATAAAATTGGATGCTGAAAGTAGGCTATTCACAGGCTTCTTATTTGAAAATAGGACCTATGTTTTCAACAAAATGCCCTTTGGCATTAAGAACTCGGGAGCTGTTTTGATCAGAGCCTTGGAAAAACACTTATCAGATGATGTAAAGGATATAACTACGATTTATGTTGACGACATTTTGATTGCCTCGAGAACTTTCGACGAGCACGTGAGAGATGTCAATCTGGTCCTGCAGGAATTGGAGAAGAAGAATTTCAAGATAAATGCCCAGAAAAGTCAACTTTTTCAAACATCAGTATTATTCTTAGGACATGTAATTAGTGGTGATGGAATTCAACCCAACCCTGCCAAGATTAAGAGTATCATTGACTTTCCTAGACCTCAGCGCATTAGAAACGTGAGACAGTTCCTAGGACTTTGTCAGTTCTTTTCTCAACACTGTCCAGATTACACTGAGACGGTAGCTCCTCTTCAGCAACTGCTACTTAAGAATAATAGATGGAAGTGGACCGAAGAATGTGAACGAGCTTTCCTTGCCACCAAGGACATGTTAAAAAACTCTGTTAAACTAGTGTATCCGGATTTTTCTCTTCCATTCTTCATAGAGTGTGATGCCAGCTCTGTAGGAATAGGCGCAGTGCTGTATCAAGCGAGACCTGAAGATCCCGATTACAGACTTTTCATCTCGTTTCTAGGTAGAAAACTACGACCTCACGAAAAGTCTTATACTATAACTGAACTCGAAGCTCTGGCTGTTGTTTTTTCTCTCCAGTATTGGAAGAAAATCATCTACGGCTATCCCATTACGATTTACACAGACCATAAAGCTCTGACATTCATACTCTCATCTGACATGACGAATGAGAGAGTTTCCCGATGGGCTCTTTTTATTCAACAGTTTGACCTCACAGTAATACATAGGCCTGGCCGGAAGAATGCATTAGCAGATGCCCTCAGCCGCAACCCTGCTGAAGTTATAGAAGTTCACGAGGTCAACATCATGACTGATGATGACGAAGAATGTCTTCGCAAACTTCGTTACCTTGCCCAGATGCAACGAAGAGACGCCAATTGTAGGGAATTAATTCGATTTTTATCAGGTTCGATTCCCGCCGATGATGATGAATTCCCACGTCTCCAACGACTCTCTTCAAATTTCTGTTTACGAGATGGGATTCTTATGAAATACATTGACTTAGCCAAGACGCAATGCAGGATTTATGCACCTGTTAAAATCAGGAAGGCTATCATATGGCATTGTCACTCAATTTCAGGTCATGCTGGTACGGATAAAGTTCTCAACCTTATTAAGGAAAGGTTTACACGGGAATATCTTAGGCGAGACATTAGGAGAATTTTACGGTCCTGTGATTTATGCCAGCGGATCAAGTCGAATAATTATCTCCTCAAGGAATTTCCCAAACCGTTGATTCCGGAAAAGCCCAGAGAAATAATGGCAATCGATCTGTACGGCCCTTTGCCAAAGGCGACCAGGGGGAACAGACATGTCATTGTAGTTGTGGATGTCTTTTCCAAATATACTATGTTATTGCCTATCCAGAAAGCTAACGCCGGTAACATCTTAAGGAGGCTGAAAAAGAACATCATCCCTGAGATGGGAAAGCCTGAATACATACTGACGGATCACGGAACGCAATTCACTTCCGTAGAATTCCAACAGGCTTTGGAAGAACTTAACATTCGACATATCATGAATTCTATTAGGCATCCGGAAGCTAACCCTGCTGAAAGAATAATGAGAGAACTCGCCAAATTCTGTCGAATTTATTGTAGTGAACATCACTGGAAGTGGATCGAGGTCTTGCCAGTAATGCAAAAAATTATGAACTCTATTGTGCATGAATCTACTAATGACATTCCTCTTAGCCTACATCATGGGTCAAAACCAGAGCGACCTTGGGACAGAATTTTACCAGCTCTACCAAATGTTATTGTGCCGCAGCAAGTTAAGATCAACGACGCGCTGACCAGGTTAAGACATGCAGCCGCCCTCAGAGAACGACGCCAGCGTAATAGGAAGTTCAGGAGACCATTGAATCCTGGAGACCTTGTTTTAATACGGAGACCAGCTACTTCCAACCCTGAGAGAAGGATTTACGCTAAGTTCTGTCCACTATTCGTAGGTCCTTACCGTGTCCGCACTGTATTGAGAAACGGGGCTTATGAAATTGTGAAACTGGACGGCACTTTCGAGGGTATTTATAACTCAGCCAATTTAAAACAATATGTACCACAGGAAGAGTAAAGCCTGGAAAAGAAAATCCTGCGTATTTTCTTTTCGTCCAACCAAGGGGAAGATGTACCAGGAAAGCCTAGGTCCTGGTCCATATTAATTGAAAGAAACATTACTTCAGCATAAAAGATCCGACCGACGTACGAACATCTATGTAAAGAATGTTCCAGTATGTGCCAGACCCTACGAGTGCACTAGGCGGAGTCAAGTGACGTCACCTGTCGCTTGAAGCTCACCTCCCCTAGAGATATTTCTCGAAAGAATTTTTCTTTTACCAGCTTTTTAACGCCTTAACCAATTTCAACGGGACAAACGCTGAATTATAGCGGACGTCATAAAAGTTAATCCCTGTGAATTTCGAATTAATTCATCCCATGGTTGTTGAGTTATAATAATTTAAAGTTTCAACGAAATTACGTAATCACGGTCACATGGCCGAGAGAGGTGCTACCCCTCCCAGCGCTGGTATCTATATATGCCAAGGCCAGCCAGCCAGCAGGCAGTACAAGGACGAGTAGACAGCTGTGTGAGTGAGACAGAGGAGAGACCGGCCCGCGTACAGTATGTTCGCGCAGTCACGGTGAAAGTACTTTCCGTCGTATTTCCGGAACGCGAAATTATATCGCCGACAGATTTATAAAAGACGTCGCACCATATTTAGTATATCGCGTCGCGACTACAGTCTAATCCTAAAGACATTTAAGAATGTAATACGAGTGAACTTATTGAAGTGCAAACATTAACTATTTTACGTTCACAGAATATGTCATTACGTGTAGACTTATGATTTTGAACTTCTGCAGAAACTAATGTGTAGAATCACCAGAACTCGTTTCTTTCCGAGTATTGAACTGTATTCCTTTATTCATGCCACGTCAGTATACGACTTACAGTAATTTGAGTGGAAATTAAGAACTTTTCTGAGGTAATATAACATTATAATAACAGGATAAGCAGAAAATAATTCTTAGTGACTTAATGACTGTGTTCAAAGACTGTGATTATCGACTTGCCTTTTCAAGTGTGAACTGTGCATTTATGAACGTTTCAATAACGACTGTAAATAGTAATTCATACAGGAAGGACTGTGATTCTTTCAATTACGCCATAAATAGTGTTCAACAGTCAATGACAGTGTCAGTGTTAACTACTCGCACTAAGTGAATTTTTCGTGTGCTCACCCTAACGAGCTGCAATTCTACATGATCCAGTTCCAGCCATCATCACCTCATCGGGAACGTCAACATGGTGTGTCAAGGGAACATCGCCGATCCTGATTCTCCACGGAACATTCCAGATGTCTATCCTTCGACATTTTGTAGCAACATTTCTTGCCATAAGTGAGTAGTAACAAACTGACTAAAATTTTTTTTCTTCATTAATTTGTGAACAGTGGAAACTTCAGTGCCGCGTGTGAACAAATATTTCAGAGTTCTCGTAATTTTTCAGAAGTGATTAATTTAATTTCAAATTTCAGTTTCATATCTCGTAGAAAGACTTTAGGCTTTTCAAGTGTGCTATATATCAAGGGTGACGAACTGAGAACTGAAAACTATTAACCAAAATTTAATTTCTCATATCAACTTACAATTATAAGTGTGCTTAGGTTTAGAAAGACTTTAGGTGGAAATTCAATACCTCATATTCTCACATATGAAAGACTTTGAAATCAGTAGTATTTATGCCATTTTCATGAACAGAATTCAGGAAGATTACTTTCAAACTTTTAATTTCAATGCCAGATTTGAATCAAAAATCATATCGCAGGGTGAAGAATTAATAAATTGTTTTGAAAAAGATTTTTTAACCATCTATTATTCGCTCTGCGAGTCTATCCTACTCTGTATCAGCTCCAAAACCAAGTTCCACTCCCTGAGGTCCTACTCATGCCCTTTGCCCACAACTTTTCCTGGTACAGAGAGGATAGTAAAATAATAGATGGCGCCGCAACTTTAGGGGCCCGATTTTGGAGCCGTGCTATAATAATAGATGACGTCGCAACTTCAAGGGCTTGATTTGGAGCCGTGTCATAATAATAGATGATGCGCCAGTAATAATCGCAACATTTAGGGTTCGACTCAAGTCATAATAAATTGCATTTTGAGTACAGGATCCGACTGCAATCATTACGAACACGAAGAACTTGTTGTATTTGACTTATTCGAATATTCCGGAAACATGGATAACTTACTTGCAGCAATCGAAGCTCTCAGGCTTAGCATGAACGATCAGAATGCCAAGATTGATCGAATTAATACGCAGATGGTAGGGTCTAATTCCCAATTGCAGGCTCAAATAAACACACAAATAACCGCACTACAATCACAAAGAGTTGACTCTAATTCTCAACTACAGGCGCAGATGGTAGAGTCTAATTCCCAACTACAGCAACAAATGCAGGCACAAAATACTCAACTTCAAGCGCAGTTAATTGAGTCAAATAGTAAGGTTGAAGACTTAACTTCTAAAATTGACAGGACCTTGGACACTAAGTTTGCTGAAGCGGATAAAGTCATTAATAAAAGGCTCACTGAATCTAGTGCCCTTATCGAGCAACGATTCCGTGAAGCTGGAACTCGCCTCGAAAAGAAACTTACTGATTCTAGTGCACAAGTCGAAGCCACATTGAAAAACATGCGGGATCAGTTTGTTGAAAACTTAGAGTCTATCAAGGAAGAAATAAAGACAGAGGTCGTCAAGTCTTTAGACAAAGATCTTAGAAATGTTCTTCCTTCCGTTCAAGCATTTTCCACTGAACTTAAAGATTTACGGACTGAATTTCAAGAATCCCATGGTAACATCTCACAAACTCAAGTAAAGCTAGCTCAAGTACAGGAAACCTTACGAGATGCATTAAAGAGCGACGTGGGTAAATTACGAAGCGAGATAGGATTAATTAAGAGCACGCAAGGAGAACTCGACAAGCGTATTACAGGACAGCTAGACAGCACGCATACCCAGATAGCTGCTTTCTGTAAAGACGTACAAGTCATTAAAACTGACTTGAGAAATGAAATAACAAATTTAGACACCTCAATTAATTCTAAAATTAAAAGTTTGTCTGAAGAAATGAATCAAATTAAACTCAAGGAACATACGACTGACGTCACAATTCCTGGTTCGTCGAGGGAAGTACACAGCACAACAACACTTATTAAAGTACCAGATGACAAACCAGTCAAATTTTCAGGACGTGACGAGTATACTGCTCGAGAATTTTTGTTAAATGTCGACGATTACCTGGAAGAGAATAGGGTAGATGACGATAGGAAACTTAGAGTAGTATCCAAACTTCTAGAAGGACGAGCCTTATCATGGTTCATAGCTTTTAAGAGCAACTTTAAAAACTATGACGACTTTAAAAAGGCACTTCTTAAACGCTTTTGGGATTCAGAAAGACAGCACCTTGTCAAGATGCAACTCTACTCTAGTAAATACAATACTTCAGTCAATACTTCCCGATATTCCGATTATTGCCTAATGCAATTAAAGAAGCTCCAGTTTTTAGATCCACCTTTGCCAGATATCGAACTTATTCAGATCCTGACACTTCAATATCCGCCTCATGTTCAAGAAATACTAGTCGCTGCCAACATTAAAACATTGGAACATTTTGACGCTACTTTGCGTAGGTTAGATACGGCTAATATCCAATCTAGTCCGAAAACTAACAGGAGTCGAGAAATAAATACGAATTCTGCGGAAATAAAACCGCCGGAGAGAGAGGAACCCAGGACACGTGAAGAAGGCAGATTAAGCCCTACCAACCCAACCAGATTCCGGAATTTCAGACGTCAGAGGAATCAGGATAGACACCCTTACCAACCTAGGAATTTATGGAGACAGCACGAAAGCACTCCTGAAGAAAATCGTGAGTCCAGACGACGAGAACTTGAAAATAGATGGAAGGATACACGGGAATACATCAGGGAGAGAAATCGTAATCCTGATGAGCCTGGAGCTACATCCCTGGAATACCAACGTCAATTCGGACCAAGAGAACAAAGATCACCTGATCCTGAATCAACAGGCGCTATAAAAAAAAACGCCGATCTCGCAATAGGGAGATTAACTACAGAACACGATGAGGACGAAATTTCAAATTATTGTATTGCTGTTATCAATTACTGGCATATTGACGATTCCGAATTACTATTCGAAGACGCACAAACACTAAGGCCAATTATTACACGTTCACTACCTGTCATAACAGTACGCACAGGCAACCTACAGGTGATTACGCTCATCGATTCTGGAGCGCAAGCTTCTTTAATTTCTGATAAGCTTGTAGACTCGCTTAAAGATCAGAACAATGTTTTGTTATTGCCTGCAGCTCAGATTAAAGTAAGAGGGATAGTTCCTGATAAAATTATTAAATGTAAATCCCAGGCATTTTTAGAGTTTAAAATTAACAGTCAGACATTCGAACACATATTTTTAGTAGTATCACGTCTTAACTTCAACTTAATACTTGGATCAGATTTTATGATCAAATACAAAGGAACCATTGACTATGATGCCAACCTCGTAAGATTCAAGAATACTTCCGTAGGACTACAGCTGGTAGGACGAAGTGACCTGAAGTTCAAGAGAAGGGAGCCCGTTTCGAAGAAGCCGGTGGTGACATTATTAAGCCCGCTGTAAGTGAGGTTGCGCCAGCCGTAGCGGAAAGTAGAAAGGGTGACCAAAGTGAGGACGATGCAGAGTCCCTATTTAATGAGAACTCCATCATAGGTTCGGACTATATAATGTCAATAGCCAGTGTGGTTGAAGACCCGGAAATTAAATTAAAATTGGAGGAGGCTAAAAATGACGTTCTACAGAAATTTGCATGTGTATTCGATGACAAGCCTGGAGAGATAGCTGGCTATGAATATCATCTTGATGTAAATTACTTGTCCCCTTATCAGAAGAAACCATATCCCGTACCCGAGAAATATCGAGAAGAAGTTCGCAACTTAATTCATAAAATGACAGATGATGGGATAATTTCGCCTTGCGTAACTAAGTACTTGAATCCATTGGCCATAGTGCGCAAGCCTAACGGCAGTATCAGAATTTGCCTCGACGCAAGGGTCCTAAATGACCGACTGACCTTAGAATATGACCGTCCTCCATTACTTAAGGATATTATCAGAAGATTCCACGGCATGAATTTCTTTAGTTGCCTTGACGGAACTTCTTCATACTATCACATAAAATTGGATGCTGAAAGTAGGCTATTCACGGGCTTCTTATTTGAAAATAGGACCTATGTTTTCAACAAAATGCCCTTTGGCATTAAGAACTCGGGAGCTGTTTTGATCAGAGCCTTGGAAAAACACTTATCAGATGATGTAAAGGATATAACTACGATTTATGTTGACGACATTTTGATTGCCTCGAGAACTTTCGACGAGCACGTGAGAGATGTCAATCTGGTCCTGCAGGAATTGGAGAAGAAGAATTTCAAGATAAATGCCCAGAAAAGTCAACTTTTTCAAACATCAGTATTATTCTTAGGACATGTAATTAGTGGTGATGGAATTTTTTTTTTTTTTGCCAGTTGCTTTACGTCGCACCGACTCAGATAGGTCTTATGGCGACGGTGGGACAGGGAAGGGCTAGGAGTGGGAAGGAAGCGTCCGTGGCCTTAATTAAGGTACAGCCCCAGCATTTGCCTGGTGTGAAAATGGGAAACCACGGAAAACCATTTTCAGGGCTGCCGACAGTGGGGTTCGAACCTACTATCTCCCGAATACTGGATACTGGCCGCACTTAAGCGACTGCAGCTATCGAGCTCGGTAGGTGATGGAATTCAACCCAACCCTGCCAAGATTAAGAGTATCATTGACTTTCCTAGACCTCAGCGCATTAGAAACGTGAGACAGTTCCTAGGACTTTGTCAGTTCTTTTCTCAACACTGTCCAGATTACACTGAGACGGTAGCTCCTCTTCAGCAACTGCTACTTAAGAATAATAGATGGAAGTGGACCGAAGAATGTGAACGAGCTTTCCTTGCCACCAAGGACATGTTAAAAAACTCTGTTAAACTAGTGTATCCGGATTTTTCTCTTCCATTCTTCATAGAGTGTGATGCCAGCTCTGTAGGAATAGGCGCAGTGCTGTATCAAGCGAGACCTGAAGATCCCGATTACAGACTTTTCATCTCGTTTCTAGGTAGAAAACTACGACCTCACGAAAAGTCTTATACTATAACTGAACTCGAAGCTCTGGCTGTTGTTTTTTCTCTCCAGTATTGGAAGAAAATCATCTACGGCTATCCCATTACGATTTACACAGACCATAAAGCTCTGACATTCATACTCTCATCTGACATGACGAATGAGAGAGTTTCCCGATGGGCTCTTTTTATTCAACAGTTTGACCTCACAGTAATACATAGGCCTGGCCGGAAGAATGCATTAGCAGATGCCCTCAGCCGCAACCCTGCTGAAGTTATAGAAGTTCACGAGGTCAACATCATGACTGATGATGACGAAGAATGTCTTCGCAAACTTCGTTACCTTGCCCAGATGCAACGAAGAGACGCCAATTGTAGGGAATTAATTCGATTTTTATCAGGTTCGATTCCCGCCGATGATGATGAATTCCCACGTCTCCAACGACTCTCTTCAAATTTCTGTTTACGAGATGGGATTCTTATGAAATACATTGACTTAGCCAAGACGCAATGCAGGATTTATGCACCTGTTAAAATCAGGAAGGCTATCATATGGCATTGTCACTCAATTTCAGGTCATGCTGGTACGGATAAAGTTCTCAACCTTATTAAGGAAAGGTTTACACGGGAATATCTTAGGCGAGACATTAGGAGAATTTTACGGTCCTGTGATTTATGCCAGCGGATCAAGTCGAATAATTATCTCCTCAAGGAATTTCCCAAACCGTTGATTCCGGAAAAGCCCAGAGAAATAATGGCAATCGATCTGTACGGCCCTTTGCCAAAGGCGACCAGGGGGAACAGACATGTCATTGTAGTTGTGGATGTCTTTTCCAAATATACTATGTTATTGCCTATCCAGAAAGCTAACGCCGGTAACATCTTAAGGAGGCTGAAAAAGAACATCATCCCTGAGATGGGAAAGCCTGAATACATACTGACGGATCACGGAACGCAATTCACTTCCGTAGAATTCCAACAGGCTTTGGAAGAACTTAACATTCGACATATCATGAATTCTATTAGGCATCCGGAAGCTAACCCTGCTGAAAGAATAATGAGAGAACTCGCCAAATTCTGTCGAATTTATTGTAGTGAACATCACTGGAAGTGGATCGAGGTCTTGCCAGTAATGCAAAAAATTATGAACTCTATTGTGCATGAATCTACTAATGACATTCCTCTTAGCCTACATCATGGGTCAAAACCAGAGCGACCTTGGGACAGAATTTTACCAGCTCTACCAAATGTTATTGTGCCGCAGCAAGTTAAGATCAACGACGCGCTGACCAGGTTAAGACATGCAGCCGCCCTCAGAGAACGACGCCAGCGTAATAGGAAGTTCAGGAGACCATTGAATCCTGGAGACCTTGTTTTAATACGGAGACCAGCTACTTCCAACCCTGAGAGAAGGATTTACGCTAAGTTCTGTCCACTATTCGTAGGTCCTTACCGTGTCCGCACTGTATTGAGAAACGGGGCTTATGAAATTGTGAAACTGGACGGCACTTTCGAGGGTATTTATAACTCAGCCAATTTAAAACAATATGTACCACAGGAAGAGTAAAGCCTGGAAAAGAAAATCCTGCGTATTTTCTTTTCGTCCAACCAAGGGGAAGATGTACCAGGAAAGCCTAGGTCCTGGTCCATATTAATTGAAAGAAACATTACTTCAGCATAAAAGATCCGACCGACGTACGAACATCTATGTAAAGAATGTTCCAGTATGTGCCAGACCCTACGAGTGCACTAGGCGGAGTCAAGTGACGTCACCTGTCGCTTGAAGCTCACCTCCCCTAGAGATATTTCTCGAAAGAATTTTTCTTTTACCAGCTTTTTAACGCCTTAACCAATTTCAACGGGACAAACGCTGAATTATAGCGGACGTCATAAAAGTTAATCCCTGTGAATTTCGAATTAATTCATCCCATGGTTGTTGAGTTATAATAATTTAAAGTTTCAACGAAATTACGTAATCACGGTCACATGGCCGAGAGAGATGCTACCCCTCCCAGCGCTGGTATCTATATATGCCAAGGCCAGCCAGCCAGCAGGCAGTACAAGGACGAGTAGACAGCTGTGTGAGTGAGACAGAGGAGAGACCGGCCCGCGTACAGTATGTTCGCGCAGTCACGGTGAAAGTACTTTCCGTCGTATTTCCGGAACGCGAAATTATATCGCCGACAGATTTATAAAAGACGTCGCACCATATTTAGTATATCGCGTCGCGACTACAGTCTAATCCTAAAGACATTTAAGAATGTAATACGAGTGAACTTATTGAAGTGCAAACATTAACTATTTTACGTTCACAGAATATGTCATTACGTGTAGACTTATGATTTTGAACTTCTGCAGAAACTAATGTGTAGAATCACCAGAACTCGTTTCTTTCCGAGTATTGAACTGTATTCCTTTATTCATGCCACGTCAGTATACGACTTACAGTAATTTGAGTGGAAATTAAGAACTTTTCTGAGGTAATATAACATTATAATAACAGGATAAGCAGAAAATAATTCTTAGTGACTTAATGACTGTGTTCAAAGACTGTGATTATCGACTTGCCTTTTCAAGTGTGAACTGTGCATTTATGAACGTTTCAATAACGACTGTAAATAGTAATTCATACAGGAAGGACTGTGATTCTTTCAATTACGCCATAAATAGTGTTCAACAGTCAATGACAGTGTCAGTGTTAACTACTCGCACTAAGTGAATTTTTCGTGTGCTCACCCTAACGAGCTGCAATTCTACATGATCCAGTTCCAGCCATCATCACCTCATCGGGAACGTCAACATGGTGTGTCAAGGGAACATCGCCGATCCTGATTCTCCACGGAACATTCCAGATGTCTATCCTTCGACATTTTGTAGCAACATTTCTTGCCATAAGTGAGTAGTAACAAACTGACTAAAATTTTTTTCTTCATTAATTTGTGAACAGTGGAAACTTCAGTGCCGCGTGTGAACAAATATTTCAGAGTTCTCGTAATTTTTCAGAAGTGATTAATTTAATTTCAAATTTCAGTTTCATATCTCGTAGAAAGACTTTAGGCTTTTCAAGTGTGCTATATATCAAGGGTGACGAACTGAGAACTGAAAACTATTAACCAAAATTTAATTTCTCATATCAACTTACAATTATAAGTGTGCTTAGGTTTAGAAAGACTTTAGGTGGAAATTCAATACCTCATATTCTCACATATGAAAGACTTTGAAATCAGTAGTATTTATGCCATTTTCATGAACAGAATTCAGGAAGATTACTTTCAAACTTTTAATTTCAATGCCAGATTTGAATCAAAAATCATATCGCAGGGTGAAGAACTAATAAATTGTTTTGAAAAAGATTTTTTAACCATCTATTATTCGCTCTGCGAGTCTATCCTACTCTGTATCAGCTCCAAAACCAAGTTCCACTCCCTGAGGTCCTACTCATGCCCTTTGCCCACAACTTTTCCTGGTACAATATGGAGGTTGACAAACAGTGAAGTACGTAACGAATTTGGATCAAATTAACGTTACCAGCTTACCTGTGGTCCTTTGCGGTGGTTGAGGATCCCATGTCAGTGCGTAAGCCAGCCAAAAATTTAGCTTAGTGATAAATTGACAGAAGTCATATTGTTAGCATGAAAGAGTGTAATGTATCGTTCCGCAAAACTGCACGTTAGACAGACCGCAGTGCTTCTATTGAACTAAAATGATTAGATGAGGGGCGTTCTTTGAACAAATATCGTTACTACTCACGTTCGACGCCAGCTTGCTCTTAAAATACCCAAGGATGAAGTTATAAAATCTTCGTAGTGCGACTGGAATGCAAGAGTTCTAGTCTCACCTTCCAGAAAATTCACGGAGGCACCAGACGAAAGTGACACGTACTGCGGGCTGGCCGGGAGCGCCCCAGGCAGACTCACTCATTCATTATAGGAATTGCTGACGTTGGCGTCCGAATTACCACGCAACAGTATAATATGGTTAGGAGGGATTTATCTGGGTGAAAATATAGTAATTAGTTTGGCCAAAACCTATGGTTCGGTCTAACGCCAGGCTGGGTTGAAAGCCAGTGAGTAAGATATAAAAATATGTAGGCTATTTCAAAGACTAAAGTGATTTCAGTATTGCAGGTGGGCATACAATACTGCAGCAGGTAGGCCACGTCAAGGTAGCTCGACGTGTATTCCTCCAAGATAATATTATACTATGGGAAATCGAATCAAGTTGCAGGAAACCTATTGTAGAGATCGTGTGGATGCAATCAGTTTTACTCTGCCTGAAATAAATTTCGGACGAAATTATCTTTCCATCGGTGTGTTTTCAGAGAAACTTTATTATATGTGGGTGAAAACTGGGTGGACTCTGCATGTCTCATACATAAGTTACAAACAACAGGCAATAAAATATCGAGAACGATCGGTAGGACAAACAGTTGGGAACGGTATTTTTTACACCTTATGAAGTCGAGGGTGCAATCATGAGGGCTTGGACGAGGTTAATAGTCTGTTACCATTCCTGCTATTCAGCTATTCTATGGTTAATGGAGAGGTGTCTGGTGTGTTGTGTGCATTGAATAAGAGTGATTTAGGATATACACAAATACCCAGTAGTCGTGGCACAGGAATTAACTGGACGTGGTTAGAATAAAAGCCGAGAATCCCTACAATGAAGGGTAATACGCGGGAAATATATTATTATAATAACAATAAAAATTGCTACCGAATTTTTGTGGTAGGTAGAGGTAAAAGAAGGTGCGGGGGTGAACGGGTCTCAAACTACGAAATTAAAGTTAATGTAAAATTTAACAAGGTTATATTTTCTTTTCAAAATTCAGAAATAACACGAATGGCAGGTACAGAGTAGCAAGGCAACAAAAGAGCAACAACAGTATTTACAGGCTTTGGGCTTCGAGGCCCAAACTCACAATTCTTGAGCAGTTAGCCCAAGCTTACATGTACATAAGGTTTAACAAAGGGGCAGAAAACCCCAATCACGCCCAGGAGCACTTGCTCCAAATTACACCGTAAGACCTCCTAGAGGCACGCAGAAACAAATTTCAAAAGAGCGATCCGCTCTCAAAATTTTAAGCCTATCAAAAGGCCACACCTAACTCGACCTTCAAGCTGTCCTCTAAGGACGTAAACACAGGGGTAAAATACCCAACCTACTGAGGCCTATTAAGCGAGAAAAGGATAATTACATGGCCTCTAAAATACCAATGTGAGAGGAGGCGATCTGCACTCCTAATACATTTTGTTTTAAAACCTAATCTGGCTCTAGGCCACAAATGCAAGGGCTAATCCCATACTAAAGAGGTGACTTTAGAAAAAAAACAATTTACATTACGTTAAAGAAGAATAGGTTGTGAAAAAGTAAGTTCACCTCAAAACAATATGAGTGGGAGCTCGAGATGGTTAAGCACTCTCTATCCCAATATGAAGCTTAAAAGAGAATAGATACTAAGAGTCTTTACATTTTAGGGAAAAGTTACATGGTGGAAAAGCTTCGGACCCGCCCCGAGAGTTAAACTGCTGAGCTAGCAAGAAAAGAAGTTATTATACGGCCATTACCTGGTTGTTGAACTGCTGTCCGAAGAAAGAGGCGCTTCCCGCCCCCTGCTATGTACTTTACACACTGAAAGATGGTAGAGAAGTGGCGCAGAGACCCTAAAATCAGCAGTTTATATACTCTCGCGGAAAGTTCGAGGCGTTTCAGGAAAGAAAACACCCGCCCACAATCATTTATTGGTTAGGGTTAAGCAGCATATCCAATTTGAAGAAGAAACACCTTATTGGTCGTAAATTAATTCAAGAAATGCGGGATTGGCTAAATTCAAAACAAGGGGAAAGAAAGGGGTATACAGCCAACTTAAACAATACCAGAAAGAAATTTAACAAGAAACAAACTTTTGAAATAAAAATTTCTCCAAAAAAAACAGTTCTTTCACCTTGCACCAGGGTGCACTATAGTAGTTCTTCAGTAGTGTCCTCTAGAAGAGAAAGTTCACACTTCTTACTACAAGCAAAACAAGCATACGTCGAAAACGACCCAGTTCAGAAACTTCAAAATTTCCAAGTAGTGACATCTTCTGGGTAACTTGAAAATTAATACATTAGAAAAGTTCGGACTTCCTCCAGCAGAGGATTTTCAACTGGCGCAAGGTTTGAATTAGCGGCGTGGAGGTGTACCGCCCGTTACAAAAATTATTGTTATTATATGGCACCGGCTACATTTGCTTGCGAATTTTGATCAATTTTATGGACGAACCAGAGATGTTTCAGAATACTGCTTTAAGAGATATATAGGTAATTCGATTCTTGTACATCACAAGAATACATAGGAAACTAATTGCAACTGGTTCTCTAAATTGTGACTTCCGGCTATATGAACCAGCTGGGTAGATAGGAGGAAACTATATCTTCCTTTATGTAACATGGGGATTGAATTACGACGTTTCCTGCTGAGAAGTTTCCAAACAATCTCATCGCTTTGAATTTAAGTTACAGTATTAGATTTGACGACTTCTTGGTAAACCTCCCTAAACTTCTGAACGCATATATTTAAGACCTAGGATATTCTAGGTTCATAGGTATGTATCGTCGTTGTCGTTACTGTAATACTCCTTCTGACACGAATGACGGTAAATCGTTAGGATTTTCTTTACACATAGACAATGGCGGGATGGAACAGGGCTGGGACTTGTAAGGAAGCACCGTGTCCTTCATTAAGGTGTACACGTAGTATTTTCCTGATATAAAAGGAGAAAAACCATCGTCAGACGTTCTGAGTGGGATTAGAAACTACAGTTTCACTGTTTCAAATTTTCTCATAGGGATTTTTTTTCCAAATGGCTTCACGTCGCACCGACACAGATATGTCTTGTGACGACGATGGGATAGAAAAGAGCTAGGAGTCCGAAGAAAGCAGCCGTGGCCATAGTTAAGGCACATCCTCACCATTTGTCTGGTGTGAAAATAGGAAATCACGGAAAACCATCTTCAGGGCTGTCGACAGTAGCGTTCGAACTCACTATCTCCCGAATGGAAGTTCAGAACAGCGCGCCCATAACTTAATGGCCAACTCACTCGGTAGCGAAAATATTATACTGTGCCATAATACGTCACGGTGCCGTCTTTCCCTGCTTTCTCTCCAAGATGGCCGCTGTTCAAATCCTGGTGAATACATGCAGAACTTTTGAAATGAAATTAAGTTCTTATTCCACATAAAGGTTATGGTCCCGTGGATACACTCGAACTAAAGTTTGCTTGGATGCTCTTTTCTTCCTTCCCTGTCCTAGTTTATTCCCAATCTATTGATGAAGACTGAATACCAGGTTTTTTATATGACATGGGGGTGAAATTATATTTGGTAAACCGGGCGAGGTGGCCGTGCTGTTAGGATCGCGCAGCTGTGAGCTTGCATCCGGGAGATTGTGGGTTCGAATCCCACTGCCGGCAGCCCTGAAGGTGGTTTTAATTGGTTTCTCATTTTTACATCAGGCACATGCTGGGCTTGTCCCTTAATTAAGGCCATGGCCGCTTCTTTCCAACTCCTGGACCTTTCCTATTCCATCGTCGAAATAAGACCTATCTGTGTCGGTGCGACGCAAAGCCACTATAAAAACATATATATTTGGTAAGTAAGGGTGTGTTTCACCTAGGTCAGCAGTATATGAGAAGAACAGATTCAGAATATTGGAGAAGAAAGTTTGACAGTATTATTTGTAACACGAAAGTGAATTCAGAGAATACTCATCTTTGAAGCCGACCCTTTGGCGTGTCAAATGCTTGGGGATTGGTACCTGTCAGTATTTACCAGCAGAGGACGTGAGATTACACTGCTCTAGGAATGCACTTGGCCCTCTTATAATACTGCATGAATTCTAAAGGCATTTTGATCCATTGTGTACCGCCTACGGTCGAGACGCAGTTTGGTGATTATCTGCGTTATCATAACAACTAAAACTGTAAAAGTTCACGTTCACGAAAAGTTATGTTGTCTAATTAGTTCCAAAAACAGGTAGTCCATCCCAGAGCCCAAATCTTCATCCCAAAGACCAAGTTCGGGATGAATTAGAACACCGCTTTCGCCCCTAACCCCAAACGATTCACATCACCAACTGTTCTTTCTACGGTTCTTCAAGAAGAATGCCCTGCCGTTCGAAGGAGACGTTCAGACACTTCATAAGAAATCTCGAAGGTGAAGTTAGGATTGCCCTGTAGGCTAAACAGTATCATTAAAGTCTACTAAGGAACGCCATTTAAGCAAACGACTCACGTTGTTTTAATGTCCTCCTTTGAGAAGTGTTCACAGGAAAAATCCCATTGCCTCTTCGAATACGTTTCCGCATACCACTGACGATAGGCTTTAGTGTATTGTTTCAAAATATGTATTCTGAAGGCAATTATTAGACAGGATGAATTAGCTTGCGTCTCTCTCAAATCTACAGCCTGAATTTTCCAGGTTTAGTGGAAATTAAATGCGGTTTCATCATTTAAGAACCTATTTTAACAATTCATGATAATACAGCTGTGTTTGAATCTTTCTACCAGGTGAAGGGGAGATGATGTAATTTACTTCGGTACACAGGTTTTATGTCGGAATCTTGTCTATATACAATTGAGATGTACCGTAACTGGTTTAAGATTCATATTTTCATTATAGTGATGCTTTATTATATATATGAAGTAGTTCAGTGGATAAACGACCTTGTCTCCAACACAAGATGCAAGGACTGTGGGTTTGATCCCTGCCAATGGAGTCAATTTATTAAGATGTAAAGGAATCGTGCCAATTCTTAATCTTTGGCTTGTTAAAGAACCCTGGTCGCACGCTCAGTGTCCACCAGACTAAATACACCACTAAGTAGGAAAAATCGCGTAAAGGACGTTCATTTCACTCCCGGATTGCAGTCTATTTGAAACTAAAATGGTTCACCTACTATGTTATATCACATTAAATTAACTGCACTCATGCGCTTCTTATGACAGGCATTTGTAGATTTAAACAGGCGGGTGCCCTTTTTAGTCGAACTAGAACAACTTTCATTCAGTGCTGGTTCGGTGAACAAATGCCATCCTAGTTCCTTATAATGGCAGCAAAGTGGTTTGGGTTTTTCTGGGACTTAGTCAATATCACTAACGATATCGTAAGTACTATACATTACTCAGGTAAACTATGAATCATCACTGACTAAAGAAGAGACACCTTACCACCGAATAAACCCTTACTTCTCAGTATAGAATACTCTGTAACTAGATTTTATGATGTGGATTGTCTTTCTATTTATTCCTGATTCGTTTATAGTTTCGTTATTCAGGAAGAACATATAACACATATGTCTAAGAGGTTTCATAATTTCAAACTAAACTTCTAACTTGGAACTTAATTTCCCTTTCAGAAGATATCATACTTTTCAACAAATACTTTCACGTTACAGACAAACTTTGAAAATAAGAGGATGCATTTAAAGTATACCTTTGTTTTATGTGAGTCTATAAAGCTTGAAGAATCTCTCAACGAAGTTGATAATGCTCGTATATCTTTCAAACTGTGGGAGAGGCACTCCTTGCTGTACTGTGATAAGGAAACACCAGAGACAAATATTTTAATCTTTACAATTCAGAACAATTCCTTATTCATAACTGCAGTAGTAGCATATTCAGGAAGGTTTCGTTAAACGTCCACATAGAGAACTCATTGCTCTACGAAGATATCAAGAGAGGGTGAGGTGTTAGGTAATACATTTTCACCTCGGGAAATCTATGCTAGCCACACTCTTAACGCATCAATGTGCATATATTAATTGAGTAAACAACTTTCAGAAAATAGTTACATGCGAATATACTGGAAAGTATAATGGTTAGATTAATGTCACTAGTGAGACCATTATTCGTGGGCTATCGACACACGGAGAATGGAAGGGCACTCCATATGTACTTGTTGTTTTGAAGTTGAAGAATGTATAATTGACTATTTTCCCTAATTAGCTAAAAACACTAACAAGAAGAGAATGATACAACATGTTTACAGTGCCTGAGAAATGGAGATTGATTTGAAGTATGTCAAGCAATTTTAAGATAAATAGTCAGATGAAGTTACAGCGATACATTATTTTATGTATTATTTTATGTATCAGTTTAAATACTTGTCGTCATGAAAAATATACCTACAAGGTCAGAAATCTCTTCCCTGCTGAGTTTCCCAATTTACCGCACGACAAAATACGGCAACTCATTCATACCTGAAACCTACGCTGCTGGAATTCCTTTCTGGCTGTAATTAGAGACATACATAGCAGAAATGTATTTAGAAAGAGATGTAGTAAATGGTACATAAATTAAAAATACGTATATAATATAATGTTTCTTTACAGTAACTCTCAGAAATGTTCCTTTCGTTTATAACTATTATTTAAGTTTAATTTCATAATTAATTATGTGTAACTATGAACCTTAAAACTCTGTAGTTTGTGTTTGTACAATGTAACTCATTAGGATGGTTTAGCATAAAAGAATCCTTCATAACCTGAGCCTCACCATATAAAATAAGTAAACACTTCCTAATCATAATAATAATAATAATAATAATAATAATAATAATAATAATAATAATAATAATAATAATAGTAATAATAAATAATTGATCTCTTGAAACTCAACGACTTAACACACGAGGACAATGGTGCCTATTGGAATGGCTGCAGAAATCCCTCGTAGCTCCAGTGGCAGATTTCTACTTCCCATTTATCAAATCGTTGTCCCTATATTTAACAGGAGTTGTAATGTGCAATATTGTCAACCCTAAAATTGTCAAATTAATCCCTCTGAATCCCTGGCATTTTTTCAGAATTAACATCAAAATATTTGGCCTTGTAGGTTTATTTTTTAATGACGACAAGTATTTAAACTGATACTTAAAACAATACATTAAGTAATGTATCGCAATGACTTCATAATTCGCCAGCGGGATACAGGAGCGAGTACCTACACGACGCCACAGATGATGACTACCGCAGCAGTAGTCGAAACGTCTGGACGAAATGAGAGAAGTGGACCACGGTATAATAGCCGGAAATATTTTTATTATACTGACACCGGCCGTGAAAGCCTTCATACTTTGATGGTATCATGGTTGTTAGAAAATTTAGAGAAGACTACTTATATCATTACATTCGTTTGCCATTTTTGGATGTAAATTAAAATTCGCTCACTTAACAATCGTCCCCACAACCTTAATTATTCAGAGAGACCAGTTATGTGAATAAATTTCATTGTTTCATATTTTAATTGCACCAAGAGTCATTAGTTCATGACCTTATCATTCTTTCATTGGATCCACATTCATTTTGGTAACATTTACATTATAAGTGACATACATTACATAACTTATTATTTGTTAGTGGACTGAGCACCTTTGGGAAGACTCATGAATGAACTAAACCGAGACAATACGTACATACATACATACATACATACATACATACATACATACATACATACATACATACATACATACATACATACATACATACATACATACTATACCAGTAACTGTTTTAGCCAGGAACATTATTTTAAAGTTGCCGGAATATTTGGAAAAGGTCGGCAGTAATACGAGTTCATTTCCCCGATATCTTATGTGAGCTCGATACGAAGTTCCTCGTGACGAGCAGGACGCGTCACGAGCGATGAACCTGCGGGTGACATCAGTGCCACATCTTGTATGCCTTTCTCTCGAATGTACTAGAAAGAAAAATTTCTAACTTTTTAACCGATGAAGATACAGAAATGAGACATACTTCATCGTGTAGCTAGTATTCTGAAGGCAAACACATTTCAATCTCAATAAGTTCCAGCAAGGCGTTCAAGAGATATAAGCGAGAAAGAAACCACCTTTCTCCTAGTGACGTGACGAGTCACCTTGGCCTTACGGAATAAAACCAGCGGACCAGACCGTAGCAAACCAGTTCAAATCCCTCACAGCTGGCTCGCTTATCATGCTGATCGTGACGAGTGAAGTCGAACTCAGTATTCATTCTGCCGGAATGTCGTAATACTTCTATAAATTTCGACAGCAAGTTGACACTTAGTTTCTGTGAATACCAGTGATAACCTGTAAATTGTTGGACTTACAATTCGTCAGGGACATTCGAACTTGGGAAATTAACGTGTTTACAACATCGAAATCATAAGACTTGTAATATTTCGCCAATATTTTAACTTACCAAATATCTCGATTTTCGTGTGAATAACTTTAACAAACTTGAAGTTAGCACGCCTACTTTAAATTGTAATGGTCTTGAACTTGAACTGTTTCAACCTAGGACATCGTGAGTGTAGGATTGCAACACATTGACTATTTTGAGTATTAGCAAACCCTAAAACACTTGTGCATAAAGACTGTTCGCTAATCATTGTACCATTGGAAACAACCCATGTGAATAGACTGTATAATGAACTGTCAATATGCCGTAATACATTACGCATATTCCTAATTCAGTGACCTTGTGAATTATAAGATTCGTACACGAATACTTGAGGAACTATGATGGTGAGAAGGAACATTACGATATATTACGAGAGAGAGCTATTTATTTATTCCTTTGCTGTGAAAGTAAGTCATGATAAACTTTGCTTCGAATGAGAGTTATTTGTGACAATACGAACGCTGTGCAGTAAGTGTAAAAATGATCTGTGCATGGAAGTGTGTTTTCTCATTTTCCAATTATCGCAACTTACGAGAAGAAACAGTGCTTCGACATATTTCTCATCCAGTGAATGGTGATTATTTCTGAGACAGTTATAAACAGTTCTAACTGCACAAATCAAATGGTGCACGTTTCAACATAGGACACTATCAGTGGCCTAGTCAGATGGACTTTCTCGTGTTAAAGCCACTCTTTTATTAACGTGAGAAATCCTGACTCGAGACGACAGAGGTCGACGACGGAGAACAACATAGATCGACGGATAACGACAGAGATCGACGGAGATTTGATGCAGATCAACGCATAACGTGGACTTGGTACTATGAGGGACGTGGTAATATGGAACATCGTGGTGCTTGCTGTTAGCTGTGTTCCAGATTGCTGCTTGCAGAGCAGTATTCAACAGTTCGAGCTCAACAAAAAGACATATGTCAGGTGATATAAGTGTCTTTTCATTCAGAAACATAATTCTGTCTTTCAACACAATTCTTATAGACAGTGTCATTGCTGGCAAAGAACATTAACTCAATTCAAAAGCTCACTTATTTATTATTTTTATAAACTTGGAAAATTAACGCTTTACAACACTTAAAAGTAAAGACAGACTTTTAGAAGACAGTGTGCTCTCGTAATATCGTATGTTCTCACTTGTTGGAACTTTATAATTTCAATTCAGTGCTTCATTCATAGTGTAAGCGTACCATAAACTCTTAATTTGTAATATTCACATAAAGTGTATATTAAGTTACGTAAAAATAGGACAATACTTAGAACTTTATACCAGAAGATCGGATTTAATTTCAAGTGTTTTGTATTTGAGTATAAATAGTTAGGTGTGTTCACAAGGAGAAATCATAAAATTTACTTTATTTCATTTACATAAAAAATACACTCTGAAATCACAAGTGCTAATAGAACGGACTTTAGGATTTCTTACTTACTTACTACATGCTTTATTATTATTTACATCAAGAACGTTATGATGGACATAACTAATTGAAAAGAACATTATTTAGTTTGGTTTTATACTATCAACATAATTTCTTCGATATTTTGTTGATGGAATTGAGGTATATGTTCCAATAAATATCTATGATCACTACAATTCAGCGATATAATAGGGCAACTTTTCATAGATTGAATAAATGGAAGAAAATTATAATACCTATTATTTCGCCTTGCGATCCTCCCTCCCTGTACCTTCTCCTAAGGACTAGGCACCCATCAGAACAACCTCATGCTCTTTGAAATCAACTTTTCCTGGTAAAATACATACATACATACATACATACATACATACATACATACATACATACCTACATACATACATACATATGTTGAAACAGGAACGCCCGTACTTCAGTTTTGCGGAGAGCATGGATAACGCTAAGGCGTGTACGGTTCATGCTTTAGAGAGTATGAGAGAAGGGTAGTGAAATAAGTTCATATTTAAAGTGGAACTTGCAATTTATTCAAAAGAAATGCATAGAAATTATATTGCCTTTTACAGACGAATAGTTAGAATGCCCTTGAAGATGTGGAGGAGGCGTCGTTCTGCAGCGTCAGCGTCGTCTCCAGTCGTCGGCGCCGGCGTCTTCCCATGTCGTCGAAGTCGTCCCACGTTGTCGAAGTTGACCCACGGCTGTTGTCAGCCCTTGATGTTGACGGAGACTCGAACCTGGGGCGGTCGTCTGATGACAGTGCAGCGTGGAATAGTTGTTAAGTTTGTATTCCACATAGTCCTATGAAAGGAGCAGAGAAATGTAGAACTTTCGCACAGAATGTCAATGGAATCTGATACGACACTTCTCTACCACACTGCACTGTGAATTAAGGTGAGACACTGTTAACTGGTCGAATAGGTTCCACTGTAAATGGTGTTGGACGCACTTTCGAAAAAAGACGAATTCAAAGTCACAGTTCTGTGAGAATAATGAAGTAGGCACTATCGAACTTGAAATAATAAGCAATGAAAATAATCTGGAACTTTCCGAGATGCGATAGTTTAGCACTTCACTCAATCTCAAAAGAAAATAAATAAAGTTCTTTGGACACAGTCTCTGCACTGTTTGCCACGAGTACATGCAATGTCCTAGCAAACACACTCGTAGAACTAAATTAAAGTCTTTGCGAAGACAGAAACAGTTTTATGACAGTCTTGTGAAAGGGAACCAAGTTCTGTTACGACTCAGTCTTAAATAGTCTCGTAACTTCTCAGAGGTAAACTTAATCACTGAGGCATAATATTACACGTAAATTCAGACATAGTCTTTATGAGAGGAACTGACATAGTCCCTCGAAAAGAAATAAAGGTACCGTTTTCCACGAATCAGCACTGCCCTTGAAAGGAAATATCGGCACTGTTTTATGAAAGTAAATATTAGCACAGTTCTGTGAAATGGATTGACACAGTCTTTGAAAGACGTGAAGATTGGCACGGTTTTATGCAAAGGAAATGTTGACACTGTTTTTCTCACGGAGTGATTGACAGTCTTTGAAAGAAAAGTAAGCACTGTCTTTACAAAATAAAGCGGCACTGTCCGTAAAGAATTGTTATGTCGCTAGGACACAATTTTTACGAAATAGCCAAACACAGTCTCTTGTAGAGGGAACAACTAAAACACAGTCTTTATGCCCTAAGTCCTTTAAACACAGTTTCAAAATGTACAGTCTCTTCAATTACACAATTCACAAATGAAATGAAGTTACACGGCTCGACAGACTGATATTAACAAGAATAAGCTTTCGCTTACACCCGAAGATAGAGTCCACAGAGAAGGCTTTCAACACTAGTATTACGTACTTTCGAACCCCGGTCCTCAGCCGGAGTGAGTAACGAACCGTATCACATAGCGAGGCGATTGGTTCATTACGATGTGCTCGCTCGCACACACACACACACAGACACATCCTGTGACACACTGACCAACTCAAGGCTGGCGACTTCCTTTTATTACCGAAGGTCGGACGGCGCGACTGTAAATGTGAGCATCTTAAAAAGAATCATATCTCGGCCACCCTTCCGCCGATTTTAATGAAATTTTGGTTAGCAGCATTTATTGTCCAAGCCTACTAGGTGACGTTCTCTAAATTATGATTTAACCTTCCGTTCGTGATTAAATGCCATAGAACAGAAGAGAACATTCGGTGTGACGTCACTTGGCCTTGGCTGGCGCTCTGGAGCAGCGCTTGCTTGCATGCTGTCCCCCACAATGCCTGCGCGCTCGGCGCTCGTTTTGAACGCATACAGCCGGGTGTTAGCGAGTTCCTCTCAAGAAATACATGAACGTGAATGCTCGCAGGGCATTCCCGTTTCAATATACATACATACATACATACATACATACATACATACATACATACATACATACATACATACATACATACATACATAATCTTCAGTGAGGTATTGTGTTTACAGTCCATTGTCGCCCGGTGTGAGATAGAAAAGTTTATTACTTCATCAATCTGCCACAGTGGAAATATTGGCTATGATAATATGAAAGTGCTTTTTCAGTGTGATGTTCATCAATTCTACAATTGAGATCACCCCTAACATCATAGGTTTCTCATCAACCACTTGTACAATGGCTCTATTAATTTCTTGAATGATCTCAAAAGGATTCCATTCTGTGTTAAAAATATACACTGATTATCCAAAAAATGGATGTCTTAATAATCAATAAATTGTATTTTTATGTACAGCTATGAACGGGCATAATTCGGGTATCATAACGCAGGATATTCCTCCTTTAGGACGTCCTGCATCTCCTTGAGATTCTATATATTGCATATTTGTTTGTCATATTCGCATCTGAAGTCAGAAATATTTCAGTAAGTAATACTACGTTGTATGCATTAAACATACCTTCAGGCACTATACTTAATGCACTTTTGAGTCCTTACACATTCAACACAAGGCATTTTATTTCCTTAGGTTTCACTGGTCGACTTGCAATCGATCAAATCTGGGATAGTCGAAGTGAATATACCTGCATTTATCGTTTTATTTGAAACGAAAACGAAAAATGTTTCCTTCTGGCTAGAAGTCTTCGTTATACACGTTCTCTTCCAGAGAAATGGATTCCTGTTTTAAATGTTCTGCTATAGGTAAAGTAACACAGTCTGTCACCTCACTAGCACCGTTTTCTTATAAGTCCTAATGTCCCCTACAGTCGTTGACCGTTCAAACTTTTCCGTATATATATGCTGTTTTTTCTGCTGCACACAGTTATCCAGAATCCTTTTTCTTTCTCAATTGTTGCATCTTCCTTCTATGTCCCGTCTACCCTCCTGACGTTTCTCCCTCGGTCCCTTTCATTTGGCGATTGGCTGCAATAATACCTTAATTATATGAAAGTGACTGAGGCCTGAGCAATGCTAGTAACTTTATGTTTTACGCAGCCTGTAGTTGCGATGACTAATATAAAAGTTGATTTTTAGGGTCGCTAGTGTGCACATTTTAAGATTCTTGGCAAACGGATATAATAGCACCATCTGACTCAATCAGAAAGACAAAGGGGAACTATCTCAATCGTCATTCCCCTCCGACAGATGATGTGGAATATAGGGCATCCGGCCAAACTTCACGCTGACGACCAACTTAAATGGTTACATGTATTCATATACACACTGTACTTTTCCATGTCTCTGATAAGGTCTCGCTATCAACCCAGTAGAGCGAGTAACATCACCACCGCCGAAAACACATTGGAACGGAGGGAAGAGCCAGCTGACTTCACCAATATATTTAAGATCAACTAACGCCTGTGTAAAGTTTCTTTCCTTGCGTGTGTTAAGAATAGTTAGGAATGGCTTAAGCAAGGTAATCGGTACGGACATGTTAGTTCGTGTCAAATTTAGTCCGTCAGTTCATCTTGACTTACATTTCCTTTAATAATTTCAACATGGGAGATTGATATGAATAATGACGAAGATAATCATGATAAATTAAATATATTACCATCTGACCAGCCTTCGTTACCACAATGATCATGTGTAATTCCTTATTAAAGTTGATGATACTCGTATATGTCAGGGTTTGTTCTCAAACATTCCGTGTTGATTTGTGCGAACTGAGTTAAACTGTTGGAATAAACAGTCAGGACGTTGAGCTTATTATAGCACTGAGGTGGAATTATTTCAGAGCACTAATTAACAAGAAGCATTTGTTCATCATGTTGAGTATCATGTTAGCCTACTTAATTCAGGTAGTACTGAATACTCAATCAATAAAGCCACGTTGTTATAGCAATAGTGCCTGTCCATCATAAAACACAGCTAGGAATTCTGATACTATTATTCAGCTCATGTTATTGATTTATTTGAGTTAACCTGACATCACTCTGCTGATTAGTATATTCTTACGAGCGTTCTGATTGAGTTAGACCTTCTACGTGGCTGTAGTTATTTCAGTCACAAACTAATTGTAAAAGAAGTTCAGTAGTTCAGACTCAAATTTCACATGATTTTCAATTGTATGCGATTATTACGGACGTCAAGTTATTACCTAAAATAATCACATATATTGTTCTGCTCATCAGTCTATATACCGGTTTATGCAGCTATAACGTTCCCCCGAAAGATTATTCAAAATTCTACGCCATTTATATTTTTCTTCGACTCCATACATCGTTCCAGTTCACCAACATCTCGCTCTGCTTGTCGTCATACAACTGGACGTTGCAAGTTTCCTATCAACTGCTCACCGCGCCATCAATGCGTCAATGCTACGTCAACCTCTGTCTAGAAGTTCTCGCGTACAATCTAGTCCGTGCGCTACCTGTGTGGAGCTAAGGTAACAACTGAGAGCTACCGGGGAAGGGACGGGCCTTTCCAGTGCTATAAATGCCAAAGACTGGGCAACACAGGCAACTAATGTCACCTGACCCCTATATGTGTCAAATGTGACGATAATCACTTTCCTGCTGCCTGCCCGCTTGCGCCGGGGGCAACAGCCAAGTGTTTAAAATGACAGTGGACCATCCGGCTTCCTGGCGAGGGTGCAATGTTTTTAAGGTTGCCATTGGAAAGAAACAAGCTGCCGAGCACTTAAAAGCTCAGAAAAATAGTGCTCTCCCGCCCTCTCGCCTAGTCACCTAGCAATTTTCATTTGCGAATATTATGGGTGGGTCTGCCGCTCCCAACGCAGCTTCCTCCACTCACTTCCCCCCATCACACTAACACTGGGACGACCACTTCTGACCCACTGGGTTTGGAGGAAATTGTTGATTTGGTTCGCCTGGTCAACCTTCCAAAACTTTTGCCCCTTATTATGGATATAGCGACTACAATACGCCAATGTACCACGACTTTAGATAAGGTAACAGTTCTCATTGTTGCTGTAGTACAGTATTTCTCAGAACCTTAGACAGCGTGACTGAATGTTTTTTATGGACATTACGTCGTGTGAATGGAAATGTCAAAGTGTTATCGGTGAGAAATACGAGCTTGAAGCGTTTATTTCTTACCATAATACAGACGTCGTGCTACTGGGTGAAACATGGTTAAAAGAACATCATATATTTTGAATAAAAACATGACAGTGTACTGCAAGGACAAGGGGCGTGTTTAAGACAAGGGGCCTGGCAGTGTTAAGTCAAGTCTTCATCACCACGTGCTGGGTCCCCTCCCTTATTCTGTACTTCAAACCACCAGTCTTGAAATTCAACATCGTAACTTCCATTACCGCACATTTGTGATCGTACATACCGCCTTCAGCGCCACTTAACCCAGTTGAATTTGTTCGTATACAAACCAGCTCACGTGCCTACCTTAGGGAGGGGATCAAATGAGGTGGGTAGGGGTGAGGCTCATGTCATGGGGGATTCCATCGTTAGACATGTCGAGAAAGTATGTGGAGGAAATGGTACCAGGGTAGAGTGTTAACCAGAAATTAGCTTAAGGCAGATGTTGAGGAAAGTAGAAGAGAAGGAGGAGGGAAAGGAGAAGGTGGTAGTGTTTCACGTTGGTACTAACAACGTAAGACAAGCAGGTATAAGTACCAACATAGTTGAGGATGTGTGGGACCTGGTAAATGCAGCACGGGTGAAGTGTAAGGAAGCGGAGATTGTTATCAGTGGAATACTGTGTAGTAGGGATACTGACTGGAAGGTGATTGGGGATTTAAATGAGACTACGGAGTGGGTATGTGGGAAATTGGGAGTGATATTTAGAGATCCTAATGGGTTGGTAGGAGATAGGGATCTGCGCTCAGATGGCCTTCACTTAAACCTAAGTGGTACATTTAACTTAGGAAATTTGTTTAGAAGTGTTATAGGGAGATGTATTCAGGGAAACAGGGTGATCTAGGGAGCGGTGTTAAGGGAACAGGGAACAGGAAATCAAGTAGGGATGACATAAAAGTGTTGGTGCTCAACTGTAGAAGTATTGTAAAGAAAGGAATAGAATTAAGTAGTTTAATAGATATATACTTAGCAGATATTATAATAGGAGTTGAATCATGACTGAGAAATGATATAATGGATGCAGAAATTTTATCACGGAACTGGAGGGTGTATCGTAGAGATAGGATAGGAATGGTAGGAGGGGGAGTATTCATTCTGGTGAAAGAAGAATTTATAAGCTACGAAAAGGTTAGGATGACAAACACGAAATTTTGGGGTAAGGCTCATCTCTAAAGATAACAGGAAACTTTATGCCTTTGGAGTGATGATTCAGAATTATTTGATAAGATAATCAGCTATGTGGGAAACGATAAGGAAAGGAACGTGATGGTAGCGGATGATCTAAACTTATCAAATGCCGATTGGGAAGGAAATGCGAATGACAGGAGACATGAACAACAAATGGCAAATAAGTTAATATGGGAAGGGCACCTGATCCAGAAAGTGATGGAACCAACTAGAGGGAAGAATATTCTGGATGTGGTTCTGGTAAAACCAGATGAGTTCTATAGTGAAACCGAAGTAATAGATGGTATTAATGATCACGTACTTGTTTTTGCGGTAATTAAGAATAAATGTGAAAGAAACGTAGATATTAAAATTAGGACTATTAGGCAGTACCATATGGCTTATAAAACAGGCATGAGGGTGTTTTTAATAAGTAACTATGATCGGAGGAAAACGGTAAATAAAATTGTAAACAGGCTTTGGGATGGGTTTAAAGCAATTATTGAGGAATGTAAAAATAGGTTTGTACCTTTAAAGGTGGTAAGGAATGGTAAAGATCCACTTTATTATAACAGAGAAGTAAGGAGACTAAGAAGGAGGTGCAGGTTGGAAGGAAATAGAGTTGAAATTGAAGAAATTGTTGGAACTTACTAGGAAATTGAATCTAGCAAGGAAGTCAGCTAAGGATAGCATGGTGGGAAGCATAATTGGCAGCCATACAAATTTTAATGAAAAAAGAGTATGTATAGGTACTGTACCAGGAAGGCATAGGCCCTGGCACATACGAGTTATAAATTTTATTTCTGAGCGTACTGTTAAGTTCCACTGCATGAACTGCTGTGTGAGAGAATGTTCTCGTCTCACTGCGCTGCGTGAGGAAGAGCGCAAGTCGAGCAAGGTCAAGTGACGTCACCACTGCCTGTAGCTTCCCTCCCCTTCAGAATTCTCTCGAAAATTATTTTATGAACTTTTAACGCCTGGACCAATTAACATGAGATCAACGTTGAATTGTAGCCAATATTCTGGAAGTGAAACCCAGCAAATTTCAGATTAATCCGTCCAGTGGTTTTCGAAATATAAAACGTTAACATTTGGAAGGAATTATCTCCCCCTCATCACCTGATTCCGAGCGCTGCTCGCAGACAGGTATAAATAGGTCAGTGAACCAAGGTTATAGCCGGTGTGTGAGTTCTGCAATTATGAAGGACAGTATGCTCCGTCGCGATCCGTCGCTAGTAAAGTTTCTGCCGCGTCGCGACGAAGGAAATATTCTAAAAGTTTCTCCGACTAAATCGTCATTAGATAATACTCAGAAGTGTGTTAACTGGGTAAAGTTATAATAGAAATTGTGAACTGAAGTGTCAAGTATTTCATATGTCAGTAAATGACATCGTGAACTTTGCCAATTTCACGTAATTCTGAACTGTATTTTTGAAATGTGACAATATTCTAAGTCATTGCGTGTGGTGAACTAAAATCCTAATTTGGGACCATTTCAATCATTACTCCTACAATAATACAATTATGAACTGTGTGAGACATTCCTGTAACACATTCGTCCAATAACAGGGCTAGAATTGACTATTATTTGTGTGCATTTTCTCGATTTTTCGATCGCTACTACGAGAAACTCAGTGAACATTAAGAACTTTTTATGACAATATTAAGTAGTACAGACTCTTGTGTTATAAATCCAGCCATAAAATCGTCTTAATTTATGAACAGTGTTATTTCAGAGACTGTTGTAGATACTGTTGTCAGCAACATTTTTAAGTGCTTATGGATTGTGATTATTATTCTACGGTCGAACCTCAGAAATAATTAGCGACAATTATGAACTGTGACAGTGTTAAATCTTAATTCCATAAACTGTGTGTATATAGAAACTGTGTTTTCCGTAGTGAAAACGATCGTAAGTCCTTACTCCATTAACCTGACTTACAAACCATACGGTAGCATGAATTGAGAACTCTAAGTCACACATTCAACACCGTAGACTAATATGAGAATAGAACTGTGCATTACAACTTGGGTCGGTGTATAATATTGATATTAGTGATATTTGTGAGCTCTATAGTGCCAATTGAACTTTCAGTGTTCCGACATTACCTCAAAGAACAACGGAAATCTTGGCAATGTGCTGTGAGATTCTGCAGCATCGAACGTCGCTTCCAACGTGGGATTTACGTGGTTTCTTCTGTTATGGTACCCATCGAGGGACGTCGACGAGCGAGATTAACGTGGTATCTTCACTGAACACCGCGGTTGCTGTGTTCAAGCCTTTGTTGCACGCTGCAGAAAGTTCCAAGCACCGAGCCGCAGTACAGCACAACACCAAAACTTATAAGCAGATTCCAGGTGATCTTCTCATATTCAGAGTGAGTAATCCTACGGAATGACTTTTAACAAATCACTCAGTTAATTACAGTCCTCCAACAAGTGCTTCGTGTGAATTTCAGCTTTTAATTTGCAGTAATTCGAGAAAGGTTCATATTTTGATTTTAAACCGTAAATTCGTTTTTAAAATCATTCAGAAATTGAATTAATTTCACATAGATGAACTTTAGGATTTGCAAATGCACTACACTACTTTGCTTTATTTTCAACTTGAATGAACTGTAAAGACATGCAGCAAGTGATAACATATTTTCATTTCAACTATCACCTTATTCATGACAGTGTGTGTGTTCATTTTGTGTTCAAAATATTAAAAAAACTGTAAGTCAGCATCATAAGTGATGAACTTGATGAAATTTAAGGTGCAAAGTGATATTTTTGTATTGGAATACATATTAGATGAACTGTAGGGTGTATATGGTCTACAGAAGAGTGATAGTTGTTTTGGACGTACTTAAGCAAATAGACGCCGCAGAAGATAATGACATCGATTTTTATTTTGCACTTTGTGGAAAATATTAGCTGGAAATTTGAGTTTGAAATTCCAATTGCAGGGTGATTTTTCTGTGAATATTTTAAATCAATTCTATCAAAACGTTTTACCACCTATTATTCGCCCTGCGATACTATCCATCTCTGTACCTGCTCCAATAAGGAACCGAACACTACCTGAGATCCTTCCCATGCTCTGGCCCCACAATCATTTCCTGGTAGTACAGTATATTAAGGCAGAAAAAGGTTCCAAGAAGGACATTCCAGGGATCATTAATGAGCAAGGGGAGTGTGTATGCAAGGATCTTCAAAAGGCAGAAGTATTCAGTCAGCAGTATATAAAGATTGTTGGTTAAAAGGATAATACCGGGCGAGTTGGCCGTGCGCGTAGAGGCGCGCGGCTGTGAGCTTGCATCCGGGAGATAGTAGGTTCGAATCCCACTACCGGCAGCCCTGAAGATGGTTTTCCGTAGTTTCCCATTTTCACACCAGGCAAATGCTGGGGCTGTACCTTAATTAAGGCCACGGCCGCTTCCTTCCAACTCCTAGGCCTTTGCCATCCCATCGTCGCCATAAGATCTATCTGTGTCGGTGCGACGTAAAGCCCCTAGCAAAAAAAGTTTAAAAAATAAAAGGATAATGTCCAGATAGGAGAGGTGACTAATACTAAAGAAGTATTACAGTTTACCTATGACAGCAAAGATATTTACAGTAGGATACAAAAGTTGAAAACTAGAAAAGCAGCTGGAATTGATAAAGTTTCGGGGGATATACTAAAGACAATGGGTTGGGATATAGTACCATATCTGAAGTACTTATTTGATTATTGTTTGCATGAAGGAACTTTACCGAATGAATGGAGAGTTGCTATAGTAGCCCCTGTATATAAAGGAAAGGGTGAAAGACATAAAGCTGAAAATTACAGGCCAGTCAGTTTGACATGCATTGCATGTTAGCTTTGGGAAAGCATTCTTTCTGATTAAATTAGACATGTTTGTGAAATTAATAACTGGTTCGATAGAAGGCATTTCGGTTTTAGGAAAGCTTATTTCACTGAAGCTCAAATTGTAGGATTCGAGCCAGATTTAGCAGATATCCTGAATTCAGGTGGTCAATTGGACTGTATCGTGATTGACCTGTCTAAGGCATTTGAAACGGTGGATCATGAGAGACTACTGGCAAAAATGAGTGCAATTGAACTTGACAAAAGAGTGACTGAATGGGTGGTTCTGTTTCCAGAAAATAGAACTCAGGCATTTGGAGTAGGTGAAGTTTTAGCTGACCCTGTAATAATTAAGAGGGGAAGTCCTCAAGGCAGTATTATTGGACCTTTATATTTTCTTATATATATCAATGATATGTGTAAAGAAAAGGAATCAGAGATAAGGCATTTCCAGATGATGTTATTCTGTGCAGAGTAATAAATAAGTTACAAGATTGTGAGCAACTACAAAATGACCTCGATAATGTTGTAACCGTCCAGGCTTCTCCAGCCAGACTAATTTAATATACTATCATTTTACGCGATATCATTCGATATCAAGCTTATCCGCCATCGGCAATTATTCGTAATAACATATTCATTCTACGTCAATCATTCGTAAACAAGGAATCATATTATATAGTTATAACAACATTTATTATTTAAATTATTATATTAGGTAGGATAGGAATTCATTATGTACTGTAAATATGGTCAATATGTTGAGACATAGTTGTTGTCATTTCATCTCATACTTGTGTGTACGGAAAAGGTTATTCTTATAGCGGGGGGAGAATTACATGAGTCATTGGGTTAAACTCATGAGGCAAGGCAGTAAACAGCAACCCGCGCGCGAGGCTTGCATACCAGCAGACTACATCATCGCCACGCCTACTGGTCTTGTCAAGAAGAAAGAAAAGGGAGATAATAATGCGATCTATGAATCAGATGCTTCGTTATATAGAGATCTGAGATTGAGCTGCTACCAAGAGTGGGGAGAGCCCGGTGATATTATCTAACACGGAGTCTCGGATACTGACTCACATCGCTACTTCTGCTGAGAAACTACCTATTATTAGAACTTCTACTGTGAACATCTACTTTGAACGACGTTATTGATTTTGAGACAGTGTGTTGTCTCTCCGAGACATAGTTATTTTTGTACAGTGTGTTGTCGCTTCGATACAGTACTTAGCTGCGGTTATGTTATCGGATCTGCGTGAGACGAAACAAGCTTACGGCTTGTTTTATATTCAGTAAATCTCCTGGACGAAGAATTATGTTAGTTCAAGTCCATGGAATTTGGTACAAGTTTGTACCGTATAAATAGTATAGCTCAGTTGGATTGAGATTTCTACTAACATGGAAAAATTCATATCTCTGAATTTTCTCCTCATACGATCACCGCCGATCAGTTTTTACAAGTATAGGGCCAATGTCTAATTTAAAGACTAGGCAATTAGGGAGTGCTAGTCCAGATAGCCCGTACAACATCCGAGAAGGAAGGATGTCCATGGAGTCAATTCTACATCGAGAAGAAGAGAACGAGTAACCACGGAAACCAGATGACTTCAACGGAAACTGCAATTGGTGAGCTTCAATTATATAAAGCAAGCAATAGTAATTTGAGTAACGTAAATTCTAAATCCCTCCACGCTTTAAGGAACTTTTCCGATTCATCTCATTTTTTGTATAATAAATTCATTTGTATTTTATATTGCGTTAATTTTCTTTCTCAAACGATACTTAATGGTTAATTATTTAAAATCCTACCCCTGTCATTTAAGTATAAGTCTCTATGCTAGTAAATATAAATTTTGCTTTTGGCGCCCATAAATCACATAGAGAAATGGGAAACCATGGAATGTTAATTGTTTCTATCTGCGTGGCAATTTGCGGGCAAGCCACATATAGTTTATTTGATATTCATGTGTCCCAAGGTAGTAACTTTCATCTCCCCAAGTGTCTTGATGAGGAGAGCGAACAGTTACAATATTTGAGATGGACAGTAGGCAATAGTATGTTGATAAACGGGAATAAAGGTCAGGTTGTGAGTTTCACAAATCGGAAAAGTCCTCTCAGTTTGAATTACTGCATTGATGGGGTGAACGTTCCCTTTGGGGATCATTGTAAATACCTAGGTATTAATATAAGGAAAGATCTTCATTGGGGAAATCATATAAATATGATTGTAAATAAAGGGTACAGATCTCTGCACATGGTTATGAGAGTATTTAGGGGCTGTAGTAAGGATGTTAAGGAGAGAGCATATTTGTCTCTGGTGAGATCCCAACTAGGGTACGTTTCCAGTGTTTGGGACCCTCACCAGGATTGCTTGATTCAGAAACTGGAAAAAATGCAAAGAACAGCCTCTCGATTTGTTCAGGGTGATTTCCGACAAATGAGTAGCGTTACAAAAATGTTGCAAAATTTTGGGCTGGGAAGACTTGGAAGAAAGGAAACGAGCTGCTCGATTAGGTGGTATGTTCCGAGCTGTCAGTGGAGAGATGGCATGGGAGGACGTCAGTAGACGAATACATTTGAGTGGTGTCTTTAAAAGTAGGAAAGATCAAAATATGAATATAAAGTTGGAATTCAAGAGGACAATTTGCGGCAAATATTCGTTTATAGGAAGGGGAGTTAGGGATTGGAATAACTTACCAAGGGAGATGTTCAATTAATTTCCAAATTCTTTGCAATCATTTTAGAAAAGGGCAGGAAAACAACAGATAGGGAATCTGCCACCTGGGCGACTGCCCTAAATGCAGATCAGTATTGATTGATTGATTGATTGATTGATTGATTTATTGATTGATTGATTGATTGACTGATTGATTGATTGATTGATTGATTGATTGATTGATTGATTGATTGATTGATTGATTGATTGATTGATTGATTGATTGATTGATTGATTGATTGATTGATTGATTGATTGATTGATTGATTGATTGATTGATTGATTGATTGATTGATTGATTGAAACATAGTGGCGGAATAGCTCAATGTTAAGCGGACAGCATGGAACTCTAGGATGTCTACTCCTGAGTGGAAAATTCTCGAACACTATATGAGAGAAAACGATTTCTTGGTTTGTGCCCTATGGAGCCAACCATCTACACAGCGAATGGTTTACCGGACGTCATAGATGTGACAGTTTCAAACACTATAAGAAAGTACTTTACTTCGAAGTGCCTCACTAATTAAATTCTGATGACAACCCCATTGCTTTCCATATCACTTGGGGCGGCCTAAGCGAGCTCCCTCGACCTATGCGGTTACATATCTTGGACTATCACAAGTTCACTTCACACGTGGACAACATTTTAAAGCCTTTTGATATCCACAGTAGGGATGATGTTGACAGGGCTGTTGGGCACTTTACTGTTAAGGTTCTCAATGCCAGGAGGCACATCCAAACTGCGGCAGGAAATTGTCACTTGCAACCAAAGTCAACCACCGAGCGAGGTTTATCTGATCTCCTTTTTGATTTGATTAAGATTAAAAACCACTATAGGAAACGATGGCAACTCTACGGTGACCCAGCTGACCGGTCTGAATACAAATAACTAGCAAAAGTCGTCCCCACGAGACTGCTGGAATATAGGATGGAAAAGTGGGACATTCTCTGTCCCACTCCCACAGGAAACGACACGGATAGCGAGTTTTTGCGGGCAACCTGGGAACTGTATCGTTCACATGAACCATGGCGTGCAATTCTGGTTCGTCGAGGCGTTCTACTTTCCCCTCCGGAAAAAGATGAGGCCTTCGCTGACTCGCTGGAGAGTCAGTGTACACCCCACAACACGAAATACGATGATGACGCAACTGAACTGCAGGTAGCCCGATAGGCTGCAGCTTTTAGACGAACTCACACACGACGTGACGTGGTGACCGTCATCGATCCTGCTGAGGTGCGCAGGATCTTTAAGGGACTCGACGAGAATAAGTCTCCAAAGGCTGATAGGATCTCTGTGAAGGATATAAAATCCCTACCCCACAGGGCTATAATTCTCATAGCTACAATTTTCACAGCCTGTCTCCAACTTGGATACTTCCCTACTGCTTGGAAGACAGACAAAGACTGTGCCATTCCAAAGCCGGGAAAGGACAGTCTCTTTCGACAGAATTACCCACCTATCAGCCTCCTTTCGCACCTGAGTAAAATTTGTTTGAGACTTATTCTCAAACGTCGTAATGCTTATGTTAATTGCAGTAGCATATTGCGATTGGAGCAATTTGGATTCCGTGCCAAAGGTTCCGCTCCTTTAGCAATTTTACGCGTCTTCCAATATGTTACGAGGTCGTTCAACTTAAGGCGGAGCGTACCAGCGGTCTTCATTGAGGAGAAGAAAGCATTCGACACGGTCTGGCATGACAATTTAATTGTTAAAGTGTTGGAACGTTACAAAATTCCACATTTGTTAGTCAAAATGATCCAAACTTACCTCCACAAACGACAACTTTTTGGTCACCTGTGATGGTGAAACAACCACCCCTCGGCACCTTCTCGCTGGGGTGCCTCATAGCGGTAACTGTCACCTGTGTGTACGCCCTATATGTGAATGACCTCCCTAGGATAGAGGGAATTGAAATTCAACAATATCCTGATGATATCGCTATTTATACCACTCAGCGGCGTCTATGCGATACTGTTTCGGAATTCAAGCCTGGATAAAAAACTATTGGCGTTGTTGTATTACCAACAAAATGAGATTTAACCCGGACAAAACCACGGCTATTCTCTTCAGTAGGAGAAGACCGAGGCTTAGTCATCTTAAGATTAGAAATGGCGAATTACCATGGGTGAGAAAAGTCAAGTATCTCGGCCATGCTCGGGACCAATTACCCAGGTGGCGATGGAATAAGAACCAGGCCCTCCAGCGTGCCAATGCCAGGTTGAGTGCCCTGAGGCCTCCCTTGTTTTGTAAACATCTCGGGGGCCGATGATCTTATATGTTAGGCCCCTTTAAAAACAAGCATCATCATCATCATCAGCATCATCGTAAACGTCTCGATGACAACAACAAGCGCAAGCTTTATCTGTGTTGCATGTGGCGCATCCTACTCTAGAGGTGTGAGGCCTGGGGCAATATTCCCAAGATACCTCTGAGACGACTCTATACATTTCAAATCACGCTACTGCGGCATATGACTCACCCCCATGGTACAAGTCCGACTACGATATTCCCAACATCGCTCCTTTATATCAACAAATTTTGAAACTCACTAACATGACAAAGTCTCGGATCCTAACGGATTTGATCCCTCATTGGAAATGCTACGAACACCAATAAGTAAAAGGGCACTTTTAGCACTGGGACTCCCATTGTCTCGCTCTCTCTGGAATAAACTATTCCTCAGTCCAGGTTCGATTGTGGTGTGTGTGGATGACTGAGGATCCAGTTACGCTGCACGCTGATTACGCGCTGTTTTCATCTCTATTATTGGATTTAACAAGTAGACACTCGGTGATGAATTTTTTTCTAAATTTCCAGGACTTGGATTCCCGTAGCCCGGTCAGGCTGTTATTATTCGCCTCTGCTCAAAATATGTGTAATGGCTGCGAGTGTTGTGATTGGAACTTTTTAATTTAAACTTCGGAAATTGAAACATCGCGATGACTGACTGTAGACATTTTCTAAGTATTATTTTTCGCCAACACTTCATGTACTATTATCACCAAGTGTTGATAGTTCCCTTTCCATATTTTTCCGCGTTTTTGTTCTGGCGGATAAATTCTTCGCTTCCCATTCCTGCCAGCGTCCAACGTTTCCTTCCATTCTATTGGATTCTTTTCTTTTTCAGGTGTCATGACTTGCTCAATTTTGTTAAATTGTGTTTTTGATTTCTTAACCTGGTTTGTTATCTTACTTCTTGTGACTCTTTATGGTCAGTGTTCTTTCACCCTTTAAGGCATTAAAATCAGCGTGTTGTTAATCATTATTTGCAACTTGTCGGTCCACCTTCGTTTCTTCTATTTGTATTTTACTGCTTTAAAATGCACTTGTTATCAATCTTCGTTTGAGATTCTCATTTGTGAGTACCTAGCTCGGAACCTCTGAGTATTCACACGCTCCCTTGACCTGTATGGGTGATATGTCCATATCATTACTATTATTATTATTATTATTATTATTATTATTATTATTATTATTATTATTATTATTATTACCAAACATTACCCACCCCTCTGTGACACGCTATCCTGTGCTAAGTATTTCATTATAGGCTATACAAAATTTCTTAATAAGGATTAACTTATAACTCGTCCACCTGTACAATACAATAAAATGTTACGACTTAAATTAACTATCCCGTTTAAATTTTATATCTTAGGACATGTTTCGACCTGTGCTAATGTCACCTTCAGCTCGACGGACAAAACATCTGACATATACCAGTATACATAAAACAGTAGTACATGAGAATAAAACTTTTAGGAGAGAAAAACTGTAACAGTGTATATAATACAAACTCAATTTGCTTAAAATATTTATCATTCTTCAGTCTTGCTGTGATTAAGATTAGTGCTGAAATGTCTAGAAATAAGTCCAGAGTTGAACAAAAACTGGTTTGTTGGAGGAGTATCGTTGAAATCATTTTGATTTCTACGAAACTACTACATCATACATCTACTCCAATTTGGTTGTCATATTCATACTGAACCCATGATCTTTGAGTCATAAGGAGCCAGAGTCATGCATGAGGCCCCATAAAAATTACAACTTATGACGAGCTCTAGCTACATTTTTATCTCTGACCATAGACGGCACGTGGAGAACAGGTGGTGATTCTCATTCTCGCGCTACAGAAATTACGTCAAACACACGTGTAGAATGTGCGGGGTTACGAACAAATTTGGTGAAACAATTTTTTAGTCAAAGTAGATTTTAAGAAGAATTGGCGACGAAACTGCAGTAGTAAACGTCAGGAAATCGTAAGCGAAACAATTTGGTTGTTAATGGTAAAGACCTTAGACCGCTAAATAGCTCCAGAAGGAATACTGTCGGAAGACGCTCCTGCTTGTTTCAACACTGTTACATCGACCATAATATAGTTCCTAGCTTATGAGTTAATACAACGACTCAGTTGTTAATAGAAATCCTTAATGTTTTTCATGAAATATGTAACTAAACTAAGCAACTATGTGTTATGTCGTAATCATCCATAATTGCATTTCAGTTGGGTGGAAATGTGTCTGTAAATTTTTGGCGGTAAATACAGATGGCATGGTAGTAGGAGTAAATTTTATAAAAGCACGCCGCGCCATTTGCAATCTCGCATTGTTTTCAATGAACTTGAGGCGACCGCACGGCGTTCAGACTAACATAAAAAATCTGTTGTGGAGGCTAAGTCCCCCAGAGGGGAAGGCGATTTTTGCCAACGTTGGCTATCTAACGTCATCTCCGAGTGGAGAATGATTATCAGTCAAATTAACGGTATTCCCATAAGGAACCGTCATGTAAATTCACATCAGGGCAACAGGCGGTCAATATAATGCCTAGGTCCTGTAGTTAAATTAGCTAATATCATTATTTTACTTTATTGCATGTGCGGATCGGTGATTTGACGAACATGTTCGGTTCGGGAGGAGGAGAACGTGTGAAGGGCTTTTTTGTTTATGTCATTATTTTCAAGTGAATGACGTCAAATATGAAGACGGGAAGAATATGTTTTGTAAAGTCACTATCTTTCGAGATGGCTGCATAAATAATGAGAGAGATTTGCGGGCCTGTTAAGATGTGATACCACGTACGTCTTCAGGTATGTAGACTACCTTCACATAAACTGGATTTTATTTATTTCATGATGTCACCATTTTATTGTATTTGTTTGTCTGTGACGCATTTTAGTCACCATTTTAGTTCGTAAAAATGTCAGAGGAATACGAAAAAAGGTCATTCTTATGTTTTTTGGATGATCGGAAAGTCGCGAAACTAGCGTGTGAAATGTTGTACCGGTATAACAGTAAATTTGATGGCTTTAAAACGAATATGATGTCTAGAACAAAGTATCATTTTCGCACGCTCATTTTCTCCATTTGTTGTTTGCCAAAGTTAAGACGTTAATTTATCATGAAGTCCTGTTCAGTGTAAAGATAAATTCCTGTAAGTGTAATCCATGGTTTAAAATTTATAGCGAATGCGCAATAATGATGGAATGCTAGCTGTTGCGGAAGGCAAATCGTCATGTGTTAGGTGCTGTAAATTTTTTCAAGGGATGGTACAAGGCGAGACCAGTGTGTAATTTGTGAAAGGGGAGTGTTATTCCAAAAGATCTGTTAAAATCTGTACAGAGTTGATGAGAAGAATATAACGGTAAACATTTTGTAAATCAAGTTGTGAGTTTCGGTTTTGGAAATACAGTGTTGTCAAATTCAGATATGCGAGGAGAGATGGTTAGTTTGTCACAGTCTTGTTTTATGTGACAACTTAGTGGATCACACAAGAGAGATATTCCATATTATTGTCGTGTACAGAATTTGTAGTAGCAAGTGGTGCAAGTCTTGCAAAGATGGGAAGAAATGTGGATCAAAATGTTGAAATCTTGTAATGTTGAAGAGACTTTATGCAAGGATTTTTATTGTAGGGAACCAAAGGAATTATTTTATGATGTAATTATATGGGAATAGGGTCATTCCATAGATAGGATTCCATGTGGAACCGTAGGACCGTGACGGATAAGAATATTTCAAGTGACGTTTTAAATTAAAACTCTTCGCATAGTCTATGTTGGCCAAGAATCGTATTCCATGCGAATTGTCAGAGAGGCGAGGTTTTTATTTGATACAGGTCAAGATATCGTATGTGTTTTTTAAGAGATAGCGATTCCCGTTATTAAGCCAGCTGTTGGGCGGTCGAATCAGTTTATTGTTAGAAAGAAACTGTAACTGAGATTTTGGCATTTTGTAGTAAATTTTGGAATTAGATTTCATTATTTTAGAAGAGAGTCGTTTAGTAGAGACTTGAGATTCATTATCGAAGCGACGGAAATGACACGATGATATGTTATGTTGGAAATAACCATTTTCAGGGATGTCAAAATTTGAGAATCTGTAATAATGTTGTTTCGTAGTGTTCAGGATTGTCCAAAGTTTTGCGATTATTTTATTTGAACGTCACGATAGCTGTCAATCCATAGAGTTCGTGATGGATGATTGTGTTGTTGTTATTGTTGGTTTCCAGGGCACAAGTGTAAGTTCTTGTGATAGAGGTCATGCCTGTGGAGCACATGGGATGCAATAGTCCATCCGCCCGAGAATTGGGTGAGGTTCATTACGACACTTGAATTTCATCGACCTGAAATCGTATCCAAGGAGGTGTCTGAATTAGTGCAAGGGATAAGCGTAGGCGTTATAAGGGATTTGACATGACTTGTTTTATTTTGCGTTTTGTATAAAGTTATGCAGATTATAAGATGTGAGATTAGGGTTAACCAAGCTAGTTTCTTAATAATTATTAGTGTCATAATGTAAACTTGTTGAGTGACGTCATGAAATAAATAAATGGTACTGGTAGTTATGACAATGTATTTCGCTTTCCAGCTGAAGAAAACATTGAGCATAAACAATAGCGGATCAATATTTCCCGTCAAAGGAATTTTTCTGGCAAGCAGGTCCGAGTGATAACAAAAATGTTTGTATTAACAGATAGGGAGTTTAAAGAAACCAATTCGTCCTGGATATATAAAATTTGTTGTTAATTAGGAGTATGAGATTACTTCATTTATTGATTTACTAAATTCAGTGGAATCGTATTTTGAGTATCCAAGTAACTAACTTGAAAATTTATTATGGAAATCTTAGTTTTATGTGCTGGGAAATTTCATCTTATTAACGTAACGATCAAGGGGACATGTCGGATGGCAAGGGACTTTACTGGCATAAGTGTTGTGAACGTTTGTTGTTGTTGTTGTTGTTGTTGTTGTTATTTTATATTGATTTGTTGAGCTTCAGATTTGTTGGGATTTATTAATGTGGAAACCTTGGTCATCAACTACTGTAACGTAATTGTATTCAGCCTTCAGCTTTGAAGTTGGATGGTCATGGGGTCATCAAACTCAGTGTCTTAGATTAGGACCATGTGTCATCATAGCATCATTTTTCTTGCGGTCGTCATCCACAAAGTAAGACGGTGGTTTCTATTAAGGATGCCCCTCAGGCAGTTGAGTTAAGGTCTCCAAAGCCATCGTCTCGCATCATCGTTATTGTTCTTATACTGGTATTATTATTTTATTCAACGGACAAGACTGAGTTCGTTGATTTGAGGTGTTGTAATATCACAAGTTTCTTCCACTTTATCGCATATGGTCAATAAACATCATTTCTTTAGACTCGACACCTCCCATTGTAGACATTAACTTTAATTACTGAAACCCGCCTCTTACCTAAGCAAGTGACGAAGAACCCGTCAGCGACTCCAGAGAAAGGTCTTATGCCGATTTATTGATAGGTAAGGAAGGTAGATATCCTACGATGGTCATTAAAGGGTTCAATATCTTGACGCATCCCTGCTGCTCTTACCTCCAGCAACACCCTCGGAAACGAACTGAACAATTCCTAGGTGCCTTAAGATGTGTCCTATCATTCTATTTCTTCTTTTCATCAAATTTCGCCAAATCGTTCTCCTCTCACCAACTCGATTCATTATCACTTATTTCCGGATTCGATCTACCTATCTCACCTTCAGCTATAACACTAAATTTTAAACTCCTCTCTCTCTTTATTTCTGAGCTAATTATCGTCCATGTTTAACTTCCATGCAATGCCACGCTCCAGACGAAAGTATTCAAAGCAATCTTTGTAATTCCTTTCTCGATGTTCGAAGTGAACAAATTTCTTTTCTTAAGAAAGACTTTCCTTGCTCGTTCTAGTCTGTATTTTATGTCCTGCTTACTTCTGACACTATTAGTTATTCTACGACCCAAGCAGCAATATTCATATACTTCCTTTAGGACTTCATTTCCTAATCTAGTATTACCTGCACCACCCTATTTCGTTCATCTGTACGCCAGTACATTTGATTTCGATTTATTTATTTTCAACTTGCACTCCTACAAGACTGAGCCCATACCATTCAGCAATTTCTCCAGATCTACTTCAGACTCAGACAAAATGACAATTTTCTTCTTCTTCTTCTTCTTCTTCTTCTTCTACCACTTTTCCCACATCTGTGGGGTCGCGGGTGCGAACTGTGTCGCAAATCTTGACTTTGCCCTGTTTTACGGCTGGATGTCCTTCCTGACGCAACCCTATATAGAGGGATGTAATCACTACTATTGCGTGTTTTTGTGGTCATTGGTAGTGTAGCGCGTTCTCAGACAAAATCACAATATCCTTGGCAAATTTCAGAGTTTTGATTTCCCCTCCATGGATTGTGATTTCCTTTCCAAGTTCCTCTTTTATTTCCTTTACCGCCTTTTGTAAGTAAATACTGAAATGGTGAAGAGACAAACAACAGATTTGCCTCACTCCTCCCCGGATTACTGCTTATTTTTCATAGCCCTCGATTCTTATCACTGCAAACAGATTTTGGTGCAGATGTAGATAATTCTTCCTTTCTGGTATCTGATCGCTATCACCTTCAGAATCCCAAACAGCTCGGCCCAATTAACGTTGTCGAATGTCTTTTCTAGATTTACTAATGCCATGTACGTGGGCCTGTCCTTCCTAAATCGAACCGCTTAAGATCAGAAGGAAAGTCATAATTGCTTCACGTCTTCCTATGTTTCTTCTGAAGCCAAACTGATCTCCCAACTCAGCTTCAAGTTGTCTTTCCACTCTTCTGTAAATAATATGTGTTAACATTTTGCAAGCATGAGATTCTAAACTAATGGTGTTTTCACACTTGTCGGAACCTGATTTCCCTGGGAATAGGTATAACAACATTCTGTCTAAACTCAGATGGCCTTTTCCTCTTTAATATATCTTACGTACTATATGGAATAACACCGCCATGCTGGTTTTTCCTACGCCAGTCAGTAATTCTGAGAGTATATCATCAATTCCGTGTGCCTTGCTCCTATTTAGGTCTCTTAAAGGTCTGCCAAACTCTGGCTTCAAATTTGGGTCTCCCATTTCACCAGCATCAGCCTCTTCTTGTTTCAGAACCTTATCATCACATTCTTTCCCCTCATACAGCTGTTCCTGCCACCTTTCTGCCTTGTCTTCTTTCACTGGAAGTGGTTTTACAACTGAACTCTTAATATTCACACACCTAGTTTTCCTTTCTGCAAATGTCTTCTTGATTTTACTGTATCCAGAACCTACCTTGACTACAACTATACAACCTTCAACATCATTACACTTCTCTTTCAGCCATTCTTCTTTAGCTGTCTTGCACATTTTATCTGCTTCACTCTTTAATCGCCTGAATTCTTTTCTGCCCTCCATATTTTTGGTATTCTTGTATTTTCGTTTTTCATTAGCCAGTTCTAATATCACCCTAACAATAATAAACGAGGTTAGAATATGTAATTTTAATTTCTGTAAATAATGTGTACAAATTGCGTGTTCTGGATTTAATTTGTGTAGTGACTAGATGTGATTTGAGATTTCTTTCGCCACGTCGCTTTGATTTACATTTTTAAAATGTATATTTGCTCGTGTTAAAATCATTTTCCGTATTTTTTTTTTTTTTTTGCTCTTTGCTTTACGTCGCACCGACACAGATAGGACTTATGGCTACGATGGGATAGGAAAGGCCTAGTAAGTGGAAGGAAGCGGCCATGGCCTTAATTAAGGTACAGCCCCGGCATTTGCCTGGTGTGACAATGGGAAACCACGGAAAACCATCTTCAGGGCTGCCGACAGCGGGGCTCGAACCCACTATCTCCCGATTACTGGATACTGGCCGCACTTAAGCGACTGCAGCTATCGAGCTCGGTCATTTTCCGTAATGACGAATGTGGTTCTTTGTTGAGACATGCCACAATTATAATTTTGTTGTGGCGTTGAAATAATTTCCGCTGGAATTGAGAGATATTATCATGTTAATATATTTTCTTGTTGATTTAAATGTCGGAGTGTTAATCAAGCGTGAGCGAAACATCTGTAATTGCTTTTTGACGTTCTAATAATCGTTTCTTAGTTAATTTCAAGTAACTGAGATTTCTTCGAGGATTAAAGTTTATTAATGATTAAGTACTCCAGTTACCCGAAATAAACTTAGAATTTTGCTTCTTTGAAGAGTAATGTTTAACTACGAGTGTTACCGACAGTTCAATAAAATGAATTTTGTGTGTTCGCTGGTGATGTTTACTTCATTTCAGAAAATTGTTGAAGGATCTATACATTTTTAAAGTGAGTATTAAATATCAATGACGAATTTAAATTCAATTTTGAATTCGATGAATTATGACAGATTGACTTGCTCGGACAATATTTATTTTAGTGTACTTGTGTAATAATTGAAATTGCGTAATTGATATTTAAGGCGTATTTACAAGTGATAACATTTTGTTAGCGATATCTAATTTAATAATTTCAGATTTCGTTGAATATATTTTGATTCCATAAAAATATATCTTATAACCCGTTATTTCTTTCTTTGTTAAAATGAATATGTTCCATATCCATGTAGAATGTCAATAAATATAATCACGAACGATCCACCCTCGTGGATCCTCATACACCACTCGACTGATTGGACACAAATACACACATACTGCTCCCGTATTACCTCCACTGGTGAGCACTGAGATACGCAGCGGTGCTTCACCCTAAATGACGTCGATTATTTCTCAATATATTAAAAGGATAAATACTACAGAAATCTGAATGAAAATAGGTGGTGCAATAAACCTAAAGAAATCAAAACAATATTCGGAAATAAACACTATCTTCACTAGCTGAGGTTACTCGTATCTCTGATTTCGATTCAACCTTAATTATTACGAAAATCATCCCAAAAATTACAATTCGATTCTAAAAACAAATGGTGTGGTTTACCAAATTAAACCATACAATTTACAAATGACTAAACTTCAAATTCTTCACACTATCTGATATTAAAGTTAAACTTAAATTTACTGAAGGTGAAATGTTCAATGAAAAAGAAATTCTCAAAAGAAATCTGTCGAAAATAATAAAATTAACAACTATCATAAAATGCAAAATCCATCTCCAATGATATTTGGAAAGACATGAACATGAAATTTTAAGTTAACATTAGTTATGACATCTTCATAATAAATAATCATACACTTATATAAGTCGAACGAAAACGTGATTGACTTCTGTTAATAAAATAAAAATCGCTCTTCCTAATAAATTAATCAGTCAACCTTATTTTCTCCACACTCTCACATGATTAAAACACTATCAAACGTAAATCGCCTGGCTCAGTGGCTCAAACTGTCGAGGTGCTGGCCTTCTCAACCCAACTTAGCAGGCTTGATCCTGGTGTTCAAATACATCTGCCCATTGTCGGTAGATGTACGAGCACGTAAAAGAACTCCTGAGGGACAAACTTCCAGCACCGTCAAAATTTAGTTGAACTTGGACATATAATAATAATAATAATAATTATTATTATTATTGTTATTGTTATTATTATTATTATTATTATTATTATTATTATTATTATTATTATTATTATTATTATTATTATTATTATTATTATTATTATTATTATTATTACATCGTTATGCCCGACTAAGGTGCGTGGTTGAAGATTCTAGCTTCTTCTCCCACAATTGTCAAGTCATCAGGAAAAGGCTAGACACTTCAGTTCAATTCTGTCTTCGAGTAGTCTGCCAAGAGCCACTTTAACTTCCTTTTGCCAGGTTCTGATTATTGCTTCAAGTACAAGATTGAACAAGAGAGGGGATAATTCATTTCCTGAACCCCACTGTCGCCAGCCCTGAAAATGCTTTTCCGTGGTTTCTCATTTTCACACCAGGCAAATGCTGGGGCTGTATCTTAACTAAGACCACGGCCGCTTCCTTCCCATTCCTAGCCCTTTCCTGTCCCATCGTCGCCGTAAGACCTATCTGTGTCGGTGCGACGTAAAACAAGTAGCAAAAAAATCCATTTCCTTGTCCGAATCCTATGTTAATAGTAAAAGGCTCAGATACTGCACTTAGGAATTTAAAATTTGAAGTAGTATCAGTTAATGTTTGTGTGATAAGTTATCTTGTTCTATTAACTTTGAATTATTCTAGTATACTGAAAAGTTAATATCGGCCTATATAGTCATACTCTTTCCTGAAGTCAACAAAAGTGATTACTGTTTGCATGGTTTTAAGTATTTGTAAGACAGTTTTGAGATTCAGAATTTGTTCTGCACAGGATCTGCCCTTTCTAAAACCTGCCCGATATTCATCTTTTTTGTTAGTTGCTTTACGTCGCACCGACTCAGATAGGTCTTATGGCGACGGTGGGACAGGGAAGGGCTAGGAGTGGGAAGGAAGCGGCCGTGGCCTTAATTAAGGTACAGCCCCAGCATTTGCCTGGTGTGAAAATGGGAAACCACGGAAAACCATTTTCAGGGCTGCCGACAGTGGGGTTCGAACCTACTATCTCCCGAATACTGGATACTGGCCGCACTTAAGCGACTGCAGCTATCGAGCTCGGTCGATATTCATCTCTTACAGGACCTGTTTGTATTTAAAATCTTATGGTCTGGGCTTTGGAGAGAATTTTGTAAGTAAGTGGTATCAAGGAATTCCCTCTGTAGTTAATTATGTCTCTTTTATCACCTTTCTTGTGCAGTCGATGGATTAGTGCACATTTCCAATTTCCAGGGATTTCTTCTATGATCGAGATATTCTCAAGTTCGTGGATTTTTTGGGCTAGGCATTCACCTCCTATCTTGAGCATTTCGGCAGTTATACAATTTTACCCTGGTTTTGTGTTATTTTTAAGTTCACGGATCATTTGATTATCTTTTTCCAATGTGGGAGACTCTGAGTCTAGATTGAGAGTATGGTTTTCAATGGTGAGTTGATCTGTGGGCGATTCAAGTTCGAAAGTCCCTTGAAGTGATGTGCTAAGAACTTACAGTTTTCTTGATTATTCGTTTCTAGACTTACTGTACATGCGGACGTTTGAAGCATAGGCTAGTTGCCTGATAATTTGATAATTCTTTTCTGAACGTTTTATCGAAGTTCTTCCTATTGTGTTTAAAATTATTATTCAATATCTTGCAGTTTGTGATAACCATTTTTACGTATTTGAGACATAATGAAGTTTGAAGTTCGTTTTTGGATTTTGGTGAAATCGTGCCAATTTTATTAAATTTTAAAGGAATTCCAAATTTTCCTGGCTCTAATTCTAAAGTTTATGACCTTGCCACATATTCAGTTTCACCATCTATGTTTATGTTATCTGGGGAATATGCCAACCTTTCCAGAAGTTTTCAAAAGCATATCTTTGAGTACAAAACAGTTGGAAGGATTTTGGTTAGGAATACAGTATTTTCAAGGAATGTACTTGTATTTTGTTTTAAAAATTCCAGATGGACTCGTAGCTTTCTGGCTAATATTGATTTGCATCTGTTAGGTTGAAATTTTACTTTTAATAGATGTGAATGGTTGTCGGAGTCAGTTACTCCTTCCTTAAACTTTAAAGTTCAGAAATTCTTTTTTATTTTTCTTGCAAATAACTACATCAATTACTTGAAATTCTCCTAAAAGAACATTTGTTCATCTTCAAGAATTTTCTTGTGTAGAAGTGCAAAGAAATTTGCTGACATCAATTTCAGATCAAAAATCGGGTAGACATCGATTAATCCTTCTCGATTTCTTTTAGTTTCCTTGTGAGCTGGGTAGTATCCTACGGTGGTTCTAAATGTCTTTTCTCTTCCAATTTTGGCGTTGAAGTCTTCCAATAGAATTTTAATATGATGTTTTGGAATTTTAATAATTGGTTTTATTTTTATTATTATTATCATTATTATTATTATTATTATTATTATTATTATTATTATTATTATTATTATTATTATTATTATTAATACGATCTTACGTGACCACGTTGATAAAGAACGCACAACCAAAACGTAGACCATCTTCTCTAACACGGATGATGAAAATTCAACTTCTAAAAAAATACAACCGAAAGAAGCACAAAACAACAAGTCCTATAAACCGTCATTATTATGTTACATCCAAAAATCGGGAAATAAATATGTCACATTCAGAAACTTAATTTCCAGTTCAAAATCTGAAGTTCACACGCTAAAAATTGCGTCGTACTCTTCAGTGGATTTTGGGCAGAGAACGTATGAAATGTGGTCACTAGCTTTGGACTATATTCGTAAAATATCAGAGAGGAAATGATCACATTAAAATATCAAATTAGTGAGAAAATACTGTACACACGATGATAAACACACCTAAGCTCTGTTGAAAATAGTGTCATGAAATATATCTCCTGAAATACAGTCAGCTCACTTGAGGACGCATCGTGTAACTAATTAGAAGAGTGCATGGTGTATTAAATAACATTATTATCATGCAATAATATGCACAAAATTCGCAAATAATCCGAAATATACTCACTAAACACACATTTATGTTGAAAATTGAATAGAATGCTAAAAGGAAACTGCATTATAGACAGAAAATATCACCAATTCACAATAAAACGTGGGAGCACACACATATTTCAACGCCAGTATCATGGAACTCTTCCCAAATTCAAATACATTAAGCCCAGAACTCATTTTATCATATAATTAATCATAATAGTAAATGATGCGCGATGCATAATTTTTTATATATATGCTGTACACTATTAAGTATAATTTAAAACCACTTATTACCCTTCCTAAGGTCAAAAGATAAGGGTGGTGTGGCAGCTTTATTTATGCTACCCGTTAAACCTATGACACGCCTTCTGCTTTAAAACAGTGCCGTGACGTGCACTACCCGATCAAAAGTACCCAGACACTTAGACTTTATCCGTGCCACGTTCCTTATTATTGGACATTACAGTAATATGCGGTGAATCCACCCCTCGCCTTTATGACGGCATTAACTCTAGTGGGGACACTTTCAGTGAGGTCTCTGAATGTCGTTGGAGGAATGGCAGCCCATTCTTCCTCAAGGGCCAAAACCGGAGGAGGTAGTGATGACGGACGCTGGGGTCTGGAGCGAAGTATTCCAAAGGTAATTCATTGGTTTCAGGTCGGGACTCTGGGCAGGCCAGCTCATTTCAGGAAACCACAGCCACAGAAATGCAGCTTTTTGACTGGGTACATTGTCATCCTGATGCGAACAATCATCGTCTCCGAACTGGTCCTCTACTGTACGTAGTGCCCAATGCTTTAAAATGTGTCCATATCCTTCCGCATTTAAAGTTTTCTTAAGAGCAATAACACACCCTAAACAAGAAGAACAACTCCATACCACAAAACCACCTCCTAGGCTCTCTAGGCTTTCACCAAACCCAAACTCTTCCATCGAATAGCCACAGGGCATAGCGTGATTCATAATTCCGAATCACTCGTTTCGAGACATCCACTGTCCAGTGGCGTCGCTCTTTACATCACCTGAAGCGTCGCTTAGCGTCGTTTGGCTCATGAGCAGCAGCTCGACAATTGTACTTACTCTTTTTAACTCCCGACGCACAATCATTGTACTGGCTTTACTGCCAGTAACACTTTGGAACTCACCACTGATTTCTTGCGATTTTCTGCATCCACCCTCCCCAATGCTCGACAGTCCCTTCCCGTCATTAAATGAGTTGTGCCTGGTCTTGGTTTACATGTACTTGTTGAGCTTTAGAAGGGAGGAAATGAGCCTGATGGATTTAATACTCAGGTGGTAGTGGTACCTATGATCAGCCCACGTTTGAAGTCATCGAGCTCTCCTCACCAACCCATTCTGCTGTTACTGCTTCTCTACTGAAAACACAATATCCCCCGCCTGCTTTTATACTGGCGGGTCTGCCTATCATGACACCTACGGTACAATTCTGTATTATACATGGGTTTTGAGATACATTTTATCAGGTAGTGTATGTTCGCATGTGTATTTTTCTTATCATTGCATCATCTTCTCCACTTCCCACCCCACGAAACTAGCAACCGCTGCTTTGTGTGCATGTTCTCGAAGTGGTAACATCGGCGAAGGTAGGTCTCCTTCCCTTCCTTAGGAGAAGATCCTTTACATTCTTTCAGAGGCCTGTGGGCAAGAGATGTCACGTTTCCTGTAGACATGGTAGGGCCATTAACAACAATAACAACAAGGATTTGATTCATTTCTACACTACAAGTTAGAAATTCCGTCCTTCTCTTCATCGAGTAGTGGAAAATGAGTGTATGAAATGTATTCAAACTAACCTAGCAGCTGACTTCGGCTTAATGGTGGCGTTCTTCAGGAATCTCATAGTTACTTGATGAAAAAGTTTATTTTTTTACACTAGCGTAGGGACGTGGCGACGTCATCGCCCAGTGGGACACCACTGCAATCAGCTACCTGAGTATTGGCGGGAAAACCATACCTCATTCGGTTAGGAGGAAATGCCAACCCAGAACCCTGAACATCTGGGGTTGTCCCTCTGCGGTTAACAACCGTATTTGTAAATCGGACCTTGTTCCACCCAAGGTTAACTACCTTCGAAAGTCAACCATGGAAAGGTCTTTTAGGAAAAAAATCCACCTTCCTGTCCAAGAAAGTAGGAGAAGGCTACATCGGACTCGGTGGGTAGCCACCTGGAAGGCGTCAACGAGTCGGAGCGTTGGCAATCACCCATTCCTATGCCAGCACATAAGAACGGGGTCAAAGAAGATCAGTTAAACTACATTGCAACTCATAATATTAATTCTCTACTTAAAGCAGGAAAACTAAAAAACTTGGCGGACGAATTAGATAAACAGAAAATTTTAGTAGCAGGACGCCAGGAGATGAGAAATACTACAGAAGAACCATTCGAATCTCAAGGCTACAGAATTTACAACGGGAAAACTTGACTAAGGGTTATGAAACAATGTCCCCAACTTGGAACAGGGTTTATAGTCAATGTGAAAATAATATATTCATTAATCGATTTTCAAGCCATCTCACCTAGAATTGCAACGTTGAGTTTAAAAGCATCCAACAAAATTTACACCATCATAAATGCCCATGCCCCTACTAATGAAAAGAATTTTCTAACAAAGACTAGGAAAGAAGTGGAAAAGCTTTGGGATCTCCTTGACCAAACTGTAAACCAAATAAATATTAGCAACGTTAAGATCCTGTTAGGGGACTTCAATGCCCAACTCGGAAGAGAAAAGAAATACCGAGATATCATTGGGAAATGGGCTTCATATAAACATACAAATAAGAATGATCAAAGACTTGTTGAACTCTGCAAAGAACACAAACTGAACTCAAAGTCCACATACTTCAAAAGGAGGCCCAACAAACTTAAAACTTGGAAACATCCTGATTGTAGAAAAGGGGAATGGCAGCTGGATCACGTATTTATGGACAAAACCTTCCACAGATAAATCTACAAAGTTGAAGTATTAAGAGGAGTAGATATAGGTTCAGATCATCACATAGTCAAAATCAACATTAAGTTCACACCACTAAAAACTAAACCAAAATGCAATTAACGAAAGAGGAACTTTCATCAACTCCAATTAATTAGAAATGATAAATATAAAGGAGTCACACAAAACATAAAACTGACAGATAACTTAGAAGAACTGGTTCCAATTCTCAGGCAACAAGGTGAAAATTTAGCCCCATTGATTGAAACACATAAAAAAGACATGCCTGGTGGATCTCAGAATGTGACAAAATTTATGAAGAAAGACATTAGGCATGGTTAAAATTTCAAACACACGAAACAGAATAAAGTGCAACCAACCTCAAAAATATCAGGAAAAAGTTCACACAAATTATCAGGCAAACCAAGAGACAATCACAGAGAGATCTAATCAACTCAATAGAAGAAAATTACCACAAAACCAATTCCAGAGACTTTTACAAAATGTTTGGAAGACAAGTACAAAAATTTGCCCTCCCATGTTAATGCTTAAAAGTGAGGATGAAGAAACGACACATAATGACAAAGAAAATGCCGAAATCATGGCAAAAGCATTCATTAAACTTTTAAATTGTGAAGAACCCAAGAACATTTAGCAATTAATACAGACACGCCCATGAAAACCCAGCCTGAACTCATAAACCCCCAACAATCCAAGAGGTGGAAACAGCACTCAGATAATTGAATAATTATAAAGCATGCGGAGAAGACCAAGTTTTCGCAGAAATGTGGAAATATGCCAGTGATACAGTTCGAACATCCCTACAGATGGACCTAACAAAAATCTGGATAACAGAAAAGATCCCCGAACATTGGAACACAGCCATCATCTACCCACTCCACAAAAATGGAGATAAAAGCAATCCAGATAATTACAGAGTTATCTCTCTGAGACTGCACCTACAAGATTTTCTCCATAATCCTATACAGGAGGATCAAATAGCAACTATAGGAACAATTAGGTGAATACCAAGGAGACTTCAGACCTTGGAGAAGCTGTGCAGAACAAATCATCACTTTAAAATTAGCCATAGCATATTACAAGAAGCAAAACAAACCTTTTGCAAAAACCTTCGTGGACTTTAAAAAAGCTTACGACTGTATCCATAGACCTTCAATGTTGAAAATTTTAAGAAATTTCGGGCTCCATCCCAAATTAATCTAATTGATATAACTCACCATAACCAACACTAAATCAAAAGTCAAGTTCAGAGGGGAATTCTCTGAGCCATTCATCATAAAAACAGGCATAAGACAAGGAGATTGCTTGTCACCACTGCTGTTCAACTGTGCTTTGGAATATATAATGAGGGAATGGTGCAAGATTAACCTAAAGAACATCCGAATTGGAAGACCCAAAGACAACATAATTTTAAATTGACTAGGATTTACCGATGACCTTGCTCTCTTGTCCAGCAATATTCAGCAAACCAGACAACAAGTTATATCACTACAGTGAATAGCACAGAAAATTGGTATTGGAATATCTTTTGAAAAGACAGTAATCCTGTTTACTGACCCACAACTCATACACAAAATTGCCATAGGAAACCAAGAAATCAAAATTGTAGATAAATTTAAATATCTGGGAGAAAACATAACATACAACCTCAATGAAAAGCCAGCATGGCATAACAGAATAAATAAATTGACCAGAGCACAATATGTCACCAAGAATACCTACAACAAAAAAGGGCCTGTCAATAGCAACAAATTTAAAACACTACAGAACAGTCACTCAACCAGAAATAACATACGCATGTGAAACCATCTTCAAAACAACTAACACTGCACAAATAGACAAAATACTCAATATAGAGAGAAGAATCATTAGAACGTGCGTCAACAAATCATACCAAAAAGATGGACACTGGAGAGTAGCTTCTAATAAAACAGTCTACAAAGAAATAGAACCAGTAATGAGCATAATCAGGAAGAAACCCATTTCATTTTTTGGACATCTAATCAGGACACCAGAGAACAGTATCATCAGGAGAATAATAGAAAAATTATGGAATAGTAAGTGCAACATTAAGTGGATCACAGAAATCGAGGAAGACATGGATGAACTATAAATTACAATGGAAGACCTAAGAAACAAAACCGACAAAATCAGGAAACTCACAGACAAGCAAACCAGACGGCAAACCAGAATCAACAAACAGACAATAGGAAGGGTGATTTCCGATTAAGAAAGAAGGATAAGATCAGAGAGAATGAAGAAGTACTGGGCAGACAGGGAACTGAAAAATTCTTTGTATAAAGTTGGCTAGAGTGGTCGAATGAAGACCATAAAATGTAAATAATAACACTAGCTGATATGTCAGTATCAATAAACTCCATTGGTTAATTCTTTTTGGTCTAGTTAAATTGTATCGATCGACGTCATAACAGAGAAGCGACATCTTCTCTCTTTCAGCACACGTTTCATATATTCAGGAATGTGGTTCCAAATTTGAAGGTATTTCCATTCTGAGGTATATTAAGTCAGCATGAGTTACTCGCGTGTACGGTCTTAAACATTTTCCATTTTATTTCTACGGAAAACATTTCCTTTCTCACTTCACGGGCTGAATCTGTCGGCTTCAACAGACGAAATGATGGAAATACCTTGCGAAATATCATTAATCTCTTGTAGTTTTACGCCGAACAACCTCTGAGTGAGAATTCGAAGAGTAATGGATATCTGTGAGAAAGAACTGGTTGGAGTTACATTCTCCATCTGAGAGGAATGGGTGAACTTGACGTCAGTAATGATGGAGGACTTAAATAAAATAACAAGACAGGCAGTGAACTTCTACTAAAACTGAGCGTGTTATTAGCGAAATAATAATAGAAAATGCAAACTTTGGATGATCCAATCCCCGAGGGCCTTTCACCACTATGTTACATAATGTTGGTGTTACTGAGTCGCTAGAAGTGCCCGGGGTAAGATCCCAATATATCTCATAACGTATTGCGTTATAATGTAAGGTATTTGAGATCATGAATGTGATCGAGATCAGATACTGTAAACGAAGAATTATCTACAATCAGCATAAAAATCAAACTGCAGTGATGAGAATCGAGGATTTTGTAAAAAAAGGAGCGATGTGGTGACACAACATGGAGTAACACTACATTCCGGCAGTATCGTTCCATTACACAGTAAAATTCTATTAGATCTAGATTAGAAATAGATATGGACACAAGAGATCCTGACTAGCTCTAAATTCAATTGGTTCAACGACTAAGTTAAGAGAAAAACGTTCAGGTCGGTTAATGGTAGATTCTAACTAACGTTGAAAGACGTCTCTTGCCCGTTACTAGTTAGATACCATACTCTTATTAGCTCATAGAGAAGTTGTCGTCAACCGAAGATACCACTATCTTATAACTAATACTTATTCTAGGAACACATAGAAAGAATGCTGAGGTTATACTATCTCACATTTATTTAAATATTAATTTAGACATTATAAGAAAAATCATCTTAAATTCGACCAATGAAAACTTCTTGAAGTGAGTAATTCATTGTTATCCCAACATCTCAGAAAAATCATATCCTCCGAACTCACAGTAAATAAACGCATTCTACGATTCTACCATTTCATTTCATGAGTCCATTGATCTCTCAAAATTATAGAATATTAGAAGAAATATTACATAACATTTGGGAATTATAAAGAAACATATGGTTTCATTCGTAGGCAATTCACTTACGAAGTTGGGCGATAACGAATTAAACTAATATGAATGAAATTAATTATATTTACATGTGCCGTACTGGCAAGAAAATAAACATTAAAATCAAGAATATTAACAGTGTTGGATGCATCCTTTAAGAAGAAAAAGAAATAAAAAATTGTATCAATTACTATTTACAATATATCTGATTAAACTTTCTTGAGAAATAAAGAACGCTTATGGAATCATCGAGTTGGTGTTCAGATAAGAATTGGAGTTCAAATTGTCTGAATATCAGTTCTTCTTCGAATAAATATGAAATTCAGTTCGTTGCTACCTATTCCTTACTCATAGGACTGACACATATTTCAATTTACACTAACTGTCTGTCTCGATGCAGGTGTAAAATTCTCAATAAAAAACTATCTCAAAACTTCTCCTGATTTTGAATTGACAAGTACACTCACGTATGTTTCACGGTTTAAATATTCACATTCGCATGCTCAATTGCCTCTTAGTTACTCATATTTCCCTATGTCACTCACCATGTTGTTTGAGTCATCAGTCCATAGACTGGTTTGATGCAGCTCTCCATGCCACTCTATCCTGCGCTAACCTTTTCATTTCTACGTAACTATTGCATCCTACATCTGCTCTAATCTGCTTGTCATATTCATACCTTGGTCTACCCCTACCGTTCTTACCACCTACACTTCCTTCAAAAACCAACTGAACAAGTCCTGGGTGTCTTAAGATGTGTCCTATCATTCTATCTCTTCTTTTCGTCAAATTTAGCCAAATCGATCTCCTCTCACCAATTCGATTCAGTATCTCTTCATTCGTGATTCGATCTATCCATCTCACCTTCAGCATTCTTCTGTAACACCACATTTCAAAAGCTTCTATTCTCTTTCTTTCTGAGCTAGTTATCGTCCATGTTTCACTTCCATACAATGCCACACTCCACACGAAAGTCTTCAAAAACATCTTTCTAACTCCGATATCAATGTTTGAAGTGAGCAAATTTCTTTTCTTAAGAAAGCTCTTCCTTGATTGTGCTAGTCTGCATTTTATGTCCTCCTTACTTCTGTCATCGTTTGTTATTTTACTACCCAAGTAACAATATTCATCTACTTCCTTTAAGGCTTCATTTCCTAATCTAATATTTCCTACATCAGCTGCCTTCGTTCGACTGCACTCCATTACTTTTGTTTTGGACTTATTTATTTTCATCTTGTACTCCTTACCCAAGACTTCATCCATACCATTCAGCAACTTCTCGAGATCTTCTGCAGTCTCAGATAAACTCACCATAAGCTAAGCTATGTCCAGTGTAAGTCGTAATCACCCTCCAAGTAACGTTATCATAAGATTTAACTTATAAACTTAAGGTAATGTGACCTTAATTTTAGTGATACGTATTAGTCTACGTGCGTATTTGGTTGTAAGAAACGTCATCATACATACCCTATGAAATTATCATCACACCTACTACCAACGGAAAATCTACTTGGTCAGAAGACACTATCTTCGACTAAAAATAATCCTTTTTGAATAGCTATGTCACCAGTGATTAGTCTGGTAGGTTGAATATTGTTCAGAATAATGTTATACACAGTGAGAGTTTCAAAATCATCCGAAATAACTCAGTGAAGGCTTAAATATTATCATGACTACATGTATGACTCTCTAGACAATCCTAACATGGATACAAACATTGCTCTATCAATCTCGAGATCGTATCCTAAGCTATGTGAAAATGCATAGGATTAAGAATTATCATATGGAATTGGCAGGAATTCACTGACACTCTCAGAAACATGATTTGAAAATCATATCGTCTCACTTAGAACAACTATGACTATCTCTCTCGAAGAAATAATAAATATGACCATCAAAAATCACTATCATCCTTATACCATATCTATAACGCGTCAATTATTACTCACATTTCACGTACAATAAATCTCTCTCTTCATCATATGCAAATCACTTCATTAAACTGCACGTCAACGTGCCGTGGCATTCTTAAAATGCCCTCTTTACTTCCTATCGTCATAGTGCCAAATTTAACATCATAACTCTGAGTAATCTACTGCCTTATTCCTTCATAAACACTTCCTATATACGATCTCGCACCGAGTGACTTTGATTAAAATAGTATACACTGGTGTTAATGTCAACTTCACACTTTACTCTTCACTGATAATAACAATAACACTAACTATTTACTCTCACATATCACTGGAAACATTACGATCGGAATATCACTTGGTGACCACGCCTACTAATGAAAATGACATTTCATGTAGATGAATACCTACTTCCAATAATCTCATCTAGACGTTTATCTACGCACTGTCTTCGCACAAATACACATATCAACATATAATTATAAAAGGTAATATTCTCTTACTTACGAAAACGACTCAGATAATGGACTTAGCTTTGCTCAAGGTGGTCTCGATGTCTTCTCATCTCCGGTCATCTGAGATTAGGATCTCGTCATCTGGTTCCTCCACGAGTGATCGGGTTCATCGTAGCTCTCCACAATTGATTACTGGTCATCTGGGATGATCAACATCGTATCGCCTCATCAGGATCCAAATAGCGTTGCCTTGCTTCTTTACAGGCTCATAGTGGAATCTCGTACGTATGTAACAGAATAATAACAAAATATGTGATTCATTGCTGTCATTCTTCAACTAATATATCTCTTGTGAAGCTCAAATTGTATGGATTTTGCTATGGTACAGTTAGTCCAATATGCTAGCTCCAAATCGACTAGGATAATTATTAAGTATTTATTCCAATTTGAAAAGGAACTTCTTTCCTCTATATTTTTATTTGTGCGAACGCACTCAACAGCTGATCAGTACGTATCTTTTACTATTAAGCGGTATCGGGCAAATTTATTTAACCTCTGCGCCACTTCGTGACGTAGCTCTATTGTAATCTGGTTTATCTCCTTTTATAGTATTTTATCTTTCGCGCAGCGATTAAATCTTGATAACAAGTGTTGGGCGTGTAGCCGCGAATTATATTTCCTTCCAAATTACGGTATTTACTCCAGATGAATAATCTCTTTCAGTCTAGTCCTACGTCTTCTTAATGCTTAAAGGTCTGATTATATAGTGAGTGATGAGCAAATTTTTTCTTAAATAATAGGTTTAAATAATGTCCATTTGTCATTCTTTCCCTGCGCCGTCTATACATGGTTCTTTCCATAACTGACTGATGAAAATAATTACATTTCGGCCCGTATTGACGTTAAATGCATTTATTTTAACATTTTGATCGCAGAGACTCCATGTTTGTTCCTACCAGCTCGTATAAAGAACTGTGAAACGGCACAATATATTAGATCTAGCAAAGGAATTCGATAATGTTGATTGGACCAAGCTATTTGAGATCCTGAATGTGATTGGGATCAGATACCGAGAACGAAGAATTATCTACACTCTATATAAAAATCAGTCTGCAGTGATAAGAATTGAGGGCTTTGTAAAATAAGCGCAATCTAGAAAGGAGTCAGGAAAGACTGCAGTTTGTTCAAACCCCTCCTTTTCACTGTTTATATAGAACAGGTGGTAAATGAAATCAAAGAGAAATTTGGAAAGGAAATCACAATCCAAGGAGATGATTTTAAAAACCTGACATTTGCGTATGATATTGTTATTTTATCTCAGGCTGCAGAAGATCTGGAGGAACTGCTGAATGGCACGGACAGTCTTGGGGAAGAAGTACAAGATGAAAATCAATAAGTCCAAAACAAAAATAATGGAGCGCAGTCGACCGAAGTTAGGTGATGCAGGAAATATTAAATTAGGAAATGAAGTTTTAAAAGAAGATTAATATTGTTATTTTTGTACTAAAATACACTGACTGACAGAGCAAATGCAACACCAAGAAGAAGTGGTTCGAAAGGGATGAAAGTTGGGGAAAAACAGAGACGGCACGGACGAATAATTGATGTTTATTTCAAACCGATATGCAGGTTACACAATGCGCACGGCATCGACTCAGTAGGATGTAGGACCACCGCGAGCGGCGATGCACGCAGAAACACGTCGAGGTACAGAGTCAATAAGAGTGCGGATGGTGTCCTGAGGGATGGTTCTCCATTCTCTGTCAACCATTTGCCACAGTTGGTCGTCCGTACGAGGCTGGGGCAGAGTTTGCAAACGGCGTCCAATGAGATCCCACACGTATTCGATTGGTGAGAGATCCGGAGAGTACGCTGGCCACGGAAGCATCTGTACACCTCGTAGAGCCTGTTGGGAGATGCGAGCAGTGTGTGGGCGGGCATTATCCTGCTGAAACAGAGCATTGGGCAGCCCCTGAAGGTACGGGAGTGCCACCGGCCGCAGCACGTAGCGGTGGGCATTTAACGTGCCTTGAATACGCACTAGAGGTGACGTGGAATCATACGCAATAGCACCCCAAACCATGATGCCGCGTTGTCTAGCGGTAGGGCGCTCCACAGTTACTGCCGGATTTGACCTTTCTCCACGCCGACGCCACACTCGTCTGCGGTGACTACCAATGACAGAACAGAAGCGTGACTCATCGGAGAACACGACGTTCCGCCATTCCCTCATCCAAGTCGCTCTAGCCCGGCACCATGCCAGGCGTGCACGTCTATGCTGTGGAGTCAATGGTAGTCTTCTGAGCGGACGCCGGGAGTGCAGGCCTCCTTCAACCAATCGACGGGAAATTGTTCTGGTCGATATTGGAACAGCCAGGGTGTCTTGCACATGCTGAAGAATGGCGGTTGACGTGGCGTGCGGGGCTGCCACCGCTTGGCGGTGGATGCGCCGATCCTCGCGTACTGACGTCACTCGGGCTGCGCCTGGACCCCTCGCACGTGCCACATGTCCCTGCGCCAACCATCTTCGCCACATCCCTATGGGTATCGGCTGCGATTTGACGAAGCGACCAACCTGCCCTTCTCAGCCCGATCACCATACCCCTCGTAAAGTCGTCTGTCTGCTGGAAATGCCTCCGTTGACGGCGGCCTGGCATTCTTAGCTATACACGTGTCCTGTGGCACACGACAACACGTTCTACAATGACTGTCGGCTGAGAAATCACGGTACGAAGTGGGCCATTCGCCAACGCCGTGTCCCATTTATCGTTCGCTACGTGCGCAGCACAGCGGCGCATTTCACATCATGAGCATACCTCAGTGACGTCAGTCTACCCTGCAATTGGCATATAGTTCTGACCACTCCTTCTTGGTGTTGCATTTGCTCTGTCAGTCAGTGTAAATAACGATGGCAGAAGTATGGAGAACATAAAATGCAGACTAGCACAAACAAGGAAAGCTTTGCCGGGCGAGTTATCCGTGTGGTTAGGGGCGCGCAGCTGTGAGCTTGCATCCAGGATATAGTGGGCTCGAACCCCGGTTTTGGCAGCCCTGAAGATGGTTTTCCGTAATTTACAATTTTCACACCAGAAAAATGCTGGCTCTGTACCTTAAAAGGGCCAGCGCCGCTTTCTCCCCACTCCTAGGCCCTTCCTATCCCATCGTCGCCATGAGACCAATCTGTTTCGGTGCGACCCAAAGCAAACTGTAAAACAAAATAGCAAAGCTTATCCTAAGAAAAGAAATGGGCTCACTTCGAACACTCATATAGGAATTTAAAAAATCTTTTTGAAGTCTTTCGTCTGGAGCGTGGCATTGTATGGAAGTGAAACACGGACGATAAGTCGCTCAGAAAGAAAGAGAATAGAAGTTTTTGAAGTGTAGTGTTTCAGAAGAACGTTGAAGGTTGAATGGATAGATCCAAGAGATACTTAATCGAACTGGTGAGAACAGTTTGCCAATGTTTGTCCAGAAGGTGGGATAGAATTATAGGGCACATCATAAGACACATAGGGCTTGTTAAGTTGATTTTTTAGGGAAGTGTAGGTGGTAAAAGCTGTACCGTTTAACCAAGGTATCAATATGACAAGCATATTAGAGCAGATGTAGGATGCAGCAGTTCTGTAGATGTAAAAATGATAGCACACGATAAGGTGGCATGGTAACCAGTTTATGGACTGATGTGTGCTGATATGTGTGGAAGTAGGAGGAAGGGAAAAGTTAGGAAAGGGAAATATAGTGTTGTGGAAAGGAAAATAAGGGTGGAACAGGGTCATGGGAGGGAGAAAAGTGAGGAGGAAGTAGCTTCTGCAGCAGTGAGAGAAGATAGGGCTGACAGGGAGGGGAGGGTTTCAAATGAGGTAGGTAGGGTTGAGGCTCTAGTCATGGTGGATTCCATCGTTAGACATGTGGGGAAAGCGTGTGGAGGAAAGGGAACCAGGGTAGAGTGTTATCCAGGAATTAGGTTGAGGCAGATGTTGAGGAAAGTAGAAGAGAAGGAAGAGGGAAAGGAGAAGGTGGTAGTGTTTCACGTTGGTACTAACAACGTAAGGCAAGCAGGTATGAGTACCAACACAGTTGGGGATGTGTGGGATCTGGTAAATGCATCACGGATGAAGTTTAAGGGAGCGGAGATTGTTATCAGTGGAATGCTGTGTAGGAGGGATACTGACTGGAATGTGATTGGGGATTTAAATGAGACTATGGAGTGGGTATGTGGGAAATTGGGAGTGAGATTTCTGGATCCTAATGGGTGGGTAGGAGACAGGGATCTGCCCTCAGATGGCCTTCATTTAAACAGCAGTGGTCCATATAAATTAGGAAACTTGTTTAGAGGGGTTATAGGCAGGTACATTCAGGGAAACGGGGTGGCATAGGGAGCGGTGTTAAGCGAACTGGGAACTGGAAATCAAGTAGGGATGACATAAAAAAGTTAGTGCTCAATTGTAGAAGCATTGTAAACAAAGGAATCGAATTAAGTAAGTTAATAGATATATACTCACCAGATATTGTAATAGGAGTTGAATCATGGCTGAGAAATGATATAATGGATGCAGAAATATTCTCACTGAACTGGAGTGTGTATCGTAGAGATAGGATAGGAATGATAGGAGGGGAGTATTCATTCTGGTGAAAGAAGAATTTGTAAGTTACGAAAAAGTGAGGTATAAAAACATGAAATTCTGGTGGTAAGGCTCATTTCTCAAGATAATAGGCAACTTGATGTATTTGGAGTGTACACACCGGGAAAGGGCAGCGCTGACGCTTTCAGAATTATTTGATAAGATTATCAGCTATGTGGGAAACGATAAGGAATGGAACGTGATTGTAGCGGGTGATCTCAACTTACCAAATGTCAATTTGGAAGGTAATGAGAACGACAGGAAGCATGAACAACAAATGGCAAATAAGTTAATATGGGAAGGGCAGCTGATTCAGAAATTGATGGAACCAACTAGAAGGAAGGATATATTCGATGTGGTGCTGATAAAACCAGATGAGCTCTATAGAGAAACCGAAGTAATGGATGGTGTTAGTGACCACGAAGCTGTTTTTGTCAAAGTTAAAAATAAATGTGAAGGAAAGGAAGGTATTAAAATTAGGACTCTTATGCAGTACCATATGGCTGATAAAACAGGCATGATGGAGTTTTTAAAAAGTAACTATGATCGCTGGAAAATGGTAAATAAAAATGTAAACAGACTCTGGGATGGATTTAAAGCAATTGTTGAGGAATGTGAAAATAGGTTTGTACCTTTAAAGGTGGTAAGGAATGGTAAAGATACGCTATATGATAACAAAGAAGTAAAGAGACTAAGAAGGAGGTGCAGGTTAGAACGAAATAAGGTTAGAAATGGTTTTGGAGGCAAGGAGAAATCGAAGGAACTTACTAGGAAATTGAATCTAGCAAAGAAGTCAGCTAAGGATAACATGATGGCAAGCATAATAGGTGGTCATACAAATTTTAGTGAAAAATGGATGGGTATGTATGGGTTCTTTAAGGCAGAAAGAGGTTCAATGAAGGACATTCCAGGAATCATTAATGAACAATGGGAGTGTGTATGCAAGGATCTTCAAAAGGCAGAAGTATTCAGTCATCAGTACGTAAAGATTGTTGGTTACAAGGATAATGTCCAGGTAGGGGATGTGAGTAATACTAAAGAAGTATTAAAATTTACCTATGATAACAACGACATTTACAGTAAAATACAAAAGTTGAAAACCAGAAAAGCAGCTGGAATTGATAAGATTTCTGGGGCTCTACTAAAGGCAATGGGTTGGGATTGAGTATCATATCTGAAATTCTTATTTGATTATTGTTTGGTTAAAGATCTATACCAAATGAATGAAGAGTTGCTGTAGTAGCCCCTGTGTATAACTGAAAGGGTGATAGACATAAAGCTGAAAATTACAGGCTAGTCAATTTGACAGGCATTGCATGTAAGCTTTGGGAAAGCATTCTTTCTGATTATATTAGACATGTTTGCGAAATTAAAAACGGGTTTGACAAAAGGCCGCTTGGGTTTAGGACAGGTTATTTCACTGAAGCTCATCTTGTAGGATTTCAGCAAAATATAGCAGATATCCCTGATTCAGGGGGCCAAAAGGCATTTGATAGGGTAGATCATGGAAGACTACTGGAAAAAAATGAGTGCTATGAGACTGAAAAAAAGAGTGACTGAGTGGGTGGCTATATTTCTAGAAAATAGAACTCAGAGAATTAGATTAGGCGAAGCTTTATCTGACCCTGTAATAATTAAGAGGGGAATTCCTCTAGGCAGTATTATTGGAACTTTATGTTTTCTTATATATATCAATGATATGTGTGAAGAAGTGGAATCAGAGATATGGCTGTTTGCAGATGATTTTATTTTGTACAGAGTAATAAATAAGTTACAAGATTGTGAGCGGCTGCAGGGTGACCTCGATAGTGTTGTGAGATGGACGGTGGACAATGGTATGGTGATAAACCGGGTAATCACATAAATATGGTTGCTAATATAGGGTACAGATCTCTGCACATGGTTATGAGGGTATTTAGGGGTTGTAGTAAGGATGTAAAGGAGAGGGCATATAAGTCTCTGGTGAGACCCCAACTAGATTGTGGTTCCAGTGTATGGGACCCTCACCAGGATTACTTGATTCATGAACTGAAAAAATCCAAATAAAAGCAGCTCGATTTGTTCTAGGTGATTTCCGACAAAAGAGTAGCGTTACAAAAATGTTGCAAAGTTTGGGCGGGGAAGACTTGGGAGAAAGGAGACGAGCTGCTCGATTAAGTGGTATGTTTCGAGCTGTCAGTGGAGAGATGGCGTGGGGGGACATTAGTAGACGAATACGTTTGAGTGGTGTCTTTAAATGTAGGAAAGATCACAATATGAAGGTAAAGGTGGTATTCAAGAGGAAAAATTGGGGGAAATATTCGTTTATAGGAAGGGAAGTTAGGGATTGGAATAACTTACCAAGGGAAATGTTCGATGATTTTCCAATTTCTTTGCGATCATTTAAGAAAAGGCTAGGAAAACAACAGATAGGGAGTCTGCCACCTGGGCGACTGCTCTAAATGCAGATCAGTAGTGATTTATGTCTCAAACACAAACAACAATTGCATAAAAAGGTCAACCATCTTAATCCTACATTATTGTTCGTCGGTTTTCCTAAATATCTGACGGATTCTGAATACAGTGCTTGGTCTAGCACTGTTATACTCGTATTAGCACGTTAGGTGCCATATGCCATCCTATGGTGCCACGCAATTCCTGAAGTCTGTGTTGGCGTGACGCCATATTGTACCGGTAACGGCGGTACAGACTAAGTCCCCGTTATGAAAATCTTAAACTTACGTGTTATGCTCCGGAACGCTTACGAAGAACTGACTAGGCAGCGAGCAACGGCTGCGCGCGGGTGACGTAGTGAGCGGGTGACGTCACAGCATGCCTCGCTGCACTACGAAGCCTGGATTGATGTAGAATGTTCTACGAGTTTCGGATCAAATATAAATACGTGCTGCTTCGCTCAGCAGATCAGTGAAAGGGAATGTGAGTGTGTATTGCAGCATGTTATAGTGAGCAGCAGTGCGCTGCAGAATGTGATACCAGTTCGTGGCCGGGATTTCTATAAGCACATTAGACTGTAGTATTCGCACCGTCAGTTCGCGGGTGTGGTAATCGAGCGTGAAGCCGCTGCTAAGTTTCAAGTTCGTGGACTTTAATATAGTCACGTTGAATGTGGACTTATTCAGATTTCCTTATATTGTGACAACCTTTTACTCCGATAGGACGTGAGGTGAATTGTGTATCGTCTGGACATTATTTATTGACTGTTACTCTATACGAGTGTCCGAGACCCGCAAACATTTTCGAGTGTTCGAAATTGAAATTTTATGGACTTGAATCTGATTGCTCCTTGCCGAGGACTCGATACTTTAAGTTATAAACTGTGTTTAATCCAAATTTAATTTACCAATCCGTAAGCTGTGGTCATGAACTGTGAACTGTGCAGGTGTGAACAGCGCATCTCTATTTTAATGAACAGTGCATTTCCATTCTAATGAACAGTGTACATTTAGTTTACGAACAGTCAAAACCAAGGACTGTCAGTACTCAGTTAATTTCGTCTTTTGGTTTCAACACGTGAACGAGTTTGATTCACGAGCGGAACATCTTTATTTCATTTAAATTGAACAGTGCTTCAATGAACTTACTTCATGTTGTCATAGGTGCAACAAACTTTAAGTAACTTTAAACTGGACAATCAGTTCCGAGTGGACTTTATTTTGTGAATGTTTCTTTCACTTGACACGTGATAAAGTTAAGTGACATTTCACCGAGACATTTGTGTTTGGACTTTGTTAAAGCATTTATAAACATTCTATCATCTGTGCAGAAGCAGCCTTTGCACTAACTCGCCCCAGAGCTGAACGATGTTCATTCATGTTCACCATTTACAAGGACTACCTCGACGCCACGGATCTTCAAAACACCGAATAGATCTTCTAGAACTTCCATCGGGGGACGAATGGTGGTTCGCTGCTATGGAAAATGGAGCTACCGGAATCTAGGGATATCGCCAGCCATAAGACGAGGAACGTTTTCAACTGTATACGCTGTACAGAGGTGATATTAATTTCAATTTTTAATAAACTCTGAAACAAAAGTTTTTAGGATTTCTTTTAAACAAAACCCTCTCCCTCTGTATGCACTTCAACGACTGGTACACGCCCTGCGTCTCATCTCTACCAAAGTACCAAATTTACTGTTACAGAGGAGAGGGGTAGAAATTGGCGCCCCAGTCGTATCGGGGCCGATTTGGAGTGCAGTAAAATTAGAAATTAGCGCTTCAGCAATATCAGAACTTAATTATGAGTGCAGTAGACATTAAATTGACACTTAACCATTCTAAACTCAATTTTGAAGTACAAGTAATAATTAAGAAGTGCAGTGATAGACAAAATCGCACTAAAATCGTGTGACTTAGTAATTTAATTCAGATACATTTCCAGTGCTTTATGTGGAATAACTATTAATATTACAGTGAACTCTCTAACAAGATTTAACTTCTCTTTTATAAGAAGTGTTATTAATGATATGGGATCATTTTTGTGTGTTAAATGTCTTGGAAATTTTTCTCTTTGAATGACTTTGAACATGAACTTTAACCATTGGACAATAATGGTGATATCTGAATTCTTTTCAAGTGATTTATGATTTTCTTGTTGCTTGGTTTAAATACATTACCGTCAAAATGGAAAATATTTTAGCTGCTATTGAAGCTCTTAAGATTAGCTTAAATGAACGTATCGCCAAATCGCATGCTCAAGTAGGTGCTGATTTACAAGCTCGTATTACTGAGGCCAATGCTGCAACTGCTCAAGTAGGTGCTGATTTACAAGCTCGTATTACTGAGGCCAATGCTGCAACTGCTCAATTAGGTGCTGATTTACAAGCCCGTATTAACGAGGCCAATGCCGTAACTGCTCAATTAGGTACTACTTTAGAATCTCGTATTACTGAGATTAACACTCGTATTAATGAGATTAACACTCGTATTAATGAGACCAGTACCGCAACTACAGCCAACTTAGAAAGTCGTATTACACAAGTAACTAAAATAATTAATACCAAGTTTACCGAAGTTAATGCTAATTTGGAAAATAGGCTTACTAAAGCTGGTTCCGAGATTGAAAAACGATTCTCAGAAACTAATGCGAAGATTAATTCTAAGTTTACGGAAATAAACGAACGCCTCACCCATGACTTAGAAACAGTAAAACAGGACCTTAAACTACAAATAGTTGAAGACTTAAAAGCTTCTTTTCCCACCTCACATCAATTGATTAAGGAAGTTGAAAGCCTAAAGGCAGAATTTAAAGAATCTCATGGTCAGTTATCACAGGCACAAGCAAAAATAGCCTCTATTCAGGATAACATCCATGAATCTTTTAAGACTAACTTTCAGAAAATAAGTAATGAAGTCAATTTACTTAAAACAAGGCAGGAGGAAACAGATAAGCATGTAAAAAACCAATTAGATAGCGCACATACTCAAATCATTCGCATAGGCCGCGATGTAAATGAAGTGAAGCAGGACCTCGAAAAGGAAGTCCAGAGCGTGGAAAACTCCATCCGTGGGCAAGTTAAGACTATCAAGGTCGAATTGCAAGGAAAAATAGAGACGATTGATAATAGAATCTCTCAGGTGGAGAAGGAGGTGTCTACACACCAGTGTCAAGGGTCTAGTGGAGATACTTCTAGCATTTCCACAGTTTTAAAATTATCAGACGATAAACCTGCAAAATTTTCCGGAAAGGAAGAGTACACAGCGAAAGAATTCCTTCTCAATATTGAAGAGTACTTTCAAGAGAATAAAGTACGATCCGATCATCAATTGAGGATAGCTTCTAGATTATTGGAGGGGAAAGCACTAAATTGGTACACAGCATTTAAATTTAACATTAAAACCTATGATGAGTTCAAGGAAGCCTTGTTGAAGAGGTTTTGGAATTCGGAAATTCAACACTTGATTAAGTTACAATTATACTCTAGGAGATACAACACAGCTATTAACTCTTCACGATATTCTGATTTTCTCATTTCCCAATTAAAGAAGATGCAATTCTTTGATCCTCCTTTGCCAGAACAGGAGTTAATACAGGTAATAACTTTACAATTTCCGGCGCATGTACAAGAAATTCTTGTGGCAGCCAATGTTCAAGACCTAGAACAACTTGATGATTTATTAAGGAAACTTGACACTGCCCATACACAAAATCTACCTAGGGTTACTAAGACGAAAGAGGTTGCAACTAACCATGTCGAAGTTAATAACCCGCCAAGATCGAATCCCGAACCCCGTGAGGAAGTAGAACCACGGAGAGATCCGTTATCTCATTTCCAACGATTCAGGAGACGTCCATACAGGCAAAGTGCGCCTTATAGACGTACTCAAACGTGGAAGAAACCTACCGGATCACTTACTCGAGATAGAGATTCGCCGAGAGCCGAGATCGAGAGAAGATGGAGAGAAACTCGCGAATATATCCAGAATCGAAACCGGGATGAAGGATTACCTGGCGCTACCTCTTTGGAATATCAAGAGCATGCCAGAAGACAGAACACGACGCCTGCGACCAACCCTGAATCGACAGGCGCAATTAAAAAAAAAACTTCGACAACACAACAATAAGATTGCCTGAAAACCGTAGTAGAGGGGAAATAATTTGTGTCACTAATATTAATTACTGGTACTTGGATGACTCAGATCTCTTGTATGAAGATCCCACTCCTACAACACCGAAGGTCCAGCGAAGTCTTCCAGTTATTAATATTACTTTGGATACCCTTTATGTAACTGCCTTAATCGATTCTGGAGCTCAAGCTTCGTTAATGTCTGAGAGGTTAATTGAAATGTTGAAGGGAGGAGAAGACATGTTATTGATACCAGTCGCACAGATTAAAATTAAAGGGATAGTACCGGACAAGCATATCAAATGTAAATTTCAAGCTTTTGTTACATTTGACATTGAAGGTGTCCAGTTCGAGCATATATTCCTAGTTATTTCGCCGATGAAATTCAACGTCATCCTAGGGTCAGATTTCCTAGCCAAGTATGGGGGAATCATTGATTATCCTGCCAACGTCATACGATTTTTTAATATCGACTCTGTAGAGTTGCAGCTGGTAGACTGTAATAATTTGAAGTGCCAAGGTCTGGGTACCCCATTCATAGAAGCCGGAGGCAAGATGAGCGATGCTTTGCCTGCCGATGAAATAGATTGCGAAGAGGGTAGACCCGGTCAAGAGGGACCCGTCGAGGGCCAGGAAGTGCCCATTGTCGAGGATGTGTTCGACGAAGGTCGTGATCACTTCATATTTCTCACCAGTGCGGCTGAAAGCCCAGAGTTCGATTCCCGCGTGGCAGAAGCAACTCGACAAATATTTGAGAAATTCCCTGAAGTTTTTGATGACAAACCCGGCGTTATTAGAGATTTTGAATACCAATTGAATGTCAAGGACACCTCTCCTTATAAAAAACGGCCCTATCCAGTTCCTGAGAAGTACCGAGAAGAAGCCAGGACTGTGATAAAGGAAATGGAAAATAATGGTATCATTTCTAAATGTGTCACTCCGTATCTAAACCCCTTGGCTATTGTAAAAAAACCGAATGGCAGTCTGCGTTTGTGCCTAGACGCGCGCATGCTCAATGACAGACTTGTATTGGAACATGACCACCCACCTTCACTCAGGGATGTCATCCGGAAATTTAGAGGCATGAAGCTCTTCTCTACTATGGATATGACGTCATCTTATTTTCACATCTTATTGGCAGAGGATAGCAGGAAATTCACAGGCTTTATTTTCGAAAACATTACATATGCATTCAATCGTCTCCCTTTCGGGATCAAGAATTCAGGGGCAGTTCTCATCAGGGCTCTTGAGAATCAATTATCCGATGAGATTAAAAAAATCGCAACTATTTATGTTGATGATATCCTGATAGCTTCGGAGTCCTTAGAGCAACACATTGAAGACGTTAATAAGGTACTCGACGAACTCAAAACCAAAAATTTTAAGATAAATGCCTGTAAAAGCCAGTTTTTTAAGACAGAGGTACTGTTCTTGGGTCACCTCATTAGTGGAGACGGGATCAGGCCTAATCCGGCCAAGATCCAAAGTATTTTGGATTTCCCGAAACCCACAAAAATTAAACATGTGAGACAATTTCTGGGACTATGTCAGTTCTTTGCACAGCATTGCCCAGATTACACCAAAACGGTAGCACCCTTGCAGCTGCTGCTCAAGAAAAATAATAAGTGGAAATGGTCAAAAGAATGCGAGGAGGCTTTTTCCGAAACAAAGAAGGTGCTTCAGGGAAGCGTACAGTTAGCATATCCTAACTTTGAATGGCCCTTTTGCCTTGAGTGCGACGCCAGCTCCGTAGGCATCGGTGCAGCGCTGTACCAAATCGATCCTGAGAAGCCTGATGTTCGCATCTTTATTTCATTCATGAGCAGGAAGTTGAGACCACATGAGAGGTCCTATACTATTACGGAACTTGAGGCTCTTGCTATTGTATATTCCTTGTTGTACTGGAGGAAGATTATATATGGGTATCCCGTGACCATCTACACGGATCACAAAGCCCTCACATTTATCATGTCTTCTGATCTAACTAGCGAGAGAGTAACCCGGTGGGCACTCTTTATTCAGCAGTTCAACATAACTGTTATCCACAGACCAGGAAGGAAGAACATCCTAGCTGATGCTTTAAGCCGCAATCCAGTCGATGTCGTCACTAGTCATCACATAGAAGTCATGAGCAACGAAGATGAGGAATTTCTTAGGAAATTACAGTACTTACCTCAAGCACAGGGGAGAGATAGGAAGTCCCGAGAATTGATTAGATTTTTTAAGGGTTTGATTCCTGCAAATGACGATGACTATTTTCGCATCTCAATGTTGGCTCAATCTTTTTGCTTTCATGATGGATTACTGTATAAGTATCTTGATCATGCCAAAACCAAACGCCGAATTTATGCTCCTCCACGCTTAAGGTCCAACATTATCTGGCACTGTCATTCAATATCTGGACATGCCGGCACGGATAAAGTAATGATGATCATAAAGGAAAAGTTCACTTGGGAGTACATGAGACGTGATATTAGAAACTTTCTCCGAACTTGTGATGTCTGCCAACGAACTAAGCCTAATAATAGATTGTTGAGGGAGTTTCCAAAGCCACTTCTTCCCGAAAAACCTGGTGAAATATTGGCTTTAGACCTATACGGGCCACTCCCCAAGGCGAACCGCGGCAACAGGCACATTGTGGTGGCAGTAGATGTCTTCTCTAAGTATACGATGCTACTGCCCATACAGAAGGCTAATGCTGGAAACATCCTCCGAAGGATCAAGAAAAACATTATTCCAGAGATGGGAAAACCGGAGTTCCTACTCACCGATCATGGACCCCAATTTACATCTATGGAGTTCCAAACAGTACTTGAAGAACTCGGTATAAGACACATTATGAATTCTATTCGACACCCAGAGGCTAATCCCGCTGAGAGAATCATGCGTGAGATTGCAAGGTTTTGCCGTTTGTATTGCAGAACTCAACACTGGAAATGGATCGAAGTCTTACCCGTGATGCAGCAATGTGTAAATTCAACTGTTCATGAGTCTACGCAGGACATCCCCATGACTGTACATAGAGATGTCATGCCTGACAGGCCATGGGACCAAGTATTACCATCACCTCAAGATCCAGCAATTACTCATCAGACTCGCGTGGACGCAACAAGGGAGAAGCTCAGACACGCTGCTAGAATCAGAGAGAACCGATACCGAAACCGCGCGTTTCGACAACCACTTAGGGTCAATGATTATGTTTTGATAAGAAAACCAGCTGTTTCGCATCCCGAACTTCGCATATATGCAAAGTTTTGCCCGCTTTATGTAGGACCATATAGGATTGCAGAGGTTCTCGAGAACGGGGCATACAAAATTAAGAAATTGGATGGAAGCATCGAGGGCATTTACAATGCAGCCAACCTAAAGAAATATTTCAGGAGAGAATATCATTAAAAGAAAATCCTATCGAATTTTCTTTTCCCCAGGAGGAGGGGGAGATGTACCGGTAACGGCGGTACAGACTAAGTCCCCGTTATGAAAATCTTAAACTTACGTGTTATGCTCCGGAACGCTTACGAAGAACTGACTAGGCAGCGAGCAACGGCTGCGCGCGGGTGACGTAGTGAGCGGGTGACGTCACAGCATGCCTCGCTGCACTACGAAGCCTGGATTGATGTAGAATGTTCTACGAGTTTCGGATCAAATATAAATACGTGCTGCTTCGCTCAGCAGATCAGTGAAAGGGAATGTGAGTGTGTATTGCAGCATGTTATAGTGAGCAGCAGTGCGCTGCAGAATGTGATACCAGTTCGTGGCCGGGATTTCTATAAGCACATTAGACTGTAGTATTCGCACCGTCAGTTCGCGGGTGTGGTAATCGAGCGTGAAGCCGCTGCTAAGTTTCAAGTTCGTGGACTTTAATATAGTCACGTTGAATGTGGACTTATTCAGATTTCCTTATATTGTGACAACCTTTTACTCCGATAGGACGTGAGGTGAATTGTGTATCGTCTGGACATTATTTATTGACTGTTACTCTATACGAGTGTCCGAGACCCGCAAACATTTTCGAGTGTTCGAAATTGAAATTTTATGGACTTGAATCTGATTGCTCCTTGCCGAGGACTCGATACTTTAAGTTATAAACTGTGTTTAATCCAAATTTAATTTACCAATCCGTAAGCTGTGGTCATGAACTGTGAACTGTGCAGGTGTGAACAGCGCATCTCTATTTTAATGAACAGTGCATTTCCATTCTAATGAACAGTGTACATTTAGTTTACGAACAGTCAAAACCAAGGACTGTCAGTACTCAGTTAATTTCGTCTTTTGGTTTCAACACGTGAACGAGTTTGATTCACGAGCGGAACATCTTTATTTCATTTAAATTGAACAGTGCTTCAATGAACTTACTTCATGTTGTCATAGGTGCAACAAACTTTAAGTAACTTTAAACTGGACAATCAGTTCCGAGTGGACTTTATTTTGTGAATGTTTCTTTCACTTGACACGTGATAAAGTTAAGTGACATTTCACCGAGACATTTGTGTTTGGACTTTGTTAAAAGCATTTATAAACATTCTATCATCTGTGCAGAAGCAGCCTTTGCACTAACTCGCCCCAGAGCTGAACGATGTTCATTCATGTTCACCATTTACAAGGACTACCTCGACGCCACGGATCTTCAAAACACCGAATAGATCTTCTAGAACTTCCATCGGGGGACGAATGGTGGTTCGCTGCTATGGAAAATGGAGCTACCGGAATCTAGGGATATCGCCAGCCATAAGACGAGGAACGTTTTCAACTGTATACGCTGTACAGAGGTGATATTAATTTCAATTTTTAATAAACTCTGAAACAAAAGTTTTTAGGATTTCTTTTAAACAAAACCCTCTCCCTCTGTATGCACTTCAACGACTGGTACACGCCCTGCGTCTCATCTCTACCAAAGTACCAAATTTACTGTTACAATATAGTGGCACAATAGAATTCCGGGCGATGTTTTGTTGAAGGTCAGCTGTGCCGTCTATGTACGTTGCATTGGTACTAAGAGCAAAATACATAGCAAATAATTTCTACTGTGTCTCATCATATGACGCTACAGTATTCTTCCACAGTCACTGATCGCCTAGTGACCATTCTCGCAAGGGCAAGAGTGTCAAACATTGCATATTCTTCGATTACGTACGAATTTCCATTCTAGTTAATCAGTTGAGAAAATATACAAAGAAAATGTACATATGGGTGATGTACTCCGTGAAAATAGTCAGCGACTTGCCAAGAAGAGAATTAATGAAGTGGATATTCGTGAAATGAAAATAATATTTATTATTATTATTATTATTATTATTATTATTATTATTATTATTATTGTTATTATTATTATTAACGAATACATCGCAAATGGGAAGTACCCCGGTGGCAATGGTCACTTACAGTAGTGTAATGACAAAGTAAAATTAACATAATTACCCGACAACAAACAAACAACAAGAGTACAACAAGCATTTCTATGGAAAGAAAATATGACAAGAAATACTACTAGTTTAACATTCTAAATCCAGCATCATCATATACAAATTCACACACAACTTAAGTATTTCCAGTGCGTAACACTACGGCTTACAATACTATAGGTTGAGCTTACTACTAGCTTAACACTACAAGGGATAATAAAGTAAACTTAAAACATAACTACCCAACAACAACAATTGGAGTAAAACAAGCAATTCCGCGGAAAGAAATATTGAAAGAAATACTATTAGTCTAGTTTAAAATTCTAAATCCATCATCATCGTATACAAATTCACACAAAACATAAGTATTTCCCAGTGATTAACACTACAGCTTACAATACTATAGGTAGAACTTACTACTAGCTTAACATAACAAGAGATAATACAGTAGAGTCAAGTTAAAACATTGGTAATTACCCAACAATAACAAGAACAACTACAACTACAACAACATAAGTACAACAAGCAATTCCCTGGAAAGATAATACCACAAGAAAAACTACTAATTTCAAAATCTAAACCAAGCAGAAAATCACAAATTCATTGTCCGTAATTTGCAACTTTTACTCTTCACTTTACACTAACATGAATGGTTTTCTGAAATGACTTGATAGCGGACGGGAATCTATCAGAGACTGCTGCAGGTGATTTATTCCAATCCCTTATGGTCCTGTTTACGAAGGAAAACTTGCCCACATCCGTATGCTGGTTTCTGGCCCAAATTTTATGCTGCTTACGATCATTTCTCGGTAAGTATGAGGGAGGTTCCAAACTATTCCTAATACTACTCCAGGCAGCCCTTCCCGTATAGCTCTTCTAAAGACCACACAGGCGAGCTCTAGTTTCTAGATTCAATACTTTCGCATTTAATGGTATTCCTCCTAGTCCCGGGTACGAAACGCATCGTTCTTTCTTGAACTTTTTCCAGGGAATTTATTAAACCCACCCTGTACGGATCCCAGCACGCAGATCCATATTCGAGAGTCGGTCTTACCAAGCATTTATAAGCTTTACTTTTGGCACCAGAATTAACTTTCTTGAGATTCCGCATAATGAAATGTGTACCGGGAGGTACACCTCATCCCCGTGCATTTAAATGAAGCGGCTTAAGGAACGCTATCTATCATTCGAAACTTGAAACAGCTAGTGCATTGAGTTGGGACATTGATCAGAAAAGTCAGTACTAAATGACAGGGTAATATGTTACTTTAAAGTTTCCTAAACTGACTATATTTCGTTGTTTTTTTGTATCACTGGGTTCAAGAAATTTGGACGTTCCTCCATAGATGTCTCTATGAAAGAACTGAGGTCATGTACTCTGGCGCAAAGTGAAATAACTAGAAATCTAAAGAAGTTTTGTATTTACAGGTCTTCTCAACTGAATGGACTTTCATTATTTTGGACCTTCAAGGTTTGCAACACTTCTTATTCATCCCGCCAGCGTTGGTTTCTAACCAATCAGAACTTTAATGTATTTATTTTTCAGCCAATCAAACGTTTCTTGTACCTACTTTATCAGTCCATAAAAATGACAGGGTGTGCCCGCATTTAGTCCAGAGCCTTCTCGATGCTTCCCCTTGGGTATAAATGCTCTAGCTTTTTCGAGCTAACTTGTCTTATTGATCGTCGAATTACTGAGTGTGTGTGTTTTAAGACAGGAGGCGGGGGCCTCAACATTCGGCAGGGAGAACATCAGCTAAGGTAATGGCCAATAGTTTTTCCATCTAAGTAGTTATCTCCACAAGCTGACCCGAGGGGAAGGTTCTAATCTTTAACTATGTAACCGCCTGTTTCCTAAATTAAAATTTTCTTCTTTTTAATGTAAAATTGTAAATCGGGGATAGAGAGTACGTTACCCTCTCGAATTCCCCTTCAAATTAATCTTGAGGTGACTACGATTTTGTAACGTTTTTTCTCTTTTAAATCTTTAATTAACTTGTCCTTTTAGTCACCTCAATAGTGTGGGATTAGCCTCTGCATCATCGGGCTGCAAGCCAAGTGGGGTTTTTACCTTGTTTTTTTAGGAGAGCAAGTGTACGCCTCCATATATTTTGAGTTCGGGCCAGTAACTTAACCTGGTCTTTTCTCGAAAGGCCCAGAAGAATGGGTATTAGAAACCCCTGTATAAGCTAAAATTCATATGGTATTGTAAATTGCAGATTGCGCCTGGAGAGGCCTAAAGGTGTAATTGTATTGAACAGTGACGCTCTATTCTGTTTGTGATATTTAATGGTTGCCTTGAGTAGACCGTAAGAGTTGCGAGCGCAGTCTCCTTGGTCGAATTTGGAGAGCATGTAAGCTCTTTTCTTGTAACGTAACAGATAGTGGTGTAACATTGAGTGGTGCCTTTGGAAGGCCGTTAATTGTAACCGTTGGAGCAAAGTGTTCTTGAAAAATGTGTTTTGGGAGATATCTCTTCTTTGCTACCTGTCTATCGCAACAATTTTGATGTTGGGAACTTGGTAAATTATAAGCGTGAAGCTCAAATCGTAACTAGACTTTTCTGGGGTTTTCCCTGTTTTTTCTACTTTGTACCTGACTACCTGTATCTGACATATTGTTTGTTAAAGTTTAATTTCTGAAAAGCAATATAACCTTTATTTTAAAATTTTAAATTCATCTTTGACTATCGTAGATAGACCCATTCCCACCAGCACCTTCTTTCACCTCTGCGTTCCACGAAACCCCGGTAACAAAATGTAACGATCTCGAGGATTTCCTAACTGCGTTTTCCACTTGCACTGATCAGCTTGAGTATTTTCTAATGGTAACACCTAAGTACTCACAATTATCAACTTCTACAACACTCTCCCCTCCAATTTCGTAATCCCTCTTTCTTGTCATTTTCTTTTAACTCAAACACAATTTCTTGCTTTTTCCGCTGTGGATTTTCATTCGATTTTCACGCGCCCAGTTTCCAATCGTATCGAAATCCTGATGAAGCAATAGTTCGTCCTCCTCTGTCTTTATCTCCCGGTATATGACGCAATCATCGGCAAAGAGGGACACTTCCGATTTTATCGAATCAGGCATATCATTCATTAAAATTATGAAAAAAATTGGCCCAATAACGCTACTCTAAGCCGCACAAGCCGTAACACTTTTTGGAGAAGATAGCGTTTCTCCCACGCGAACCCCCTGAGTTCTTCCATTGAGAAGTGCTCGTATCCATTTCACTACTGTTTTGTCAATGCCCGTACGCGCTAACTTGTTAAGGAGGATGTCATGTGGCACAAGATCGAATGCCTTAGCAAAATCAATTATTATTACGTCAATCCTTGACCCTCTGTCGGGCTTATCCGATGTATCTTGACATGCGGAACAGAGCTGATTTTCGCAGGAGTAGCCTTCCGTAAAACCATGATGCCCCTTAAACATCATTCCAGAAGAGTCCCATTTTAACCTCAAATAATCTACTATAAATTGTTCCATTTGTTTGCATACGATTGATGTCAAGCTTACCGGTCTGTGGTTATTCAAGTCGCTCGTGTCACCTTCGTATTGTTCAGTGATATATTAACGATTCTTATTAAATATAGTAGGATCACTTCATCCCCGAGTTTAAGTGCCTCCCCGGAAATAGAATCTGGCCAGCAAGACTTCCTTCTTCTGAGTTTAGAAAGACTTTTACGCAATAATTAAGCTTTAATTTGGAAATCATTACTAGTTTTCGGAAAATTGTCCCTGAATAACTGTGCCGCCGGATCACAAACCTTTCCGTAGTGCTTATTTAGTGCTTCCGCTTTATCTATACCTGTTGTCGCCAATAAATCCCCTCCTGTACAAAGAGAAGGAACTGACTTGCTCTCACCCCACAAACTTCGTATATAATTAAAAAAGGGTTCCAGTTATTTCGGTTTTCATTCAGGATATTGTCAAAATATTTCTCCCAGCCACTTTCTTTTCTGCTAGCAAAAGCTTCACCAAACGTCTATACTCCGCTTTGCACGCATCGTTATTATTTCTTCTGTTGAACGCTCTCCTAGTTTTACGTTTAAGCTTCCTAATAGTCGCGGTGTTGTACGACGTACCTGAATTTTGGGAACGAATTTATTCAGTCCAGTATTTAAAATGTTTTTTAACTCTCCCCAATGTCGTCCATCCCCTTGTCCTCCTTTAACCAGTTAGTATAGCACAAACTCAAATAATTTTGAAAACCTATTTAGTCTCCCCTCGCATAGCACCAAATAGTCTTAAGACTTCCAACATGGCTCGTATTACAAATTTCCGAAGAGAGAACGAGTACCACTGCACTGTGGTCACTAATCCCCCGAATTACGTCACAAGATATAACTATGTCATCCGGTCTGACTAGAAAAACATCTAAAAGTCCTCGTTTACGTGTGTTCTTTGTAACTACTTGAGAAAAGCCATTATTCCACACTAATAACTTAACTGCTTCCTGCGATAGGCCCTCCCGTAGTTGACCCAGCCCTTTTTACTGACGGTAGGTTAAGATCCACTGCAATTATAGGCCTTTTCCGGCGCTTATATTTGCACGTGTCAATTCTGGAAGACGAGTGATCGTGTTTATTTGTTGGTCAGTGTTATTTCTTTTCCTTCGTACTATGTTGTTCACATTGTTATTATACATTTCGTTGCAAAAGACTGACATAAGTCAAGTGGTCTCGTTTGTAACTAAACTATCACTTTCCTGAATATGTACAATAACACGACGATAAACGAATATATGGCGTGTCCGCCCAGTTTATGCAAGTTGATAATAATTTCTGATAATTCATTCGGAGAACCTAGTCCCGTTCTCAAGAACGTTAATTACTCGAACTGTTCAAGTTTTAATAGAGAAGTCTATCAGCTGTTGACGACTCGCAATATTATATCACTTCCTATCTCGCACATAAATAGAGTTCAAAGTTCCCACCTTTGACACTTAGAAATTTGTACGCCCACAGACGCGAACACTTGTACTTTCCGTAAACACAACTACCGTAGGCAGTCTGCCGAACAGAGTAACGATCTCTGACCGATATGTTCCACAGCTGGCCCGCGCACTGTGGCAGCTGGGAATTCACACAGATACTGATTTAAGTTAACTTAACTAGCGCCTTTTATTCTCGTAGTCCGGGTATCGTGCCTTCTGGTTCGTCAATCTTCTACCTTCAATTTCTTGGTGATCCCGCCTTGGCAGTTTCGATCCTGGCTCAGTCCGGTGGTATTTGAAAGTGCTCAAATACGTCAGCCTCGTGTCAATAGATTTACTGGCAAGTAGAAGAACTCCTGCTGGAATAAATTCAGGCATCTCGGCGTCTTCGAAAACCGTAAAAGTAGTTAGTGGGACGTAAAGCAAATAACATTATTATGGGCTACACGATGATGTAATTGAAGTTAGTGTACCACATTCGGTTCTGGAAATCATGAGATGGAAGTACGAGGACGGTTTGAAAACTTCTCAGAATCACCGCTAGATGTCAGTGCTAGAGCAACGAGGTTCCCGCGCAATAATCACTCATCTTTTGTGAGTGAACACATGGCACGTCAGTGCTCTAGCTCCAGGAGTATGGTAGTTACGACTCTTTGCTGTTGTTCCTGCGTAGTGATTTGTGACAATGGAAAAAACTGAGATTCGAGCAGTGATTAAATACTTTGTAAAGAAAGGTATGAAAGCAAAGGAAATTCATGCCGACTTTCAGAACACACTGGGGGACTCTGCTCCTTCATTTTCAACTGTTGCCGAGTGGACCAGCGAGTTTAAATCTGATCGGGAGAGCTTGGATGTTGATCCGCGTATTGGACGGCCAAAAAGTGTTACAACCCCAGATTTTATCTCAAAAGTGCATAAAATGGTCATGGAGGATCGTCGACTGAAAGTGCGGGAGATTGCTGAAGCTGTAGGGATGTCTTCTGAATGGGTATATTATATTTTAACTGAAGAATTGGGCATGAAAAAATTATCCGCAAAATGGGTGCCGCAGCTCTTGACATTGGACAATAAACGCACCAGATTGGGAATGTCCGAACAAATTCTGGCCCGTTTTCAGTGCAACCAACAAGATTTTTTGCGCCGGCTTGTGACTACAGAAGAAACTTGGGTCCACTACTATACCCCAGAGACAAAACAGCAGTCAAAGCAGTGGACACATGCTGATTCACCACCACCAAAGAAAGCAAAGGCAGTGCGTTCGGCCGGAAAGGTCATGGCCTCAGTCTTCTGGGATGCAAAAGGCATTCTGTTGATAAATTATCTTCCTACTGGCCAAACAATTACGGGGCAATACTATGCAAACCTCCTAGACTAACTACACTTACAACAGATCAAATGAGTTATCTGAGGTGCTGCTGGACCGCAGGGCACGATTTTTCTCTCTTTTTACACGTTCCTTTACGTAGCACTAAAACAGGAAGGTCTTATGGCGATGATGGGAAGGGAAAGTGCTAGGTGTGGGAAGGAAGCGTCCCTGGCCTTAATTAAGGTACAGCCCCACCATTTGCGTGGTGTGAAAATGGGAATCCAGTGAAAATTATCTTCAGCGCTACTTACAGTGGGGTGCGAACCAACTATCTCCCGAATACTGGATAGTGGCCGCACTTAAGCGACTACAGTTATCGAGCTTGGTATATACTTTCATTGCTCCCCACTCCCCCTCCTCTCATGATAAAAAGCGTATGATTGTATAACACAAAGTCGCAGATGAAGTTATTCGCGGTACTGGTGTTGTTAATGTACCGCTTCTCAACCCAACAAGACCGAAGGAAAGACAACTACAGGGTTATTGTTATGAAGTGCAACGTAATTATACTTCAGAGAGGTATTATTAATTATTTTAAACACCAAAACAGCTATCAACAGCTAAGCGAGCTCCTGGGTAGAAAGGCTGCAAAACAGTGTGCAAACCGCCTTCACAACCAGTCCAGACACACCTTTCCTTTGCCTGAAATGCCTTGTATCCTTCCACAAGGAGAAGTGACACAAGGTTAATGGAAGAAAGGTAGCTACTTCTGCTGAAGAAGGGATGTCAACCGCCTTCACAACCAGTCCAGGCACACCTTTCCTTTGCCTGAAATGCCTTGTATCCTTTCACAAGAATAAGAAACACAAGATTAATGGAAGAAAGTTTGCTACTCCTGATGAGGAACGGGTGTCAACTCTCTGCATAACCTTTCCTGACACACATTACCCTTGTCCGAATTCCTCTGAATCCATTCACAAAAATGAGTAATTATAGATTAAAGACAGAAAGGCTGCTGCTTCTGCTGCACATGGGTAGGGTTGCCATACGGTTCAGGATGAAATTCATGACACCAACAAAGACAAGTTTCAACCACAGGCGCCGACTCCACGGGAGAACTTGCTCCCTTACATATAGTGGTACGGGGATTCAATCGTGCTTATGCTCCCGTAAAATATTTGATATATTCATCCTTGACCCCTTGCTCAAGACCAAAATTTGGCGCCTATGGTTCCAACGAAAGTATTTGATTAATTCCATGCGAACTGTCCCATCCATTGTCAAAAGCACACTTGTTATATGACGTTAATGTTGAGAATGAAATAGAGAAATAATGGGAAATCATACTTTTAGTAAAATACCTACTTTACAGACCACTCCAAAATTATATAATATTCAATGTTATTTGCATAGATTTTTAAGCAACAGATGGGATAACAGGTGGAATGACTCATTTCTCAATAAGATATGTAAGTGAAAAATAAAAACAGCATTTATTTACCTTTGCTTAAAGATTTTTATGTCACAGATATGCCCTGATGCTTACAGCGATCATATTTTTTCTTGAACTTGGCACACGTTTTAGCAATGCGTCATCTCTGAACATGCAATCATGAAATTCAAGACAAGATATTTCTTTAAAATTGTACTGCAGCAATTACATTGATTTAACAGATTCTACTTTCAGAATATTTCTGTCATCTCTTCATTATGAACTCATTAAAGACAAAATTCTTTCCAATCATGCATTATGGCCAGGTAAACAAAAATATAACTGAGCCAATTTTAGCAATTCAGAATATTGCTCACTGGATTTACATTGCCTTAAAAACTGAAACCATTTATTACTAGCTAACATGGATACAAACTCATTTTCATCTTTTCTTCTTTAACAAAGTTTATGAAACACAATGCTTGGTTAAATGCCATAGAATCATCAGTTTCGTTGCCCCGTTTCATAAAATATTTGACTGTCTCTTCTATTTGCCCTTTCCATGACGGAACATCCTCCAAAACCATCCATTTCAAACTTGTTAAGTCAGTGCATGAACCCAACCACGTCCGCAAATATTTGTCACACGTTTCATAACAAACATCAGCTTCTTTCTGAATATTCTCTCCTTTTGTGTGATCATCCAGATTGTTTAAGATTTCTTGAACGCTTAATATCCCCGTCAGGAATTCGTAAAATTTAAGAAACGAGATTTCCACTTCCGGAGGTGCATATGGCCCTGAGGTTCACTTAGCCTAAGCCAAAAATGAGTACCAGGTTAATTCCTGGGGGAAAAGGCGGCTGGGCGTAGAGCTAACCACTCTAACCCATCACGTGCCGCGGTTAACAATGGTGGAAGCCTTTACCTTCCACTCCTATAAGGGCCTTAATGGCAACTTCAACAACTGATATAGATTCGTGCTCTATCTTTAAAATGGATATTTGGAATGTATTAGAAAAGGACTGAAGAAAATAGAGCTAGGCATTGGCAAGAGGATTCAAAAAACTATTTCAAGTATTTTGGATAATTCTCGATTGACAGGAAATAGAATTGTAGAGATTCAAACAGTGACAGGGCTCTTTCCACAGCAAGTAAAATGCTTAACCATCTTGTCTTTTGAATGATGTAGTAGATCTTGATAAGAAACACTAACAGAAGCACAGAACTCCTTAAGAGTATTTACTCTAACTGTGTAGATGGAAAAAATTATTGAACAACTTCATGACATCTCTATTATTACAATTTATTGAAATTTGTATCCACCTTATTCAATACATTAAAATGTTGTTAAGATGAAATTACAACATATATTTTATATATATTTTAACCCACGTTAATTTATGAGGAAGCAAACCAACTTACATCGGACCTCATCAACTTAAAGTTTAATACTCGCAAGTCTCAGACAATATGGACTTTGAAACAATACAATTGTAACACGGTTTTTAGATCATCAATAAGTTCTTTAAAATTTGTTTTATGTGACGTAGATAAACTTATGTGTTTGCCAATGTTTCCTAAAATGTATATCAGCTGATGATGACGCAAAATAAGGCGTTGAAACTAGTTACTGATAAACTATATGTTGTAATTTCACCTTAAGAACATTTTAATGTATTGAATAAGGTGGATACAAATTTTAATAAATTGTAATCTTTGTTCAATACGGACGAAAAATGAAATTTATTAACTTAAGTATCTCTATTATCAAATTCAAAATATCAGTCCCAGCATGTGGGGTATTATGCAGAAAATTTGCAGGGTATCCCACTCCTTATAGATTGTCATCACATTACATATAATCAAATGACTGAATATATTATTTCCTTCTTATTTTTTCTTAGCCCAACAAAGTTAGCATTAGTGTTGTCGCCCCCCAAATGCAACTATCTTTCCTGAAATATCAAATGTGTTTACAGTATGTAACAAGTAATTGGAAATAGTAAGAGAAGTTTCATTTTCTGGTTCATCAAATTCAGTAACCTTAGTCTGTGCACGTACAGTTCTTATCGAAATACTGAACAAAAACTGGAAATATTTTATGATATATTTGGTTCCTAGCATCTGTACTTATGCTTAGAAAATCCACATGTTTTACATAATGCATAATGCATTGCTTCATTTATTTTATCATTTTTCTTTGTCGTGTGTTGTTCTACCGCATCAATATAAGGTTTCTTTAGTCTTTAGAAAAATACTTTCATATTTTATATCAATATTATGCAATATAATGTACTGCTTTATTTATTCTATTATTTTACTTTGTCGTGTGTTGTTCCACCGCATTAACATAAGGCTCTTTAGTCTTTAGAAAAATACTTTCATATTTTATATCAATAGTATAGGAGATTAGATAAAATTGTAGAATATAGTTTAGATATAAGTTTCACCATGTTAATTGTAGCTTATCTGTCGTAATTGCCACTGTAATTGGGACACTAAGTCCAGTAGTGTGCAATAAATAAATAAATAAATAAATAAATTAATTAATTAATTAATTAATTAATTAATTAATTAATTATTCTGACCGGGCAAGTTGGGCGTGCGTTTAGGAGCGCGCAGCTGTGAGCTTGCATCCGGGAGATAGTGGGTTCGAACCCCACTGTCGGCAGGCCTGAAGATGGTTTTCCGTGGTTTCCCATTTTCACACCAGGCAAATGCTGGGACTGTACCTTAATTAAGGCCAGAGCCGCTTCCTTCCCATTCCTAGACCTTTCCTATCCCGTCGTCGCCATAAGACCTATCTGCGTCTGTGCGACGTAAAACAAATAGCAATAGTAGTACATTATTCTGGAAACCATTCAAAGTATTGGGAGCAAGAACATTGTTTACAATTGATTCAGTTTTTGTTTTCGCACTCGAAAATTCACATGCAATATTTGAGTCGTTGAATTCCTTGCTATACATCTTAGAGCTACAAGTGGCTGGGTAGTATGACATATGGTGCTTAATGGAGTGATACGGTACGGAAAAGCACCTTCAGCCGCTGTGACATTCTCGGCCTCATTAGTTTGTTCAATGAAGTATCCCTGAAGTACTGATGTTCTTGAAACAGTAGACAGAGTATTCTTATGCTTCCCTGTTAATGAATGTTAGGAGACATCCCCTTTACCTCCGTGGGACACGTTGACATATGTATTCAAAGCAAAATCTCACTTGTTAAGAATCGCAATTATGCTTCTGTTGGATTCAGTTTACTTTTAATGATCAAGTGCCGAAGTAAGAATCATGACCTGCTACTGTCTAGGCTGAGTAAAGATTTCACATAACCTAATCTAATCCGGCACTTTTCAATTTAGGTGGTAAGGTAACCATAGTAGCATTATGTGACTGTTATTAATGTTATACATTACATAATAAAATACACACAAAAACGCAAGTGCCTCTAATCCTTCATAAATTAATGTGAACTAAAGTTAGCTAACCTACTTTAACCTTTCAACTTAACCTAGACGAACACGATTCGAAGTTAAACCATAATTTCTAACGATAATAAAAGTAAGAGTAGCCCTATTAAACATAGGCCATGTTGTGAATATGGTTGTTCAGATTAACTGAAGTGAACGTTATTGTTCGTAACTAACTTCATGTTGCCGTAAATTGGAATAAATCTTATAAATGTCTAATCTATTATTATTGTTGTACAATCTTCCTGCAATAGCTGCAGGTTGCCCAAAGACAAAGAGTACCTTAACAGCAATATATGGATATCGTATGATGTTACGTGTATGCAGTCCCTATTCTATTACACCACAGAATATTATTTTCATTTACTTACTACCAGAAATCACAGTATGCTTCATGTTCATTTCTTCCACGCTTAACCGATGTAATATCTTTTGTCCACATTTCGTTGAATTTTTGAAGTCACATTTTTGACATAATAAAACTTTTCAAAATGATCCGTTGTACATAATACCTTGATAACTATTTTCCGTGAATTGTACATTACAGAAACTCGCAAATAAACTAAAATAGAACAATGTTGAAGAGAGATAATATGCTGAAACTACGTCGAGCACCGTATAAAATGTCTGTTTAGCAATAGTAACCAAAGCGGAAACACGCTACACCCGGGTGGAAGTAGATAGCGTTAGCGTAGGTCAAGCCAGTTACCATGACAACATCCGGTGATGACGTCAGACTCTGCTTCAGGATGAACAACTAATAAATGTCCATTCCCTTTCAGAAGCATTTGAGCAAAAGTTTAAATGATTTGCTCTATATTTTTAATTCATTTCTTTTTTGCTATTTAATTTACGTCGCACCGACACAGATAAGTCTTATGGCGACGATGGGATAGGAAATGCCTGGGAATGGGAAGAAAGCGGACGTGGTCTTAATAAAGGAACAGCCCCAGCGTTTGCCTCGTGTAAAAACGGGTAACCACCGAAGACCATCTTCAGGGTTGCCGACAGTGGGGTTCGACCCACTATCTCCCGGATGCAAGCTAACAGCAGCGCACCCCTAACCGCACGGCCAACTCACCCGGCATATTAAAAATCAGGACATTTAGAGATTTTTAAAAATTCTGTCAGGACGTCGGGACACATGCTCAAATTCACAATAATTCCGCTTTTTCAGTAGGCCTACGTATGGCAACCCTACATATGGGGTGCCAACTGTCTGCAAATTGTACCTAGACCTACATTTTCCTTGTACTGTTGTGCGAGAAAACTTTTCACAACGAGATATTGAACCCTTGAACTTACCATTCCATCGTTGGTCGGCCACGGCTGCTACAGCAGAGCAATATAGAACTCTTAAATCATGGATCGTTGCGGGAATAAATTCGGTCACGATCTTAACCAAACGATGGGGTTCAGAAGAGAGCCTAACTACTTGAAATGAGGAGCAAATATGTGCTTACTAACTTTTATTAAATTCGAAATGGCACGACAACATTATTATTTTAATATAAATCCTTGAAATAAAAAATTTATAAATCATTTATTATTGAATGTTTCAAACGCAATCACATTGAATAGCGTTGATTTATTTCTCACAATATCGAAGAGTTGCTTAGGAGAAAGTAATAAATTAGTGGATAGCGAAACTGAAAAACTGAAAAAGGAAAGACCTGAAAACCGGGCACCTATTACTCCGAACGAGAACTGAGAATTAATCCACACGATCCGTGGAAAATCTGACTTTCAACAAGTAGAACGCCTGATCTCCTCTCAATTAAGGTTATCCACCAGTCGAATACCCTTGCGGATACGAAACACCCGCCGAATGGAGCCTTAATCGAACCAAATTGACTATCAGTTGCTTTGGATAGGTTGCGAAATATTATGGGAAAGCATGGTGTTCACTACGAGTTAATAGTATATTCACAATTGAAATAAAATTCCACCATGTATTTGTCATTCATGACACCCTTAAGTGATAAAATAATCCCGATGCTAAATGTGCATCACCCAAACAGCTGTTCGGAAGGAACCAACAACAACATGATCCGCGAGGATCTTACGTTACATCGTTCTGAAGGAACAAAACTGCGAAATGCAGGAAACACTTATTCATCACGCATTTAGAAGAAATGCCAAACACTGTTAATTAAAAAGTGGTAAATCACTTGAAAAGTATTATTATCAAACCGATTTTCAGGTTAGAAATGGTTATGTTACGTTTAATAAAATTACCAGTCCACATTGAATAATACAACAAACTTAAGGAATTCTTTCCTCTGAAAACAATGACTACCATTACAGATCCAACTACTTATTGTTTGTCCCAACACACTATCTATAAAGTTAGCACTTGATCGAACTCAACTACGTATATGAATGAAAGAACGACAAAGATTGAAAATAAAATTAATATTACTGGCTGACGAATCGAAACCACATTCGCAACTCAAGTCTCACACTAATACATTGAGTGTCAATATGCACACTATCAAAGCGAAACGGACGTCAGAACGACAAAACAATTAAGTCCGTAAAATAAAATAACATATCGAAGTCATTTAAACTCAACACGCATGGAGAATTACAGTAAACTGTTCCATCATAATTTAGAAGAAATCCAATGTTGGGCAACCCTCATTCGCCGATAACGGTCCCATATCTTAGGGAGCACCTTCCAGCTGTTGGAGCTGCGCACAAGTTGGCCTCATTATTACCGATCTAACCCTCTTCATATTTCATATTTTACTGTAGATGCTACCTTCGCCCAAGTCACTTCGCAAAAACAAAAAAAACATCTAATCTGAGACTTGAGTATGTACAGCTGACATCCCAGACCTATCGTCGGGCTCACTTAAAATCTGAACATCCTAACACTAATCTCTATGTACACAATACCTTCCTAATTCTGTCGTCGAGCGTGAACTAGGACGTCTAATCATCAGTATACTCCAAGGATAACATGTGACGTCCTAAATCTATAGTCGGGCGGTAAACTGGGTCGTATTACGTATCCCCTAGCATATCAGGCGAACCAGCAATTTCAAACAAACTCTGACATTTCAGTTGTAAACCTGGTCAGACTAATAACACACCACGGAACAACGTCTCTTACTATTAAACAAACGCAAGTCGGAAAATGCATTAAGTCTCTATCTCGTTACAAAACGTGAGCTCGAAAATAAATATACGTGACGAACAATCCCCCAATTCAAACACGATCTCAGCATGCGCAATGAAGTTTTAGGGAAGAATATAATAATTCCCAACACACGTCTACCGTTTAGTGGATGTATTCAAAAATAATAATCATCACTACCGCATTGGAAACCCTCAAATCGCCTACCGTCAATTTCAAATATTTATATCTATGACTATCCAGTGAAACGAAATTCAATACAACACCAACCGTGTATTCTAAATGCTCTTTTATCCTTGAGGTCACATTATCTTAATATTCATACTGACTTTACGTAACTAGTCACTTGACTTTTACTACCAAGACTTTTAATCTTTACAAGAATCGTTTTCACTTGGGATCTTACTAGAAATCTACGATGCCTCACACAGTAGTCGTCTCAGTTTTCGGATTGTTAGCGGAAAACACTACAGCCTGCCACAATACAGCCTGTCACACAAATCCTTCCTCGGCAAACATAGCCTGTCTCAAAACTCATTCTTCTCGCCTTATCCCAGCGGTATTACTTAAAATCCAGGCTCCCTTTCGCCTTCAGTATTCCTATCACTCTCATCTCCATATATATAAATTCTTCGGTCTCAATCCATCTTTCTTATATTTCCAAGACCCTTTTCATATTTCAATCCTCTTGTGAAAACGATAACCATTATAAAATACACCTCTTTATTTTACTGTTACTACAACTTACGGACCTCGAGAATACAAGAACACACCGCGATTTTCCGTATCATCGACATATACGATGTCACAAAATTTTTACTTCCCATGAATAAAACATAACTCTGTCGAATTTCACTGGAATTATCTAAATGCCTGCGATCCTTGTAAAACATACTTGTTAAATGCACTTTTAACATAGGAAAATTTTTATCCCGTGGTAGACATTATTATTATTATTATTATTATTATTATTATTATTATTATTATTATTATTATTATTATTATTATTATTATAAATTTCGACAAAAATTTCTGAATTCAAACGATATTTGAAATTAAGACATTCGCCACGACTACTTTACCATTATCGCTTTCCTAATTTTCCTCACTTTGGACAATATCTCATAGAACATTAACACCAGATTTAAACGTCGCATTTTACAGTTTCTTGACGTGAAATTTACAAAACTAACATTTTCACACGCTGACCAAAATTATAACATTTCACGCCTGATAATTACAAATATCAACCCGACGCACGTCTTGAAAAAAATTGGTTGGGACAAAGAAAAAAGTCTAACTACAACATAATACAAAATATAGACAGACCTGCAACTGACGTCATCTCCAGTATTCTGGCTACATTTGCCAGCTGACCTCGTGCTTAGCCGCACATTGGTACAGGGAACATCATCTTCTCAAACATATCTATCTTACAAATACTGCCTACTCACACGTTATTAAATGACAACACAAATCACGCACTTTCTTCGTTATAATTTGTACAGCAAACCTCCTTCGTTCTGCAGTCAACTGCGACTGTTTCCCTTCTCCCCAGAGTCGGGTTTCTGTCACCCTAATACAACAGGTGTTCAACAGATAACGGAATCAGAACTACTCTGACTAGCTTCCCCAACTCCCTTAACACTTTCCAACACACACGAGGTGATACAATAAAAATCTGCTATGTACTTTAACAGACGCCTATGCTTTCACAGTTTGTCGGCAAAAGTTCAGAAAAATTTCTATCACCTTCCCTTTCTAACAGAAGATGTGGACCTCAGCCACGAACATGTACTAAGTTATTTGTAGATCAATCTTGTACAATTTTATGCTGACGACGGGCGTAAGTTTCCGCTGCTTCAGAAACCAGACCGACACTGAGAAATATGCAGAGGGGGGTTTCTTTTATAGTCTTAGGATTGACGCTACTCACACCACTAAGCTTGATTACGTAATCTGCTAATTTCGCGTCCAATATACCGATTTTCATGAAACTTGTTCCAGAATTCCGGACAGACTTGCGATTTATTTAGATGTTAATCTCATAATTTTACCACACTCGCAACAGGTGAAATAAATTATTTCTGCCCGGGCGTTTCGCGGGTTTTCTTCATCCATTGACCTTGGCACGTGGAGCTAGTCCACTGATCTGACGCTGATTTGTACTTAGGCTTAACTGCATTTATATTTTACCCTGGGGGCTCTGTCTTCACGTAGGGTTTAAGAATAATTTAGATTATTTATTTCTGTATTTACTGTGTTGCCAAAATTTCTCGTTACGCAGAATTCCGTGAATCTGAAGAATTGTTGTGTACTCGAAGTCCACCGAGGTGTCACGGTATTTCACGAACTTACCGCGACAGCGCGGCTCTGGAAGCGCAACATGGCTGCTCTCAAAAATAAAAGTAGCTTGTTATTTTAAATAAATATTGAGAAAAATGAAAAATATGTTTCTCATCGTAGAATTATGGGTTCAATATATTGTAACACAATGTTCTAGGAAAGTGTAAATATTTTTACTTTTATATTGTATTTTGTTATTTAGAAACTGACACTGATTCATATTATTTGGCTGTCAATCAGACTGAAGATTCATTTTCAATTTTGCCCTGTGTTTCAAACAGAAAAGGCCGAGTGAAGTTGTCAGTAAAATATATATTGCATTCGTTAATGAGTAATTTGAACATTAAAATTAAATATTAGTATTTTCTGGAATTTAAAAACAGTTTTCATGAATATTCGTCATACATAATTTACACTTGTTATTCTGAATTTGCCAATAAAGTTATCATGTTTAGAATTTGTGACATTAATTTCGTGCCTTTACCAAAGCAACAAAATCTTCTGTGATACAACTTGGCGTCACGCTACCTTTTGGTTTCACGAAAAGTGGTGCGACATCATAAGACACCACATATGACCTTAGTATAATGCGATACTGTTCGCTCAGTGCAAAATATAGATATAACTGGATTTTACAGGGTTTTTCGTAAGTAACGCATAATATCAATGAAACTGTTCGAACATAGACTACCAAATGTTCACAATAAACAGACAATTTTTAGCTATTATTCAACAGAATGAGACGTCATAGAACTTTTAAAATGGTTAACTAATGTTTTAACCTGTAATGTGCCTATTTTCTTCAGTTGCATGCAACATGCCATTTGGTATGTATAACTGTTTGTTGCCATGGAAACAGTATAATTCTTGACATGCTTTATTACCATTTGCAACAATTTACACAGCTACTAAATCCAATGAATTTCAAGTTATTTAATAAGGGGTTGTAAATATTTTATAAGGTTTATTTGCTTTTTCAACTACTTGCAAAACCATAAGAAGTGAATTTCAATGTTGTGTCACGGAAATTTTTGTTGTTTTGGTAAAGGTACGGAGATAACGACACAAAATCTGTATATGATAATTTTATGTGCAAATTCAGACTAACAAACTTAAATTCTCTAAGCCCATTTAGGTCTGGCAATGGCTCAATCGGAGTGTGAATTCCTTTCGAAGATCTTCAATTATTTCTGGTGGTATATCTCTGCATGCTTTCTTGGTCCCGTTTGTATCTCTTCTGTCTTAGCAGGCCTTATAACAAAGACCCTGCCAAATATCCCCATAAAAAGTAATCAAGAGGAGACTTTGCAGGGTCTCTCAATAAATTCTCTTCTTGTGAAGCATCTATAAATAAAAATATTTTCCAGACATTCTTGAACAAAGACAGCGTAATGATGGGGAGTACCATCTCGTTGATACCAGATTGCCTCATGTGGAATTTGTGAAACTTCATTTTTCACAATTTGCTCTACGTCGCACCGACACAGAGATGGGAGAGGAAAGGGCTAGCAGTGAGAACGAAGTGGCCATGGGATTAATTGAGTTACAGCCCAAGCAGTTGCCTTGTGCGAACGTTGGAAATCACGGAAAACGATCCTCAGGGCTGTCGACAGTTTGGCTCGAACCCACTATCTCCCGAATGCAAGCTCACAGCTGCGCGCCCCTTACCGCATGCTCAATTCGCTCGGTTTTTCTGTTCATTTCACTTTCTGTATTTTATAAAGCGAAAAGCTCCACTAAATGTATAGCTTAGAACATTACCCGACAAATATGACTGGACATTCCTTACGCAGTTCATATTACGTTCTAATCATCAAAGTTATAAATTGAATATGATGCGAATATCATAAAGGCTCGTACTGAAGTTATCTTGAAAGTGTTTATGTTCTGTTACAAGGATGAAAGCGTTAACGTAAATGTCATCTCATATTCTCCTATTCCCAATGTTAATCCTTAACAAACAGCAAAGTACTGAAAAAGTTGTAACCACCATGGTGAATTAATAAAAGTTGAATATTTTGAATAATCATGAAAGGCAAAATTGAAGAAGGTTATCATATGTTTTTACCTCAATACAATTTATAGATCATGGTTGTTAAATAAAGTGCAAGACGTCAGTCTGCCTTGACCTAGCCCAGGCCCATCGATGGCAGGAAGTAGCAGCTCCTCTTCACTACACAAAACGAAGAAGACGCCGTTAAATGAGCAGGAAGACAGATATCGATGGTGCCTCGAAGGTAAAATCAATATCTTACCGAAGAAGAGTAAACGTGAGAATACAAAGAATAAACGACTCTGCTCGGGATCAAAATATCCGCGAGGCAAATGGATGCTAGCCTTACCTAAGTAAAGACCAGGTAACACATTTTTACCAATTCAAGGGCTAACATACTGGGTTTTCTGCCATAACTATCTGGCCGTAAGCGTTGTTTTTATTCGTAGATATCAGTTCTATTTATTCAGTAATTTTGTGTAGAGATTTTCGGGACTGCTTACTTCGTCACTCAGCCATTACTAGGACTGATTGAAGTAGAGTTTAGTTGCAAGGGCACCCTTTACTAACTACTTGTTATGAGAAGATTGGTCCGTCTTATCCTCCACAATATAGATTAATATATGACATTTATCTAATAATGACAGACTTCATGTTTATATTAAAGGAAATGAACATTATAGGCTATTGTGATAATTGAAATAAAATCGACAGAAAGTTTATAATCGATGTAGTACTGTATGTGACGCAGATGTAGTAACATAAAATTTAGATCAGATCTTGATGATTAAATTAGTGATGATTGAAAGTAAAAACGTTGTAGTATAGATAATAATTTCAAAGATAAAAATAAGTGTAATGATAGACGTAATGATAAAGGTAATGAAAGAGATAAAGACAGAGGGATTGGTAGGGATAAGATAAAGACGATGATAAAGAGAGTATTGTTGACTGGATCATTGAAGAATACTTATTAACATCATCGTTTTACACTTACCAAGATCATATTTCGGTGCGAATCATGAGAATAATTTGTATTAATCATTCCAGTGGCAATAAACTGCAGGACTGCCGCTATAAAACTATTATTTCTCACTCTTCATTACATTAAACAACGATATCCATCTACCAAAATCCATAGGTGTAGTTTGAACGTATCATAAACAGCTACTTTCTAAATGGCTGAAGCCAATAAAATCTAATTATCAATTGAATGGAAAGGAAGCAAGCCTATATTTTGTGTCAAACTGAAAGCTGTATCAATTCCTACCGTTTTTATGAGGTAAATATATAATCGCCTGGCGTAAGTGACAGCCAAACCACTCTCTGCAGCTCTCAAGTCTTAAGCTCTGTCACGTGATAGATATATTAAAACTTGAAGTGGGTCCTACAGAACAAATTCCAAGAAATTAATACACCTAAGAAACTAGAAGCTGAACATTCTTTACTTCAGCCCCTAAGTTTGAACATTTTGTTTCTATTATAAATTGTGTTTGACCTTATAAAAAAGATCTAACGCATTCTCACACTTAATAAGCTGACACTGAAAATCATAACTTCTGATCAGTCGGCTGAAGGAAATTGCAATTCCTTGAATAAATCCTAATTTCTATCCCATATGCCAGGTAAATCAGATGTGCTTAGGTTTTCTTGATTACATGAAAACTACTCGAAATTAAATGTTTCTTAGTCGTATCCTAGGCTACGTCTCAGTGAAATGTTATACAATAGCCTGATATACGCTTTCCCGTACAATAAAAATACCGTACAAGAAGCGCTAAATGAGAGCATATAAAACACATTGAACCTTTTCAAGTAATGCTCAATTCATTCCTTTTATCATTTTTATGAAATATTACTGAACTGTACAAGCTAAAACCACCCTTAAATCTATCGCTGGAGAATTACGTACCTGACTGGTCCAAGTATACATTCCTTGTTGATGGAAAATGTTGGAGTGTAATCACAAGACATGCGACAGGCTTCGACCTATTACAGCAATGACTTTTCGCTACCATATAGGGCAATCTCGTCACATTATCACTGATATAATAATGTTCTTTTTTATTCAAATGAGTGTGTAAACGAAGGTACGTAAATCGTGTACGGCAGATGTGATAGCTCATGCCATGTAATTACTACCCATATAGTGTTCAATAATTGCTTAAAACAAGGCCTCAAAGCTGCAACGCATACGAAATTTTTCGAAGCGAGGACTTTGGTGTCCTAGTGAATAAGCCTAGATAGTTACAATGCACAAACTTGAACTTTTTAGATAGGTGTGTGGAATAATGAAGGGCAGAGATCTGGCCTCACAGGGCATGGAGGGTCCAAATTTTGTACTAGGGTACATATTCGTAGTGAAAATTTAACATTCCTGAATTTTCCCATATATCATTATGACGAAGTTATAATAAACAAAGTAGACATAATAAATACATAAACACAGACCATGAACAATCGTCTTGTGTGTATCATTGCCAGCATTGAGCTGTAAACATTCAATAAAGCAATAGATGCATACACCATGCTTACGACTATCAGGCTTTAAGGCGACCATTATTCAGAAGGCAGTGGTCATTATAGAAAGGCAAATCTTTCCATACGTTGTATTTGACAGTGGTTTAACGTCACACTTACACATAGGTTTTCGATGATGCAAAGTGTTTATAAATTCGAATCATAATTCTTGTACGGGCCAGCACTATATGCAAGGTGATGATTACATGAATATGACATTACTCTAAGATGTAATGGAGTACGGTGCTTATTACAAGAACGAAAACCTACCGGCTTCGGATACGTTTCGATGGGTTGAAATATGGCTGCGTGAATCGATGTTTTTGGATGGTAGTTGTTCGAAATGCACCAGTGATATCTGATGACAACGAAGAAGCTGTGCATAACGCAATTGAAAACAACCCACACAACCAACCCATGATCTGAACATCAGGTGTACTGCGTATGTTGCGTCTCAATAAATTATGTATGCTGAATGCGTTCTACGACCATAATTATCATTGGTATTAATTACTGCGCCTCGTATTGGATTGAAATAACTGCATAAAAATTTTCTACCAGCACATGGTTTGAACCGCCGAACGCGCGGCACAACATTTGCCTATAACGGCAGTGGCCATGGAGAAGTCATCCGCAGCTCCTTTTTTAATACTTTAACATTTCAGTGTTAAACGCAGTTTATGATCAACAAGCAGCATTCCTTTTATACGCTGGTTTTTCAACAACAAATACATGTATGTCAAGCGATGTACCTTCACTACAACTTATTATCGGGCAACAGGAATGAATTTTGACTTTAGATTATAAACTGCAGGTTGAATAACTATGAATAAATATGGGCGGTTGATTCACCTGGTTTATTTAATATTCTTAAGATGAGCCGTATTTTGAATATGATACAGTCCAATATTGTAGGTTCATGAATTGCTTCAGACACTGCTATTACAGATGATCCCAGTCGCATCCCTGGATTCTTTCTTTCGTTCTTTCTTTCTTTCTTTCTTTCTTTCTTTCTTTCTTTCTTTCTTTCTTTCTTTCTTTCTTTCATAATGTGCTTACACTCCAGGGTTGGTTATTCCCTCGGATTCAGCGAGGGATAGCACTTCTACCGCCTCAAGGGCAGTGTCCTGGAGCGTGAGACGTTGGGCCGGGGGATACAACTGGGGAACGACCAGTACCTAGCCCAGGCGGCCTCACCTGCTATGCTGAACAGGAGCCTTGGTGGGGGATGGGAAGATTGTAAGGGATAGACAAGGAAGAGGGAAGGAAGCGGCCGTGGCCTTAAGTTAGGTACCATCCCGGCATTTGCCTCGACGAGAAGTCGGAAACCACGGAAAACTACTTCCAGGATGGCTGAGGTGGGAATCGAACGCACCTCTACTCAGTTGACCTCCCGAGTCTGAGTGGACCCCGTTACAGCCCTCGTACCACTTTTCAAATTTCGTGGCAAAGCCGGGAATCGAACCCGGACCTCCGTGGGTGGCAGCTGATCACACTTACCACTACACCACAGAGGCGGACATCCCTGGATTTTACCAAAGATTAAATAAAGAACGGAGACCAAGAATGTTTCGAGATTCCTGTGAAACACAGCCAACTGATTAGATGCCTGAAATTCTTCCACTCAAACAGGACGCTCATGTCTGCTTTGCAAATTCCTACCTAGAGAGGTAGCTTCAAGTTGTGTAGCATCGATTTAGACGGCACCTCAAGCACTCTACAGCTCTTGAAAAGATAGACGACATGCTATCATACACTGCTTGTCACCAAATAATCAACTATCGGCTTTCTTCTTAAAGCATTAATTTATCACTTCAGAAGGTAATAAACGTTATGAAGATATTATAAGTTAGTAACTAACTAGAGGTAAATTTCTACATTGAATCATGGTAGACTTAATGTCAACAAGACACTGGCGTGCACCTTTCTCGTTTAGGTGAAACGTTTAATCTGCAGGTTTTAAGATTTTCAAACCATTTGAAAAGCTGTTTGCGACTCCCTGTACAATGCATTAATGTATAGGTGGACTTAGTTAAAGTAATGTACTTATTTAAGTAAGCTTGTAGTTTTACGTGACTATTGATAACGTGATCATTGCCATTGGACCTTCAGTTTTACATGCAATCCAAACCACAAGGAAGTAATATTTATTTTCAAAATTCCCATTTACATTGACATGGACTGAAACCGCAATTGCCTTGGTGAGATATCATTCACGATGTCAATCGTTTTACAACCCCTAATCAATGTATTTGAATTAGATTACACCAGCGGTGCTCAACACTTGCGCCTCAGAAGCGCGACCACGTCCGACCAGCGCTCCGGCTATCCGCCACCCCTACGATATTTGGTGGAAGTGTGAGTGGGATAGATGTATCCTGAGAGTCACGGCAGGTGCGCCAGCGAGAAGTGTATCTGTGATGAAATCAGACTGATGAAGCCAAACCCGCAATTACAGCCTTCGTAATCAAACACAACATCTTAGAAGTGAAGCTTCCACGGTATGTACAATTATTCAGTTCTTCTTCCGCGATGAACTGTGTTGTTGTTTCCTGTACATTCCGTACAGTTTGCCGGCGTTTCGAATACATTGAAGTGTTCTTTGTCAAGGCGACTGAAATACCCGTACTCGATCCGAGGTAATCAGTCTCCCAGGCAGCAATCACACTACCTTTTGAAAGGAATTAGCTTATGAAAAGCTATGTCTTCACCAACAATCATGCTCAATTGGAAAGTCAGATTTTCTAGCTAGAGCCCGACAACGTAATTTTCATTGCAGCAGACATTCCCGTAGAGGTAGCATGTATATCTTATCCCACTCCCCTTGAAAAGCTTTCTAGAGGCCATTGATTGAGTGTGGACGTCTATTACCTAAGGCCCTTTCTAATAATAATAATAATAATAATAATAATAATAATAATAATAATAATCAATGTAATAATAATTGTTACGGTGATATCCGTGGAGCAGAAGGAGGTGAAAGAAGGTGCTGGGTTGAATGGGCCTAACTACAATATCAAGAATTGAATTAAAACTTTAAAAGGTTATATTTCTTTTAGAACTTCATTTTTTTTGCTATTGGCTTTACGTCGCACCGACACAGATATGTCTTATGGCGACGATGGGACAGGAAAGGGCTAGGAGTGGGAAGGAACCGGCCGTGACCTTAATTAAGGTATAGCCCCAGCATTTGCCTGGTGTGAAAATTGGAAACCTCGGAAAACCATCTTCAGGGCTGCCGACAATGGGATTCGAACCTACTATCTCCCAAATACTGGATACTGGCCGCACTTAAGCGACTGCAGCTATCGAGCTCGGTTTTAGAACTTCAAACTTAACAATTTTTTTCGCTGAATGAACGTAACAATGAAACATCATGTACAATGCCAATCTTGAAACAAGGCTAAGAAAATCCAAGATTAGCAAAATTTTACAGTTTTGTTGCTTCAAGCCCATAGTTTACAATTTCAGAGATACCGGATCCAGTTTACAAAAAGTGCGAACTATCAATGTTTCGACAAATACGAAAGTATCCCAAATTAAGAGCCCCAAAAGTTACAATTTTTAGCCTTCTAGAGGCACCTCACACCATAACAAAACTTTGAAAAGAGCTTACATGCTCTCGATTTCTTACAGCCCTCTCAAGGCAACATTATATCAAAATCTTATACTCTCTGGCTTCACCAGGCACGACTTACCAATGGAAACAGTTTTACACAGGAGTATCTAGTACCCAACCTACTGGACCTTTGCGAAAAAAGAACAGGTTAAAAAAATGGCCCGAACACAAACTGAACGGAGTCGTGCACTGCGCTCCCAGACAATGAAATATTAAAAACCTACAGGGCTCTCGGCCGATGAAACTGGGGCTAGTCCCAAGCTACTGAGGTGCCTCGCATGGAAATAACTTTAATATATTACAGGAAAGAAAACAGTTACGAAATCGTAGTCACCTCAAACCAAGATGAAGGGGAGCTCGAGAGGGTAACTCACTCTCTATCCCCGACTTACAGTTAAAGACTTGAAAAGGGAGAAGTTTACATTAAAACGGTAACATAGTTAGAAATTCGGACCTTCCCCTCGGATAAGTATGCAGAAACGGCAAGAAAGATTGAATTTATGTGACCATTACCTGGCTGAAGTTCTGCCTGCCGAAGAAAGAGGCGCACCGCCTCCTGCCTTAACATACACACTCAGAAAGACGACGATCAATAGACAAAGAAAATCGAAAAGCCGAAACTTATATACCCTCAGGGAAGGTTCGAGAGAATTCAGGACTAATCCGGACACACCCTCTCAATTTTTATTGGCTAATTCAAAGTGAACCAGAAATGCGGGATTGGTTGAAAACTAATTACAAATTTCATGATTGGCCAGTTTCAAAACTGGCGGAAAGAAAGAGAAGTGTTGCCAATCCAAAAATAAATGAACATAGATTGTCATGAAAATCTAGGAATACGAATCTTCTTTAAGTTATACGTTCTTCCACCTTGCACCAGAGTGCATGATCAGAGTTTTTGAAATGACATCTATGGAAGAAAGTTTAAACTTCTTGAAGTAAACAAACACAAAGCAAAATAAATCCAGTCAGTTTAAGAAACTTCACAACAACACAATTACTCAATACTTCAGTAGTGACATCTTCTGATTAAAGTTCCAACTTCATGTAGTATCAGTTTCACCTTTTGGTCGATAGAGGAGTTCATTAAGGCGCTCGTTTTGAATGAGCGGTGTTGACGTGTACTTCCCGGTACAATAATGATGTTATTTGCCTTACGTCTCACTAAGTACTTTTTTACGGTTTTCGGAGACGCCGAGGTGATGGAATTTAGTCCCGCAGGAATTCTTTTACTTGCCAGTAAATCTAGTGACAAGAGACTGACGTATTTGAGCACCTTCAAATACCACCGGACTGAGCCAGAATCGAACCTGCCAAGTTGGGGTCGGAAGGCCAGTGCCTGAACGGTCTGAGCCACTCCGCAGGGCAAGACACTTTTTAGGAGCCCAATTGCACAGAAGTCTATGGATGACCTATCAGGTGCCTTCACTAAAATGTCAGTAAAAGGAATTGCACGGATTCCATTTTCCATCTACATTCTCTCTAGGGACAGACGAGTCGAACGAGAGGTGTGGCGGGATGCTTTATCCTGATGTACCCATGCGTGATTTTTCGCCCTCCCATACAGTGCTGGGATATTTTTGTTGTAAATTGGTGTTAAATGCTCTTGCTGATAGTATGTGGAGTTCACCTTCACATTACTAGCGACACGGCGAATGGTTAACTTGCCATTGTAGCAGTATCCAGCGTTGATCATGAACCCCCTTGGAAAACTTCCCTGGCATTCTTTATACAATGTTTGGTAAAAAAAATTGTCCCTAGAGCGGTAGTAAATCGGCCAGGGTTTATTACAGTCACTAAGATACACAGATGATTCGTCTAATGTCACCACATTATTTCATCTGTACCCTGCCAAACAGCCCTCATACAGCTTTCATGTGTTAGTGCGACGTTCCGAAATGTGACGAGGCAACAGCTTGTGAACTCGGCGTTTATGCCGCTTTTCTAATTGCAGGTCCTTGTTGATTACGGTGTTAACTGTTGAAACAATCATCCTCAACGTACGTGCTATAGTCCTCAGGGAGCAGGGCCTTCAATTACCTCACCACTTCTAGTGTACTGCTTGTGGCTGGTCATGAATTTTTTCCTATCTAGAATTAAGCCAAGTCGGAATTTGCCTTTTTAATTCAATACAGCGCTGATTGCGGTCTTTGATATCAAGAAATCCCGCTTCATGCACATTCCTTGGATTGCAGAATAGCTATATTTAGCATCGGGAATGGTTGTTATGTAGCCCTACCAATAAGGGTCAATCCGTATCGCCATCGTTTCAGCTAAAGTCACGAATCTCTACACACACGTTCTCAGTACTGACATGAATCATCTTGACGTGCTCAAGTTGATAAGAGCGCCGCCAGCGGTCTTCAAACTCGTCATCGGAGATCCCGAACGACCTTCTGTACTTCTTTTAGTGGCACCTTGGTGAAAAGTGACGTGACGTCAAAACTTCCGTACTTTCGACTGATTAGTCCTTATGGTGCTGGATGAAATGTCAGGAGTCCTTCACGTAGGTTTCAGTGTGTCCTGTATGTGGCTGAAGTAATCCGGCTAGGTAACCGGCGATATCGTGCGTCGGAGATCCTTTGGTGCTCACAATAGGTCGCAGAGGTATGCGTTCTTTATGGATTTTCGGAAGGCCATACAGTTTAGGAGGTATCAGATCCGAGGAATTGTGTTTGCCGGCTGGGTGACTGAATACCTTGAATCGAACAGAGGTATTTCAGTCGCCTTTGACAAAGAATACTGCAAAGTATTCGAAATGTATTCGGCAAACGGTACGGAATGTACAGAAAACAACAACACGGTTCAACCCGAAAGAGGAACCAAACACAACATCTTTACAATAATAATAATAATAATAATAATAATAATAATAATAATAATAATAATAATAATAATAATAATAATAATAATAATAATAATAATAATTATTATTATTATTATTATTATTATTATTATTATTATTATTATTATTATTATTATTATTATTATTATTATTATTATTATTATTATTATTATTATTATTATTATTATTATTATAATTTAACATGTATTTTACAATATCAACATTTTGCCTACTGGCACATGCGTTCATTGTTTTTAGCAAACCAAATATCACAGTGACCTGAGATATGACGTATGTTAGTTCATTTACGTTTGGATTGTACAAATGCGATCTATGTTTGGAACAAGGGCTCACGATATACTGTTAACCGCATAGAGTTTCATAGGTTATAGTCCGTTAAACCCGCCCGTTGCCAGAACTTGGACAATTTCATAACAGATGAGGAACCCACTCGCAGATATAGAGGAAACCGAACATTCGAAGAACTTGAGAAGTTTGCTTGTGCAGAGCAAAAATGCCTCTGTTTTAAGCCTGTATTGTCTCTTCTAATATTTTAGTGTAGAATCATTAACTCCGAAAACGAAAGAGGTTAAACGTATTCGGTAATTTCTTTACTTGCATTTTACATCATATTATTGTAATAATAAAAAAATAATTGCTGCCATGTCCAACTAACTACTTTCATAGTTTTCGGAGACGCCAAGGTGACGGAATTTGGTCCCAATGTGTTTTTATAAGTGTTGACAAATCTACCGACACGAGGCTGACGTATTTGAGCATCAATAAATACCACCGGAATGGGCCAGTGTCGAACCTGCCAAATTGGGCTCAGAAATTAGGCATTTTAACCGTCTGAGCCACTCAGCTTGACTTTTACATCACATTAGGCTACTGAATATTGCTGAGTTATGAATTAAATGACGTCAATAACATACAGAGAATTTATATTAACCGTATTAAAACAATATGCCCGCCTCTGTGGTATAGTGGTAAGCGTGATTACCTGCCACCCCCGGAGGCCCGGGTTCGCTCCCCGGCTCTGCCACGACATTTTAAAAGTAATACGAGTGCTGGAACGAGGTCCACTCAGCCTCCTGCGATCGACTGAGTGGAGGGCATTCAGTTCCCACCTCAGCCGTCCCCGAAATGGTTTTCCGTGGTTTCCCACTTTCCCTCCAGGCAAATGCCGGGATGGTACCTAAAATATGGCCACGACCTCTTCCTTGTCCATCCCACCCTCCCCCAAAAGGCACCTGTTCAGAATAGCAGGTGAGGCCGCCTGGGTGAGGTACTGGCCCGCCTCCCCAGTTGTATCCCCGACCGAAAATCTCACGCTCCAGGACACTACCCTTGAGGCGGGAGATGTATGATCCCTCGCTGAGTCCGAGAAAATTAAGAAGAAAATAAACCTAAGAAGTAATTTCATTATAAAGAAACTCAGGAGCAAAAAGAACACATACAACATCCGTTATGAGCAAGAACGTTTTTGCAATGAAAACAAAACACAGTACGTAGTCTGATTCTAGGATGGCTGTATAAAACAGCTCCGATTTGGAGACCAGTATGAGCCTACGTATTAACGTAGAGGTGTCCGTCTCCGTGACTAAATGGTTAGTGTGCTGGGGCCACGGGTTCGATTCCAGGCCGGGTCAGTGATTTTAACCTTCATTGGTTAATTCTTACAGCTAGAAGGCTGGGCGTGTGTGCTGTTCTCAGCATTACAGATCATCAAAAGCATGGCCCCATCCTCATAGAAACGTAGATCGCCTATACGGCGTCAACTTGACAGATCTGCACCAGTCCTCTTCAGAGGGCAATCGCCATTATTACCACAGAAGTACAAAAACGGACGCTGTGCACTTTTCAATACGGAATGTGGTCAGTAAAATCATGCAAACGATATTTTAAATGCACTATTTTCGATGCAGAAGTTCATAAACGAGAAACGTTGAAGCCCGATTCACTGAGTGTAGCAAGAATTATTTACTTAAAGGTGACCCTTCCCTAGAAAGTGACAAGTGTTAAATTATGAACCTGGTGAGTTGGCCGTTCGGTTAGGGGCGCGCAGCTATGGGCTCGCATCCGGGAGATAGTGGGTTCGAATCCTACTGTCGGCAACCCTGAAGTTGGTTTTTCTGTGGTTTCCCATTTTCACACCAGACAAATGCTAGGGCTGTACCTTAATTAAGGCGACGGCCGCTTCCTTACCATTCCTAGGCCTTTCCTATCCCATCGTCACCATAAGACCTATCTGTGTCGGTGCAACGTAAAGCAAATAGCAAAAGAAAGTTTGATTATGAGCCTAACTCGGTATGACGATAACTGGGACACAATTAAAGCTGGACATGGTTAAAAATAACTTCAGTGTGCTTCAAGCCCCTCAGACTTTATGCTCTGTTTGTAGCCACACATGCAAACAAAATATGTTTCTAAATCACGAAATACGGCAATCGCCTTAATAAATTCTAGGCGTCGTAAAAGTATATCGATGATAAAATGAATTCTTACTTGGGAACTGTCACAGGGGTCAAAGTGAGCTTTTATATTTCATCCTTATCTGTCATTTTATACCTTCATCAATTACTGAGAACAAAAACTGGTACTTATCTCCAGGGTCGAGGATGGTTAGACCCAGTGAAAAAATTGGTAACGGAGCAAATATAATGATTCAATCCCACTCCGCGTAAAACGCCCCAAAGCTCTGCCAAATCAGGCCTTCCCTATGTTTGTTAATTAAAGTTTTCTGATTGAATGTTACTGCGTTTTATATACTGTAACATTCCTACATTACATCTAAAATTCACAACATTAATACAGGTTACCTTATAAACTAAACATGCATTAATTACACAAGGTTGAATGTTATCCTGAAATGCATGGTTTTTCTTAGCATTAAACCCAGTTTTTATGGAATGTATGCGGTAAAAAGAAGCATAAAACAAGTTTTACATGTTTGTAGTTCGCAGACATTCTCAAACTTCATCCCAACACAAAATAGTGTGGCTTTTTCTTACTTATCAACGGATGAAACTCTGAAGTTTGCAGTGCAGCCAAAATGTGGATAGTCAGTGCTAAAAGTATCATACCGTATAAACATGCACTAGTTCATACAATATCCTCCAGAAGGACGCAACTGAATACTGAATTTGTTTATTTATCATCAACAAAGTGAATATTATTCCAATTACTGATATAATAATAATAATAATAATAATAATAATAATAATAATAATAATAATAATAATAATAATAATAATATATGTCCACCATTTATTCCCGTTTTCTTATCGGGGTCGAGGATGAGGTGAGATGAAATTATATTGCATGTTTTCAAGACCGGATGCTATTTCTGATGTCAACCTCAGTTAAGGAGCTAATGAAGATTAAATAAATTATGGTTAATGAATTTGAGTCCGCCTCTGTGGTATAGTGGTTAGTGGGATTAGCTACGAACCCCAGAGGCCTAGGTTCTACTCCCGGCTCTGCCAGGAAATTTAAAAAGTGGTACGAGAGCTGGAACGAGGTCCACTCAGCCTCGGTAGATCAAATGAGTAGAGGTGGGTTCGATTCCCACCTCAGCCGTCCTGGAAGTAGTTTTCCGTGGTTTCCCACTTCTCGTCCAGGCAAATGCCGGAATAGTACCTAACTTAAGGTCTTGATCGTTTCCTTCCCTCTTCCTTGTAAATCAATTCCAATCTTCGTATCTCAACCACAAGGACCATGTTCAGCACAGTAGGTGAGATCGCCTAGGCGAGGTACTGGTCCACCTCCCCAGTTGTATCCCCTACCCAAATTCTCACGTTCCAGGATACTGCCCTTGGGGTGGTAGAGTTGGGATCCCTCGCTGAGTCCGAGGGAAAACCCACCCTGGATGTTAAACGGATTAAGAGTAAGGATGTGCAACGAATAGGCTGTGGTCTGTGAATAGGAACTGTCCTGGTACTTGCCGGGGAGTGAAAATGAGAAATCACAAAAGCAATTCTCAGGACGGCCAATGATGGGATCGTAACGAACTCGTCTCCCGAATGCTGAGCTAGGCTTCATAGTCGCAGTGCATTAACACGCGCGACCAATCCACTCGTAAATGAAAATCTACAGCTTGTTTCCAGTCATTTGACCGGGTCAGCAAAGGAATGATGAAGCCCCCATTAAGCGACGAGGATAGTAGCTGTGCCTGCTGCCGAGACCAGTCGCACTCCTCCGGGACAATGGTTAATAGCCGACCTGATAGATGAAATGAAATTATATTGGAGAGTGTTCCTGGGATGAAAGATGACAGGAGATACCGGAGTACCCGGAGAAAAACCTATCCCGCTCCAGCACAAATCTCGCATGACCGGGATATGGACCAAGGAACCCAGCGGTGAAAAGCCGGCACGCTGCTACCTGAGCCACGGAGGTTCGGTAATATTAATAATAAAATTATTATTTTTATTATTATTATTATTATTATTATTATTATTATTATTATTATTATTATTATTGCTAGTTGTTTTACGTCGCACCGACACAGATAGGTCTTATGGCGACGATGGGACAGGGAAGGGCTAGGAGTGGGAAGGAAGCGGCCGTGGCCTTAATTAAGGTACAGCCCCAGCATTTGCCTGGTGTGAAAATGGGAAACCACGGAAAACCATTTTCAGGGCTGCCGACAGTGGGGTTCGAACCTACTATCTCCCGAATACTGGACACTGGCCGCACTTAAGCGACTGCAGCTATCGAGCTCGGCATTATTATTATTATTATTATTATTATTATTATTATTATTATTATTATTATTATTATTATTATCTAACTGATCAAAAGTAAACGAACACCACTCTACACACGTAAAATAGAGCTCAGCTGTAAATAAGACTACCGCTGTTGTTATAATTGGTTGCTGAGTCCTCAATGTCGTTCAGTGATATGAGGTACCTCCTTCTGGACAAATTTTGCGAAATAGTTTTTCTCGACAGCTCAATTCAATATCTCTTCATTTTCGATTCAAGTCACCCATCTTAAGTTCAGAATTCTTCTGAATTTGAGAAGCTTCGTTTTCCTACTTTATGAACTAGTTATTATCCATGATCCACTTGAAAATGAAGATGTAGCAGCATACGCCTATGCGGATGATATTGTGATTGGTTCAAAAAGCTTAAAGAAACTGCAGAATACTATAAACGAAGTGGGGAAAATGGTGCATTGAACACAAGTTCGAAATTAACACCGAGAAGACGGAAATGATGGTGTTCAGATCAGGCGGACAAATACCAAAATCGACAAGAATCACCCTAGAAGGGAAAATAATATCTATCACCAAAGAATACAAATATCTAGGGATAACACTCCAGCCGTCTGCGAAATGCTTCACTAAGCACACAATAGAGAAAGTGACACAAGCAATTAGAGCGATAAACGAAATAAGCTTCATCAGAACACTAAAACTTAACACAGCAATGGTGCTCTTCAAATCGAAAATCGTTCCAATACTTACATATGGGATTGAAATTACATGGACACATCTGAATGAAAAGAACTTAGCAACACTGGAAAGAGTTAAAGCAACATACAACAAAAGAGCAATCGGAGTGGCAAAAACAACAAGATCCAGATTAGTCTACCTTCTCGTGCAGGAAACCTTCCTCATAGAGGATTTAAGGACAATGTATCCTCTACCTAACACAACGGCATCAGAGAACCTACTAAGAACACTAATAAGGAAACGAGAGGAAGTTCCCACAGAATTCTATGGAACTGGGGCCATGATCGATCGTACATGGACAGCAGCAAATTTTGAGACGAGGCACGTGTTTACAAGACTTGCAATATATGGATTCCACCATGTCATTTGCGAAAACCCAACATACCACGAACCGTCAAACTCATGCAAGTGTACATTATGTGGACAGTTATGTGAACGATATCACTTAGAACTCTGCAACAAGAGGACTAGATCTATCAGAGACTATGCGACCAATGGTGCAAGTGTTAAATTGTTATAACACCTTTCACTAACGTATGGCAATTTTGCTGCAATGAATGTTTTAAAACGAGACCATATCAGTTTAATGGTTTGTCAAAATACTTATGGCCCATCGGCATTTCATGTAGTGTCATCATGCCGAAAGGCAAGCTTCTTATTTGGGAAATTAACAAAGAATCTAAGACTAGAGTCTAACAAAAATGAAAATCCACAGTCTGTTTCCAGTCATTCGACCGGGTCAGGAATGGACTGAATCTATACTCCAATAGTCCAATACTCCAAAAGTGCTACAAGTGGTTGTGAATGAGTGTGTATACAGGGGTATGAGTGAGAGTATAAATGACTGGGTCTTCTTACTCTAATATTTTCAGGATAAATCAAGGTAATTATGATTCTAAGGGTACAGTGTTTGGAGTGTACATATCTAAATTTAAAATTGTCTACATAAGTTTATATGTAAATATTCAGTAGAGTTTATGTACACATGTGGAGACTGAGGCACTTCCGTGTATGTGGGGCTTGCCCTTTCTCCATCTACCACCCCTGAATTGTACATGTACAATTTAAGGAAAAATAATAGCAATAATAATAATATAGCGGCGAGGATAGGAATTGTGCCCGCTGCCGAAGCCTGTCGCACTCCTTGTGGTAATAATTAATGAATGACATATGGAATGAAATGATACTGTAGAGTGTTGCTGGAATGAATATGACAGGGAAAACCGGAGTACCCGGAGAAAAACCTGTCCTGCCTCCGCTTTGTCCAGCACAAATCTCACATGACTGTGATTGGAACCACCGAACCCAATACTGTGCAGTAGGATTACCTTGTCTGCTTCTTACTTAGAGGACACGAGTTTAATTCCCGAATCGTCCGAGGATTTCAGTTCGGAACTGAGAGCAAGAACGCGGTTAACTTAACCTCACGATACCAACCAAGGAGTAATCTTATGTAAGAGACAGCGGGCCAGTCCAAGAAAGCCAAGTAATACGGCTGAATATTTCGTTAGTAGTCATGACCGCATGACAGGTCCTTTATCTATGCAAAATTATTGCTTCACGTGATTGTAGAAATCTTGGTCATAGCCAGGTTTACAATACATGGAATTGTCGGGAATGAACCGCCTGCCTTCGTGAGAATTTAATGATAAAGCCCACTCGCCTCTCAAATTCCGTGAAGGTCCTTTCGTGTATCACTAACTAAAGCGTGAATTATTGCAAATTTGCGAAACATTTAGAGGAAATCTTGATTTCAATGACATTATTGTAGCAACCAACTGCACAGAGAACTAAGTAATCATTCTGAACTTAAATATAAGTGCAATGGAAAAACATTGGCACTGCCAAGAAGAAAGTAATATTGGTAGGGGAGAGAGCACAGCTAATCAGACGAGAACGTGATAGCAGAGTGAAATCGCCACTGGTTTCACACCACGGTGGCAAAAATACGAATCAGAGACTGCGCATGTGAAAATTTTCAAAGAATTATTTACATCCCTATGTTTCAACATCCACATAAAATTATATTTTATGAGGCCATGTCGAGAGTCGACTGACTAGATTTATATTATATATTTTTCTATGATGGCAGTTTATTGCGACAAAGCACGTCAAAGTCATGTAAGGAAACTAATACTGGGAGTTGACTTGTTATCTACAATATCTTTGCTTCAGAGGTCAAGAATCGTACCTCCATTTTGAGTGATTATCAGGTTCTGGTAACGTGAGAATATGTAAAGATAAATCTATTCGAAGGTATGCAGTAGTACTCCCCATTTATTCACAACCAGTATACTGCAGACTGAAGAAAAGGAAGCCTGTTCTCCCAAGTTGATTAGTGGTAGACAATAGAATTATTATATTTGCTGAACTGAATAGAGGATGTAAAATAATGAAGCAATAAATAGCTAATTTAAAAGAAAAGTTCTAACCCTGTGGCTGTAATAATGTACTTGAAAATTGTGAATTACGACTCGTGACCTTTGAGGTACAGACATTGTGTTAGAAGTCACACACCAAATTATTGCTCTGTTTCACAAGCTTTGCTGTAAGGAAGTGGAGACTATGAAAGAACACGCGCGAAAGGAACAATAATGATTGTCGATACTGGAGCGCAAATCATTTTAAAATGATCACTAACTTGTAAGATAAAGAGTAAATCATCGTCGTTATGTTTACTAGTTATTAAAATAATTTACATGCCAAGAAAGTTTTTTAGAGGCATTGTTTCTCCCATGATATAACTTACGCCGCAAAAGTTTAGAATATTGGGAATGTAATGCAATGTTAAAGTTACAGAACGTTGTTCATTGTATCACAGAGACTCACGCCCTGGAAACGTTAACTTTTACAAACACAAATGACATTCTTCCATCATCTAACACAAATAAATACTGTAGAAACAATGAAAAAGTTTAAAAATTTGTGTGTGGTTACTACTTTGTGAAGATTGTCCCTTCTTCACTCTGCTTTAGTACAACGAAGTACGGCTCCATGGCTAAATGGTTAGCGTGCTCGCCTTTGGTCACAGGGGTCCCGGGTTCGATTCCCGGCACGGTCGGGAATTTTAACCATCAATGGTTCATTGCGCTGGCACGGGGGCTGGGTGTTTGTGTTGTCTGCATCAGCATTTCATCCTCTTCACGCCGCGCAGGTCGCCTACCGGCGTCAAATCGAAACAACTGCATCTGGCGTGCCGAACATGTCCTCGGACACTCCCGGCACTAAATGCCATACGTCATTTCATTTCAGTACCTCCTCTGGCATTATTCAGGTCTCTGACACGCTATGGCATGCTTGTGATGAATACAGTGACTTCCCATCTTGGCAACTCTGATTATGTTTGTCCAATGCATTATCAATGCAGTTCATATCCGGTGAATTAGCTGGCCAATTCATATACTTGATAACTGCATCTCTCATGAAGTTACTCACCAATGCACATAGCCTTCGACGAAAATAAATTCAACACCATATTCATCCCTAGAGGGTTGTAAAAATGGTCGAAACATTTCATCGATATACCGCTGGGCAGTTAAGGTCCCTCGAATTGGTATCAAAAGTGTACGGCAGCCATGCATAATCCCAGCTCAAAACATTACACCGCCATCTCCAAGTGCATGAACTTCTTCAACACGCTGGTAATTTTCACCTCGTACTTTACGTCTCTACACCTTTTGTTGTAGTACCTGGCCTAAGAGATATCCGTGTTTCATCTGAAAACGTGGCATTACGCCATTTATTCGAACCCTCCCCCACCACACCCTATCTAGGAGTTCTCTTCTCAACATGATGAGGATTTTGTTGGAACACGTCGAATCGATCCAAATGACTTGAACAGGGCACTATGCAGTCGATTGCCTACACTTCGTGCAGATTCGCTGCACCATTTCCTGTCTCTAAATTTGGCTAAGCTCAGGGTAAAGCGCGTGATTGTGTTCGATAAAAAGCGCAACAGGAAGATCACTAAAATAATATATACTAAAAAGTATATGGACAGAAAACTTGGCAACGAAGCTACAGAATAAAAACGCAGGTATACGGGTAGTATGGATTTATTTATCCAAGAACATAGATATAGCTCATAATAAAATGAAAATAAAATGAAATATCAACGTGAATCAACCTCAAAAATATTGATCAAGAGAATGACACGCATTCGAATATAATTGAAAGTTAATATAAACTAAGGAAGAAAAAATAAAATAAACGGGTCGCGTCCCGTAAGCCAAAATCACAAAAATGCATTAAATTACATTTCATGCAAAATAGGATTCGCACGACGCCTGTTTTGGTGAAGACTGTTCCATTAAATTCCTTTATCAGTTGCCCAAGGGCTCGCTACTCAAAACGTCTATGTTAGAATGCGCATGTAATAATCGGTATACTAGTTGTGGGTTGGAATATACATATTTACAATCTGATCATTCCTATACACCAAAATAAATGCTAGCTTAGGGCTGCCCTAAATATCCCCACCAAAATAACACAGATTCTACAATGGGCACCGTCCCATTATGCAAATGGATCGGAGTTGAAGCCTCACTTCCCTCAAGGTAGCCGAGCGGGCTAAAGATCCTCTTTACACAACGAAGACAAAAGTAATACAACACAATAAGACAAACACATGCAATGCAAGCAATGATATAGACAGCACAAAATACACATGATGACCTGAAATAAAATACATATAAACACACAATTGAAGATAAAGTACTCGGGAGTCGATCCCGACTTATATAGGCTCCGTGGTCTCGTGCCTCCACCAGAACAAGTTTCTTCGGTGTCCGGACATTTGCGGTCATCACAAAATCACGGACATTTGCGGTCACTGGTATAAAATTGTGCCCACTCACAGAAATTCCCCAGTTGTCACAGGACATTTGCGGTCACCGCAATCTCGGCTAAATCTCGGGGTAACCCCGCTATCCTGCCTGAGCTCCTGCTCGCTCCTTTCAGATCAACATTTTTCTCACGCAGGCGTTATTTAGAGACTGATACCTTCAGACACAAACACAATTCTACATCCAAACTTCCTATTGTAAGTATTTACTGTCGTGTGCTGTAATGGATTTGACAGTTACTAGTAAGGCAAATGGTTATATGTACCGAAAGTATAGGGAAAGTCAACATGAAATCGTCACCTGTGTGTGTCTGAAGGTTAAAAACAAGTCATGCCATGTTTTTGGTAACATACAAATCTCTAGGTGAAAAATAAATATATTCTACTCTACTTCATATCCCGCCTCTCTTGGCCAACTGTTGTCCTCTTCCGACCCCACGGTACGATGTTTGCCAAACCAAGGCAGTTTTACATTTTCACGTCCTTCGTGACTTTTCCCTTCTTTTTCTCTAAAAGAGAGTCAGACCTATTCGACTTTAGTTCGGGTTAGTTTTAAGGGAGGATGGTGGCACCGTTCTTCTTACTCACAAAAACAGTATTAACCACCATCACGATAAGGTCCCGTGACTACCATGATATACTGTAAACAGTCACGCAGATATACAAGTTCGTATATTTGATATTTAAACTCTAATACACCACAATCTGAATTTTTATATACAAACATCAGAGGCTAATTTAAAAAAAAGTAAGTTTCCTATTTATTTATCGTGGAATAATTAAAGGTAAGTCAAGGTAAAAGACACTGTTATATTTAGCACCAGTCCTTGACTTTTAGACAATAGTTAATCCATCGTTAATTAATTAAATTTATTTATTAATTTACGGTAGTCTAACGTCATTCTAACATAATTTTCGGAGAAAATGGGATGGCAAAGAGTTAGAAATGTCGGACTCAGTGGCTCACACGGTTGAGAAGCTGGCCTTTTGGCCCCAGATTGGCAAGTTAGAGCCTATCAACCCGCGCTCCCAAGTAATGAGCTCCCGGAAACCCATTTAGTCGCCTCTTACGACAGGCAGGGGATACCGTGGATGTATTCTTCGTCTGCGTATCCCTCCCACAGGGGTTCACAACCTCCAAACTCGAGTAAACACCATAATTTGGTCGACAGTAAATTATATGTTTTAAAATGCTGATTCACACTTTATCCAGGCTTTGGACTGGGATGAAATGAAATGTCGTATGGCTTTTAGTGCCGGGATATCCCAGGACGGGTTCGGCTCGCCAGGTGCAGATTTTTCTATTTGACTCCCGCAGGCGACCTGCGCGTCGTGATGAGGATGAAATGATGATGAAGACAACACGTACACCCAGCCCCCGTGCCATTGGAATTAACCAATTAAGGTTAAAATCCCCGACCCGGCCGGGAATCGAACCCGGGACCCTCCGAACCGAAGGCCAGTACGCTGACGGTTCAGCCAACGAGTCGAACTGGACTGGGATAATGATTGCATTAAAATCATTTTGGCGTGTTTCAAATCAGCTGTAACTAATGATCGTCAATTATTTTTGTCGGGTTTAGGTAAGCCTCGTTATAATTTAGTTCCTTTGTACATACATACAGTATTTACATTTACATTAGGAATACCTGAAGCAGCAAGGAGATTACGCTAGCTTTCCTATGTAAGAAATTGCCTCTAAGCAGGACCTGATGTCGCTAGTTTTTTCATATTTCTTAAGGATTCTTTCAATCCTGTCATCTTTCTACAGTCCGGTTCCATGGCTAAATGGTTAGCGTGCTGGCCTTTGGCCACAGGGGTCCCGGGTTCGATTACCGGCAGGATCGGGAATTTTAACCATCATTGGTTAATTTCGCTGGCACGGGGGCTGGGTGTATGTGTCGTCTTCATCATCATTTCATCCTCATCACGACGCGCAGGTCGCCTACGGAAGACAAATCGAAAGACCTGCACCTGGCGAGCCGAACATGTCCTCGGACACTCCCGGCACCAAAAGCCATACGCCATTTCATTTCATCTTTCTTCACATATTTCGTCTTCCTCCTCTTACCTTGAAAATCGAGCTCCAGTTTCAGGTGCATACAGTTCGTCGCTTCTGCTTACTTCTTTAAACAAACCACCAAATCGTCGAATCGAGGATGTGGATTTCCAACTAAAGAGTTGTTCTTGTGATGCCATCTCTCTACAGCATTTGTTGTTCGATGTCGCTTTTTGCAACAGCTCCACATTCGGATGTAGAGACGTGTATCTTCGTTCTCCGTGCAGTCGCTCATTAGGCCAAGTTGCTGTACTTTCTCCGCAGGCATTGCTGTGAAGAAAAAAGCCACTTAACTCTGCTGACGGAAATAATACTCGAAGGGCTGATATCGTAGCTGCTTGGAAGTCAAACGTGATTTTCTTAGGATTCCATTGGGGAACCGCTTCCAAGGTAAGTGAAAGAAACGAATATAAGTTTCTCTCTTTCGTTTGGCAGGAACGCATAGACGACTGGATAAATGATGCTTTCATCACTCCGGCCTCCAAGGTCTGAGTGAATGGTGTATAACTGGGCGAACTGTTTGCTGCAACTCTTGAACGTGCCAGCCATAAAAATTTGCGCAGTATACGTAAGACTTACTCTATTATTTTCGGCACTAAAAATTATGTTTTTTCTCTCATGCCGTCGCCGTCGTCAGCTAAAAGAACGGGCTGCCATTATTCATCCTTAACGTCTCTTCATTAAGAATTTCCTGAGCACTTGTTTTGGCTCTACCTGAAGTCCGCGTGCATGATTCCGCTGCCGACACACTGTTCTTTTTAAAGTTTCTTGAGCTAGCATATCAGTGACAAAGTCGTAGCTCTTGTTACGCAGGTCATCCAATTCCTGCTCGTAAATCTGTGATAGTGGAGTCGTTTCTTCTCTTGCTCTCTTCTTTGCCTTTTGAAACTGCTTTTTCACTGTGAAGGCCGCTTCTTCATGTGGTCCACACTGATGAACGACGGTATGAAGTATTTCTTCACCTCTTGTCCTCGGCCGTTCTTCACACTTGTTCAGCTCCTTCAGACACACCCAGGTGACGATATCAGGTTGACTATCCCTAATACTTTCTGTACATATAACCTTTCTCAAGTGCACAACGATTTCCCTGATTAGTAACTGTCAAATCCATTACAGCACACAATAGTAAATACAGTATTCACACCAGGAAGTTTCGGTATAGAATGGTGTTTGTGGCTGATGGTATCAATCTCTAAATAATCCCCGCGAGAGTAAATGTTGATCTGCAAGAAGCGAGCAGGTGCTCAGGCAGGTTAACTGGGATACCCCGAGATTAAACTAATGAGGCCCACTCCCTGCTGCAGTGACCGCAAATGTCCAGTGACAAGTGGGGAATTTCTGTGAGTGGGCACAAGTTTATCTCGGTGACCGCAATTGTCTGGCGACCTCAAATATCCGTGACCTCAATTGTCCGGCAAACACTTTCTTCCACTCGGCTTGGGCGAACAGCTGTGATGCGACAACAGGCAAATAACTAGGGCGTGGGAGGGGCGGTATTCCAGGAACTTAACGGATCTCTCGCAAACACTCTCTCTTGTACTCAATGGGCTAGCAGCATATCAACTGGCACAAAAGGCAACTACCTGAACTGGGGTCCTTAACAAAAATAAATAATTCTGCACACAACCGACTTCATCTCTACGAGGACACACATTCTTTCATGTTATATGTTATATCTTCGCATAGCCCAAAGCATAATCAAGCTAATTCACAGGCTTACTCCTTAACGTATTCATGCCAATGCTCCTAGTCACTATATCACGACTTCACGCCTATCTTTCACAAATATAGCGCCTTTAATATCTCTTGGCATTTCCAGCCTCCCGTATAATTCATCATGGGTTCGATGTTCTAACATCCCTTATGCATTCCTGTCCTGAATATCGAAGATTCTGCTCTAATTACAACGATGAATGACATCCTGTCGCACCACTTGTCACAGCTGTAAATGCACATGCGTCATGCAAAGAAACACATCCTGTTCTATAGATGCTTCTAACCTGTCCTTTATCACGCAACACTGAATTGGCGTGTGGCCTCTTTAATTACGGCAATTACTCTATTAAACTCCATCCACAATAAGGAAGCATGGAAAATAAAATACACTAAAATCACAACGAAAACTCTTACCTAAAACTGTACAATAATTACCCTTGATTCTCTCTAATTAAAATATAAATAACATGCAGTTCCAGCCCTGAACAAATTTACTTTACAAAAAATCAACAAATCAATGCCACTCTCGCTTACGTTAAATGAATTCACTAATTAATTAAGAAGCCCAAACTAGTATATATTTACCACAATACACATGCATAAAATACAAAGGAACTTAACTTCCCAGCTACTGCCGCCAGCGACGAATCACATGACCACTAAGTTGAGCTAATTTAGCCCCTCACCACTGCACAGAATATGGGCTGAACAGTCTTCATCTCGACTCCTGGCGCTGCCACCGATACTACCTTTTTGGGGTTGGAGTCGCCTGGAATGATGTTGAATATCAGGATATCAGTTTCACCGCTTTGCGTGCACGTACACTACATATCGGCCTTAATGATAGACTGCGATTTGGTTCAGTCTACGTGAAAATTTTTAGTACGAGTTGCACGTCATTAAATGAAGGGAACCCTCCCGGCCGATATTAGTCCTTCTCGGCGGTAAAGGTAGACATACACACGACAGATCCCGATTCACGAACGCGTATTGATGGTTTGTGCTACTGGTTAGCAATATAGTTTATTCGTGAGCGCACTCAATGTGATTTGATGCTAGTCTAAATGACTCACGAAAGCAGAGTACTTGGTGAAAAAATTTCATATCATCTGCCAGGCCACACTTGGCTTATCTCTTCTACATTTCATGAGTTAAGAGAGAAATATTTAGCAAGGCACGCACTACGACAGTTAGTTCACACAGCGACTGCTCGCCTAACGAATGAGAGCTTTCGGCTGAGTGCTCGGAGAGATTTCGAATGAGCCAGCTACCCCCACCAAAGTAGTTTAAATAGCCTTCGAGCGAGACGTTGGGCTAGGTGAATCCCCATCGGGCTAGTAACGGCTGTTAGAGACTCGACGAACTTTTATTTCAAAGCGCATAGCCTTTAATTTATCACAAGTAGACTGCAATTCATTCCTGATACATGATAATTTATTTTGTACCGGGCGGTACACCTCCACGCCGCTAGTTCAAATATTGCGCCAATCGAAACTCCTCTACAGGAGAAAGCCTGAACTTTAAAAAACTGTATTAACTCAACAGTTTCTCAGAAGATGGCTCTGTGTGAATTTTGAAGTGTTTTTATTTGTCATTGATCAAGAAGTGTGGACGTTCTCTACCAGATTTATCTACATAAAAACTACGATTATGCACTCTGGTGCGAAGCAATGAACTTTCCTGGAGAAATTTTTTATTCATAAGTTTTGTCTTTACTATATTTTGTTCTCTTATCTTTGGGTTGGCAATATTAATCCTTTCTATCCGCCTGTTTTGAATTTAGCCAATCCCGAATTTCTTTCATTAATTCTCAGCCAATCATGTATGTCTTCTTCGATATGGATATGTAGCTCTAAGCTATCCAATAAAGTTGATTGAGGTGTGTCTACTCATTCTTGAAAGGTCTCGAATTTTCCACGAGGGTATAAAAACTGCTGATTTTCTTGTCCCGGAGCCACTAGTATAACATCTAACTCAGTGTGTGAATATGTAGCAGGGGGCGGGAAACGCCTCGTTCTTCAGTGAGCAGATCTTCAACAAGGTAATGGCCTTTTAACATCTTTATTTCTTGCTAGCTCAGCAGTTTAACTCTCGGGGAAGGTTCGAAACCTTTAATATGTAACCTACCACTTTTAAAATGTAAATTCCTCTTCTGTCTATGTAAAAAACTACAAATCTCTTTAACTGTAAAGCGGGGATAGAGAATGCTTTTCCCTCTCGAGCTCCCCTTCATTTTGAAATTGAGGTGAGTACGTTTTCATAACCGTTTCTACGCTTCCTTAATGTATTAAAGTTTTCTCATACGGGTCACCTCCCTAGCTTGGGATTAGCCCCTGTGTATCGGCCTAGAGCCATTTAGGTTTAAAAAAAGTGTATTTGGAGTGCAAGTACACGCCTCCAGTCCTCTCTGTACATTGGGCCAGTAACTTAACCTGATGTTTTATTTTCATTGCGAAGACCCTGTAGGTTGGGTATTAAATACCCCTGTTTCTTTGTGTGCCTTGAGGGCAGATAGAAGTGAAATTCGTTGTGGCCTTTGTTAGGCTTGAACTTTGAGAGCGGGTCTGCTCTTTCCTAAATTTGATTTCTGTGTGCCTCTAGGAGGCTTAACATTGTAATTTGGAGCAAGTGCTCCTTGGTATGATGGGGTTTTCTGCCCCTTTGTTCGATTTTGTACCTTGGTAAAGTTGGGCTAATTGCTCAAGGATTGCGATTGTGGGGCTCGAAGCCCAAATCTTGTAACGAACTGTAATTTGTAATTTCTAAATTTGTTGATCTGCTACTTGGTACCTGTTATACTTTGTTATTGGTTGATTTTGAAAAAAATATATAACCTTTGTTAAAGTTTTAAATTAACTTTAATTTTGTAGTTGAGACCTATTCCAGCCCGCACCTTCTTTCACCTCCGCCTACCACGGATAACCCCGTAACATAGTTAATAATATCTGAACTAGTTGTACCTGTGGAATTAAGCTTAATAGCGGTAATATCCATTAAAATTCCAATGATCACAGCCCTGGCATCTCGAAGTTTGCCAGCCTGAAACAACTGTGAAGTGGTTTCCCTCCAGCTCGCATCGGTTAAATTTGAAATCTAGAGTGGGGTCTGTACAACAGAATACATAGCCAAGGGCTCGATTTAAACTTGAAAAATCCGTTTGTACTGAATACAAGCGGGGTCCACAAGGCATGTGCCACAGCCTTTCAAGGTTCATGCCTTTGTCTCCAATTACTCCCTGATATAATAAAAGAAATTATGCCACAGTGCACCATTAAATACACTGATTGACAGAGCAAATGCAACACCAAGAAGGAGTGGTTCGAAAGGGATGAAAGTTGGGGAAAAAAACAGAGACGGCACGGACGAATAATTGATGTTTATTTCAAACCGATATGCAGGTTACACAATGCGAACGGCATCGACTCAGTAGGATGTAGGACCACCGCGAGCGGCGATGCACGCAGAAACACGTCGAGGTACAGAGTCAATAAGAGTGCGGATGGTGTCCTGAGGGATGGTTCTCCATTCTCTGTCAACCATTTGCCACAGTTGGTCGTCCGTAGGAGGCTGGGGCAGAGTTTGCAAACGGCGTCCAATGAGATCCCACACGTGTTCGATTGGTGAGAGATCCGGAGAGTACGCTGGCCACGGAAGCATCTGTACACCTCGTAGAGCCCGTTGGGAGATGCGAACAGTGTGTGGGCGGGCATTATCCTGCTGAAACAGAGCATTGGGCAGCCCCTGAAGGTACGGGAGTGCCACCGGCCGCAGCACATGCTGCACGTAGCGGTGGGCATTTAACGTGCCTTGAATACGCACTAGAGGTGACGTGGAATCATACGCAATAGCGCCCCAAACCATGATGCCGCGTTGTCTAGCGGTAGGGCGCTCCACAGTTACTGCCGGATTTGACCTTTCTCCACGCCGACGCCACACTCGTCTGCGGTGACTGTCACTGACAGAACAGAAGCGTGACTCATCGGAGAACACGACGTTCCGCCATTCCCTCATCCAAGTCGCTGTAGCCCGGCACCATGCCAGGCGTGCACGTCTATGCTGTGGAGTCAATGGTAGTCTTCTGAGCGGACGCCGGGAGTGCAGGCCTCCTTCAACCAATCGACGGGAAATTGTTCTGGTCGATATTGGAACAGCCAGGGTGTCTTGCACATGCTGAAGAATGGCGGTTGACGTGGCGTGCGGGGCTGTCACCGCTTGGCGGCGGATGCGCCGATCCTCGCGTGCTGACGTCACTCGGGCCGCGCCTGGACCCCTCGCACGTGCCACATGTCCCTGCGCCAACCATCTTCGCTACAGGCGCTGCACCGTGGACTCATCCCTATGGGTATCGGCTGCGATTTGACGAAGCGACCAACCTGCCCTTCTCAGCCCGATCACCATACCCCTCGTAAAGTCGTCTGTCTGCTGGAAATGCCTCCGTTAACGGCGGCCTGGCATTCTTAGCTATACACGTGTCCTGTGGCACACGACAACACGTTCTACAATGACTGTCGGCTGAGAAATCACGGTACGAAGTGGGCCATTCGCCAACGCCGTGTCCCATTTATCGTTCGCTACGTGCGCAGCACAGCGGCGCATTTCACATCATGAGCATACCTCAGTGACGTCAGTCTACCCTGCAATTGGCATAAAGTTCTGACCACTCCTTCTTGGTGTTGCATTTGCTCTGTCAGTCAGTGTATATTGAGGCATATCGTGATATTGCTCAATACGGATCTCGGTGGCCCTGAAGAAGTCATCTTGTAATTGTTGAACAGTCGAAGTTGGTCTCCTCTGTACTGTTAGGCAGATATACTGATCTTGACGTGGAGCTGTTGCCCTCGGTCGACCGTCCCTCGATTTGTCAGTCACATCATTGGTCTCACTGTACCTTTTGTACACTTTTGACATTGCACGTTAGCTAACTCCTAAATGTGTCATACTGTTGCTTGTGCATGTCCAACCTGAACCAATGCCAGAATTGTAGCTTGGTCATACTGGGAAAATAATGCGAAAGACAGAAAGCATGAACAACAAATGGCAAATAAGTTAATATGGGAAGGACAGATAATTCAGAAAGAGAAGGAATCAACTAGAGGGACGAATAATCTGGACGTGGTGCTGGTAAAACCAGATGAGCTCTTTAGAGAGAAACCAAAGTAATAGATGGTATTTGTGATCACGAAGCTTTTTATGTCGTAGTTAAAAAGAATGTGATAGAAAGGAAGGTTTTACAAGTAGGACTATTATGCAGTACCATATGGCCGATAAAACCGGCATGAGGGAGTTTTGAGAAAGTAAATATGATCGGTGGAAAACGGCAAATAATAATGCTCCGGGATGAGTTTACAGCAATTTTTGAGGAATGAGAAAACTGGTCTGTATTTTTGAAGTTGCTAAGGTATGGTAAATCCCCACTATATTATAACAGGGAAATAAAGAGACAAAGAAGGAGGTGCAGGTTGGAAAGGAATAGAATTAGAAAAGGCTGCGGAAGTAAGGAGAAATTGAAGGAACTTGCTAGGAAATTGAATGTAGCGAAGAAGTGAGATAAAAATAACATAACGACAAGCATAATTGGGAGTTATAGAAATTCTAGTGCAAAATGGAAGGGTACGTATAGGTACCTCAAGGCAGAAACAGGTTCCCAGAAGGACATTCCAGGAATCATTAATGAACAAGGGGAATGTCTATGCGAGGATATTCAAAAGGCAGAAGTATTCAGTCAGCAGAATGTAAAGATTGTTGGTCACGAGGATAATATCCAGATAGAGGAGGTGACTGATACTAAAGAAGTAATAAAATTTACCGATGATAACAACGACATTTACAATAAGATAGAAAAGTTGACAAATAGAAAATCAGATGGAATTGGTAACATTTCGGGGGATACACTAAACACTGCTAATTAAGAGGGAGTATTATTGGACCTTTATGTTTTCTTATACCAGGTGGCTCACGGACGCCGTACTTTCTACTTATAAATGTCCCGCATGCATAAGTGATGTGTGGGGTGTCTACCAACTGATTTTAACAGGGGAACTACTGCCAGCGGGCAGGTTACGTCAGAATATGAAGAGATAAGAAACAGAGTCACACTCGCAGCATATTACTCAGCGTTGCCGGTCGAATGCACCCCTTACATTAGTAAACATCGTTTTCGACCGCATAGCTCTAGGCTGGTGTATGCTACAGCCGCACTGTATTTGCTGTCTGCATATCGGCAGTAGCTAGTGTGATCAGCAGCGGTGAATACACAGACATTATTTTAATCTGGACAATATGATCGGAATGCAACAGAAGCTCCAAACAGACGTATGCCTTCTACATACGTACTTCACCGAACAGTATTAGTTTTTGTTTCATACAAGCAACTCTTCCATCGAGTGGAATGTCTACACTTGTATAAATAAATAAGTTATTAGATTTCCTTTTCTACACCTTTGGCGTGTCTACAAACAGTAGCGGCGATTAGGAGGTGCGGCTAGGAGGGACAGTCGACCCCCTCCACTTTGTGGAGTACACATTACATTTTCATTCCACTAGGAATTATTTTAAAAAGCTGTTTGTACAAACCTTGTTATCTTATCCGCTAATTCCTTCGTTTATTTTCTTTAATTATTAACATAATTATTGACGGAAATACGCACAAAATGCTGTTCGTCACCGCTTACCAATTTGCATAGCACTACGTCAAGTATGATTAGCTGCCACCCCCGGAGGTCCGGGTTCGATTCCTGGCTCTGCCACGAAATTTGAAAAGTGGTACGAGGGCTGGAACGGATGCAAGCTCACAGCTGCGCGCCCCTAAGCCAACGGCCAGCTAGCCCGGTGCAATTAAATAGAAGAACGGCATGATTATGCAATTAAAAATCATTTAGTATTTGAATACACACTAAGAATCTAACAGGCACTAAAGAGACTGCCAGACTAACGAATGCGCGCTGGGAGCGGGTGAGTTATAACTCAGTGTCTACGACCTTGGCAAAAAATGTATACCCTTAAGACGCTTCCCCACAGCACAAGCAAAGTTTCCACTACTGGCCGTAGCACTATTCAAATCGGTTAGCCGCGACAAACGGCATTTTGTGTGTATTTTCGCCATTAATTATGTTAATAATTAAAGAAAATAAATGAAAACATTAGCTCATTAGACAGCAAGGCTTGCACAAATAGCTTTTTTAAATAATTCCTAGTTCCAGCTGGCTAAAGTGGAATAAAAATGTAATGTTTACTTCACAAAGTTGTAGGTGGGGGCGACTGTCCCTCATCACCCCACCCCCTAATCGCCGCTACTGTTTGCAAACACGCCAAAGATGCAGATAAGGAAATTTAATAATTTAATAACTCGATAAAAGAGTTGCTTGTATGAAACAAAAACTAATACTGTTCGGCGAAATACATGTGTAGGAGGCAGACGTCTGTTTGGAGCTTCGGCTGCATTCCGACCAGGTTGTCCAGATAAAAATAATGTCGGTGTATTCCTCGCTGCTGAACACACTAGCCATTGCCGATATGCAGACAGCAAATACAGCGCGGCTGTACCATACACCAGCCTAGAACAGTGCGGTGGGAAACGAGGTTTACTAATGCAAGGGGTGCATTAGACCGGTAGCGCTGAGTAACATGCTGCGAGCGACAGTCCCGTTCTTATCTCTTCATATTCTGATGTTACCTGTCCGCTGGCAGTAGTCCCCCTATGAAAATCAGTTGGTAGACTTCCCATTCATCATTTATGCATGCGGTACATTTATAAGTAGAAAGTACGGCGTTCGGTAACCACCTGGTATAAATGTTACGAGTAAAAATTTGGAATCAAAGATAAGACTCTCTGCGGATGATGTTATTCTGTACAGAGAAATAAACAAGTTACAAGATTGTGAGCAAGTGCAAAATGATCTCGATAATGTTGTGATATGGGCAGTAGGCAATAGTTTAATGATAAACGGAGTTAAAAGTCAGGTTGTGCGTTTCACAAATAGGAAACGTCCTCTCACTTGTATTTACTGCGTTGATGGGTTAACGTTCCTTTTGGGGATTGTTTAAGTACCTAGGTGTTAATATAAGGAAAGGTCTTCATTGGGGGTAAGCACATAAATTGGATTGTAAATAAAGGGTGCAGATCTCTGCACATGGTTATGAGGCTATTTTTGGGGTCTTAGTAAGGATGTAAAGGAGAGGGCACATAAGTCCCTGGTAAGACTCCATTTAGAGTATGGTTCCAGTGTATTGGACCCTCACCACGATTACTTGATTCAAGAACTGGAGAAAATCCAAATCACATAAGCTCGATTTGTCCTGGGTGATTTTCAACAAAAGAGTAGCAATACAAGAATGTTGCAAAGTTCGGGCTGGGAAAACATGGCAGAAAGGAGACGAGCTGGTCGACAAAATGATATGATCCGAGCTGTCAGTGGAAAGACGGAGCGGAATGACATTAGTAGACGAATAAGTTTCTGTGATGCCTTTAAAAGTAGGAAAGATCACTGTATGAAGATAAAGTTGCATTAGAGAGGATAAACATATCCGTTTATACGAAGGGGAGTTAGGGATTGGAGTAACTTAGCAAGGGAGATATTCAATAAATTTCCAATTTCTTTGCAATCATTTAAGGAAATGCTAGAAAAACAACAGATGGGGAATCTACCTCCTGGACGACTACCCTGAATGCAGATCAGTAGGCCTAGTGAATGACTGAGCAGTTAAGAATACATTCTTGAAGCATAAGGCTACACATTGGAGGGCAGGGTCACCATATTCGTAATAGATTATATCACAACCGATTTTGAATTCAGTAAATACGTTGGGAATTTGCGGGTATTCCGGATATTTTTCAACGATGCAGGCCACTATCCTACCTGTAGGGAGCGAAGTATCTCTAGGCCTAAGATAGAGAAAATGAAATCTGTCTGAAGCTGAATAAATGTAGAGAATCTCCAGGACGAGGAAATTAGGCAGAGGTACATGTATGTGATCGGTGAAAAGTTCCAAACAATAGACAGTAAATAGATTCAGGGTATAGAAAGAGAATGCGTGTATAAAAATGGGAAAAAGCTAATATCTTGGGGAAATTCTTAAGTGTGTGCAGCTTGTAAAAACTAAAAGAAAGCGTATCAGAAATGACTTGAGACAACGACTGATACAGGCTGGGAATTGTACATAGATGAAAGGAACATGACGGATTTATTAATTTTTAAACCCAAGAAGTAGTCGTAGAAAGATTTTGGTAATAATCTTGGAAGACTAGATCAAGCAGCAGGGAAACCATTCTGGACAGCAATAAATAAAGAAAGGGAACGAAGACAGAAATGAATAGTATTTTGTATAAGTCAGGTGAACTCATAATTGATCCCAGGGAAATCTCTGGGCAGGTCAAAGGTATTGTTTTTTTAATAATCTCAACTTAAAAGGACATATTTCTGTTGACGCCGTGAACAACCCAGCTCTTTCTGAGGAGTACAATGTTTTCAGTGAAATTACACTTGAGGAAGTGGTAAGCATGTTAAATAAAATCCACTGTCATAAAGCAGCAGGAATAGATGAAATTAGAGATGAAATGAAAAATATAGTGGGAAGGCAGATATTTAATAGCTTCAGAGAGTAAAAAGGTTAGAACGAAATGTTATTAAGGTGCCTTCTGATTGGACGAAGGCTTACAGTATTTCATTGATCAATATAACAGGCAAGGTGTTAGTTGGCATTTCTATACCGTTTTTTGTGTTTGTGTTTGACATTATTCATTTTCTTCTTGTACTCGTTTTCCATAACTGTGGCCATAGTACCAAACAATTTATCTACATCTTCTGCAGATTCGGATGTAATTACAATATCCTTGGAACATCTGAGTATTTTTATTTCCTTTCCTTGAATAATCAACTATTACTAAAGCCTCTTTGAAATGGTTTACAACCTGCTTCATTCTGCAACTGTACCTCGCACCTTTCTGGGTAGTCACCTCTCTTTCGTATCCCTTGATTCTTATCTGTGCAGTTTGACTTTTGAACAGATTGCACAAAATTATTTCTTCATAAACTCAAATAATTTTTTCTATATATAAAATGAAACGGTTTTGTCCGATCTGCAAATACAATGCACGTGGACTTGCCTTTCGTAATACGATCCTCTAACATTAGACGCAGAGTCAGAATTGCTTCGTGTGTTCTTACATTTCTTCGGAGGCAAATTGATCTATTTTCCTCGAACATCTCCTCCCAACCCCCACCCCCCCACTCCAACCGCCGACTAGGATTCAACATGTCTGGTCATTAATCTGTGAATAATATGTGTTAAATTTTTCAAGTGCGATCCATTAAATTAGTGGTACGGTAGTTTTACTCTTGTCGGTAACGCCTTTCTAATAATAATTAGAAATGTCGATATTCTTTATAAGAATAGTTTGCACTTCTCCAGGAGCATACACGTAACAGTAATGAATTGAATGTCTAACCATCTGAATGTGAGGGACGCTTATGAGTGTCTTTATCATAACTACTGTCTCACTAGCTGTGAAATATATGACTTCAAAACAATTCTAACTTCAGTTCTTATTATAATAATAATGAAATTATTAATTGGATAAAAACCCATCATAGTCAACGGAATATACTTGGGGAGCGCATTTCAAACCGTCAAGGCAAAACATATGCCATTGTAATTTGACTGGAAACAGCTGGAACTTCCAGCAATATCCATTATTAAATTAAAAAGACCACTATATAATATCCTATGAGCTAGTCAATCTTAATGTCTGTGGAACATTATTTTTCTCAGAACGAGTTCCTACTTCCTTTTGTGCACTCTAAGGAAGATAGTCGAACATTAGAAGAGGCACTGATGGCCACTTGGCGCAAGTGAGCTTCTCAAGAGGGAGCGAGGCTTTAGGAGAACAACTAAGAAGCTGTCCGTACAAGCCAATGCAGAGGGCAATGGAGTGAAATTTATCATCAGTAAACTTCACCAAAGGAGAGCAGCGTTCTGTGATGATGTCGACACACTGTGTAAGGGTCGGAGCCTCTCAGTGTGAGGTGACGACTTATTCTCCAGTTAATCTGTTCAATAGTAGTGATGAATGTGTCTGAGCTAATGGACCTATTCGATAGGATAAAGTACATTCGGACCCCGTGATGTAAAGGATTACCTCCGCATAAGAGTTTTATAGGAGAATGACCATGCGCGTCAGGATCTGAGAAATACGACAAGAGGTCTAGAATGCCACTCTTTGGCTCCTTGGTGAACTTCATCTTGTAGATCCAGTGGTTTATTTCATATGGAGATAATACCCGTAGCCAATAATACAGAAGATCAAGTGCAACTAGAATTCTACCACAAGATGTATAAATAACCCACTGTTATATTTCAGGTAATCATCGTACCTTTCTACTAGGACGACCCCATATCTATGTAGCATTGACACTATATGTTCTGGTATGAGGTAGGACTGACTTTAATGATGAGGAATATTTCAAGGATTTTTTCCTCGACCAATAGTTTTTACACAGTATGGTAAATTTTCATAGATCATTTTCAAAATGGTCACAATTTACCTACGACTTGAAATATAAAATTTATTTCTAGATAGGAGAAGGATAGCATTAAGCTAAAGGAAAATGTCGTGACATCATGACGACATACGCAAATGATGAAAGCAATACTGACTGAAATATTTTGGGAAGTAAAACGATCAAAATTACCTTTCACGATAGATGAGCACACAGTAATAAATCTGCAGATAAACTTCCGTAATGAGTACGGGTCCAATAAAATTGTCATTCATTAGAATTTAGAACACAAAATTACACGTAAAATAAGTTTTGAAAGGAAGAAAGTTCATCAAATTGGTCTATAAAATTGCACTTTGCCATGCTGCATAATCATGAACTGCTAGGTGTTTGTAAGTCTTAGCACCTTTTCCACTAAACGATAGGGGTGTTTATTTTTTGGTGAAATTACGAAGTCTGGGAAAGTCAAGCATTATTCTTCGTATTTTTAACCAGAAAAGGTTTCAAAGAGGAAAGCGGAAAAGAGTTTTATCTCCTTTGATTTATCAATCCGTTTTTACAGTTTTCTCTAGGTCTCTTGTTCCAACAAGGCGTTTGAATCCGATCATTTGTAGAAAATTTCTTCTCCTTCTACTTGCATGTTTTCATCACTGAAATGTACGTAAATTTCAGACAAATAATGCCGATGCTGGCGCTGGCTCAAAGTCACAAACGTCTGTCACATATATTATTTGTGTAGTGCCGAGCTGAATAGCTCAGCTGACCTTCTGAGAATAAAGTAGTGGGTTTAATCCCGGCGCAGTCCGGTGGTATTTGAAAAATGCTTAAATAATCCATCTACATGTCAATATATTTACTGGCACTCAAGGGAAATCCTATGGGACAAAGTTCCCGCACCTCGGCTTCTCCAAATATTTAGTGGATAAAAAACCAATGGTATTATTAATTATCTTCTGTTAGAAATGTACTATTATCTATCAATGTATCCTTTTTCGTTTGTAGATGGCACTCAGATGCAGAAATGGGTAGTTTTAGGAAAAGCGCTGTGTCAAATTCTGTGGAGAAAACAGAAATTGGTCGAACTGGAGACATGTCCAGGCCTACTATTTTGTGCGGGCAAACCATACTGAAGTTGATTGAGAGACTGGCTTTCAGTTTTGGACATAAAGTACTATAGGTAACACTTTTACAGCAGACGGAATAGCGTGCGCCATAAAAATGACCAATATCATAACATTCAATAAGGTGATAAAAGTCTACAACCTACGAGCGAAGTTTTGAATTAAGCTCACCTAGTAACTGCAGAATCATAATAAGTCTCAAGAGGCTGTGTAGATTTATGGCCGGTGGTCCGATGGCGCGCTAAGCTGACTATACTGGGCGTATAACACATTGATTAGACCAGAGATAATATATGTCTCAAACTTAGTGCTCATTGAGAAGAATGAATGCGGAGGAGGTACACACAGGAAGGTCATGTGTACAATTTTAGAGCGATTTCGTGAGAATCGATTTAACAAGGAATTAATTATGTACACTACGTGTTGATCCAGGGGCTGCCTATCCGGTGCGGTAATGGCATGCTCGGTGCAACCGGGAAGACAGTTCGATTGTACGTTAGGAAGTCGAATAATTTAGAAACAAGATGTCCATTTGTGAAGGCCACATAGCCACCATGTTCGCTCAGCCTACACCAAAATTAAGTATCAGGTTAATTCCTGGGGTCAGAGGTGGCTGAGCAAAGAGCTTGCCACTCTATCGCACTTAAAATGAACATCAGCGAAACGCCTGACTGATAATGGTACAAAATCAAATACAGTGGGAATTTCAGCTGTAATAAATTGATGAGCCTAGATAGACATTGGTATAATAATGAAAGGAGACAGGCAAATAAGCTATTAATAGTGGTTACTCTACTAATTTTAGCAGCCGGCCCCGCTGTGTATGGGTAGTGTGCCTGTCGCTTACTCGGAGGCACCGGCCAGGTCAGGGATTTTTAACTGGATCTGAGAGCTGGATCGAGGACGACTCAGCCGACGTCATTACAATTGAGAAGCTACCTGACGGTGAGATGGCAGCCCAGATCTAAGAAGCCAAGAATAACGGCCGAGAGGATTCGTCGTGCTGACCACACGACACCCCATAATCTGCAGGCCTTCGAGTTGAGCAGCGGTAGCTTGTTAGGTCATGGCCCATCGAAGTTTTGGCGCCATGCTGTTTGGTGTTGTTCTACTAATTTTAGCTGTCTTTATACGTAGTTAAAAATGTTTGTGGATCTTGATGTAGAAATCCGTTAAGCACAAATGTAGAAGGTTATTGAATATTTAATTTCGTGTGGCTATTCCTAGCCTGGTGCAGCCCTTGTAAGGGAGACTCTCCGACGAGGGTGGACGACATCTCCCGTGAAAATAAGTTTATTGATGTTTTGTTTGTTTTCTTTTTGTGATAGAGGATGGTGTTGTGTCGGGTCTGTGAGTTTCAGGGATATCGGAGGCAGTACAACCACCCTGACTCCGAGCAAAGGGAATTAACCATTTAAAGTTAAATTCTCCGACCTGGCCGGGAATTCAACCCGGCTAACTCTGAACCTAACAGCACTATGCTGATCAATCAGCCAAGAATCCGGACAATTTAGAAGATAATAAGTAAGCCTAATACATTTGTGCAGTTGGGAGTTGTGCAACTCGAATCTTCAGTGTCCCAGATAACACTGTCAAGAGCATGAAAGGCATCACATTTGACTGGAAATGTGGCTTTCTTTCAGGCATACTTAGCAATTTTATAGAATATGTGTGCGCTAAACTGATTGTGGGGAATCGCATGAAGGTAGATGATAGTGTTACAGCTCTAGAGCTCAATATCAATGCTGTCGAGTGAATGTCGCTCGTGAAACGATCAACGAACTTCTTTGTTTGTTCCTAAGGCTGAGCAAGTGAAGTTTCCCTAGATCAATGGATGTTACCTGTATGAGTTAATCCGGAATTACGAAGAGATGTAATTGATGGAGTGAAAAAGTAAATTTGGAACTAAATATTGTTCCCGACGTAGTCAGTCAGCGAACACGAGACACCCCAGGGGTGCTCAGTTCGATGGCTGTAGGCTTATAAAAATAAATGAATGTGGCAGGATTAACATAGGGTTCGTCGAATAAGCATGTTCAAGGTATAGAACAGATATGACACTTTTATTGAATTAATTGAAATATTAGCCATCCTGAAGTCTGTGATTATGACTATGATCACTACTTTATGTAATTTAATATGGCTCTTGATGTAACAAACCTAAATGCAAACAAATGGGATGGTACACGGCAGTTGTTTTCCCTAATATTCTAACAGAGTATTTTACATTGTTAATTTTCTTTATCGACTTTAAAGTCATTAAATTATTCATATAAAGTTGAATCAAAAATTGTTATTCAGAAAAAGGAGGTCTGGGCCAAGCCTTCATCGACAATCTGGAAAAAATGCAGTAATTGTAAGAACGCGTATAATAAAGAAATATCCAAGATTCAATAAGTTAACAGTTATAGCAAAATAAAATTTACATTCGTTATATTAACAATTTTACAGTTATAAAATGAAAAGTTTAATTTGCCTTTGTTTTCTCTAAGTTAATCCGAGACGTCGGATATACCGGTTCACGTCGTCTCACATCTCTTTTCGTGAGAACTAATACTGAACTTTAAGCCTCTGATCGATAATTGAACAAAATAAAACGCCTTCTGAGCTTTTGAACATTCATAAATGGAGAGAATATCATCCATGTGGAAATCCCATCCACTATCCATCGATAATATCGAAGTGTCACACATTATCAGAACAAAACACATAGAAAATAATTCTCTAACTACTAGCACATTATTACATCTACAGCTAACTACGGAAATTATCAAGAAGACTGTGATTACTAAGAAGAAAATATCTACAATATTTACATGTCGACGAGTGTCGATCAACTATATCCCTCTCCTGTTAACAGATTTATTACGTTCCAAGAAGATCGAGTTACCTCATGAGAGCGAAAAATTGCATTAACGAATGAACTTGCATAGTCGCGAATCAAATATTATTGAGATATTTCATCGATGATCTGTTCTTCAGACCTAAGGCCTTCGCGAACATTCACCTGTACCATCAACTTGAAATTATTAAATTACTTGAGCAAAATTGGGATATTCTCACGAATTAAGAAGTACATCGATTAACATGGACTTTCATTTTCTTCATCTGAAGACACTAATATTAGACTACACTACATTCATCTCGAATAATACATATTCACATTACAACCTAATCAACATCAGGCTTAATAATATTCCAACATTAACATGTGAAAAACTCAGTTTCACGAAGATTCATATCATGCGCAATCATTCCATATACTTTACGTGTACAGTGTACCACAATGACGACTCTAACTTGTCGCATCCTATTATCAAATATGTGTAGCCACGAAATATCAGGACCTACCATCGTCCTACAAATACATAATATCCACTTAAATGTGTCTCGATGATTAATTAATCCAATTAATTATCACATGCCACAATGCACATATTCTCATTAAATTCATACATAGAATTCAGACTTAATATCCCGATGACACGTTATCTCAAACACGAGGTACAAGTAGAAGTTCCATTATAAGGAAAATATTGAAAGTATTGACAAAATATCCTTTCATTAAATCCATCGGACATAAATTAACTCATATTCGTAACGAAATTCACTCAATAAGCAGAGATGGTTTCGATAACAAATGAATAACTCTATCAGAACCCTCGCTGTCAAATTCATGGCCACATGGTCATTAAGCAATCGCATGTGCTAATTTTACGACATATCCGAGCAAAAGATACAACCATGAAATGTGTCAAAATAAATTACTAAGAAGAAACAAAGAATAGAACAAAACTACATAGAACAGATATAAATGAGACGTAATCGACTTAACTTAAGGAGATATATTCACGTCTGGAAATCTGGATTCTCAATCAGCCATGCTAGGATGAAGGAATCTGCATCCCGACGCCGCCGACGGTGGTCGATGGTTTAGAACTTCACGGTGAAGCACAGGTAATCCATATTACGAAGTTCCGTCCTCTTCTGGAAATGATCACGTTCGGGTCCTTCACGTTCACTCGTGAGAAAGCTTAAACTGACACAAAGTGCTTCAGAATAAACTCCAAACACACACGTAACTGTATTTTGGAAATGACACGTACTTAAGGGATTAATATCTGCACATTCGACGTCTGATCACAGCACTGTTCTACGTTGTAGACAATTATCAGAAGTGTAGAGCACAGGAGTGAAGCCACTATTCCTGACGACAGTATTCACGATGTTCTACGTTGAAAATCTTGCTGTCAAGGACTCTGAGTGACTGAAGATGATAGTTCGGGAACACGTCAGTATGTGAGAGTGAGTACTCTTATCACATGACTTAAATATCGTGTCTGGTACACATGCACGGAAGTAAAGTCAAATTTAGATACTAAATTCTTCTACCGTATGAATATATAATTTTATCACCACTTTAGCCAAAAGGTCGTGTAAATTAGTTCAAAAATTTTAGTTTTTAATTTATATCATCTAAATGTACTATTATTTATCCAGTTTATTTTAATTTAATCCATGAGCATTCCGTAATTATGCATGTCACGCCACCAAAGATATTATAAATATTTCATTCATATCGTCCCTCGCAATTACAAGTGACACGCGCTAGCATCTTTTTTTCTCGCCAACCTTCATTTTTTTATTTTATTTTGTTAGTCGGCCAGCCACACTCTTCACGTAAAAAACTTGTTCTCGTCCTCGAGCCAAGGTCGTGCACAGTCCCTCTCGCCGACAAGCGAACACAAGCCACACACCAACACCTATCCAGTCAGCTGTGACCTACTCACGGCCACATCCACCTCTTATTGGGACAAAAATTTTAAACGAGGTTAAAAATTTTTAATCACGTTCGTTCCTTAAAATGTGGCCCATATGTTGTCTACCTCACTGTTTAATTTTCCATGGTATTAATAATTTCCAAACATCTGTCAGTTGTCTGAACGGATATCATTCTGCACGCCACAAACTGGTATTTCTTTGAAGGCCAACCTGGATCTTTTCTTTTCTCTTTCTTCACTCTTCTGCTTTACGGTAGAGTCTGAGGTTCGAGGCGTTGAATATAACTGTTCATAGGAGAGTGATAGTTTGATTATTTTTACATTGGAGTCTTTATTCTGGCGCCCTGATTTTCAGGTTGATATTGTGGCGCCGAGGGATTTAATCTTCTATCGTCATGAGGTGAATTCCGGTGTCGCTGGAACTCTAAGCTCTCAGCTTCCATCACATCTGGATTGGTGTCTTGATTATGAATGGCGTCCTTCCATTTTGAGCCTTTTTCAGTTTCCTTCCCTAATTCTTCAATGTACCGCATACTTTCTCGATGACGGTTCTCCATGTCATCTCTGAAATTCTGGTAGTTACGATCTGAATAATATCTAGGTCTATCATAGGGCCTATTCCGTCTGTAGTTCTGTGGTCGGTCCCGTGTCCTGTAATTTCCCCTTCTTCGGACGTTCTTCGGATCTTCCATCCTATCCTCTCTGGGTCTCGTTCTTCTCTCTTCCCATCGACGATCGTACGCTCTGGGATAGTTTTTGTACTCTTTAGGTCCGCTCTGACTTCCGTTTTCAGGCATCGGAGTCGAATTTCGGTTTTTCGGAGTGTCTATTACATTGATCTGGTAAGTATTGCTCCTTTGAGTTTTCGGTAATGTTGAGACATTCATGGTATGGTCAAGCTTTCTCAGGATAGCCTCAGCCTGCACTGCGGTCTGAACATTGGCAGCAATGAGTAAACGCTGTACTTCCACAGGAAACTGCTTTGTTATCGCTTGGACCAACTCGTTTTCAGATGGTGGAGTGTCGAGGTCTTTCATTCGTCGTACTTGATTACAGAAGTAATTAGCGTACAGTGTCTGTCCAGCTATGGAATATTTTCGTGAATATAAATCCAACCGTAGTGCTTGTTGCAAATCTGCTCCCCAGTATTTCTGTAGAAACAGGCGCTTGAAACCTTCGTAGTCTTCTAACGTATAACGGAAAGCGTGGTACCAGTTGAGCACGTCTCCCTCTAAAAATTTCTCCGCTGTCCGAAGATGTTTTTCGGTAGGGATCTTCTGTTCGCGAATATATTCATCAAGGTCCCAAATGAAATTTTTAGGTGTGACCCCATTTAAGTTGTTGAATTTTCTAGCCCTGTCCTCGCTCATTCTGATAAAATTAATGATTTGAGGTACACTTTGTGCCGGTGTAGTACTTAGATTTACTGTGGGTTGTTCGACATGGGTAATATTCTGAGACGATTCAGCTACTGGCGATATTCCTTCTGTTACAGCAGATTTAGCCTGTACGACCTCTTCGACATTACTCTGTCGGTCCATTAATGACGTCACTAAGACCCTGGTGCTCCTATCCTGTAACTTTAGGAATCCTAGTTCTTTTTCTAATTTTTGGAGGGCATCCATATTTTCCTCCATTTTCTGTTTCCCGGACTTGACATCTCCAGCCAGATTAATAATTTGTTCAAGTATTTCCGACTTATCCTTGTCAATCATGTTCTTGATATCATCGAAATGGAGTGAAATATCTTGTATCTCCATTTGGTTGACTGAGATACTGTCCTTTACGGATCGGAGATCATCGTCAACCTTCTCTTTTATTTTCTTTAAGTCTTCTGTGACCTCTCCTCTAAGATTTTTCACTTGTTCTGACATCTCCTCTTGTGCCGTAGAAATCTCTACTTTTATAGCATCTATCTCCTTCCTCACGGATTCAATGTTATTTCTTACTAGGACTACGTCACTCTGAAGAGCGGTAACCTTCCCGGTGATAACCTCATTATCCTCTTTAATCTGGCTTGTCAAAGTAACAACTTGTTCCAGGGTTTTTTTCTGATTTTCCCTGCACTCTAACACAATATTGTCAATCCGACAGCTTGTTTCCTCCAGTTTTGCATATAGTTCGTCACGACCCTTTTTCGCCTCTTCCTGTGCCTTCCTACTCTCTTCCTGTATCGCAGCACCAATAATGTTCATTTTTTGACTTATTCGCTCACTATCTTCCTGTATTTTCCTAAATTCCTCTTTATTCTCTTCTTGTGCCCTCCTACTCTCTTCCTGTGCTCTCCTACTCTCTTCTGTCATAGTCTCTAATAACTTCCTAATCTCCTCGAGATCCATTCTATAATTCATAAAGTGACCTGTGTCAGCAAACGCCGAAATGCAGAGACTTCCCCCCAGACATGTTGATTGTGATAAGGCAAATTCAAGTTTCATGTGAAAAATTCCTAACCCTCATTTATCCATGTAAAACATTTCATCATAAATAAAATATTCTGAAAATTCCGCGTACTCTGTTAGAATTCTACCTAACCGGGATGGCATTAAATCTAAAATGAACCTGCCGAACCTTGAATAATTAATAATTTGATCAAGTCGATTTAAACCACGTGGAGAAGCCATTAATCAAGTTCCACGATGGATTAAGCCACAAATCGAGCCCCACGGAAGGGACTAGCCACTAATATGTCCCCGACGTAGTCAGTCAGCGAACACGAGACACCCCAGGGGTGCTCAGTTCGATGGCTGTAGGCTTATAAAAATAAATGAATGTGGCAGGATTAACATAGGGTTCATCGAATAAGCATGTTCAAGGTATAGAACAGATATGACACTTTTATTGAATTAATTGAAATATTAGCCATCCTGAAGTCTGTGATTATGACAATGATCACTACTTTATGTAATTTAATATGGCTCTTGATGTAACAAAACTAAATGCAAACAAATGGGATGGTACAAGGCAGTTGTTTTCTCTAATATTCTAACAGAGTATTTTACATTTTTAATTTTCTTTATCGACTTTAAAGTCATTAAATTATTCATTTAAAGTTGAATCAAAAATTGTTATTCAGAAAAATGAGGTATGGGCCAAGCCTTCATCGACAATCTGGAAAAAATGCAGTAATTGTAAGAACGAGTATAATAAAGAAATATCCAAGATTCAATAAGTTAACAGTTATAGCAAAATAAAATTTACATTCGTTATATTAACAATTTTGTAGTTATAAAATGAAAAGTTTAATTTGCCTTTGTTTTCTCTAAGTTAATCCGAGACGTCGGATATACCTGTTCACGTCGTCTCACATCTCTTTTCGTGTGAACTAATACTGAACATTAAGCATCTGATCAATAATTGAACAAAATAAAACGCCTTCTGAGCTTTTGAACATTCATAAATGGAGAGAATATCATCCATGTGGAAATCCCATCCACTATCCATCGATAATATCAAAGTGTCACACATTATCAGAACAAAACACATAGAAAATAATTCTCTAACTACTAGCACATTATTACATCTACAGCTAACTACGGAAATTATCAAGAAGACTGTGATTACCAAGAAGAAAATATCTACAATATTTACATGTCGACGAGTGTCGATCAACTATATCCCTCTCCTGTTAACAGATTTATTACGTTCCAAGAAGATCGAGTTACCTCATGAGAGCGAAAAATTGCATTAACGAATGAACTTGCATAGTCGCGAATCAAATATTATTGAGATATTTCATCGAAGATCTGTTCTTCAGACCTAAGGCCTTCGCGAACATTCACCTGTACCTTCAACTTGAAATTATTAAATTACTTGAGTAAAATTGGGATATTCTCACGAATTAAGAAGTACATCGATTAACATGGACTTTCATTTTCTTCATCTGAGGACACTAATATTAGACTACACTGCATTCATCTCGAATAATCCATATTCACATTACAACCTAATCAACATCAGGCTTAATAATATTCCAACATTAACATGTGAAAAACTCAGTTTCACGAAGATTCATATCATGCGCAATCATTCCATATACTTTACGTGTACAGTGTACCACAATGACGACTCTAACTTGTCGCATCCTATTATCAAATATGTGTAGCCACGAAATATCAGGACCTACCATCGTCCTACAAATACATAATATCCACTTAAATGTGTCTCGATGATTAATTAATCCAATTAATTATCACATGCCACAATGCACATATTCTCATTAAATTCATACATAGAATTCAGACTTAATATCCCGATGACACGTTATCTCAAACACGTGGTACAAGTAGAAGTTCCATTACAAGGAAAATATTGAAAGTATTGACAAAATATCCTTTCATTAAATCCATCGGACATAAATTAACTAATATTCGTAACGAAATTAATTCAATAAGCAGAGATGGTTTCGATAACACATGGATAACTCTATCAGAACCCTCGCTGTCAAATTCATGGCCACATGGTCATTAAGCAATCGCATGTGCTAATTTTACGACATGTCCGAGCAAAAGATACAACCATAAAATGTGTCAAAATAAATTACTAAGAAGAAAGAAAGAATAGAACAAAACTACATAGAACAGATATAAATGAGACGTAATCGACTTAACTTAAGGAGATATCTTCACGTCTGGAAGTCTGGATTCTCAATCAGCCATGCTAGGATGAAAGAATCTGCATCCCCACGCTACCGACGGTGGTCGATGGTTTAGAACTTCATGGTGAAGCACAGGTAATCCATATTACGAAGTTCCGTCCTCTTCTGGAAATGATCACGTTCAGGTCCTCCACGTTCACTCTTGAGAAAGCTGAAACTTACACAAAGTGCTTTAGAATAAACTCCAAACACACACGTAACTGTATTTTGGAAATGACACGTACTTAAGGGATTAATATCTGCACATTCGACGTCTGATCACAGCACTGTTCTATGTTGTAGACAATTATCAGAAGTGTAGAGCACAGGAGTGAAGCCACTATTCCTGACGACAGTATTCACGATGTTCTACGTTGAAAATCTTGCTGTCAAGGACTCTGAGCGACTGAAGATGATAGTTCGGGAACACGTCAGTATGTGAGAGTGAGTACTCTTATCACATGACTTAAATATCGTGTCTGGTACACATGCACGGAAGTAAAGTCAATTTAGATACTAAATTCTTCTACCGTATGAATATATAATTTTATCGCCACTTTAGCCAAAAGGTCGTGTAAATTAGTTCAAAAATTTTAGTTTTTAATTTATATCATCTAAATGTACTATTATTTATCCAGTTTATTTTAATTTAATCCATGAGCATTCCGTAATTATGCATGTCACGCCACCAAAGATATTATAAATATTTCATTCATATCGTCCCTCGCAATTACAAGTGACACGCGCTAGCATCTATTTTTTCTCGCCAACCTTCATTTTTTATTTTGTTAGTCGGCCAGCCACACTCTTCACGTAAAAAACTTGTTCTCGTCCTCGAGCCAAGGTCGTGCACACTCCCTCTCGCCGACAAGCGAACACAAGCCACACACCAACACCTATCCAGTCAGCGTGACCTACTCACGGCCACATCATGCTATTTAGTTCCTGTAGGACTTTATCCTTCCGTGGATACAATGAGCTGAATATTGTATACGAATATCATCTTCCACGCACTGATTTTACTCCGACAACCGTGGGGAGATATTGTGCGGTCTGTGCGAGTTTCATAATTAAATCCAGATTGGTCGACATTCAAAATTTCAGCTGAACGCTCTTCTCAGTGAATTCAGTACAAAATGTATTCGCAGAATTCTCAATCTCTTCTTGCGACTGAGCTTGTTGGTAAGTTACACAGTGCACAACAATCTTGTGAACTGCTTTGACATTACAAATACAGGTCGACCTATTTTTGAAATCATCGAATCGAAGCAGTCCAGATTTCGCACACGCCTTTCGCCTAACAACATTATATAAGTTCATGCCACCTGAAAATTAAACCACTCGTACTCCGATACGACCTAGAGACTCTCATGATTTGTTCCTTGTTATTCATAATATACCCGATAACTAGATAGGTATCTGTTGTCCTTGTCCGTCTTGAAGTGATGCAATATTTTCAATGGCCATCCTTTGATAGTAGCTTCAATTATCTTATTGACATAATCGAAAGGGACACAGTCTTTAGCTACTTCATTATTCAAAGACTCACAGACAAACTCGAAATCAGTAGCTTTGTCGTAGGAAATTTCCAGTAGTTCTTCATCTTCCAGGATTTCAGTGATAGTGGCGTCTCCAAGCTTTTTGATTAAACCGAAAATAGTGTTTGCATTCTCCTCCCTCCTGATGAACTTCATGTGACGAAGACGTTCGTTCAATCTGGATATAAGAGAATCATTGTTTATTGTATCTCTGGATTTAGAAGATGCCTTCGATAATGTGAAATGGAGTGTATTAATGAAGATTGTGGCTAGTGTTGATCTAGATTTCGGAGGCACACACACAAGTCCTATCGACACAGATAGGTCTTATGGCAACGATGGGATAGGAAAGGACTAGGAATGGAAAGGAAGTAGCCGTGGTCTTAATTATGGTACAGCCTCAGCATTTGCCTGGTGTGATAATGTGAAACCCCAGAAAACTGTACTTAGGGCTTCAGACAGTGCGGCTGGAACCTACTACCCCGCGAATGCAAGCTGGTAGCTACGTGACCTACGCCACACGGCCAACTCGCTCAGTCAGATATTACAGACAGAAGAATTCTATATGAACTGAATAAAAATCAAACGTAATTGGTGAATATAGCAATTGAGGCCTTCACGGCCGGTGTTACAAATCATATCAGTGTTTTCCGGGCTTGTAGGCTGTGGTCCAGGAGCATGTGATGGTCCCGACGTTTCGCCGAAGAGTGCGTTCGGTATTATCAAGGTTTCCGACCGACTAGGATAGCAGCGAAGCTCTCAGTGGAATGGAGTGGTGTTGCAACTCCACCTCATCATATAGTGAAGTATAAGAGGCTTACGTGCAGAAAGGAGTGCGAAAGGGATGTAATTTGGCACCAGTGTGTTTCAACTTGTATATTGAGAAAGACATCGAGGAATGTAAGGAGTATATGGAAGAGATAAAGATCAGTGGAGTGGAAGTTAAAATGATGAGATTTGGTGATGAACGAAGATAAACTACAAAAAGTGTTAGCAAAAATGAATAGGATCTTGTGAGAGAAGTACGAGAAGAAATTGAATACAAAGAAGACGGAAATTGTGGTATGCAACCGCCAACAAACTGAATTCGAAGTAAGACTTAATATGACTCTGTCCGCCTCTGTAGTGTAGTAGTGATTAGCTATCACCCCCGGAGGCCTTCTATTTCTGGCTCTGCCACGAAATTTGAAAAGTGGTACGTGAGCTGGAACGGGGTCCTCTCAGCCTCGGTAGGTCAACTGAGTAGAGGGAGATCGATTCCCACCTCAGCCATCCTCGAAGTGATTTTCCGTGGGTTCCCACTTCTCCTGGCAAATGCCAGGATGGTACCTAACTTAAGACCATGGCCGTTCCTTCCCTCGTCCTAGTCTATCCCTTCCAATATTTCCATCACATCGCAAGGCCCCTGTTCAGCATTGCAGGCGAGGCTGCCTGGGCGAGGTACTGTTCCTCCTCTCCAGTTGTACCCGCGACCCAATGTCTCAAGCTCAAGGACACTGCCCTTGAGGCAGTAGAGGTAGAATCCTTGGCTGAGTCCGAGGAAAACCAACCATTCCAACCATTGAGTGTAAACGGATTAAGGAAGGAAGAAAGAAAGATATGTTACTAAGACAAGTACATACCTTTACCTACTTACGGAATAAAATGACTTCACTTGGAAAAAGTTTAGTCGGCATTAAGAGCAGATTTGCACAAGTAAAGGATGTCTATTACGTAAAAGGTTGCTGCTTACCTCAAGAAATTTAAACGTAGAGATCAAAAAAAGAGATTTACTAAGAGCTATGCCTGGAGTGTGGTTTCGTATGGCTCGGAAACGTGGACTATTAGTGCATGCTATATCAGTCGTCTGGAGGTATTTGGGATGTGGTGCTGGAGAAGGATATAAAGGATTTGTGAACAGAAAATCTCACAAATGAAGATAATATTAGAAAAAAAGGTGAAAAAGTAACTCTACTCTCAACAGTAAGGAAAAAATAAAACAATTAACTGGCCATCACTACAGGCACAGTAGTTTAATAGTTAACTAGCCGCAATACCGGTCTTCGATGGGGGAGTCATATAGAATGGGAAAAGTTCTAACTCCCCATCTACTTTCCGCCAATATTCAAGCATGCTGTTTAAATAGGGATGCAGCAGTAATCCCATCTATCAGAGATGAGAGGCAGCAGAAGAGACAATCACATCACAAGAATGGTCAGTGTAATGTTATTGTTCATTAGTTTTATGGGTTTTCTATAGTATAAGCCTTCACATTCAGCTTTCTTACGACACTGGGATTTTTCTCATTTTTTATAATCATACGTACGATGACCACGCGGTCTTATACCTTGAGACAATCATGACAAAAACCATCGCCAGTTAACACTATTCTGCGTTCAACTATCTACTGGATACTGCTTAGCTCTGCTAGATAATGACAAGAATTATGAAAAGGGGTCACCAATGTCAATTTATTCTGAGTTGTGACATAAGGGGAACAATAATATTACAATAAACTCTCCGCACACGGAGGGAAAAGGAAAAATAAATAAGCAAATCAAATTGACTAGCCTGAAGGGCGTTCACTGACCTCACTCAGCACAAACTTCACTTAGCAAACAGGAATAATCCCGGTCTGGCCATTAACATCATCAATCCTTCCATCGTTAATTTCATCGTTTCGGTCGATCACACCGTGTAATTTGAGAAGATGTCCCCTACATAATACATTTTATTCTTAGCACGTAATTAACCGGTCCCTACGTTACATAATTAATACGTAAGAAAAATATTTACATAAAAAGAAGAAACACACAACACTGAACAAGGCTCTCCGGATGATTTTCTATCCTCTCGTCGGGAGAATAACCTGGCACCAAGACAGAAAACGTTGAACATCGGTTCTGTTTGAACTCAAAGAAATACACACTAAATACTGAACACAATCATATGTACACTTCATGTACAAATGGGGCCGTTCCTGAAAGTAAAATATGGATATCACTTCCTTCTGCCCCCCCCCCCCCCCGACAAAAGCTTATGGCAAGCTCGCGCAGGCCGGTTCAGTACCTCAACGTAACTGTTTCCTCCTCTCACAGGGTTTTGTTCCTTTCTCATTTTGCTTGTGCCTCGATATTTTCATTTATATTAGACCTTAACTAACTTCTACACAACCGCTCAGCACTGTATCAATTAACTCACTGTTACGTAAACATCACAAATATTTATCATTTATTTCTTATAAGTTCCAAATTATATGATTACTGCGTGGATATCAATGGCAGATCCTTCCATGGACATCAATATCCAGCTACTCTGACGTTTTGTTGAAAACCTCGTAAAATTCCTAACTTAGAATTGGCTAAATAACTCAGGCAAATCGAAGTGGTATTGCTATTTTTATTCCTATTACCTGACTTTACAAAATTTGATAAATATAGTTAATTACGTTATCAAAATATTATGAAAATTATTATTATCGTCGCGACCCATCATTAAAAATTTTCATTCGCAACAAAACACATTGTTATTAATATTTTATTTATTATTATTATTACTTTCAAATGGCTTAGAAATGAGGGACACGGTAGATATAATTTTAGATTATTAACTAACACAGGAGATATCCCAAAATCTTGAACGTAATGACATCACGTACTTTCAATCATTAATTCAATGTCGGGCTCAGCCTTAATTCACGACAAGCCCGTAATTTATAGTACGTGACCTAAACATTTACATTTAAGGTGATTTTAGCTGTTCTTTCTAAAACATAACATAAAGAATATTGGCATAATTACATATATCGAATGACAGCGTGGTCACGGATATAGTTAATTAATTACATATTAATTAAAACAACATTTCAATGATCTGATACATCATCGAAGTTGCGCCGTCGGGCTATCCCCTGGTCTCCCTCAGCACCTTCCCTGGATTTATTCCATGTTAAATATTATATAAATATTAATATAAATAAAAAATATCATGCTGAAAATTGTTGTATATCCGAATTGGCACATTACCTATACACTGATAACACACGCCTTATTTTACGCGCACACGTGTCACTCTTCTTAAACTTAATTCTATGCTCTAATACTAATTGTTATCCTAACACACTCCCGTTGATACTCTCACTCTATGATGGTGGTGTGACGCTGTCCTACAGTTCCATAATTTCTTATCAACTGGTCTGGTCTGCGGGAAAATAAATGGCCCTTTCAATTCTCTGTCAATAGGACATCTGTCTCAGTAGGCTGGTTAGCAATTGTTTACGATCTCTCGTTCGTTTGATTCTGCTTATCGGGTCGAAGAAATGTCTTTAATGAGCTCAAGGACAGCCTAGCGAACTTGGAGACTAGTGAATACACAAGAGCTTGTCGCTTACCAAAACGTTCCCTTCTCTACCTCCTAAGAATATTCGGTTAGTCTCTGCTAAGTTTATCCTGTCAACCTCCATTATTTTAAACAAACTGCCTATCCACCTCCATTGTTTTTAATCGAACTGCCTACTTTTACCTCGACGTTGCATTTCCACTTTGTATCAAGAAATATTACATTGTCCTAGGCAATGGCAAGTTATTATGCTAAGAAAGTCACCTACTTAGAGCTTATTCTCTACACTGAAAGTGAATCAGTGTAGTTTATGAATATTCACTTACATTTCCGAATTATATTGAAGTATGGTCGGTCAACGACGTTCACTCGAAGTCGGCTGGACACGCACACGGCTGATCGTACTGAGACTGAAGTAGACTGACTGACTGAATGCTCACTCTCCGACTCACTGACTGCACACTGACTGACTGCCCACACTCCGACTGACTTCTCATTGACTGACTGATTGCGGTTCGGTTCATGTCTCTGTTATAAGCCTTCGGTCCAACTCCGTGATTCAACTCAACTTCTGGTGATATCACGGAGCGTCACAAATTAATCCAGTGGCTTCAAGGAGTCATTAAACGGTGTCCGTTGTTTTTTATTATTTTGTATCACGGTACGTAGCTGGAAATATCTGTAGGATTGTACCGTTTTGTATAGTTCACTTGGCGTGGGTTCGATTAAACTAAGGTCGGTCATTTGTTTGATGGCGCCACTTTTTTCACTTCCGCTTGTCTTCACGCCAACAACACGTGATAAGTAGCTCACAACTATTGTATGAAACGTTCGTTGTAATTAATTTAATGGAGTCCACCAAAATTATATTCACTCCGATACAGTCATTAGAAGCCCAGCTGATGTGCAATCTTACACAAACTCCTGAGATAGACTCAAATTTTCTCAGAGGGAAATTTTGGCGCTTAAAAATTGAGCAATTTCATTGGCTGAGCCAGTTTTCTATGAGACTTACTCGCCTAATTCCAAGGATTTCGGCTATCCTCTCTCTTTTTAGCAGATCTCAGGTTTTTATGTCTAAAAAGGATGCGAGGAAAATTTAGGAAGTTTCGGTTCCCAGGGAGCGGCGAGCGAATTGTCCCACGTGTAGCCTGGGTGTAGCTTCCTGCTACGTGTATTTATGATATTATTGCTCAAAAAAACCACGAGAACGTTCTAAACCTCTGCTAAGGTGTTAAATCTTCTACGTCGGTGGGCTATGAAAATCCTGCAGTCCTTGCTAGAATTGTCGAATGCTACTTTGTTTCCACTAAGAAATCCATGAATTAAATATTCCGTCCTATCGCCTAAGGCAATTTGGGTGCTATATATATACACACTGACTGAGCAAATGTCATGGGATAGCGGAGCACTGATGCTCAGGTGTGTTGTCTGCGCACCACACGCCCCCTGTGCCAGCGGCAGTTGTATAGGAGACCTTGTGAGCAGTGGCTGTGCATGTGACAGATTTAACATGGAACGTCGCCGTGAGCTGACACCGTTCGAACGGGGTATGGTGGTCGGTGCCCGACGGATTGGAAGTGCGATTTCGGAAGTGGTGCGGGAATTCGGCTTCACACGATCAGCCGTGTCCAGGGTGTATCGTGAATGGTTGAATGCGGGTGTCACTGTCCACGCACACGGCTGATCGTACTGAGACTGAAGTAGACTGACTGACTGAATGCTCACTCTCCGACTCACTGACTGCACACTGACATCTGACCGGCGACATCTGAGACGGATTGTCAATAGTGACAGACGGGCAACCATGCAACAAATCACGGCTCAATTCAACACAGGCCGTGCTAGACACGTCTCCCAGTGGACAATCCTTAGGAACATGGGTTCTATGGCGTATGGGAGCCGGCGCCGCGTACGCGTGCCACTGTTAACCCAACGTCATCGGGCACAACGACGCGCATTTATCGCCAGTCACCAGGGATGGACATTGGAACAAGGGCGTAACGTGATATGGTCGGACGAATCACGATTTCAACTGCACCATGCCGATGGGAGACACTGTGTATGGCGCAGACCACATGAAGCGATGGATCCCGCCTGCCTCGAATGTGTGGTCCAGGGCGCTGGTGTCTCTGTTATGGTCTGCGGTGCATTTTCCTGGTATGGAATGGGCCTCCTAGTAGTTCTGGAAGAGACTTCGAATGGTATGCAGTATGTTGAGCTGCTCGGAGACCATCTCCACCCATTTTTGAACTTCCAGCGCCCAGACGGTTCTGCGATGTTTCAAGATGATAACGCGCCGCCACATCGCTCCCATGTCACCCTGGAATGGTTCCAGGAACATGCATCGGAGGTCCAACGACTGCCATGGCCACCTATGAGCCCAGTATGAACCCTATCGAGCATACCTGGGATGTCCTGGAACGCAGGCTCCGTGCCATGGATCCTGCACCCACGAACAGACCAGCATTGGCGGCCGCTCTGCAAACGATTTGGTGTCAGCTGCGTCCAGAGGACTACCAGAGACTTGTCGACTCACTTCCACGGCGTCTCACTGCAGTTCGCAGGGCAGAGGAGGCCCCACACACTATTAGGTGACTATCCCTTGACATTTGCTAAGTCAGTACATATATATACATATGGTTAGATGGATAGATAAATGTATTGGAAGGAATGATTCAAGGCATCAGAGGAAAACATAGACTGTAACACGTTGCGATACGATATGATACGATACGATACAGTATCTTGTCCGCTTGCAGTCGTGAGCAACGTCAATTAATGATATGTATCCCCGTTTTCTATGTGCACGTTTGTGAGTACCGTACATTCTTACTCGCGGCCGTGTATTCTGTTCCCTTCTTATGTTACCTAATTCATGTCCCTCGCACCTTGTACATTTATTGATATTAAACTTCACTCTTCTTACTTTGTTCATTATACATCCCTTCTCACTTATTACATTCAACGCCGTATCATTCCTTTTCTTTTCTATATTTTCTAAACTCTTCTCCTAATTTCCATCACAGTTGCCTCTAGTTTCGTAATAAATGCGTTATAAAGTTCCCAATTCAAAGTACTCCTATTCTAATTACTTGTTAGAGAGTTACTGTTTTTTTATCTCTATTCTTTTTAAAATCGGCTATGGAACCTTTCCTTTGACATACCGTACTTAAAATTTATTTTACTTTCCCACTTTACAAGAGGACATTAGTCGAATTTCTTGGTGTCATCTGTTTTTATATTTTCACTTTCAATTAGAAGCTTCCGCAGTGAATTTTTCTCATTGATTTCCAAACAATTTTTAGAGTTTTCTCTGGGATCCCTTGTATGTTCCTGTCATTTACTGTAATTTTACCCGTCATCATGATGGCATCCTTTGTAAGTCTAATAACGTGTGTTCCTTTCACATTCACAATTGCGTTTTTCTTCGTTGGTGTGTTGGCTTCGTCTGTGAGCAAATTGGATAAACAGGTTTAAAATGAGCTCCTTTTATCTCTTCATCTATTACCCACAGGCATTTACCTTAGTCTCTGGTGATGTGAGACATAAACATGATCAGTATCTAATCCCTACTTGTCCTGTCAAGCCCAGACTTTTTTAATGCTAAACACAGGAAACTACATTACCGTTTCCTGAACGTCCTATTTATGCCGCTAAACATCGGCTTATTATCCTTTCAATAACACAACCCAGCATTTTCAAACTTTTTTCTTGCGGCAAGAGGTGTGATAGGTGATCTTAACTAATTTTGGGTCGCTGAACACGAATCCGTTGTCCGTTTCTACGTATCACGTCACGTTTTCTCGCAATAGGTATATCAAAATAAGATATCGATCTGAATATTTCATATATAAAGTACTGAATAATGCTTATAAATTTGGAAATATCTATATTTCTTTGTATTATTATATATATTTTGAAATAGTTTAATATTGTCTTGAGGTATTGTATACAATGAATAATTATTGAGTATAAAATTACAATGAAATATTTAGCATTTATTGTAATATAATACTGACTTACACAAAAACACATAAACAATTCTGAGGCAATGAAAGCATTTTATTTTTACAATTAAACATCATTTACAAGCAAACAATGTAACTTTTATTCAGTATCTTTATGAAATCATAAATGTGAACAAAATCAACTTTAACAGTCCTAGATGACCGCTTGGAATGAACGCTTGGCTCCCCAGCGTCTGACTGCATCAAAGTTTGTCTTTTCTTTTCAAACACCAACAGTAGTCGGCCATCATTGGTTCATCCCACCTCCCATGGTATCTTATTTTTGCCTCCTTGATGTCCTGATGGAACCTCTCTCCCATCTCTTCATTAACAGCCCCAAGATTTTTCGGAAATTGATCGAGATAAGAATGTGCAGTTTCAGACTCATTCTACGCAACTCTTTCATATCACCCAACATCGTTTTCACTATAGTTTCGTATTGTTCATCCTTTATATTTCCTAGGAACTTCATTATGGCGTCTCTTATTGAATTCCATGCATCAAGTTCATGGCATTCATCGTCTGTTCAAAGTTTCTATCTTTCATAAGCTTTATAATTTGTGGTGCATTAAAATTCCTTCCTTGACTTTTGCATCAGATAAATGTGCAAATTTGCTTGCAATGTAGTTGAAACAGAGGATACTTTTGTCCAAGGCCTTAACGAACTGCTTCATGATTCTCAGTTTGCTGTGTAGCGGTGGCAAAATAATATTTTGCGGGTGAACTAATGAAGCATTTGTAACATTTGTAACATACTTCACACCAAGTGTCAAAACTTGTCTCTTGGGCCAAGAAGGTGCAGACCATGAATGTTTGTCCCTAGCTCTGCTGTCCCATTCACATAAATAACAAGGGAATTTAGTGTAGCCCGCTTGTTGTCCTAATACAATACCACCCACCTTCAAGTCACTACACACATCCCACCGGTGCTCATGATACTTGATTTTATCTAAAAGAGTTTGCATTGTGATATATTGTAATTTCCCTTTAGTGAAACCGAATGTGCCACAAGAATCGAAGCTAGAATGTTTCCGTTATGAAGTAGTACAGCCTTTAAGCTCCTCTTGTAGGAATCCACAAACACCCGATTCGCCGTTATCACAATGCAGCACTGTGCCGCAATGACACATTTTCAGTCAGTAAACGGCAAATATCATGAAAACTAGATGTGATAGAAAAGAACCAATGACATTTCTGAAATCAGGAGACCTTATTTAGTTAAAGTCATGTATCAGATGCCTTGCCGCAAAAATCATGCTGGGTAGTGTAATTGGATGCAGTTATGCACGAATAGACTAAGCACCATTTTGTGAACACAGTTTAGCTCTATCATGTAAATTCTTTCCCACTGCGTTACAAGAGGACATTAGGTGGCTGTTACAGAAAACCTAAGCACCATCGTGGGAAACATTTCAAATGTAAATTGCACGAATAGATTATACTACGTTCTATTTGACATCATTAGACCAAGTGCCACATTCTTCACATTGCGCCGTGGTTGACAGCGAGGGAGTCGGCATTTTCGAAAATGCTTACTGACGTGGCGATACAATGAGTGGTTTATCAGGTCACCAATTTGAACAATGTTTTCCGAAAGCAAAGAGAAGGACAAGGAACATTATCGTGAATCATAAAAAAGGATGCGGAGGGTTGCAAGTTAAACTCGCAGAAACTAAAGGAAATCCAGCTCTCGATATTACGACAGTTTTCCAAGTATTAAAAATTAAATTTGAAGGTGAATCTCAGGGGTGAATATAGAAAAGTCAGTACTGGGACGGACATGAGAAAGTAGACTTCCGTTTCATCAAGCATTAATACCTTTGTGGCCGAATGGGAATCCTATCTCTGGAGCTGAACTTGGTAACCTTAAGTAGCTGATGCAACTAAAACCTGCAGATACCAATCTATTTTACCAGAAACTTTCAGAAGATTCTGACATTGTGGACGACAAAGATGGAATCCCGGTCACATTAGTTTACAAGTCCTGCTCAGCAGATATTCAACAGTAAGGTGTTATTGAGGTCTTTTCATGTGTGAGAAGTACATTAAATGCATCAGTAGACTAAGCGACGTTTTCTTAAAATGTCTATGTATTGTCAGCATAAGAATGTTGAAATTTGGAGAGAAGGTACAATCTACGAGGGCCATCCAGAAATTAAGATTCCTTACACTTTAAAGAAAGGAAACATGATTACATTAAAAACTTCATTGGCAGAAATGTTGGAGCTAATTTTCGACATAATCATCATGAGAATTGAGACACGTGTAATATCGTGGGATCGACTTTTGTATGCCGTTGTAGAAATCTTCCACGTGGGAAAGGAGCCAGGGTGTGACATACGTCTTCAGCCCTTCGTCCGGGTGAAAATGCTGACAGGACAGAAATCTTTGAGGTGTAAGAAAGGATGAAAATTACCCGGACCAAGATCAGGACTGCACTGTGGATGATCAAACACCTCCCAGTCGAACTTTTGCAGAACAGTTGCTGAGCGCACCGAGTCGTATGTGGGCGAGCATTGGTATGGATCAGCACAACACTTGCACTAAGAATTCCACGCTTCTTGTTTTGAACGGCCCATCGCAGTTTCCGTAGAAACTTTATCACAGACCGAGCCTCGCAGGCAGTGGTAGAAAGAATACGAGTCTCCATTTCGAGCCACTGCTGCTGCGCTACTGACACCAGGCGGAACTTGTCCTGCCGGTATATGATTGCTACGTAATAGATCTGTCACACATGCTTATATTACCTGGCTAAATACTTTTACTTTACGAGAATAGAAATAGGGAAACTTAATTTTTGGATGGCCTAGGTATTATCCTGCAACACCAGGAATACCAGATTTAGTACAATTACGTTTGCTTGAATTTAAACATAAACGAAACCTTAAACGTTAATATCTCTAAACTAACCCCTGGCGCTTGGTCTAATGATTTATAATGGCATCCAATTATGAACAGAGCGAGATAACCATCTCAAACTGCTCTGAAATTGCTCTGGATACTGTAAGATACGTTAGAAAAGAGCTCCTGTAACTGAGCTACGACATTCATTTAAAACTGTCGAAAAAATCTTGAACGTTCTTAACATATTACCAATGGAAGGAGAATATCAGCGATATTCACACGAATAATGTGAAATAAAAATAACATAATTATTATGGAAACAACAACCAGAATGATAATTTGTAGTGACTTGTTTGGGCTAGCATCTCCCTACGCTTTCTATTCCAGTCAATATCTAGTAGGAGGACGGGGTTATGGAAGTCAAATAGGCAGTCACATCTCCGTGGTTTGAACTGCACGAAAACATATGAGGGATTCAGAATACAAGTGGTGTAATTCCTGATAAACCGTTTCTGTGTCACTGGGAGTTAATGATGTACGGAAAGAGAAACTCAGCATATATTTCACAAATCTAAATTTGGTGTATTTGCAAAGACAAAATAGTACTTCACTCGTTCCATGTTAATTTTCAGTACACAGAATAAATGTTTCATATTGTTGTAATTTTTAAATAGATGTTATGGATTTGCTTCCGTTCTCTACTGAAAATTATTACAAAACATTCAGTACACAATATAAAATTTTCATTTGAAGTTTGTAATTGACAAAACTAAATCATTCCTCTGTTTCCATTCGCGGTTCTTGTACTGATTACATTTCTTTACACATGCACGCATAGAACAATCGATCATTGTCTTCAGCATCTACGTTCGTTTGAGCAGGCTCTGATTGATAAGTGTTTGAAACATAAGGAAGATGCTTAAAGAAACTGTGGTGGATGGGAGGAACAAAACGCAGCGGATTCAACATATTCTTCTTCATCGCGTCAGTAACTGCACGTCGTAGCATGTAGGGACGATCTAGTTCTGGTAGCTGTAGTGCTGGTCTTTCTTTAACTTTCTTTCCTAAATTGAGTTATGAAACTGTATGTAAAGATTGAGGCTGGCCTTCTATTTTGGTGAACATTCACATCATTTTTCGTACCTCAACCATCGTACTTGTAGTCAATGAACTTGTGACCATCAACAGCTTTTCTACAGTTCACAATGGCTTCTTCCAATTTCTTGGTGTATAAGGATTCAGTATGCTTCATTTGAACTTTTTAAAAGGAATTTTCCTATCGGATTCTTTCAGAATGGCCACTCAGTCCTCTGGCGAATAAACAAGTAAACGTGTTGCTCTATCAAGCCTAAGTCTGCATCATTGTGTAGGTAGGAATGTCCTGACACGAGGAATGTATGATCTATTTTTTCTTTGTCCATACCAGTTGTTTGTAATAACTTAGTCAATGCAAGTACTATTTTTATATTCCGATATAGTCCAGTGTATAGATGTCGGAATACAAAATCATATGCTTGCAATGTTTGCATGATTCCTAGATGCTTCACCAGGCGAGATGAACGATCTTGCGATCCTCTTCCCCTTTCCGTTTGATTCCAAATGTATATAAAGACATTAGTTTCATTAAATGAATGTACTCCAAAGTTGCACACATACATATTCCTCTCATAGTATGCTACCGATGTGGACAGTTTTGGAAATGGGAGTGCCTTCTGCAGATCAAACGTCAGTACATAACATTCATCTGAAAAATTAGTCCCATCTAATATTAAATTCTCGCCAGCCTGAGCAGCTCTCAATAAGTGCACTTCTCTTTCCTGCTTCAGATACATCACTTTAGGTTCATTCTGATCCACTGAAAAAAATTAATGTTACCACATAAACTGCATGTGTCTTTTGATAGTAGCTTGAAATGGAGATTGAATTTGGTCGCGAAAACATTGTAATAGATTTTATCTTTCACTGGTGTTTTCTATTCTTCTTTACACTCCTGCACTTATATATTGTGCATTTTTCAGATAGGCATATCTGGATTTAAATTTTTTTTGGGATTTTTGTTTCTGGTGTAATGATTCTGATAGATAGGAAATTATTTCACATGATTAATAACATCAGTTGTAAAACTTACCTTCATTTACTTCCAGACACTCTTCTCTGCCCATAGTAATGTTTACCTGGTGTTATAGCAACAAAATATCAAAACAACATGGAGTGTGGCCTTGATTCACTTCTATTATGAAATTATAAACAGCTGCTTCATTGGTCATGTAAAGTGCTGCCACCTGGATACAAACACCTCAACTATGGACTAGTCCTCAGGAAAGGCCCATACCGGAGAGAATAATATGCTTCTGTTCTAAAAATCAATCATTTTTGGACATTCGTCACTTGTATTCTGAGCACCTCATACCAGTCCCGGGATCGTTATCAGTGAACATAAGAAAGAGTGTCCGAGTCATCGGCTGAATGGTCAGCGTACTGGCCTTCGGTTCAGAAGGTCCTGGGTTCGATTCCCGGCCAGGTCGGAGATTTTAACCCGTTCCAGACTTCACATCACTTTTTCAAATTTCGTAGGAGACCCGGAAACCGAGCCCGGGCCTTCGGGAGTGGCAGCTAATCACGCTAACTCCTACACCAGAGAGGCGGACTGTAATAATGATGATGATAATAATAATGATAATAATAATAATAATAATAATGTTGGGGGTGTGATTAGCTCAGTGGCTTATCTGCTGCCTTCCCACCCGAGAGGATGCGATTCAAATCCCAGTCGATCCCGGGTCGATATTTTCATCTCGAGAATCACGTAGCGTAAAGAAGGGCATCCGGTCTCAATTTTCCGGACAAAACAAAATTAGCCTGGATGGCTCCAGCGACTGCACAAATAAGTGGGATAAGCTGAAGGTAGCTTAAACTTAGCTAATAATAATAATAATAATAATAATAATAATCATAATAATAATAATAATAATAATAATAATAATGGTTTTACGTCCCACTAACTACTGTCACGTTTTCCAGAGTCACCGAGGTATCAGAAGTTTGTCCCGCAGGAGTTTTTTTCGTGCCGGTAAATCCATTAATACGAGGCTGACGTATTTGAGCACCTTCAAATATAACGAACTGAGCCGTGAAAGATCCCGCTAAGTTGACCTCATAGTGCAAGCACTCTATCGCCTGAGCTACTCAATGCGATTGCTAGAGATACATCTCGCCTGCTGTACCATAACTTGAGCCTAGGTAAGAGTAACCATACATTGTTGAAATTCTTAATTTACCGAAACCAAAAATGGCTCGATGATCAATCTAACTAATTTTATTAAAATTGACTGATTTCGTGTTACGACAAAAGTGCATTCTGAATATTTTATTGATATGGAATACTGAACATTAACGTGTAATTTCCTTACTTCCTGAAAAGTATGAAAATTAGCTAGAAATAAGTAATATTGTGTGGTTAGATGCATTTATGATGATAATGACGCACAACGTTTCGAAAGCAGGACTTGCAGAGTAAGTTTGGAAAGAGAATACGAAAACATTTCTAGTGATACGAACCTTTTCCTGTAATTAAGTGTATAGTATCTTTAGTGACACCACAAGCATTTTTGATAGGACATTAGAGCACATTCGCGTGATACTCCTGACTTTACGACGCATATTAGAAGCTCTTGACAAAACTAAAGTCCAACTGCAATTTCAGTCGTGTTATAATTCGTGGGAAAGAAGAAAAAAAGAAGGAAATTCCTCATAAAATGCGAATTAGCAGGGCATGATAGCAATGCAATGCATGGATGGACAAACGCTAGAAACAGTCCGCTTCTTGTTCTATCGTTTCTCCCCACACTGAACTTCGGCACGTGTGTACGTATACTGTGCCACCACAATCAGATTATGTTTTCGAGGTGAGGAGTCGGGGTACGGGGAATAATTTGTGTTCTAGAGAGAGAGAGAGAGAGAGAGAGACTCTGTTACTCTGTGGTGGCAAGTTGTTCACAAATATTCCATCAACAATTGAGAGGTGGCTGCTAACTTCTGAACCAGGCGGTGCATTACAGCGTTTGAGCTACTGAAATAGGACGTTGTCCTAAGACGAATCGCGTAAGTCAGTTTTGCTCTAATCAAATACTGCATCGATATATTAGGATATATTTATTGAATTCTGAGTCTTCAGCCCGAAGTTTGGTTAGTTCCACATCAGCTGCCTTAACAGTGCCAGTGAAGAGACGTACTATTTGATTTGTTATTCTTAGAACCAAATAAAAAAAGCAAAAAGCAAAATGCAGAAAGCAAAAGCCATGAAGGCCCTAGGATAGGTGAAATGCAAACGCTTCCACCACCTGTAACTTCGGCACTTACTGGGGTAGAGTGGTTTGCTCTACGCCCGGCTACCTTTGTTCCTGGGATGAACATGGTACCATTCTTGGTGTTGGCTGAATTAACCTCAGGGCCGAATGTGGAAATCTCGTTTCTTAAACTTTTCGATTTCCTGACGGGGAATCGTATTCTTAGAACACCTTAACCATTTAAAGTCTGCCACGGACTAGGGGCCTTAGCTTTACTTTGCATCGCCCTTTCTTTTATCTTGAGATGAATAGAATGGTAGTTTCTCTTCGATTTGCATCCCGTAGTACTATGGCTTTATACACTGACTCCGCTTCGCCCGTACTTCTCCTCTGCAGGAATCATTCTCTGTACTGAAAGAACTGCTGCCTTCTCCCAGGTATTACTTTCAGCCACACTTCACCTGATGAACAGACTCTTTCATATGGTTCAAGTGGAATTTTCTCCATTTGGGATCCGTATTCTTCCCTGGAGAGAACTCATCCAGTGGGATTTGTTCCCTTCCAAGGGTATAAGGTGATTTCCCGCCGCTCAACACTCGACGTTGAGCTGCTGGCTCTACAGTTTACTCCACAACTGTAGCAAGATTTCCTCCGGCCAAACGATGTCATGAGCACTAACTAAGAGGAATAGCCTACATCAGATTAGTTGACCAAAAGCCACGTATAACAGCACTCAGCAGCAAAGTAGTATCTAAAACAAAATACAAACAAGAAAACTATCATACACGTCTAAAGATATGGAGGTAAACCATTGATATATGGGAACTAAAGTTTGTCCTCTATCACCATCTTAACGTAGGTTCAACTGAAATACTTATACAAAACTGCTCTCCACAACATGTAGGATATCACATCTGAAGACCAATGACCATGTCGAGAAGGGACCACCTACGTTTTGATACACCTTGCCGCTTGTAGAGTTAAGCTGACCACACAGAAGCTCCATACAATTGTACTTTTAGCAACGTCGGAAACTGAAAGTATTGAAACGTAAAATAATTGAAGTCAGTACACATAAAACTTCAGAGTTGCATTATCACTTCAAGTGAGTAAAGGAAGAGATGTGTTACACAATCACTGAAGGTAGAACACAAGTATATCCACTAAACTCAGAACGATGCTATAATATGATATCAATACTTTAGGGTGGGTCACAAAATCTAACTAGAACTTGTAAACTTTACAAATACTGGAAATAAGAGTAAGTAAACACCAATATTGACTGAAAGTCCATTTCAGGAAGTTTCCTACTATATATGAATGAAACTATCTTCGTGTTACTCAGTCCATAGAAACCACCTAAAGAAATGTCAGCAGCAGTAATTGTGTGCAATACTTCAAAACAGACGATCAAAACCCACGTATAACCATACTCAACAACAAAAGAGAGCTTAAAAAAGCACAACATATATTATAAAACAACCACACATACCTCAAAAAATGAAATAAATCATCAATATACACTGCCTGACAGAAAAAAGTTAAACACCCAGAAGGAGTGGTCCGATAGTATCCCATTTCGGTATACATGCAAACCATTGATGTTTTATAAATGATTCGATTTACAAGGATCTGTAATGTGTAGAACGCCCACCAGAGTGCATTTGTGAATGCACGGTCCTGTTGTTGATAAGTTGTTACCAGTCAACAGCTGTGAGTCAGACAATTAAGCAAGGCGTGTAGAGAAGACTCCATACAGTACGAAGCACCCGCGATGCCTCGCAGATGCATTAGACAGCCTATCCACCAACTGACAGCATTTGACAGCGGCCGCATAGTAGGATTGTATGAGACTGGTTGGTCGTATCGTGCAATTGCGAGGCATATCGGCCATTCAGATATCACAGTGGCCGATGTTGGACACAATGGGTACATGACGGTGCCCAATCACGCCGTGCAAGTTCGGGTCGACCAAGAAACATCACCCCGATGGAGGACAATTCTATGGTGCACCAAGCATTGCGGGATCCCATAAGTTCAGCACCCCCCATCCGCGAGCATGTAGTGGAGACACTACAACATCCTGAGTTCCCGCATAGTGTCTTTACGATTCGCATCTGTCGGATTGGGGTCCTACGGCCCCATGCGTCGGTTTCCATTGACACTAGAACACCAACGCCTGCGTTTGGAGTGGTGCCTTGCCCGGGAGGCATCGGCAGAGGACAACTGGCGTCGCATCATTTTCGGCGATGAGTCCCGCTACTTCATAACCTCCGATGACCATCGTGTGCGGGTTTAGCCGAGTTGGGAGCAGAGGGCAGATCCTGCCCATATTTTGGAAAGACACACAGGCGTAATCCATGGCATCATGGTGTGGAGAGCCGTCCGATAAGCGATCAGGTCACCTCCAATAGTGCTTCGGCAGACTTCGAGGGCACAGCGATACGTCACAGACATTCTGCGTCCGCACGCTCCACTCCCTACGGCACAGCATCCTGGAACAGTGTTCCAAGAAGATAATGCTCGTCCACACACAGCACGTGTGTCTAGAGCATGGTGAGGTCCTTCCGTGGCCAGCAAGCTTCCAGGACCTCTCCATCATTGAACGCGTGTGGGTTGACATCGGAAGGGGACTTCGTCCCAGTGCCAACCTGCGGAATCTGGAGAGACATCTGCAACAACTGTGGACGAACCTGCTTTAAGTGAAGATCCAAAGGCTGTTTGAAACCATTCCGAGCCGCATAAAGGCATGCATTGAGGACATCTGGCACCAACATTCCACCTGTAACTGCCAACGGCCTTGTCACTTTCATCCCATACTGTAATCAGTTGGCACATGGTCTTTCAACAAATGTAGTTTCATTCAATTTTAGCCACTCCTTCTGGGTGCTTAACTTTTTTTGTCAGGCAGTGTATTTGGACCATAGAATCTCTCATGCAACACCAGTACGGTATATGATGTATCATAATTCCCAACCCCTGGTCCCACAGCCCTGATGTGCCTTGGCCTAACAAGCGGACGCTGTTCATCCTGAAGGCCTGCAAATAACAAGGTAACATATTGTCAGCATTACAAATCCCCTCGGCAGTTATTCTTGGCTTAGACCACGGCCGCTATCTCACCGTAAGATAGCTCCTCAATTGAATTCACATAGGCTGTTTTTACCTCGAACCAGCCCTCAGATTCAGGTGAAATATTTAACGTGACCGGAATAAAACCTGGGGCCTCCGAGTGATAGGCAAGCAGGCTATCCCTAGACAGGGCGAGGGTTACACCCATAAATGAATTGAAATACCATAAGTTAATGAAAGATAAAATCAAAATTCGTAAAACTGGATATAGTGAATGCATCCAAAAAATACACATAACTTAATTTAATAGAAAATCACTTAGGTCATTTATCAGGGAACCTTTTCCGAGTTCAATAGACAAAGTTAAAAACTTAAGGTGCGTATTAAAATTGGAAAATAAGTTTAATAATACACTAGAAAAGTTGAGTCGCAGTAAGCAACGTCTTAAGAAAACGATAGCTGTTGCTATCTATGTTTTGTACTGAACATCCTAAACGGAAAGTCCATACGTTTTAAAAACTTAAGATGTGAAGAATAAATTCTTGACAGGGAATTAAATGTATTGATCCAATTGCGAATCTTCTTGTATACTGAATGATACGTAATACGCTCTTTTGTGACTGAATTAATCCTCAGATAGCAATACTGGTATTGGTACAACTATCTGAAGAGAAGCCTGTGCATACACAGGATCGGGCTGAGGTTAAATCACCTCTCTTCCTCGTCTTTCCTTTCAAACTCGCGTACAAACCCTTAGTTCCTCCCTCTATAGGTAGCAAGCTGGCTGCTATCAAACACAAGGCTGTAATCAACAGCTGAAGTTTCCGCTAGCATTGAAAACATGTAGTCAGGAAAGGAATTGCAAAGTTATTTGAACTTACAGATAATTCAATATTACATATACTTTTAAAAAGGAAAACTGGTCAGAAAGAAAACTGTAATATTTTGTAGACAATTGTGGGTAGTGCAAATCTGAAAAGTGCGGATGATGTCATACTGAACACAGTAATAAGTAAGTTACTGTATAGATGGGGTGAAAGTACGTCATGGGGATCATTGCAAGTACAGTACCGAGGTGTTAATATAAGGAAAGATCTTCACTGGGTTAATCACATAAACGGAATTGTGAATAAATTTTAGGGATCCGTTTAGATGGTTTTGAGGGTATTTAGGGGCTGTAGAAAGTATGGAGTCATAGTCTGCAGGTTTAGTAGGCGGTTCTACATCGTCAGCATAAACGAATCTCTCCTCATGGATAATATAATTATTATTTACAACGCAGAGTCACCATGTACAATGCCACTACACTTACAGGACACATTGGTTACACAGACACAAAGCGAACGCGTAGCAAAGACACACTCAACGACACCGAATTTCGCTAGTTCAGGGGTCTACATAAAACATGATGTAATATTACATGGTGTAGAAGGGTGCGTTCTGTACCTGGGGTGAGTTCACTCTTCCGAATTCCGCCACAAAAGGGTGTAAAGGAGAAGGAATGTAAGTCACTAGTAAGACCTCAATTAGAGTATGGCTCTCGTGTATGGAACCCTCCCGGAGATAACTTGATTCGAGAACTGGAAAAATCCAAAGACAAACAGCATGGTTTTCGTCTAGGTGATTTCCGACCAAGAAATATTGTTATGAAAATGTTACAATCCTTGTGCTGGGAAGACTTCAGACTTGTTCGGCTATGCGGTATGTTCCGAACTGTCGGTGGATAGGTATAGTGGAATGACATTAATTGATGAATAAGCTTGAGTGGTGTTCTTAAAAGTGGGAAATACCACAATATCGATGGCTTACTTCTAAAACTTCGTATGTCCCAATGCTCTTCCTATCCATTATATGCCTTGAGACTGATCACGCCTCCCAATCTCATATTTATATGCAGTCCGTCAGAATAATTTTCGTTGTGTTCATTTTCCTGTGCTAAACTGCAACGGAAAATAGACCTTCCGTACCGTATTGTAGGGATGTCTTGAAAGCAAAATTACGCACTCCTACAGTAGAATGTATTTCAGATTTATTTTCCTTTACACAGACCCATAGGAAAATGAGCACAACGAAAATTGTTCTGATGGGCTGCATATTCATATGTGGCTGGGAGGCGTGACCGGTTTTAAGGAATATAATGGATAGGAAGAGCACTGGGACATACGAGGTTTTAGAAGTAAGTCGTCGATATGAACATAAAGCTAGAATTCAAGAGCACAAATTGGGATAATATTTAAAGGAAGAGCAGTTAGGGACTGGAATAATTTACCCAGGAAAATATCCGATAAATTTCCTAATTCTTAAAAGTAATTTAAGGAAAGACTACGTAAACAACTTACAGTGAATCTGCCACCTGGGCGACAGCACTAAATGCAGATCACTGGTGTTTGATGATTTATGAACTTGCTGCTACAGACAGGAAACACCACGAGTAAATGTATAGGCAACCAGTATTACAAATTTTACTTAAAGCATAGCGTATCGAAGAGGAAGTGCGACATCTCCGTTCGCCCGTAAGAGAGCTCAAGAGGTTGGTGGGACACCCGCTTGGTGGCAGCACAGGCGATTGCGATGTCAACAGAGACCCTTGGCCATCAGCCCGCGTTATATTTGCCTTCAGATGTAGTAATTTTTATTGCTCATTATTGTCGCTGTCAGAGATGTTTCGACAGTTTGCATTATTAGTGTATTCACGATTGAGTTGTGTGAGAAGTGTTATGTTTTAAATACCTCGGTCTTTGTCGCTATTGTGCTATAAGGCAACGTATATCAGTGCCGGAGAAAACTATCACATTACGCCCTCGTGTTTTGTAGCCGGCTGCAGATCTGGATATGACCGATCGTCTTCAGGTAGGCATTTCTTTAGGCCCCCTAAAGAGAGTGGTGTTTTACTGAAATGGGGGAAGGCTATCCATAGAAAAGACCGAAAATTAACTCATAACTGTTTCGTTTGTGACATTCATTTTGCGATGACTTTCTAGTGAAAGTAGACTCGTTTACGGTGAATGGTGAAAGAGTAGAGATACCAAGACAGCGCTGGAAATTAAAACCAGAAGCATTTCCTCACATATTTCCTAATCTACCCAAGTATATTTCTAAGGCAGTTAAGAAACGCAACTCCCCCACGAATAGGCAATCCACACGAAGAGATTTCTGTAATAAAAGCCCTGAACAGATCGTAAATATCAGTGATAGTGATCAACCTGTATGCTCAGCAGTTGAAGAGAGCTCGAATGTCGCAGATGCTAGGAAAGCAATTTCGCTATTAAAGAGAAGATTGAAGAATCAGAAACGTAATTTCATTAGAACGCAGCATCAACTCAATGTCGCTAATGCTAAGATACATTTGCTTATAAAAGACATTTCTGATATAAAATCAAAGAGAAATTTAACTCAGTCAGAACAATTCGGTTCTCTCAGCAAAAAACAGAAAATTATAGTCGATACAATGTTAAAGAAATGTGAAGCGAAAAGTAAAAAAGGAATGAGATATAGTGATGAATTTCTTCTTGATGCACTTCTTTTAAAAATAAAGTCTCGCAAGGGTTATCGGCACTGTTTAAATCATGACTTGCTGCCTTTGCCTTCTGAATCCCACATGAGAAATTTGGTGAAGGGCCTAAAATGTTCGTACGGCATAAGTGAGCATGCTACCGCTGCCATAGCAGATTTTTTTAATGGAAAGGAGGAACATGAACGCTTAGGGATGTTGATATTTGACGAGGTGAAGTTACGAGAAGAAATTCGCTTTAACTCGGAATCGTTGCAAGTGAATGGTTTTGTTGATTTGGGGAAATTTACTGAAGATAAAACCAAGGGTCAGTTGGTAAATCATGCTCTAGTTTTTATGTTTGTTCCTTTTCTATATAACTGGATACAACCCATAGCGATATATGCTAGCCGGAACGCAACCCCTGGTGATATAATTGCAAACATTCTCATTCAAGTCATCATACAATTAGAGAGTAGGTGTCCGAATCATTGGTTTCACATCGGATGGTAGCCAGTCGAAAAAAAAGTTGTGGAAATCCTTAGGAATATCTGCTAACATAAAGAATCTGAAGGGTTATATTTCCAATCCAGCTGACTCCAACAAAAAATTATGGGCATTTTCAGACGCGCCACATATATTTAAATGTGTAAGAAATCATTTTCAAGACAAAGGACAGGTTAATTATAATGGCAATATTGTTGATTATTCAGATTTTGAAGTAGTAGTCCCGATAATGCCTCTGTTATCCTCTCGCTCAGACACTGTGGATGGCAGTGCTATCTGTGCGGCGGTCCACGGTAACTCGTGAAGACGTCGCACTTCCTCTTCGATACGCTATGCTTAAAGTTTAGTGTAGTTTTAGATTGCGTATACTCGTGGTCAGAAGAATCCCGGATGGAAAGGAAACAGGTAACGTTTGGGCGTAGATTTTGGCCAACCCTGAGGATGAAGGAGAAGTAACCATGGTAACCTCACATGTGTTCTTCTTCCAGGAATTGTGGTTTGTGATGTTATGCACTCAGAGGTCACTCCAAACACCATTTTCTCGGGAACTTAGGAAGATGCTTCTATGGTTAAACATCCGGGCTATACTGGCTTCTCCTAATAAAGGAAAACAATTAATTAACTGTAATTTAATTGGAGGGCTTATTTCTACAGTGACGCAACTCCACATTTTTCGGATTTCAAGCTGAACATGGGAATGTATTCCCACAATAGTTCTTTATGATGTCGAAACGTATTTATTTCCAAAGTGGAGTATATCTTGGTTAAAATGGCATCTAAAAGTTGATTTTATTTCCAAAGTGCCGCAACTCCACACGACCAATAACCCGGCGCACGCATATCACGTGACCGCTTGCCGATTGTGGTGGGACTCTGCTCTTTCGCTCACGGTTTCATAACTTCTCTGCGGTTGTATCTAATAGTGGCGAATATTAGTGCAAATGGTGACATTTGATGAAAAAATTGAAAGGCAGGCAAATCATTACGTGCAGAAAATGAAACGAATATCAGCAGAATGGCAGAAAAATGAGGATAAAATTAGAAGGTGTGGACGTGATTGTCACTAACCGGCGATCACGTGTAATCGTAATGAAAAGTGATGTCAGGCTCAGGGGCAGAGTAAGAGAGACTGTGACAGGATTCATCGGCTTTTTTATAACTCAGTACAATAAATTTTGTTTGTTGCCAGTCAAATGTTAGGTTTTGCTAAATTCATTTTATGTTCTTCTACGTTGTGGGCATTTTTATTTTCTATTCATACCATAAGCATCTTGAAATTCATACATTGTGAATAAATACAGAATTTTTGCGAAGTATTGAATTAAATATATCATTAAGAGTTATATTTGAAAGTTTTAGCACCTACAATATAAACTATCCTACGGCGTTAAGCATTATTTACATTGTCAGCCCCACCCGTCCTCCTCCCATTTCGATGGTATTTTTCGCAATAGGATTTTTCCACCATGGCAAGCATATTTTGCTTAATTTGATGTAGCTGCATAGAAAAAATGAAGTCTCTTATCTTATTAGGAATCTATTTATTAAAAAATTATGTTCTTGAAAAATTTCATTTCTTGGAGATGCGTATAAGCACTTCAATTGTGCAGAAATGTGCACGATGTAATCCCGCCCCAAAAGTGTTTGATCAGCGCTGACAATAACTGCATTGGAACGGTTTTCCAAACACCCTTGCATCTCGGATTATCATCATTATTTAATGCCAGGTTATTTTTACTTTGGTTGTTGAGTATAAACTGTGTTATTATTAATAATAATACATCGTATAGGAAATAAACTCAGCAGGTTTTTTTTTTGCTAGTGGCTTTACGTCACACCGATATAGATAGGTCTTATGGCGACGATGGGATAGGAAAGGCCTAGGAGTTGGAAGGAAGCGGTCGTGGCCTTAATTAATGTACAGCTCCAGCATATGTCTGGTGTGAAAATGGGAAAGCACGGAAAACCATATTCAGGGCTGCCGACAGTGGGATTCGAACCCACTATCTCCCGGATGCAAGCTCATAGCCACGCGCCTCTAACCGCACGGCTAACTCGCCCGGTAAACTCAGCAATTAATTAAAATTCAAGAGCTTTATAAAGGTAGAAAATTTGGTCATAATAAGAATGAATATTTGTATATCACATGGCAGTTCGTGAAAAGAAAAGACAAGGACTGACCTACTTAGCACGATTTGCCCTGTGAATAGCTTATGGACCTGTAATGTGTTTTCGGCAATATAGATTAGCACACAGCACCTCGACCCATTCGAATACTGATCATGATCAGGCTCGTATGAATATGGATATCTCATGTAATTCAGTGTTTCCATTCTGCTAAAACAATGGAGTTGCAGACAGGCCTTAAAATGCTTCAGTAATCAGCGACGCGACTGTTATAAGTTTTAGTGCTTTTACTCTACCGTATTACTAGAAGACACAGTTTGGTTTTAGATAAGAAGATACCGGGAGGAGGGCACGGAAGGCCTTAACATTCGCAGAAAATCGAAGAAACTTAAGAAGGCAACTAGAGGGAAAGACAGCTCTTTTAGAAGCCAGAAATGAAAATTCTCTCCTATGAACAAAGCAATGAAGAACCATTCAGTTTCCGTTTTCCCCTTGATTAGATACCTCCAATTATTTGAATGCCTATAAAATAATTATTTTCGTGGAAAACCAGTGCATTGTTTAAGATTATATTCTACTTTTCGTTTTATACAAATACAAATATTTCCGTGGGCAGGAAGCTTTGATTTTATTTATTTACTTTTTTCTTACAAAATACACTCCTTTGTTTCTTTACAACATTTCACTAAGATATTATGTGAATATCTTATCGTCGCTCCACCGGTAAAACGTTGTATTCCACAAAGCTCTTCCTATCATTATTCTCCTTAAGACTGGTCACGCCTCCCAGCCACATATGGATACGCAGTCCATCAGAACAATGTCCGTTATGTTCGTTTTCCTATGCCGAGCATTAAACGAAAATGAACCTTGCATGCATTATACACCAGGAGTGCGTGAATACGTAATGCAAACATACATTCCTACAGTACGGTACGGTAAGGTTATTTTTCCTTTAAACAAGGGCATAGGAAAATGAACACAACAAAATTTGTTCTGATGGACTGCATATCCATACGTGGCTGGGGGGCGTGACCAGTCTTAAGGAGAATAATTGATAGGAAGAGCTTTGTGGATACAACGTTTTACCGGTGAAGCGACGTTATTCATTACAGTTCACCTCACATTCTTCGTTTTTGGATTGTTAGTAATATTCTTCATTTACATGCCTTTTAAATGTAAGCATTGTATCTGATTTTATATTTGAACGTCATTTTATCTCATTTAATTTCTCTCCCATTTACCATAATTATATTAAGAAATAGCATGGTATAATATTTCAGTAAAAGAGTATATCTTTAAATGAAACACGAATCGCGTTACTAAGTTCTTAGTGAAGGTCAAGATTTTTCATCTTAATTTCTTGCATCCAATTTGGATATCTGTGCATACTTTGCTGCAAAATATATAAATATATTCAATTTGACAGTGCCTGCAATGTTATTAATGTAGAGTAATTTAATAGGTTGTATATTGATGAAAAAGGGCCATTCTTTCTTGCAATGATCAGGCGCGATATCATTTGACAATAAGGTCATGTTCGAGACAGCTAATATTTCAGTCAGCCTTCGCACAAAAGAATTGCAAAGAAATAGGAGAATTTGACCCACTATGAACAGACATACGAGTCAGTGTGGTTCCTCCCTTCATTCCCCTTTCTACCACATATTGAAGGCCAAACCAGGGGTCGTTTGGGCAGGCGGGAAAGCAAGTACCTTCCCCTCTGTAAGTGTTTGGTTCATCATTCGCTCTCTCCACCTCCCTGTTCATGTGTTATGCTTCAGCATGAATCTGACCAACGAAAGAGAGAATATAACGATGGCTTACGTCTAAAACCTCGTATGTCCCAGTACACTTCCTTAAGACCGGTCACGCCTCCCAGCCACATATGAATATGCAGGCCATCAAAACAATTTTCGTTGTGCTCATTTTCTTATGGGTGTGTGTAAAAGAAAATTAACCTTAAATACATTATACTGTAGGAGTGCGTAATTTCGCTTTCAAGCAACGTCCCTACAATACGGTACGGTAAGGTCTATTTTTCTTTACACGTTAGCACAGGAAAATGAACACAACGAAAATTATTCCGATGGACTGCATAAAAATATGAGGCTGGGAGGCGTGACCAGTCTTAAGCCATATCATGGATAGGAAGAGCATTGGGACATACGAGGTTTTAGAAGTAACCCATCGATGAGCTGGTACTGGACGGATATGAGGGCTGTACTGATTTTCTTGCTTGAAATGAATATTTCTGGCCCGAGATTAAAATGAACGACAGTGTACAAATACCTGTATTACAAGCTTCACTCATGCTCTAGTCACTTAAATGTTGTCAAAGCCAAGGATGAGGCTCTGATCAATGAAAGCAACATCTGCTTATTCCGGAAAACACAGAACTCTTAAAATATTACATCTCACCAAAGATGGATCTGAACTTCCTTATATAATAGTGATGGGGTACTGCACAATATTTGATATGTAAATTACGTAGGTTTAATCTCATAATCACTTAATTAAGAATGCACTGGAGTTCCAATCTTATTCATAATACTGAATATCGATGGCTTACTTCTAAAACCTCGTATGTCCCAATTCTCCTCCTATCCATTATATGCCTTAAGACTGGTCACGCCTCCCAGCCTCATATTTATAAGCAGTCCATCGGAATAATTTTAGTTGTGTTCATTTTCTTGTGCTGATGTGTAATGGAAAATATCGTCGTTGCCGGGACAAAACCTCCTATGTGATAATATTTTTGGAGATATACTGACCCGCAGCACATACATTATGAAGAGCGAGAATGCCTTGACCACATCCACACAATATTGTACCTTAGATGACAGAACATAACCGGTCAAAGTTCTAAGCTAAAATATTTCACATAAGAGGTTTTGTCCCGGCAGCGACGATATACTTTACCGTACCGTATTGTGGGGATGTCGTTTGAAAGCGAAATTACGCACTCCTACAGTATAATGTATTTAAGGTTAATTTTCCTTTACACAATCCCATAGGAAAATGAGCACAACGAAAATTGTTCTGATGGGCTGCATATTCATAAATGTTGCTGGGAGGCGTGACCGGTCTTAAGGAATATAATCGGTAAGAAGAGCACTGGGACATACGAGGTTTTAGAAGTAAGCCGTCGATATTTAAAAAATAATGATCTCAATGCGTTAAATAACGATTTATCTTGACGAAAAATAAATAGTTCAATTAATTGGAGCCGCTGTATCCGGGAGTTTCACTAGGCCTGGCCTGATAATGGACGACGCCGAAGGGTATAAACAAACAATACTCTTATAGAGCTTTGTAAGAGGTTGAATTTTAAATTTAAAATGAACGCAATTGCTGTGACTATTGATGTTGACATTCAAGAATATATTACAGTAATTAAAATTATACACCGAAAAATTGTTACTTTAATTTGTTGTGAATCTGTTAAAATTTGCATTTATCAAAGCTCTGCTGCTTGATAACGATGTGATGGATACTGTAGATTGAATGTTTCAACGGCGGCTGTGGTACAAACATAGCTCGTATACAGCAGCACGTCTCGTGCTTACATCTATTGTATAATGGAATCAAATTGCTTTGAAACCAATCTGACTGGCTCAGCTCGTTAATCAAAGTCCCTCTGTGAACAAGAATACGAGTTCGTTCTCAGCTGAGGTCAGTGCTATTTCAATTCGATGTCATTGGCCTACGGCACACCTCTGCAGGGATACATTTCTGTACCTCGGTGCCTCTTAAAAACCTATACTAATTGAAAAAAGCATTATTACCACTAATTTATTATTATTATTATTATTATTATTATTACTATTATTATTATTATTATTATTATTATTATTATTATTATTATATAAATGTAAGGTTTTTCAGCCTGTAGAACGTAATGCAGTTTAATTAAAATAAAACTTCCAACTACTTTCCATTATTTTCGCTGTGTAATAAATAAGATGATTGATGTCCGTGAAGTGCTGGCCTTGTCGTATGTATGTTCACAGATGGTCGAGTGTGTGTTATGTCTAATTGCAGTTTTGTGTTCTTTGTAACTGGTATAAAAATACGTTTAGTTTGCCCGACATCATTTGAGTTCCCATATCGATGGCTTTCTTCTAAAACTTCGCATGTCGCAATGCCCTTCCTACCCATTCTACTATATATTTTATATTCCTTACTATACCGTATTGTAGGGATGTTGTTTCCATAGCGAATTTACGCACTCATACAGTATATTGTAATGTAAAGTTAATTTTCCTTTATACACTGGCATAGGAAAAATGTTCACAACGAAATATATTATTATGGACTGCATATAAATATGTGGCTGGAAGGCGTGATCTGTCTTAAAGAATAATATGGGTAGGAAGAGCACTGGGACATATGAAGTTGTAAAAGAGGGCCATCGATATTCCAGATTTGAAAAAGGTTTCTTTCTATTTTCATTACGTTTGCCAATTTGAATTTAATGAGTTGTTTGTTTGAATACTATTTTTGAAATTTTCCTTTTGAATACGTTAGCTGTATATTTGTCATTTTGGAGTGGGTGTTTGTTCTGTCTTTTTCGTTGTATTCCTAATGAACGATCTACTCTGTATGGTAATTGTTTATTTTTCTTCGCGATTTATATTATTATTTGTATTTTGTTGTTAAAATCAGTTTTTGCTTGGTATGGCTATTGAGCGATTTATCATTAAGTTTTAATTAACCGACATATTTCTCAGGTACAATTGGTTATTAAAAGTTTTCTTCGAAAGGTGTGTTCTAATTTTATTTAAACTGCATTTGTTTCGACAGATTAAACATTTTACTGTTATATAATAAATACAGGATCTGCCATATAAACTAAGACCGTCCAAGCGTTGTTTCTACTTTGCGATACCCAAGCTGCGGTATTGGAGGAGGGCGCTCATATTTATTGACCTTGCACGCAGCGTGCACGTATACGAGCTCGCTAGCATCAGTCGCCAGTCTGAGTCTCAGCTGTTAACATGGTGAGACAGTTATCATTGCAACACCGCATTTGCGTATGTAAAGGTTAACTTAAGTACGAGTCGGCTCGACGTGAACGCGATGCATTTGTTCAGCAATTTCATTATGGTTTTCCACCTTAACGAGCACGAATTCACGTAATTGTAAATAAATTTGAAACTACTGACCCAGTGCTCAAGGAAACATGTGTGCACACGAACAGAGGAAAGGCTGGATGACATTGGTACGAATCTTGAACGATCACGGAATGAATCACTCACAAAATTAGTACAAGTAGGGGTTTAGGTTTTTTCTGCACACAAGAGCTACAAAGCTGTTACACATGAAACCTACAGGTTTACATAGGCCCATTGTTTAAAAACTGCTGATCCAGCCACAAGAGTGAGGTACTTTGAGTGGTATCTTGCATCATTGAACGATCGTTTATTCGGATGAGGCCTAGTTTCAACTTAATGGTCTTGTGAACAAACACAACTCTCTGTATTGGTGTGCAGAAAAACCTAATGGTGTTTATGAAGCTTTTAGTGCAAGCCAAATAATTGGGCCCATATCCTTTTCGAGACAACTATAAATGCAGAATGGTACTAAGACGACATTTTGACGCCGTTCTTTCATCAGTTAACGGGAAAATAAAAACCGTGTGGGTGGTGTCAACAAGATTCAACCCCTGCTCATACAGCAGAAGATCCCCTTCTTACAATCTCGGAAGTGTTTGCAGACAGAGTGATCAGTGCTGGACAATTTCCCCCTCGTTCTCCAGTGTGTGATTTTTGCTTGTGGGCTAAACTGAAAGAAAAAGTGTATCGAATAAATGCTCATACATTGGAGGAACTGAAAGAAAGCATTACGAATGAAATATGAAGCATTACAGTGGCAAACTCGGTCGCATCAGCCAGAATGTGGTTACCAGGCACTATGCCTGTATAACCCAGCAAGGACGACACTTCCAGTATCTGTTATAAGGTAAGATTTCATAAAAGATTGTATACACGCTTAAAGCAGAGCGACCGTGCGCGACAAAAGTTCGGCTGAGGCAGCTGCCGTAGCACCGTGCGTTCGGTCTTACTTTATATGGGATACCTTCTTTCCTCTTCTTCTTCTTCTTTTCCCACACCTGTGGGGTCGCGGGTGCGAACTGAGTCGCACGTGTGGATTTGGACCTGTGTTACGGCCGGATGCCCTTCCTGACGCCAACCCTCTATGGAGGGCTGTAATCTCTGTTGCGTGTTTCTGTGATGGTTGGTAGTGTGGTACACTACCGCTCATTATTTTTAATACACCCAATAATTGACATCTAGTTCTCTGTAGGTAAGGTATAATACCGTGAGTATGGTAGAGGAAGCAAAGGAATAGTACAACAGTTGTACACATGTCATGATTTTTGTTTGTAATCATGGAGATACAATAGTATCCAACAAACAATGTAGTGTACATAAACGTTATGTACCTATCGGATATGTTTGTTTACCTATTTGCCGACGGACACCGCATTTAGTGCACCTGTGTTGTTCCCTGTAGTGATGTGATATCTGCAGCGAACGGCAAGCATTGGTACGATACATACCATGTGTTTCCTGCATGTCAGTTCCTTCGTGACAGTTGAAGTGTGCACATCGCTAGTATGGCTCCACGAGTGGAGATATCCGTAGAAAAACGTGCTGCAATTGTAGCACTTACCCAAGCAGGTTTATCTATTCGAAAAATTGCGAAACAGTGTAGTGTGTCCATAGGGGGGAGTGCAATACACCCTTCACCGCCAGAAGACAACATGTAGCAATAAGGAAGTGCCACGACCAGGACGACCTCGTAAAACAACTAAAAGTGATGATAAATATATCAGAATTACCAGTAAGAGAAATAGATACAAAACAGCGCCCCAAATTCGTGCAGAATTGGTAGACATGAACACGACAACAATATCTGTTGCAACAGTAAAAAGGAGACTGACTGAAGCCGGCTTGAAAGGATGTGTCATAGCAAGAAAACCCCATCTAAGGCCCATAAATAAACAGAAGAGGCTTGAATGGCCTAGAAAACATCGTAATTGGACATCGGAAGAGTAGACGAAGGTGTTATTCACCGATGAATCGAAGTTCGAGATTTTTGGAACCAGAAGGAGAATATTTGTTCGCCGATTTGTAGAGGAAAGGGTAGCCCAGCAGTGTGTTCTACTTACAGTTAAACACGGTGGAGGTTCTATTATGGTTCGGGGATGTTTTCCCGGAAATAGATTTGGCGACATTGTGAAAATAGAAGGATGTATGGATCAGAAGCAATACAACCGCATATTTCAATATCATGCAATACCAAGTGGATTGCTCTTAATATGGAAAGGGTTCATCTTTTTTTACAACAGGATAATGACCCAAAACATCGGTAGGCATACTGTACGAACTACATTCCATCAAAGGAAAAACAGAAAGTACTGGAAGACATGGCATGGCCGTCCCGAAGTCCCGATTGTAATCCAATTGAAATGGTCTGCGATGAAGTGGACAGACGTATCCTGGAAGTTAATATATCCAGCAAGGAACATCTGTCAAATATTGTTAAGGGTGTGTGGAATCATATAGATTCACGATACCTACGAAAATTGATTGACCGCATGCCTCGAGTTTGTGAGGCAGTCATCAAATCCAAAGGAGGATACTTTGATGAAAGTAAAATATAATGATTGTGATTGTATTATATATGTGTAAGTTAATATAATTGTCTTTTGTGAGAAATAACGTTTGATTTGTGTTGTAAATCTGAAATACCAGGGTATATTGAAATTAATGAGCGGTAGTGTATGTTGTCTGAATATGATGAGGAGAGTGTTGGGACGGACGCATACACCCAGTCCCCGAGCCAGAATAATTAATCAGAAGCGAATAAAATCCCCAACCCGGCCGGGAATCGAACCCGGCACCCTCTGAACCGAAGGCCATTACGCTGACCATTCATCCAACGAGTCGGACGCTTTACATGGGAGAACCTTTAAGTCGAAACTCGCTTGAAGCGTGAGCCATCACTTGAACGTACGTATAAGTTAGAGGTTTTGTTTAGAAGAGTTACAGAATGGTACATGTAGGGTAACGGGGTGGACTAGGGAGCGGTGATGATACCACAGCGTGCTAAAAGTCTGGTAAGGATGACATAAAAATGCTATTTCTAACTACAAAGTTGCTCCAGAGAAAGGAGCAGAATTGTGTCATTCAATAGATAGATTTACCAGATATTGGAACAGAAGTTAAACCATGAGTGAGAAATGATGTAATTGACGTAGGTAGTGATTTTCTCACGGAAATGGAGTGATTATCGTAGAGGCTGGACAGGAACGGTAGGAGGGATAGTAGGCATACTGGTGAAAGAAAAACTTGTGAGATACGAAAAAAGTTAAGGTGGATAAACGTGAAATTCTTGGTGTAAGACCCATCTCTAAAGGTAATAGACAACTTGATGTTTTTGGGGTGTACACACTTCGAAGTAGTGACGCTGATGGAGAATTATTCGATACAATAATCAGCTATGTGGGGAACAATATAGAAAGATAAATTACTGGAGCGGGTGATTTCACTTCACCAAATGTTCACCGGGATGGCAATGAGAAATTCAGGAAGCATGGCCTACAAATGGTAGGGGCGACATCCCTGATTGCAGATTGATTGATTGATTGATTGATTGATTGATTGATTGATTGATTGATTGATTGATTGATTGATTGATTGATTGATTGATTGATTGATTGATTGATTGATTGATTGATTGATTGATTGATTGATTGATTGATTGATTGAACCAACTAGAGGGAAATGTGTTCTAGACGTGGTACTGATGAAAACTGAAATTATAAATGGCGTAAGTGATCGCGAAACTGTTTTTGTAGTAGTTCAAAGGAAATGTGATTGAAAGGAAGGACGTAATAGTAATACTTATAGGCAGTGCCATATTGTTTATGAGACAGGCATGAAGAACTTTAAGGCAATGATTATGACCGGTGTAAAATTGTAAATAAAAATTCAAATCGGCTATGGGATGTGTTTAAATTAATAGTTGAGGAGTGTGAAAACGGCTGTGTACCGTTAAAGGTGCTATATTGTAACAGTAAATGTGGTACTTCGGTAGACATGAGACGCAGGGCGTGTACCATTCGTTGAAGTGCGTACAGAGGGAGAGGGTTTGTTTAGAAATAAATCTTAAAATTTTTCCTCTGAGTTTATTAATAAATTCAAAGTCATGTCACCTCTGTACAGCAGATGCAGTAGAAAACATTCCTCGTCCTAGGGCTGGCGATGTCCTTGGATTCCGGCAGCTCCTTTTCCCATACCAGTGAACCACCATTCATCCCCCAATGGAAGTTCTAGAAAATCCATTCGACGTATTGAAGATCCATACGATGCTGATGAAGGGCGTTGAGGTAGTCCTCGTGAACGATGAACGTGAATGAACATCGTTAAGCCTTGGGGCGAGTTAATGCAAAGACTGCTTCTGCACAGATGAGAGGAAAGTTTATCAATGTTTTAACAAGGTTCAAACACAAAAATGTATCCTTGAGAGTTTATCACACGGTGAAATGTCACTAAATTTTGTCCCGTGTTAAATGAAAGAAGGCCACTAGACTCGAATGAGCATGTAAGTTTAATACTCATAAAAATAAAAGTCCACTCGAAACTTATCGTCGAATTTTAACAGAGTCACTTAAAGTTTGTGGCACTTGGTACAATGTAAAGTAATGCCGCACGACTTAGTTCTTTGAAGCACTGTTCAACATAATTTAATTGGATTCGAAAATAAAGATGTTCCACTCGTGAATTAGAACTCATTCACGTACTGATAACAACATGAAATCAAAAGACGAAATTAATCGAGTATTGACAGTCCTCGGTTCGACTGTTCGTAAACTGAATGTTCGTAGAATTGAAATGTGCTGTTTAGTGGAATTGAAATGCACAGTTCACACATGCACAGTTCACAGTTCATCACCTAAAAATATTTACACAGTTCATGAAATGGTAAATTAGTGACGTAGTCATGCTTGGAATCGAGTAAATCTGGATTCAAACACAGTCTCATAAACTCGAAGTATTTAGTACTCTGTAAGGAGCAAACTGTTCTAAGTCCTGTCCATAACATGAAACTTCAAATTACGAGCACTCGAAAACATTCGCAAGTCTTAGACACTCGTGTAGAATAACAGTCACTTGATAATGTTCAGACGAAGCATAATTTATATCACGTCCCGTCGGAGTAAAAAGTTGTCACTCACAGTATAAAGAAATCCGTACAAGTCCATATTCGACGCGATTAGGTTAAAGTCCACGGACTCGAAGATTAATAGCTGCTTCACGCTCGATCACGGTGCTCGCGAACCGACTGTGTGAACTCCACTGCCTAGCGTGCACATACATACTCAGGCCACACACTCAGGCAACACACTGGTCTGCTGAGCGAAGCAGTACGTATTTATATCTGATCCGGGCCTTCACATCTCGTTCCATAACCTCATCGCCTCATGTCAGATTTACGCGAAACTCGGCAGGAACATAGATAAGGGATCGAGTTACATGGTGATGTTGTTAAATTTGTTTAATTATTATTGTGGGGAAAGTTATTACCCATAGAAACTCGAAGAACATTCCACATCAGTCTAGGCTCTGTATCGCGGCGAGGCATGCTCTGACGTCACCCACTCTCTACGTCACACGCACACAGCTGTTGCTCGCCGTCCAGTCAGTCTTTCGTAGGCGGCCCGGAGCGTAACACGTAAGTTTTTAAAGCTTCTATGACGGGGACTTAGTTTTGTACCGCCGTTACCGGTACATCTCCCCCTCCTCCTGGGGAGAAGAAAATTCGATTGGATTTTCTTTTAATGATGTTCTCTCCTGAAATATTTCTTTAGGTTGGCTGCATTGTAAATGCCCTCGATGCTTCCATCCAGCTTATTAATTTTGTATGCCCCGTTTTCGAGAACATCTGCAATTCTATATGGTCCTACATAAAGTGGGCAAAACTTTGCATAAATGCGATGTTCGGGGTGCGAAACAGCTGGTTTTCTTACCAATGGCCAGGGGGTTTAGATACAGAGTGACACATTTAGAAATGATACCATTATTATCCACCTCCTTTATCACAGTCCTGGCTTCCTCTCGGTACTTCTCAGGAACTGGATAGGGCCGTTTTTTATAAGGAGAGGTGTCCTTAACATTCAATTGGTATTCAAAATCTCTAATAACGCCGGGTTTGTCATCAAAAACCTCAGGGAATTTCTCAAATATTTGTCGAGTTGCTTCTGCCACGCGGGAATCGAACTCTGGGCTTTCAGCCATACTGGTGAGAAATATGAAGTGATCACGACCTTCGTCGAACACATCCTCAATAATGGGCACTTCCTGGCCCTCGACGGGTCCCTCTTGACCGGGTCCACCCTCTTCGCAATCTATTTCATCGGCAGGCAGAGCATCGCTCATCTTGCCTCCGGTTTCTATGAATGGGGTACCCAGACCTTGGCACTTCAAATTATTACAGTCTACCAGCTGCAACTCTACAGAGTCGATGTTAAAAAATCGTATGACGTTGGCAGGATAATCAATGATTCCCCCATACTTGGCTAGGAAATCTGACCCTAGGATGACGTTGAATTTCATCGGCAAAATGACTAGGAATATATGCTCGAACTGGACACCTTCAATGTCAAATGTAACAAAAGCTTGAAATTTACATTTGATATGCCTGTCCGGTACTATCCCTTTAATTTTGATCTGTGCGACTGGTATCAATAACATGTCTTCTCCCCCCTTCAACGTTTCAATTAACCTCTCAGAAATTAATGAAGCCTGAGCTCCAGAATCGATTAAGGCAGTTACGTAAAGGGTATCCAAAGTAATATTAATAACTGGAAGACTTCGTTGGACCCTCGGTGTTGTAGGAGTGGGATCTTCATACAAGAGATCTGAGTCGTCCAAGTACCAGTAATTAATATTCGTGACACAAATTATTTCCCCTCTACTCCGGTTTTCAGGCAATCTTATTGTTGTGTTGTCGAAGTTTTTTTTAATTGCGCCTGTCGATTCGGGGTTTGTCGCAGGCGTCGTGTTCTGTCTTCTGGCATGCTCTTGGTATTCTAAAGAGGTAGCGCCAGGTAATCCTTCATCCCGGTTTCGATTCTGGATATATTCGCGAGTTTCTCTCCATCTTCTTTCGATCTCGGCTCTCGGCGAATCTCCATCTCGAGTAAGCGACTCGATAGGTTTCTTCCATGTTTGATTACGTCTGTAAGGCGTACTTTGCCCGTATGGACGTCTCCTAAATCGCCGGAAATGAGATAATGAATCTCTCCGTGGTTCTACTTCCTCACGGGGTTCGGGATTCGATCTCGGCGGGTTGTTAACTTCGACATGGTTGGTTTCAACCTCTTTCGTCTTAGTAACCCTGGGTGGATTTTGTGTATGGGCAGTGTCAAGTTTCCTTAATAAATCATCAAGTTGTTCTAGGTCTTGAACATTGGCTGCCACAAGAATTTCTTGTACATGCGCCGGAAATTGTAAAGTTACTATCTGTATTAACTCCTGTTCTGGCAAAGGAGGATCTAAGAATTGCATGTTCATTAATTGAGAAATGAGAAAATCAGAATATCGTGAAGAATTAATAGCTGTGTTGTATCTCCTGGTGTACAACTGTAGCTTAATCAAATGTTGAATTTCTGAATTCCAAAACCTCTTCAACAAGGCTTCCTTGAACTCATCATAGGTTTTAATGTTAAATTTAAATGCTGTGTACTAATTTAGTGCTTTCCCTTCCAATAATCTAGAAGCTATCCTCAATTGATGATCGGATCGTACTTTATTTTCTTGAAAGTACTCTTCAATGTTGAGAAGGAATTATTTCGCTGTGTACTCTTCCTTTCCGGAAAATTTGCAGGTTTATCGTCTGATAATTTTAAAACTGTGGAAATGCTAGAAGTATCTCCGCTAGACCCTTGACACTGGTGTGTAGACACCTCCTTCTCCACCTGAGAGATTCTATTATCAATCGTCTCTATTTTTCCTTGCAATTCGACCTTGATAGTCTTAACTTGTCCACGGATGGAGTTTTCCACGCTCTGGACTTCCTTTTCGAGGTCCTGCTTCACTTCATTTACGTCGCGGCCTATGCGAATGATTTGAGTATGTGCGCTATCTAATTGGGTTTTTACATGCTTATCTGTTTCCTCCTGCTTTGTTTTATGTAAATTAACCTCATTACTTATTTTCTGAAAGTTAGTCTTAAAAGATTCATGGATGTTATCCTGAATAGAGGCTATTTTTGCTTGTGCCTGTGATAACTGACCATGAGATTCTTTAAATTCTGCCTTTAAGCTTTCAACTTCCTTAATCAATTGATGTGAGGTGGGAAACGAAGCTTTTAAGTCTTCAACTATTTGTAGTTTAAGGTCCTGTTTTACTGTTTCTAAGTCACGGGTGAGGCGTTCGTTTATTTCCGTAAACTTAGAATTAATCTTCGCATTACTTTCCGAGAATCGTTTTTCAATCTCAGAACCAGCTTTAGTAAGCCTATGTTCCAAATTAGCATTAACTTCGGTAAACTTGGTATTAATTATTTTAGTTACTTGTGTGATACGATTTTCTAAGTTGGCTGTAGTTGCAACCTTAGATTCGTTAATGCGAGCTTCTAAAGTAGTACCTAATTGAGCAGTTACGGCATTGGCCACATCAATGCAAGCTTCTAAAGTGGTACCTAATTGAGCAGTTACGGCATTGGCCTCATCAATACGAGTGTGAATCTCAGTAATACGAGATTCTAAAGTAGTACCTAATTGAGCAGTTACGGCATTGGCCCCATCAATACGAGTGTTAATCTCAGTAATACGAGATTCTAAAGTAGTACCTAATTGAGCAGTTACGGCATTGGCCTCGTTAATACGAGCTTGTAAATCAGCACCTACTTGAGCATGCGATTTGGCGATACGTTCATTTCAGCTAATCTTAAGAGCTTCAATAGCAGCAAAAATATTTTCCATTTTGATGGTAATGTATTTAAACCAAGCAACAAGAAAATCATAAATCACTTGAAAAGAATTCAGGTATCACCATTATTGTCCAATGGTTAAAAGTTCATGTTCACAGTCATTCAAACATTCTCAAAAAGAAAAATCTCCAAGACATTTAACACACAAAAATTATCCAATATCATTGATAACACTTCTTATAATAGAGAAGTTAAATATTGTTAGAAAGTTCACTGTAATGTTAATAGCTATTCCACACAAAGCACTGGAAATGTATCTGAATTAAATTGCTAAGTCACACGATTTTAGTGCGATTTTGTCTGTCACTGCACTTCTTAATTTATTACTAGTACTTCAAAATTGAGCCTAGAATGGTTAAGTGTCAATTTAATTTCTACTGCACTCATAATTAAGTTCTGATATTGCTGAAGCGCTAATTTCTAATTCTACTGCACTCCAAATCGGCCCCAACACGACTGGGCGCCAATTTCTCCCCCTCTCCTCTGTAACAGTAAATGTGGTACTTCGGTAGACATGAGACGCAGGGCGTGTACCATTCGTTGAAGTGCGTACAGAGGGAGAGAGTTTGTTTAGAAATAAATCTTAAAATTTTTCCTCTGAGTTTATTAATAAATTCAAAGTCATGTCACCTCTGTACAGCAGATACAGTAGAAAACATTCCTCGTCCTAGGGCTGGCGATGTCCTTGGATTCCGGCAGCTCCTTTTTCCATACCAGTGAACCACCATTCATCCCCCGATGGAAGTTCTAGAAAATCCATTCGACGTATTGAAGATCCATACGATGCTGATGAAGGGCGTTGAGGTAGTCCTCGTGAACGATGAACGTGTATGATCATCGTTAAGCCTTGGGGCGAGTTAATGCAAAGACTGCTTCTGCACAGATGAGTGGAAAGTTTATCAATGTTTTAACAAGGTTCAAACACAAAAATGTATCCTTGAGAGTTTATCACACGGTGAAATGTCACTAAATTTTGTCCCGTGTTAAATGAAAGAAGGCCACTAGACTCGAATGAGCATGTAAGTTTAATACTCATAAAAATAAAAGTCCACTCGAAACTTATCGTCGAATTTTAACAGAGTCACTTAAAGTTTGTGGCACTTGGTACAATGTAAAGTAATGCCGCACGACTTAGTTCTTTGAAGCACTGTTCAACATAATTTAATTGGATTCGAAAATAAAGATGTTCCACTCGTGAATTAGAACTCATTCACGTATTGATAACAACATGAAATCAAAAGACGAAATTAATCGAGTATTGACAGTCCTCGGTTCGACTGTTCGTAAACTGAATGTTCGTAGAATTGAAATGTGCTGTTTAGTGGAATTGAAATGCACAGTTCACACATGCACAGTTCACACATGCACAGTTCACAGTTCATGACCTAAAAATATTTACACAGTTCATGAAATGGTAAATTAGTGACGTAGTCATGCTTGGAATCGAGTAAATCTGGATTCAAACACAGTCTCATACACTCGAAGTATTTAGTACTCTGTAAGGAGCAAACTGTTCTAATTCCTGTCCATAACATGAAACTTCAAATTACGAGCACTCGAAAACATTCGCAAGTCTTAGACACTCGTGTAGAATAACAGTCACTTGATAATGTTCAGACGAAGCATAATTTATATCACGTCCCGTCGGAGTAAAAAGTTGTCACTCACAGTATAAAGAAATCCGTACAAGTCCATATTCGACGCGATTAGGTTAAAGTCCACGGACTCGAAGATTAATAGCTGCTTCACGCTCGATCACGGTGCTCGCGAACCGACTGTGTGAACTCCACTGCCTAGCGTGCACATACATACTCAGGCCACACACTCAGGCAACACACTGGTCTGCTGAGCGAAGCAGTACGTATTTATATCTGATCCGGGCCTTCACATCTCGTTCCATAACTTTATCGCCTCATGTCAGATTTACGCGAAACTCGGCAGGAACATAGATAAGGGATCGAGTTACATGGTGATGTTGTTAAATTTGTTTAATTATTATTGTGGGGAAAGTTATTACCCATAGAAACTCGAAGAACATTCCACATCAGTCTAGGCTTTGTATCGCGGCGAGGCATGCTGTAACGTCACCCACTCTCTACGTCACACGCACACAGCTGTTGCTCGCCGTCCAGTCAGTCTTTCGTAGGCGGCCCGGAGCGTAACACGTAAGTTTTTAAAATTTCTATGACGGGGACTTAGTTTTGTACCGCCGTTACCGGTACAATATAGTCCTAAGAACCGAAAATACTGTAAAAGACAAATAAAGAGCTTAAGAAGGAGGTGCAGGTTAGAAGGAATTAGAGTTTGGAATGGTTGTGAAAGTAAGGAGAGATTGAAGGAAGTTACCAGGAAATCGATTTTAGTGAAGAAGTCAGCTAAGGGTAACATGATGGCAACCAAGACTGACAGCAACTAGCAAGCATAAATGGATTGATTGATTGATTGATTGATTGATTGATTGATTGATTGATTGATTGATTGATTGATTGATTGATTGATTGATTGATTGATTGATTGATTGATTGATTGATTGATTGATTGATTGATTGATTGATTGATTGATTGATTGATTGATTGATTGATTGATTGATTGATTGATTGATTGATTGATTGATTGATTGATTGATTGATTGATTGATTGATTGATTGATTGATTGATTGATTGATTGATTGATACAGGAACAGGTTCCAGCAAGGAAATTCCAGGGATAATTATGAACGGGGGTCGTGAATATATGAGGACATACAGAAGGCAGAATCATTCAGTCGGTAATTTGTAAAGGTAGTTGGATATAGACCCGGGATTGATAATATTTCTGGAGATATACAGTACTAAAGACAATGACTTCATTGATGGAAAGTGATGGAACCAACTAGAGGGAAATATATTCTAGACGTGGTGTTGATAAAACCAGATGAACTCTATAGAGAAACTGAAATGATAGATGGCGTAAGTAATCGCGAAACTGTTTTTGTAGTTGTTCAAAATAAATGTGATCGTAAGGAAGGACGTAAAAGCAGTATCAGTGCCGCTTATTTGATCACTGTCTGCATGAAGGTGCTGTCCCAAATGAATGGAGAGTAGAGTAGGTGAAGCATTTTCTGATCCTGTAAAAATTAAGAGGGATGTCCCGCAAAGATATATTGGACCTTTACGTTTTCTTTGTATACAAATGCTACGAGTGAGTAAATGGAAACACAGGTAAGTATTTCTGGTGTTGTTTTATACTGCATAGAATAGTAAATAAATTACCGAATTGCGTGCGAATGAAAAAAAAGACCTCGACAATGTTGTGAGATACACAGTAGACAATGGCACGATGGTAAACGGGATGAAACAACTTGCCAAACCACGAAATATCTCGGTAGAAGAGTTAGAAAAGATAAGTAAATTACGAAAGTACACCTTTGGCAAAAGAACACAGAAATAACATAAGTCTCACAGATAGAAGGAGAGACAGCTTGTGTAAATGTCGCCCTTAGATGGCCATAGCGATTAATGGATTAATAGCATAATAATAATCTATCATTAAACACAATTTCTATTTTATCTCCGCCACATTTCACAGAGGTTCATGGGGAATCGGGTGCGAATTCTGTTGCACATATGGACATTGCCCAAGTTTTTCGCCCGCAATCCTTTTTTCAATGTGGAGGGATGTATACAGCAATTATATCGTCGGCTTACTTCTAAAACCTCGTATGTTACAATGTTCTTCCTACAAATTATATTCCTTAGCACTGGTCACGCCTCCCAGTCACATATTTATATGCAATCCATCAGAACCTTTTTCGTAGTGTACATTTCCCTGTGCAGACGTGTAAAGGGAAATGGACCTTACAATACAGTATTGTAGGGATGTTGCTTTCATGGCGAATTTAAGCACTCCTACAGTTTAATGTATGTAAGGTTCATTTTACTTTACACAGCACCATAGGAAAATGAACACAATGAAAATTGTTCTGATGGACTGTACATCCAAATGTGGCTGGGAGGCGTGACCAGTCTTAAGGAAGAAAATGGATAGGAAGTGCATTGGGAGATACGAGGTTTTAGAAGTAAGCCATCGATATGTACTTATGTTGTGTTGTATGCAAGTGCAACGGTGTGTATAGACAAAAACAAATCCCAGTCCCGCAGCCAGAGGAACTGACCGCCAAGATGAGTAGCTCAGATGGTAGAACTCTGGCTTCCTCAGGCGAATCTCGAGAGTTCAATCGCGGCTCAGTTCGGTGATATTTGAAGGTGCTCAAACAAGCAAACCTCTCGTCGGTAGATCCACCAGCATCCAAAGAAACTACCAACGGGACAATATTCTGGCACCTCGGCTTGCCCAAAAACCGTAAACTTAGTTAGAGGGACGAAAACAAATTCCATTATATTTTTTACAAGTTGCTTTACGTAGCACCGACACAGATAGGTCTTATGGCGACGATGGGTTAAGAAAGACCTATGAGTGAGAAGGAAGCGGCCGTGGCCTTAATTAAGGTATGAAATCCCAGCATTTGCCTAGTGTGAAAATGGAAAACCATGGAAAACCACCTTCAGGTCTGCCGACAGTTGGATTCGAATCCACTAACTTCTGAGTGCAAAGCTAACATCTGCAAGCCCTTAACCGCACGGTCAACTTTCCCGGTAACATTAAAATTAAAGAATTAATGACATTACCAAACGCGGCTAAAATACCTAACTCAATGGGGAATAGAAATTGGATCTCTCTGAATCGAAGTCTATTACCCCACCATTTAGCAAATTGTCGTATAATAATAATAATAATAATAATAATAATAATAATAATAATAATAATAATAACAATAATAATAATAATAATAATAATAATAATAATAATAATAATTCAGTAGATAGTGGGTTCGAACGGCACTGTCGGCAGCCCTGAAGATGCTTTTCCGTGGTTTCCTATTTTTACGCTGGGCAAATGCTGGGGCTGAACCTTAATTAAGACCACGACCGCTTCCTTCCCACTCCTAGGCCTTTCCTGTCCCATCGTCGCCATAAGACCTATCTGTGTCGGTGCGACGTACAGCCAATTGTAATAATAATAATAATAATAATAATAATAATAATAATAATAATAATAATAATAATAATAATAATAATAGTACCGGGAGGTACACCCCCAACGCCGCGCATTTAAATCTAGCGCCTAAAAGAACTCCTCTACTGGTGAAACCGTGAAATTGAAACTAGACCAACTTATAAACTTACTCAGAAGATGTCACCACTAAAATCTATATCTATCTATATATCTATATATATAAAATAGCTTGTCCTGACTGACTGACTGACTGACTGACTGATTCATCATCGCCGAGCCAAAACTACTGGACATAAAGAAATGAAATTTTGGGGATATATTCATATTATGATGTAGGTGCTCGCTAAGACAGGATTTTTGGATATTCCTTCGGTAAGGGGGTGAAAATGGGGGTGAAATTTTAAAATGAGTGTATCTATATCTCAAAACTTTAAAAGTTTACAGATGTAAAAATTGGTCTCTAGAATCTTCTTTAAAAATAACGAAACACGTATTTTTTTGTTTTCAGAAAATCTCAATATGAGGGATGAAAAAGGGTGAAAATGGGGGAAAATGGGATGAATGCCTTTAATCAGGATACCGGTACTTATATCTCAGAAACTGAAGATATTACAGACCTGAAAATTGGTACTTTTGATCTCTTTTAAAAATAAAGAAGCACGTATTTTTATGTTTTTGTAAAATCCAATTAATGGGAGGGTGAAAAGGGGGTGAATTTTTAAAATGAGTGAATCTATATCTCCAAACTTTTAAAGTTTGCAGATGTAAAAATTGGTATTTAGAATCTTCATTAAAAATAAAGAAACACGTATTTCTTTGTTTTCGGAAAATCGCAATAGGAGGAGTGAAAAGGGGTGAAAAATGGGTTGAATGCCTTTAATGAGGCTAATTATATCTCAGAAACTGAAGATATTATAGACCTGAAAATTGGTGTTTGGGATCTCCTTTAAAAATAAAGAATTACGTATTTTTCTTTTTGTGGAAAATCCAATTAATGGGGTGGGGGTGAAAAGGGGGTGATTTTTTAAAATGAGTGTATCTATATCTCAAAACTTTTAAAGTTTATAGATGTAAAAATTGGTACTTAGAATCTCCTTTAAAAATAAAGAAACACGTATTCTTTTGTTTTCGGAAAATCCCAATAGGAAGGGTGTAAAAGGGTTATAATGGGTTGAATGCCTTTCATGAGGCTACTTATATTTCAGAACCTGAAGATATTACAGACCTGAAAATTGGTATTTTGGATCTACTTTAAAAGTCAAGAAACACGTATTTTTTCGTTTTTGGAAAATCCAAATATTGAGCGGTGAAAAGGGGGGGGGGTGAATTTTTTAAAATGAGTGTGTCTACATCTTAAAACTTTAAAATTTACAGATATAAAAATTGGTAGTTAGAATCTCTTCTAAAAATAAAGGAACACTTTTTTTTTGTTTACTGTAAATCCTAATAGGAGGGGTGTAAAAGGGTGAAGAATGGGTTGAATGCCTTAATTGAGGATACACATATCTCAGAAACTAAAGATATTACAGAACTGATAATTTGCATATGGGATCTCCTTTAAAAATTAAGAAACACGTATTTTTTAGTTTTTGGAAAAGCCAATTAATGGCGGTTAAACAGGAGTGACAAATTGGGGTGAATTTTTTGAAAGACTATATCTACAGAATATCTTGGAAACGTAAAATGTTACAGACGTAAAGAGTGGGTGTAAATTTCCTGTAAATGTAAAGAAATATAGGTGATTTGTTTTTGGAAACTCCACTTAAGGGGAACTTAAAAGGGGTGAAATTTTAAAATGAGAATATTTACAGTATATCTAAAAAAACTTAACATGTTACAGAAGTGAAAAATGGTATTTTTTATCTCTATTAAACATAAAGAAACGTGTACTTTTAGTTTTCGAAAATACCACTTGGGTGGAGGGGGGGCGGGTAAAAGTGACTGAAAATGGTGATGAATTCTTTTAATTAGGCTACTGATATCTCAAAAATGATGATGTTACAGACGTGAAATTTGATATTTGCAATCTGCTTTAAAAGTAAAGAAACACGTATTCTCGGAAAATCCAATGAAGGGGGGGGGGGGGTGAAAGAATTGAAAAATTAATTGACTGAATTGTATGAGAATACATACATCTAATAAAAACTAAAGTTGTTACAGACGTGAAAATTCTTATTTGGACCTCCTTTAAAAACAAAGAAGAACGCGTTTTGGTGGGGAAACCATCTTGGAGGGCGGGAGTGTAAAGGAGTTGAATTCCTTTCATGAGGACACATAAATCGAAAACTGAAGAAGTTAGAGTCGTGATAATTGGTATTTAGAAGATCCTTTACTATTAAAGAAACAAGTATTATTTTGCGGGAAAATTCACTTAAGGGGGGGGGGATTATTGTGAAATGAAGTGAAAAAAAGTGAATTATTTTTATGGGGATACTTATATCTCAAAACTGAAGGTAATAGACGTGAACATTGGTGTTTGGAATCTCCCTTAAACATAAAGAAACAAGCATTCTTTTAAATTTGTTGGTGGGGGGGGGGGGTGGCGGTAATTAAACTTAACGGCGGTGGGGGTGGGGTGTAGAAGGAGGTGAGACCAGTTGATTTTACTGTTATTAATGTACTTATAAGGATCCTCCGTTGCTCAGGTGGCAGCGCGCTGGCCTCTCACAGCTGGGTTCCGTGGTTCAAATCCCGGTCACTCCATGTGGCATTCATGCTGGACAACACGGAGGCGGGACAGGTTTTTCTCCGGATACTCCGGTTTTCCCTGTCATCAGCCATTCCAGCAACACATAATAATAATAATAATAATAATAATAATAATAATATTCCGGACCGTCGTCAAATGTGCGGACCGCGCTGGAAACGGCTCCTGGACGGGTAATGACTAAGAATGCAGTCCGGCCGCGGGTTCAGTGCCGCCAAGGCACCCAATATGACACCACGCCAGATCTCCTGAAGGATTTTATCCATATTAAAAATATTATAGGAAGAGATGGCAAAGATTTACGGATCCAACTCACCGGCAGGAATACCTGAGCCTAGCCCGGGAAGTACGAAATCGATTGCTGGAAAGGAAGATTTAAAAGTGGGAGGAAACGTGCCGTAAAATCATAGAAAACCAGTCAGATCGGGAATTTTGGTGGATTCTCGCAGCAAACGAGTCAGATCGCGAATTTCGGCGGATTATATATCTAATACAATAAACATTCAATTATACATTTCAGTATAATACCGTAGCGAAGCACGGGTATCTTGCTAGTATAAAATAACTTGTCCTGACTGACTGACTGACTGACTGATTCATCATCGCCGAGCCAAAACTACTGGACATAAAGAAATGAAATTTTGGGGATGTATTCATATTAAGATGTAGGTGCTCGCTAAGAGAGGATTTTTGTATATTCCGTCGCTAAGGGGGTGAAAAGGGGGGTGAAATTTTAAAAAGAGTGTATCTATATCTCAAAACTTTAAAAGTTTACAGATGTAAAAATTCGTATTTAGAATCTTCTTTTAAAATAAGGATACACGTATTTTTTTGTTTTCTGAAAACCCCAATAGGAGGGGTGGAAAAGGGTGAAAATGGGGAAAAATGGGTTGAATGACTTCAATCAGGATACCGGTACTTATATCTCAGAAACTGAAGATATTACAGATCTGAAAATTGGTACTTTTGATCTGTTTTAAAAATAAAGAGACACGTATTTTTTGTTTTTGGAAAATCCAATTAATGGGAGGGTGAAAAGGGGGTGAATTTTTAAAATGAGTGAATCTATATCTCCGAACTTTTAAAGTTTGCAGATGTAAAAACTGGTATTTAGAATCTTCATTAAAAATAAAGAAACACGTATTTTTTTGTTTTCGGAAAAACGCAATAGGAGGAGTGAAAAGGGGTGGAAAAGTGTTGAATGCCTTTAATGAGGCTACTTATATCTCAGAAACTGAAGATATTACAGACCTGAAAATCGGTGTTTGGGATCTCCTTTAAAAATACAGAAACACGCATTTTTTTGTTTCTGGAAAATCCAAGTAAAGGGGGTGAAAAGGGGGTAATATTTTAAAATGAGTGTATCTATATCTCAAAACTTTTAAAGGTTATAGATGTGAAAATTGGTATTTAGAATCTCCTTTAAAAATAAAGAAACACGTATATTTTGTTTTCGGAAAATCCTAATAGGAAGGGTGGAAAAGGTTGAAGAAGGGGTCGAATGCTTTTCATGAGTCTACTTATATTTCAGAACCTGAAGATATTACAGACTTGAAAATTGGTATTTGGGATCTACTTTAAAAGTAAAGAAACACGTATTTTTTCGTTTTTGGAAAATCCAAATATTGGGGGTGAAAAGGGGGGTGAATTTTTTAAAATTGTGTCTACATCTTAAAACTTTAAAATCTACAGATGTAAAAATTGGTAGTTAGAATCTCCTCTAAAAATAAAGGAACACATATTTTTTTTTGTTTCCTGTAAATCCCAATAGGAGGGGTGTAAAAGGGTGAAAAATGGGTAGAATGCCTTTAATGAGAAACGAAATATATTACAGAAAATTTGTATATGGAATCTCCTTTAAAAATAAAGAAACACGTATTTTTTAGTTTTTGGAAAATCCAATTAATGGCGGTTAAACAGGAGTGACAAATTGGGGTGAATTTTTTGAAAGACTATATCTACAGAATATCTTGGAAACGTAAAATGTTACAGACGTAAAAAGTGGGTGTTTGGAATCTCTTGTAAATGTAAAGAAACATGGGTGATTTGTTTTTGGAAACTCCACTTAAGGGGAACTCAAAAGGGGCAAAATTTTAAAATGAGAATTTTTACAGTATATCTAAAAAACTTAACATGTTACAGAAGTGAAAAATGGTATTTTTTATCTCTATTAAACATAAAGAAACGTGTATTTTTAGTTTTCGGAAATATCACCTGGGTGGAGGGGGGGCGGTAAAAGTGACTGAAAATGGTGTTGAATTCTTTTAATTAGGCTACTGATATATCAAAAATGAAGATTTTACAGACGTGAAATTTGATATTTTCAAAAATACACGTATTCTCTTAAAATCCAATGAAGCGGGTGTGTGTGTGTGTGTGTGTGTGTGAAAGAATTGAAAAATTAATTGGCTTAATTGTATGAGAATACATACATCTAATAAAAACTAAAGTTATTACAGATGTGCAAATTCGTATTTGGATCTACTTTAAAAACAAAGAAAAACGCGTTTTGGGCGGGAAACAATCTTGGAGGGCGGGAGTGTAAAGGAGTTGAATTCCTTTCATGAGGACACATAAATCAAAAACTGAAGAAGTTAGAGTCGTGATAATTGTTATTTAGAAGATCCTTTACTATTAAAGAAACAAGTATTTTTTTCGGGAATGTTCACTTAGGGGGGGGGGGAGTAGTGTGAAATGAAGTGAAAAAAGTAAATTACTTTTATGGGGATACTTATATCTCAAAACTTAAGGTAATAGACGTGAACATTGGTGTTTGGAATCTCCCTTAAACATAAAGAAACAAGCCTTCTTTTAATTTTTTGCGGGTTGGTGGGGGTGGCGGTAAATAAACTTAACGGCGGTGGGGTGTAGAAGGAGGTGAGACAAATTGATTTTACTGTTATTAATGTACTTATAAGGATCCTCCGTTGCTCAGGCGGCACCGCGCCGGCCTCTCACAGCTGGGTTCCGTGGTTCAAATCCCCGTCACTCCATGTGACATTCGTGCTGGAAAAAACGGAGGCGGGACGGGTTTTTCTCCCAATACTCCGGTTTTCCCTGTCATCAGCCATTCCAGCAACACATAATAGTAATAATAATAATAATAATGTTCCGGACCGTCGTCAAATGTGCGGACCGCGCTAGAAACGGCTCCTGGATGGGTAATGACTAAGAATGCAGTCCGGCCGCGGGTTCAGTGCCGCCAAAACACCCAATATGACACCAAGCCGGATCTCCTGAAGGATTTTATACATATTAAAATGATTATAGGAAAATATGGCAAAGATTTACGGACCCAACTGACCGGGAGGAATACCTGAGCCTAGCCCGGGAAGTACGAAATCGATTGCTGGAAAGGAAGATTGAAAAATGGGAGGAAACGTGCCGGAATCTAATAGAAAATGAGTCAGATCGGGAATTTTGGTGGATTCTCGCAGAAAACGAGCCAGATCGCGAATTTCGGCGGATTATATATCTAAAACAATAAGCATTAAATTAAAAATTTCAGTAGGCCTATAATACCGTAGCGAAGCACGGGTATCTTGCTAGTATGATATAATTTTGTTATTGTGAAGTTTCATGAACTGTGTGAATTTCTACTTGTTTTGTTTTCCTTTCATCAAGAAGTTTGGACATTCTCTCATAGATGACACTACCAAAAAACTATGATCATGCACCTTGGTGGGTGGTATAAGAACTTATATGTTAAAGAAATTTTGTATTCATAAGTTTTTTTTACTAATTGATGTTCATTTATTTTTGGGTTGGCAATATTTTTCTTCTTTCCACCAGTTTTGAATCCAGCCAATCCCTAATTTCTGTAATTAATTTTCTACCAATCACAGTCTTCTTCTTCTTCTTCTTCTTCTTCTCCTTCGATTTTCAGTGTAATTTTTGAATTCACCAATAAAGTGAGGGGGTGTGGCTAGTTTCATCTTGAATGATCTCGAACGTTCCCCGAGGATTTATAAACTGCGGATTTTCACGTCTCTTGGCCAATTGATCATCATCTGAACGAGTGTGTGTGTCAAAGCAGGAGGTGGGCAGCGCCTCTTTCATCAGGCAGCAGTACACCGACAAGGTAATGGCCACATAACATCTTTATTTCTTGCTAGCTCCGCATTTTAACCTGAGGGAAAGGTCCGAATCATTAAGTATGTAACCTAGTTTTCCTAAAAATGTAACTTTCTGCCGGCTAATGTAAAAACTTCATAAATCTTTAACTGTAAAGCGGGGATAGAGAGTGATGTACGCTCTCGAGCTCCCCTTCGTCTTGGTTTGAGGTGACTACGTTTGTAACTGGCTTTCGTCCTTTCCGTAATGCATTAATTTATCCTTATAAGAGTCACCTCAGTAGTTTGAGAATAGCCCCTGTAGGTTTCAAGTGCTCATATCTAGGAGTGCAAGCATTCGCCTCCATTCATTTTGTGTTCGGGCCATTAATTTTACCGTTTTTCCTTTTACATGAAGGCCCAGTAGGTTGGGTATTAAATACCCACTGTATAATGATTTTCCTATTTTAAGTTGTGCCTTCAGAGGCCAGAATTCGTAAGTTGATGTTGCTTTGAGTAGGCTTGGAAAACTGAGAGCCTGTTAGCTCTTTTTCAAAGTTTTTGTAAGATTAATGAATGCCTCTTGAAGGCTAGGTGTTGTAATTTCGGGGAGCAAGTGCTCCGTGAATTAGGGGATTTCTGCCCTTTGAACAAATTGGTGGTCGTCTGTAAATTTGAGCTGGGAGCTCAAAAATTTTTAAACTAGGGGTTTGAAGACCAAGAGTGTTAAAGTTCTGAAATCTTGGATTTTCTAAGTCTTGTGTCCAAATTGCTATTTTGTACCTGAAATGTCATTGTTATCTCACTAAGTGAAAATCTGTTAAGTTGTAGTTTTTCAAAAATATAAACTTCAGTTTATGTTTTAAATTCAATTCTTGACATTGTAGTTAGACCCATTCACCCCGGCCCCTTCTTTCACCTCTGCGTTCCACGCGTAACCCCGTAACAATAATAATAATAATAATAATAATAATAATAATAATAATAATAATAATAATAAAATACATTATGTTCAACATGAATTCAGAACGCAAAATATTATAATTATCTCTTGAGAAGTCCTCACCCTTAAGGAAATGCTCTAAGATCATCCCGCGTATTGAACTCCAATTTTCTTTTAAAGATTTACAAGCGAATATCTGCCACGATTTATTCTCTGAGACTTCCCTGTACTTGACAAGGATAAACTTGCTTAATTGAGCTCCACCAAACTTTTCATTAACGTTCCCCTTGACGACTAGTTCGTACAGACCCTATTAGCAAATAATCGGGCATTATACACTCTGTCCTCCATTGGATTTCACTGAAGTTTCCCCACGTGCTTGACAGGGGCTCACCCGTTCGCTCCACACACCAGATTCGACCTCACACACAATGACTAACCATGTTCTTTCGCCTTTAACCCTTTAAGTGACCAATTAATTTAAGACCGCTTATTATTTTAAAAAAATTCCAAACAGTTCCATATAGATCCTAATAGTATTATATAGTGCAATATTGCCATAATCATTTGTTTCCTTGCAGTTATGCTCTGGTAAATATGTATACCAATGGATATTTAGGGTAAATAAGATCACCATAAATTCTCCGGTAAGTATTCTTACCGAAATTAATTTATTGGTTTTCAATCAAATTAATACAACATTAGGACAGTAATGCTTAGTAGGTTATTATTGAAAAGATGTCCGACTCGTTGGGTGAATGGTGAGCGTACTGGCCTTCAGTTCAGAGGGTCCCGGGTTCGATTCCCGGCCGGGCCGGGGATTTTAACCTTCATTGGTTAATTCCAATGGCTCGGGGGCTGGGTGTTTGTGCTGTCCCCAACATCCCTGCAACTCACACACGACACATAACACTATCCTCCACCACAATAACACGCAGTTACCTACACATAGCAGATGCCGCCCACCCTCATCGGAGGGTCTGCCTTACAAGGGCTGCACCCGGCTAGAAATAGCCATACGAAATTATTATTGAAAAGATAAAATTTCATTCAGTGTTAGTAATGTAAGACTTATCTAATTTTCAGTATGAAACGGATGAAAACAAGACTTGCAGAGGGCAACTTCACATTTCTGACAAATGAGGTTACTGCGCTGCTGTTTGTTCCCTCTGGTGCAATATGCACACCGTCTCCATGTCCCAGTTCATTTGCCAAAATACTACGGAATTCAAAATGAATTACTGGATTCACTTTATTGTCTTTGAGCCGTACAGTATCCCTGTACAGAATTTAACTATAGACAATGCAGGCATCTAACAGGTGATAAAATATCTTTACCCACCACCTTCTTCATTTCCAGGTCACTGAATAACAGGAGTGGAGCTGATAGAATCGATCCCCCCCCCCCCCCCCCCCCCGTCCCAAAAACATATTGTAGTCTTTGATGGCTTCGGGACACTGTAGTAGTTCTTTGTTACCTTCCTTACTTGTGCGCCTAACTGTTCATTATTACTTGTACGCTGAAGGCTGTTGGTGATCCCCACTGACACATTATTGAAACTTATTTCATCTTCAGCTTCACTGTCCCCGCCAACTTCCCAATCAATAGCTTGATCCACAGTGATCTCTTCCAAAGCATCTCCCACAAACTTAGCAAGGGAGTTCCCTCTCCTTGTAGAATTCCGTTTCCAAGAGCTCATGGTGTATTGTACGATATCTGAAATCTAAACACATTATTATTATTATTATTATTATTATTATTATTATTATTATTATTATTATTATTATTATTATTATTATTATTATTATTATTATTATTATTATTAAGCAATTTCACTGGAAAAGTTTCTTTCAATACATAATTTGTTATGATTCTTCATTACTATCCAGAACCAAATGCCAGTGCCTGTACCTTCACACATATTAGCAGTGCAGGAAGCAAAAAGTAGGGTTATGGATCACTCGCAAAGTAAAATAATTTTAACATCTTTACGCCACATAGATTACATTTAATAACTATGGTAATAAGATACTAAATAACTGGGGTTTAGCCATAATATATTATATTACTTTCAAACGGAAAGAATAAATCGAAAATCGGATGGGCAAAATGTGATTTTCGATAGCCGCTTGTGATATGTGCAAGAAAAGATGCTCATTATGGAACAGTAAAAACTCATTACGTGCTCTTTTGCTAATCACTCAATAGACAAATAGTATATAATCGTTGGCTTACTTCTAAAACCTCGTATGTCCCAATTCTCTTCCTATCCATTACATGCCTTACGACTGGTCACGCCTCCCAGCCTCATATTTATATGCAGTCCATCGGAATAATACCTGCCTCTGTGGATCAGTTGGTACAGTGTCGGCCTCCGGATCCCAGGATAGCAGGTTCAAATCCAGCAGAGGTAGTCGGATTTTTGAAGGGCGGAAAAAAGTCCATTAGACACTCCATGTCGTACGATGTCGGTATGAAAAAGATCTCTGGTGGCACATTTGGTGTTTACCCGACGAAATTCATTAAATCTCAGCCATAGACGCCGAAGAGAGTTTCGGTTTACTCGGTCTGCCATCTAGTGGGCCTAGAGTAAAATGGAACGTCGAAATTGACGAGCAGACAGCCAGACGGCGTCAAATTGAAATGTCTGCACACGGTAGCTGAGGCCATACGATTATTGTTATTATTATTATTATTATTATTATTATTATTATCGGAATAATTTTCATTGTGTTCATTTTCCTGTGCTGGTGTGTAAAGGAAAATAGACCTTACCGTACCGTATTGTATGGATGTTGTTTGAAAGCAAAATTACGCACTCCTACAGTATAATATATTTAAGGTTAATGTTCCTTTACACACACCCAAAGGAAAATAAGCACAATGAAAATTGTTCTGATGTGCTGCATATTCAGATGTGGCTGGGAGGCGTGACCGGTCTTAAGGAATATAATAGATAGGAAGAGCACTGGGACATACGAGGTTTTAGAAGTAAGCCATCGATATGTTATGCTAACCTCAAAAATCTACTCAAATCTTCATTGTAAATTATGCAATCTTTGATAAACCATGTGTATCTCAATAGATCAGCGCCGCCATGCCGACCGGAAATAATATCGGTAAATATGCTTACCGTTATTCGCTTTTTTGCCAGTGAAGCCAACAGATCCCCACAAAAATGGTCAATATGATTACCAGGGATCATTTAGCACACAAAGTTAACATAGCTAACCAGTAAGGTCAATATTCACTTGATAAAGTGTTGAAATATAGCCTTTATAATTTCGGTACGTATATTTACCAAAGATTGTTAAAGTGTTTAAGCAGCTGAATTTGAACAAAAGCATTAGAGAGCTTTACGATTTTTACACCTCTATGATCCGTTTAGATCATTTTTGCATGGATACCAATATACTCTTCTTCTAAAAAATGCTCTGTTGCCATATCTTGTGTAATATTCAAAGCCAGGTCGTACTTTCTTCCGGCGTCTCCGAAGACCGTAAAAGTAGTTAGTGGGACGTAAAACAAATAACATTATTATTATTATTATTATTATTATTATTATTATTATTATTATTATTATTATTATTATTATTATTATTATTATTATTACTTTCTTCCTCGCTGTTGTTAATAGACTGTTCATGTACAATTTGTTGGCACTTTCGTACTGTACGTTTGCAGCAAGCTATGTTGTAGTAGGCCTAACTCAGTATATTTATAGCTGTTGATTTTTAAGTTATGAATATCCCTACATAGTATGTAATCATTCACATACTGTAGTCTCCAGTCACTTCGAATTCCGTTCCGTAAAACGCTGATGAACGCGATATGTATGGTGTCTGTTATTTAGTAGAGCAAGCCAATCACAGAAGAATACTGGGTATGAAAGGATACTAATATAGTTTTAAAGACTGTTCTATGCTGAGTTCAGTTTGTGAACAAATAATGAAGTTGGGAACATCGCACAGTGCCCACGCGTGGCCGTGTTGGGAACAGTCCAGGGAAATCAAACGCTCGTGTAATGTGTGTGTGTGTGTGTGTGTGTGTGGAGGTGGGGCGGGGGGAGGAGATCTGCTGGCTTCCTCTACTGAACAAAACAAATTAGGAGGCAAACGGATCCACTGATTGGCCAAACACGTGACAAGCCCAGTCCGTACCATTCGCCGGCCACAAACATCGCCAATTCTTTACTTTCGCCGGAATTTCTAACACTTCGGTGAAGAAACCAAATCTCGTATGTCACAATGCTCTTCCTATCCATTATGTTCCTGAAGACTGGTCACGCCTCCCGGGCACATATGATATGATATGCAGTCCATCAGAACAATACCCGTTGTGTTCATTTTCCTATGCGAAAATGTAATGGAAAACGAACGTTAAATATAGTATACTTTAGGAGTGAATAAATTAGTCACTCAAACATACATTCACCGGGCGAGTTGGCCGTGCGGTTAGGAGCGCTCGGCTGTGAACTTGCATCCGGGAGGTAGTGGTTTCGAATCCCACTGTCGGCAGCCCTGAAGATGGTTTTCCGTGGTTTCCCATTTTCACACCAGACAAATGCTGGGAATGTACCTTAATTAAGGCCACGGTCTCTTCTTTCCCATTCCTCGGGCTTTCTTATCCCATCGTCGCCATAAGACTTATCTCAGTCGGCGCGACGTAAAGCAAAATAGCTATTTTTCTTCAGTTTGTTCTGCGTCGCACCAACCGACACAGATAGGTATTATGGTGACGATGAATAGGAAAGGACTAGGACTGGGAAAAAAGCGACGCTGGCCTTACTTAATGTCAAACCGCACTGACAACTCGCTCGGTACCACAGGGGAATGTTCGCTTTTACACTGTACAGGGAGTCCTGTAAATGGTGCAACAAGCCGAATGGGCATGACAAGTCTCTAAACAGGGAGCGTAACGCACTTTCTTTGAGAATCATATTGAAGACCGCATTTAGAGTATGGCTTCAGTGCATATAACCCTCACCAGGATTACTTGATATGAGAACTGGAAAAAATTCAAAGGAAAGCAGCTTGGATGATTGCCGACAAAGGAGCGGTGTTACGCAAATGTTGTAAACATTGGGCTGAGAAGACTTGGGTGTACGGAGGAGAGATGCTCGACAATGTGGTATATCAGTGGAGAGATGGCGTGGAGTTTTTTTTTCTATTTGCTTTACGTCGCACCGACACAGATAGGTCGTATTGCGACGATGGGCTAGGAAAGGCTTAGGAAGTGGAAGGAAGCGGCCGTGGCCTTAATTAAGGTACAGCCCTGGCATTTGCCTGGTGTGAAAATGGGAAACCACGGAAAACCATCTTTAAGGCTGCCGACAGTGGGGCTCGAACCCACTATCTCCCGATTACTGGACACTGGCTGCACTTAAGCGACTGCAGCTATCGAGCTCGGTACGTGGAGTTTTTAAAGGTCACAGTATGAAGATGAAGTTGGAATGCAAGAGGACAAATTGGGGCAAATATCCATGTATAGGACGAGGAGTAAGGGACTGGAATAAATTATCAAGGGAAGAAGAAAAATAAGGTAAACAATTGATAGGGAATTTACTATCTGGGCGATAGCCCTAAATGCAGATCACTGATTGATTGATTGATTGATTGATTGATTGATTGATTGATTGATTGATTGATTGATTGATTGATTGATTGATTGATTGATTGATTGATTGATTGATTGATTGATTGATTGATTGATTGATTGATTGATTGATTGTGGATATAATGGCAGCAAGGTATTCGCGATAGTGGGATGATTAAGTAAAATTTGCTAGTGGCACATAAAAGTAAAAATAGATTAACCTTTTTATTGCTATTAAAATCATACCTCTATTGTAATGCCTATAAGTGTACATCCAACCCCTTGTCTATGCCCCTTGCCTAGGCACGGGCTGAGCCGAGAGAAGCTCAAGTTGTTATATTACAATTAAAGCACTTAAACGTTGTCATAGAACCAATTAACTGGATGTCACTCTCTGTAACAGGCTCTAGGTTCACTTCCACAGCACTAACCATTATTACTGGCAGGAGCAACAAGGTACTTGGCCCAGATTATCCCCTCAGACAGATCGAGGAAGAGCTAATTACATACTGGTAGACGTTTGTCACACTTGAACACAACAAAATGTCATGGACTGGGGTTGAGCTGACAAGATGAAAACATACCTCAACAAAAAATACATCTGTAGTAACTTATGTGATAAGATAATAATAATAATAATAATAATAATAATAATAATAATAATAATAATAATAATAATAATAATAATATAAATAATAATAATAATAAATTTATCTGTTTTCCCTCCAGAGTTGGTTTGTCTCTCGGATTCAGCGAAGGATCCCACTTCTACGGCCTCAAGAGCAGTGTCCTGGAGCGTAAGACTTTAGGTCGGTGAGATAGCATCGGAGAGGAGGATCAGTACTTCGCCCAGGCGGCCTCACCTGCAATGCTGAACACGGGCCTTGTGCGGGGATGGGAAGATTGGAAGGGATAGGCAAAGAAGAGGCAAGGAAGCGGCCGTGGCCTTAAGTTAGGTACCATCCCGACATTTGCCTGGAGGAGAAGTGGGAAACCACGAAAAACCAATTCGAGGATGGGTGAGGTGGGAATCGAACCCCCTCTACTCAGTTGATCTCAGGAGTGTGAGTGGATTATTATATATATATACACTGACTGACAATGACAATGCAACACCAAGGAGGAGTGGTTCGAAAGGGATGAAAGTTGGGGAAAAAACAGAGACGGCACGGATGAATAATTGATGTTTATTACAAACCGATATGCAGGTTACACAATGCGCACGGCATCGACTCAGTAGGATGTAGGACCACCTTGAGCGGCGATGCACGCAGAAACACGTCGAGGTACAGAGTCAATAAGAGTGCGGATGGTGTCCTGAGGGATGGTTCTCCATTCTCTGTCAACCATTTGCCACAGTTGGTCGTCCGTACGAGGCTGGGGCAGAGTTTGCAAACGGCGTCCAATGAGATCCCACACGTGTTCGATTGGTGAGAGATCCGGAGAGTACGCTGGCCATGGAAGCATCTGTACACCTCGTAGAGCCTGTTGGGAGATGCGAGCAGTGTGTGGGCGGGCATTATCCTGCTGAAACAGAGCATTGGGCAGCCCCTGAAGGTACGAGAGGGCCACCGGCCGCAGCACATGCTGCACGTAGCGGTGGGCATTTAACGTGCCTTGAATACGCACTAGAGGTGACGTGGAATCATACGCAATAGCGCCCCAAACCATGATGCCGCGTTGTCTAGCGGTAGGGCGCTCCACAGTTACTGCCGGATTTGACCTTTCTCCACGCCGACGCCACACTCGTCTGCGGTGACTATCACTGACAGAACAGAAGCGTGACTCATCGGAGAACACGACGTTCCGCCATTCCCTCATCCAAGTCGCTCTAGCCCGGCACCATGCTAGGCGTGCACGTCTATGCTGTGGAGTCAATGGTAGTCTTCTGAGCGGACGCCGGGAGTGTAGGCCTCCTTCAACCAATCGACGGGAAATTGTTCTGGTCGATATTGGAACAGCCAGGGTGTCTTGCACATGCTGAAGAATGGCGGTTGACGTGGCGTGCGGGGCTGCCACCGCTTGGCGGCGGATGCGCCGATCCTCGCGTGCTGACGTCACTCGGGCTGCGCCTGGACCCCTCGCACGTGCCACATGTCCCTGCGCGAACCATCTTCGCCACAGGCGCTGCACCGTGGACACATCCCAATGGGTGTCGGCTGCGATTTGACGAAGCGACCAACCTGCCCTTCTCAGCCCGATCACCATACCCCTCGTAAAGTCATCTGTCTGCTGGAAATGCCTCCGTTGACGGCGGCTTGGCATTCTTAGCTATACACGTGTCCTGTGGCACACGACAACACGTTCTACAATGACTGTCGGCTGAGAAATCACGGTACGAAGTGGGCCATTCGCCAACGCCGTGTCCCATTTATCGTTCGCTACGTGCGCAGCACAGCGGCGCATTTCACATCATGAGCATACCTCAGTGACGTCAGTCTACCCTGCAATTGGCATAAAGTTCTGACCACTCTTTCTTGGTGTTGCATTTGCTCTGTCAGTCAGTGTATATTGCGAATGAGCCCATTAGGACTACGCAAAGTACTTAGAGACAGGCATTTGCCTTTCTTTGTGCCCACACTTCCTTCATTCGTTTGCTGTGTGCTTCTTTTCTCTCTTGAGACCATGTTGTTCCGGTCTTCTTCCTTGGTTTTTCCTCTTGGTCAACCTGCCACTTATGAACTTTGGTTCTGAAGATAACCCGGCTTTGGATGTCTTCAGGTGTAATTCCTGCCTGTTTGAGATCTGTTCTAATTTCGCCAATCCATTTTATTGTGTCCGTTTTGGCTTTACTTCGGTTTTCATAAAATTCAACTATTTGCTTGGTAACTCTATCTGGGTTCATCCTTTTTATATGTCCAAAGAATCTTAATCTGCGTTTTCTAATGTCGCTGTGAATGTTAGAAAATTGTTTGATTTCCTGTTTCCCTCTAAGGCGGTACTGTTCATCTACGAGTTTTGGGTCTAAAATTTTTCTAATGATCTTGCGTTCCTTTTTCTGAATATTTTCTAGATCAGTTTTCCTGTTCAAAATTAGTGTCTCCGATCCATAGAGGCATTCTGGTTTTATAACTGTATTATAGTGTCTTAGTTTTGCATGCTTGGAGAGACACTTTTTGTTATAGATATTTTGGGTGAGTCTATACGCAGTTTCCATTTTTTGGCATCTAACTTCATTGGCTTTTGTTTCCATTCCATTCTCCTGAATTATTTCACCGAGATATTTGAATTGCTGGACCCGTTTTATTTTGCCACATTTTGTCTCCATGAATTTTGGGGCTTCTTTGTTGCAGGTCATGTATTCAGTTTTTCAAACGATATTTGGAGGCCGACTTTTTCCGCTGTTTCTTTCAGGAGTTCAATCTGGTTTATGGCTGTTGAAACGTCACGAGTTAAGATTGCCAGATCGTCCGCAAATGCCAGGCAGTCTACTGCTAATTTGCCCCTACCAAGAGTGATTGGTTGGTCAATCTTGAGGACAGACTTCTGTTTGCGCCATTCCTGTATTACCTTTTCAAGGACGCAGTTGAAGAGTAGTGGAGAGAGCCCATCTCCCTGTCTTACTCCTGTTTTGATCGGAAAAGTGTCTGAGATTTCCCCTAAGAATTTAACCTTAGATTTTGTGTCTGTCAATGTCTCTTTTACAATTGCGAGTGTTTTCCGGTCTAGACCCTGTTCTTTTAATATCTGAAACAGTGATTGACGATCAACTGAATCATAGGCCTTTTTGAAATCAACAAAAGTACAAACTACATTTTTGCTACAAATTCTCTGATGCCTTAGGATTAACTTTAGGTTCAAAATTTGCTCTGGACATGAACGGCCTGATCTGAAACCTGCTTGATATTCTCCAATTTTTTGTTCTAGTTGCTGTTGGGCTCTATCGAGAAGGCACTGAGATAAAATTTTGTAGGCAACAGATACCTATTATTATTATTATTATTATTATTATTATTATTATTATTATTATTATTATTATTATTATTATTATTATTATTAGAGTAGACATGAATTTAATAGAGTAGTAGGGCCTCGGGGTCGGACGAAGGTAGTCACAAGAAAAACAAACGTCAAAATTTAGCTAATAAATTTATTACTTTTCACTTTTTTTGATATGCGAAACAAATGCATAAATCTTCTTCTGCTACCGTTTTCTCCACATCTGTGGAATCCCAGGTGCGAACTGTATCACACAATGTGGATTTGGCCCATTTTTACGGCGAAATGCCCTTCCTGACGCCAACCCTATATGGAGGGATTTACTCACTATTACGTGTTTCTGTGGTGGTTGTGGTGTAGTGCGTTGTCTGAATATGAAGAGGTAAGTGTTGGGACAAGCACAAACACCCGGGACCCAGCGTCAGAAGAATTAGTCTGACGAGATTAAAATCTCCGACCGACCGGGAATCGAACCTGGGACCCTCTGAACAGAAGGCTCCAACGCTGATCATTCAGCCAAAGATTCGGACAATAACAAATGTAAAAAAATATTAAGGAAATAACACTTGAGTAGATAAAGTTGTAGTTGATGTTGCAAATGTTGCTTTTGGGTTTGGTTTCTAACCCCACTTGCGGCATCCCTGAGGATGGTTCGCTGTGTTTATTTGTACGTCTGATGTAAGTAGTTGCTGGGTAGCTATATTTTTTCTTTATTATCACTTGTAATGTTAAGCTAGTAGTAAGCTTAACGTATAGTATTGTAAGCCGTAGAGTTAAGAACTGTAAATAAGTAAGTTGTGTGTGAATTTGTACATGGTGATGCTGGATTTAGATTGTTAAACTAGAGTATTTCTTGTAATAATTTTTTCCATGAAATTGCTTCTTATAGTCTTGTTGTTGTAGTTGATGTTGTAATTGTTGTTTTGGGGTTTAGTTTCTAACCCCACTTTCGGCATCCCTGAAGATGGTTCTCTGTGTTTTCCCGTTTCCACACCAAGAAAATGCTGGGGCTGTACCTTAACTAAGGCCACGACCGCTTCTTCCCACACCTAGCCCTTCCCTGCCCTATCGTCGCTATAAGATCTACCTGTGTCGGTGCGACGTAAAGCAACTTGTAAAAACAAAATATATAAGTATACAGAGGATATGCCAAGTAAAACTAGGCTTACGACCATGGCCTACCAAGCTACCGCTGCTCAGCCCGAATGCCTGAATATTGCGAGGTTACACATGGTCAGCGCGGTGGTTTCTTCCGGCCATTTTTGTTGGCATACTGAAGCGAAGCTGCTAGTTCACTGTCAGTTATGTCGTCAATTGTAATCACGTAGGATGAGTGGACTTCTAACCAGCCCTTAGATCCAGGAAAATATCCCTGATCTGGCCAGGAATCGAGCCCCGAGCCTACGGATGAAAGGCGCGTGGGCTATCACTAGACCCCGGGGCGGGCAGACGCAATGGCATACAGCCTCCACCTTGCGACTATGCAGGGTACAGTTAGTCGGTGTAGAAGCGATAAAATGACATTATCTTGGGATTAGGAACGCCTACAATTAGGAATATAAGTCCAGTTATGAGCAGTTCGGATAACGTAATGGACAAGAAATAAATGTCCAGAACGTGTCATGTCATAAGGACTGCATTCCTTTTACGACATAAACTAAAATGTGTTCATACGAGCAAAAGTCAATCTACACAAACGCACATGATCTATCTGCCTGCGCAGCCAAACGAGTTAACGCACGCTCCACTATAAAACTGGCATGTTACATTTGAAATTGCAGCACGATGTGACTATTCTGAAAGTTGCTTTCCGTATTCACCATAATAAAGTGCCCCCATGGTTCCTATATTGATTTTTTTTTTTTTTTTTTTGCTAGTTGCTTTACGCCGAACCGACACAGATAGGTCTTATGGCGACGATGGGACGGGAAAGGGCTAGGAGTTGGAAGGAAGCGGCCGTAGCCTTAATTAAAGTACAGCCCCAGCATTTGCCTGGTGTGAAAATGGGAACCACGGAAAACCATTTTCAGGGCTGCCGACAGTGGGGTTCGAACCTACTATCCCCCGAATACTGGATACTGCCCGCACTTAAGCGACTGCAGCTATCGAGCTCGGTCCTATATTGATGGCTTGCTTTTAAAACCTCGCATGTCCCGATGCACTACCTACCCATTATACACCTTAAGACTGGTCACGCCTCCCAGCCACATATTTATGTGCAGTCCATCAGAATAATTTTCTTTGTGTTCATTGTCCTATGCTGTTGCATAAGGAAAATGAGCTTTAAATACATTAAACAAGAGGAATGCACAAATTCGCCATGCAAATAACTTCCGTACAATACGGTATGGTATGGTACATTTTCCTTCACACGTTAGTATTGGAAAATGAACGCAACGAGAATTATTCTGATGGACTGCATATGAATATGTGGCTGGGAGGCGTGACCACTCTTAAGGAAATAGTGGGTAGGAAGAGCATTGGGGCATACGAGGCTTTAAAAGAAAATACACTGACTGACAGTGACAATGCAACACCAAGGAGGAGTGGTTCGAAAGGGATGAAAGTTGGGGAAAAAACAGAGACGGCACGGATGAATAATTGATGTTTATTTCAAACCGATATGCAGGTTACACAATGCGCACGGCATCGACTCAGTAGGATGTAGGACCACCGCGAGCGGCGATGCACGCAGAAACACGTCGAGGTACAGAGTCAATAAGAGTGCGGATGGTGTCCTGAGGGATGGTTCTCCATTCTCTGTCAACCATTTGCCACAGTTGGTCGTCCGTACGAGGCTGGGGCAGAGTTTGCAAACGGCGTCCAATGAGATCCCACACGTGTTCGATTGGTGAGAGATCCAGAGAGTACGCTGGCCACGGAAGCATCTGTACACCTCGTAGAGCCTGTTGGGAGATGCGAGCAGTGTGTGGGCGGGCATTATCCTGCTGAAACAGAGCATTGGGCAGCCCCTGAAGGTACGAGAGGGCCACCGGCCGCAGCACATGCTGCACGTAGCGGTGGGCATTTAACGTGCCTTGAATACGCACTAGAGGTGACGTGGAATCATACGCAATAGCGCCCCAAACCATGATGCCGCGTTGTCTAGCGGTAGGGCGCTCCACAGTTACTGCCGGATTTGACCTTTCTCCACGCCGACGCCACACTCGTCTGCGGTGACTATCACTGACAGAACAGAAGCGTGACTCATCGGAGAACACGACGTTCCACCGTTCCGCCATTCCCTCATCCAAGTCGCTCTAGCCCGGCACCATGCCAGGCGTGCACGTCTATGCTGTGGAGTCAATGGTAGTCTTCTGAGCGGACGCCGGGAGTGCAGGCCTCCTTCAACCAATCGACGGGAAATTGTTCTGGTCGACATTGGAACAGCCAGGGTGTCTTGCACATGCTGAAGAATGGCGGTTGACGTGGCGTGCGGGGCTGCCACCGCTTGGCGGCGGATGCGCCGATCCTCGCGTGCTGACGTCACTCGGGCTGCGCCTGGACCCCTCGCACGTGCCACATGTCCCTGCGCCAACCATCTTCGCCACAGGCGCTGCACCGTGGACACATCCCTATGGGTATCGGCTGCGATTTGACGAAGCAACCAACCTGCCCTTCTCAGCCCGATCACCATACCCCTCGTAAAGTCGTCTGTCTGCTGGAAATGCCTCCGTTGACGGCGGCCTGGCATTCTTAGCTATACACGTGTCCTGTGGCACACGACAACATGTTCTACAATGACTGTCGGCTGAGAAATCACGGTACGAAGTGGGCCATTCGCCAACGCCGTGTCCCATTTATCGTTCGCTACGTGCGCAGCACAACGGCGCATTTCACATCATGAGCATACCTCAGTGACGTCAGTCTACCCTGCAATTGGCATAAAGTTCTAACCACTCCTTCTTGGTGTTGCATTTGCTCTGTCAGTCAGTGTACATCGATATTCAATCACGGGCACCTAATCATAAGCCATCTTATAGCTCAACAGAGTACATGAAAGTACTACCATAGTTTTGTTCCTTAACTTCTCAACCTCCTTGTAGGGAATGCGTTCCACATCCTTCCACATTATTATTTTTATGGTAGCACGTCACAATTCCGAGAAACGAAATTCAAGCAGCTCGCCTGAGGATGCCATTCCGTTGACCACGTGCATGCTTTCTGGCAGGTCAACAATCGTTTTAGAAAGCCAAAACCCTAAATGAGGACATAATATGCAAAACCCGCGAAGTCCAATTTCTGACATTTTTGAGCTGTATACGCCATTATGTGCGCAATGAAGAATTATTTCGTTATAGTTTATTACGCATAAGAAAAACCCGACATTTCGTATTATAAATGCAAGTAGAAATTTGCAGTTTCAAGCAATAACCGCCCAAGTCCATCGGGTCTTGGCAAGCAAGAACAGGCAAGTCCACAGGAGCCAATGAAACTGCTCATCCGTCTCACGTGACATAGTTCATGTCTTTATTCTGCATAGGTTTCATTTCAGAGCAGACTGTCAGGTCGTAAGATCACATAAATTTGTTTAAATTATCAAGAAATATATTAATAACATGGAAGATTGTTCTGTTAAAATAACTCCATGTGATCCAGGGAGAGATCGGAAGCGAGAAGGGTATCCTAGCAACCAGAAACGTGAGAGAGAAAAGAGGATCAGGTATGTATGTTTAGATGGTAAGATATGACATTTTATACTCTAAGTTAGTACTGTTTTGAGTCAAAGCTATAAAATGAAACCATCGTTCTGACAATGATGTTTATTATTCTTACAGATATTGTGCAAAGTCATTACCGCTATATCCAACTTGCAATCATGCTGGGAAGCCACGTCAAGCATTCAGTTAACCATTATTCTAGAGTTTACAATTTTAAAAAGCTTTTTATTATTGAAATATGGCATTGTTAACGCAAAATACTTGATTGCAGAGACTTAATTTCTCATTCATCTACATAATTTTGAATCGATGAATTACTACCATGTTCCAACCAAAACCCTCCAAGTCCTAAATAAAATCCACATTTACATCGAAAATAATAGGTATACGTTTGTTTTTCTTTGCTCATATTATTCCCAAACCCCTTACATATCACTTGTTCAATACACACATGATAACTACAAATTGTAAAGCAGAGGCACATTTTTCTCAATTACCGAAAAATTTGTCAATGTGGACTTGGCGGCTTTTCTCTTTTTTTTTTTTTGCTACTTGCTTTACGTCGCACCGACACAGATAGGTCTTATGGAGACGATGGGATAGGAAAGGCCCAGGAATGGGAAGGAAGCGGTCGTGGCCTTAATTAAGGTACAGCCCCAGCATTTGCCTGGTGTGAAAATGGGAAACCACGGAAAACCATCTTCAGGGCCGCCGACAGGAGGATTCGAACCCACTATCTCCCGGATGCGAGTTCACAGCTGCGCGCTCCTAACCGCACGACCAACTTGCCCTCAAATGGGCTATACGTGACACGACTTTTTCTAGCTTATCAGCACAATTACGCACATTAAAGAAAGTAGAAGAATACAATTCAAGAAACATAAAATAAGATTCTAAATTAATACAGCAACAATCTCCAAATCACAAAGAACTTATTACTTGCCGTCAAGAAAATCGGTGAAGTACACTCTATCGTCCTGATCTACCTGTACTCTGATTAGTAGCCGATGATTGCCTGTCAACTCTAAATTCGCACTTCGGCGGTGGAATTTACACCCTTACGGTAGACATCTACTCCTCTAGTGGTTAGTGTCCATTCTGTTTTGGCCTGACCCGATTCTGACCGGCAGGTCGAATGGAGACAGTTTCCTTGTGATACAGGGCAGACTTTCGTAGCTTGGACACCAGCGATCTTGGAAGGTTTTCTTCCAGGTATTGGTGATATCTGGAGTCTGTTGCGATTAACTCCGCAGCGATAGTCACTGAATGCCTAAATACCAATCTCCTCCTTGATAAGTCTCCCATCCGACTGTGTTCGAAGTGTTGAGTATGGTTTTACACTCTAAAGTGCTGTAGGTCAGAATTTTTCATGTTTAGGCCTACGTTGTCCAGCAGCACAGGAGCGCAATACTCTTTTCCTTTCACAATTGACTGAACGACGCACCGACACAGACAGGTCTTACGCCGACGATGAGTTAGGAAAGGGTTGGGAGTGGGAAGGAAACTACCGTGGCCCTAATTAAGATATAGCCGCAGCATTTGCCTGGTGTGAACTGAAAACCATCTTCAGGGCTGCCGACAGTGTGTTTTGAACCCACTATCTCGCGGCTGCTAGCTCACAGCTGGGCGCCACTAACCGCACGGCTAACTCTCTCGGTAAAGAGTGCAATACTATGCAGCTGAATAGACTAATCGAAGGGATAGCATGCGTACTGCATCGGCGGAGGAAATCCATGCACCATTTAATTCGGAATAAATAACTTTCGCTGCAGAATTTTTAATATGGTTCTGATCACGTTAGCTGCCACGCTACTTTGGCTACCCCCACTCAAGTGGCATTTTGACTGAAATATGTTAACTTTTCTCCTAATTTCGTATTTTATCTTGTATGTATAGGCTACGTACTAGTAATTTTAAAATACATGGGCTCACAACTGCCATGCCGATGTTGGCCCATTTGGTTGTGCTCATTGCTAGCATTTAAAATCGGTGTACCGCTCAATCGGGCACTGGGTATTGTTTAGATTTTATTTCTCTTGTGTGTCACATTTTACCGTTTATTTGGAGAACTTCAGGCCTCATAAACTGTAATAGTTCATTTTCGGTATGTCACTGTCATACATATTGGAAAACATGGAATTTTTGTTCTTTTATTTAGTTAATTTTCATCCTCTAATGCACACAAATGTCGGTAGTGTAGTTTTTAACTGAAATTGATTGCATTATCAAATAACTCGTTCAAATGATCGATAGCAGACGTGGTCTACCACAATTTTGACGACGAGTATGCCTGACCTCACGTTTCCATGCAGTCTAACATCGGGCCACTTTCATATCCGAATTCCCTCAAATCTAGATATGGCACGATTCTATCGGCTGATCAAATGTAGTCTCACAATGGCGTCTCTTCCAAGCTCTGTCAGCTGCTGATAACGCTGTCTCACACGAGTACGCGGCATCTCCGTATCCTTCACAGAGATCACTCAACATCGGACGCTGTTCACGCCTCTTTTATACCCTACCAGGCCTGGTAATAACACTAAACACAAGAAACACTACTGCAGTCTGGTGGCCGTTCTACCTGTCCCAGAGACGGCAACTCTAACAATTCACATATCCGCCGATGGCGTACGTGTACGAAGTTACACTGGCATCGACTATTTCTTCTGGGTGCTTCAATTGTTTTTGTCGGGCAGTGTATATGCTGATCCGTCGGAGCGATAACCTACGTTACATAATAAGCAATTTTGTAAGTGTTCGACGCTGTCTAAACGAACCAGTCTGGTGACATTCTTACATAATCGCCATATTGCAGGATGTCTCAAGGTACCAAGATTCATCTTATCCATACTAGAATGCGTACAGTTAAGATAAGAGTTCTATTCGCACTTACCCGGCATCCAGCTGTTACGGCCCGGTAGGACCAGCAGAGTCCTTCATGTGCTGTCAGTGCGATCGCGCCCCTATGACAGCTAACGTTTTAAAGAAGGTAGCCCTCACTAATATAACACAGAATGTAAAAGCCTAACAAATATACGGGAGGGGGGTGTATTCTGCCCGAAGGCAGGTCCGAACCTCCGCAAAGGTGTGCCTGAGCCGGAGTTTACGTACGGTAGAGCGGCCAGTTACTTTCCGCTCTTCCATTCCCTTCCCCCGACCCCCACCAACAGCGCGCGGCAACCCATCCAAATCTTGACTACGCACAATGTTGCTTAAATTCGGAGATCCGTAGTTGGATTTGTGTCCCACGCTGTCGGTTCATCGCTCGTCGGTGTCTAACTGGCATGGTTCGTGGGTCGTCCTGCCGGTGGTGGCGAGTCGAAAGCGCGCGGTCGCCGTAGTTATCCGCGTGCGGTTCCTGCGCGCCGTAGGCGGACCCCGATGAAATCCTACCGCGGTGCTCTTCATTGAGTGTCGAGGTGGGCCGGCACGTTTACTTTGAACAAATTAGAGTGCTTAAAGCAGGCCGGCTGCGCCTGAATACTGTGTGCATGGAATAATGGGATAGGACCTCGGTTCTATTTTGTTGGTTTCCGGAACCCGAGGTAATGATTAATAGGGAAAGGCGGGGGCATTCGTATTGCGACGTTAGAGGCGAAATTCTTGGATCGTCGCAAGACGGACCGAAGCGAAAGCATTTGCCAAGTATGTTTTCATTAATCAAGAACGAAAGTTAGGGGTTCGAAGGCGATCAGATACCGCCCTAGTTCTAACCATAAACGATGCCAGCTAGCGATCCGCCGAAGTTCCTCCGATGACTCGGCGGGCGTCTCCCGGGAAACCAAAGCTTTTGGGTTCCGGGGGAAGTATGATTGCAAAGCTGAAACTTAAAGGACTTGACGGAAGGGCACCACCAGGAGTGGAGCCTGCGGCTATATTTGACTCAACACGGGAAACCTCACCAGGCCCGGACACCGGAAGGATTGACAGATTGAGAGCTCTTTCTTGATTCGGTGGGTGGTGGTGCATGGCCGTTCTTAGTTGGTGGAGCGATTTGTCTGGTTGATTCCGATAACGAACGAGACTCTAGCCTGCTAAATAGTCGCGTCCGGTATCCGTTCGTGCTACCGGTGACAACACATCTTCTTAGAGGGACAGGCGGCTTCTAGCCGCACGAGATTGAGCAATAACAGGTCTCTGATGCCCTTAGATGTTCTGGGCCGCACGCACGCTACACTGAAGGAATCAGCGTGTCCTCTTAGTCCGAAAGGACCGGGCAACCCACGCGATCCGGCGTTTCAACACGGTTACCGCTGTTGACAAGAAATGTACAATTTTTAAAAAATAAGGAAGCAATGCGGAAAAGACAAGTATTTTCTTGGTTGAACGGCTCCAGCATTTACCTGGTGTGAAAATAGCTTTGCGTTATCTAAGGCAACTGCCAGTTAACCAATGCCGAGCGGATTACAAAGACATACTCAGCTGATAATGTTAGACTTTAAGTCATGGAATGCATCTTTTTATTGCTCTAACGAAGCCTCGCGAATCCATCTGCGTATCCGGCACTTCAGGCCCATAATCATTAATCAACAATACCGGCCAGTAGATCCCGGAGGGCGACAGTTAACAGATATTGTCAGTTTATCAAGATCATTAATTCCATTAGGTGTACATAACTACATAAATAATTTAGGCAAGAGGAAGGGGGTGATGGAGCAGTGTTTCTAGTCTCGGGTCCAAATCTCTACGACGTTGAATAAGAACTTCAATACAACCACCGCACGGCATCAGGACGGATATTCGTACTTAAGCGATGAACCACGTACTATGTGCCACGCGACCATTATCTAGGGGTAAGTGTGGTAACTATCCGTAAAGCTAGTTTAGGTTGTATTTTATGCTCTCTCACGAACTTGCAATTATCTATTGGCTTTACGTCGCACCGACATTGATAGGTTTTATGGCGACGGTGGCACAGGAAAGGGCTAGGACTGGGTAGGAAGCGGCCGTGGCCTTAATCAAGGTACAACCCCAGCATTTATCTGGTGTGAAAATGGAAAACCACGGAATACCATCTTCAGGGCTGCCAACAGTGGGGTTCGAAAACACTATCTCCCGCATACTGGATACTGGCCGCATTTAAGCGACTCTCACGGACTCGAAACTGCTCTGAAGGAGTAGAACGGAGAGCACTTAGTCTCAGATAATACCATTGAGAAGTGCACTGATTTAGTAAATGTCATGGGATAGTCACCTAATAGCGTGTGGGGCCTCCTCTGGCCCTGCGAACTGCAGTGAGACGCCGTGGAAGTGAGTCGACAAGTCCCTGGTAGTCCTCTGGACGCAGCTGACACCAAATCGTTTGCAGAGCGGCCGCCAATGCTGGTCTGTTCGTGGATGCAGGATCCATGGCACGGAGCCTGCGTTCCAGGACATCCCAGGTATGCTCGATAGGGTTCATATCGGGGCTCCTGGGTGGCCATGGCAGTCGTTGGACCTCCGCAGCATGTTCCTGGAACCATTCCCGGGCGACGTGGGAGCGATGAGGCGGCGCGTTATCATCTTGAAACACCGCAGAACCGTCTGGGCGCTGGAAGGCCAAAAATGGGTGGAGATAGTCTCCGAGCAGCTTAACATCCCGCGTACCATTCAAAGTCTCTTCCAGAACAACTAGGGGGGCCCATTTCATACCAGGAAAATGCACCCCAGACCATAACAGAGACACCAGCGCCCTGGACCACACCATCGAGGCAGGCGGGATCCGTCGCTTCATTTGGTCTGCGCCATACACGGTGCTTCCCATCGGCATGGTGCAGTTGAAATCGTGATTCGTCCGACCACATCACTTTACGCCATTGTTCCAGTGTCCATCCCTGGTGACTGGCGACAAATGCGCGTCGTTGTCCCCGATGACGTTGGGTTAATAGTGGCAACCGTGTGCGGCGTCGGCTCCCATACCCCATAGAACCCATGTTCCTACGGATTGTCCATTGGGAGACGTGTCTAGCACGGCCTGTGTTGAAATGAGCCGTTATTTGTTGCACGGTTGCCCGTTTGTCACTATTGACAATCCGTCTCAGATGTCGCCGGTCACGGTCATCGAGGGTAGCTGGACGGCCTGTCGTTCGTCTGTTGTGGACGGTGACACCCGCATTCAACCATTCACGATACACCCTGGACACGGCTGATCGTGTGAAGCCGAATTCCCGCACCACTTCCGAAATCGCACTTCCCATCCGTCGGGCACCGACCACCATACCCCGTTCGAACGGTGTCAGCTCACGACGACGTTCCATGTTACACCTGTCACATGCACAGCCACTGCTCACAAGGTCTCCTATACAACTGTCGCTGGCACAGGGGGCGTGTGGAACGCAGAAAACACACCTGCGCGTCAGTGCTCCGCTATCCCATGACATTTGTTCAGTCAGTGTAGTTAATTTCATACTGCAGGATATCCTACAAATTGTCCGACTACAAAGTCAAGCGGAATGCCGGGATTTTACCTAACACATTGGTCCCAGCCCTTCTTTCTAAATTCCGTTCCAAATAATAATAATAATAATAATAATAATAATAATAATAATAATAATAATAATAATAATAATAATAATAATATAAATTATTATCATTATATATAAAATATACTATTATTATTATTATTATTATTATTATTATTATTATTATTATTATTATTATTATTATTATTATTATTATTATTATTATTACTGACGATGCCTATACCTATAAACATGAGAAAGTAGCGTTGGTGGAAAAGAGAAAACCTTATATTACTTTTTAAATAGGACTAGAGAGAACACTGTATCGCAGCAACACGAAAACCAGACGAGGTGCCAAGCACAACCAATTCACCCGCATCAAAACACACCCGGCTCCGTGGTTACTTCTCCCTCCCCTCAGCTCACTTCTCGCAAGTAGACATTCAAATGAGGGCAGATGCAATTGTTTTCTTTTTCTTTCCATCTGTTCTAGGGGACGTCGAAGTACTTCGATCTCGTACACATTGTAGCCGCTCGCGAACAATTGGTTTGGAAATAACTACGAGAAAATGAACGTGATATGATTTGAACGAGAGAAGAATCGAAGTTGTTCTCTGTGCACAGATTTTTATTAGGAACTGTACACATTTCGAAGTACAATATCAAATTCGGAACATATGTACTTCAAAAACGGGAGACCACAGGAATGTATGTATAGCTTCTGAAAGCTGACTTTAATGGAGCAGTTGGTTATTCGCTGTGGTTTTTCTCCCAGATACCGGGTTCGACTCCGGATAAGCACTTGAGGATTTTGAAAGGAGGCACCTCCGTGTCTTACGTATTGTTTCCGGCATGATAATGAACTCTAACGATGACAAATTGCCGACACCCTGGCGTCTGTTAAAATTAATTAATATTGATGGGACGAAAGAGTTTAATATCAATAATGTTTTGGGTTTACGTCCAACTAACTATATTTTAATGGTTTTTGAAGACGCCGAGGTGACGGAAAGTTATCAAGCAGGAGTTCTTTTACGTGCCACTAAATCAACCGACACGTGGCTGACGTACTTGAGCACCTTGAAATAACACCGGACTGAGCCAGGATCGAACCTACCAAGTTGGTGTCAGAAGGCCAGCGCCTTGACCGTCTGAGGCACTCAGCCCGGCTCTTATTATTATTATTATTATTATTATTATTATTATTATTATTATTATTATTATTATTATTATTTCGTACTTGAAAATCCAATCTCTGTGGCTAAGGTAACGTAGGAACACAAAGACTAAAGGAGAAGTGGATGTCGAAGAGTGAGATACAAGGCAAAGACCAGTCTTTAGGTAGGAAGTTACGAAAATGAGGGATGAACCCAAGAAGTAACTTGCCAAGCCACGAAACTACTTGGCAGAAGGGCGAGGTCTTCGGAGCGAGTGTCCGAGGGATAAAAGAGCAAGCAGAGTTTGTAAACTAGGCCCTTTGTTTGCCATAGCGACAAACAATGATTAATTAATCATTCTTGAAGCGGTCAGATATGAAAGCGACCTTGTTCTTGTTCCTCTTTTCTTGAAATTAATCCAGGCAAAGACCATCACTTTTGCTGTGTAGACGGAAGTCGCGAAGGGAGAATGTTTGGAATGATAGCGACTGTACATTGCGGGAAGGGCCACAAGTCACCGTACCCATACTTGTCTAGTGACTCTAATTGCTCTGTCTAAGTGTTACAAAGATGGCATGTCTCCTTCTTTGAGAGGTTTTTCGTAACCCTTCTGATAGTCAATTTTTACGGCGACTGTTCGATAGATTCGGCAACACCAGTATGTTCATCTAACCTGGTAACCTGTTGGTCACTTCGAGGACTCATCTCAACCAAATGCTCCTCTCCCCAAAGTTAATTTTTTACTTCTTTTGGAAGTGGCTTCCTATGTCACTGGCGGAACTGTGTTAGAGAATTTTTTCATTGTCTACCCAGTGAAAGCTTTTTAATGGACCGAGACACACGCAGCTATAGTCTGTGTCAGATGGGAAGCTGTTTCCGTTGCGGTCGTTTTTATGAAGTAAGCCTATTTCGTCCTGGCGCAAGCGATAATTAATGCAGTTAAATTTTCCACGGAGCTTAACCTATTGAGTGTGTGGTATGATACGACAACAAGGCAGCCTCTTGGTTGGACATTTTTTTAGTAACCTGTTGAGGTCAAAACCCTTCCCACTTGACAGAGATTATAAGTGCTCTTCAATCAAATAGTTACTCCTTTCGGCCATCTTATGCCAAAGATCCCACACAACTAAATTACATTATCACAATATTGAATTATCTTTGTCACTGGTAAAAACTGCATTTTTGTAGTTTTAATGTTCCCAAACCTCACATTTCTACACTAGGTGGTATTCTAAATTCAACGAGTAACATAATGACAACATCTGTACAGATTATAGTGGTACCTTAATTTCTCACCCAACCGAGCTCGATAGCTCCAGTCGCTTAAATGCGGCCAGTATCCAGTATTCGGGAGATAGTGGGTTCGAACCCCACTGTCGGCAGCGCTGAAGATCGTTTTCCGTAGTTTCCCATTTTCACACCAGGCAAATGCTGGGGCCGTACCTTAATTAAGGCCACGGCCGCTTCCTTCCCCCTCTTAGCCCTTTCCTGTCCCATCGTCGCCATAAGACCTATCTGTGTCGGTGCGACGTAAAACCAATACCAAAAAACTCACCCACTCATTTGGGAAGTTTTGTGCTTTATGGAAAGGATCAGATAATAATTCGAAATGACCCTGTGAATTCATGATAATATGAATTTTTAAAACACTCTTTCAAATACATTTGATAAAAGTACAATTATTATTCAATCCTCTGATCACCTCAGATTTAATATTACGAAGTGTGGTAAAATTAAGAAATTCAGAATACTCCACCCATCAATATTTGGGTTCCTGGCTGGTTTTTTCAGTGTAAGGTTTCGTCCGTAATATTGTCACAAGTTTTGTGTGCTTTGGCGGTGTATTGTTCAAATTGGGAACGAATATACTATTTAATATTTTGTGACATTTAGCGGAGAATCTTACACTGAGGACATCCTTTAAGAGAGCGAAACATGTATGTCATTCATCAATTTAGAATAAATGTTCACATATTATTGACTGGTGAAGAGAATGAACGTCCTTAACATCGCATAGTCGATAGGCTTACTGATAAATGCGACATATCTATTTTTCTCAAGTTTGTAAAAACAAAAGCATGTTTACTGACGCATTGAGTTATTACAAACATGGAAACATAACAGGAATGCAACGCTTCACAGGCACACACATAAGGACAAAAGTTCTGTTCTCCTTCAAGAACTCGAGAAATTCTTGTATTTTAACATGTAATAATGCAGTGCGTTCAACATATCTACGACACGCGAAGGTGTCCATTTTTCTATGCTAAAGTACAAAGGAAAATGGTGCTTAAATATATTATACTGTAAAAGTGCGTAAATTCACCATGCAAAAACATTCATAAAATACGGTACCATAAGGTCCATTTTGCTTTACACATTAACATAGGAAAATAAACACAACGAAAATTATTCTGATGAACTGCATATACAAATAAATGGCTGGGAGGTGTGACCAGACTTAAGGAACCTAATGGGTAGGAAGAGCATTGGGTCATATGAGGTTTTAAAAGAAAGCCATCGATATAATATTTATAGCATACATACACCATTATAGAACGTTAGCCTATACCTTCAGCGTTAAGTCTGAAAGCCTCTGTGAATTTACTAAACGTCGCCACAATCCTCTCTTTGCAACTAGTACTCTGGCCTCATTTAGTTCTACACCTCTTATCTTTACATCGTTAGAAACTGAGTCTAATCATCGTCGTCTTTGTCTCCCTATACTTCTCTTACCGTCCATTACAGAGTCCATTATACTCCTAGGATATCTATCCTCCTCCATTCGCCTCACTAGACACCACGACCGATGCCGGTTTATGCGTACCCCTTCATCCATAGAGTTCATTCCTAATTTAGCATTTATATCCTCATACCACGTACCCTTCTGTCCGACGCGTTGGCTGAATGGTCAGCGTATTGGCCTTCGGTTCAAAGGGTCCCGGGTTCGATTCTCCGCCCGGATGGGGATTTTAACCTTCATTGGTTAATTCCAATGCCCGGCGGCAGGGTGTTTGTGTTGTCCCCAACATCCCTGCAACTCACACACCACACATAACACTATCCTCCACCACAATAACACGCAGTTACCTACAAATGGTAGATGCCGCCCACCCTTATCGGAGGGTCTGCCTTACAAGGGCTGCACTCAGCTAGAAATAGTCACACGAAATTTGTATTATTATTATTAGTATTATTATTATTATTATTATTATAATAATAATACGTACCCTCCTGCCATTGTTCCCACCTGTTTCTACCAGCAATCATTCTCGCCACTTCCATGTCCGTTACTTCAAACTTACGAATAAGATATCCTGAGCCCACCCAGCTTTCGCTCCCGTAAAGCAAGGTTGGTCTGAATACAGACCGAAATAAAGATTGTTTCGTCTAGGAGATGACTTCCTTCTTACACAATACTGTTGACCGCAACTCAGAGCTCACTGCATTACCTTTAAAGCACATTGGTTCAATCTCACTTAGTATGTTACTATTCCGGGAGAACACACATCTTAAATACTAGAAATGATCTACCTGTGGCAGCTTTGTATCACCAATCTGACATTAAATTCTGTTGAATTTCTTATCTACTGGCATCGATTTAGTCTTCGAAATGCTAATTTTCATACCATACTCATTGCACCTATTTTCAAGTTCCAGGATGTTAGACTGCAGGCTTTCGGCACAATCTGCCATTAAGACTAAGTCGTCAGCATAGGCCAGACTGCTTACTACATTTCCACCTAACTGAATCCCTCCCTGCCACTTTATACATTTCGGCAGATGATCCATGTAAACTACGAGCTACAGAAGTGAAAGATTACAGCCTTGTCTAACCTCTGTAAGGACCGTGAACCAAGAACTCATTCTAGCATCAATCCTCACTGCGGCCTAATGGCCAACATAAATGCCTTTGATTGATATTAATAATCTGCCCTTAATCCCATAGTCCCACAGTATGGCGAACATCTTTTCCCTCCGTACCTTGTCATATGCTTTCTCTAGATCTACGAAACATAAACATAACTCTCTATTCCTCTTGCAATATTTTCATTTACCTGCCGCATACTGAAAATCTGATCCTCACAACCCCTCTGTGGTCTGAATCCACACTGGTTTTCATCAAACTTCCTCTCAACCACTGATTGCACCCTCCCTTCCGAGACGCCAGTAATACGTAGCCTGGTATAATAATGATGCTTGTTGTGGTTAAAGGGGCCTAACACCTAGGTCATCGACCCACCTGGTATACTAATCAATGAGATACCTCGATAGTTGTTGCAATCTTGTCTATTCCCTTGCTTATAGATAGGTGCAGTTACTGTTTTTGTCCAATCTGAAGGCACCTTACCAACACTCCATGGTAATCTTCCAATACTCTATGAAGCCATTTCACCCCCGCCTTCCCACTATACTTCAGCATTTCAGGCCAAATTTCATCTATTCCTGTTGCTTTAAGGCAATGGAGTTAATTTACCATCTTTTCAATTTCCACAAGCGTAATTTCTCCAACTTCATCTCCTTTCTCCCCATGAGCTCGGTTGTTCGTGACACCACCAGGAAGATATCCTTTTACGTTGAGAATATTTTCAAAATATTCCCTCCACCTGTCCAGTGATTCCCTTGGATCTATTGTGAGTTCACCTAAATTAAAAAAGCACTGTTCATTTCCTTTTTCCCTCTCTTCCTAAGATTTTTTATTACTGTCCAGAAACGTTTCCCTGCTGCTTGACCTAGCCCTTCCATGTTATTACCAAAATCATACCACGACTTCCTTTTGGATTAAAAAACTTACTTGTTTCGCTCTGTTTCTTTCATCTACGTACAATTCCCTGTAAGCATCAGCCCTTGTTTGGATCTATTTCTGACAAGCCTTCTTTTACTTTTAAAAGCTGCTCTCACTACATCATTCCACCAAGATGTTCGTTTTTTCCCCATCTTTACACACAGTTGTTCCTGTTTCTAATACAGCATCCCCGTATCCCACCCAACTCTTTATATATCCTGAGCCAATCAATCAATCAATCAATCAATCAATCAATCAATCAATCAATCAATCAATCGATCAATCAATCAATCAATACTGATCTGCATTTAGGGCAGTCGCCCAGGTGGCAGATTCCCTATCTGTTGCTCACCTAGCCTTTTCCTGAATGATTTCAAAGAAATTAAAAATTTATTGAACATCTCCCTTGGTAAGTTATTCCAATCCCTAACTCCCCTTCCCATAAACGAATATTTGCCTCAATTTTTTCTCTTGAATTCCAACTTTATCTTCATATTCTGATCTTTCCTACTTTTAAGACATCACCCGAACTTATTCGTCTACTAATGTCATTCCACGCCATCTCTCCACTGACAGCTCGGAACACACCACTTAGTCGAGCAGCTCGTCTCCTTTCTCCTAAGTCTTCCCAGCCCAAACTTTGCAACATTTTTGTAACGCTACTCTTTTGTCGGAAATCACCCAGAACAAATCGAGCTGCTTTTCTTTGGATTTTTTTCCAGTTCTTGAATCAGGTAATCCTGGTGAGGGTCCCATACACTGGAACCATACTCCAGTTGGGGTCTTACCAGAGACTTATATGCACTCTCCTTTACATCCTTACTACAACCCCTAAACACCCTCATAACCATGTGCAGAGATCTGTACCCTTTATTTACAATCCCATTTATGTGATTACCCCAATGAAGATCTTTCCTTACATTAACACCTAGATACTTACAATGATCCCCAAAAGGAACTTTCACCCCATCAACGCAGTAATTAAAACTGAGAGGACTTTTCCTATTTGTGAAACTCACAACCTGACTTTTAACCCCGTTTATCAACATACCATTGCCTGCTGTCCATCTCACAACATTTTCGAGGTCACGTTGCAGTTGCTCACAATCTTGTAACTTATTTATCACTCTATAGAGAATAACATCATCCACAAAAAGCCTTACCTCCGATTCCACTCCTTTACTCATATCATTTATATATATAAGAAAACATAAAGGTCCAATAATACTGCCTTGAGGAATTCCCCTCTTAATTATTTCAGGGTCAGATAAAGCTTCAACTACTCTAATTCTCCGAGATCTATTTTCTAGAAATATAGCAACCCATTCAGTCACTCTTTTGTCTAGTCCAATTGCACTCATTTTTGCCAGTATTCTCCCATGATCCATCCTGTCAAATGCTTTAGACAGGTCAATCGCGATACAGTCCATTTGACCTCCAGAATCCAAGATATCTGCTATATCGTGCTGGAATCCTACAAGTTGAGCTTCAGTGGAATAACCCTGCTTACTTTCCACGGTTCCGATCTTCTCACTAATAATATCCATGTACTTTGTCCAATTTCCTAGACCTGGAGTGTTTCTACCTTTATTGGTTTGCAGACAGAGTTCACTTTCTCTATCCTAGACCTAGATATACTTAATTCACTACAGATCAGATAGTGGTCGGTATCATCGAAAAATCTCCGAAAAACCCGTTCATTTCTAACAGATTTCCTGAAATCGAAGTCGGTTAAGATACAGTCCATTATGGATCTTGTACCCCTACCCTCCCATGTGTAGCAGTGGATAGCATTATGGTTGAAGAATAGATTCGTAACTGCTAAACCCATACTAGCACAGAGGTCCAGAAAAACGCTTCCAAGTCCCATTAGCTTCTATATCTTCCCCACATTTACCAATCACCCATTTGTATCTTTCAGTTCTACACTAGTGTCCAAATGTTAAGCATAATCGTTAAACGAGGCCATACCGCCTGATAGGAATGTCAGACGGATTGCTGAACAAACGGAAGTTGACTCACACACCATATGTCACACATCTTGTCCATAAACAGTGTCAGAATGGTTCTGTTAGCTAAGGTACACCTTTGACAATAACTAACAAAATTTGGCATGTCTTCCACAACACAATATGCTGTTAATAGGGTGTATGGTCACCCCTAACGGCCACACATGCTTTGCAGCGACGTGGCATGCTCTCTATCAGATGGTCGAAGAGTTCTTGTGGCAGTCGATCCCATTCCTCCGAAAGCGCAATGCAAAGGTCTTGGAGGGTCCTTGGTGGAGGGTGACGGGATGCAATTCGCCTCCCCAATGCATCCCAGGCATGTTCTATAGGATTCAGATCCACAGACCTCGCTGGCCAGTCTATGCTATGAATGTCTTCCCCAGCCATAAGTTCATCCACCAGAGCAGCGCAGTGCGGTTTGGCAGTATCGTCCGTTAAGAGGAAGTCTGGGCCAACCGCAGCTCTGAAGAGTCTAACATGTTGTTTCAGTACCTCATCCCTGTATCTCCGAGCGTTAAGAGTGTTCCTTGGACCACCCATGAAGATGTGCATGTCCATACGGCCATTCAATATTATGCCGCTGTACATCATGACGCCACCACCACTATACTGGTCCCGTTCTACGATGTTCCTATGGTTGTATCGGCTACCCGGTTCTCTCCAGATTAATGAGCGACGGGAATCGTTCTGAAAACTGAAGCAGGATTCATCTGTGAAGAGCACATCCCTCCACTCATTCATGGTCCAGTTTCGATGTAAACGGGCCCGTCTCTCTGCTGGAGTGAGCGGAACGCACACCGCTGGACGTCGGACCTGCTCTGAGCCTCCGGTACACAGTTTGCCGGGAAACGGCAACCCCTGAGACGGCAGCAAGCTCCACCGACAACTGTCTTGAAGGTGCACTCCGATTTCGTCGGGCAGTTAAGGCCAAATATCAGTCCTGCTGTTGGGTGGTTACCCTTGGTCCACCTCTTACTGGCGTACGACTAACATCTCCTGCGTCTATAAATCGTCCCCAAAGTCTGGAAATGACACTTTGTGGCACATTCAAGGATACGGCGACTTCGGTCTGTGTCTGGCCTGCTTCCAGGCGGCCGAGTATTCTACCCTGGAAAACGGGGTCCAAATGGCGTCGTTATGTCATTATGTTGTCACGTTCTCCACAAGGCTACACCCGCACAGTATAACAGGGCAAACACGGCTGAGGGAATGTGGGGGCGCAGGCACATGCTGTGTTTACCTTGTGGTTACGCCGCTAGACAATGCAGGGAGCACTTCTTTCCTATACGGAGTGAACAAGTAAGGTTGGTAGGTGCATATGTCGTGCGATTTGCGGTCTATTTCCTGTTGCCCTGCATACTCGTAACTTATCCTTAACTTTTGGACATTAGTGTTTTTCCAACTCTCACATTGAAATCGTCCATTACCACTATCCTATCCTTGCTCCATAAAATGTGTCAACTTCATCCTCGTCTGCACCGTACATGGTGAATACACTGAGACAATTCTGGTCCTAATTCCTCCAACTGCCCAATCTAGCCACGTCATTCGCTCATTTACGTGCCTAACAGAAACTATGTTGCGTGCAATAGTATTCCAAATGAACAGCCCTGCCCTTCCCTTTTTAGCACCCTTGAAGTACACTTTATAATCTTCTATCTCTCCCCCGTCATCTCCCCTTACCCGAATATCACTTATTCTAGCACAGTCAGATTCATCCTCTTTACTGGGTCAGCCAGTTCTACATTCTTTCTTCCTTCCATAAGCCTCATTAATATTGATAGCTCCTCATCGAATTCCATTTCGTTCACCAATTTGTTTACAAGAAATCCCTTGCCTGTCAAATGGAAGTAGGACTCCGTTACTCTAATAGGTCCAAGGGTTGCTTAAAATGTTCTGAGCTCGGTAGATTCGTTAAGTAGGATGTTCCCCTACTTACACACAGCCCAAGTGAGGATCTCTCCTCCAACGGGTTAGGGACCACTGGTGGATTGTATAGTCCTAGTCGTCTGTTCAAATGTAGGACCATGACTCAGAATATATCCGACGTGCCCACTCCCGTTCCGTACCAACTGGTTTCCCGTCTCTCAGGACCACTTACTAGGCCACTCAGCCGTTCCACACGGTTCACGAACTACTGTAGGACGTGACTACAGTAACCCACACCACGAACCACTGAGCGAACTGAATATATGAGATACCTTTCGAATTCATCACCCTTTCTTCTTCGAAATACACTGACGTGCCTCCATATACACTTCTTCAGGAGCATCACTTTGTTCAATATGTATCTAGCGAATGCAAATTATGAATCAACTCCAATTTTCCGATATCAGAGCGATTATCTCCCTGAGTTTCAATACTCAAACGGGAGGACAGGTTTACTATAACTCGAAAGCTGTATAATATCTAACCAACATGAATTATGAAGCCAGTTGTATAATATCTTTATGACTGAATGACTTCAATCGATCATTTAATTTCTTAACGAAAACAAAATAACTTTTAGAGTAATTTTGCTTTTAATAATAACATTTGCAGAAAGAATTACGTATAATTCAACTCACCTTTTAATCTACTCATGTCTGGCTCCATGGCTAAATGATTACCGTGCTGGCCTTTGGTCCAGGGGTTCCCGGGTTTGATTCCCGGAAGGGTCAGGTATTTTAACCATCATTGTTAATTTCCCTGGCACGGGGGCTGGGAGTATGTGTTTTCTTCATCATCATTTCATCCTCATCACGACGCGCAGGTCGCCTACGGGTGTCAAATCAAAGGACCTGCACCTGGCAAGCCGAACCCGTCCTGGGATCTCCCGGCACTAGAAGCCATACGCCATTTCATTTCATCTCATCACATGAGTCTTGAAAAGGCAATTTTAATATATTACTCGTTAGATCTTTTTGAATATTCTGAACTACTAAACTTCAAGCTTCCAGCACGTTTTTCGACTGGTCAAAATGCTCACAACATTTCCACCCAACTGAATCCTTCTTTACCGTAATGAGCGAGTTGGTCGTGCGGTTTGGGACACGCAGCTGTGAGGTTGCGTTCGGGAGATAGTGGGTTCGAACCGCACTGTCGCAACGCTGAAGATAGTTTTCTGTCGTTTCCCATTTTCATACCAGGCAAATGCTGAGGCTGTGTTCTAATTAAGGCCACGGCCATTTCCTTCCCACTTCTAGTCCTTTCCTACCTTATCGTCGCCATAGACCTATCTGTGTCTTTGCGATGTGAAGCAGATTGTAAAAAAATAGAATTCATCTTTGCCTTTTTTATTCTTACAACTTCGAATTAAATAATACAATCATGAAAATAATGAACAATAAGGGTGAAATATTTCAGTCTTGTCCATCCCCTGTTAGTACTTTGAACCAAGAACTAATATTCCCATAAATTCACACTGTGGCCTGATTGTCAATGTAAATGTCTTTGATTATTTACCCACCCGTGATCCTATATTCCTCGGCGTATCTACGTGTAACATCCTCACTCTTGATACTGTGCCATACGCCACCTTTCTGCCTGCGAGACATAAACATAACTGTCTACAGTATTCTCTGCGTAGAATTTACGCCGCGAGATGGAAATCTGGTCCTGACAGCCGCTCTGTGGTCTGAATGCGCACTGGTTCTCATTCAACTTACCCTCACACAATTGATCATACACTTTATTTTAAAATGCCTGCTATCATCCTGCCTGGCATATCGATCAATAAAATAACTCAGCACTTGTAGCAATCCTTCTTGTATCTTACCTGTAAATTGGTGCTAGTACTGGTTTCAAAAGTCATTTAAAGATCTCTTAATTAACAGGTGCTTGTATTCCATAAATGAACTATAAATCGAAATGCGTATTTTTCATGGGTATATAAATTAGGCATATAGGTTGACTTTGTCTGACAACTGTAAAGTTCTATAGACAATAAATAAAAACTGAAATTAAATTTAAAAAATTCGTCAAGTCTAAAGATGGCTCACTCATACCCCACGTTAATGCTGATAATCCATGAAGTTATTTAATCACTGCCTCCTCAATATATTTCACCATTTGAGGTCAAATCTATAGGCCTATAAAGTAACATGTCCTGATGGACTGACTGACCGACTGACCCATCATCGTCGAGCCAACTGCTGGACATTAAGAAATGAAACTTTTGGATACATTTATATAACGATCTAAGTGCTCATTAAGGGAGGATTTTTGGATATTCCGTTGCTAAGGGGGTGAAAAGGGGGTGAAAGTTTAAAATGAATGTAGTTATATCTCAAAATTTAACAGTTTAAAGGTGTGAAAATTTTGTATTTGGAATCTCTTTTACACATAAAGAAACACGTAGGCTATATTTTGGATTCGGAAAATCTCCTTAAGAGGGTGACAAAAGGTGAAAAATGGGATGAATACCTTTTATGAGGATACTTATATCTCAAAAACCGAAGATGTCACAGTCATGAAAACGGGTATTTGGAATCTCCTTTAAAAATAAAAAACACGTATTATTTTGCTTCTGGAAAATCTATTTAACGGAGATGAACAGAAGTGAAAAAGGAGCAAATTTCTAAAATGAGCATTTCTTCACTATATCTCATAAACTGAACATGTTACAGACGTGATAATAGGTATTTTGAATCTCTTCTAGAAATAAAGTAACATGTATTTCCTTGTTTTCAGAAAATCCAATTAAGGAGAGATAAATGAATTGAAAAATGAGTTGAATTCCCTGTATGAGAATACTTATGTCTTAAAAACGAAGGATGTTACGGACGTGAAAATTGGTATTTGGACTCTCCTTAACAATTAAAGAAACACATATTTTGCGGGGGGAGGGGGTTGCTCGACTTAAGGGGAGTGTAAAAGGAGTTGAATTCTTTTTATGAGGATACAGATAAGAAGTGGACTTAAAACAATACACCTCTACGGGGTTTTGACTGGGGAGTGAGTAGTGATGACAAAAATATGCATTTATATGAAACTGTTTGAATCACGAAGTTAAAATTCCAAATGTTATCCTAGGTGATAAATAACAGAAGGTTTGAAACAAATTTAACCACTCAGACAGTTAAATTGGGTTAGGATCCAAAACAAATATATACATTCCTACCCCCCAAATGGCTAAAAGTACGAAGGCTACATTCCAAATAGCGGTATATATTTTAAATCCTGGGTGTGAAGGAGGAAATATATTTTAACGTTCCACCCTAAAGTGTTAAATGGGGAGAGCTCCATAAACAAATTATTCATCCCGCCAAAACTGTTTGACGTACAAAGTTGTAATTTTACGAGAAGTTGTAATTTTACAAAATATTTCTCTCCTAAACGGTTTAGATGGTGGTTAACCCTCAAAAACACAATATCTATTCTTCCGAGACCGTTTCAGGCACGAACTTATTTTTTATGAAGGGTAATTTTCTATATCCTAGATGAAAATACATTTTAAAGAACATTCACTCCTCAAAAAGCACTTATTCCTCTATTTGTTCGACGTGCAAAATAAACAATTCACAAGCTCGTCGCTTTTACGTCCTAGAAGTTAAATAAGATAGGGTTTAAAACATTCAAATTTTCCCGTATGGGGTTCAGATGAGTGTTAGATCAGAGAGTGAATAATTATTTTCCCTAAACCATTTGACCTACGAACTGAGGGCGTATTTTACAGGCTCAGCTGACAATGGACTCTCCAAAATGTAAAACTTTCAGTTTAAAAGCATGGCGAACCACCTCTACCTTTCTAGTCTATATATATATATAGGGGTTATCTCCTCAAACGACATTATTCATCCATCCAAAACTGTTCGACGTACAAGTTTGTAATTTTACGAGAAGGTTCTTCATTTATATCCCAGATGTAAAATATCATATGCTTCATAATATTACTCCCCTAAGGGTTTTAAATGGTGGTTGACTCTCAGAAAACACAGTATCCATTCGTCCAAAACCATTTCAGGCATGATCTTAAAATTTTACATGAAGGGTGGTCTTCCATGTCCCAGATGTTAAAAAAATATTTTTAAAACATTCACCGCCTAAAACCATTCATTCCTCCATTACTGTTCGAAGTACAACATCTAAATTTCACAGGTTGATCGCTCTTACATCCTAGATGTTAAATAATATAGGGTTTAAAACATTCCAATTCTTCTGTACAGGGTTCCAATGCGTGTTAGATAAGAAAATTCATAATAATTCTCCCAAAACCGTTTGACGGACGAACTGAGGGTGTATCTTACAGGCTCAGTCGACAGTACACACTCCAAAATTTAAAGTTTTTGAAAAATAAATTTCAATTTAAAACCGTAGAGAAACACGGGTATCTTGCTAGTTTAATATAATCCCACTACCCTGTGACACTGTGCTTTATCTACCATCCTCTCTACTTTCCAGAGCATCATTTCACTGCCATCATTGTTATCTTTCCAATGAATCCTGTTGTCCGTAGCTTCAAAATCTCGACATTCTCATTGTATAGGCACAATTCAATTTCTATGATCTATACAGGCCGGTCGGAAACTACGTGAACCGAGTATATGAGGTTTGGTAGTATTGATAAGTAATTTTTAAAAAAATCATCGATATGTCGCGCCGTCGTCATTTTATCAGCTGCTGAAGTTAGCCAATCAGATCCCTTTGTGGGTAAATTCAAATGGGCTTTATGAGGCGGTGTGCTAAATCTACCAGTGGCTTAGTCGGGCGTGAGAGCCATGCCGAGGAATGAGCATCAAACACTAACACACCGTGGGTTTCAGCCAATACCGCCATAGCGTGCTTGCTATGAGGCCGAGCCTATCATCAGGGAGATCCTTGTTCAAGTTCCTCCCCAAGAGAGGTTTATCTCTCTTTTTTCGCCCTCTCAAGACGTTCATAAGCCACTAGCAGATTTAGCAACACTGCCCTTAAAGCCCATCTGAAGTCGCCCGCGAAGCGATCTGATTGGCTAACTTCAGCAGCTGATAAAAGGACAATGGCTCGAGATATCTCATTACTTTTTTGCAAATTATTTATCAGCATGACCAACACTGTAACGTACATATACCCGGTTCGCGTCGTTTTCGACCACCCTGTACAGTCAGATCGTAAAAATGGCTTTTCTAAACACAATAATGGTAAAACATAAAGAGTTAGTTGCTGAGGACAGCTGTACAGAGAGCGATTGAAAGCGATTTAACGAGGAAATTCGTTTAGTGTACTTCTGTAAGACAGCAGTGAATTAGGTTTAGTTTTGTAAACTTGCTATCATTACTAGGAACTGTCTGGTCGAGGTGGTAAAGCGTGTTTGGTCCACGAGGAAAGACGTGGGTTCGCTTCCCCGCCAAGAAGTCGAGTTTTTTTTCTAGTTGCTTTACATCGCACCGACACAGATAGGTCTTATGGCGACGATGGGATAGGAAAGAGCTAGGAGTGGGAAGGAAGCGGCAGTGGCCTTAACTAAGGTACAGCCCCAGCATTTGCCTGGTGTGAAAATGGAAAACTACGTTGATAAATTTAAGGAACGGTATTTCCTCTTCCTGAGGTGCACATGGTCTTGAGGTTCACTCAGCCTACACCATAAATGAATACTTGGTTAATTCCTGGTGGCAAAGGCGGCCGGACGCAGAGCTAACCACTCTACCCCATCCAGCGCCGAGGCAGGAGCGCAACGTTACGGCCTGGCAGGACGGCCCGGGCCTTTAAAGGTGCCACGCTGACTCCTCCATTAAAAGTATATATAAATATAATAATGTCACTCTGCACGGAAATTATCGGGGCGGTTTTGTAGAATCAGTCGGAAGAGGGGTGGTTTTCTTCCTCATGGTTTGAATGTAGAGTAGTTGCCACTTGGTTGCATCTAGGAGCAGTTTATTGTGTTGAGTGTAACACGCCACAGCTGTAAATAATGCTTGTCCTCGTCGTCATTAGCAACATTGCGACACGCTCCTTACAAACGATCTGCACCAAATTATTTCAAAATAGTTACAGCAATGAAAATTTATACCAAAGTATCATATTTTAGTTAGAAAATGAAACTATCTTGAAGTGTAATGCACCTGAGTAGCTTGACTATAATTTCCTTCTATTAAACTGTGGTGTGCTCAGGTGACGGTTACCCCCGAGGCAAGGAGAATGGTGGTATTAAGAAGGGGGATTTGGAGAGGATTAAAGGGTTGGATACCTAAAGGTAGTCAAAGTCTCCCCAATTCAATGCTAGGTGAAAGACTTCTGTGGAAAAAAGCCCAGAAGAAAGAGATAAAATATTACTTCAGAAATAATAAATAAAATTACACCTCATCGCAATCCTTTTCTTACTGTAGAAATTTTTCAGATCATTTAACTTTTGTCACACATGTATTCTAGAACAGTGTATAATGCCAAAGGAAAGAAAAGCAATTAAAGTAAAGTACGACAATCTAATTGGTGCACGGTTGGCAGCTCAGCTGCTTAACAGTTAAACACGGAGGGAGTCAAATAAAACCTATTTATAATCTTACAACGACGAATAATACCTTTGTTCATTTAACTCGAGAATACGTCTACCTGCTGTAATTAAATAAATTATTCATAGGTTTAACATTTTGTTTGAGGGGGCCCGAATTTGGCATGTTGGCCAATAAGTATAACATTCGTTACGGCCCTGCGCCGAGGTTACGGATAGTGGAAGCCTTCCATCCATCCCAAGGTCCCCATGGAGTGTATGGAGACGACTTCGCTTTGGTTTTGATATCATTACTACGTAAGGGACGCGAACTGTGAAGAATAACTAACTAAATACCTTCATTTGGTTATTTGAAATTTTCTAGATATTTCACACCATTATATAATGCCAGTCACATTTGTATTCTTGTTTCACGCCCAGCAGCAATATCAGTTTTCGCTCTTGTCTCCCTCATGCGAAAGTCATTGAGTTGTTGAAAGGAGAAAATGGCTGCTAGAACGAGATTTCCATGCTTCCGTCGTGTCTGCGGTTAGGTTCTGTTTCCATCATTGGCACAAAGAGTGGAATGTGGATCGCGCAAGTAGTCTGGCAACTCGCCTGAAAAGAACTTTTTCTCTCCTTTAATGGAGTTTATAGGACGCTTGTCCTAAAATCGTGAGAGTATACCCATTCCAATAATGTCTTCAAGAAAATATTACGTTTTATGATCGATATATTCTGCCAATGTGCATTGTGTATTTATGCCGAAGCAATGATCAGTTATAAAATCGTATCTATTAAGAGGAAATTTTCAAGCCGATGTACTGAAAACGATTGTGACTATAAGTTTCTTGTATGTAGATTTACAGCCACCAAGTATCTACTTCACATTTTCCTTAATCAGATTATTATTATTATCATTATGCTTATCATTATTATTATTATTATTATTATTATTATTATTATTATTATTATTATTATTATTAAATACAACGCCGTTGGGAAATATCTCGGTGGAAATGATCAGTAGTGTGATAATAATATAAAGTTAAAACATAATTACCCAACAACAACAACAATAATAGTACAACAAGCCATTCTATGGGAAGAAAATATTATAAAAATACTACTAGTGTAACGTTCTGTCCGGCCCCGCGGTGTAGGGGGCAACGCGTCTGCCTGTCACCCGGCGGCACCAGGTTCGATTCCCGGCCGGGTGAGGGGTTTTAATTGTAAATTATCAATATCCCTGGCCTGGGGACTGGGTGTTTGTGTCGTCCTTAACGTTCCTTTCCTCACATTCAACACTTTAAACTTCCGCCATTTACAAAAAAATATATATGTGCTGCACAGCCTATGCAGTATATGTGTGTATATTGTTCCTCTACTGTTTTCCACGCTGCACGCATACTTCGCGCTTTGTTTGTGACCACTAATACAAAACTCTCCGCACCTATTTCACTAATAAGAAGAAATATACTGCGCAGTTTCCCTTTCCTCGCCAGCTCTTACACTTTTATGGAATATGGCTGCGGTGTTGTCACGATTAAGTTCACGACATTATTCCCTGTTACATCGATCCGAAATCAGTGCAAGAGGAGTTGAACAATCCAACTTCTATGTGACAAATGCCTTCACATGATTATATTCGGCAGACAGCAAAGATGTGCTAAGCAGGTGGTGACTAGGAGGCCCCTACCCAGGCTGTATTTTCTGAAATGCTTCCCGTCAATATTTCGAATTCAGCATAGCAGCTGAAGCCCCAGCTTCGTCAATTTCACTATCAGTTGTTTAATGGATATCCTTATACCCGGATGAAGAGGGTTGTGGTGAATCTGTCGTATGTTGCTCACAGAGAGATGAACCAGAAAGTACGGGTGATAGAGCAGACGAAGACGCTGTCTTTGATACTTCAATATTCTGCAGCCCATTATTTTCTGATATATTTGTATTTATTCCTTTTGCTTGCGATGCATCATCCGAAGCTACCCGTTTGAAAGACTGACAGCAAAGATCACATCTGATAAGTTGTTCTTTTAATCGGTCTCTGTCTAGCCGTCAACTGTCTGAAATCGAATAGATGCCACACCTTTGTTGGAGGACTCATTCCACTGACTGCACTATTCGGTTTGGTTGCGTAAGATAGCTCAGTCTCGGTGTAACGTAAAGTGAGGCGTGTCAGCACTGTCTGGCTTTATATAGACTTGTGACCTTGTTTCTAGATGTTTCTGGATTCATTCCGTTCATTCCATTATGACAGCCCCTGATGCTTATGCAATACATGCAGTGGTAGAGTAGGTTGCGTGACAACAGGGATGAAAAGAACCATTCCTACAATTCTTACAGGGTTTTGAACGGTTTAAAACAACACGTTTATCAATTCGACAGTATTAAACCGTATTTTTGAATATCTGGAAACGGGATGTCTATTTCCACACAGGCACATGACCTACTTCGGAAATGAGTACCAGGTTAAATCGTGAGGGCAAAGATGGTCGGTATAGACTTTGTTTTCGTTTCGCTAGTGTTTCTTTTATATTTATTATCACCAATATTGCTTTTAAATTTGATTAATGATGCAATGTACTGTCAGGGGAAGGAGGATAGGACAAGCCCCTGCTTAAATAACAAAGAAATTCCTGGCCAAGTTTCCGCAGACGACACCCTTCTGCTCTCACAAACAACGATCGGTATGCTAAACAGTCTTAAAAACTGCCGAATATTGCAAAAAAATGGAATTTGAAAATAAATATGAAGAAAAAAGTAATGGTTTGTAAAAGAGGAGATAAGTGAATGAGAAACGAATGGCGCTGGTGGTTAGAAGGTGTGGAATTAGAAGTTGCTAATACATTAGAATATTTAGGAATTATAATAACATCGAATGGGATGTGGGAGGAACAAATGAGACATGCCAAAATGAAAGGATTGACCGCCTTATCAAGCACAAGAAAGATGCCAAATGTTGAATATAAGTTACACAAAAATATTCTAAATAACACTGTATGAAGCAGAAATATGGGGTATCGAAGTAGACAAAAAAGAATTAGTTATAATAAGTTATACATTCTGTAAAATAATATTGGGTCTACCAGAATACACAGCAAATAGTGAAACTAGAAGACTATGCGAAGATATTAGCATCCAAGCAGATATAATCAGAAAAGTAGTAAAATATTTAAGATTAAGAAGGGGAGGTGGGAGGGAAATATTGAACCTAGCATACCAACACCACATGAAACACCTAGATGATGATTATTGGGTGACGAAAGTGATGAGTATACTAGACAGAATAGGAATGGGAGCATATTGCGATAAAGAGATGCACAGTAAAGAGAAGAAGTTAATCAAAAAAGTAACGATCAGAGTGATGGACATAGAGAAACAGATGATTAGGGCAGAATGTGAGACTAAAAGAACATTATCAGAATTTTGTGACATTATTCAAAATATGTCAATAAGGGAAGGAAGACTTCCAAATTGAGAACTAAGAGGTGTGGTGGCTAACGGGTATGTATGTTGGGTATTCAGCCCGAAGGCTGGTTGGATTCTCAACAGGTTCACCATTAGCTGTCATAGATGGCCTAGGTGTCACTGAAGAGGCGTATTAGGGAAATGAGGAGTGAGGTAATTTCCCGTTGCTTTCCTCACTGAGCCAGAAGTTGCTCTTGCACATCAGTCTGCGAAGCCCACTGTATTGCATGCACCAACCGATCCTATGAGCAACATTTTCACACCATTCATAGCAGGGACTGGCTGCATAAGAAATGGCATTACTAGTGTCACTCATACCTCAGCCACTTTCATATTGTCAAAGCCAAGTATAAGACTGAGACAGGTCAATGAAAGTGACAATTTTATTCTAGCCCATGCCAGAAGACATAGTGCACTGTAAACACTACATCTTGCCAGCAAAAGCCCGGCTAACGGGTATATATATAAATAAGGGGCTGAGAGAAAAACATAATGAAAATCATTATTTACTGTGTGGAGAAATGATGGAAGAGGCCCATCTATTGAGAGTATGTAGGGAAACTTATGAACTTAGAATTAAATATTTTGGTGGTGAATAAAAATTAAAAAAAAGAAAGAGAGGGAATTCTATGCAATAACTAAATTCTTAAAAAGGGAATGGCTCACACCAGAACGAATAGCAAAGGTTTCTTTTTGAATTTTAAGAAGTGTGTGGGAGATGGAAATTAAAAGGGATTAGCACTAACTAAAAGTACAAACACTACTCGCGCCATTTAATAATAAAGGTAAGATACATGTTGTCTTAGACAATAAAACACTGTTAATACCTAGGACAAAAATAAATAGCTTTCATTTCTTTAAAATACAATTTAGAAATTAGGTGAAAATAGTAATTCGTCGTAAGTGTAATGTTTAAGGTAGTAGTAGATACATTTAAATATAATAAGCATGCATCAGAATAATGAATTGCGATAAATTATTACTCTCTCCGCAGTTCCAGGAGACACGGAACTAGGGGATGGGAGTATTCTGTTCTATTACTTTTACGATATGTCTTACGTAGCACCGACACAGGTGGGTCTTATGGCGACGAAGGGATAGGAAAGGGTTGGAAGTGGGAAGGAAGCGACCGTAGCCTTAATTGAGGAACAGACCCACCATTTTCCTGGTTTTAAAATGGAAACCACGGAAAACCATCTTCATGGCTGTCAACGGTGAGGTTCGAAAAGAACCCACTATCTCCCGAATGCAAGCTGATAGCTACGTGACTTAGAACCACGCGGCCACATGCTTGGTGGCCAGTGTTTTAATATCGCACTAACTCGGGTAGGTTTTCGACTAGGACAGGATAATAAAGGTCTGGGAATGTCTGGGGATTTTATCTGAATTAATGTGTAGGCTCAGCATATGATTGGTTTGAAAATGATAAACCACGACAAACCGCATTCAGGGTTAGCAATGATAGGGTTTGAACTCTCATCCACTGAATGCAAGCTTACAGTGCACCTTTCACCCTTCCTTCATGTCCTACACGTGGGAGTACATCTGCCTGGATTTGTACATATTCGCTACTACAGCAGAGTACCTCGAAATGTTTCTCATGACTCTCCCTCCGCAATGGCAATAGACATCTGATGGCCTTGGCGTACCAAACGACCGATCCTCAGCCGGAAAGCCTGCAGATTACGAGATGACGCATGGGCAGTGTGACGAATTTTCTCGACCGTTATTCCAGACCGAAGTCACCACATTTCCGTTACACAGCTTCTCAGTTGTAATCACGTACGCTGACAAGGGGAGTGTCTGACATGTGCCTCACCACAATTTTGATAACATTTTGCAGGGATGATCTATACTAAGAATAAAAAGGCATCTATTTCGGAGTTTTGCTAAACACTCTCTAATATTTAAAAAAATCGATGTCAAAATTGATGACGGAAAATCGTATTTTCAATCCTATACATCGAAAGATCGTCTATAACACGTTTTATGTATGGGGTCCAAAGTTAATAATATTACAGTGATTAACGTTTTTGTGTTTTCATGCCGTAGCAGAGCAAGTTCGGTTTATAGACCTACCAAACTGCTGGTTGTTTCTTTTCTTTCTTTGCATTCAAAAAATATTCCGTGTATCTGATAATATTCCGGTAATTAAAATAGTTTTATTTGCCTTTCTTCTAAGTAAAACATCGGGAGGTGTGATTAACAATCTTTATGTAATGTATGCCTCTTGTGGAACCCTTCATGAGGTGATTTTATCGAAACTATACAATCCATGTCTAGTGGATATTGATACATCAGAGGTACCGTATACCTGTATTCCATGAGGTTGAAGGTACTAAAACATATTTTTAGACGATCATTCGATGTATATCATTGAAAATATGATTTTCCTCAAATAATTCAAAAACTAGGGAGTGGCTATCAAAACGACGAAACATGTGTCTTTTTATTTTCAATATAGAACGCCCCAGCAAAGTTTTATAAAAATCTTTGAGGCACATGTCAGACCTTTCCCTAGTGAGTAGACATCGAACAAACCATCAGGTCCAGGTAAAAATCCCTGTCCTGGCCGGAAATCGAACACGGGGCCTCCGCGTTAAAGGAAGACCGCGGGGCCGGCTTGTAACTCCACAGTACGCTTCGTTTAAGTGCAACTCCTCTGACGTCTACTGGATTAGTAGGAGCACCGTCACTGAACGTCGTTCATGCTGTTCCATGGTCTCTGCACAATTCATGCTATCAACAAGAGGACGCACAACTCTAGGGAAGTAAGATTCACCAAGTTCCCTTCAACAAGATAAAATTAGGCTTTACCCTCCGTGAAAGGAAAAAACAGAACAAGCCTTTCGTAACATGTTCGGAGCAAATGGCGCTAGAAATGAATTCACAATATTCCACTCAAAGAATGGACTCTGCGCACGTGACCTATTCTTTTGATTCGTGACGCGCTTACTAACAAATAACTTGGCTTTATTTGTCACGAAGTGGCCGTTTTTTACATCGGGCCATATTTAATGGTGTGTACTGAACTTCATATCATGAGCTGCATAAAGTGTTACAGTTCATTACGGTGCCGCGATAACCAAGATACCAGCCTCTACTCCTGCATTTTTTTTACAAGCCGCAGAGAGAGAGGTCCTATGGCGACGATGGTACAGGAAGAGGCTAGAAGTGGAAATGAAGCGCCCTTGGCCTAAATAAAGTTACAGCCCCAGAATTTGCCTGGTGTGAAAATGGGGAAGCACGGAAAACCATTTCCAGTTCTGCCGACAGTCTGGTTTCAAACCCACTATCTCCAAAACCTGGATAGTAGTCGCACTTAAGCAACTGCAGCTATCGAGCTTGGTCCTACTTTTGCTCCATTATATGTAAGTGTCAGTTCAAACTACAGCGTATTCTTAACATGAAATGCGCTGCATTGCGTATGGTCAAAGGAGAATATAGGGGCCGATAACCTTCGATGTTAGGCCCCTTAAAACAACAAGCATCATCATCATCATCATCAAAGGAGAATATACTTGCTTGCTAAACATTCAGTTATACAGTTATTATTTAATTTCTGCTTTAAAGTTTGGAAAAGCATGCGTTAACTTCTGCCTTTCAGATTAACACACTAGGTGCCGCTAGTGTAGCAATAATTAACATGCCTTTGCTTCAAGTCTTTTCAAGCTAATTACGTGGTGTGAAGTGTACACCATAAATACACCTTAAACAGTGAAGGTAAAATAGGAACTAAAATGTGTTCATCTCAGAGCATTCATGAGCATGGAAATGCCCTAAAGCGTAAATGGAATAGTAACCTCGCAGGTAACTAAGCTCAGATTTGCGTGTATGCAAAACATTTAAAACTAACAATATTTTCACCTTCAGTTGATATCCTTATACAATATTTTCTCATGATTATGCATTATTTTTTATTGAAATTGTGCCGGGCGGTACACCTCCACGCCGCTAATTTAAAATTTGCGCCAGTTGAAACTCCTCTGCTGGAGGAAGTCTGAACTTTATATACGCTATTAATTCGCTACCTTCTCAGAAGATGTCACCACGTGGAAAATTTTGAGTTTTTGAACTGTGTCATTTTTGATGTGGTTTTGTTTTGCTTGAAGTAAGAAGTGTGAACTTTCTCTTCTAGAGGACACTACTGAAGATCAACAATAGTGCACCCTAGTGCGGAGTCAAAGAACTATTTTGTTGGAGAAATTTTTATTTCAAATGTTCGTTCTTTGCTAAATTTCTTTCAGTCATTGGTTAAGTTGGCAATATTAACCCCTTCTTTCCCCTTGTTTTAAATCTAGCCTATCCCGAATTTCTTAAATTAATTTTCCACCAATTATGTGTTTCTTCTTAGTATTGTGTAGGGGGTTTATGGATGAACCAATAAAATCCTCGTGGGAGGGTGTTCTCATTCCCCTAACGCCTAGAAACTTCCGCGAGAGTATATAAACTGCTGATTTTAGGGTCTCCGGGCCACTTCTGTTCCATCTTTCAGTGTATAAAGTACATAGCAGGAGGCGGGAAGCGCCTCTTTCCTCGGCAGCGGTCAACAACAAGGTAATGGCCGATTAATAACTTCTTTCTTTGCTAGATCAGCAGTTTAACTCTCGGGGCGGGTTCGAAGCATTCCACCATGTAACCTTTTCCTAAATGTAACTACTCTTTTCATATATTCTCTTTTAAAGCTACATACTGGGATAGAGAGTGCTAACCCTCTCGAGCTCCCACTCATATTGTTTTGAGGTGAACTTATTTTTCTCAACCTATTCTTCGTTAATGTAAAACAAATTATTCTCTTCTTAAGTCACCTCTTTACTATGGGATTAGCCCTTGTATTAACGGCCTAGTGCCAAGTAGGTCTTAATCAAAGTGTATTAGGAGTGCAAGTTCGCCTCCTCTCATTGTTATTTTAGAGGTCATTTAATTAACCTCCCTTTCATTTAATAGACCTCAGTAGATTGGGTATTTTACCCCTGTGTTTACGTCCGTTGAGGACAGCTTGAAGGTGGAGTTTGGTGTGGCCTGGGAGAGGCTTAAATTTGAGAGCGAGTGGCTCTTTTGAAAATTGAGTATTGTATGCCTCGTAGAGGCTTTTCAGTGTAATTTGGAGCAAGGGCTCCTAGGCATGAATGGGGTTTTCTGCCCCTCTGTTGAAACTTGTGTATGTGGGGTAAAACTGAGCAGATTGCCCTAGCATTGTGCAGTCAGGGCGCGAAGCCCAAATCCTGTAAATATTGTAACTACCCTTTGAACTTGCTACTTTGTACCTGCCATGCTTGTTATTTCTTTGTTTTGAAAAGAAAATATAACCTTGTTAAATTTTAAATTAATTTTACTCTTAGTAGCTTGAGACCTGTTCACCACCCCGCACCTTCTTTCACGCATAACTACCACAAAAACTCGGTAACAAGTGGTAGCAGAGCGTGGTTGAATGGGTCTCAATTTAGCCCCTTTTGACGGCTAAGCATTGTTTGTTCCGAACCCTAACCATTTTTTCAGTTGCTGGAAATTTTGAGTTTTTCAAAATTGTTCTGTCATCATGCCCGGCCCTCGCGATGTTCTCCATCTTAACTATTTGCGCAAGGAGGAGTTGATTTACGAATTGACTATTAGAAATGTGCAATCTGGAGGCACGGTTGCAGTAGACACAAATAAGCTTAGAGAGTCCCTTGATTTGCCCATTTCCATCCCCACACTGGGAGAGAAAGAAGTTGACGACTCTCTTTCCACGATCGTCGAGAATATTACTGGGCTAGCATCTGTAGTTAGTTTTTTTGATGAAAATGATCCTTCTCCTAATCAAATTAAGCGTGTGCAAGCCAGGCTATATCACTTTTCAAATAGAGTTAACGATCTGTTGTCTCTAAAACTGAATGACGTTCAGAGGAAGGAAGCTAGTACGCTCCTGGAAAATATTTCTGAATTATCTAGCAAAGTCACTCAATTGTTAACTGGGGAAGTTCCTCCCAAATCTGATCAACCCACCATAGTGAATGTAGGTAGTGAGGAAGAACCTCCTAAGGGAGAAGTAAATAGGAAAACCATAGCTGCCCAAACTATCTCTGCCCCATTGGACAACGAGTCTGAACGCCGTGCATCGTTGAGTAACATCCGTTCTGAATTAACTACCTTGCCATTGAAACCTTTACCTACTATGTCACCCGGGTTTAGCAGCTTGCCTCATCCATTGGCAATGTTGCTCAGAGGCATCTCTAAGTTTTCGGTTAATACCACCAGTGAAGTAATTTCATTTTTAAGATTTCTTGTTGAATTTCAAGATCATGCCCTTGTGTTTTCTCTTTCTCCATGTCAAATTTTGCAAATCATCTATCCTTATGCAATTGGTATTCTTTCTGACAAAATAGTAAGAGCCATAGCCGAACAGTCATCTATTGAAGATTTTCATGCACACTTGCTTGCAAATTTTATTCCCGCCCGCGCGAGGTCTTCTCTGATTCAGAAGTACTATTATCGTGTACAGCGATTGGATGAGAACTTGGCTGATTTCATACAAGACATTAAGTTTTATACTAGGGTGTTTGCCCTTCATTTTCCTGAAGATCAGATTGTACAGGCTATTGTAGAAGGCATTTCACCATCTTATAGGTCATACTTGTGTTTCGCGGCGTGCCCGCAAACTTTCTCTGAACTTGAAGCGTTGGCCGTCTCAGCGGAAGGAGTTAGGTACGCCGATTCTTTGCGTGTGGCAAAAGAACCCCCTCCTTCGTTTAGCAATACTCGGCCTCCACCTCGCCGACCAGTCACACCCCGTAAATGTTATGCTTGCGGGTCGCCTGACCATCTTCGCAATAAATGTCCATTGGTCAAAACTAGTAGGGCAAATAATGGAGCTGGTTCAGCACAAGGCTGTTTTAAATGTGGGGCCTTCTCACATATCGCCAAGAATTGCCCAAACTCGAATAGCACCCCCTCCTGCTCAACTTCTGGTGCAAATTCTACCTATGCCAATAATAAAAAGTGACTAGTGGCTTCGGCTGAGTCGACTAATCCATCTTCCCGAGACTCAGCCCCTGGTAAACAGGTTGTAAATTCAGGGAACGAGCAATTTTCAAATTTATCTTTTGAAGGTCCCAAAGAGTGTCTTAGGATTGCGGCGGATTTCCCCGCACCTGTTCCTTTTCTTAAGATTGAGTTAAATAACTAGCCTATAACAGCTCTCTTAGATTCAGGCAGTGTTTGTTCGATTATTTCGGCTGAATGGTATTCTAAATTGAAATCTGTTTGTAAACTACCTGACAATGTCTCATCTCTTGTTCAATATGTTTCGGCTAATTCATCCCCATTAGAAATTCTAGGTTCCTTATTGGTCAAAATTCGTATTTTTAAATTCACATGGAAAGTTAAATTGTTTGTGGCCAAGCTCTTGTCTTGCCCCATTATATTGGGAGCGGACTTTATTTCTCACACTGGTCTTGTGCTCGATCTTCAGAGTAGGTCTTGCACGTTCAAATTTGCCTCTAATTGTAATATTCCTCTATTAAAGTGTAATTCTGCATCATGTTCTTCTATTTCGCCTACCCAGGATGAGATGTTGTTAGACCTTAGACATCTACCTGAGGAGCAGGCTGATAGTATTCGTAAGCTGTGTCAGTCCTTCCCAGAGGTGTTCTCTGATACTCTTGGTGTTACTGACCTTATTGAATACAAAATTGAGGTCACTGATTCGATTCCTGTCCGTTTTCCACCGTATAGGCTATCTCCACCTAAAATGAAGGCTCTGAAAGAAATTATCGATCAGATGTTGAAGGATGGTATTATTAGGCCCTCTAAGTCGGCGTATTCTTCGCCTATTTTTCTAGTTCCGAAACCCCAAGGAGGCTTCAGGCCTGTCATTGATTATAGGGCTCTCAATCGGAAGGTGGTGTTACAATCTGTGCCCCTTCCCGACCTTCATTCTTGTTTTTCATGGTTTCGTAAGGCCAAGTTCTTTACTATCTTGGACTTGAATCAGGCCTACAATCAAATTCCACTTGCCGAAGAGTCTAAACACCTTACAGCGTTTGCCACGGACTGGAATTTATATGAATACAACCGCGTGCCTTTCGGGCTCCCCACGGGAGCCGCTGTACTCACTAGGCTGCTAGATAGGGTCTTCTCCGACATCAAATTTGAATACTTGTACCACTACTTGGATGATGTCGTCGTATTTTCAGAGACTTTTGAAGAGCATCTAGATCATCTGCGAGAAGTTCTCGATCGCCTTCGTAAGGCTGGGTTAACTGTTAAGTTGTCCAAGGTTGCCTTCGCTAAGCCCTCTATGTCTTTCCTAGGGCATATTGTGTCACCTGATGGTGTAGCCGTCGATCATTCTAGACCACAGGCCATCCGTGATTTTAAACCTCCCAAGGACATTAAAGGTATCGCCAGGTTCATTGGTATGGTGAATTTCTTCAGGAAGTTTATTCCTAACTTCGCTAATAGAGCGGCGCCCTTAAACCTTCTTCGTAGGAAAGGCATCAAATTTCAGTGGGGACCTTCTCAACAAGCCGCTTTCGAAGACCTTAAATTAGCTCTTTGTAATGCCCCTGTACTTGCTATGCCTGATTTCTCGAAGAAATTCATCGTCCAAACCGACGCGTCGTCGTCAGCAGTAGCGGCAGTCCTTCTTCAAGAGACTGAACTAGGGAGGCGACCCATCGCCTATGCATCTAGGACATTGTCGGCTCAAGAAGCCAAGTATTCCATATATGAGCTCGAAGGTTTGGCAGTCTTATTCGCCTTAGAGAAGTTCCGTCTCTATCTGGAACATGTTAAATTCGACCTGGAGACAGATAATCAAGCCTTAAGCTGGGTCTTAGGTAGGCCGCGTCGTACTGGTCGTATAGCCCGTTGGGCCATCCGTATTTCTGCCTTCCAATTCGATGTCAGGCATATCAGAGGTACCGAAAATGTTGTTGCTGATGGACTCAGTCGTATGTTTTCAAACGACGTTGAGAACCATGAACCGGTCGACCGTTCATCACCTCCCGAGTCCACACTATTTGATGTTAATGCCATCTTAACTGATGCCCCCATGCTCTTTAGGGATATCGAGAAATACCAACATGAAGATCCGACGCTGGCTCCGATAATGGAAACCCTTTCTTCTGGGGGACATGTTGTCCCTTATGTTCTGAGGAATGGTGTTTTATGTTGCCCTTCGAGGCATGACAAGATGATGAAGGTTGTCGTTCCAGCTGTTCTTGTGCCTATGATCTTCAAGTACTATCATGAGACCCCATTGGGGGGGCATCTTGGAATCTTTAAAACCCGTGAAAAGATTCGTGAAATGTTCATCTGGAAAGGTATGGACGGTGAAATCCGTGAACTAGTAAAGGCTTGTAAATCCTGTTTGATTAGTAAACCAACCATGTCCACCAAGGTAGGCCTTTTGTCTTGCCATCAAGCGTCGCGCCCCATGGAACGCCTGTACATTGATTATGTAGGACCCTTCCCCCAGTCAAAGGGTAATGCTAACAAGTTCATCTTTTTATGCGTAGATGGTTTTACCAGATTTTCTTGGTTATTCCGACTAAGCTGGCAACCGCTCAGTCCACAATTACTTGCCTAAATTCTATTTTTGCTTCTTTTGGTCCGTGCCAATATGTTGTGTCCGATAATGCTAAGGCGTTTACATCGAATCTTTTTCGTAAATTCTGTTTTGACTTATCCATCTCTCATGTAACTACTTCTGCTTATTACCCTCAACCATCTCTGGCTGAACGGGTTAATCGTAATCTCAGGTCCGCACTTATTGCCTATCATCTTAAAGATCATTCCAGGTGGGACACGTCCCTGCATTGGTTAGCTTTTGCTTTGAATTCGGCAGTTCATGAATCACATAAATTTACTCCAGCTTCTTTGATGTTCAAGTTCGTTCCCAACTCGCCGCTCTCTAACCTCTGGTCTCTGAGTGACATTCTACCCGAGACAATAGATCCGGATAATATTAAAGATCTTTGGAAGAAGGCTAAAGCCAATCTTAAGGTATCTCATGAAAAGGTTAGGGAAAGGTATGATCGTGGACGGAGACCCACCACTTTGAATGTAGGTGACCAGGTGATGGTCAAGAACTTTGTTCCCGCGGGCAAGCTTGCCCCCAGATTTCATGGGCCTTGTATCATTCTCGATTTTCTTACGCCAGTTACGTTGTTATTAAGCAATCCAGCCACCGAGAGGATATTTAGGGTTCACCTGTCACAGGTGAAACCGGTGTAATTTCTGTGTTAACTTGCTTCATATTATTGTGAAAGGGGATATGAAGGTTATATTTTTTTTGAGTTTTCAATTTCTAGGCATTCTGCCCCTTCTATAATATTTTGTTTTATATGTAAGCATTTGTGTGAAACCTCCCCCGATTTGTTAAACTGCCATCCTGTCCTTGCCTCGGCCATTACCACGCTCCCGTCTCCTGCTCCAATACACACTGTGGCTGGATTATATTAAATGCCATGGACATCTGCACGCCGCTGACCCCTCAACCTCTTCACCAAGATTGTGCCCTCAAAAAGATGATGGTCCAACACAATTCTGCCGCCTAGCTTTAATGTTTCAGTGCCTCCGCAGCTGCGCGGCGCCGTGTAGCAACTGGGGCAGAGGACGGGCCCCCTCTTCTCCAGCGAGTACGTCAGGTGCACGGCGAGCCGGAGCTGTCCTCCCGGCCGAGGCTGATGCGCGGCGCACGACCTGCTACTTGCCCGCAGCCTGTATATGTTCACCGCGCGCGCGGCGTGTTTCAACACCTCTGCTCCCCTCATAGTGCGGACGAGCGGTATCTCAGGGTACTTGAGGGGTCCGAGCGGCCTCCCTTTGGACGCAAGCTGCAACGGCCGGTCTGGCCATTCAACTTAATCAACATCAACTACATGGACAGTTACGATAAGCAATGACTACACTTAAGAATTCAACAGCAATATTTGGTGGCAATTGCAAAATTTTTCTTCACCTCTAAGTATTAAACGTTTATCTTCAGAAATTCAACTTCTACAAATATAAAGACTTTACTTCACCTGCAACAACAAAATTTTGAAACTGAATCAAACCAAATTAAGAAATCTTATAAATGCTTCTGCAATCAATCTTCATATCCACAGCATAACTTGGACCTTGTTTCAAACAGATTTCATGTGTCACCCCTGGAGGTACTTTTGGGGGGGGGGAGGTCTGTACCGGGCGGTACACCTCCACGCCGCTAATTTAAAATTTGCGCCAGTTGAAACTCCTCTGCTGGAGGAAGTCTGAACTTTATATACGCTATTAATTCGCTACCTTCTCAGAAGATGTCACCACGTGGAAAATTTTGAGTTTTTGAACTGTGTCATTTTTGATGTGGTTTTGTTTTGCTTGAGGTAAGAAGTGTGAACTTTCTCTTCTAGAGGACACTACTGAAGATCAACAATAGTGCACCCTAGTGCGGAGTCAAAGAACTATTTTGTTGGAGAAATTTTTATTTCAAATGTTCGTTCTTTGCTAAATTTCTTTCAGTCATTGGTTAAGTTGGCAATATTAACCCCTTCTTTCCCCTTGTTTTAAATCTAGCCTATCCCGAATTTCTTAAATTAATTTTCCACCAATTATGTGTTTCTTCTTAGTATTGTGTAGGGGGTTTATGGATGAACCAATAAAATCCTCGTGGGAGGGTGTTCTCATTCCCCTAACGCCTAGAAACTTCCGCGAGAGTATATAATCTGCTGATTTTAGGGTCTCCGGGCCACTTCTGTTCCATCTTTCAGTGTATAAAGTACATAGCAGGAGGCGGGAAGCGCCTCTTTCCTCGGCAGCGGTCAACAACAAGGTAATGGCCGATTAATAACTTCTTTCTTTGCTAGATCAGCAGTTTAACTCTCGGGGCGGGTTCGAAGCATTCCACCATGTAACCTTTTCCTAAATGTAACTACTCTTTTCATATATTCTCTTTTAAAGCTACATACTGGGATAGAGAGTGCTAACCCTCTCGGGCTCCCACTCATATTGTTTTGAGGTGAACTTATTTTTCTCAACCTATTCTTCGTTAATATAAAACAAATTATTCTCTTCTTAAGTCACCTCTTTACTATGGGATTAGCCCTTGTATTAACGGCCTAGTGCCAAGTAGGTCTTAATCAAAGTGTATTAGGAGTGCAAGTTCGCCTCCTCTCAAATTGTTATTTTAGAGGTTATTTAATTAACCTCACTTTCATTTAATAGACCTCAGTAGATTGGGTATTTTACCCCTGTGTTTACGTCCGTTGAGGACAGCTTGAAGGTGGAGTTTGGTGTGGCCTGGGAGAGGCTTACATTTGAGAGCGAGTGGCTCTTTTGAAAATTGAGTATTGTATGCCTCGTAGAGGCTTTTCAGTGTAATTTGGAGCAAGGGCTCCTAGGCATGAATGGGGTTTTCTGCCCCTCTGTTGAAACTTGTGTGTGTGGGGTAAAACTGAGCAGATTGCCCTAGCATTGTGCAGTCAGGGCGCGAAGCCCAAATCCTGTAAATATTGTAACTACCCTTTGAACTTGCTACTTTGTACCTGCCATGCTTGTTATTTCTTTGTTTTGAAAAGAAAATATAACCTTGTTAAATTTTAAATTAATTTTACTCTTAGTAGCTTGAGACCTGTTCACCACCCCGCACCTTCTTTCACGCATAACTACCACAAAAACTCGGTAACAGAAATAATGAAAATGAAAAACCACAGCCTGTTTCCAGTCATTCGACCGGGTCAGTAATAGATTGAATGAAGCACCATCTAGCGGCGAAGATAGGAATTGTGCCGGTTGCTGAAGCCTGTTGCACTCCTCTGGGGCAATTATTAATGAATGATAGATGAAATGAAATGATATTGGAGAGTGTTGCTGGAATAAAATATGACAGGGAAAACCGGAGTACTCGGAGGAAAACCTGCCCCGCCTCCGCTTTATCCAGCACAAATCTCACATGGAGTGACCGGGATTTGAACCACGGAACATAGCGGTGAGAGGCCGACATGCTGCCGCCTGAGCCACCAGAGGCTCTATTACGGAACTAATAATTGAATGGTTAATAAAATCACCTTGGGAGTGGCGACCCCATTGTAATAACAGCCTATATATATTTCATTCATCACATCCCTGACCCGGTCAATGACTGGAAAACAGGTTGTAGGTTTTCGTTTTTCAATAATTGAATGGGTGCTCGCAAAAAAGGGCTAACCAACAAATTTGGAAAAAATGAGTTATGTGCTGCCATCAATTGCGGAAGGTTCAAAGTATCTTCTGTGAGTTGGGCTAACATGAGGCAATCCTGTTTGATGAGATACAACGCTTTGAATTTTATGCCATTTAGGCCAGTTTTGTTATTGCAAAATCGGGTTAACAGACGTTTACGGAGGAGGCCGTAAAGATGGCGTTGCTGTATATGTAGGTTAGCAAACCTTATCCCCGTGTATACTAGAGGCTGTGGGTGTTTCTTGTGTTTTTGTGCCAGATGAATGAAAGGATTTAGTAAAAATAGCTAGAGTAAGAAAGCCATTTCAAGTAGTAAAAATGACAAGTGATAAGTTTGCCGTGCCCTTGGAAGGGCTCTGGCCTGCCCAGCGACCGCTACTCAGCCCGAAGGCCTGCAGATTACGACGGGTCGTGTGGTCAGCACGACGCATCCTCTCGGCCGTTATTCTGGGTTTTTGAGACCGGGGCCGCCATCTCACCGTCAGATAGCTCCTCAATGTTAATCACGTAGGCCGAGTGGACCTCGAATCAGCCCTCAGGTCGAGAGAAAAATCCCTGACCTGGCCGGAAATCGAACTCGGGGCCTCCGGGCGAGAGGCAGGCACGCTACCCCTACACCACGGGGGCCGGCATCTTTATGTCTAGTTTACTGTATAAAACACCTTTTTTGTATTGTATGATCATAAAATAAAGTTTGGTTACGAATCTAAGGTAAACTATTAACTATAGCTAGGTCAATGCAGAAATCAATTTTCTTCCATTTTTATATTCCTATTTTTCCAAGCACTTTTCATTTTAATACATTTCCAATATATGGTATTGATAATTTAAAGGTACTACATCAAGATAAAATAATGAAACAAATATTATTTTTATGGTATAATTTTTGTTTTTTGACATTTGCAAAAGTTGATTCATCTCTGTTCTGACAAAATGTTGGTTAGCCCGTTTTTGCGAGCACCCATTCAGTTTGTTCTTGTAAGAGTTAAACTATTTTTAGACATCTCATATATATCCCACCACAATTAGGCTGGAATTCTCCATTATATTCTGCCGACGTGAAGTTGAAATCAGTAGCATCTGTTGGTGTTCAAATGTAGCAGTTCCATATCGTTGTCCCAACCAATTTAATGAACTACTCTGGCATCAAATGCCGACACCCCAGCTGCTCTCAGTGTTGATTCTCCTATTAATTCGCTTTAGAGAGAAAATTTGCAGGATCTATTAAATACGATTCCCATGTTGAATGAGAACACCTTCGCTGCTATTGATCAAAATCCTATGAAAATTATTTACGTGAACTTCCTTCCCTACAAGAGGTTTAGGTATCCTTCGACAGACTGGTATTGCGCATTTCGGCAACTGGTCCGTGGTGTGAATAACTGTAGTCACGTCCTGGTTCGTGAACTATGGGCAACGGCTGAGTGCCCTAGTAAGAGGTACTGAAAGTCGGAATACCAGGTGCTATGGAATAGGAGTGGGCATCTTGGTCATATTCAGAGTCATGGCCCTCTTTGTGCTCAACTGGCAGGGACTATACACTCGACCGGTGGGCTCTGAAACATTAGAGGCTAGATTATCACTGGAACTACGTGTAGCATTCCGCCTTACAGAAGTTCACCTAGTATCCTCGGAATGTTTCAAGCAAGCCTCGGACCTATGGGAACAATGGAGTCCCACTTCCATTTGACAGGCGAGGGACTCCTTGGAAACAACTCGACGAACAAAATGGAATTTCATGGGGAGCAATCAATATTAATGGGGGTTATTGAAGAAAGAAAGTAGAACTGGCTGAGTAGGCAAATGAGATGCGTCGCGATGTGTTAGCAGTTAATAATATTCGGGTAAGGAAGCATAAATATGAACGATATTAAAAAGTGTCCTTAACAGGATTTAAAAAGGGTAGGGCAGAGTGTGAGTTGGGATTGTTAATTAGGAATACTATTGCATGGAATGCATTTCCTGTCAACGAATAAAATGTAAACTCCTGTCCTCATTCCGAGGTGGTGCAGCCCTCTTCAGGCACACTCCGAATGGAGGTGAGCCGAAAGAACTATTTTCATCTCATACCACCGCTCCTGCCATTATTAAATCTCTTGCAGTAACGGAAATCGAACGCGATCCTCCGAGGACGGCAGCTAATAACCCTAACCGTTACGCTACGAAGTTACACAATAAGCCAGTGATGTGGGTAGTTGTACAATTTGGAGGAATTAGAACTACAATTGTCTCAGTGCATTCACCATCTGAGGGTGCGGATGAGAGGAACTTTTAAGAAGCACCGACTGAAATCGTAGGCAGTGTCAACAGCAAGGATAAGATAGTTCTAATGGGCGATCCAATGCGATAGTTGTAAACAGACAAGGTGGGGGGGGGGGGGGGAGTAATGTGAGGAAGATATGGAAGCTAATAGGAATTGGAAGCATTTACTGGACTTCTGTGCTGGTATGCGTTTATCAGGAACATATACATTCTACATGCATAAGGCTGTTTACGGCTATAAATGGGAAGGCAGGATCAGCAGATCCATAAGAGACTATATTATAACCGACCTTGTATTCAGAAAATATGTTAGAAATGTGCTTGTATTTCTAGGATTCTTCGATGATATAAACCACTATCAGATCGGTACTGAACTAGGTATCTCTAGACCTAGGATAAAGAAAGTGAAACCTGTCTGCAGAAAAATAACCTTAGACAATTTCAAGGACGAAGAAATTAGACAGAAGTACATGGATATAATTAGTGAAAATTTCCAGTCAGTGGACAGTATGCAGGTTCAAGATATAGAAATGGAATAGTTTGTTTACAGGGATGTTGTAGTATAATCAGCAAAGGGTTCCCTTGGAACAACTGTGTTAAAAGATGGGGAAAAAGCGGACATCTTGATGGAATGATGAAGCAAGGTCAGCTTGTAAACGTAGAAAGAAAACGATTCAGGAATACCTCCAAACAAGGACTGATGCAAACAGGAAATAGACATAGATGAAAGAAATATAGCGAAACAAATAATTGTTGAATCTAAGAATAAATCAGGCAAGATTTCGCTAAAAACCTGGAAAGACTAGGTCAAACATCAGTGAAACTTTTCGGGACAATAATAAAGATAAACGAGGGGCAAAAATAAATGAATAGTGTTTTGGGTGAATCAAGTTAACTCGTAGTAGACCCTAGGGAATCACCGTACAGGTAGATGAAATACTTTCAAAATCATCTCACTTACCAGCCAAGTTGTCCACTGCCATCTTGAAAGGGAGGGTGTGATCAGAGAAAGTTGAATGAAAAATAGTGTGATTTCAGACCAAATAGGGGCTGTCAGGATCAGATTTTTAGCATGCGCCAGGTAATTGGAAAAATGCTACGAGAGGAAAAGACAGTTACATTAATATATCGTAGATCTGGAGAAGGCATATGGCAGGATACCGTGGGAAAAGATGTTCTCCGTAGTGCGGGACTATGGGATTAAGGTTAGATTATTAAAATCAGTCAAAGGCATTTATGTTGACAACTCGGCTGCAATGAGAATTGATGGTATGAAGATTTCTTTGTTCAAGGTAATTACAGGATATAATCTGTCACCTCTATTGTTCATAGTTTACATGGATCATCTGCTGAAAGGTTTTAAGTGGCAGGGAGGGATTCAGATATTTGAAAATGTTGTAAGCAGTCTGGCCTATGCTGACGACTTGGTCTTAATGACAGACTGTGCAGTAAGCCTGCAGCCTAATTCCCTGGACGTTAAAAATATGTGTAGTGAGTATGATATGGAAATTGGCCTTTCCTAAACCAAATTGATATCAGTAGGTAAGAAATCCAAGCGAATTGAATGTCGGATTAGGGATAGAAAGCTGGAAGAGGTAGATGATTTCAGGTATTTAGGATGTGTGTTCTCCCAGGATGGTAGTATAGTAAGTGAGACTGAATAAAGGTGCAGCAAAGGTAATGCAGTGAGGTCGCAGTTGCGATCAAAGTATTCAGTAAGAAGTAAGTCAGCTCATGGACGAAACTATCTCCACACCGATCTGTTTTCAGACCAACTTTGCTTTATGGGGATAAAAGCTCGGGGGGTTTAGGATATCTTATTCATAAGCTAGAATTTTTTTTTTTTTTACAATTGGCTCTAAGTCGCACCGACATAGATGGGTCTTATGGTGATGATGGGACCGGAAAGGGCTAGGAGTGGATAGGGAAGCGGTCGCACCGACACCGTCTTATGGCGACGATGGGACCGGAAAAGGCTAGGAGTGGGAAGGAAGCGGCCGTGGCCTTAATTAAAGTACAGCTCCCACTATCTCCCGGATGCAAGCTCACAGCTCCACGCCCCAAACCGTACGGCCAACTCACCCAGTAAGCTAGAAGGTACAGACATGAAAATAGCGAGAATGATTAGTGGTACAAACAGGAGGAAACAATGAGTGGAAGGTACTTGGAATGCGGAGATAAAGTCTAGGATAGGAATGAACTCGATAGACGAAACTGTAAGCATAAACCTGCTAATATGGCGGGGTCATGTGTGTAGGAGGAGAGTTTGGCAAGGAGAATAATGTTATGGAGGGTGAAACGAGTAGAGGGAGACCAAGACGACGATGGTTAGACTCAGTTTCTAACGATTTAAAGATAAGATATATAGATCCAAACGAGACCACAGAACTACGTAGTTACAAACAGAAAGTTCTGGCGGCGATTATTAAATTAACAGCTGGTTGCAGACTGAACGCTAAAAGTTATAACAGTCTATAATGAAGATGTATGTATGTTGAAATAAAATACTTATGTTGACGTCGTGAACAACCGATCTCGCGTTGAGGAAGACAAGTGAGGCATTTTCATGGGAATGGTAGTAAGTCATAAAATGCGAATTTTACAGGAGAAGAAAAATATTTTTCCAACATTCTGAAGCAGGTGTTACTGAAAATAAATAACGTAAAATCAAGGAGTAATCATTTTATCGCCGGCCCCGTGATGTAGGGGTAGCGTGTCTGCCTCTCGCCCGGAGGCCCCGGGTTTGATTCCCGGCCAGGTCAGGGGTGTTTCTCTCGACCTGAGGGCTGGTTTGAGTCCATTCAGCCTACGTGATTAGAATTGAGGAGCTATTTGACGGTAAGATGGCAGCCCCAGTCACGAAAGCCCAGAACATTCTTTTTTTGCTAGGGGCTTTACGTCGCACCGACACAGATAGGTCTTATGGCGACGATGGGATAGGAAAGGCCTAGGAGTTGGAAGGAAGGGGCCGTGGCCTTAATTAAGGTACAGCCCCAGCATTTGCCTGGTGTGAAAATGGGACACCACGGAAAACCATCTTCAGGGCTGCCGATAGTGGGATTCGAACCTACTATCTCCCGGATGCAAGCTCACAGCCTCTACGCGCACGGCCAACTCGCCCGGTGAAAGCCCAGAATAACGGCCGAGAGAAAGCGTCGTGCTGACCACACGACCCCTCGTAATCTGCAGGCCTTTGGGCTGAGCAGCGGTCACTGGGCAGACCAAGGCCCTTTCAAGGGCGTTAAGTGCCTTGGGGTTTGGTTTTTTAAATTATGTTATCAGTTTAACACACAAATGTATGCTAATTATGATTCAGACACAAATTGTGCGATAAAAATATGTTGTGAAAAATCACTATGTAATCAGTTTGTCAGCTGACGTGTACGTTTCAAGCGGAATTTTCACGATAAAACAAATGATATTTTACATCCAAGAAATCCAGCATAACCTATAAATCTTTTTTTCCGGTTCGCTGATTGTTGATGTCTTTCCAAGTAGTTGTAGGGTCTGCATGTTGTTGACCGTGTGATAGGACCGTCCTCTTTTGAGGTTATTGTTCCACGGCTCTAACTCGTTGAATGATTGCCTTTTCTTGACTAAGGGAAGTTCGATTCTTGAATCCTTATCCAGCTCGCAGTGCTAATATTAAGGCGTCGAGTATTTAAATCTCTCTTGCTTTCCATGGCGAAGTCACAAACATCTCCAAGCATCATCATGGTTACATGACCCTGATTATTTCCGCAACTTGTTCTGGAACTATTGTTGGCCAAACGTAACAAAGAACTTGTATGAAGGTAATATCAAGATGCTGGCAATAAAGACTTACTATTTTGAATGGAATAGATTTCGGAGGCATTCTGGTAACAGAAGTATCACTATGACGAACGATAGTAGCTATAAACAAGGTTTACACGCAGTTGACTTTCAACAAAAGGCAAAGGTTGTACCTAATTCCACCAGAGACACGGGCTGACTTACTACATTCTCCATGCCAGACCTCATGGACTTAACACCAGGTTCCGTCTTGCGCCAATCGTAGAAACTAATATACTGCACCAGTTGGCTTGCTACGTTTTCCATGCCATTGGCATGAGTGTTTACTACGATCTGCATGAAAAAACTAAATTTTGATTTTTCTTTTCTTATTACCTCTCACATGCCAATGCCTCCATTGTGGTAGTGAAATTACGTTTTAGGAATTGGAAAAGTTGGTAAATAAACTCTATTGTCATGAAGCTACCGGAATATATTAAATTAGGCCTTAAACCTTGAAATATTTTGTGGCTTCACAGAATAATGAGAGCAGAATGGAATGTTGCTAAGGTATTTTCTGATTGGACGAAATGAGTCAGTGTACCTTTCTATGAGCAAGGTGGCAGGAAGGACTGCTACAGCTATGGAGGTATTTCATTGATTAATATATGTACAATGCAAGGTGTTCACTGATATTTCGGAAGGGTGGGTGCGATCAGTGCTTGACAGTAAGTTGGATGAAAACTAGTGTAGTTTCAGACCACAGAGCGGCTGTCAGGAGCAGATTTTCAGTATGCGCCAGGTAACTGAAAATTTCTACGAGAGGAATAGACATTTATATTTATGATTCGTGGATCTATAGAAGACATATGTCAGCATCCGGAGGGAAAGATTTAGTCGTTTTGTGGCACTATGAAATTAAGGGTAGATTATTAAAAGCAATCAAAGGCATTTTTGTTGACAATTGGACTACAGTGAGAACTGATGGCAGAATGAATTCTACTTACAAGGTTAGATAATGCTGTAAGATTTCACCTTTCTTCTTCATAACTTACAAGGATAATAATCTGCTGAAATGTATAAAGTTACAGGGAGGGATTCAGTTAGGTAGAAATGTAATAATCAGCTTGGCCTATGCCTACGACGTAGTCTTAGTGGCAGTGTGGGCTGAATGACTGCAGTCTAATATTTTGGAACTTGAAAATAGGTACAATGAGTATGATATGAAGGTGGGTTCCAAGACTACATAATTGATGTAAATATGTAAGAAAGCTAATAGAACTGAAAGTTAGGGCGGAAATATACAACTGTAACATGTAGATTATTTCAAATATTTAGGATGCGTATTCTTCCAGGATGGTAGTATATTAAATGAGATTGAAACCAGGTGCAGCAAAGCCCATACAGGGAGTTCACAGTTGCGATTAAGAGTTTCGAAAAGAACTGCCATTCAATCAATTCAGGTTTAATTTGGTAAGTTGTTAATCATCCATCCTTTTTACTGAGTGCAGGAATACTTCCAAGTTAACCTGTTTATTATACAGTGAAATCACATATTATTTTGTGTTTGTACACTTCCCGTCACAGTAAATGAGCCTCTCCATGAAGTTATGGTTGCCCGTAATAAGTACAAGTTGTAGGATAGGACATGTAACATGACCTTTCCAAGTCACGTTCTACTTCATTGTCCTTATAGGTCCACAAGACACGGCTTGTTATGTCTCTCCACCTGGGACATAATATATCCGTCCTGTGGCCACATTAGTCGTAATGTAGTAACGTATACATTATACTTTTGTTTAGAGTTCATGTTAAAGTTTTGTGAAGTGTCTACGAACTTACACGCTCTGCCAGCGAAAGCGTTAATATACGTGCTAAATCGTGAGTTATACTTCTTGCCTCTGATGTCAAGAGTTCTAGTCTTGGTAGGGTAAAATATTTTATATATACTATACTGACTTATATGTTGAGTTAGGTAACACTTCGTTTTATCCTGCCATTATTAATAGTGAGTATGCTTATTTGTGGCTCTGGAAAGGGCCGTTGCGTGGTCCTCTGAGTGAGAGCACCTCGCATTGCCGTTGTGCACGACTTCTTCCCTGTATATGGCCATGTAATTCATTGGGGCAGAAGCATACATATTGTAGTCACTTGTCACCTCGTCCCTGGCCGACAACTTTCCAGACAGTGCGGTACATGCGATCGGGCCATGTCTCCACTATTACTCTCTCCATCTCAGCCCACACGTTCTCGAGGGGTTTATGTCTACCCCACAAAGAGGCCTGTCAAAAATCTCGACCTGACCTAGCCTTGCGAACAATTCCTGAACTAAGAGGGATGTGTGGATCGCAGACAGGTCCTGATAGAATTGTATAACATCGGTGGAATGAAGCCCCCGCACGGAAGGAACCATACTTTTCTCTCAAATGTACATAATTACATTGCTCGGCGGTGAGACGTTACTCGATTCTGTGCAACTTTCCTATCCCACGAAAACTCATCATACCCGAAAACGTAACAGATACACGGCCGATGCTCCGCCAAGTATTATGGATTGCGTCGAGTGCCTAGAGGGCGAAACACTCGTACCGAACTAGAAACTACAACATCATGGTTACTTATGACAATGCTCGCCACAGAACAGTCAGACCTAGGATTTCACAAGGCACTCTATTTTCCTGTCTAGAAGTGTACATTAATGGTTTTATTTTAATAGCAATGTTAATAATAATAATAATAATAATAATAATAATAATAATAATAATAATAATAATAATAATAATAATAATAATAATAATAATGAAAATGCACAGCCTGTTTCCAGTCATTCGACCGGGTCAGGAATGGAATGAATGAAGCCCCATCTAGGGTTGAGGATAGAAATTGTGCCGGCTGCCGAAGCCTGTTGCACTCCTCTGGGGGAATGGTTAATGACTGACGGATAAAATGATATTGGAGAGTGTTGCTGAAATGAAATATGACAGGTAAAACCGGAGTACACGGAGAAAAACCTGTTCCGCCTCCGATTGGTCCAGCACAAATCTCACAAGGAGTGACCGGGATTTGAACCACGGAACCCAGCGGTGAGAGGCCGGCGTGCTGCCGCCTGAGCCACGGAGGCTCCTCGTTGTTAATAATATTATTATTATTGTTATTACTTTTACCTGCCACTAACTACTTTCTGAAGGTTTTCGGGGACGTTGTGGTGCCGGAATTATTCCCGCAGCAGTTCTTTTACGTGCCAGTAAATCTGCCGACACGACGCTGACGTATTTCAGCACTTTTAAATACTACCGGACTGAGCCCGTATCGAACCTGCCAAGCTGGGGTCGGCTCTTCCGTCAGTACCACTCAACTCGGCACTAGCAACGTCTATTGTGGGGCGAAACTGGGATAAATACACTAAATTAAGGTAAAATTAGAAGCATGACGCATTTTGAGAATGATTATCAAAATAATATTTATTCACTTGAACAACTCTCATTTATTCTATATTTATGTAGTACTTAAATAATTATTATAATTTACTTTCCAATTAATTCACTTAATTGTAATTGCAATACTTCGGATAAATCCGTAGCAGCGCGAATTATTCCACAGCATGGTATGGCTAGTTCCGCAGTAGCCCGCGAATGTATTCAATACTACATGAGACTAGAAATAAATAACTTACGTGTACTTACATTGGAGAAACCTGTCTTCCGAACACAATAAACAGGACTGGTACTGAAATTACTGATACTATCACTAAATATCCTCTGCACAATTGACAGCCTTTATAATCAGAGTATAAGATAATGAGCAAATCAGACCTTCTCTTCAACCTGGGGTCAAGCCACACAGTAGAGATAAACTGAGGAGTTAGATGCAATAGCCGCGTACGTTATTGTACGAATACCGTTTCCGAATTTCCTGTTCATACTAACATAACCCACTCCAGGTCTCAGTTCGCTAGGATGCCGCTGCAGATCAGGGGCTCACTAAAACCGGCACCATCCGCTACGCTGTTACTGCAGAAGACATGCTTCACAAGCGGCGAGTTAAGTTGCCACCAGTTCCTTGGTTGGAGCGAGTGGAAGGGAGGAATTTGTGAACAGTAGCATTCATCTACAACCATTCAGTGCAGCAATGGCATCACAGTCTGCAAAAGACCGGGTATCAGCACTTCGACCTCTGTTTCTAAGAATGCCGTCGCCTCCTAAAGAAATTTGTGCGGCTTTATTACCATAATAATTATGTTTTGTCAGGGTCACAGTCCTACACTTCTAACTACACTTACGATCATAAAAACAAGAACATCTTGAAGGAATGGATATAGGAAGTTCATATTCACAGGACAAGTTCATTAACTTAGTATGTTTTGAAGAAATGATTAACATTTGAACTATATCGGCCCTCAGGTTCAAGTCCACATCTATATTTCGGCGCACCACCACAGACTGGTAAAATGTGCCTGCGGCTCTCGTTGTCGCTATAAACCGAAGGTAATGGATCAGTGTGACTTGACCAGACGTGCAGGACGCCTCGCAGACATGTGCAGAAACAGTACCGTCAAACAATGAGTTTGGCATGCGAGAACGTGATGCATCCCTCTCGGAAATTGCTGGGACGAAGTGTGTCGGCAGTGCAATGGCTGTGTACAGAATGGTTCACAGAAGGCCGCAGAACACGAGAGAGATGGGTCTGGTCGCACCGCCCAGACCACCCCCGAGAAGATCGACACCTCACCCGAATGGCATTGCAGAACAGATCTGCGTCCTCCTCGGCTCTGGCGCAACAGTGGAACAGTGTAACACATGGTACACTATCAGGAGTGACAGTCCGTCGCCGTTTATTACGGTCTATGTTACCGGCGCGTCGTCCACTTCTCCGCCTATCTTTGACTAATGTGCATAAACATGCTAGACTGCAGTGGTGTATGGAACGACGTCACTGGGGACGGGAAATGTAGCAGATAATGTTTTCGGACGAATCCAGATTCTGTTGGTTTGAAAATGATGGCCGCATTTTGGTTCGGAGCAATACTGGTATGTAAAAAAATCCAATAACCGGGCTTCATGCACTAACAGCGTGAAAAATAATAGTGTCTCTCTTATTAGCTAAGTGGTGAATTAATGTTTTTGAGAAATAAATTCCTGACCCCTTTAAATGTCTTAAAAAGATTCAGTTTGATTCCGAATGATACTGTTAATTTGGAACGTATATAAACTTCATGCCTCTGTTTCTCAAAATGACGTAAATCTACTTACGCTGCTATTGCATCCAACTCGTCAATTCCAGTCACTATAGAATTAGCCGTATTGCAGATTTATCTGATCCTCCACCGTGTAACATATTAATTGAGTGAATAAATTATGTTCTATTTTATTCTAGTTACTGGTTTAAACAGCGCTTCTTTGTATATGACTATGATTTTGTTTATTTCACACGTCCCTTCCCTGCAGAGTAACCATTTCCCTCCCGCAATGGGACGAGATTCCCATGAGGATTGGGCATCTCCAACTCCCTCTTTACTCTGATCTACTTTCTTTCTATATTAAAGTCTGTTGCAAGTTTGACTTGGGCGTTTTGATTACTATGCCGTTCCCCAGCTAACGAAATGTTCTTTATTTGTTCTCTTGTCTGCAATGGGATTTCCCCTCTCTCGTCTCCCGGACTCCAAGCGCTTTCAGTGAAGAATCACAGTCACACTGCTTTGCGTACCGAATTTCTTTTCGGAACTGATTTTCCAGTTGAACACTCACAATTACTTCAATCCTTTAATTTCATGCTTCCCTCTGTTCTCCGTCATTATTACTCATTTTGCTTGTTCCCCTAAATTAATACAATCATTTCCTGGAGGGAGCTCAGAATTGATCAATGGGGGTATGTAGTACATTGAGATATACCGTTAAATAGTTAAGAATATGAATTTTACATCTGAACCTAGTACACTAACTTTCTTTTTGAAACATATATTTAAAATATCAACTTATTTTCGGATCAATTATATTCCATTTTCTGAATAAACGAAACCTCTGACTCTACCTCTCTTAATTATGAGGTGTATTTACGTCGATTATAATAACAAATTACTCATTACTCAGTTTAGTTAAACTCTCAACGTTATGGCGCACTTAGCAAGAGTGTGAAACCTGTGTTTATTTAGCCAAAATATAGTCTAGATTCACTGATTTGAAGAATATCCCGATTACAACACTTTGATGACACATAGTGCATCGAAGTGTATTATAAGTAAACTTGTGTTCTCGTATTCCTCATGCTGGTGCAGCTTTGTTCACGAACACCTTCAAGGGAGGTGATATGCATACATCAACCCTTCCGCCAATCTTGAACATTCGGCAGTATCAGGAATCGAATGCCGGCAGAAACAGGTTCCAAGAAAGACATTCCAGGAATCATTATTGAATAAGGGGAGAGTGTATGTGAGGATGTTCAACAGGCAGAAGTATTCAGTCAGCAGTATGTAATGATTGTTGGTTACAAGAATAATGTGCAGATAGAGGAGGTGACTAATGCTATTAAAATTTACATCTGATAAAAATGACATTTACAATAAGATACTAAAATTGAAAACTAGAAAAGCGGCTGGAATTGATAAGATTTCTGGGGATACAATAAAGACAGTGTGTTGGGATACAGTACCATATCTGAAGTACTTATTTGATTATTGTTTGCATGAAGAAGCTATACCAAATGAATGGAGAATTACTATAGTAGCCCCCGTGTATAAAGGAAAGGGTGATAGACATCAAGATGAAAATAATAAATATTTCGTGTGGCTATTTCCAGGCGGGTGCAACCGTTATAAGGCAGACCCTCCGATGATGGTGGGCGGCATCTGCCATGTGTAGGTAACTGCGTGTTATCGTTGTGGAGGGTAGTGTTATGTGTTGTGTGTGAGTTGCAGGGATGTTGGGGACAGCACAAATACCCAGACCCCGAGCCAAAGCAATTAACCATTTAAGGTTAAAATATCGGACCCGGCCAGGAATCGAACTCGGGACCCTCTGGACCAAAGACCAGCAAGCTAACCATTTATCCATGGAGCCGGAAAACTGAAAATTATAGGCCAGTAAGTTTGACATGCATTGCATGTAAGATATGGGAAGGCATTCTTTCTGATTATATTAGACATGTTTGCGAAATTAATGACTGGCTCAATAGAAGGCAGTTCGGGTTTTGGAAATGTTATTCCACTGAAACTCTACTTGTAGGATTCCAGCAAGATATAGCAGACATCTTGGAATCAGGAGGTAAAATGGACTGTATCGCAATTGACCTGTCTAAAGCAATTGATAGGATGGATCATGGGAGACCACTGGCAAAAATGAGTGCATTGGACTAGACAAAAGAGTGACTGAATGGGTTGCTATATTTCTAGAAAATAGATCTCAGAAAATTAGAGTAGGCGAAGCTTTATCTGACCCTGTAATAATTAAGTGGGGAATTACACAGTGCAATAGTATAGGACCTTTATGTTTTTTATATATATAAATGATACTACGTATGAGTAAAGAAGTGGAATCAGAGCTTTTTGCAGATGATGTTATTCTGTATAGAGTAATAAATAAACTACAAGATTGTGATCAACTGCAAAATGACATCGATAATGTTGTGAGATGTACAGCAGGCAATGGTATGATGATAAAGAGGTTTAAAAGTCAGGTTGTGAGTTTCACAAATAGGAAAAGTCCTCTCACTTTTAACTTTTGCGTTGATGGGGTGTTAATATTAGGAAAGATCTTCATTGGGGTAATCGCATAAATGGGACTGTAAATAAAGGGTACAGATCTCTGCACATGGTTATGAGGATATTTAGGTGCTGTAGTAAGGATGTAAAGGTGAGGGCGTATGAGTCTCTGGTAAGACCCCAACTAGAGTATGGTTCCAGTGTATGGGACCCTCACCAGGATTACTTGATTCAAGAACTAGAATAAGTTCAAAGAAAAGCAACTCGATTTGTTCAGGGTGATTTCCGACAAAAGAGTAGCGTTACAAAAATGTTGCAAAGTTTGGGCTGGGAAGACTTGGGAGAAAAAAGACGAGCTGCTCGACTAAGTGGTATGTTCCGAGCTGTGAACGGAGAGATGTCGTGGAATGACATTATTAGACGAATAAGTTTGATTGATGTCTTTAAATGTGGGAAAGATCACAATATGAAGATTATTTTGGAATTCAAGAGGATAAATTGGAGCAAATATTAGTTTATAGGAAGGGGAGGTAGTGATTGGCATAACTTACCAAGGGATATGTTCAATAAATGTCCAATTTCTTTGAAATCATTTAAGAAAAGGCTAGGAAAACAACAGATAGGGAATCTGCCACCTGGGCGACTGTCCTAAAAGCCAGATCAGTAGTGTTTGATTTATTTCGGTTTCTTCTGCACGCACAGTACAAATCTATTGCACATCAATCCGTACAGGTTTACATGGCCCCATTGTCTAAAGCCTGCTGATCCAGCCACAAGAGTAAGATAATGTGAGTGGTATCTTGCATCATTGATAGATCGTTTATTCGATCCGCAGCTTGTATTATTTTCGGATGAGGCCTTGTTTCACCTTAATGGTCGTGTGAACAGTCATAATTCTCGCTGTTGGTGGGCAGAATATCGTAATGAATTTTCTGGAGTCCCTCATTATGATAGGAAGATTGGGGTTTGGTGTGCTGTTAGTGCAAGACGAATAATTGGGTCTATTTGTTTCGAGACGACAACAAATGACGAGAGATACCAAGATGAAACTTTGAAGCCACTCTTCCATCAGTTAACGGAAGAAGAAGAATCGTGTGGGCAACAAGAATCAGTCCCTGTTCATACAGCAGAATATTCCCTTCTTACAATCTCGGAAGTGTTTACAGACAGAGTGATCAGTGCTGGCCTATTTCCCCCTCGTTCTACAGATCTAACAGCGTGTGATTTTTACTTGTGGGGTAAACTGAATGAAAGAGTGTATCAAGCAAATCCTCACACAATGGAGAAACGGAAGGAAAACATAACGAATAAAATCAGAAACACTACAGTGGCAGAACTCACTCGCGTCAGTCAGAATGTGGTTACCAGATACAATCCCTGTATAACCCAGGAAGGACGACACTCCCAGCAACTTCTATAAGGTAAGATATCATATAAGATTGTGTACACGCGTGAAGCAGAGCGGCCGCGCGCGACGTATGTTGGCCCTCAGTTTATGTGAGAGACCCTGTATATGCATTGAATAGGACATGAACATCTGATTTATATCAGTATGACCACTTACGGAAAGGAAAACACTTTAGAGTGACTCCTTAGCTGAGGAAGTGTTTGTCTTACGAGGGAACACATACATGTGTTACACTCGAATTCGGTTGAAATTTGGTAGGGATATTCGTGGGAGGCAGTAGAATGCTAAGGTGAAAACTGCATGTGCCTAGCGCAAGTTTAAACGCCAAAATTGAACAAATAAATAGTCGTAAAATTAGAAGTGCCGCGGGAGTATCGGGGTTTGGCGGGGAGGTAGGGAGGAGCGAAGCAGCGGACGTCAACCAACCGGGCTGTGTCGAGCTGCGCCAGCAGCCAGGCAGCGTATAGCTAGCGTGTTCCCCTTAACTTCCCGATCAGATGTGCAAAACATAAATATGAAAACAGCACATTAAACATTTTTACAAAGGACGACATTTGAACACTTGTTTCATGTGCTGTTTTCATACTTACGTTTTGCACATCTGATCGGGAAGTTACGGGAAACGCGCTAACTATATGCTGCCTGCCTGCTAGCACAGCTCGTTACAGCCTGCTTGGTTCACGCCCGCTGCTTCGCTCCTCCCCACCTCTCTGCAACACCCCGATACTCCCGCGGCACTTCTAATTTCACGACTATTTATTTGTTCAATTTTGGCGTTTAAACGTGCGCTGGGCACTTGCAGATTTCACCTTAGCATTCTACTGCCTCTCACGAATATTCCTACCAAATTTCAACCGAATCCGAGTGTAACACATGTATGTGTTCCCTCGTTAGCTGTGACGAGGTAGGCTTGATTGCCTGCCTGGACTTTAAGAAATGTACACTTCTACCTGTGAGGTCACTTAGTAGATTCCCAGAAACGAAGGCCATCCTGCATAGAGCTAACCACTATGTCTCATTTGGTGCCGATATTTCGAATAATGGAAGCCCCGTATTTTTTACTTCTCCAGGGGTGTGTATTACCTGTAATCAATGTAGCGTTGTTTGGCTTTGCTAATGAGGGACTGATAGCGGTGTACAGTCCAAGATGACGGGGTTTCATTTATATGAATGAGGCTTTTGCTACAGCAGTCGTTAAAACATTCCATGTATCCTTCTTGTGGGCGTCACAGGACACTGGATTTGTACTAACATCGTAGAAATTTCACAAAGATCAACTTTTATCTGATTTAATTCCATCTACTGCACATTTATGTGCTGATGTACATTTCTACAACGAGCTAGAAAATCACTCGATGGCCCGTGTTGAAATTTTGGGATTAACCGACATCGCCCTCAGCAAAATGCATTGACGGTTTGCTTCGTTTCGTTCCGATCGTTATAAATTTCAGGTGCCAGAGTTCAAGGTTTGTTCAATGTACTGACAAAACTTTTTTTTTGCTAGGGGCTTTACGTCGCACCGACACAGATAGGTCTTATGGCGACGATGGGATAGGAAAGGCCTAGGAGTTGGAAGGAAGCGTCCGTGGCCTTAATTAAGGTACAGCCCCAGCATTTGCCTGGTGTGAAAATGGGAAACCACGGAAAACCATTTTCAGGGCTGCCGATAGTGGGATTCGAACCTACTATCTCCCGGATGCAAGCTCACAGCCGCGAGCCTCTACGCGCACGGCCAACTCGCCCGGTACAAAACATTTTTTTTATTTCGTGTGGCTATTTCTAGCCGAGTGCAGCCCTTGTAAGGCAGACCCTCCGATGAGGGTGGGCGGCATCTGCCATTTGTAGGTAACTGCGTGTTATTGTGGTGGAGGATAGTGTTATGTGTGGTGTGTGAGTTGCAGGGATGTTGGGGACAGCACAAACACCCAGCCCCCTGGCCATTGGAATTAACCAATTAAGGTTAAAATCCCCGACCCGACCGGGAATCGAACCCGGGACCCTCTGAACCGAAGGCCAGTACTCTGACCATTCAGCCAACGAGTCGGACTACAAAACATTTACTCCCTGGTATTGTGCTGGTGTCTTGGTCTCTAACATGGAGACCGTGGGCACATCATTGGCACATATAAGTATTTTAATACTGATCTGAATGATGAAGTATAGTTTGTAGTATCTCTTTTGAGTTTCGGCTCATTTAACTTAGAGGTTCTTATTTAATTAAATTTAATTGTTTTAATTAAGTTGTTTCGTTTTTTTTCAGTTCTGTCTTGAAACTACAAATGAGAAACTAATATTGGTTTTAAAGTTATTAGTTTCACGTCCAGCTAACTATCTTCATCGATTTCGAGGACACAAAAGTGTCGAAAATGTTCCATCAAAAGAGTTCTTCACGTTCCAGTAAATGTATCGAGATCTGTGTCGAGTATTAAGACCGAAGATTGGCGTGATTCTCAACAGCTCTCATAGATGGCATAGGCGTCATTTAAGAGATATACTAGGGAAATTAGTGAAATAATTTCCCTTTGTTTTCCTTCCCGTGCCAGAAATTGTTATTACATTTCAGTTTGCCAAACCCACTGCAATGCACGCACCAGCCGACCCTACGAGCAACAAGTGCACACTGCTGTGGCGGGCTGCATAAGGTATGTTATTACCAGCAAGGCTCAGACCTCAGTCACTTTCGTATTTTCAAAGCCAAGGATAAGACTGAGACAGGTCCTGAAAGAAACAAATTTTATCTAGCCTATACCTGCTTCACACGCCCAGTTTCCAAATTTTTGTTACTCTCCTTTTGAAAACGGTAACTTTCGTTTCGGAAATAGTTCATTAACTGTAGCAGAGAAATCACGTCAGGAATTTTATCCATCTTCTTCTTCTTCTTAATCTGTTTACCGTCCACGGTCGGTTTTTCCCTCGGACTCAGCGAGGGATCCTACCTCTACCGCCTCATGGGCAGTGTTCTGGAGCTTCAGACTTTGGGTTGGGGGATACAACTGGGGAAGATGACCAGTACCTCGCCCGGGCGGCCACACCTGCTATGCTGAACAGGGGCCTTGTGGGGGGATGGGAAGATTGGATGGGACAGGCAAGGAAGAGGGAAGGAAGCGGCCGTGGCCTTAAGTTAGGTACCATCCCAGCATTTGCCTGGAGGAGAAGTGGTAAACCACGGAAAACCACTTCTAGGATGGCTGAGGTGGGAATCGAACCCACCTCTACTCATTTGATCTCCCGAGGCTGAGTGGACCCGTTCCAGCCCTCGTACCACTTTTCAAATTTCGTGGCAGAGCCGGGAATCGAACCCGAACCTATGGGGGTGGCATCTAATCACACTAACCACTACACCACAGAGGCGGACAATTTTATCCATACCAAGTGAATTTTAGAGAATTTGAATAGATTTTATCAGTCCCTCCGTTATTGCATGAATTGCTGACACAAGCAGAGTCTGGAAACGCCAAGTTGTTATTCAATTTGCACATCATCATAGCCGAAGCCCTTTGTCGCGGCTTGTTCATTGCAGAAATTTATAGTGTTTGCATAAACAGTAAGTAGGATTGCGTGTCATCAGGGGCAATTTAGAAGTATAAATTCATGATTGTAACATCCCTAAACATGAATAATGTAACTTATTATTCTATTTGAAATGGCTTGCATAACCAGCGTCATTAATAAACAGACACCCCCTGAAATGAATATAGGCTGCTCACATAGGTCACATCTGCACGCCGTGAGCTTATACCGGGTAGTACACCCGCCCCATACAATATAGTTTTATGCAACCCGTCGCGTTTATTACATTTCTGAAATACATCGGTCCCTCTCCCTAAACCGGGTAATATAACGAAATATGCGGTTACGAATAAGAAGATAACAGGAGTCATGAGGGCCACAATTAAGTCATGAACCCGTAAAACGAGTACAGATAAGAGAAGCATGTGTGTGCACACACATACTAGGAAGAGGTATTGTAAAAGCTGGGAATTGCCCGCTACAAATCACGCCTCGCAATAGCTCGCTTGGTAAGGGCGCGGTCGGAGATGTGATAATGGACGTTCGCATCACACGCAAGCAACCGAAATTTTACCGCCAATTACCGAAGACTCGTTTATTTTACCCTGTAAAGGGCCGTTGTTATAGTGTCATAGTCCGACTCGTTGGTTGAACGGTGAGCGTCCTGGCCTACGGTTCAGAGGGTCCCGGGTTCGATTCCCGGCCGGGTCGGGGATTTAAAAATTAATTGGTTAATTCGAATGGCACGGGGGCTGGGTGTATGTGTTGTCTTCATCATCGTTTTCATCCTCATCATCACGCGCAGGTCACCTACTGGTGTCAAATAGAAAGACCTGCACCTGGCGAGCCGAACCCGTCCTGGAATACCCCGGCACTAAAAGCCATACGACATTTCATTTCATCGTGGCATAGGGCATGGATCTGAGACTGACGAGGATGAGGAGGTTATAGTGTGTGGCTAGGACACGAGGAATCAGTTAGCTACGTCAATCAATCACTCACTACTGATCTGCATTTAGGGCAGTCGCCCAGGTGGCAGATTCCCTATCTATTATTTTCCTAGCCTTTTCTTAAATGAAAGCAAAGAAATTGGAAATTTATTGAACATCTCCCTTGGTGAGTTATTCCAATCCCTAACTCCCCTACATATAAAAGAATATTTGCCCCAATTTTTTCCTCTTGAATTTCAGCTTTATCTTCATATTGTTTTATCTTCATACGTCGTAAGTATTTCAAGTTTCTTAGGACACAGGCAGGGCAAAGTGTGTCCATTAGATCGATAACAACGTGCAATTGCATGTAGGAGTGTAGCTTCGTGAACTCCCCTCTTTCGAGGCAAGTCACAGTACAACAAAAAGCTTATTGACTACCTCATGACATATTCCAAGACGAGTATGTGGAAGTGTTATTCATCAATGGAAAAGCTAGACAGAATGCAGGCATGACATTTCGGAGTGTGGAAAGACGTCTGCGAGCTACTGCGTCCCTGAGAAGGATATGGACTGCTCGAGACCATCCCGGGCTTCTACTCACGATCAACAGGTTGTCTTGGACAATATCCGGCATAAGCCTCACTGTAGCTCACGGGCCATTGCATAGGAGACGAACATTATACGTGCGTCTATTACGCGAAATTTGCATACCGAGCGGTTTCACCCGTACCATCTGCACTTACACCAGGAGCTCCGTGATCATGACTTCGAAGCCCGGGTGGTGTTGTGTCTATGGACCCTACGGCATACGGGCACTAGTCCTGCCTTTTATGCGAGAACCGCTTGCGACAGTAATTTAATTGATGTCATTACGGTTTGCTTTGTTTCGTTCCTATCAGTATAAATTTCAGGTGCCAGATTTCAAGGTTTGTACAGAATACTGACAAAAATTTACTCCACGGTATTGTGCTGGTGCGTTGGACTCTTACATGGAGACCGTAGGCACATCATTGACACATGTAAGTATTTTCATCCTGATCTAAATAATGGAATATAGTTTGTGATATCTGAAGCCATATCTTTTCAGTTCCGACTCATTCAATTTAGAGATACTTAATTCAACTTAATTGTTTTAATTAAGTTGTTTCATTTTCTGCTACCATATGTTTTCTTTCCCAGGTAGTTTATAAATTTATTTATTCAAAATTACTTTTATCAGACTGAAGAACTTAATAGTTATAAATGGTGGAATATGGTTCATTCGGTCTTGAAACTACAAATGAGAAACTAATATTGGTTTTAAAGTTATTAGTTTCACGTCCAGCTAACTATCTTCATCGATTTCGAGGACACAAAAGTGTCGAAAATGTTCCATCAAAAGAGTTCCTTACGTTCCTGTAAATGTATCTAGATCTGTGTCGAGTATTAAGACCGAAGGTTGGCGTGATTCTCAACAGCTCTCATAGATGGCCTAGGCGTCACTTAAGAGATATACTAGGGAAATTAGTGAAATAATTTCCCTTTGCTTTCCTCCCCGTGCCAGAAAGATCTCGGAGGTCCTATGAGCAAATGTGCTCCGAAACTGGATTTTAATTAATTTGTTTATTTTGTTTCCTTGGTTTCATAGTTCATTCTTTCTTAATCTGCTTATCCTCCATGGTTGGTTTTTCCTTCGGCTCAGTGAGGGATCCTACCTCTACTACCGCAAGGGCAGTGTCCTGGAGCATGAGACATTGGGTCGGGGAATACAACTGGGGAGGATGACCTGCACCTCGCCCAAGCGGCCTCACCTGCTGTGCTGTGCCTTGGTGGGGGATGGGAAGATTGAAAGGGATAGACAAGGAAGAGGAAAGGAATCGGCCGTGGCCTTATGTTTGGTACAATCCCGCCATTTGCCTGGAGGAGAAGTGGGAAACCACGGAAAAACACTTCCAGGATGGCTGAGGTGGGAATCGAACCCACCTCTACTCAGTTGACCTCCCGAGGCTGAGTGGACGCCATTCCAGCCCTCGTACCACATTTCAAATTTCGTGGCAGAGCCGAGAATCGAACCCGGGCCTCTGCTGGTGGCAGCTAATCACGCTAACCACTACACCACAGAGGCGGACTGTTTCATAATTACCATTACAAAAAATAGTTTAAAATCAGGGGCGTGACGTTAGGGCCTGCAGGGCTTGTAATGCAGGCGGGCCCGGGCCCTTAAGGGGCCCCACAGACTCCTCGCGACAAATAAAATTAATATACGGTGTGATTCAACAGCCCCTACCAATACAATATCGTTTGCTGCAGCCTAACTAACGTGCACATTGTTATAGGGGTGCTATTCCCCTGCAGAGGTACTGTATGGTACTAATGTTCAGTGAGCACATTTTGCACACGATTCTGAACCCTTGCTAAATGTTATATCATCCGTTCCTTGAAATCATGTAGCAACGTCCTTTTACCATATAACTAAGTTAATGTGTCGTGCCTCGTGACCGGGTGTAACGAAGAGGGGAATCAGTGCATAAAAGTAGGTAACAGTGCAGCAGATGGCGTATGTACTCTGCTCTCGTCGTACTACCCGCATGTTTGCAGCAGTGTAGCGTAGCGGATGGGGTTAAACCTTCACCTAGCAATCGATGCACTGTGCCAGCGACGGTTCGAATCCTGCATCGTTCAGGTAATTTTGCATCGGTATGATAGTTTTAAAACGTAAGCAAAGGCCCACGTTTGCCAATTCAAACAGTTGAATGACGCTGTTATTCATCTTGTGCCCTGCGCATACTCCGCTGGTTAAGGCCTGAATGTACTGTAATCTCTGCTGTCATTCGGCATGTTTTCCACAGAGGAATACGTTGACATGCTCCTCATTTATGGGGAAGCAAGATAAAACGCGTGCGAGGCACTACGTCTGTACCAGGAATGGTATCCCGACAGGCGACACCCGTCTCCTAGGACATTCCGCCGTGTTGAAAGACGCCTAAGGACAACAGGCGTGATTTCCAACCAGCCACCAGTCCGCGATAGGTCCGTTACATCGGGTGAAACAGAAGGGGCCGTTCCTAAGGCAGCTCTTAATAATCCACACATCAGTACAAGGGCGATTGCACGACAGGTGAACACCAGCCAGCCGTCCGTCTGGCGAATATTGCATGAACATAAACTTCACCCATACCATCTTGAGCTACACCAAGAGCTACATGGGTGGCATTTCAAAGCTCGAATGGATTTCTGTCGGTGGCTATTAGGCAGGCTGGACAATGATGCAGCATTCATATCGCATATCTTGTTCTCGGACGAATCGCGCTTCCAACAATAATGGGAACGTCAGTCGCCAGAACGTGCACTATTTGAGTCCGGTCAATCCTCACTAGGTGCGACAGGCGGCCCATCATGTACGATAGAGAGTGAACGTTTGGTGTGCAATCTTGGGGGATCGTCTGATTGGACCTTATTGCTTTGAGGGCCATTGGACGGTCCCACGCTACCTCCACATTCTGCGTCAGGAACTCCCACTGCTGCTGGAGATGTGCCCTTGCACGATCGTTTGACGATGTGGTTGCAATAGGATGGAGCTCCACCACATTCGACTTTGCCCCTTTGTAACCCTCCTTACGAGGTACTGCCAGGGAAATGGATAGGACGAGGAAGCCCTGTTTCTTGGCCCGCCAGGTCACTGGATTTGACGTCGTTAGACTTCTTCTTGTGGGGACATTTGAAGAACGTCGTTTACACTTAAGAGCCGGAAAACCGCGACCAGCTCCGGCAACTCATCACAGACGACTGCTGAGCAATTAAAACTGGAATGCTTCAGCGCGGAAGACGATCTATTGGACACCGTGTCCGAATGTGCATAAACCAAAACGGTCAACACATCGAGCATTTGCTGCGATAAAAAATCGTCAGGGCAGTTGTGCACCTATATTTTCCGGTCTGTATGTACCCGGTCTGCTAACTAACCGGCTCTCTTAGGGCCACAAACACATTCATTCACACACAATTTATATGAAAGCGGGTATTGAACTTACATTGCGTGCGGTATGGAATAAACAAGTATTTTAAAACTCTGTAATCTTCGCCCCGGACTCGAACCTCCCACCTAGCACACAAGCCCGCTCCGCCACGCCTTTACCAACTACACTACGGCCCCGTACCGCACACTGCCCAGCGTATAGCAAGTATTAGGTTTACTGCGGTCACGATATCAATTTAGTGTTTCGCCGGCGTGTCAGGTTCGTATGATCTAGAATGCACACGCATATCTTTCGACACACATTGGTTAGACAACAGTCTCTCTCATTCTCCTCAACCTGATGGTTGGTGGGTAGCATGACTGTCCTCGTCCAACGACCTTCTATCCTGAGCCAGGTGCTTGATTAGTTTATATGGACGTCGCCCTTCAATGCCATCGAGGAACCCTGCTCTTGGTCGTCCTCTTCTAGTCTTTCCTTCCAGTTTCCCTTCAAGCAGTGTGGTGCACCACGATGAATGCCGGAGTAAATGACCTATCCAACTACATCTTCTTTTCGCGATCATTTTCTCTAGACTGATGGTTTCTTCAGCTCTCTTGAGAACTTCTTCATTTGGTAGCCTGTGAGTGCAGGGAATTCGTAACATTCGACGCCAGCACCACATTTCAAATGCATTTATTCTTTTCTTATCAGCCTTTAATAGAGTCCAGGTTTCAGAGCCATAGGTCGCAATGCTCCAAATGAAGCTCTTAATGAAATGCTTTCTCACTGGTAGGGATATTGACTTGGAGGTCAATAGGCTTCCTTTTTTATTGAAAGCTTCTTTAGCCTGGGCTATTCGAGAACGGACGTCCTTTTCACACCTCCCATCAGATGTAATGATGCTTCCCAAATAACTGAACTGATTTACTTGAGTCAACTTTTCTCCTTCCAACCAAACATTAACAACCTGTTTGCCATCCGGAGTACATTTTATAATCTTGGTTTTTGTTTTGTTAACCTTCATATTACATTTTAGTTTTAGTAGATCATTCAGTTTCTTTAGTGAGGTCTCTATCTCTTTCTCAGTTTCAGCTATGAGGGCAATATCAACCGCGAAACGTATTGTTTGGTATAGTTGGCCATTTATTTTTATTCCATGGGTAGAGGTGGCTGAAAACTCTTTCATTACTTCTTCTAAATACACATTGAATAATAGAGGCGACAGACCACACCCTTGCCTTACTCCTTTTCTTATTTTCGCGTTCATTTGTTCCTTTCCTATAAGCGCTGTCTGGTTCATGTACAGCTGATAGATGATTTTCCGATCTCTGTAGTCCACTTTCAGACTTCTAAGGGCTTTAAACATAATATTCCAGTTTAGCAAACGCTTTCTCTATATCAATGAAAGCAATTAGGATGTTTTTTATTGATTCTTAGGGTTTGTTCAATAATTGTTCTAAGGCTCAGAATTGCTTCTCTTGTTCCTCTGTTTCTTCTTGCATGATTACTTTTTGGGATAGTTATCAATATAGTTTCTTCTAAACCCGAATTGATCTTCTGAGAGATTTTCTTCTATTATTTTCTCCATGCGATGGTAGACAATTCTTGTAATAATTTTGGAGGCATGTGTTACCAGACTTAACGTTCTATAATCTTGACATCGCTTTGCCTCCGGACTTCTGTAAAAGCTTTTTCGGTGTTACCTTTGGTTATATTTTCATCTATCTGTTTACATTGTGCTTCGATCCATTCTTCCTTTGCCTTTTTAGTTTCTCTAGGGATTTTATTTCGTATTTTCTTGTATTCATGATTTCCTTTCCTTTTGGCCATCTGGCGCGTGTTCATTAGTTCCAAAATGTAGGGTGTAACCCATGGCTTGTAGGTTTTCCTCTCTTCTTTTCCAAAACTATCTTCTGCTGCATAATTATTTGTTTCTTGATTTCTTCCCAGTTTTCTTGAGCACTACTTCCAGCCAGAACTTCAGTATTAATTTTGTTATTAGTTTCTTCTTTAAACATTTTGGTACCCTCGCTGTCTAGTGCTGACTAGTCGACACTGAAATACACGGCTACTGATGAACTAGGAGCTGCAAACCCGTGATAAATGAAATTCTTCTTCTTCTTCTTCTTCTTCTTCTTCCTCTTCACCTCATGTGACTTTTTTCCCGTTATCTGCGTCGGCAGTTATGTGGATTAAGCCTCTGGAGGTATTTTAAGGTGCTTAAATACGTCAGCCTCGTGTCGGTAGATTTACTTGCACGTCAAAGAGCTCCTGCGGCTCTAAATTTCGGCACTCGGCTTCTCTGAAAATGGTAAAAATATTAGTGGGACGTAAGGCCAATAACATTATTATTACTTGTACGTGTTTCTGTGGTGGTTGGCAGTGTAATATGTTACGTTTATATGTAAATGTAAATGAAGATAAGTTTCCAATTATGTCTCACGAGGGGACAGTCAAGAATGAGTAATCGTTTTGCGAATAAGACTCATCATAACTAATATAAGCTGTAAAAAGAGCCTACAAAAAGGTTAGTTGGTGAGCACAATATAAAGGATCTCCAGACCGAGCGAGTTAACTACTGAAGATATTTTCCGTGGTTTAACATAATCACACCAGGCAACGGCTGGGGCTGCAATTCAGTAAAGGTCACAGACACTTCCTTCCCAGTTCCAGAACTTCCTATGCCATCATAAAACAAATAGTTACAATCAGAGATAATCTTAATACTCAGAAGAAGATTGCCTTAAAGTGCATATTTCTTTTTATTTCGAAAATAATCCAAGAAAAAATCCATAATCCTACGGAATACTCCATGAATTCTCAACTACCGGGCGAGTTGGTCGTGCGGTTAGGAGCGCGCAGCTGTGAGCTCTCATCCGGGAGATAGTGGGTTCGAACCCTACTGTCGGCAGCCCTGAAGATGGTTTTCCGTGGTTTCCCATTTTCACACGAGGCAAATGCTGGGGCTGTAAATTAACTAAGGCCACGGCCGCTTCCTTCCCATTCCTAGGCCTTTCCTCTCCCATCGTCGCCATAAGACCTACCTGTGTCGGTGCGACGTAAAGCAACTAGCAAAAAAAAAGAATTCTCAAATATTTGCAGACTTTTCAGCAGGATTTCTGAACTAATGCCAGTTCTTTGAAATGTGGACATAGTGGGCAATATCTCTTCTCTCATCAACAACTTTCGCATTAATAAATACTTTTCAAGAATTTGTGTGCCATTTGCTGTATACTGTAATTTACTACTAATGTGCTATAATTTAATTAGAAATACAATACTTGTTCAGCAGCTGAGACTGTACAATGTTTGTGGTTCCCATTTGCGCCCAGTAGTCAGCTTCTTGTTTTATATTTTGTTACATCCTCTATCACACGTGACGAGTCCTACACTATAACGAAATTCATTTATTCGGACAATAGCTTGGTCAAAAAATTGATGGAGCCTGGCTGAATGACTCAATGGGTTGGGCGCCGGTTTTCTGAGCACAAGTTGGTGAATTCGATCGCGGCTCAGTGCGGTCGTTTTAAGGTGCTCAAATAATACATCCTTGAGTCGGTAGTTTTACCATCAAGTAAATTACTTCCTGAGGAACGAAATTCCTGCACGTTGGTAACTCAGAAAATCGTAAAAGTACACTGCTCCCCACTTATATTGCAACAGCATGAAAGACGCCTCCGATTGATTCCACACTGAGGAAATGCATGGAGCAGGTTAGGACAAAAATGTGATTGATTGTTCAGCTGTGTCGAACTGCACCTACGTCAAGTACGACATTGATAATCGGGATGTAACTGGAGGTCCAAGAGCCGCTGAGAGGTGGTAGCATTGTGTTTCCCCGCCGTACGTGTGAACAGCCAAATTAGCATGCCGTGACGAAGAACACGATAACCGCACGAACAGGCTTCCGCCTTTGACCGCAGGAGAATCGTGGCCTGTCTGAATTGTGGATTATCCTACCGCGAAATTGGTTCTTGCACTGGAAGAAATTCAACCACAGTGAAGCGGATATGAGATCAGTGGGTTGGATATTGAGGGGCTGAGCGACGTGGAAGAAGCCAACAGCCCCGTCCCACCAGCGAGCTTAAGGAGAGATATCTGATATATATATGAGGATTACGAGCCATTCAGCCACATTACACACCCTCGCTTATGATTGCAGGCACGTGCCACTCTAATCTGTGTCCTCACGCACGGTTCGTCACTGTCTTCAGCGGAGCATCTTGTCCAGGGGCCTGCGGCTACAATAGTATCGGGCCTAGAGGAACAAATAGTATGCCTTCGTCTTCTAATACAAATCCCCTTCTACTTGCAGCACCACTATGATCATATCCATTTCTGGCGGCAGCATAATGCATGCACGTCCGAGTCCGAATCCTTCATTATGTATCGCCATACCGGCCAGACATTTGGAGTTTTGGAACGGATTGAGACCGGATGCTAGTGCCGCTCGTACCTAATCCACATCGCTTGTACACTGACCAGCAACCGTCACATCCTGGAGGTGTTTGCTATTTGCTTTACGTCGCACCAACACAGATACGTCTCATGGGGACGATGGGAGAGGAAAGGGCTAGGAATGGGAAGGAAGCGGCCGTGGCCTTAATTAAGGTACAGCCCCAGCATTTGCCTGGTGTGAAAATGGGAAACCACGAAAAACCATCTTCAGGGCTGCCGACAGTGGGATTCGAACCCTCTATCTCACGGATGCAAGCTAACAGCTACGCTCTCCTAACAGCACGGCCAACTCGCCCGGTGGAGGTGTTTGAGCCTCATGATAACTCCTATTTTTAGGGCCAGTTTGGGGCCCTTTAGCAGCAGAACAATGCGCGACCGTATGTGGCACATATAATCCGAATATCCTGGATTACCATGATGCCTTTGGTCTGCGCGTTCACTGGATCTCACACCGATCGAAAGCGTATGATCCATGCTCGGACATCGACTGACCTGCCACAGGACACCACCAGCCACAATGGATGAAATTTTTGCACGCTTCGAAGGAGCGTGGGTTGAGATACTCCAGATGGGCATCCTAAGTCTCTTCCACCCAATGCCTCGTCGTGTGGCAGTGGTTATTGTCACCTGTGTTGGGGTTCAGGCTACTAATTTCCTCATATTCTGTGCAGTGTACTGAGCTAACGGAGTAATTATATCACCTGTGTATTATGGGCATTCTGCCGTATAATTCTGGTTGTGATGGCCCACGTCTTTCTTGGTGTTGCAGTTTTAAATGATCAGTAGTATAGTAGAGTATGCAGTGTGAATCTCCTAAAAATTGCACCCCCAAATATTTCTGAAAAGGAGGGTGCTATTAGAATGCTGTTTTCACAGAAATTAAGTGTAAAGACGGGCTCATAATCGTAGCCCATTCCCAGATTTTATAATGATTATACTGGGTATTGATTTTAGAAAGTTACATTTCCTAAATGGAACAATGCCTTCTGACATTTCCAATTGTGGTTGTCTTTCAGGATTCTAATACAAGTAGTTGAGAGCTATCGCAGTTTGAAAATTGTAAACACCGTCAGTTGTCTGCTTCATGAACCAGCACTAACTTAACAAAGTAAGTAAATAAACAAATTCTTTGGATACTGCAGAGGAAATAATTGGTTTTCAAAGTTTGAGTTCAAAAGCTTCCATCTCGCAACTTGCCATGTGAAGGCTAATTCACACGTTCTACAATGTTATTAATTTCAGCGCAGGCAACAGTAATTCGTCGTTTGATACCATCAGGTGTAGTCGATTTGTTCTGTCCTTGTCAATGTCTTTTAGATCTCCCCAGAGAAAAATCTAAATCGCTCAAATTTGGTGAACGGCCGGCCAAGGTATAGGTCCACTTGGTCCAGTCCAACGATTTGGAAACAATCGGAGAAGACACTGCGCCTTGGACAGCCATCATGCTGAAAATACATGTTTCTAATAGTCCGCAGTTGAATGTCTTCTAACATCTGTGGATGTTGGTCTGTTAGGGGTTGAGATACTATTGTCAGTTGTAATCGAGCAAGTGAAGCGGAAGGTGGTTTAGTAAGCAAGTGCACACATGGCGATCCCTAATCAACAATACCGCGTGGCGATAGGTACTGGCGAAGCGAACTTACTAGGCATGCCACTGAATGCAGTGCCGGTCATCAGGCGGGGCTTACCACAATACTGATTGCACTTTCGTTAGTGGCGGCTCTACTGGTCATCGAAGGTGTGGAAACGAACCCTGGACCCGGTCTTACTGATTTAATTGTATGGGAAGAAATTGAAAAGATAAAGAGAATTATCGAGGAGGCATACCAGGTGGAGTAGACCAAGAAAATTCTACGGGAGGAAGCCAAAAAATTAAGAGAATTAAAGGATTGCGTTAAGAATGAAATAAGGAACGTAACGGAGACAGTGGATCAGAACAACAACCAAAAATAGAAAGCTTGAAAGACATGATGAAGCAAATGCAAGCAGTGATTAAAAATCTGAGATGGCAAGAGAGAAAGCACGAACAGGAAACACGAAATAAAAACATCTTTATGTACGGGTTACCGGAGGAAGCCAAAGAAATCTAGTAGCTAAAGTACTCTATCTAATAAAGGGAAGTCTGAAGATCAGCAGCAGGGAAACAGATATAGACGAGGTTCAGCAAGTGCCCAAGAAAAGTGGTAAGCGTCCTGTGACAGTGAGGCTTGCTTCAACCATAACGGAGAAAAATATCTTGGATAGTACGCGGCACTTGAAAGGTGGGAAAATATGGATATACTATAACAGGAAATGGAGAGAGAAATATTTAGGAACCAAAAACTGCGTCGATTCCGTATGGGTCAAGCTAGGCGTTATGGTTTCATCAGCTACATAAAAATAATTCAGTTAGTGGTGGGGCGATGGGAAGTCCAGTCGTACATGGTCAATGAATCAGCTAAAGGAGATGGGCAACAACACCGAGAGGACGATGGCCGAGAAAGAGTGAGAATGTAGGGGACGGCTGAGCTCAGCGAGTATGGCAGCTGGACGGACGATGAACGAGGAAGTGAAACAAACTACTGACTCGTTGGGCATCAACAGGGAGATTAGCCATGTTGACCTTCATCAGGAGAAGAGGACAGACACTGGAAGAAAGGAATTATCAACCAAACGTAGACGGGTGAGTTTGAAGGACTTCTGGTCAAATAAAGGTAATTCAAATGAGGAAGTTTGGGACAGGGAAAGTGTACTAGAGGAGAGTTCGAATGAACTAGGAGTAACCATCTTTACGAGGAGTAAAATGCTGGGGAGGAATAAGTAACTGGAGATGAAAATAGGGTGTGTTAATATTGAAGGTTTTATGACTAAATTAGGGAATGAATCATTTAGAGCAGGGCCTCTCAGGGTGCATGCGCGTGGTGCATGCACTGTGCACGGTGCAAGAGACGACTTGGCTTGGTTGACCAGAGTGCAGATCCCCCACTCCTCGATTTGGAGCAATAGCGCTGTCTCTCTCTTTCCTCACGCCTGTCTCGCTCGCTCCGCCTGTCTCCCTCTCCCCCACTTGCGCCGTAGTGCTCCAAATCCGGGCTGAGTTGAGCCGAGTATAGCCGAGTAGAGCCGAGCATAGCCGAGTAGTCCAGAGACGAAGCGTTGATCCGAGCCATACCGAGCGGCACCGAGCGGCACCGATGCACAGTGCACGGAGCTCTTGCGCCTCGCTCTGCACGTGTGAGATTTTGGGCGTTTGAGAGGCCCTGATTTAGAGAGTTGATGGGTAGTTTAGAAGTACTTGCTTGTGTAGAAAGCTGGATTGCTCCGGGAAGTAAAATAGAAGTAGAATAATTTCGAGTTTATTCCAAGGAAAACCAAAGAGGACTTAAAGAGGTAGATATCGTGGCGGAATAATTGTTATGGTGAGGGAGGAGGTAAACGATAAAATCGAACGCATTAAATCGGAAATAGAGGATCTAATTTTGTTAAAACAAAATGTTATGAAGAAAGCGAGCGAGATCTCTGAATTGGTTTCGTTTACAACCAACCTGAAGCCGCTCCATTCGCGAAAAAAACTTTTTTGATGAGTTAGCACCGGAAATTAATAGGGTACGAACTATTTTGAGGACGTAGGCATTGCACTGATGGGGGAATCAATGTCAGGGTTGCGGATCATAGGCCGTTGTATGAAAAAAGATGCAGAGGAAATATTATATTCAAGAGAAATTCAGTCAAGATAAGGGATTTAATAAAGATGAAAAAATATTAGATGTGTGTAGTATTAAAAAACTATACATTTTAAATGGGTGGCGGTGTGGTGATGAAACGGCGAACCTGACATATAACAGAGACAGGGGATAGTGTGGGTGGTATGGTAGTATGGTGCTATTATGTTCAAGGAATGCGTTACATATGTTTAAGAGTATAAAGGTCCAGGACTGGAGAGAGTCACACCATTTACCGATCATTATCAGAATAGAATATAGAGAGAGTAATGCTTTAACGAAATGCACGAGGAATTTTAAAGAAAGATCAATTGCAAAATTCAGATGTAAAGAGGGACTATGTAAAGAGTATATTAATTAATATGAAAGTAAAACCGGTAAAATACTGAAAACTGGAGTAGACATACTGATTGAGAATAATCAGACGGGTAAGGCAGCAAAATTATTATAACACACTATTAAGATGGCGGGAGAAGAGAGGCGAGTAAAGGAGGTGAAGAGGAAAATGGGCAAGGAGCGGTGCAATGATGACTGTAGACATAAAATGTCCGAAGTAATGAAACCACTAAAGGTGTACAAGAAACAGGGGGAGGGGGGAGACAATAAGAGAATGGAATTCTGCACTAAGAGAAAAGAATATAGTGAATTGTCGTATATAGCTATATTTTAATGGCAGAGACAAACGGTTGCTGAGATGAATAGAAATTCTAAATAAAATGAAAGTAGGAAAGTGCTCGGCATACTGAAATAAGTCATGCTGACTGGGTGGAGTATAAGTGCATTGTCAGGAGATGAAGACAGGTGGAGACTGGAAATAGAAGGCAGTGGACTATCAGGAGGATTGGGCTGTACTGTGCCTTCATTAGAAAAGAAAATATCAATAGAAGTAAGAGAGGCCTTAGTAAAAGCTAATCATGGGAAAGAAGGAGCTATTTCTTGGGTATCAAACGAATTTTGGAAGCAAGTGGCAAAAAACAGGCAAATTCTAGAAAGCATTGTTAAATTATTTAACAAAATATTTAAAGGGGGAGAATTTCCGAAATCTTTGCAAGAGGGAGTGATTTGTCCAATGTATAAGAAGAAGGAAGGGAAATCAAACCCAAATTATTAGAAATTTCGATGGAATGAATGATGTTCTGGAGCAACGTAACCAGGTCAATTGATTGAAACTCTCGTTGGGATTTTGCGTTTCCCATGTACACATTTCTTCGAAAGGTCTGGATGTGTCAAGAACTGAAAAGTTGGCTTTACAAAATCTAAAACTGCTTCTGGCAGTCTCTTGTGGTGAAAATGTGACCCATCAGCCTGTACCTACTTATAGCCACACCGTGAAATATCACAGATAAAACGCTGAGAGATATCATCAGTTGACAGCTCTAGAAAATATGTGACCCTCACAGCATGCTGCATTTTATTTATATCCCCAGTGTTATTTCTTATAGCACCCCCATAGTAGATCTTAATTTTATGTATTTCTTTGGCAATTAGTCTGCCTTGACCCCCTATAGGTTTGCTATTTGCAAGTCTTGTCTTACCCATTTCCTTTTTTCAATTTTATGAGTCTGCCACCATTCACTTCTGTATGTGCCTTACACATTCAAGTTTTTAATACTGCAGCTTGGGCCATAGGGATAGCTGTATAGAACACTTTTAAATGCACTAGAATCCCCATCCCCAAGATATTCCATGAACCTTACACCATATATACTTTCAAAACGATGAAATCGATGTCTTAATTCTAAAACCTCGTATGTCCAAATGCTCTTCCTATGCCTTAAGACTGGTCACGCCTCCCAGCCTCATATTTATATACAGTCCAACGGAATAATTTTCGTTGTGTTCATTTTCCTGTGCTAATGTGTAAAGGAAAATTAGACCTTACCGTACCGTATTGTAGGGATGTTGTTTGAAAGCGAAATTGTATATTAAGGTTAAATTTCCTTTACACGCACCCATAAGAAAATGAGCACATCGAAAAATTTTTCTGATGGGCTGCATATTCACATGTGGCTGGGAGGCGTGACCGGTCTTAAGGAATATAATAGATAGGAAGAGCACGGGGACATACGAGGTTTTAGAAGTAAGCCGTCGATATGTTTCCTATGAGGTATTGTCTGGTAAAAGAACTTCACTGATATTTTTGAAGATGCACTACTATCTAAAATTTGTGGGATGACTTTCACTATATTTACACGTTGCATTATATTCTCTTTCATTCTCTTTAACACTCTAACAGTAATTCTTCACATTTTAATGAAGAAAAACCAATAAAATACACACGACTACAACTAGAAAAAATATTCGGCATTTCTCACAAGCAAACAATTTGTTCTAAGCACATGGTACCCATGGTTTGTTTACATTGAAAGGGAACCGGAAGTGCAACCACATTGTCCATAGCCTCCTCAACGATAATGTCGAATATTTTCAATAAATGACTGTCAGAAACTTGTGAAAATTTGAATTTATAATTCCACCTTCACAATACTGTAATTGTCTTGGTTCCGGGGTTAACCGTTTAGCAGAAAGAGGTTAATGAAGGTGCCGGGGTGAATGGGTCTATCTACGACATCAAAATTGAGTTAAAACTTTAAAAGTTTATATTTCTTTTCCGAAAACAAACTTAACCATATTTTCACTGAGTGAACATAACAACATGCCAGGTACAAATAGCAATCTTGAAACAAGACTAGGAAAATCCAAGATTAGTGATTTTTTTACAGATTTTACAAATGGAAGTGGTATTATTTAGTTAAGGGCAGAAATCCCCTAATAACTTTAATACGTTAGAGAAACGAAAGGTTGCGAAAACGTAGCCACCTCAAACCAAGATGAAGGGGAGCTCGAGAGGGTAACTCACTCTCTATCTACGATTTACATTAGAACATTTTATGAAGTTTTTACATTAGCCGAAAGAAAATTTACATTTTAGAAAAGTTTGTTACATAACTAAAGATTCGGACCTTCCCCTCGGAATAATTTGCGGAGGTAGCAAGAAAGAATGAAGTTATGTGGCCATTACCTTGTAGATGTCCTAGCTGCCAACGAAAGAGGCCGCCCTCCTCCTGCTTTAACACACACCCTCAGAAAGACGACGGTCAATTGACAAGGAAACGTGAAAAGCCGCAGATTATAAACCCTCAGGGAAGGTTCGAGATCATTCAAGATTAATCAGGACACACCCTCTTACTTTTTATTGCCCGATTCAAAGTGAACAAGAAATGCGGGATTGGTTGAAAATTCATTACAAAAATTAGTGATTGGCTAGATTCAGAACTGTCGGAAAGAAAAGGAAGTATTGCCAACCCAAAAATAAATGAACATAGATCAGTTATTGAAAACCTAGGACCATGAAGCTTCTTTAAATTATAAGTTCTTTCACCTTGCACCAGGGTGCATGATTATAGTTTTTAGTAGTGTCATCTGTAGAAAAATGTCCACACTTCTTGGTGTATATCAAAACAAAACAAGGAGAAATTCAGTCAGTTTAGGAAACTTCACAACAAAACAATTACTTAATTTTTCAGTGGTGACATCTGATTAAAGTTCCAACTTGTTGTGTTATCAGTTTCACTGTTTGAGCAATAGAGGCGGTGATTTAGGCGCTAGTTTTGAATGCGCGGCGTTGAGGTGTACCTCCCGGTACAGTATTTATTAAAAAGACTACATTAAATTATATTTGTGAAACATGTTTCTTCCTCTTATGGGACATCTTCAATCACAAATACAAAACATTAAAAATAAGGCGAGGGCACGTTGAAATAAGTGAATAAAAAGTCTTTGTATCCTGTGACGCGGCATGATGGCGTCTTGTCAATCTTGAATGTTAAAATGGTGCGGCGTGAACATGATATGAAGCATGAAGTCCAATTAAAATCACAGAATAATTGTTGTTCCAAACAACGAATTTTCAATTATAAAACAACGTGAGTGGCTGTGCGAATAAAAATATGTATATTGTACATAAAACAGTGTGGTGGTAATGCCACATTAAAATAGCTTTCTTGATTAAGAGGTGGAATTATACTGATGATACTGATACTGATGATGTAAGTTGCCCGTCCTACGTCGAACACTCCACCTCAAGTGCTAAAGCTAACGTTAGCTTTAGTTCAACTTACATCATCAGTATAACTCCACCTCTTAATCAAGAAAGCTATTTTAATGTGGCATTACCACCACATTGTTTTATGTGCAATATGCATATAATTTTATTCGCACAGCCGCTCACGTTGTTTTATTATTGAAAATTCGTTGTTTGGAACAACAATTTAATCTGTGATTTTAATTGGACTTCATGCTTCATATCATGTTCACGCCGCACCATCTTTACATTGAAGATTGACAAGACGCCATCACGCCGCGTCACAGGATACAAAGACTTTTTATTCACTTATTTCAACGTGTCCTCGCCTTATTTTTAATGTTTTGTATTTGTAACTGAAGATGTCCCATAAGAGGACGAAACATGCTTCACGAGTATAATATAATGTAGTCTTTTTAATAAAGACAATTACAGTATTGTAAAGGTGGAATTATAAATTCAAAATTTCACAAGTTGATACTTTGAAAATACGGGCTCTAATATGAATTTTATAACGTGCAATGACTGTCAGAGTAACAAGATTTTCGCATATTTATGCCAAGCTGTACTGGTGACAGCAAAATAGGGAGCGTGGCACCATATTATTGTTTTTCATGTTCCATGCACTTAGAACTGGAATAAAGAAATGAACTTTGTAATTATAAAGTTAAAACTACATACTATTTTAGAGACAAAGGAAAATGGTCATTTTTTTACATTTCACCTACATCCTCCATGGATTCTGATGTTCCACCTGATGAAGGCAATGGGAACTATTTATGGACCAATAGTGCATGTTTCGCAATTGTAAATGTTGCTTTATCATTAAACAACGTTGCATGATATATCTGATGCATTTTGTCATAATGCCCATGTACAAAAGTTAACACGATTCCCAAAATCATTTCCATGTAGCTCCTGATGGAATGATTCGTGATACGGGTGGAACTTATCACGGTGGAGAACTTTCCTGACTCATGCCATTTCCTCGTGCGATTGCACAGGAACTAACGTGCGGATCTACAGCAAACGCAGCTAGAAGATTGATTTCATCCGCTTCTTCAGCCAATCTGTTACGCTTTTTAGGTGGATCGCTTCCACTTTCACATAAATGGTTGAAGAGTTCCACAAATAATAGTTGAGATGGATGACATCTATTGGGTTACCGTTCCGCGTAGAGAGCACAAGAACGGACAGCACTTTTCCTAGTTTCTGCATACCATTAATATGTGTCCTTTTTCAGCGTTGATAAATACCATCTTCCACAATGTCCTACTTCGCAAACTAGCACAAAATAACTGACAAGGAAGTCGCAATGCAATCAGTGCATTGTAAAGGAACAAAAATAAGAGTATCACAGCCTCGCAACTAAGAAATGAATGGAGCGGACAACCGTCAGTATTTCATATGTTATAAACTTATAAAATAATATATTTTTCTTTTTCCTTATTTTGTAACACAGCGGTTTATCTTTCCCTTTTTTGATTTTCTTTTCCCAGATACCTTTTCTGGATTTAAACACATGATCTATATCGACACTTCATACAACTACAGGGCCACTGGAGTCATTGATTTAATGATGGATATCCCCCTCTGTCAATTTCTAAATTATACTATTCATTGTCACTAAAAGTTTTATAATAATCAAGGACAAGATTTATTCCACAACGCATCACACTTTTCGTCAAGGACTCATCTTTTTTTTTTTAGTTTTCCCTTTTAGATGTGTAGGTCTTCAATATTTTTATTGTATCAATGTGACCATATTGGCTGAAGATGACCCAAAGGGTTGAAACTAGCACCGTGAAAATAATCTTTAATGAAAATATACCACATTTTTATAAAATTCAGTTGTATATGGCATTAATATTAATGTATTGAATAGGTGGAACCTATTTTACCTTGTTCCATGTAACTATCAGTATTAACAATTTTCAAACCACGATAGCTCGTAAACTACTTTTAATAGAATCCTCAAGAAACGCCATTGACATTCTAATTTACTCTAAATTTATTTTGTGAATGTCAATGGTCATTGTTCCATTGGAAAAAAGCAAATTTTTAAAATAATACCGGTACACATTCTAATTAATATAAAATTCTACATATGAGTTAAAATAATGAGCCCTTGGTTAGAGAAAATTGCACATCAAAAGCACTTTCCATTTCAGAAATGCTTGAGGTATTTTTAATGTGGTTCACCTTGTATATCACGTTATTCATTTCGTCTCGTTAACTCTCCTGATGAGCTTGACGTTAGGAATGGCATCCGGTCGAAAAAACTGGCTACGAATGTTCGTCTAACTTCGTTAGCAACCCCATAGAGACAGAACAAGGGTTGGACACATACACAGTATAGTTAGTGGGACGTAACAAATAATATTAATTTATCTATATACATTAAATAACATATCCTGACTGACTGACTGACCGACTGACTGACGCTAAGGGGGGATCTTTGGATATTCCGTCGCTAAGGGGGTGAAAAGAGGGGTGAATTTTTAAAATAAGAGTATCGATATCTCAAATTTTTTCAATTTTACAGATGTAAAACTTGGTTTTTGAATCTCCTTTAAAAATAAGGAATAACGTATTTTTTGTTTTCAGAAAATCCAAACAGGAGGGGTGAAAAAGAGTGAAAAATGGGTTGAATGCCTTTAATAATGATATTTATATCTCAGAAACTGAAGATATTACAGACCTGAAAATTGGTATTTGGGATCTCCTTAAAAATAAAGAAAAAAGTATTTTCTTGTTTTTGGAAAATCTTATTAATATGATTGTGAAAAGGGGGTGAAATTTTAAAATGAGTGTATCTATATCTCAAAACTTCAAAAGTTTACAGATTTAAAAATTGGTATTTAGAATCTCTTTTAAATATATAGAAACTCTGTTTATTTTCGGAAAAAAGCAAAAGGGGGTGGAAAGGGGTGAAAAATGGGTTGAATGCGTTTATTTTTATTTTTTTTGCTAGGGGCTTTACGTCGCGCCGACACAGATAGGTCTTATGGCGACGATGGGATAGGAAAGGCCTAGGAGTTGGAAGGAAGCGGCCGTGGCCTTAATTAAGGTACAGCCCCAGCATTTGCCTGGTGTGAAAATGGGAAACCACGGAAAACCATTTTCAGGGCTGCCGATAGTGGGATTCGAACCTACTATCTCCCGGATGCAAGCTCACAGCCGCGCGCCTCTACGCGCACGGCCAACTCGCCCGGTGAATGCGTTTAATGAGAATACATATGTCTCAGAAACTGAAGATATTACAGATCTGAAAATTGGCATTGGGATCTCCTTTAAAAATAAAGGTACACGAAATTTTTATTTTTTGGAAAATTCAATTAATGGGGGAGTGTGAAAGTGGGGGGGTGAATTTTTAAAAATGAGTGTATCTATAACTCAAAACTTTTAAAGTTTACAGATGTAAAAATTGGTATTTAGAATCTGCTTTAAGAATGAAGAAACACATTTTTTGTTTTCGGAAAATCCCAACAGGAAGGGAGGAAAAGGGTGAAAAGTGGGTTGAATGCCTTCAATGAGGTTACTTATTTCTCAGAAACTGAAGATATTACAAACCTAAAAATTGGTATTTGGGACCTCCTTTAAAAATAAGGAAACATGTATCTTTTTTGTTTTTGGAAAATCCAGTTAATGGGGGTTCAACAGGAGTGACAAATTGGGTTGAATTTTTAGAAATAAAGTATATCTCAGAAACGTAAAATGTTACAGACGTAAAAATTGGTATTTGGAATCTCCAGTAAAAGTAAAGAAACATAGATGATTTGTTTTTGGAAACTCCAATTAAGGGGAAATATAAAAGGGGTGAAATTTAAAATTAGCATTTCTACAGCATATCTCAAAAACTTAACATGTTACCGAAGTGAAAAATAGTATTTTTATCTCTACTAAAAATAAACATGTATTTTTTGTTTTCTGAGAAAACACTTGGGTGGAGGGGTAAAACTGATTGAAAATGGGGTTGGATTCTTTTAATTAGGATACTGATATCTTAAAAACTGAAGATGTTACAGACGTAAAATTTGGTATTTGGAATCTCCTTTAAAGATAAATCAATACGTATATTTTGTTTTCGGAAATCCACTTAAAAGGGGGAGGGGGAAATTGGAAAACTAGTTGGATTATTTGTATATAGATACTATTATCTCAAAAACGAAAGATTTTGTAGACGTGAAAATTGGTATTGGGAATCTGCTTTAAAAGTAAAGAAACACGTCTTCTCAGAAAATCGAATTGGAGCGGAGGTGGAAGAATTGAAAAATTAACTGAATTTATTGTATGAAGATACTTACATCTAATAAAGAATAAAGTTGTTCCAGACGTGAAAATTGGTATTTGGATTTTCTTTAAAAACAAAGAAAAATGCGTTTTAGTGGGGAAATCATCTAGGGGCGGGGTGAAAAGGAGTTGAATTTCTCTTACGAGGACACATATCTCAAAATCTGAAGATGTTAGAGTCGTGATAATTGGTATTTTCCTTTACTATTAAAGAAACAAGTATTCTTTTGTAGGAAAATTAACTTAAGACGGGGGGGGAGTGTGAAAGGAAGTGAAGAAAAAGTGAAATCTTTTTATGGGGATACTTATATCTCAGAACTGAAGGTGACAGACGTGAACATTGGTATTTAGAATCTCCTTTAAACATAAAGAAACACGCCTTCTTTCTTTTTCGGAGAGGGGGAATCAACCTAACGGCGGTAGGGTGAAAAAGGAGTTGAAACCAATTGATTTTACTGTTTATAATGTATTTATTCTGATCATAAACTGATCATTTCTAATCTTTCCTGGGTTCGTTTTCAAGAGCCATCTTTTCCTTTGGAGAACATAAAGTTGGATTACAGTAGATTCTCCAGGCATATAAATAAAAATTTAAACACATTTAAACGATAGGCATGATATTGACCGTGCAATTGTTCACATCTATAATAAGGTCAATAATGCACGGAAGTATATCATTCGTATCGCAAGAAATCCCGCGCACTTGCCTACACGCGACAATGGTAATGGTCACATTGTCAGCAATGATAATGGATTTACCGCCAAGTAGCGGACTTGCATCTTGCTGTGGGTTCCAGAACATCAACAATACTACTACTACTACTACTACTAATAATAATAATAATAATAATAATAATAATAATAATAATAATAATAATAATAATAATAACCTAAATTATACTAATACCACCCACCTTAAAATATTAATAATAATAATAATAATAATAATAATAATAATAATAATAATGTTCTGGACCGTCGTCAAAATGTGTGGACCGAGCTGAAAACGTGTCCTTGCCGAGTAACGACTACGACTGACGTCCGGCCACGGGTTCAGTACCGCCAAGGCACCCAAGACAACACCAATCTTCTCAATGATGTGATCCATATTAAAAATGCTTATAGGAAAAGATGGCAAAGATTTAGGGACCCAACTGACCGGGTGGAATACCTGGCCCGGGAAGTACGAAATCGCTTGCTGGAAAGAAAGATTGAAAAATGGGAGGAACTTTGGCGGATTCTCTCAGAAAACGAGTCAGATCGCCAATTTCGGCGGAGTATATAAGACGTTAAGCATTCAATTATAAATCTATATATATAAAGTAACTTGTCCTGACTGACTGACTGACTGACTGACTGACTGACTGACTGACTGACTGACTGACTGACTGACTGACTGACTGACTGACTGACAGATTCATCATCGCCGAGCCAAAACTACTGGACGTAAAGAAATGAAATGTTTGGGGATAGATTCATATTAAGATGTAGGTGCTCGCTAAGAGGGGATTTTTGGATATTCCGTCGATAAGGGGGTGGAAAGGGGATTGAAATTTTAAAATGAGTGTATCTATATCTCAAAACTTTAAAACTTTACACATGTAAAAATTCGTATTTAGAAACTTCTTAAAAAATAAGGAAACACGTATTTTTTTGTTTTCAGAAAATCCCAATAGGAGGGGTGAGAAAGGGTGAAAAATGGGTTGAATGCCATTAATCAGGATACCGGTACTTATATCTCAGAAACTGAAGATATTACAGACCTGAAAATTGGTACTTTTGATCTGTTTTAAAAATAAAGAAACACGTATTTTTTTGTTTTTGGAAAATCCAATTAATGGGAGGGTGAAAAGGGGGGTGAATTTTTAAAATGAGTGCATCTACATCTCAAAACTTTTAAAGTTTACACATGTAAAAACTGGTATTTGGGATCTTCATTAAAAATAAAGAAACACGTATTTTTGTGTTTTCGGAAAATCCCAATAAGAGGGGCTAAAAGCGGTGAAAATGGGTTGAATGCCTTTAAAGAGGACACTAATATCTCAGAAACTGAAGATATTACAGATCTGAAAATTGGAGTTTGGGATCTTCTTTAAAAATAAAGAAACACGTATTTGTTGCTTTTGGAAAATCCAATTAAGGGGGGGGGGGTTGAAAAGGGGGTGAATTTTTAAAATGAGTGTGTCTACATCTTAAAACTTTAAACGTTTACAGATGTAAAAATTGGTATTTAGGATCTCCTTTAAAAGCAAAGGAACACGTATGTTTTTGCTTTCGGAAAATCCCAATGGGAAGGGTGGAAAAGGGTGAGAAAGGGGTTGAATGCCTTGAATGAGGCTACTTATACTTCAGAACCTGAAGATATTACAGACCTGAAAATTGGTATTTGGGATCTACTTTAAACATGAAGAAACAGGTATTTTTTCGTTTTTGTAAAATCCAAATAATGGGGGGTGAAAAGGGGGGTGAATTTTTGAAATGAGTGTGTCTACATCTTAAAACTTTAAACGTTTACAGATGTAAAAATTGGTATTTAGGATCTCCTTTAAAAGTAAAGGAACACGTATTTTTTTTTTTGTTTTCTCTAAATCCCAATAGCAGGGGTGTAAAAGAGTGAATAATGGGTTGAATGCCTTTAATGAGGATACATATATCTCAGAAACTGAAGATATTACATAACTGAAAATTTGTATATGGGATCTCCTTTAAAAATAAAGAAACACGTATTTTTTGTTTTTGGAAAATCCAATTAATGGCGGTTAAACAGCAGTGACAAATGGGGTAAATTTTTCGAAAGACTATATCTACAGAATATCTGAAAAACGTAAAATGTTACAGACGTAAAAAGTGGGTATTTGGAATTTCCTGTAGATGTAAAGACACATAGGTGATCTGTTTTTGGAAACTCCACTTAAGGGAAAATAAAAAGGGGTGAAATTTTAAAATGAGAATTTCTACAGTATATCTAAAAAACGTAACATGTTACAGAAATGAAAAATTGTATTTTTTTCTCTATTAAAAGTAAAGAAAGTAAAGTAAGTTTTCGGAAATACCACTTGTGTGCAGTGGGGGTAAAAGTGACAGAAATGATGTTTATTTCTTTTAATTAGGCTACTGATAGCTCAAAAATGAAGATGTTAAAGACGTGAAATTTGATATTTGGAATCTACTTTAAAAGTAAAGAAACACGTATTCTCGGAAAATCCAATGAAGTGGGGGGGGGGGGTGTGAAGGAATTGAACAATTAATTGACTTAATTGTACCATATTAGAATACATACATCTAAGAAAAACTAATGTTGTTACGGATGTGAAAATTGGTACTGGATTTCCTTTATAAACAAAGAAAAACGCGTTTTGGGGGGAAAACATTTTGCGGGGCGGGAGTGAAAAGGAGTTGAATTCCTTTCATGAGGACACCTAAATCAAAAACTGAAGAAGTTAAAGTCGTGGTAACTGGTATTTATATGATCCTTTACTATTAAAGAAACAAGTACTTTTTGCCGGAACGTTCACTAAGGAGGGAGGGAGGAGTGTGAAAGGAAGTGAAAAAAAGTTAATTATTTTTATGGGGAGACTTATATTTCAAAACTGAAGGTAATAGACGTCAACATTGGTGTTTGGAATCTCCTTTAAACATAAAGAAACACTCCTTATTTTAATTTTTTTTGGGGGGGGGGGTGTTAATAAACTTAACGGCGGTGGGGTGTAAAAGGAGGTGAGACCAATTGATTTTACTGTTCATAATGTACTTATAAGGAGACTCCGTTGCTCATGCGGCAGCGCGCCGGCCTCTTACAACTGGGTTCCGTGGTTCAAATCCCGGTCACTCCATGTGATATTCGTGCTGGACAAAACGGAGGCGGGACAGGTCTATCTCCGGATACTCCGGTTTTCCCTGCCATCATTCATTCCAGCAACACTGTCCAATATTTCATTTCATTTGTCATTCATCGATCATTGCTCAAGAGGAGTGCTTCGGCAGCCTGCACAGTTCCTATTATCGCCGCTAGATGGGGCTTTATTCATTCCATTCCTGACCCTGTCGAATGACTGGAAACCGGCTGTAGATTTTCGATGTTCTTATTCTGATCATAAACCGATCATTTTTAATCTTTCCTGGGTTCGTTTTCAACAGCCATCTTTTCCTTCGGAGAACGTTCTTAGATTACAGTACATTCTCCTGGCATATAAATGAAAATGTAAACACATTTGAAATAAACGATAGGAATGGGATTGACCGTCAAATTGTTCACCTCTATAATAAGGTCAATAATGCACGGAAGTACAGTATGTCATTCGTATCGCCAGAAATCCCGCACACTTGCCTACGCGCGACAATGGCGCTGGTCACATTGTCAGCAATGACAATGGCAGCAGATATAATTTACGGCCAAGTAACGAACTTGCATCTTGCTGTTGCTGTGGGGTCCAGAACATCTAATAATAATAATAATAATAATAATAATAATAATAATAATAATAATAATAATAATAATAATAATAATAATAATAATAATATGGACCGTCGTCAAATGTGCGGACGCGCTGGAAACGGGTCCTGGACGGGTAAAGGCTAAGAATGCAGTCCGCCGCGCGTTCAGTACCACCAAGTCACCCAAGACGACACCAGGCCCGATCTCCTGAAGGATTTCATCCATATTAAAAATGCTTATAGGAAAAGATGGCAAAGATTTAGGGACCCAACTGACCGGGTGGAATACCTTAACTTAGCCCGGGAAGTACGAAATCGATTGCTTGAAAGAAAGATTGAAAGATGGGAGGAAACTTGCCGTAATCTATTAGAACACCAGTCAGATCGCGAATTTTTGCGGATTCTCGCAGAAAACGAGACAGATCACGAATTTCGGCGGATTATATATCTAAAACAATAAGCATTCAATTATAAATTTCAGTATAATACCGTAGCGAAGCACGGGTATCTTGCTAGTTTCATTATAATACCGTAGCGAAGCACGGGTATCTTGCTAGTTATATAATATTTGCTTGTTAGTGGATAAGAGCTTCTAAAATATTGGTGATGTTGATTTAATATGTTTTTCTTATACGAACCGTAGTGTTTTAATAACACATTCTGGCTCGAATCAAACCAAGGCACCTCCATTCTTCGACTTGTCCAGAATGTATGGTTCAAGGATTTCCATGGGGATGACAGATATCCCTATAACAACATAACCTACTTATGTGCTCTCTAAGGATCCAGGTTGCCTATAATGTGATGACGTGGCGATCAACAAACCATTTTATACATCAAACGTGCAGTTACTTGTCTCACTAAAACTACGTGATGAGAATTGAAGATGACATCTGAACCACTTAATATGAAACTAGAATTTTGATACTATTGATAGCAGCCATTACATGATAGGGAAAATAGTGATAGCTATCAAACCTTTCACATAAATATTACCACGAACATTATTTTGAACATTTTTGTAACTTAAATTTTAATTATAATTTGGAACATTTCTCCTTATTATGTATAAGTTCTTATGGGGTATTTCACTATGCAATTAACACAGAGCAGCGCCATCCCATATTAAGTCACTGGAAGTAGCAGTGCGTGCTCTACAGATCCCACTTATTCATTCCCGCTGCCTTATCGATTCAGTTGTTCTGCAGACTGGAATAGCACCATCCACATGGCTTTGCTTAATGAAATTTAAATCAGTCCTTCTAACAAGAGAACGGTACGAGTATGTTCACGCAGCCACATGGAACCACTCGGGAGAGTGTATTAAGGATAACATATTAATAATAACGATGATAATTGTTATTTTAAAAGGCGTAACACCAAGATTCGTTGGCTCATATTGTTACTACTATCCGGCCCCTAAGCTGAACTAGTCAACGCGATGCCCTTCAGTTGAAAGGACTGTGAGTTTGATCCCCGTCTATGCCAGTGATTATAATTGCGTATGATTACTTCTCCTGACTTGGGGACTGGATAGGTATGTTTATTTTAATAAACGTGCCTTGACCGAGCAGATGGCTGTGTGGTTTGGGTCACGCAGCCATCAACTTCCATTCGAGAGATAGTGGTTCGAACCCCACTGTTGGCAGCCCGGAATATGGTTTTCCATTTTCACGCCATGCAAATGCTGGGGTTGTACCTTAATTAAGGCCAGGGTCGCTTTCTTCCCACTCCCAGCTCTCTCGTGTCCCATCTTTGCCATAAGACCTATCTGTATCGATGCGACGTAAAGCAGACTGTAAAACGAAAAAACAAAAAAATATTGATTTGCATACAAAACACCACAATATCGGCCCACAGAAACAAGTAATAGTGAATACATTTCTCCACCCATAGGGCGGTAAAATTGAGTTAATACACATATATTTCCGACCCAAAGAAATAAGGAAGAAGGACAGGAAGGAGAATAGGATAAGAGTAAGAAGAAGAAGAAGAAGAAGAAGAAAGGAAATGTATTATTATTATTATTATTATTATTATTATTATTATTATTATTATTATTATTATTATTATTATTATTATCCCTGGTTTTCCGTGGCTCACAGAGGAATAAGAAGAGCCTGGATTGAATGGCTGGACAAGAAATTCACTAGAGCAGAATTTAATATAACGAATTTGGAAAACTGATATCATTCCTTTTCTAAAATTGAGAGATATAGAATCTGAATGAATACCAAACAATATCATTGATCTCGTCATCTCTAAGAATATCGGGGACTTAGAAGTCCGAACATAAGGTACAAAACACTCAATAAATACAAGATAGTTCATTTTACATAGAGAAGACCATAATGGCTCCAGAAAGTTACAATACTTTGCACCTACCAGTTACATTACAGAGGAGTCTGAACTCCAAGATACCTTAGTCTATCCTCGCGGAGGCACTCAGTTTTTGATGCGCTGCAATTACACTGGGCAACCCATTGGGTGACCCCACTTTAAAAGTGTTCATCAATTGCTCCACAATAACTATAACTTCAAGCACTGCTCCTAAAGGGAACCAAAACGCAGAAATGGTTCAAGAATAAACAGGGTCATAAATGCCCATACTACGTGGCATTAACAGTAAAATGAAAATGGTTGCTCATTATTGGCCATAAACAAAAGGCAAGGAGACGACACACCTGCACTCCTTATAGAAACTGCTAAAAACCTTAAGTGGGCTTATGGCCCAATGACACAGAGGCTAATCCTATACTACCAAGTGTGACTAAAGGAGAAACATTTAACGACGAGATGAGATTTACAAAATTTTTAGGTTGAAAAGTTTAGTGATCCAGTGCAAGGTTGAATGGGAAACAGCAGAGGGCCATCACTCTTGTACCCTTACATTACATATTTCCCAGCAGGGAATAGACATAGGGTCCTCAGACTTCGCCGATAATCCTACATTGAAACCACCAGTTTACAAAATCATATTAAAAGAAGAACGGTTGAAACCTTCCCCTCAAACTACCTGAAGGTGCTATCACATGTCTAGGTAAATTCTGCCATTACGTTGTGTCGCTGGATCTTCCCCAAGAAGGCCTCGCCTCAGCTTCCTGGGCTCGTGGCCAGTCGCACTCCCACACGATGGAGCAATTCAGACAAGGCTGCCCTAAAGTGCCCTGCTTTTATAGTTCCATAAGAGGAAGCTCCCAGAACATTTTGCTGATAGGCTGGATTCCTGTACACACCCCTGGTTTTGATAAGCTAGAGAACCTATGTACAAGCCTCTGGTAGGTAGATTAAAATAGAGGAGGAACCAGCAGAAGTGATGACAACTTCTGTACATTGAAAAAAAAATCCTCAGAAAATGTTTACCAAAACCTAAAATGAAATTTCTTAAGGTCTCTGTTAGATTTTATTCCTTGAGAGTGCACTAGTAATCGATGGTAGAGCCATCTGACGGAAGAAGATGAAATTTATTGGAGATTTGCAAGAACAATTCAGTTGATATAGATGGCCGTAGATAAGGCGCGCAGTTTAAATACCTGGGAAGGTGAACCCCTGGTACAATTATAGTTATTAATATTATTACCAAACCTCTATGCGCATGATCTTGTAAATATTAATAATCTCCTTGGATTATTTCTTTGCTGGCCTTCTTATTCGTTTCGGTGTCATTTCTTGTCTGTTGGCGTGATGTGACTTAAACTTTATCCTTTGTGTCTTTGGAGAGACGTGAAAATTATGCGGAATCAGCAGAGGGGAGGAAGGAGAAGGGCGTAATGGCCGTGTGATATTTTTACTTATATCTCACCAAGGTGGCCAAAATTCGAACCCAGGCCAATGCATTTGGAAATTTTGAAACGAAAAATTTGCCTTCCTGTGGTTCGACTTCCATGTAAAACTGGAGATCCCGTGGCTATGAGCACAATAGTCACATAAAACTAAAATCTAACTTGTTGTTCAGGAGGAGGGACCGTTTTGGGATACAAATATCGTACATGTGATAACACATATGATAGTAAATTACAATATTTCTATTTATAAAGCGCCCGACTGAGTGGCTCAGACGGTTTAGGCGCTGGCCGTTGGGCCCCAGCTTGGCAGGTTCGATCCCGACTCAGTACGGTGGTATTTGATGGTGCTTAAATACGTCAGCCTCGTGTCGGTAGATTTATGGCACGTAAAAGAACTCCTGAGGGACTAAATCCCAGCACTTCGGCGTTTCAGAAAACCATCGAAAAGTAGTTAGTGGGACGAAGAAACATTATTATTCATTTATAAAGTACATCTAAGATGAAGATTGTCGATTCTAAGAGTGATGGTAGCAAAAATATTTTCCACAAAGTCCACATAAAAAGAAAAGCTACATTCCTGTAACGATTGTGAAAACCGGGTTACTGACAACGAACTTCCTGACCATTATTTTCCTTAAGGCTGGTCACGCCTCTCAGCCACGTACGGATATGCAGTCCATCAGAACAATTTTCCTTGTGTTCATATTCCTATGCGGAGGTGTACAGGAAAATGAACCTTACATGCATTATACTGTAGGAGGGAATCATGGATACATTTCTGGAGAAAGTCTATGCTACAAGGTACGTATGGTCCATTTTCCTGTACACATAAGCATACGAAAATGAACACAAGGACAATTGTTCTGATGGACTGCATATCCGTACGTGGCTGAGAGGCGTGACCAGTCTTAAGGAAAATAATGGTCAGGAAGTGCATTGTCAGTTACCCGGTTTTTCACAATCGTTACAGATGTAATGCACTGATCGTCTTGGCATTATGCGGATAGTACAGCATTTCAGAACGAAATGAGATGGCGGGGTGGTAGATAAATAAATACACGACTGATGGCGTTACTGCAAGTAATTATCTCTAATAATCGTTTACACAGAGTCACACAATCTCTCTCTGTGGTTTCACTGTTCAGTCACACTAGTATTCCAGTCTAATGCTTACGGTTACCTTACACATACACTCGCACTGTACATAAATCGCATGTACCTTAGTGTAGTTCATGAATAAATTCGCTGAACAAATTTAGCCACTGCACAGTCCACAGTTTATGCACCCGAAACACAGTCAAATAAGAATGTTCCAGGTACAGAGTTCGTACTGACACGCAGCACTCACTCCTCAGCGCTCTCTTCACAGAAATGAACCGTCATGATCGCTGCACAGCTAGCTCTCATACGTTGACTGGCTGAACTCACACTTCTACTAAAATATTTTCATTGCATCCCTGAGGGGACGTCGGGCCTCCTAGACGGTGATGTTCGGAGAAGGTGAGGGGTTTGGCGGCCGTGGCTTATACTAGGAATTGGCACACAATTCGCCTTAGTGCAGGAGAATGGAAAACCGTGGAAAACCACTCTCAGGACAGACGACGGAAGGGACCAGTCCTTCTCCGTCTCCCGAGTGCAGAGCTTCAGCTACCCCTTCTCTGCTCGGTTGCTCGGTCGCAGTGCAGAGCTGTCGGATCACGGATAAGCCGTGGCCACCTGTTGGTCGACTACCACTTTGCAACCACCGAGCTGAGCTCACACTGCACCGCCGATGCACGATCGGCATACCTTTTATGGGGGGCCAGCCCTTCCATATAATTCGGACCAGCAGAAGCCTCTGGAAATCTCTGGAGATGAAGAGCTCTGGTGTTTGTCATTATTGTTGTTTCTCGTATCGCTGGAAGCAGGTACTGATGATGGTGGTGCAGTAGATGGGCTGGCCAATGAGCACCTGACCCGTCTCTGACTGGTCACCTGCAGAGGCGAGAGGGTAGGGGCCGTAACTCGGTGACGTTGCCCACCATTGGAGCCAGGCTGTCTTACTCCTGCCAAGCCTGATAGCAAAATGATGGACGGATCCCGCCACATTACTGATTTCGATTTGTCGTGGGTGTCATTGTAAATATTCAGACATGAAGAAAGCATTTTTGATATTCATCCCTTCTTTCGGCTCTCGTGGTTTTTCCTTCTAGCGCTCAAAAGTTGCAATTTTGTACATAGGGATATGATTACGATGTATATTGGCCTTCTTTTTGTCTTCCTTTGTTTCTTAATCCGTTTATCCTCCATGATTGTTTTCCCTCGGACTCAGCACCTCTACCGCATCAAGGGAAGTGTCCTGGAGTGTGAGACTTTGGGTCGGGGGATATAACTGGGCAGGTGGACCAGTACCTCGCCCAGGCAGCCTCATCTGCTATGCTGAACAGTGGCCTTGTGTGGAGGATGGGAAGATTAGAAGGGATAGACAAGGAAGAGAAAAGGAAGTGGCCGTGGCCTTAAGTTAGGTACCATCCCGGCATTTGCCTGGAGGATAAGTGTTACACCATGGAAAATCACTTCAAAGATGCCTAAGGTGGGAATCGAACAAGCCTCTAGTCAGTTGAACACCCGAGGCTGAGTGGACCCCGTTCCAGCCCTCGTACAACGTTTCAAATTACGTGGCAGAGAAGGGAATCGAACCCGGGCCTCAGGGGCTGGCAGCTAATTACGCTTACCACTACACCACAGAGGCGGACTTGTAATTTGCCTTGCTTGGCAATTAGAAATCCTATTTCGGGCGGTTCCATTGTTAAACGAGTTCCCAGTGCCGAGTGTATCCTGTCTCAAGTCCCGAAACCACTGTCAACCCGGGCGAAATATGTGGCAAGGTACAATACAAAACTTCAGGGCCAGACAGCACAGGGGGACGATTACCTAGATGTTATGTCCCTTTAAACGACAAACATCATCATGATCACCAGACATTCGTTAATGAAAATAGAAAAATAATCTCCGAATAGGCTAATGAATACCCTGGATCAGTGAAAAGTACATATCCGGCCATTTTTGGCACCAAAAATTAACATGGTACCCATCCCTGTATCACACTGAGTGAACGTGAAGTAGAAGCTTCGTTTCTAAATGTCTTGACCTCTTGGCGGGGAATTGAACACCCTTATTATGCATATTATTCCCAAAAGAGTTCTTCATAAACTGGTTTAAACTCGGTTTGCCAGCGAAATTAATGCGACGGTTTTACTCGGCCGAACATTTCACATAGGACCGGCCATTCCCTTACGAATACGGTCATCGCGTAGTATACCGAGGGCTTTCTTTTAAAACTTCGTGTCCCTATGCTCTTCCTACTCATTATATTATTTAAGACTGGTCACGCCTCCCAGCCATATATTTACAGTATATGGAGTCCGTCAGAATAATTTTCCTTGTGTTCATTTTCCTACGCTTATGTGTAAAGGAAAGCCGGCCCCGTGGTGTAGGGGTAGCATGCCTGCCTCTTACATGGAGGCCCCGGGTTCGATTCCCGGCCAGGTCAAGGATTTTTACCTGGACATGAGGGCTGGTTCGAGGTCCACTCAGCCTACGTGATTAGAACTGAGGAGCTGTCTGACGATGAGATGGCGGCCCCGGTCTAGAAAGCCAAGAATAACGGCCGAGAGGATTCGTCGTGCTGACCACACGACACCTCGTAATCTGCAGGCCTTCGGGCTGAGTAGCGGTCGCTTGGTAGGCCAAGGCTCTGCAAGGGCTGTAGTATCATGGGATTTGGTTTTGTTTTTTCATGTGTAAAGGAAAATGGACCTTACAGTACCGTATTTTAGGTATGTTGTTTGCACGCCGAATTTACGCACTCCTACTCTATAATGTATTTAAGGTTCATTTTCCTTTACACAGCAGCATAGGAAAATCAACACAACAAACATTATTCTGATGGACTGCATATAAATGTGTGCTTAGAAGGCGTGATGATTCTTAAGGAATATAATGAGTAGGAAGAGCTTTAGGACATACGAGGTTTTAGAAGAAAGTATCGATATGAGTTGTCTTCTATTGCAGTCATAAATTGCGGCAGTGATGTATTTCTTATTTCATCCGCATGAACCTTGATATGCCCACTGACTGTTGTGAGACGGGCTGAGTGGCTCAGATGGTTGAGGCGCTGGCTTTCTGACCCTAACTTGGCAGGTTCGATCCTGGCTCAGTCCGGTGGTATTTCAAGGTGCTCAGATACGTCAGCCTCGTGTCGGTAGATTTACTGGCACGCGAAAGAACTCCTGCGTAACTATATTCCGGCACCTCGGCGTCTCCGAAAACTGTAAAAGACTAGTTAGTGGGACGTAAAGCAAGTAACATTATTATTATTATTGACTGTTGTGAAATATGCCATTACGTCTACAGTATAGTGTTTATGTTTCCATATTATACTCCAACGTAAATCAATTCCTGCCGTAATTCCTCAAAACCACCACCCGGAACAATACCAAACGATCTGAAATATTTTGCACATATATCGACATATTAATTTGTAATGATTTGCTTTAGATCAGGGGTTGATTTAGCCTCACGAGCTTAATAAACGTGTTTATTTGAGCGAGTGGTTCCTGAAGTAAAAGTTAACAGTGCGGTGCCCTGCAGAATTGTTATCTTCATTCTCTACTAAGTGAAACCTGCCCTACTATTTATTGATTAAACCATCTCGTTTAATTAATCCACACACTTTCTTACCCAACTTGGCTCTAACAACATTACTGCTTCTCGTTTCGTTCTTGCAGTGTATATACACTGTTTATTACTTCAGAAAAAAAAAGAGTTTGCTGTTCACCCTTATATACTGTATACTTAAACACCCACTCCTCGCCACCCGGTGCTCCTACATACCGTACGACTATGTTTTTGTTGAGGTCGTTGTCGCTGTTGGTGGTGGTGGTGGTGGTACGATTATGCATAAAAGTAGGGGAATTGCCTGAAGAGTTAAATTTGACAGAGGCAGAAAGACCAGAGCATAAACACTATCGGTCTTATCTTTCATACTCGGTTGTAGTACACAGCACTGCTTCACAGAAACTTTTAGCGGTTGGCCACATACTTGAGCGTCAGGATATTTCATTTCATCTACGGTTTTCACACTCGGCCATTCAGGATCCTAATAGCCAAACTAGACCATTCCGCAGTGGCAAATCATATGAATCCGCAATAAAATGCTGAATATTTGTTTGGAGGTCAATGACGTTAAACGAATCGTGACGTGATTCGATATCTACAAATAATCATAGTGGAAGAAGAAAAACCACCACCAAGTTGTGGGAAGAGTCAAGTCTGCTACTGGAAAGGTCAATCAATCTAACAGTCGGTATCTGAATCCCTACCTAATCATAGTGAAGTCTATTTGATACGCACCAGGTCTCGTCCACGTATAGAGCCATCGTTTCTAGTGTTTGAACCAAGTACACTGACTGACAGAGCAAATGCAACACCAAGAAGGAGTGGTCAGAACTTTATGCCAATTGCAGGGTAGACTGACGTCACTGAGGTATGCTCATGATGTGAAATGCGCCGCTGTGCTGCGCACGTAGCGAACGATAAATGGGACACGGCGTTGGCGAATGGCTCACTTCGTACCGTGATTTCTCAGCCGATAGTCATTGTAGAACGTGTTGTCGTGTGCCACAGGACACGTGTATAGCTAAGAATGCCAGGCCGCCGTCAACGGAGGCATTTCCAGCAGACAGACGACTTTACGAGGGGTATGGTGATCGGGCTGAGAAGGGCAGGTTGGTCGCTTCGTCAAATCGCAGCCGATACCCATAGGGATGTGTCCACGGTGCAGCGCCTGTGGCGAAGATGGTTGGCGCAGGGATATGTGGCACGTGCGAGGGGTCCAGGCGCAGCCCGAGTGACGTCAGCACGCGAGGATCGGCGCATCCACCGCCAAGCGGTGGTAGCCCCGCACGCCACGTCAACCGCCATTCTTCAGCATGTGCAAGACACCCTGGCTGTTCCAATATCGACCAGAACAATTTCCCGTCGATTGGTTGAAGGAGGCCTGCACTCCCGGCGTCCTCTCAGAAGACTACCATTGACTCCACAGCATAGACGTGCACGCCTGGCATGGTGCCGGGCTAGAGCGACTTGGATGAGGGAATGGCGGAACGGCGGAACGTCGTGTTCTCCGATGAGTCACGCTTCTGTTCTGTCAGTGATAGTCACCGCAGACGAGTGTGGCGTCGGCGTGGAGAAAGGTCAAATCCGGCAGTAACTGTGGAGCGCCCTACCGCTAGACAACGCGGCATCATGGTTTGGGGCGCTTTTGCGTATGATTCCACGTCACCTCTAGTGCGTATTCAAGGCACGTTAAATGCCCACCGCTACGTGCAGCATGTGCTGCGGCCGGTGGCACTCCCGTACCTTCAGGGGCTGCCCAATGCTCTGTTTCAGCAGGATAATGCCCGCCCACACACTGCTCGCATCTCCCAACAGGCTCTACGAGGTGTACAGATGCTTCCGTGGCCAGCGTACTCTCCGGATCTCTCACCAATCAAACACGTGTGGGATCTCATTGGACGCCGTTTGTAAACTCTGCCCCAGCCTCGTACGGACAACCAACTGTGGCAAATGGTTGACAGAGAATGGAGAACCATCCCTCAGGACACCATCCGCACTCTTATTGACTCTGTACCTCGACGTGTTTCTGCGTGCATCGCCGCTCGCGGTGGTCCTACATCCTACTGAGTCGATGCCGTGCGCATTGTGTAACCTGCATATCGGTTTGAAATAAACATCAATTATTCGTCCGTGCCGTCTCTGTTTTTTCCCCAACTTTCATCCCTTTCGAACCACTCCTTCTTGGTGTTGCATTTGCTCTGTCAGTCAGTGTATTAGAAAGGACGAAATTGCTCTCAATGTAGAATTCAACCAGCCGAATTCATGTTTCATTCCTTCGTCCCAGTCCGAATTCTCCTATGGCATTACCTTCCCTTCTTTGGCCCACCACTGTCTTCCAGTCTCCCATCACAATTAATTTGATTCTCGATTCCTTTTACATACTGTATTAAATATTCCATCTTTTCATTTATTCTTTCGAATTTTTCATCATCTACTGAACTAGTAGCTAGGCTTATAGACTTGCACAACAATAATTCGTTCACTACGCTGGTCGCAGTAGCTTACCCGCTGCCCTGCTTTTTCATTCATTATTAAACAAACTCCTGCATTTCCCACGTTTCATTTTGTGTTGATAATTCTGTAGTGGCCTGACCAAAAATCCTGCTCTTTCAGCAAACGTATTTCATTCATTCTAACTAGCCTACATCTAAATTTAGCCTATCCATTTCCCTTTTCAGATTCTCTTACCTACCGCAATGATTCAAACTTCTAACATTCCATGCTCCGACTCACAGAATGTCAGCATTTATAATCCTAATTAATAATAATTGCCATTTGGCATATAACAGTGCCTGAACTCGAGATACCGGTATCTGTTAATGTATTATTATTATTATTATTATTATTATTATTATTATTATTATTATTATTATTATTATTATTATTATTATTATTGTACCGGGAGGTACACCTCAACGCCGCGCATTCAAAACTAGCGCCTAAATGAACTCCTCTAATGGTGAAACAGTGAAGCTGAAACTACACCAACGTGGAACTTTAATCAGAAGATGTCACCACTAAAATATTGAGTAATTTTGTTATTTTAAACTTTCTTACGCTGACTGAATTTCTCCTAGTTTTGTTTCCTATACATCAAGAAGTTTGGACATTTCCCCACAGAGGACACCACTAAAAACTATGATCATGCACCCTGGTGCGAAGTGAAAGAACTTATAATTTAAAGAAGTTTTGTATTTCTAGATTTTGGTAACTGATTGATGTTCATTTATTTTTGGGTTGGCAGTTTTTCCTTTTTATTTCCGCCGGTTTTTAATCTAGACAATAACTAATTTCTGTAATAAATTTTCCACCTATCACAGGCTTCTTGTTCGGTTCTGAGTTTTACTTTTGAAATCTACCAATAAAATTGAGAGGGTGTGGCTTGTTTAGTCTTGAATGATCTCGAACCTTCCCTCAGGGTTTATAAACTGCGGCTTTTCACGTTTCTTGGCCAATTGATCGTCATCTTAGTGAGTGTATGTGCTAAAGCAGGAGGCGGGCGGCCTCTTTCACCGGTCAACAGAACTTCTACAAGGTAATGGCCACATAACTTCCTTCCTTCTTGCCACCTCCGCAGTTTAGCCTGAGGGAAAAGTCCGACTCTTTAGTTATCTAACAACCTTTTCTAAAATGTAACTCTCTTTCGGCTAATGTAAATCCTTCATAAAATCTTTAACTATAAATCGGGGATAGAGAGTGATGTACCCTCTCAAGCTCCCCTTCATCTTGGTTTGGGGTGACGACGTTTTCCCCTAACTGTTTTTCCTACTGTAATGTGTTAAAATAATTTATATACGAGTCACCGCAGTAGTTTGGGAATAGCCCCTGTTTCATCGGCCTAGAGCCCCTTAGGTTGTTTTAGTGTTCATATCTAGGAGTGCAAGTATACGCCTCCATTCAGTTTGTGTTTCGGGCCATTTACTTAACCTGTTCTTTTCCGCAAAGGCCCTATAGGTTGGGTACAAGATACCCGTCTTTCAAATTGTAAGTTGGGCCATGGAAGGCCAGAGAATGTATGATTTTTGATGTTGCCTCGAGGAGGCTGAAAGAAAACGGAGAGCCTGTTAGCTCTTTTTCAAGTCTTGTAATTGTAAAGAGAGCCTCTGGAAGGCCAGATTTTTGTATTTTGGAGAGCAAGTGCTCTTGAATTAGGGGATTTCTGCCCTTGAATAATTTGTGCTGTTTTGTAAATTTGAGCTAGGAGCTCAGGAAATATAAAGCGAGGGTCTTGAAGCCCAGGATTTGTTAAGACCACTAATCCTGTCTTTTCCGAGACTTGTTTTATGATTATCACTGTACCTGATGTTTCATTATTATGATGAAAAATTGTTAAGTTTGAAGTTCTGAAAATATAACCTTCAGTTTAAGTTTTAAATTAAATTCTTGGCATTGTAGTTAGACCCACTCACCCCCGCCACCTTCTTTCACCTCTGCGTTCCACAGATACCGTGGAAAAATTATTATTATTATTATTATTATTATTATTATTATTATTATTATTATTATTATTATTAATTCCCCTTTGCTGTTCGTAGTTTACATGGATCATCTGCTGAAAGGTATAAAGTGGCAGGAAGGGATTCAGTTAGGTGGAAATATAGTAAGAAGTATGGCCTATGCTGACGACTTGGTCTTAATGGCAGATTGTGCCGAAAGCCTGCAGTCTAATATCTCGGAACTTGAAAATATGTGCGATGAGCATGGTATGAAAATTAGCTTTTCGATGACTAAATTGATGTTAGTACGCACGATATTCAGCAGAATTGAATGTCAGGTTGTTGATACAAAGCTGGAACAGCTAGATAATTTTAAGTATTTATGTTGTGTGTTTTCCCAGGAGGGTAATATAGTAAGTGAGATTGAATCAAGGTGTAGTAAAGCTAATGCAGTGAGCTCGCAATTGCAATCAAGAGTATTCTGTAAGAAGGAAGTCAGCTCCCAGACAAATCTATATTTATATCGGTATGTTTTCAGACCAACTTTGTTCTACGGGAGCGAAAGCTGGATGGACTCGGGATATCTTATTCATAATTTGGAAGTAACACGCATGAAAGTATCGTGAGTGATTACTGCTACAAACAGTTGGGATCAATAGCAGGAGGGTACTCGGAACGATAATATAAAGGCTAAATTAGGAAAGAACTCGATGGATGAAGCTGTACGCATAAACCGGCTTCGGTGGTAGGCATGTGAGATGAATGGAGGAGGATAGGTTACCTAGGCGAATAATGAACTCTGGTATCGAGGGTAAGAGCAGTAGAGAGGGATCAAGACGACGATGGTTAGATTCAATTTCTAACGAGTTAAAGGTAAGAGATATAGAACCAAATGAGGCACGGCACTAGTTGCAAACAGAGGATTGTAGCAACGTTTAATAAATTCACAGAGGCTTGCAGACTGAACGCTGAAAGGCATAACGGTCTATAATGATACTGTATTATGTAATTATTATTATTATTATTATTATTATTATTATTATTATTATTATTATTATTATTATTATTATTATTATTGTCGTGTGGCCTCACCTACCGAGTTGCAGATCTTCTGAAGTGCTGCCATCTAGTTGGCCTATCGACCAATTTCGACATTCCGACTGTGTTGTCGTCTAGCAACTGAAGAGAAATACTACTTCACTATAGATATTTAACATAGTGATAGTGATAACAAACACTGGTTACCGGACCCGTGATCGAGCCCAGGAGCTTTGGTTCATGAGTCGGACACTCCGCTTCTGGTCCATCGGGGTAACAGCTGTGAAAAGTAGGTGATTAGGCGCCCATTTCCTTTTTTTTAAAAAACGATTGGTTTTACGTCGCATTCAAGAAATTGGCTCTAGATTATATAATAATGTTATAAATTAGTGATCACACCATTACCACTAACATAAAGGATGAAAGTATTTCTATAGGAAATTCTAATTTTAGTGTACAGTATGTTCATCCTTTTTAGTCTAACAAAGTTTCGGGTTCACCCTCAAGTCGGGTAAATACGATCGCGTGTCGGGGGATTTCGATTATCGAAATTTAAAAAAGGAAAGGCACACAAAAATGTAACTTACCGTATTCTAACACAATTCAACATTTTTCTCAATGTAATAAATAATTACATGTAAGAATATCGCTATGTAGGCAATCAATTAGGTCTACATGTGCGTTCTTATATTGGTTTTAATAATCTCTTTAACCATTTGAACGGGTTTTGTTGACGCTGGTATATCTGAATTTGGCCCGCAAGAGGCTTACAAAATAAACACTGAAAATGGGCCTTTCTTATTATCTTTGATAGATGAGTACTTTTCAAGTTAGTCAAATTATATGGTGCATTTATTTTCTACCTGCGACCAGCCCGTTGAAGACAACTGGAAGGAATTTACAACGTCGTGTCACTAGAACGAAATAGTTATAGGGGAAGGTCGGGAGGTATCGGACAGTTTAACTTTTTTGCCATAAATTTTTTATTGAATAGGAAATAAAACATGTAATTCATTTTATATGCATCTATAGTGTAAGAGAAGGCCTAATGGCCTTAACTACGCCAATAAAGACATTTATCTATCTAATATATTTAATCATAATGAAACACACGGACAATATTAACAAAGTACGAGATCATTACAAACTCGCATGTTTGAAAACTGGAGTGTGGTATCGGACAGTCAATCGTTCGAACAAAAAGATATTTTTCACATTCATAATACAAACAATTTAACGTTTAGGCATTCTGCAAATGTCACACTTGTAAAATAATGATTCTCCTTCAAGATCTGCACAGTTTTCATGAGCCCAACCTCTACAAACACTACACTGAATCCAATCTTCATTGAAGCTCTCTCCACAAATTATGCAGTCAGTTTTTCCATAATTTCCTGCATTGTCTTCAGTAAATGCAAGGGTTCTTTTCGCAGTTTTCCAGTATTTCTTGGTGACCTTTCCCTTTCTCTTCTCTTGTTCAGACAAACAAGCTCGTTTCTCCTCCAGTTGGTCTGCTCACGACGCCGTTTCCTTGCATCTAATTTCTCCTTTTCAGTACTGGGAAGGGGTGAGATTTTCTCCAGTAGCACCTGGGATGTAGAAGGCCTGCTGTTGATCCCTTCAAATTTAAGTGGTGGGGATGGCTGTGCAACTGGTGATGCTACTCGTCTTGAGGTTGATGGGAAATCTTGATTTGAGGGTACAAGTGAAGTTTGAGGCAGAATAGAAGAAGGTTCTTCAATAGAAGCCAGTGGAGGTTCAGAGAAGGATGATTGAAAATCCAGGTCCATGAAAATATTACGGTTGAAGGGGTAGATTCCTGTACAGGCAAAAGCAGACTGAGCAAACTCCATTCGGCACACTAAGGTCAACGCAAAATTTACAAGTCCAGCAATATCCCTAAGACCTATTTTAATTTTGGGATACTTTCTCATGCATAAGGAGCATGCCTCGTTGTAGGCATTTTTGAAGGGCTTCATCACCACCCTGTCAAGTGGCTGCAGTTTATGTGTCGTGTGGGGCGGTAGGCTCAGCATATGGACATGATTCTTCTTTGCATACATAATAACATCCAAATCCTTATGGCTAGCATGCCCATCTACAATCAATAGAACAGGATATTTTTCTGAAGGATTTGTCCTCTCAACCAAAGTCTGCATCCATTTCAGGAAGCCTTCTTTGGTAATCCACCCGCTTGGCTGTCCATCAAAAGTGCTACCTACTGGCGCATCTTTCTTCAAATCATTGTCTACTCTTACCCTTGGGAAGACAAATAGTGGAGGAATGAACTGATCTCCAGAGGCACTGATTGAAAGTAAAACAGTGACGTTCTTCCCCCTTTCTCCAGACGTAAGTCTTCCTACCTGTTTCTTTCCCCTCACTGCCAAACTTTTAATTGGTTTGTATGCACACAAGACACTCCAGTCTCATCAGCGTTGAAGATTCTTGATGGAATAAAGAAATATTTTGTCATAAGATCATTTAATTTATCAAAACATTTGTCCACTTGCTCCTTGTTGAAGCTTACTGCTCGCTGCAAGCTGGTAGACTCAGCCGTTCTCAAACTGAGGTCCTGGGGCGTCTTCATAAAATCATATTAAAAGTCCTTTCCTGCCATCATTTTAGTTTTATTAAACCTATGTTCAACTCTCAGTTCCTCAGCAAATTGATACACAAGTTTTAAAAATTCAGTTTTGATGAGTGGCATGAGTTGGCTGTCCAGGGTTTTTATATGCATGTACAGGTCATTCTCTTCTTCATCTGAGAACGTTCTCTGATACGTCCCACTGTTCCCCGTACACACTCTGATAGGAATCTCTTTACCAGCACCAAGAGCTTTAATTCTATCACCTAACGTGCTTTTTGGAACAGAAAAACGTTGACTGGCCACCCTAATGCTCATTTTATTGTCCCTGACACAATTCACGGCTAATATCATATTGTCTTCTTCCCATTGTCCTCGTACCTTGCCCATGTTTACCTAAAACAAAGTATAGTACCATCAGTAAACCGGACGGAACTGCAGCCTATGATGTCCGATACCGCCCGAATGACTCCCTTAAAAAACAACAGGAACTGAACGAGAACGTTCGAAAAGAAACTGATTCTAAAAGCACGATATTACAGAGTAAGGAATACTGCTTCTGCTAATGTACTTAAAATTCAATACAATAGGCGTACACACGCAAGATAATACAGTCGAAGATGGCCCATTCCCATGGTATGAATTACAAACTTAAAAACGATGTAACGAGTACGATGTATCACGTGCTACAATGAAATGTCCTTATAATGCAGTCTGAAAAATTACTTGTTGCAGCATTTGACGTACAGCTGTCCTTTCTTACCTTATGAAGCTGCACGGTTCAATAAGGCTTGTCAGACTTCATCTACGTTGTCTTTCAATAGATTAATATGCAGGTTGGAAGTAATTAAATTGCCAGCAGATGGCACTTAATGAACAACACAATGAAGACTGCAAAAGCTGGCATAACCCGTAACGTTGTATTAGAATTGTGTCATTGCATACTTACGACAAGATGGTGAGAACCGGATACATTTCTGTTAAATCTGTGGCAGTAACATTCCTTCACAGTCAATCGAAATCTTCAACAGATCATATTTATGACGTGGTCTATTTAATCGAGGCCATAAAGGCAAGTATGGATCACCCATGAATACAAGGATTTGGTTGAAGAAATTTGTTTAGAGCAGTGATGTCTCCTTCTGGGGAACTACAGTATATGACCAAGGATATTAATCAGTATACAATATAAGTGTTTTTTCCGACTGATTGGCTGAATGGTCAGTGTTGAGGCCTTCGGTTCAGAGGGTCCCGTGTTCGATTCGCGGCCGGGTCGTGGATTTTAATCGCGTCTTATTAATTCTTCTGGCCCGGGGACTGGGTGTTTGTGTTTGTCCCAACACTTTCCCCTTCATATTCAGACAACATATTCAGACTACACTACCAACCACCACAGAAACACGCAATAGTGATTACATCCGTCCATATAGAGTTGGCGTCAGAAAGGGCATCCGCCGTAAAACAGGGCCAAATCTACATGTGCGTCAGTTCACACCAGCGACCCCACATGTGTGGGGAAAGCGGTTGAGAAAGAAGAAACTAGGTGCAATGTAAGTGTTTATCAGAAGAATTCAGAGGGTGCGGGGAGGGAAAGAGGACATGTGTGAAACTTACGTATCTTAATTTGGTTCTCAAGTTACGAATAGTGGAAGCCTTCACCTTCCTGTCTTCCACGAGATTTCATATCTTGCATGGACATGGATCGCATGGTCACGTGTTTTTCCCTCATACCGGGTGGTTCATCAGTCCCTCATTTCTTTAGGAGGAAGGTAGTTTACAGGGTTCACATAACTTTTAACCATTACGGCGCACGTGGCTTGTATTTCAATTTCACCGTACTTTCTACATAAATTAGCAACAATTCAATGTACTCTTCATAAGAGTACATCATGAGGAAAGGATAAAGTGCTGTGATGTGACCTGGTAGGTTTAGATTATTAACTGTGTACGTTGGATTCGGTAGACTGTGGATTCGAATCCCATGCTGGCCGTCCTGAAAACGGTATTCCTCGGTTTCCCATTTTCACCAACAGACGAATGCCGGGACAGTACCTTAGTAAAAGATCAAGACCCGTTTCTTTCCAAAACCTCCTCCACCCATCCTTAGGGGAAAGACGCCTAATCACAGCGCACCCCTTAAAACTTCTTCTTTTTCTTCTCTTCCTTATCTGTTTACCCTCCAGGGTCGGTTTTTTCCTCGGACTCAGAGAGGGATGCCACCTCTACCGCCTCAAGGGCAGTGTCCTAGAGCTTCAGACTCTGGGTCGGTATACAACTGGGGAGGATGACCAGTACCTCGCCCAGGCGGCCTCACCTGCTATGCTGAACAGGGGCCTTGCGGGAGCATGAGAAGATTGGAAGGGATAGACAAGAAAGTGGGAAGGAAGCGGCCGTTGCCTGATGTTAGGTACCATACCGGCATTTGCCTGGAGGAGAAGTGGTAAACCACGGAAAACAACTTCCGGGATGGCTGAGGTGGGAATCGAATCCACCTCTACTCAGTTGACCTCCTGAAGCTGAGTGGACCCCGTTCCAGCCCTCGTACCAGTTTTCAAATTTCGTGGCAGAGCCGGGAATCGAAACCCGGCCTCTGGGTGTGGCAGCTAATCACAATAACCATTACACCACAGAGGCACCCCTTAAAACCATTAGCAAAAAAGTATTGATTATTATTGTATCCCCGCTAAAATTGAGCACCTCTGTCGTTCAAAAAATTTGCGTCATGCTGGATCCGAACCACTACGTCGCCGATACTCACACATCTTCTGCTCCGGCCCTTACCCGATTCATACACCAAGTCTACATACATAACGCATACTGGAGGTTCTCACGGCCGTTTCACCTCGGAAGTTAATATCCGTGTCAAAGTCTTGTTCTTCTTTTATATCTGTTTACCCTCCAGGGTCGGTTTTTCCCTCGGACTCAGCGAGGGATCCCACCTCTACCGCCTCAAGGGCAGTGTCATAGAGCTTCAAACCCTGGGTCGGGGATACAACTGGAGAGGATGACCAGTACCTCTCCCAGCCGGCCTCACCTGCTATGCTGAACAGGGGCCTTGCGGGGGGAGGGGGCGGAGATTGGAAGGGATAGACAAGGAAGAGGGAAGGAAGCGGCCGAGGCCTTAAGTTAGTTACCATCCCATAATTTGCCTAGAGGAGAAGTGGGAATCAATGGAAAGCCACTTCCAGAATGGCTGAGGTGGGAATCGAACCCACCTCTGCTCAGTTGCCTCCCGAGGCTGAGTGGACCCCGCTCCAGCCCTCGTACCACTTTTCAAATTTCATGGTGGAGCCGGGAATCGAACCCGGACCTCCGGGGCTAACCACTACGCCACAGAGGCGGACAATATCCGTATCAAAGCCTTCAATGAAGATTTACAGTGTTCCTTTAACTTCATTACGTTACGGAGCACGTGGCATAACCTATTCATTTGATCATATTACGGTTACCTGTGTTTAGAGGCATGAATTTTTCGCATTAACGACAAACGCGACATAAAATATTTTGAAGCGATTTTTCGATATCTTTAAGAATCATATGTTTCTGGTTAAGAAAATATGGATTGTATATTCGCGAATTAAAGCGATAAGGCCATTTAAAAGCGAAATTAAATTATTTCGCGATAAGCGCGATATTACAGGGAAATCTGAAGTGAATAACGAACTTGACATTTTGTTCCAAGATTATGTATGAAAAGAAAAAGAAGAGCGAACAAAGATTCATCAACAGGAAAGATATATGTTATCATTAATGTTCTGGCAAATCTCTTTAAGACATGGCATCAAAGAAAAAGGTTGGCTCCAGGTTTCTTGCCAAATGAAATGTTTGGAATTTTGTTCTTGTGGTGGCTGGTGATCGCACCCCAGCCTGTCTCCTCACGGCATTGTGCAATCCTGGACTCCCTAATGACGTCTACAAGCAGCACAATTGACTGATGTATTTCGGCTTCGTGGTCAGGTAAAATTAAGAAAGTGATCACAGACAGTAGCGAAGATGGGTCTCTCGACAAGTGTTACGGTGCACAACAGAGCTAAACAGTTTGCGAGTGAAGGTTTATACGTTTCGGAAAGCAATATTTTAATGTGTAAATTTTGTAATGTTCGTATCGAGTGGGAAAATTGTTTTAAAAATAAGGAACATTCAGAACGTAAATTTAGCACTCCAACAGTGAAACGGCAGGCAACAATAGAACTCTCATTAGATATGCAAAAGGAAGCTAAGAGTGAAAAAATAGAATTTATTCACGAAACAACAGCGATGCTACTCAAAGCCAACATCCCGCTGGAAGAGGTAGACGACCCTGCAGTCCAGAAATTGCTTCAAGAGTATGTACCAGGTATGCACAGTCTATCAATTAAACCTCCACAATCAACGATCAGTGATAGTAAGACTAGGTTTTCTGAGACCTCTTTCCGATAATGATTTTTCTTTTTTCTATTGGTTAGGATCTGGAGACCTTCCCGCAGCCAACCAACTAAGAAAACAATACGTCCCCGTTGCTCGAAGTACTAGCAAGCATCAAACAGTATTTGGAAGGGAAAACGGACTTGGCTCTTATCTGCGACGAAACTACCGACTCCTCAGGCCGCTGTGTATTCGCAATCTTGATCAAAACTCCAGATCCAGTATCTGAACAGGAAATATTTTTGTTAGAATGTGCGTTTCTAGATGCTGTGAACAGCAGAACGTGTCCTCAAGCAATCCTGCATGCTTTGCATAATTTTGAAATTAACCATGAGAATGTAAAGTATGTGATAACTGATTCCGACCCGTATATGTTAAAATGTTGTGAACTGCTTAAGGGAATTATGGGAGAACATTTAATTCACATCACTTGCTGGGCTCATAAGTTCAGTTTGTTCGGTGATGTCCTGCAAAATAATTTGAAAGAACTTAATGCCACTGTGTCAAAAACAAAGAACTGTTTTCATATGTCAAGGAAAATCAAACACATGTTTCGTTCATACCTAGACAAAAACTTCCCAGATATGTCAATTTCATTGTATCCCGGGCCTGTGTTGAGTAGATGGGGAAGTTGGCTTAAAGCTGCCTCTTACATACATGCAAATGTAGATATCCTCCACTCATTTGTCAAACAGTTGTCACTGAAACCTGTACCAGTGGTAAACTGGTTGGCAGAAGTGGAAGATGCCAGATTTTGCAACCTGATAAAATCCCAAGCAGTATTTGTTTGTGAAAATTGCAAATTTATTGCAGACGTTGTTTTGGAATTAGAAGAGTCCAATTATCCATATTCTCACTTTCTTGTTTCGAAAATAACAGAGCTGAAAGATAGAATGAATGTAATTGCTTCTGGCCATGTTGGTGAACTAGTTAGTAAGATTAATTAAGGGTTTAGTGAATCGTTAAAAAGTGAAGCGACTCTTCTCTTCCAAAATGTTAGTGTCTTTGTTGTGAAGAAAATTGAAAAGCACATGTGCCCAAGTGATGCTAACATTTTATTTGGACTTTTGGATGATTTGTTTCATCCAACTAATGTAATTCAATCAAACTATACAAATGTTTCGTCACTGAGTGGAATATTACAAAAAAATGTCTAGCTTTAAAATGTTGAAGCAGTCTGATATCATTGCTGGGTACCTTGCTTTTAAAGATATTCTGCAAAAACAAATTGAAGAAAATCCCGGTCTACAATTTGAAATAATTCAGTCACTGCTAGCATTAAAATGAATGCACCTGAAATTTGAAAATTCTGTTTTAGGGTCTATTTGGGTTCCCTGTTCATCCGTTGATGCAGAGCGAATTTTTCTGAAGTAAAATTTGATTGTCAATGACCAGAGACGACTAATGAAAGAGAGGTCCATTGTAACATGTGCTATCTTATCTTTTCACAAAGTAAGGAATGGGTAGGATGGCCCAATGATTCTGTAATGTAAGTGCTATGTAATCATAATCAGGAATAAAATGAAATAATATTGGATGATTATTAGTAATTTATACATCTTCCATTCATATAAACAGTTCAGAACCACAATAATGAAATCTTTAATAATTAATTTTATAATTTCATTAAAGCGAAATTAAAGCGATACGGCAATATCTATTTCGCGAAATAACGCGAAAATTCGTGTCCTTCTTGCGAAATCGTTCAAAAATTAATGCGAAAAAATCATGCCTCTACCTGTGTTACTTCTTTCTTTCATTCTTTCTTTCTTTCTTTCTTTTTTTCTTAATCTGTTTACCCTCAAGGTTTGGCTTTTCCTTCGGACTCAGCGAGGGATCCCACCCCTACCGCTACAAGGGCAGTGTCCTGCAGCGTGAGACTTTTAGTCGGGGGATACAACTAGGGAGAATGACCAGTACCTCTCCCATATGGTCTCACCTGCTATGCTGAACAGGGGCCTCGTCGAGACATGGGGAGATTGGAATGCATAGACAAGGGAGAAGGAAGGAAATGGCCGTGGCCTTATGTTAGGGACCATCCCGGCATTTTCCTGGAGAATAATTGGGAAACCACGGAAAACCACTTCGAAGATGGCTAAGGATGGAATCGAACATCTCTCTACTCAGTTGACCTCCAGAGGGTGGGTGGACTTTGTACCAGCCCTCGTACCACTTTTAAAATTTGGTGGCAGAGTCGGGAATCGAACCCGGGCCTCCGTGAGTGGCAGCTAATCACGCTAACCACTACACCATAGAGGCAGAAAACAAACAAGTACATCGCAACTGGAAAATATTCCGGCGGCAATGCTCACTTAGAGTAGTGTGATAATAAATTTAAAATAAATTACCCAAAAACATCAACAACCACTACAACAATAAGGGTACTGAAGCATTTCCATGGAAAGAAAATATTACAAGTACTAATTTAACATTCTAAATCCGGCATCAACATATGCAAATTCACACACAGGTATTTCCAGAGCTCAACAATACGGCTTACAATAGTATAGGTTGAGCTTACTACTAGCTTAACCCTAATGAGATAAGAAATTATAAGGCACTGTGGCACTGTCATGTGAATGGGGACAGTCTGAGGCGTCGCGGTTCACACAACTGGTACGGTCCTCCCTTAAGATATCGTAAAATTTAGGAAAGAAACTTCCACGCCTGCAGGAGCAGATAGCCGTTGGACTCACTCAGCCTGTATAGAATCATTCCTGTTAATTTCTCGGATATAGTTTCAGTCGGTCAGCACGTTAACTACAATGTCTGACTTCGGACAATAAACTTGTCAGCTGAAACGCGAAAAGTAAACTAAAATAAAACGAACACTCCCGTACGAGATACCATCACTATCATCATCATCATCATCATCTGTTTACCCTCCAGGTTCGGCTTTTCCCTCGGACTCAGCGAGGGATCCGACTTCTACCGCCTCAAGGGCAGTGTCCTGGAGTTTCAGTCTCTTGGTCAGGGATAAACTGGGGAGAATGACCAGTACCTCGCCCAGGCGGCCTCACCTGCTATGCTGAACAGGGTCCTTGTGGAGGGATGGGAAGATTGGAAGGGATAGGCAAGGAAGAGGGAAGAAAGCGGCCATGGCCCTAAGTTAGGTACCATCCCGGCATTCGCCTGGAGGAGAAGTGGAAAACCACGGAAAACCACTTCCAGGATGGCTGAGGTGGGAATCGAACCCACCTCTACTCAGTTGACCTCCCGAGGCTGAGTGGACCCCGTTCCAGCCTTCGTACCACTTTTCAAATTTCGTGGCAGAGCCGGGAATCGAACCCGGACCTCCAGGGGTGGCAGCTAATCACACTAAACACTACACCACAGAGGCGGTCACGAGATACCAACACGAGTTATCATTGCTAACCAGTACCTAAACTGAAATAATTTATGAAATAACTTCGAATTTCATATTCAATGAAGGAAATAACTGACACATTTATTTCGTTAAGAGAACGTAGGCCCCAGGTTATAAACGCTTAACTTGACTTTCCTCTTAAACTAACTCTAACTGCTATTATTTACAAATTGTTTAGAGATAGATTCTGGGAGCTAGACCTTCCTTTTGTGTGATCATTTGTTGATTTTCTAATGGTTGAAACTGAGTGGTTAACACTACGTTAACCGAACAAGGAATATTCATGAAGTACCTGAAAAACTGTATAAAGATGGAAGATTCAACTGTAAATAGTGATGGTTGTACTTATGTTAGCCTTCATGAATTATTTTGATGTCAGCCTCTGTGGTGTAGTGGTTTGTGTGGTTAGCTGCTACCCCTGAAGGCCCGGGTTCGATTCCCGACTCTGCCACGAAATTTGAAAAGTGGTACGAGGGCTAGAACAGGGTCCACTCAGCCTCAGGAGGTCAACTGAGTAGAGGTGAGTTCGACTCCCACCTCAGCCATCCTGGAAGTGGTTTTCCGTGGTTTCCCACTTCTCCTCCAGGAAAATGCGGGATGGTACCTAACTTAAGGCCACGGCCGCTTCCTTCTCTCCTCCTTGTCTATGCCTTCCAAACTTACCATCCCCCCCAAGGCCCCTGTTCGCCATAGCAGGTGAGACCGCCTGGGCGAGGTACTGGTCATCCTCCCCAGGTGTATTCCCCGACCTAGGACCTAGGGAAAATTTTCATTCCCCTCTCCGAAGGGGAGGGGCGGGCCACCTAGAAGGTAACGCCTTCTCCGACCCAGAGTCCGAAGCTCCAGGACACTGCCCTTGAGGCGGTAGAGGTGGGATCCCTCGCATAGTCTGAGGCAAAAACCTACCCAGGAGGGTAAATAGATAATGAAAAAGAAGAATTTTGACAAAGAAATATTTTGTGTGTAAGTAAATTCACTGAATTAATTATTCACTTGTGCCGCTGGGAGCTGAGCAACTCGATTCTTCAGATTTTCTGATGACATTGTCAGGAGCGTCAACGCATCACACACAGCTGTAAATGTAGCTTTCTTCCAGGCGTGCTTAATCATGTTATTCAAGACTGGATATTGGAGTTCAACGGGTGTACCCAGAGGTGGGGATTGGGGGCATAAATCCCCCCCCCCCCACACACACACACACACACACACACATAAGGTTTGAAGGTAAGAACTTGTGATTAATTGTGTGTCCGCCTCTGTGGTGTAGTGCTTAGTGTGATTAGCTGTCACCCCCGAAAACCCAGGTTCGATTCCCGGCTCTGCCACGAAATTTGAAAAGTGGTACGAGGGCTGGAACGGGGTCCACTCAGCCTCGGGAGGTCAACTGAGTAGAGGTGGGTTCGATTTCACCTCAGCCATCCTGGAAGTGGTTTTCCATGGTTTCCCAATTCTCCTCCAGGCAAATACCGGGATGATGCCTAACTTAAGGCCACGGCCGCTTCCTTCCCTCTTCCTTGTCTATACCTTCCAAACTTCTCAACCCCTCTCAAGGCCCCTGTTCAGCATAGCAGGTGAGGCCGCCTGGGCGAGGTATTAGTCATCCTCCCCAGTTGTATCTCCGACCCAGAGTCTGAAGCTCCAGGACACTGCCCTTGAGGCGGTAGAGGTGGGAACCCTCGCTGAGTCCGAGGGAAAACTGACCCTGGAGGGTAACCAGATAAAGAAGATTAATTGTGTAAAGCTCATTGCTTTTCTTTTAATTTTAACTACGTATTTGCCAACAATGTGTTGATTCCTTCATCTTCTTCTTTTTTATCTGTTTATGTTTTTGTTCTAAAAGCAATCACCCTGAACCAACAGACTTCATTTCTGCACTTAACATTTTGCGACAGTGCTAGATTCCCAACAATACTACGAGTACTCAAACTGTTTGCTGTCTTACTAGTAACCACTGCCACACCATAATGCATTTACATCCCTGAAATGCACAAGAGTATTCTTCAACTATTACGAGATAAATGCCTCTCTTAGCACAAATTTTAAGAGTTGAAGACATTGCTCTGTAACCGGCGCGTGCCCATAGGGGGAAAGATGCGACGCGAACTAACCTATTGCCATAATCTAAGAAAATAATTCTATATTTTCTGCTCGCAGTAACGATATTTCACATACTTTCATTTCATTATCACCACTGGTCTTATTGCGTAGGATGGTACATTTTTTGTTTCAATCTGTGAAATGTTATGTTTTCTAAGAAATTAAATACCAAGCTCGACAGCTGCAGTCGTTTAAATGCGGCCAGTATCCAGTAATCGGGAGAGAGTGGGTTCGAGCCCAAATGTCGGCAGCCCTGAAGATGGTTTTCCGTGGTTTCCCACTTTCACACCAGTCAAATGCCGGGGCTGTACCTTAATTAAGGCTTCCTTCCACTTCCTAGGCCTTTCCTCTCCCATCGTCGCCATAAGACATATCTCTGTCGGTGCGACGTAAAACAAAATAGCAAAAAAAAGAGAAATTAAATGTAATTTATTTACTCGGAGTTGTTATTATTAGTTTTGCTTTTTGAAATATTTGTATTCCTCTCCTACACCACTCCACTATGGCTACTCAGTTTCTTTGCCACATACCTCGCACAATTTGTGTTCATGCACCTCCCTAAAAATGTGGAGATTGTCAAAGTTACCCCTGCCTTGTGTTACTATATTAGACCTACGTTGTGTTGGTACGTGACATGGTTTATCAGTGATTCTGGAACTTTATTACATTTCCTTCAGCCGGTGTATCCACCCATTTTTGTGCCCTCCTTCCCATTGAAGAGTATAGATCCCCGCGACTTACGTTTATATCAGTTCCATAGCTGTGTTCTGAATTAGTCCATAAACTGTGATTGCTAGTCATTCTTGCCATTTTATTTCACAATTAAACGACTTTCCTCAAGGTTGACAAATTCATTGTATGGAGTGTTCCATCCACGAGTGCAAGAAGTGAAAGCACTGAACCCAGTGAAAGGAAATACAAATTATTCCAGCGGGAGTATAGTGACAATTATTCATTTTACGGTTTCTTCTGGCTTGGTGGTACAACATGCCCAACTTCCCAGTGTGCCGTGTGTAGTAAAAACCTCAGTAATACTGTTATGATTTTTCAATATATTTAAAATACAGTTGCCAACAAAACCACCAGCCCATGATGTAGGTTTGGCATTTCTTCCTCTTAATAGGGGACCTCGGGTACGATTTCTGGCCAGTTCAAGGATTTCATTTCTGGGATGGGGTCTGGAACTGGGTTCACTCAAAAGCTGCTAATGAAATTTCAAAATTTCTCCCTCTTCTGACACAGTATTCGCAGAGTTACTGGCGTGTCTTTTTACATCAAAGACTTTTTAAAGGACAAAATCATCGATAGTCTTAAATTCGCACTTCAGATCGGCAAGTCCACTATCGTTAGCGGACACGCAAAACATCTTCCCGACATTCGGTATATCGATGAAAATGTAATTCCTACTAGTTTTGTTCCTTGCTGAGAACAATCTGAGCGAGATACTGGTGAAGATATATTTCGTTGGACTAATGAAGATGTGCTTTCCGACTCATTGCCTGAATGGACAGCGTTGAGGCCTTCGGTTCAGAGAGTCCCTGGTTCAATTTCCGGCCGGTTCGGGAATTTTAATCGTGTGTGATTAATTCTTCTGGCTCAGGGACGGGGTATTTGTGTTTGCCCCAACACTCTTCTATTTATATTCAGACAACACACCACACTACAGACCATGACAGGAACACGAAATACTGATGACATCCCTCCATATAGCGTTGGAGTAGGAAGGGTATCCGAGCTTAAAACAGGGCCAAATCCACATGTGCTAAACAGCTCGTACATGTAGGATGGTACGGGTTTGGGAAAAGTGGTAGAAGAAGAAAAAGAAGAATGAGCATGTGCTCTCATTTTAAATTACAAGGTAAGGAATGTGCTAGTGTTCCTAGAAATGGAGCCATTTTTGAGTCAGGCCGAGTGAAATGGTTTGTAGCTAGACTACACGAAACAGATCATAACACACGATGTGATCATTATCTCATTCACCCCGAAGCCATTATTGTCATGATTTTGTCAACTCCTCTGAGAGCTGTGCTGGATTTAGCAGATTTAGCAAAACCTCACCGCAAAGCCCATCTGAAAACATTTGATTGTCTATCAATCAATCGATACTGATCTGCAGTTAGGGCAGTCGCCCAGGTGGCAGATTACCTATCTGTTGTCTTCCTAGCCTTTTCTTAAATGATTTCAAAGAAATTGGAAATTTATTGAACATCTCCCTTGGTAAGTTTTTCCAATCCCTAACTCCCCTTCCTATAAATGAATATTTGCCCCAATTTGTCCTCTTGAATTCGAAATTTATCTTCATATTGTGATATTTCCTTCTTTTAAACCGAGCTCGATAGCTACAGTCGCTTAAGTGCGGCCAGTATACAGTATTCGGGAGATAGTAGGTTCGAACCCCACTGTCGGCAGCCCTGAAAATGGTTTTCGGTGGTTTCCTATTTTCACACCAGGCAAATGCTGGGGCTGTACCTTAATTAAGGCCACGGCCGCTTCATTTCCACTCTTAGCCCTTCCCTGTCCCATCGTCGCCATTAAGACCTATCTGTGTCGGTGTGACGTAAAGCAACTAGCCTACTTTTAAAGACGTCACTCAAACTTATTCGTCTACTAATGTCATTCCACGCCATCTCTCCGCTGACAGCTCCGAACATACCACTTAGGCGAGCAGCTCGTCTTCTTTCTCTCAGTTCTTCCCAGCATAAACTTTGCAACATTGTTGTAACGCTACTCTTTTGTTGGAAATCATTCAGAACAAATCGAGCTGCTTTTCTTTGGATTTTTTTCAGTTCTTGAATGAAGTAATCCTGGTGAGGGTCCCATACACTGGAACCATACTCTAGTTGGGGTCTTACCACAGACTTATATGCCCTCTCCTTTACATCCTTACTACAACCCCTAAACACCCTCATAACCATGTGCAGAGATCTGTACCCTTTATTTACAATCCCATTTATGCGATTACCCCAATGAAGATCTTTCCTCATATTAACACCTAAGTACTTACAATGATCCCCAAAAGGAACTTTCACCCCATCAACGCAGTAATTAAAACTGAGAGGACTTTTCCTATTTGTGGAACTCACAACTTTTAACCCCGTTTATCAATATACCATTGCCTGCTGTCCATCTCACAACATTATCGAGGTCACGTTGCAGTTGCTCATAATCTTGTAACTTATTTATTACTCTATACAGAATAACATCATCCGCAAAAAGCCTTACCTCTGATTCCACTTGTTTACTCATATCATTTATATATATATAAGAAAATATAAAGGTCCAATAATACTGCCTTGAGGAATTCCCCTCTTAATTATTACAAGTTCAGATTGAGCTTCGCCAACTCTAATTCTCTGAGATCTATTTTCTAGAAATATAGCAACCCATTCAGTCACTCTTTTGTTTAGTCCAATTGTACTCGTTTTTGCCTGTAGTCTCCCATGATCCCCCCTATCATATGCTTTAGACAGGTCAATCACGATACAGTCCATTTCAGTCTAATTTCAGCAGGTGATTAAATTACAATGGCGCGAGATATCGACGTATTTTTTTCAAACTACTCATCAGCATGATCAACGCTCTAATTTACCCGGTTTATGTTGTTTGCAACCACCCTGTATACAGAAGTACGGTAGTAATCACGAAGAAAAGTGTTAACGTAACGATTTGGACTTAAGAAGGAAGTACACGTATTTTTAACTACTGGCGATCGTGGGTACGCTGATTTGTGTTGATTAATGAGTATCTAAATTGGAATATATTTCCTACAGGCCTCCTTAATTAAGCTGAAAAAATCCTAGGTAGGGCCAGCAATGTTCTCATTATTTTGTAAAAGATTTAAGGATTTGTAAATAAACTGGACTTGGGGATACAGAGAACTGAAGATGCATGTTTCTGATATTTTCGATGGCATGGCGATAATAAAGTGGCCTTGAACTTAACTAAAGAAAATTTAGAAATCTTGCTGCAGAAATGGAAGAATTATTTTGAAAACTGTGCTCAAGATTTCGAAGTAGGGTTTGTAATCCTTTCGTTGTGGTTACAAAACCTCTTCCGATTAATTTACAAGAGGAATCATATATTTAAAAGGAGAAAGAACATTGAAGTTAGAATATGTTATTGCCATTTACAACTACTTATTTGTGTGAACTGGTCTTACCGATGTTGATTGAAATCGAAAATGAAGAAGCTAAAATCCATTGATGAAGAAATGAGGCTTGCACAGTCAAAGATTCTGCCATGGATCAGTCGCCTCTGAGCAGCTAATCAGGCGGAAGTATTGAACCGAAAGTGTGAATAGAGTTCATAGTTTATTAGTAACAGAAAAATGTGTTTTCGTATTGCGGTCTCTATAGTGAATGAAAATCCTCTTTCTGTTTAACAATGATGACAATACATTTTTTGGCCGTGCTGAACAAGTCAGACAGTAGAGGGGTTGCCCTTCTGAGCCTAAGTTGGTGTGTTCGGTCCAGACTCACTCCGGTGTTATTTGAGGGTACTCAAATACGCCTTCCTCGCGTTGGTAGATTTACCGTGACGTACAAGAACTCCTCTGGGACGAAATTCTGGCATCTCAGTGTTTCCGAAAAAAGTATATGGGACACACAATCTGTAACATTCTATGATGGAGTATATGTTTATATTTCTATTATTATTGCCCGGCTCCATGGCTAAATTGTTAGCTTGCTGGCCTATGGTCACAGGGGTCCCGGGTTCGATTCCCCGCAGCGTCGGGAATTTTAGCCATAATTGGTTAATTTCGCTGGCACGGGGGCTGGGTGTATGTGTCGTCTTCATCATCATTTCATCCTCATCACGACGCGCAGGTCACCTACGGGTGTCAATTCAAAAGACCTGCACCTGGCGAGCCGAACTTGTCCTCGGACACTCCCGGCACTAAAACGCATACGCCATTTTATTTCATTTACTATTATTATTAGTAGTAGTAATATAAAACTATATTACATATTCATATTAACAGTGTCGTGCCATATGATTAACGTTTTGGTGGCCCGTACTCAGTCCATAGTGTGTCGTGAGCAGAAAAAAATGTATCGGAACGTAGGTTTCTGAGATAGACAAGCCTAAAACTGTAAACTTCAGACGAATATTTCTACGACATGAACAAAGACAAATAGAGTGCATATTAATACTAACGTGGTATATAGATACGCCTATCCTTTACTAGGTATGAGTCCAAACTTTGCCCGCATTTATGGCATTGGTGCTGCGTAGCGCTAGATCAAGATAGCCTTAATACATTGACATAACGAGACAGCTTATCAGGTGCATTGTTATCTAATGTTAACCACGGTCAAAATGATTGTGATGATGATGATGATGTTATGCTTACAAGAGAAAAATATATGACTTCATCCGTCATATGAAACTTATTAGCAAATTGTTTAAACGTGCCTGAAAAAATTAGACCTTAGGATGCAGCATGTCACACCGTATGATTCTGATGCTTAAAAATGAGGGCACATTAATTTGAAAATTCTTTGTTCTAGAATGTAATTTTCAGTAATATTTGACATTAATCTAAGATTTTAACATTCTGAATGATGAATAAATTTCATGAATATACATACTCTTCTAAAAGTTCGTTTGTTAATTACGACTGAACATCGTCTACTAAATATGTTAAATAAAAGAATTGATTGTTCGATTAAGACCAGAAGGATAGCGTGAGGTTTAATCCACTGTTTCATAACCTAGTTATAGTGATATTTTGCATATCTGCACGAGGAAAATGACAGAGTACTAAGGGAAAGGATGTTAGCCATTTTGAGGGAATATGGGATCGAGGGTAGGTTAAAGCAGAAAATCAATTACATTTATGTTGACCATCAGGCTGCAGTAAGAACTGATGACAGAATGAGTTCTTGATTTAGTTACCAGGGGCGAACCCAGTAAGCGGTTTTAGAGGAAACTTCGACCGTCAAGTCCTAGCGCATACAAAAATTTGGCATTAGGAGGGGTTGCGGGGCAATACCATCCAAAACAAATAATTAACCGTACACTTTTAGGGCGTTTGAATGCACCTCCAGACGCCTGAAATTAAATCAATTAGACAGTCAATATGCTTTATTTAAAAATTTCAAGTCAAATTTCAAGTAAAAGAATAATGAAAACAATAATCAAATGGCCATAGGCACCAGGTGCCGGTATATTGAGGTGACTTGCCTGCATCTCAATGTCGACGTTTCCTTTTACTCTGCCACATCGCAATAATTATACGAAATCCTATTTATTTATTTATTTATTTATTTATTTATTTATTTATTTATTTATTTATTTATTTATTTATTTATTTATTTATTTATTTATTTATGACTTTCTGTACATGGCGGGGCTCAGGCTATGAAGCCTGCTATTATGCCAAACCATAATATTTCATTACAAACTTGCTATTTTTGATAATAATATTACATTAACCAACATAACAAATTAGCTCTTTTTAATTCGGGAAAAATAAATCTCTATTCCAATTTTAATAAACCCTGATACACAAGGTACAATATCAATTGACTTTTCTAAAAATTTATTATATTATTATATTATAATTATACACCTGCATAAACATAATAAACTGAGCATTACCACTAATTAAAATTAAAAGAAAATTTAGTATAATATAAATTAAACATAAAATGCAATTTAACTGAAATTTAAATTATGATAAAAACAATTTTACAATGATTAAACGAATGTTCAGTATTTATTATTATTAAACTACATCTCGAAATATTTAAACTATGATGTTACTAACATCACATTTACTTATTATTTATTTAATAATGTAACATTTGAGGTTGCTTCTTAGAGTAAGAATCTCAATATAGGTAAAATTTCCAGCATATTCTTATGAATTGATTTAATTTCGGTAGAATATGACTGAGATTTTAATGTCCTACCAGAGATCTTTAACATGGCGATATCGTACGACATGGAGTGCCGAGGATTTTCGTTTGTAGCCTTCTAAATTCGACTGCCTCTGTCAGTTTTGAACCCGTGGTCTTAGGATCCAGTGGCGGACACTCTTCATTAATCTAAGGAAGTACAGGGTCAGGTGAGGAGGTCTCAACTAACATCGAGGAAGAGGAACGTGCTGACTACGGCACCAAGGCAATAATAAATGAATAAATGGAGCATGAGTGACCGCTTGGCCCAATTCCCTTTTTTAGGGGCTGCCTGGCCAAGGCGGCAAAGGCGTGCTACCTTCGCCTGGAAGGGCGTGGGTTCACTTCCACGCAAGAAATCGAAGAATCTAAGAAACGAGATTTTCACTTACGGAGATGCACATGGCCCTGAGGTTCACTCAGCCTACACCAAAAATGATTACCAGGTTAATTCCTGGGGCAAGAGTGGTCGGGCGTAGAGCTAACCACTCTACCCCACCAAGTGCCGTGGTTACGGGTAGTAGAAGCCTTCACTTTGCACTCCTCCAAGGACCTTGCTTGCTTTGCTTTCACCAGGATGAAAGGGACATGGGGAAGCCGGAGATCCCGGTGAAAGCCTGTCCGACCTCCGCTTAATCCAGCACAAATTTTACATGCAGTCGCCAGGTTTGAGCCAAGGACCAGTGGTAAAGGCTTATGTCTAACCGTTTTGGGCACGAAGGGGTCACCAGAGTGTAATGGAAATAAATAGTGATATATATAAAAAATCAAATAACACCTCACAATTGAATTAATTATCACCATAAAGGCAACAGAAAGCCTAGTTTGGTCTTCCTCAGTACCACTAAGCGGAAATGCTACTGTTAGTGAGTCTTACAATTTAAACGTATGATGAAAACAAAATGTTATATTTGAAGGTTAATAGGAAATTTCTTTGAATTTGATAACCAACGAAAATGTTTCAGATCCTTTCAAAACGTTTAAACAATTTGTTGACAGCAGCCTTAAAACTTTCGCATTTGCAGAAAACAGATATCGTATTTGAACCATAATCTATACTAAATCGTTAACCGTATTAGTAATTAATTTAGCATCTCGAGCATTGGAGAATAAGAAGTAAATATTTGTAATGAAAACAAATAACAAAAGCAAGCGAGCTTGCAGCGTTACGTGATTTCAACTCTTCTGATCACAAGTCACGGGTTGAATAGTTTTGCGTGGAATTCGAACCAAAAAGACGTGAATGTCCATTTCGACATTCATATAACTTACTCCTGCTTTCGGACTTCGTCGGCACAGTTATAATGGTTTTCCAAGGATTCCCATTTTCGCTCCACGTATCTTAATTAAGGCCAAGGTCTCTTCCTTCCCAGTACTGGACCTCCCTTTTCACATCGTCGATGAAAACCGCAGATATTAGTGCGACTTTAAACACGTATCAAAAGCAATCTCGCACGCATTGCGATCCATGGTCACTTCGGTAAGAAGCCAGCACACTATCAATAAGCTGTCACGCCCTAGAAACCAGAAATACCGAACGGTCGTCGCAGGATATCTAACCATGTAGGGGGCACCGTATGTAGCCTCTCTTAATTATGTGGCGTTTTGAAAATCTGTATAGGGATTCAGAGGGTCTCACAACAGGTTTGTTCTAAAACTCAAGTCTATTCTAGATCATAAAATTAAATTGACACAGGTTTGGGCACTAACTGACTGCCTTGTGGTGTAGTAGTTAACGTTTGGGGCTTGAGTCCCCGTCAATCGCAGTTCTTGCTATATTTCATACCGATCTGGCATCGCCGGTGTAAAAACACCCCCATTGTAGGCCATGTGCTTGTAACCTCCTCCAATAGATAGGCTACTAGAAAAATACGATTTCTTCAAGTAACCTTTTAGTGTATAAGGTATATGTTTATTCTTATGCAAAACCCAGAGTAAACAGAAAAATGACAATCAAAAGTTAAATTTCTAGAAAATATAACCCAGAGAATTAGAGTAGTTGAAGCATAATCTGATCCTGTAATCGTTAAAAAGGGAATTCCTTAAGGCAGTATTATTGCACGTTTATGTTTTCTTATAAATATAAATTACATTAGTAAAGAACTGTAATCATTGATAAGGCATTTTTGCGGATAATGTTATACTGCATAGAGTAATACATAAGTGGCAAGATTGTAAGAAACTGCAAAAATACTTCGACAATATTGTGAGATGGGCAGGAGGCAATGGTATGATGATAAATGGGGTTAAGAGATAGGTTGTGAGTTTCACTAATAGTGAATGTCCTCTCAGTTTTAATTACTACGTTAATTCGGTGAAAGTTCCTTATGGAGATCACTCTAAGTAACTAAGTGCTAATATGAGGAAAGATCTTCACTGGGGTAATCACATAAACGGGATTGAAAATTGCGCATGGTTATGAGGGTATTTAGGGGTTTTGTAAGTGTGTAAAGGAGAGGGAAAATACCGGGCGAGTTGGCCGTGCGCGTAGAGGCGCACGACTGTGAGCTTGCACCGGGAGATCGTGGGTTCGAATCCCACTGTCGGCAGCCCTGAAGATGGTTTTCCGTGGTTTCCCATTTTCACACCAGGCGAATGCTGGGGCTGTACCTTAATTAAGGCCACGGCCGCTTCCTTCCCATTCCTAGGCCTTTCCTATCCCATCGTCGCCATAAGACCTATCTGAGTCGGTGCGACCTAAAGCCCGTAGCAAAAAAATAAGGAGGGGGAAAATAAGTCTCTGATGAGACCCCAATTAAAGTATGGTTCCAGTGTATGGGACCCTCACCAGGATTACTTGATTCGAGAATAAGGAAAAATCACAATATTAAGATAAAGTTGGAATTCAAGAGGACGAATTGGGGAAAAAGTATTCGTTTATAGGAAGAGGCGTTAGGGACTGGAATGATTCTTTGCTAGTGGCTTTACGTCGCACGGACACAGATAGGTCTTATGGCGATGATGGGATAGGGAAAGCCTAGGAGTTGGAAGGAAGCGGCCGTGGCCTTAATTAAAGTACAGCCCCAGCATTTACCTGGTGTGAAAATGTGGAACCACGGTAAACCATCTTCAGGGCTGCCGACAGTGGGATTCGAACCCACTATCTCCCGGATGCAAGCTCACAGCCGCGCGCCCCTCACCGCTCGGCCAACTCGCCCGGTTGGAATGATTTACCAAGGGAGATGTTCAACAATTTTCCAAATTATTTGCATTTCCAAAACTAACGGGATCCAATCTAAGGGGATTGAATGTCAGGTAGTGAATACAAAACTATAACAGGTGTTCCAAAGCAGCAGAACTTAGCTGTAGTAATTCCATATACTGCAAAATAAAAATGAGCTCTTAGAAAAATTTATCCGTTCATCGCTTATACTCAAACTGATTTTGGTGAATAGTAGTGAACGCTGGGTGAATTCAGGATATTTTATTCGTATGCTGGAACTAACAATCGTAAAAGTAGCTAGAGTGAATACTGGTATAAGCAGGTGGGAATAATTGCAGGAGTGTACACGAAGTGAAAAGACAAAGACTAAGTTAGTAATAAACTCGATGTATGATGCTGTCCGTATAAACTTTCTTCGATGGTCATATCATGTGAGGTGAATGGAAGAAAATGAGTCATCGAGATGAACAATGTACTGGGCCGTGAAGGATAAGGGAAGCAGAGGACGTGATGGTACTTTGTAGTGATAATAGTAAAACTGAAATTTTAATGAATTTAGGAAAGAGGTGTGAAAGTGAATTACTTTTACATGCGTGGTTGGAAATGCGTGTTTTAGGAAGTACATAATCCATTCACGGAGAATTACATCCCGAACACGGAAAGTCTTAAAGAATGATATAATGCGTATAATAAAGTATACATGTATACAGGATGGTCGGAAACAACATGAACCGGATATATGAGCCTGAGTGTGTTCGTCATACAGATAAATAATTTTAACAAATGTATTTTGCGGCATTGTCATTTTATCAGCTGCTGAAGTTAGTCAATAAGCTCGTTTCGCAGGCGACGTCAGATGGGCTTTGCGAGGCGGTGTTGCTAAATCTGCGTATGGATTATGACTACCTTTAGAACGCCATCGAAAAATAAACTTTTCCAGGGGACGGACTTGAACAAAGACCTCCCTGCTGATAGGCTCAGCCTATAGCAAGCACGCTACGGTGGCATTCGCTGAAACCCACAGCGTATTACTGTTGGAAGCTCATGTCTCGACATGGCTCTCAAGCCCGACTAAGCCACATGCAGATTTAGCAACACCGCCTTCGTAAAGCCCATTTGAATTCGTCCGCGAAGCGATCTGGTTTGCTAAATTAAGCACTTGATAAAATGACCACGGCGTGAGATATCGACGTATTTTAAAAAAAATTATACATGACCAACGTTTTAACGCTCATATATATATATATATACTCGGTTCACTTTGTTTCCAACCACACTGCATAAGTACAGTATATCGATGGCTTCTTTTAAAAACCTCGTATGTCCCAATGCTCCTCCTGCCAATTATATTCCTCAAGACCGTTCATGCCTCCCAGCCACATATTTATATGCAGTCCATCAGAATAATTCTCGTTGTGTTCATTTTCCATTGCTAATATGTAAAGGACAATGGACCTTAAATGCACTATACTGTAGTCGACACGCAAACAACGTCCCTTCAATACGATATTATGGTAAGGTCCATTTTCACTAGCATAGGAAAATTAACACAACGAAAATTATTCTGATGGACTGCATATAAATGTGTGGCTGGGAGGCGTGACCAGTTCTAAGGAATACAACGGGCATTAAGAGCATTGGGACATGCGAGGTTTTAAAACAAAGCCATCGAGGTATGTAACGGTACACTTCCCATGCGGTTACTGATAACATGTGGCTTCATACAGAAAACCAACTTCAATTAGAGTCTTTCATTAGTTTTACTTCGACGATCTGTTCGAGATTCTGTTATGTAAGCAGAAATTATGCTATAGACCTAATGAAGTAGGTATTACAGGTTCGTACGTATAGTAGATGAAAAACAACAAATTTACTAACATTTACAGAAATTAAAAAGTCAGTATTGATAAAGCGCGATGATTGACCTTGAAAATACCACCTCAAACTAAGAGACGTAGCGAGGGTCAACTAAAGTATTTTTTCCGTACATCATACTTACGTACAGATCGTTCTACTTGAGGTCTTTGAATGCAGGGATCGTTACGAGAAATATAGTTGCTCGAGTTCTGCTTAGCTGGACGTATACTTTGAGGTAGCTGCATCAAGGGTGGCAGCCTGCAGCGCTTGAATAAGTTATCTCCAGGCGATACCGTTACGCGGAGTACCAAGACTGTCTGGGCTTCTCGCTTCTCAGACAACTTCTGTCTCACTATGCTTATTAAGGACAGTGGGAGGAAGAGTAGATTTTAAAAACTAGATGAATATATACTCACATCTGCGATCTGAATTCATGTTTCCATTTCTCGTGGTAATTCTGATTTTGGTGAAAAGGAATAAAAGGTGGTTTGACTTAGGATATCGTATTCATTAGCTGGAATTAACTGACGTGAATGATTACTGGTGCAAACAGAGTGGGAACATTGTCAGGAGGGTACTCGTAGCTTGTAGATAAAGACTAAAATAATAATTAATTCGATGAATCGCTCACTGATAAGCACAAATTGATAGGTACGGATTCACCTGGACAAAAATTAATTAAGCAATTTGACCAATACCGACAATTTGATGTCAATGACAGATTGTGCAGCAAACATACATGTGATATCTCTGAGATTGTAATGAAGTGCAGAGATCATGATATGAAAATCAGCAGTTTCGAGACAAAAGTGATGCCAGGTAGGAACAAACTAAGGGGATTGAATGTCGGTGAATAAGAAGCTCGAATAGGTGTACCCAGGAAGCAAAGCTTACAAAGCAGGCAATTAAACTGTTAACGTCAAATATTGAGAAGTAATTAGGAACGATACAGTACTTTCTAGATACGAATTCCTACTCAAATGTTATCCGTGCTGACCATCCATAATTATAGATGGTTGGCTAGTTGTACTTCCTCTTAAAACAATAATCTTACCGGGCGAGTTGGCCGTGCGCGTAGAAGCGCGCGGCTGTGAGCTTGCATCCGGGAGATAGTAGGTTCGAATCCCACTATCGGCAGCCCTGAATATGGTTTTCCGTGGTTTCCCATTTTCACACCAGGCAAATGCTGGGGCTGTACCTTAATTAAGGCCACGGCCGCTTCCTTCCAACTCCTAGGCCTTTCCTATTCCATCGTTGCCATAAGACCTATCTGTGTCGGTGCTACGTAAAGCCCCTAGCAAAAAAACAATAATCACTACCATCATCCATATTTAAAGAGCTTGTAATAGGGATGTTTTACAGTTACGTATAGTGGTCACTTAACGAAAATCAGAAGAACAGCAATTCAGTGAAAAATATTGGTTTCGGAATCAAAGTAAAACATTTCCGAGAATGAGCACTACCAAGATGTTGAAGTTTGAAAATTCTAATGAATGTTTCTGCTTTGACTGAGGCGTTCTGTCTTCTTATCCCTAATTTAGGAGTAAATTCAACGAATCATTCTCTGAGAGACACAAATTGATGGGTAGGAACTCACTTGGATGAAAATGAATTAAGCACTTTAACCTATGACGACAATTTGATATTAATGTCAGATTTTGCCGCAAACTTACATGTAATATATATGAAAATGGAATAAAATTCAGAGATCATGATATAAAAATTAGTAGGTCCAAGACAAAAGTGATGTCAGCTGGGAAGAAACTTTTGGGAAAGAAAGACTTCACGCATTGTACGTCAATGCAGATGAACACTTTGATATAGGGACGTTATTCCCGGATAAGGTAACAGAAATCAAATGAAATCTTCTTCTTCCTCGTCTTCTTTTTTTCTAGTTATTATTATTATTTAAATATCGATGGCTTTATTTCAAAACCTTGTATTGTACCCGCTCAAAACCTGAGTCCCAACCAGCATTTATCTCAGGGAGTGTTACGGTCCGAATCCATCGCAACTAATACTCAATAAAAAAAATATTTTGAGATATAAGATCTCAAACTAAATGTAAGGGCGCCATCCAATCAGTACTACAGGGTTGAACGGGACACTCTAATCTTTAACTTTAAGGCTCATCATAAAACACACAAATTATATATATTTAGATCAAAGGGAAATCATGAAGGCTCCGTCCTAGGAATGGGGACGGATATTTAAACGGTCACCAAGGGTTTACTATTCTACAAGAACAAGAACCTGGAACTGTTTCCTTGCAAATGCTAAAGGAGCATTTATTTAAGTAAACAAATGAAATTTTACACACAATTAAAATCTGTTGACCCTTGATTTGCCGGTAATTTGGCAAATTATTCCTGAAAAATGATTACATAATATTTGTCACTTTTGACCACCCTTCCATTTGGGTGGTGGAACCGTTGATATCTGAAGGTATCAGATTTTCCTTCGTTAACACCATGACCATATTTGATCATGGACCAAATACCTGTTGGCTAAGTAGGCGCGATCACATGGACCATGTTATCGCCTCCACTTTGATTGAGATGAGACCAACCCGGGAAACTACAAACTCTCCCCAGGTTCCTAACCAAGATATGCTAATCGTTAGTTGAAGGAATACGACAAAGGGACTCTAACCTAATGGTCCAGATGTAGGGATTTGCCTTCATTTTACACATATTAACTTAAATTATTTACAACCAATTGACATTATTACATTAATTCGCCAGCTGACTTCCCTAGTATCATCCATCATCAGCATCCGAAATAATAAGAAAAATAAATAAAATAAAATAAATATTTTATTATTATTATTATTATTATTATTATTATTATTATTATCATTATGTTTCGTGGAGATCATGATTATCGTAACCCGTAATCATCCTCGGAATAATATTTCAACTTCTCGCGATTTTATTTTATTTTCATCTGAAATAAATAAAAGTACCTTCGTTGATTATTCTTCTTCTCCTTCTTCAAATATTCTCATTTTTATTATTATTAGTTAAAAATCTCAAATTTTTCATTTCAACTCCCAACATCATTATTATGTCCAAAATTAAAAAAAGTAAATTCTTCTTCTTCCAAAAAAAGTATTTTTTATATATTTTATTATTATTATTAATTTGAAAAAATTAATTTCGCCTGTTACACGGTAGTCCACTCTCAATACGTTTAACGCATAACCCCTTTTACAATTCCGATTTATTTTGGCACTAATCAATCCAGATATGATTTACTTGGAATATTATTATTATTATTACTTCTTTCGAGAATCTTTATTTTTATTCCCCATCTTTATAATTTAGTCACATACGTTCTCTCCCAAACAGCAATCGCCAAGATCCGAATTCACATCGGTCGGGACATAATAGTTTTCGAACCCGCAACCTTATTTTCGTACTGTCGTCAATTCATGGAGACCATATGCTCCTAAGACAATTCTCAAATCCCATAACACCTCGCAGTTGGGCAAATACCTCCAATCTCTGCAAGTGTTAAATTATTCCTTCCCTTTCCATTTTGAAGTCCATTTATCCATTGGAACTCTTCAAAACATTTTCACAAATTAACCCTCGGTGTGTGGACTCTATTCTGCCACTCAATACACCGGTATATAAATACAACCTCTATGTGGGCCTTAAGATCCATCTATTTCTTCATCAACATCAGTACAATTCACTTTCATTTCGGGCCGGATTTCTGTCCCACAAAACTCCAAATCTCAACTTTTGGCTCAAATCCCTCTTGATCTCAAACATAGCGCGACCATATTATAAAAGTGCCTATCTCGTTTCTACCAAATTTATGATTATTATGGAGTCCAAAAACGTTAAATCAAAAATTGGTGTTAAAACCGGATTCACTGCATAAATTATAATTATTCACGGCACATGTGATCTCCACATTTAAATTACTTTAATTTGCAATCATACTATCCAACTAGGCCCGTGCCTTTATTCTCAAAGATTATTATTAAACACGCCTTTACACATTACCAAATTCTAATGTATTACTTCGACACTTGTACATATTATTATTATTTTGTCCACTGGCGAACTTCGCGATATTTACAAACAAATCAATGGACTTCATTCCGTCCCATAACAATTTAAATCACTTGGCAATCCTACCTCTGGATTATCTTAACAACATGCCTTAAGATCTATAAAAATTCCGATAACGGAAAAAACACTTTGGAAGCACTCCGAAATGAATATTTACATTATCTTTACGTGAAACGTGCTCCATATTATATCAAACAACTCAAGCACTTGAATGAACAACTCAACCCTACTATACTCTATTTAATAATCAACTTATGATGAGTGCTTGGTCTAATCTACATATTAATTTGTCCCTTTGTTTATCTATCTTTGAACTTATACGAGCCGTAACGGCTCGTTTCACAATCAAGTTACCATGATAAAATAATATGATTTCCTCCCCCTAACGATAGCAATCTATAAATACATTAAAAGGTACTCAACTCTGCCATTGTAGTCTGCTAAAACCGGACGAGAAGCCATAGCCCCTCCGGTTTTTAGCAATGCATTCCACTGGTATTCATGCCAGCTTGAAGAATTAATCCTTGACCCTTTTCAACTTTACACATTTTGAATAAAAACAAATAAATTAGCTGTTGCACTTTGGAATAATTTCCACCCTAAATTCGATTCACAAATTTTACACTCTCGGCCTTGTATCTAGCCCACTTAATGTAGATTTACATTCTTCATTCCTTTCCCGGACACTAGGAACATGGGATACATCGGGTTTCCCTTTACAACGGCCCGTACGCGCACTTGAATTTCCCGTCTCACGTTCATGTAGCTGACCAGGTATCAGTTTAGAATCGACGGTTTACTAGGTGACATAAACACTCGTGACCGTTCTCATGTAACGCACTTCCTAATCTGTTGGTAGAATCTCACACTCCGTAAGTTAGGCTTTACTGAGTCCTGTCTATTTGAAACACTTCATACTAGTAGACTGCTCAAGACCGTAATATGAGCTACATCACGTCATGAATCACTGTACTATGTAACAATATAATACTTCGAACTCTACTTTGAGTAAGTACACACTCACACCCCTGGCGTAGTCACGGCTCGAACGCTTTGTCAAAAGTAGTTACGCACCACTGGCGTGGTGACCGCCCGAACACAATATCAGAAGTACTTGCGCGTCCTAGTATACGACCTCATATTTATACTTGTATCCCCTCTCTTCCGAGTTCAACGGAGGTCATCTTGGGATGCACAGTCCCGATATCTTCATACGACAGTTTGCGGTTTGGCCCGTGGCTTTAATATATGATCCAATGATGTAATTATGTTCTCAAATGCTCTATACCAATTCTCAACTATTATCGTTCGCTGGTAATGGATATATTCGCGAATTTAGCTGCCGTATCCCGGCTCGGGGTTTCGCGCTCTATTGTGGCGTCCTTTGCCTTCAGCCAATCAACGAATAGCGTCCATGAATTCTCAGAATTACACCATGCAATCTCCCGCAATTATTAACTTTATATGAGTTTTATGGTATAGTAAGGCTCCTAAATTCCACTTTATTCTGAATCGATATTTCACTTCTTTCTATCAGTTTAATCCACGGAGTTAGCCTCGCTAGTGCTTCTTACAATACGAAGTTGTCGCCTTGCTTTGGTCAAGTGAATTTTTCCATTGGTCCACCTTAACCACGTGACCGGGAAGGCTCATATTTTTTTCTTCCTGTGCCAACCCCGTTTTCCACTCCCGCTAGTTACATGGAGATACCTCGCCATCATTTCTCAGAAATTTGCACCCGGCTCCCTGCGCTGTTGCTACTACCAAGACTGCCCGGGGCTATGAAAACTTTGGCAACAAGTTACCCTCTCTCTTTCCTTCGTTGTCCCAAGTTCTGAGAAACCTAATTCTGTCCCTCATTGTGTTTGTTAATCTCACTGGAGACAACATTCTGTGGTATGGTGAAACCTGCCATCTCGGCCTGGCCTGTTCTTACTGTATGTACAGTAAGATACTATTTATTCTGAACATGAAATATATATTCCTCAATAATTCATCATAATTACAATTGCATGACGCTTATCACACCCCCACCAGGGTGCAGTATGTTCCAAGGTTCTCCCTACACGTTAGATGCCTTAAGACTGGTCACGCCTCCCAGACACATATTTATAATTTTCGTAAAGGAAAATGAACCTTAAATACATTATACTGCAGGAGTGTGTAAATTCGCCAAGCAAACAACGTCGCTACAATACGGTATAGTAAGGTCCATTTTCCTTTAAACATTAGCATAGGAAAATGAACACAACGAAAATTATTCTGATCGTCTGCATATAAATATGTGGCTGGGAGACGTGACCAGTCTTAAGGAATATAATGTGTCGGAAGAGCATTGGGAGATACGAGGTTTAAAATGAAAGCCATCGATATGACAGTAGGTCTGTATGTTGTCGGATTTAGACGTGAAGAAGTCACCTAAATACTTCACAATGTCTGACTTTTGGAAGGAAAATAATGTGCTGTAAATCAAGGAAAACAATATCTTGGTTGTATGTAACAGATAATATCGTGACCATAACCACGTGAAATTCAAGCCCCAAGGAATTGACTTTTCACTTCAAAAACTTTACGTGCATTGTACCATATTGAAACCGCGGTCACCTTGGTAAGAGGACAGTGACTACGCCGCTCGGTTATCACGCCTCCTCTACAGTAAATGCTCACACAGTATGCCCTCTTAATTTTCCTTACGTTCGTGATAAATTACAGTTCCAATACTGATGTATGTCGCTTTACAAAATCCTGCAAAGAGAATTTCAATCAACGCGTTTTTAGTTGCAAAGATAATACCGAACATACTCACTTACGTTCACAATATTACTCCTTATTGATTACAGAATTTGATAATCCACACATGTTTTAACAACATGACAATCTCGCTCATCGGACCCTCATCGATCCGAAATTCCTGTTTACTTGGATTGCTACTACTTTCAACGCAAAAGCTATTTGTGATTCTGCTGATGAAGTGCTTCTGAAGTCGCAGACCCTTTCGAGTTTCACATTATTTTGCAAACATTTCTGGTTGCTCGAATGGAGATGATAGCGACGTTAATGCCTTGTTGACAAATGACAGCGGTGCTGGCTATACTCGTAGCATGATCCAGGATGAAGAAATTATTGTCGCTTGTTCTTCGGGTAATGACGACGGTGTTGGTGAATTGGAAAACGAAAATGACGCTAAAGCGGAAGAGGTAATGACCCGTGTGAAGGCAACAGTACGCTAGGAAAAACTAATGATTTGCCCAGAACATAAGCCTGAAACAACACCAGCCAAAATGGTGTTAGTGAAATCCCTACGTGATCGTCCTGCACTCAAACACCATACAAATTTGAAACAAGGGACACTTACACGCCGCTTGAGTTTAAGGGCCCAAAATATGTTGTTTTATTTCTCGTTTGTGTCAAAATAGAGGATAGTTTATTTCCAGATTAGCCCCATTTTCGTTAATCCAGATCACTTTCCGTCCCACTAAGTCTGGATGAACGAGGTTAATGTGTAATCCTCCTTTAATATAATGTGATGGTTTCCACCATGTTATTAGAAGATCTCGCGAGGAGCAAGTTAACCTGGCCCCTGCCGCGAGTGATGTTACCGAAATAGGCTCCTGCCCACACGGGACCCCGCAACCAGTCAGGAACGAGCCAGGCGCGCAAGACCTGGCCTTCTGCCACCACCCTGTCATCGCCCTGTTCTCTCACTGGAGACGTCCTGGCGGTGTGAGAAAGAACCAGAAAGTGAATCCAGATCTTCCGGGTTCGAGTGGACTTCAGGGGCTTCTCTTTTCACAAAGTATCTGGAAGGGCTGGCCTCCCTCTTTAGGGCAGGCCGTACGAGCTTCAGTGGTTCCATTTGAGTTGAGAAGTCAGTAAATATGTCAGCCTTTGTCAGTGTTCTGTCCGTGAAGTGAGTATTCGTTCTGCTCCGTCTGTCGTCGAGGAGTAGTCTCTCGCATCCAGCTGTTATGAGTGAACGTGTACGTCTCTGGAGTAGCGCGAGAGAAGTCAGCAAAGGACAGTTACCGAAGTGTATTGTGAGTGTACGGAGAGTTTATGACAGACAAGATTTGGATATGGTATTGTGCGTGGGCTGTTAACGTAGACTGTTTGGAAGCTTCCCAATTCACAATTGTGATTGGAACGCTTACCACATAGGGAAATACCTGCAACTCCCTTAGCATTAATTGTTATTATGGCAGAAATTACGTGAATATACCTGGCTAAGGTAGATGGTACGTTGGTCTTGCCACTAGAATTCAAATCTGAAAATGGAATAGAGAAATAATTATTTATTGACACTGTGATAACGTACAGTAGAGGGATATTAACTGTGAAACTGCAGCACAGTATAAGTGACAGTAGCGTGACAGTGTGTAAATTGGCTATAGTAATAATGTTATTTGCTTTACGTACCACTAACAAATTTTACGGTTTTCGAAGACGCCGAGGTGCCGAAATTTAGTCCCACATGATTTATTTTACGTGCCAATAAATCTACCGGAACGAGGCTGACGTATTTGAGCACCTTAAAATACCGCCGGAATGGCCGAAAGTCGAACCTGCTAAGTTATGATCAGAAGGCCAGTGCCTCAACCGTCTGAGCCACTGAACCCGGTGGTGTAAATTGATTTTTTTGAGTATATAAACAAGAGAGTGACCAACTAGTGTGACTGAATTTTGAGGGCAGAAAGAGTGAGAACTGATGTAATTTTGTGTGCTGTGTAGTGAAATTTTTAATTTTTATTTTTACAAGTTGCTTTACGTCGCACCGATACAGATAGGTTTTATGGTGAAGATGGGACAGAAAGGGCTAGGAGTGGGAAGAAAGCGTCCGTGGTCTTAATGAAGTTACAGCCCCAGAATTTGACTGGAGTGAAAATGGGAAACCACGGGAAATCATCTTCAGGTCTACCGACAGTTGGGTTCGAACCCACTGTCCCCGAATACCGGACACTGTCAGCACTTACACGGCTGCAGCTATCGAGCTCGGGCTATTTAGTGTAAGTTGTGATCCTGGTGTGTCAGTGTAGTGTATAAAAATTTGGTAGTAATAATAAATCGTTGTCTTAGAATTTTGACTCTACCAGTGTTGTGTGTTTATTTACCTATCTGTCCTCATGTTACAACTGGAGTCGGAAATTTGTATCTCAATCACTGCTGATATGCTATGTTACAAGACGGAAGTTAATACTCCATAAAAGCCTAATTCTAATCTGTTGTCCGGCTCCATGGCTAAATGGTTAGGGTACTGGCCTTTGGTCACAGGGGTCCCTGGTTCGATTCCCCGCAGGGTCGGGAATTTTAACCATAATTGGTTAATTTCGCTGGCACGGGCTGGGTGTATGTGTCGTCTTCAAAATCATTCCATCCTCATCACGACATGCAGGTCACCTACGTGCGTCAAATCAAAAGACCTGCATCTGGAGAGCCGAACTTGTCCTCGGACACTCCCGCCACTAAAAGCAATACGCCACTTCATTTCTAATTTGTTGCTCTAAGGGGCCTAATCAGCCACCATATTTTACTTTGTGTATAAATCCTATTATTTGCTCCATCGGTATGGAAGTTCACAATAACAGTACCAATTATAATTAAAATGATAAATTCCTGCTTTACGATTTCCTCAGACTACATAAACTATTCGAACAAATAGGCCTATACATCTCCCTAATTTGCATAGTTTGAGCAGTTGTAAAAATGTATGCCCGAAACGTAAAATATTCGTCATAAACGAGAATTTCCTACCTGTGCAATTTCCTCAAGTATACTAGTTAATTATAATGTAAATAATTTACTTATCCATAATAATGTAATTTGTAATACACTGACTGACAGAGCAAATGCAACACCAAGAAGGAGTGGTCAGAACTTTATGCCAATTGCAGGGTAGACTGACGTCACTGAGGTATGCTCATGATGTGAAATGCGCCGCTGTGCTGCGCACGTAGCGAACGATAAATGGGACACGGCGTTGGCGAATGGCCCACTTCGTACCGTGATTTCTCAGCCGACAGTCATTGTAGAACGTGTTGTCCTGTGCCACAGGACACGTGTATAGCTAAGAATGCCAGGCCGCCGTCAACGGAGGCATTTCCAGCAGACAGACGACTTTAAGAGGGGTATGGTGATCGGGCTGAAAAGGGCAGGTTGGTCGCTTCGTCAAATCGCAGCCGATACCCATAGGGATGTGTCCACGGTGCAGCGCTTGTGGCGAAGATGGTTGGCGCAGGGACATGTGGCACATGCGAGGGGTCCAGGCGCAGCCCGAGTGACGTCAGCACGCGAGGATCGGCGCATCCGCCGCCAAGCGGTGGCAGCCCCGCACGCCACGTCAACCGCCATTCTTCAGCATGTGCAAGACACCCTGGCTGTTCCAATATCGACCAGAACAATTTCCCGTCGATTGGTTGAAGGAGGCCTGCACTCCCGGCGTCCGCTCAGAAGACTACCATTGACTCCACAGCATAGACGTGCACGCCTGGCATGGTGCCGGGCTAGAGCGACTTGGATGAGGGAATGGCGGAACGTCGTGTTCTCCGATGAGTCACGCTTCTGTTCTGTCAGTGATAGTCACCGCAGTCGAGTGTGGCGTCGGCGTGGAGAAAGGTCAAATCCGGCAGTAACTGTGGAGCGCCCTACCGTTAGACAACGCGGCATCATGGTTTGGGGCGCTATTGCGTATGATTCCACGTCACCTCTAGTGCGTATTCAAGGCACGTTAAATGCCCACCGCTACGTGTAGCATGTGCTGCGGCCGGTGGCACTCCCGTACCTTCAGGGGCTGCCCAATGCTCTGTTTCAGCAGGATAATGCCCGCCCACACACTGCTCGCATCTCCCAACAGGCTCTACGAGGTGTACAGATGCTTTCGTGGCCAGCGTACTCTCCGGATCTCTCACCAATCGAACACGTGTGGGATCTCATTGGACGCCGTTTGCAAACTCTGCCCCAGCCTCGTACGGACGACCAACTGTGGCTAATGGTTGACAGAGAATGGAGAACCATCCCTCAGGACACCATCCGCACTCTTATTGACTCTGTACCTCGACGTGTTTCTGCCTGCATCGCCGCTCGCGGTGGTCCTACATCCTACTGAGTCGATGCCGTGCGCATTGTGTAACCTGCATATCGGTTTGAAATAAACATCAATTATTCGTCCGTGCCGTCTCTGTTTTTTCCCCAACTTTCATCTCTTTCGAACCACTCCTTCTTGGTGTTGCATTTGCTCTGTCAGTCAGTGTATTACTTTTGTTTTCAGTAAGGAGCGTAACTTCCTTATCCCACCACAGTTGGAATGTACGTCTGAGGCGCTGAAAGCTACTCAGCTACTGTTATTGGATAATATTAACAGTGAATTGCGTGGAGAACAACTGTCGTTACTAATTCCTACAGTTTGTTGAAATATAATTTAACAACTTGCTTCTGCAAAGTAATCAATGTTGTACTACCATTAATTACAATTTAACTACCGTAAAGGGAAGATGATTCAGGTTGGTCAGTTTGGCTGTTAATTAAAATGGCAGAAGGGATGGAAGTGTCAACGACACGCACATTGCGAAGTGATTAGGAAACATACAGCACTTTTAAGAAATTCCTAATCAATCCCTCTATACCATGCATCAAAAAAGAGCTTGTAATACGAATATTTTACAGTTATGTATAATAGTCACGTTTCGAATTTCATTAGAGGTAATTCAATTAGCGTCCGTGGCCTTAATGAAGTTACAGCCCTAGCATTTGCCTGGAGTGAAAATGGGAAACCACGGAAAATCATCTTCAGGTCTACTGACAGTTGGGTTCGGACCCACTGTCTCCAAAATACTGGACACTGGCAGCACTTACACGGCTGCAGCTATCGTGCACGGGCTGTGATCCTGGGGTGTCAGTGTAGTGTATAAAAATTTGGTAGTAATAATAAATCTTTGTCTTAGAATTTTGACTTTACCAGTATTGTGTGTTTATTTGCCTATCTGTCCTCATGCTACAACTGGAGTCGGAAGTACTGATATGTTACAAGACGAAAGTTAATACTGCATAAAAACCAAATTCTAATTTGTTGTCCGGCTCCATCTGCATTAGGGCAGTCGCCCAGGTGGCAGATTCCCTATCTCTTGTTTTCCTAGCCTCTTCTTAAATGATTGCACAGAAATTGGAAATTTATTGAACATCTCCCTTGGTACGTTATTCCAAACCCTAACCCCCTTCCTACAAACAAATATTTGCCCCAATTTGTCCTCTTGAATTCCAACTTGATCTTCAAATTGTGATCTTTCCTACTTTTAAAGACACCACTTAAATTGGATTTTTTCCAGTTCTTGAATCAAGTATTCCTGGTGAGAGTCCCATAACTGAAACCATACTCTAGTTGGGGGTCTTACCAGAGATTTATATGCCCTCTCCTTCACATCAACAACCCCTAAATACCCTCAAAACCATGGGCAGAGATCTGTACCCTTTATTTACTTATGTGATTACCCCAATGAAGATATTATTTTCCTTATATTAACACCTAGGTACTTACCATGATGTTCGCCCGGAAGTCGGTGGGTTCGAATCCCCGTCAGGAAGTCGTAAAAATTTAAGAAATGAGATTTCCACTTCCGGAGGTGCATATGACGCTGAGGTTCACTCAGCCTACACCAAAAATGAGTACCAGGTTAATTACTGGGGGCAAAGGCGGCCGGGCGTAGAGCTAACCACTCTACCCCATCAAGTGCCGAGGTTACGGTTAGTGGAAGCCTTTACATTCCACCCCTCCAAGGGCCTTCATGGCCTGTACGGAGATGACTTTGCTTTTTTGCTTACTTATAATGATCCCCAAAAGCAACTTCCACCCCATCAACGCAGTAATTAAAAATGAGAGGACTTTTTCTATTTGTGAATCTCACAACCTGACTTTTAACCCCGTTTATCATCATACCATTGCCTACTGTCCATCTCACAACATTATCGAGGTCATTCTGCAGTTGCTCACATTTTTGTAACTTATTTATTACTCTGTACAGAATAACATCATCTGTGAAAAGCCTTATCTCTGATTCCACTTCTTGACACATATCATTGACATATATAAGAAAACATAAATGTCCAATAATACTGCACCGAGCTCGATAGCTGCAGTCGCTTAAGTGCGGCCATTATCCAGTATTCGGGAGATAGTAGGTTCGAACCCCACTGTCGGCAGCCCTGAAAATGGTTTTCCGTGGTTTCCCATTTTCACACCAGGCAAATGCTGGGGCTGTACCTTAATTAAGGCCACGGCCGCTTCCTTCCCACTCCCAGCTCTTCCCTGTCCTATCGTCGCCATAAGACCTATCTGTGCCGGAGCGACGTAAAGCAACTAGCGATAATACTGCCTTGAGGAATTCCCCTTTAATTATTACAGGGTCAGATAAAGCTTCGCCTACCCTAATTCTCTGAGTTCTATTTTCTAGAAACATAGCCACCCATTCGGTCACTCTTTTGTCAAGTACAATTGCACTCCTTTTTGCCAGATAGGTGAATCGCGATAAAGTCCAATTGACCTCCTGAATCCAGGATATCTGCTATACCTTGCTGGAATCCTACAAGTTGAGTTTCAGTGGAATAACCTTTCCTAAGCAAAAACTGCCTTCTTTCAAACCAGTTATTAATTTCGCAAACATGTCTAATATATTCAGAAATAATGCCTTCCCAAACCTTACATGCAACGCATGTCAAACTTACTGGCCTGTAATTTTCAGCTTTATGTCTATCACCCTTTCCTTTATACACAGGGGCTACTATGGCAACTAGAGATGAAAGCTACATTGTATATTATGACAGTGAAGAGTATTTATTTGCAAATCAATGTTAAACATTTTTCGCGAATGAGCACTACGAATATCTTGAATGTTGAAAATTTTAATCTATGTTTCTGTTCTGACTGACACTCGTTCTGTCTCCTTATTTCTAATTTACACTCATATTCACGAAAGGAAACTTCACACATTGTACTTCAGTGTAGATGTACATTTTGATATTGGAACGTCAATCCTCATGCAAGATAACAGAAGCCCGGTAAAGAAAGGTCAGGAAGAAATCATGAATGAGTGTTCCTCTGCTATCATACGAAGACATGAGCTTTGGGTTTGTACGAAAATTAAGGCAAGTAGCAGTAAAGTTCACAAAAAAATTAAATACAGAAGATCAGTGTAAACAATCTGAGGGGAAGCAATAGATAATATTATGTATGTAACTAATTATTCAGTTGTGTTTCTTTCCAATCGCTACTCCTTTTACCTCTTCTCTTTCATCATCGCTACCGCGTACTTCTCCATATCTATTTCATTTCTTCTTTCGTCTAATTTTTCATTAACTGCATCAGGCTGTTCTTGGACAAATCTCCCATCCTGTCTTCAAATTACAGTACCATCACTAAAGAGTAATGGGTTCAACCTTGTACGACTATGAAATGATTATACTGAGATCTCAATAGTGAATTGGATACAAATTTAAAAATGTCAAAATAATCAGTAAGTGTGAAAAGTGTCCAAAATCTTAACTTCACTGCCAATAAAGGCAATACCAATATATTTGTTTAAATTTGTAGACCAAAACGTCCAGCACTGCAAGTTGACAAGCCAGAGAAAATAATAATATACAGTTAAAATCACTGGCCTGATCGGAAATCGAACCTGGGACCCCCTGAACCGAAGGCCACTAAATTTACCACTAAGCAAAGGACCAAAGGTACATGTACAGCATATAACGATTTAAATGATTTATGTATGATCAACTTTTGTCGACTGAAGTTGTTCTTTGTTTAGTGTCAATAAATATTTCTATATTTCATTTTCAGATTTGAAGCCCAGTGGCTAAACCAACGTACCATCTACCTTAGCCAGGTATATTCACGAAATTTCTGTCATAATAACAATTGATGCTACGAGAGTGGCAGGTATTTCCCTATATGGTAAGCGTTCCAATCACAATTGCGAATTGGGAAGCTGAGGCTCTTAGGGACGTGATAGCTGAATGACATTGCCACTGAACTTTCATCGGAAGGCCGTGTTTCGAATCTCAGCCAAAAAATTTTGGGATTTTAAAAATGGAAATTTGCGTTTCTCTCTTTCGGATTCCACGTAAAATCGGAGGTCCCATGGCTATGGTCTTGATTTCAACAGTCACGTAAAATCTGCAGATAACTCTTGAGAAATAGCTTTTAGTGCTGTGAGTCTCCGAGGACATCTTCTGCTCACCAGGTCCAGGTCTTTTTGATGTGACTCCCGTAGGCAACCTGGTCATCGTGATGAGGATGAAATGATGATGAAGCCAACACAGACAACCAGCCTCTATGCCAGCGGAATTAACGAACGATGGTTAAAATTCCCGACCCTGCCGGGAATCCAGCCCGGGGTCTCTGTGACCAAACGTCAGCACGCTAACCGTTTATCCATGGAGCCCGACAACTCTTGAGACGAGAAAAGGGATCACATCCGTCGAAATAACGAAGAAGATCTCGGTTCGAAGGTCTGAGACGTTCACCTTATTCTTGTACAGACGCGTCCCTGTGATGAAATTCTAAAATTTAAGAATATTTTCAATAGATGTTGATTCTCACCATCCAGCGTGCAACTAGCAGGCTCCTGGACTTTAACCCCTCATGTACACATTTTCATTTTGGATTCAAAAAAGGAATTTTCTCAATTTTTTTGTTAATTAAAAGCTTACAAAATATACCGGTGGTGATTTTCTAAAAAATATACGGGTCCATTGAAAACAACACATTTCTAATTCAGAATATTTTACTAACGCATGCAGTTCACTACTGTACATGCGGTAAGCATGTGTGACAGATGTGGAACGACAGCGGTTCGAGAGACCTCTACAGTGTTTCCAACGTCCTTCTCTAAGATATCGGTTGAAATACACTGACTGACAGAGCAAATGCAACACCAAGAAGGAGTGGTTCGAAAGGGATGAAAGTTGGGGAAAAAACAGAGACGGCACGGACGAATAATTGATGTTTATTTCAAACCGATATGCAGGTTACACAATGCGCACGGCATCGACTCAGTAGGATGTAGGACCACCGCGAGCGGCGATGCACGCAGAAACACGTCAAGGTACAGAGTCAATAAGAGTGCGGATGGTGTCCTGAGGGATGGTTCTCCATTCTCTGTCAACCATTTGCCACAGTTGGTCGTCCGTACGAGCCTGGGGCAGAGTTTGCAAACGGCGTCCAATGAGATCCCACACGTGTTCGATTGGTGAGAGATCCGGAGAGTACGCTGGCCACGGAAGCATCTGTACACCTCGTAGAGCCTGTTGGGAGATGCGAGCAGTGTGTGGGCGGGCATTATCCTGCTGAAACAGAGCATTGGGCAGCCCCTGAAGGTACGGGAGTGCCACCGGCCGCAGCACATGCTGCACGTAGCGGTGGGCATTTAAAGTGCCTTGCATACGCACTAGAGGTGACGTGGAATCATACGCAATAGCGCCCCAAACCATGATGCCGCGTTGTCTAGCGGTAGGGCGCTCCACAGTTACTGCCGGATTTGACCTTTCTCCACGCCGACGCCACACTCGTCTGCGGTGACTATCACTGACAGAACAGAAGCGTGACTCATCGGAGAACACGACGTTCCGCCATTCCCTCATCCAAGTCGCTCTAGCCCGGCACCATGCCAGGCGTGCACGTCTATGCTGTGGAGTCAATGGTAGTCTTCTGAGCGGACGCCGGGAGTGCAGGCCTCCTTCAACCAATCGACGGGAAATTGTTCTGGTCGATATTGGAACAGCCAGGGTGTCTTGCACATGCTGAAGAATGGCGGTTGACGTGGCGTGCGGGGCTGCCACCGCTTGGCGGCGGATGCGCCGATCCTCGCGTGCTGACGTCACTCGGGCTGCGCCTGGACCCCTCGCACGTGCCACATGTCCCTGCGCCAACCATCTTCGCCACAGGCGCTGCACCGTGGGCACATCCCTATGGGTATCGGCTGCGATTTGACGAAGCGACCAACCTGCCCTTCTTAGCCCGATCACCATACCCCTCGTAAAGTCGTCTGTCTGCTGGAAATGCCTCCGTTGATGGCGGCCTGGCATTCTTAGCTATACACGTGTCCTGTGGCACACGACAACACGTTCTACAATGACTGTCGGCTGAGAAATCACGGTACGAAGTGGGCCATTCGCCAACGCCGTGTCCCATTTATCGTTCGCTACGTGCGCAGCACAGCGGCGCATTTCACATCATGAGCATACCTCAGTGACGTCAGTCTACCCTGCAATTGGCATAAAGTTCTGACCACTCCTTCTTGGTGTTGCATTTGCTCGGTCAGTCAGTGTAGTTACGCACTTCACGTAAGGTCTAATGTGAAGCGTGTAGTCACCATTTTGCATGTATTCTTAAAGGAAGTGCCAAAGGGCACATTGTATAGAACAGATATTAGGAACCTCTCATGAGATTTGCGTGCACGAGAGAAAGGCTTAAGGCCATTCATGTGTTACTTTTCTGAAAGCACTACCTTAATGTCACCAAGTCACACTTCGATAATTCAATTTATCCAAGACAAGGTTTAAGTTTCAGCTATGTATTACATTAATCAATAAACCGGTTAGGATAAATTGAAGTTCATTGTTGACGAAGAGTTAATTAAATGGGGAGATGAATTATGTTCATCGACCAGAATATTTCCGAGTCCTTCCATACGAACAGAAGCAGATTGCGATCAGGGTATGTGGTATTGGGGTCAACAAGGGAGGATCCCAAGTGTTACCACGCAATTTTAATTCCTGTACAGTACGGTGGGTGGCCTGTATCGATATACATATACTACAAAATTTATAACTGCAGTGGGCACACAGTGTACATAAAACGATACAATAGTGGAGGGTCTTCATATTGCCAAACTCAGTGACGCAGCCGGTTAGACATTGTTCGTCTCTTCCCAAGGTAATGGCTTCGATCCCCAATGAGGTAGATGATATTTAAGGGAGTCGGAATACGACGACTCCTTGACTCTGTCTTCCAGCTCGTAAAAAGTTCGTGCGAGGTAAACCCTCGACACGTTTGGGTTTCTTAAATTCCATAGCAAATAAAGGGATGATAAGAAAAAGAGGATTAGTAGTTTAATACGTCTTCGTACCGTATTGTAGGGATGTTGTTTGCATGGCTAATTTACGCCTTCCTACACTATAATGTATTTACGGATCATTTTCCTTTACACATTAGCATAGGAAAATGTACGCAACGAAAATTATTCTGATGGAGCATATACTGTAAATATGTGGCTAGAAAGCGTAACCAGCTTTAAGAAATACAGTATAATGGGTAAGAAGAGCATTGGGACATACGAGGTTAAAAAAAAAGCCATCGATATTCATTCGGCTCCTTGACAGGATTGCCAGCGTACTGGCCTGAGGTTCAATACCCGGCCGAGTCGGGGATATTTATAGCGTCTGATTATTCCTTCTGGATCAGAGACTGGGGGTTTGTGTTTGAACTAACACTCTCCTCTTCACATTCAGGCAACACACCACTACCAACCACCACAATAGTGAATTTAGAGTAGACGTCAGGAAGGGCATCCGACCGTCAAACAGGGCCAAATCCACATGTCCAACACAATTCGCACCCGCAACCCCATAGGTGTGGGAAAGCTGTTAGAAGAACGAGATATATACAGACACTAATTTAAACATGGATAAACTTTAGCATAAAACACAATGCTACGGGACAAATAAATGATAATTCCGAAGTTAGTAAAATAAAAGTGTTCTCCTTAACAAAGATTATCTCAAAGAGAGTTTTATATGATATGAATAAATACTGACTAATAATAGTTGCGATATTCCACCACTCATTGAATTAGGTTATTAATAATAAAAATAAAAATAACAGTGTTATTGATTTTACATCCCACTAACTACTTTTGCGGTTTTTGGGAACGCCGAGGTGCCGGAATTGTAACCCGCAGTAATGCCTGTAAATCTACCGACACGAGGCTGACGTATCTAAGCACCTTCTGAGCAGGGAAAGAACCCTCCTATTTGGGCCCAGAAGGCCAGCGCTCTACCATCTGAATTACTCAGACACTTTATTCATACATCTTCTAGGATCATCTAGGTCGAGTTAGCCTTCCTTCGAAATGAGATGCCGTTGAGACCAAATATATTGATTACCACATCGCTCTGCATATGAATTATTATTTTTTTACAATCGGCTTTACGTCGCACCGACACTGATAGGTCTTATAGCGACGATGGGACAGGAAAGGGCTAGGAATATAAAGGAAGCGCTCGTGGCCTTAATTAAGGTACCTGGTGTAAAATGGAAAACCACGGAAAACTATCTTCACGGCTGCCGACAGTGGGATTCGAACCCACTGCCTCCCGAATAGTGGATATTGGCCGCAGGGGAATAATTCTAATATCATTGATATGTTAAATGATGTGAGCGTGAAAGGTAAAATTTATGGTTGCCCCTAAAAAAGGGGCTGATTAAAACAGTCTCAACAAAAGTGGACGTAAACGGTCTGAAGATATTCTGCAGTTTACTTTTACCAAGAGCACTTCTTCGTCCGTAGTGGCTGTTGAGAGGCTGTAGCCATGTGATGGCGGGCAATCCATCTTCTTGTGAGCTCGTAGCGTTCTAGCATCACCCCAAAGAGAGCATTGCGCTCTGCATTGTTGACGCACTTACGGGTCCTACTGTAGCGCGCACGGCAGTACGCTTGCACGCCTGCACGCCAGCAAGCACGCCCGCGTCACGCCCGGGACATCGGCTGGGCCCCGACGCCAGCTTCCAGCTTTCTACACGGCAATCGATGCAGCCCCGTGTTCCAGCCGCACAGGATGCTGCTAAAACATACAACCATCACGCTCCACGCAAGGTCACGTCATACTTGAAGCATTCCTGTACGTCATTCGTTACACAAAACCTTCTTCACTTCCAATGTGTCGCCACCAACTGCTCTGGAGCACCCTGTTGACAAATACTCAACATCACTAAGTTACATCATTGGACCTCATTCTGCGGTGTTTGGCTGTGGGAAAAGTGGGGACGTTTACAAGGGGGGAGCAGAATGAGATTTATTCCACTACCAGTTCTAGGGTTTACTAATGGTAATGATTAGGAGGATTAATGGGAAAACAGATTTTTCAACTGATAAATAAAAGTGAGGAAGCGTCAGCAAGTTTAAGAAGTAACGTAATAATAATATTAATAATAATAATAATAATAATAATAATAATAATAATAATAATAATAATAATAATAATAATAATAATAATAATAATCATAGTAATAATAATAATAATAATAATCCCTGAAGGTAGTTTTCCTAGGTTTCCCATTTTCACACCAGGAAAATGCTGGGCCTGTAGCTTAATTAAATTCACAGCCGCTTCCTTTCCGCTCCTATCGCATCGTCGCCATAAGACCTATATTTATCAGCGCAACGTAAAGCGGGTTGTAAATAATAATAATAATAATAATAATAATAATAATAATAATAATAATAATAATAATAATAATGCTTTTTTCACAGCAATGCGGTCGCGGGTGTGAATTGTGTCGCACATGTGGATTTGGCCCCATTTTAGGTACGGATGCACTTCCTGATGCCAACCCTGTGTGGAGGAATGTTGTTTGGTATGTTGTCTGAATATGAAGAGGGGTGTGTTGGGACAAACTTAAACACCTAGTCCCCGAGCCAGAAGAAATAATCAGACGCGATTAAACTACCCGAGATTGCCGGGATTCGAACCCAGGACCCTCTGAACCGAAGACCTGAACGATGACAATTCAGCCAAGGAGTCGCATAATAATAATAATAATAATAATAATAATAATAATAATAATAATAATAATAATAATAATAATAATAATAATAATTGTTTTACGTACCGGTAGGTACTTTTGTAGCTTCGGAGATGCCGAGGTGCTGGAAAAAAATTTCTCGCAGAATTATTACGTACCACTAAATCTGGCCTCGTGGGAGCCAGGCTGACTTAAGACAGAACCCGCCAACCAGAGGCTCATAAAGCCAGCACTACTGCCTGAGCCACTCTGCTTGGTAATAATAATGTTGTTGAGTCATCAGTCCATAAACTGATTTGATGCAACCCTCAATGCCACCCTATCCAGTGATAACGTTTTAATTTCATTACATCCTGCATCTACTCTAGTCTGCTTGTCATACTCACACCTCGGTCTACCGCTTACACTTCCCTCCAAAACCAAATGAACAAGTCCTGGGTTGTCTTAAGATGTGTCCTATCATTCTATCCCTTATTCTGGTCAAATTTAGCTAAATCGATCTCTTCTCACTTATTCGATTCAGTATCTCTTCATTCGTGATTCAATCTACCCATCTGATCTTCAGCATTATTCTGTAATGCCACATTTCAAAAGCTTCTATCCTCTTTCTTTCTGAGCTAGTTATTGTCCGTGTTTCACTTCCATACAATGCCACGCTCCAGACGAAAGTCTTCAAAAACATCTTTTTAATCCCTATTTCAACGTCCGAAGTGGACAAATTATTTTCTTAAGAAAGGCCTCCCTTGCTGTATTTTGTGTCCACCTTACTTCTGCCTTCCTTAGTTATTTTACTACCCAAGTAACAATATTCATCTACTTCCTTTCTGACTTAATTTCCTAATCTAATATGTCCTGCATCACCTAACTTCGTTAGTCTGCATTCCATTACTTTTGTCCTGTATTTATTTATTTTCAACATGTACTTATCCCCCAAGACTGTCTCCACTGCCAACAATACCAGCGGCAAATGTCACTGTTTTGATTTCCTCTCCTTGGATTGTGTTTCTCCTTCCAAATTCCTTTTTGAATTACTTTACTCCCTGTTCTATGTAGGCAAAGAAAGAGAGGTAGAGCGGGAGAGGCAGGCGGGGGCGGGGGGAGGGGGACGAGAGCATAGTGTGCATCCTTGACTCACTCGTTTATGGAATACTGTTTCGTTTTCAAAGTCCTCGATTCTTATCACCGCGGACTGATTTTTGTACAGATTGTAGATAATAATAATAATAATAATAATAATAATAATAATAATAATAATAATAATAATAATAATAATAATAATAATAATAATAATAATAATAATACCGAGCTCGATAGCTGCAGTCGCTTAAGTGCGGCCAGTATGCAGTATTCGGGAGATAGTAGGTTCGAACCCCACTGTCGGCAGCCCTGAAAATGGTTTTCCGTGGTTTCCCATTTACACATCAGGCAAATGCTGGGGCTGTACCTTAATTAAGGCCACGGCCGCTTCCTTCCCATTACTAGCCCTTCCCTGTCCCATCGTCGCCATAAGACCTATCTGTGTCAGTGCGACGTAAAGCAACTAGCAATAATAATAATAATAATAATAATAATAATAATAATAATAATAATAATAATAATAATAATAATAATAATAATCTACACAGATTCATCACTAGCGAGGTATAGTGTTTACAGTGCACTGTACTATTGGGGCCAACGGCCGTAGCCATGCTGAAACACCGGATCCCGTGAGATCTCCGAAGTTAAGCAACATTGGGCGTGGTCAAGATATGGATGGGTTGCGACGCGCTGTTGGTGGGGGGTAAGGGAATGGAGGAGCGGAAAAGAACTGGCCACCCTACCGTACGTAAACTCCGGCTCATGCACACCTCTCCGGAGGTTCGGACTTGCCTTCGGGCAGAATACACCCTTACGTTACCTTACGTTACCTTACGCACTATTGTGTATTGGCTCGCTCGAGTTCATTCCATCTAATCCCCGCGATGAACTGTGTGAAAGTGTCCCTCCTAGGGCTCATTGGTTTGTACATTTCACTCGGCATCACAAATTCATATGTAACGTGAATTTCTGGCTCTTTGCGCGGCAGATCCAAGTACACCATTCCATTGACGCCTGGGATATTTTGATGAAGGCTGGTGGATCATTTGGGCATCCCTTGGCCTTCGATCTGAGGACTCAACATATAATAATAATAATAACAGGCAAACCCGTGGTGCACACAAGCCGTTAACGTACTTGGCCGGCCAAGGTGACTGCTACGCAATCAGACGGCATGCAGATATTATAGTAAAGCCTAGTTACTCTGACAACATTCTCAGCCTATTGCTTGGCTCCCGCGACCGTATCCACTGCCTCTCGTATTAGGCGCACTTCAGTAGTTTCACGAACGCTCGATTCAAAATTAAAGTCCCCAAACCGTCCGTAAATCGAACCAGGGGACTCCGGATAAGAGACAGTCTCTTGGTTCTCATATCATTGGGCTGGATTCAACATATAATAATAATAATAATAATAATAATAATAATAATAATAATAATAATAATAATAATAATAATAATAATAATAATTGTACCGGGCGGTACACCTCCACGCCGCTTATTTAAAATTTGCGCCAATTGAAACTCCTCTGCTGGAGGAAGTCTGAACTTTATCTACGGAATTAATTTTTAAGTTTCTCAGAAGATGTCACTACTGGGAAATTTTGTAGTTTCTGAACTGGGTCGTTTTCGACGCATTTTTGTTTCCCTATTGTAAGAAGTGTGAACTTTCTCTTCTAGAGGACACTACTGAAGATCAACAATAGTGCACCCTAGTGCGAAGTGAAAGAACTGTTTTTTGGAGAAAATTTTTATTTCAAAAGTTTGTTTCTTGTTAAATTTCTTTCTGTTATTGTTTAGGTTGGCTGTATACCCCTTTCTTTCCCCTTGTTTTGTATTTAGCCAATCCCGAATTTTTAGAATTAATTTCTAACCAATCAGGTGTATCTTCCCCAAAGGGGATATGTTGCTGTACCCTAGCCAATAAAGTGATTGTGGGCGGGTGTTTTCTTACCTGAAACGCCTCGAACTTTCCGCGAGAGTATATAAACTGCTGATTTTAGGGTCTCTGTGCCACTTCAGTAACATCTTTCTGTGTGTAAAATACGTAGCAGGGGGCGGGAAGCGCCTCTTCCTTCAGGCAGCAGTTCAACAACAAGGTAATGGCCGATTAATAACTTCTTTTCTTGCTAGCTCAGCAGTTTCACTCTCGGGGCGGGTCCGAAGCGTTTCCACCATGTAACTTTCCCTAAAATGTAAAGACACCTTGTATTTATTCTATCTTTTAAGCTACATATTGGGATAGAGAGTGCTTAACCCTCTCGAGCTCCCACTCATATTGTTTTGAGGTGAACTTATTTTTCATAACCGATTCTTCCTTAACGTAATGTAAATTGTTTCCTTCCTAAGTCACCTCTTTAGTATGGGATTAGCCCTTGCATTAGCGGCCTAGAGCCAGGTTAGGTTTTTAACAAAAGGTATTAGGAGTGCGGATCGCCTCCTCTCAAATTGTTATTTTAGAGGTCATGTAATTAATCTTTTTCTCACTTAATAGACCTCAGTAGGTTGGGTATTTTACCCCTGTGTCTATGTCCTGAAAAGACAACTTGAAGGTGGAGTTTGGTGTGGCCTTTGAGAGGCTTAAAGTTTGAGAGCGAGTGGCTCTTTCTTGAAAATTGAGTGTGGTATGCCTCGAGGAGGCTTTTCTGTGTAATTTGGAGCAAGGGCTCCTGAGCATGAATGGGGTTTTCTGCCCCTCTGGTAAAACTTATTTTGGAGTAAGGTTGGGCTGATTGCCCAAGAATTGTGAAGTCGGGGCGCGAAGCCCAAATCCGGTAAATATTGTAACTATACTTTTGTTGCCTTGCTACTCTGTACCTGCCTTGCTTGTTATGTCTTAATTTTGAAAAGAAAATATAACCTTGTTAGATTTTACATTAACTTTAATTTCGTAGTTTGAGACCCGTTCAAGCCCGCACCTTCTTTCACCTCTAACTACCACGGAAAACTCCGTAACAAGTGGTAGCAGAGCGTGGTTGAATGGGTCTCAATTTAGCCCCTTTTGACGCCTAAACATTGTTTTGTTCCGAACTCTAACAATTTTCTCAGTTGCTGGAATTTTCTGATTTTTTCAAAATTGTTCTGTCATCATGCCCGGCCCTCGCGATGTTCTCCATCTTAACTCTTTGCGCAAGGAGGAGTTAATCTATGAATTAACTATTAGAAATGTGCAATCTGGAGGCACGGTTGCGGTAGACACAAACAAGCTTAGAGAGTCCCTTGATTTGCCCATTTCCATCCCCACTTTGGGAGAGAAAGAAATTGACGACTCTCTTTCCACGATCACCGAGAATACTACTGGGCTAGCATCTGTAGTTAGTTTTTTTTTGACGAAAATGATCCTTCTCCTAATCAAATTAAGCGTGTGCAAGCCAGGCTATATCATTTTTCAAATAGAGTTAACGATCTGTTGTCTCTGAAGTTGAATGACGTTCAGAGGAAGGAAGCTAGTATGTTGCTTGAAAATATTTCTGAATTATCCAGTAAGGTTACCCAATTGTTAACCGGGGAAGTTCCTCCCAAAATCGATCAACCCACCACGATGAATGCAGGTAGCGAGGAAGAGCCTCCTAAGGGAGAAGTCAATAGGATAACCGTTGCTGCTCAAACTATCTCTGCCCCATTGGACAACGAGTCTGAACGCCGTAACTCATTGAATAATGTAAGTTCTGAATTAACTTCTTTGCCACTTAAACCTTTACCGACTATGTCACCTGGGTTCAGCAGTTTGCCTCATCCATTGGCAATGTTGCTCAGAGGTATCTCGAAGTTTTCTGTCAACACCACCAGTGAAGTTATTTCTTTCTTAAGGTTTTTAGTTGAATTTCAGGATCATGCCCTTGTTTTTTTCTCTTTTTCCATGTCAAATTTTGCAAATCATCTATCCTTATGCAATTGGTATTCTCTCTGACAAAATAGTAAGAGCCATAGCTGAACAGTCATCTATTGAAGATTTTCATGCACACTTGCTTGCAAATTTTATTCCTGCCCGCGCGAGGTCATCTCTGATTCAGAAGTACTATTATCGAGTACAGAGATTGGACGAAAAGCTTGCGGATTTCATACAAGACATTAAGTTTTATACTAGGGTGTTTGCTCTTCATTTTCCTGAAGATCAGATTGTACAGGCTATTGTAGAAGGAATTTCACCATCCTATAGGTCATATTTGTGTTTCGCGGCGTGCCCGCAAACATTCTCTGAACTTGAAGCATTGGCCGTCTCAGCGGAAGGAGTTAGATACGCCGATTCCTTGCGTGTCGCGAAAGAACCCCCGCCTTCTTTTAGTAATACTCGGCCTCCACCTCGCCGATCAGTCACACCTCGTAAATGTTATGCTTGCGGGTCGCCTGACCATCTTCGGAACAAGTGTCCGTTGATCAAATCTAGTAGGGCAAATAATGGAGCTGGCTCATCACAAGGCTGTTTTAAATGTGGGGCTTTCTCACATATCGCCAAGAATTGCCCAAATTCAAATAGCACCCCCTCCTGCTCAACTTCTGGTGCAAATTCCACCAATGCCAATAATAAAATGTGACTAGGGGCTTCGGCTGAGTCGACTTATCCCCCTTACCGAGGCTCAGCCCCTGGTAAACTGGTCGAAAATTCAGGGAACGTTCAATCTGCAAATCCATCTTTTGAATGCCCCAAAGAGTGTCTTAGGATCGCGGCGGATTCCCCCGCACCTGTTCCATTTCTTAAGATTGAGTTAAATAACGAGCCTATAACAGCTCTATTAGATTCAGGCAGTGTTTGTTCAATTATTTCGGACCAATGGTATTCAAAATTAAAATCTGTTTGTAAACTACCTGACTATGGCTCATCTCCTGTTCAATATGTTTCGGCTAATTCATCTCCATTAGAAATTCTAGGTTCTTTACAGGTCAAAATTCGTATTTTTAAATTTACATGGAAAATCAAATTGTTTGTGGCCAAGCACTTGTCTTGCCCCATTATATTGGGAGCTGACTTCATTTCTCACACTGGTCTTGTGCTCGATCTTCAGAGTAAGTCGTGCACATTCAAATTTGCTTCCAATTGTAAAATCCCCTTGTTAAAATGTAGTTCTGCATCATGTTCATCTATTTCGCCTACCCAGGATGAGATGTTGTTAGACCTTAGACATCTACCTGAGGAGCAGGCTGATAGTATTCGTAAGTTGTGTCAGTCGTTTCCAGAGGTGTTCTCTGATACTCTTGGTGTTACTGACCTTATTGAATACAAAATTGAGGTCACGGATTCGATTCCTGTCCGTTTTCCACCTTATAGGCTATCTCCACCAAAAATGAAGGCTCTGAAAGAAATCATCGATCAGATGTTGAAGGATGGTATTATTAGGCCCGCGAAGTCGGCGTATTCTTCGCCTATTTTTCTAGTCCCGAAACCCCAAGGTGGCTTCAGGCCTGTGATTGATTATAGGGCTCTCAATCGGAAGGTGGTGTTACAATCTGTGCCCCTTCCTGACCTTCATTCTTGTTTTTCATGGTTTCGTAAGGCCAAGTTCTTTACTATCTTGGACCTGAATCAAGCCTACAATCAAATTCCCCTTGCGGAAGAGTCTAAACATCTTACAGCGTTTGCCACGGACTGGAATTTATACGAATACAACCGCGTGCCTTTCGGGCTCCCCACGGGAGCAGCTGTACTCACTAGGCTGCTAGATAGGGTCTTCTCCGACATCAAATTTGAGTACTTGTATCACTACTTGGATGATGTCGTCGTATTTTCGGAGACCTTTGAAGAACATCTAGATCATCTGCGAGAAGTTCTCAATCGCCTTCGTAAGGCTGGGTTAACTGTTAAGTTGTCCAAGGTCGCCTTCGCTAAGCCCTCCATGTCATTCCTAGGGCATATTGTGTCACCTGATGGTGTTGCTGTCGATCATTCTAGAACACAGGCCATCCGTGATTTTAAACCTCCCAAGGACATCAAAGGTATCGCCAGGTTCATTGGTATGGTGAATTTCTTCAGGAAGTTCATTCCTAACTTCGCTAATAGAGCGGCGCCCTTGAACCTTCTTCGTAGGAAAGGCATCAAATTCGAGTGGGGACCTTCTCAACAAGCCGCTTTTGAAGATCTTAAATTAGCTCTCTGTAATGCCCCTGTCCTTGCTATGTCTGATTTCTCAAAGAAATTCATCATCCAAACCGACGCGTCGTCGTCAGCAGTAGCTGCAGTCCTTCTTCAAGAGACTGAACTAGGGAGGCGACCCATCGCCTATGCATCTAGGACCTTGTCGGCTCAAGAAGCCAAGTATTCCATCTATGAGCTCGAAGGTTTGGCAGTCTTATTTGCCTTAGAAAAGTTCCGTCTCTATCTGGAACATGTCAAATTCGACCTGGAGACAGATAATCAAGCCTTAAGCTGGGTCTTAGGTAGGCCGCGTCGTACTGGTCGTATAGCCCGTTGGGCCATCCGTATTTCTGCCTTCCAATTCGATGTCAGGCATATCCGAAGTACCGAAAATGTTGTCGCTGATGGACTCAGCCGTATGTTTTCCAACGACGTCGAGACCCATGAACCGGTCGACAGTTCATCACCTCCCGAGTCCATACTATCTGATGTTAATGCCATCTTAACAGATGCTCCCATGCTCTTTAGGGATATCGAGAAATACCAACGTGAAGATCCGACGCTGGCTCCGATAATGGAAACCCTTTCTTCTGGGGATCATGTCGTCCCTTATGTTCTGAGGAATGGTGTTTTTTGTTGCCCATCAAGGCATGATAAGATGATGAAGGTTCTCATTCCAGCGGTTCTTGTACCTATGATCTTCAAGTATTATCATGAAACCCCATTAGGAGGGCGTCTAGGCATCTTTAAAACTCGTGAGAAGATTCGTGAAATGTTCATCTGGAAAGGTATGGACGGTGACATCCGTGAACTAGTAAAGGCTTGTAAATCCTGTTTGCTTAGTAAACCAACCATGTCCACAAAGGTAGGCCTTTTGTCTTCTCATCAAGCGTCGCGCCCCATGGAACGCCTGTATATTGATTATGTAGGACCCTTCCCCCAGTCAAAGGGAAATGCCAACAAGTTCATCTTTGTATGCGTAGATGGTTTTACAAGATTTTCCTGGTTATTTCCGACTAAGCTGGCTACCGCTCAGTCCACCATTACTTGCCTAAATTCTATTTTTGCTTCTTTTGGTCCGTGCCAATATATTGTGTCTGATAATGCTAAGGCGTTTACATCAAATCTTTTTCGTAAATTCTGTTTTGACTTGTCCATCTCTCATGTAACTACTTCTGCTTATTACCCTCAACCATCTCTGGCTGAACGGGTTAATCGTAATCTCAGGTCCGCGCTTATTGCCTATCATCACGAAGATCATTCCAGGTGGGACACGTCCCTGCATTGGTTAGCTTTTGCTTTGAATTCGGCGGTTCATGAATCTCACAAGTTTACTCCAGCTTCTTTGATGTTTAAGTTCGTTCCCAACACGCCGCTCTCTAACCTCTGGTCTCTGAGTGACATTCTACCTGAGACAATAGACCCAGACAACATTAAAGATCTTTGGAAGAAGGCTAAAGACAATCTTAAAGTCTCTCATGAAAAGGTTAGGGAAAGGTATGATCGTGGACGGAGACCCACCCATTTGAAGGTAGGTGACCAGGTGATGGTCAAGAACTTTGTTCCCGCGGGCAAGCTTGCCCCCAGATTTCATGGGCCGTGTATCATTCTCGATTTCCTTACACCGGTTACGTTGTTATTAAGTAATCCAGCCACCGAGAGGATATTTAGGGTTCACCTGTCACAGGTGAAACCAGTGTAAATTTTGTGTTAACTTGCTTCATATAATTTGAAAGGAATACGAAGGTTATATTTTTTTTTGAAGGTTTTCACTTTTAAGGCTTTCTGCCCCTTCTATAATATTTTGTTTTATATGTAAGCATTTTTGTAAAACCTTCCCCGATCCGTTAAACTGCCATCCTGTCGTTGCCACGGCCATTACCACGCTCCGGTCTCCTGCCCCACTACACACAGTGGCTTGTACGTGAAATGAATTTCTCCACGCCGCTGGCCCCTCAACCTCACCACAATGAATGTACCCTATTATCATTCTGGTCCAACAAAAATTCTGCCGTTGAGCTTTAATGTTTCAGTGCCCCCGCAGCAGCGCGGCGCCGTACCGCTCCTGAGGCAGGGTACGGGCCCGCCGTTCCCCAGTGAGGCCAACCTGTGTACGGCGAGCCGGAGTCCTCCTCCCGGCCAAGGCTGATGTGCGGCGCACAACCAGTAACTGGCCCGCAGCCTGTATATGTTCGCCGCGGGCGCGGCGTGCTTCAACACCACTACTCCTCTCATAGTGCGGGCGAGCGGTATCTCAGGGTACTTGAGGGGTCCGAGCGGCCTCCTCTGGACACAAACTGCAGCGGCCGGTCTGGCCATCCAATTTAATCAACTACATGGACATTTACTATCAGCAATTACTACACTTGGGAATTCTACTGCAATATTTGGTGGACTTAGAAAATGTTTCCTCACTTTCAAGTATTAAAAGTTTTTTTTCTGAATTCAATTCCTACAAACATAAAGACATTACTTCAACTGTTACTACAAGTATTTTGAAACTGGATCAAACCAAATTTAGAAAATTTTTATAAATGCTTCTGCAATTAATCTCCATATCAACATCATAACTTGGACCTCATTTTCAAACAAAAGTTTATGTTCTTCTGTGTTACCCCTTGGAGGAACTTTTGGGGGGGGGGGAGGTCTGTACCGGGCGGTACACCTCCACGCCGCTTATTTAAAATTTGCGCCAATTGAAACTCCTCTGCTGGAGGAAGTCTGAACTTTATCTACGGAATTAATTTTCAAGTTTCTCAGAAGATGTCACTACTGGGAAATTTTGTAGTTTCTGAACTGGGTCGTTTTCGACGCATTTTTGTTTCCCTATTGTAAGAAGTGTGAACTTTCTCTTCTAGAGGACACTACTGAAGATCAACAATAGTGCACCCTATTGCGAAGTGAAAGAACTGTTTTTTGGAGAAAATTTTTATTTCAAAAGTTTGTTTCTTGTTAAATTTCTTTCTGTTATTGTTTAGGTTGGCTGTATACCCCTTTCTTTCCCCTTGTTTTGTATTTAGCCAATCCCGAAATTTTAGAATTAATTTCTAACCAATCAGGTGTATCTTCCCCAAAGGGGATATGTTGCTGTACCCTAGCCAATAAAGTGATTGTGGGCGGGTGTTTTCTTACCTGAAACGCCTCGAACTTTCCGCGAGAGTATATAAACTGCTGATTTTAGGGTCTCTGTGCCACTTCAGTAACATCTTTCTGTGTGTAAAATACGTAGCAGGGGGCGGGAAGCGCCTCTTCCTTCAGGCAGCAGTTCAACAACAAGGTAATGGCCGATTAATAACTTCTTTTCTTGCTAGCTCAGCAGTTTCACTCTCGGGGCGGGTCCGAAGCGTTTCCACCATGTAACTTTCCCTAAAATGTAAAGACACCTTGTATTTATTCTATCTTTTAAGCTACATATTGGGATAGAGAGTGCTTAACCCTCTCGAGCTCCCACTCATATTGTTTTGAGGTGAACTTATTTTTCATAACCGATTCTTCCTTAACGTAATGTAAATTGTTTCCTTCCTAAGTCACCTCTTTAGTATGGGATTAGCCCTTGCATTAGCGGCCTAGAGCCAGGTTAGGTTTTTAACAAAAGGTATTAGGAGTGCGGATCGCCTCCTCTCAAATTGTTATTTTAGAGGTCATGTAATTAATCTTTTTCTCACTTAATAGACCTCAGTAGGTTGGGTATTTTACCCCTGTGTCTATGTCCTGAAAAGACAACTTGAAGGTGGAGTTTGGTGTGGCCTTTGAGAGGCTTAAAGTTTGAGAGCGAGTGGCTCTTTCTTGAAAATTGAGTGTGGTATGCCTCGAGGAGGCTTTTCTGTGTAATTTGGAGCAAGGGCTCCTGAGCATGAATGGGGTTTTCTGCCCCTCTGGTAAAACTTATTTTGGAGTAAGGTTGGGCTGATTGCCCAAGAATTGTGAAGTCGGGGCGCGAAGCCCAAATCCGGTAAATATTGTAACTATACTTTTGTTGCCTTGCTACTCTGTACCTGCCTTGCTTGTTATGTCTTAATTTTGAAAAGAAAATATAACCTTGTTAGATTTTACATTAACTTTAATTTCGTAGTTTGAGACCCGTTCAAGCCCGCACCTTCTTTCACCTCTAACTACCACGGAAAACTCCGTAACAATAATAATAATAATAATAATAATAATAATAATAATAATAATAATAATAATAATAATAATAGTTCAGAGGAACCCGGGTTCGACTCTCGGCCAATTCAGGAGTTTTAATCGCATGAGACTTATTCCTCTGGCTCGAGGACTGGGGTTAGTGTTTGTCCCAACACTTTCCTTTTCATATTCAATGAACACAGTAAACTACCAACCTCCACAGAAACACGCAATACTGATTACATCCCTCCGTACTGTAAATTTGGCGTCCGTCAGGTAGGACATCCGGCCGTAAAACAGGATCAAATCCATATGTGCGACACAGTTCGCACCGGCGAACTCACAGGTGTGGGAAAAAGCGGTATAAATAATAATAATAGTAATAATAATAATAATAGTAATAATAATAATAATAATAATAATAATAATAATAATAATAATAATAATAATAATAATAATAATAATAATAATGGATCTGCATTTAGGGCTGTCGCCCAGATGGCAGATTCCTTATTAACAGATTCCTTACACCGGTTACGTTGTTATTAAGTAATCCAGCCACCGAGAGGATATTTAGGGTTCACCTGTCACAGGTGAAACCAGTGTAAATTTTGTGTTAACTTGCTTCATATAATTTGAAAGGAATACGAAGGTTATATTTTTTTTTGAAGGTTTTCACTTTTAAGGCTTTCTGCCCCTTCTATAATATTTTGTTTTATATGTAAGCATTTTTGTAAAACCTTCCCCGACTACACCGGACAAGTGCCCTTAATTAATTAATGTATAATCTACTGATTACTACTTGTCAGCCTCTGTGATGTAGTGGTTAGCGTGATTAGCTGCCACCCCCGGAGGCCCGGCTTCGATTCCCGGCTCTGCCACGAAATTTGAAAAAGTGGTACGAGGGCTGGAAAAGGATCCACTCAGCCTCGGGAGGTCAACTGAGTAGAAGTGGGTTCGATTCCCATCTCAGCCATCCTGGAATTGGTTTTCCGTGGTTTCCCATTTTCCTCCAGGCAAATGCCGGGATGGTACCTAACTTAAGGCCACGGCTGCTTCCTTCCCTCTTCCTTGCCGGTCCCTTTCAATCTTTTCATCCCTCCATAAGGCCCCTATTCAGCATAGTAGGTGAGGCCACAGCATAGTAGGTGAGGCCGCCTGGGCGAGGTACTGGTCTTCCTTCCCAGTTGTATCCCCCGACCTAAAGTCTCGCGCTCCAGGACACTGCCCTTGAGGCGGTAGAGGTGGGATACCTCGCTGAGTGCAAGGGATAAACCTACCCTGGAGGGTAAACGGATTAAGAAAGAAAGAAGTACTATTTTTAAAAATAAATTTCGTATCCTGAATTGCAAATAAAATTTCAATCAGGCGGTACGCTAATTATGATACCTAACTGCCTTGGGTGTGTACTTAAATTAATAACAATGAACATAGCGGACAAATAAAACACATAATGGAAACGTGAACTAACACAAGCTTTCATTTAGGTAATTAACAAAACAAAGCATTTAGTGATGAATACCTATAAGATAATTGTGTATTGTATGCATTGTATAAAATGCACTACAAGGGCGTGTGCCCTGGGGTGCTTACCTAGCCAACTGGCCTCCGGTCTGAGTGTTCAAGTTTCGAGTCCCGACGATTTTGAGTAAAATTTTATTAATGACCAGGAAGGGATTCCGGCTTTAAACAACCTGACCACTGTTGAAATGTGCCTGAATAATATACCGAAGTCACAAAATATATGTGTTTAATTCAGATTAACTGAGCAGAAGATTTCCAATAATAATAATAATAATAATAATAATAATAATAATAATAATAATAATAATAATAATAATAATAATAATAATAATAATAATAATAATAATAATAATAATAATAATAATAACTTGTAAAAAATAAAATAAAAGAGTTATAAAATGAATTGATAGGTATGAGGCTTGACAATTCAGAACCGTACAGATTAAAGTTACCACCTTTAGCTACACATGACTCTCACATCATTGAACACGCTTCAAAGGATCGTTAAGGGGTTTAATTATGTACAAAGCCCGGGGCAACCAATCCTATAAAGTTAACGTATACATCCTCGTTATTTCGATGCCCTTAACTGTTGTAACGTGTGTAGGTGGACCAGAATCTCAATTATGAGTGAAAGTCAAGTCCTCATATGAAAATGTGGAGTGCTCATATGAGTGAGTTATCGATGTTATCGTTGCTGTATGGATACCGATTTTTAACATAGACCATGATAATAGCATATTACTTACCTTTGGAATTTCAAACTCAGGTTGAAATCTCGCCCACGAATTAAATACATTTTTAAAAACTGTCCGCTTCTGTGGTGTAGTGGTTAGTGTGATTAGCTTCCACCCCTTGAGGCCGGGGTTCGGTTCCAGGATCTGCCACGAAATTCGAAAAGTGGTACGAAGGCTGGAACGGGGTCCACTCAGCCTCGTGAGGTCAACTGAGTAGAGGAGGATTCGATTCCCACCTCAACCATCCCCGAAGTGGTTTTCCCTGGTTTCCCTCTTCTTCTCCAAGCAAGTGACGGGATGGTACCTAACTTAAAGCCAGGCCCGCTTCCTTCCCTCTTCCTTGTCTATTCCTTCCGATCTCCCCATCCCCTCACAAGGCCCTTGTTCAGTACTGCAGTTGAGGCCGCCTGGGCGAGGTACTGATCCTCCTTCCTAGTTGTACCCCTTACCCACTGTCTCACGTCTCAGGACACTGCCCTTGAGGCGATAGAGGTGGGCTCCGTCGCTGAGCCCCAGGAAAAAACCGAACTTGGAGGGTAAACGGACTAAGAAAGAAAGACTTCTTTTAACTTCGAAGTTTTATGCAGTTCCTCTTAGTCACTACTGGGCTCGCTGAAGACATTCCTATGTTAAGCAACATTAGAAGTGGTTAACATTTGGATGGATAACCACGAGCTGTTCCCCAGAGGAAGATCGGAAGAGATCTGACAACCCCACAACAAATAAACACTTTCTCAGGATGCCTGATTATTACTCCTTGACCTTGCTAGGTCACAAAGGTGCTTATTCAGGTGAATATTCCACCCTATATCCCTCAGGGGTTAATTATGTACCCTTCAGCACATTAAAACATTTTTATTGATCATGTGTTGATTATTTGTCACCATTTGTGTGACAAAATGAATTACAGTATACAAAATATTATATATTTTAGTAAATACACAGTTCCAAAAAATTAGGGGAACACGTTTTGTAACGTCTGGTATGTGAACGTTAATTTGGTGGGTGGGTTGCAATGGCCGTACAGCATACTTTGTGACCTTAGCTACTCAGAGTATATCAAATCGAACTTATAGTTCATCTGTAGGCGTAGCCATGCATTAAACTGTCAGGTGACCCCTCAAACAAAGTGAATAGCAGTGCGTCCATGTGTCGTTGTGAGTTACACAGACTACTGCGGTCATTTGAGCACGTTGTACGTATACCAGCACATCCCATGAGACATCTTAACGAGGTTCAAGTCGCAAGGGCCGTCGCTTTGATCCAGGAAGGATGGGCTTTTCGTCGTGTTGCTATGGATCTCAATGTGCCTCTCCGTAAGTTGTTCAACGCTTGTGGAATCGCTACAATGAGACAGGCTAGTTCACAAGAAAGGTTGAACAAGGTCGTGGACGCATGACAACCCCTCAGGATTACCGATATCCGACCATCTGTGCGTTGCGGCGTCGTTCAGCAACTGCCAGAGAACTGCAGCAAGACCTCAGGAGGGCCACTGGAGTCAGGTTGTCTGATCAGACAGTAAGGAACAGGTTAAGAGAAGTGTCCTTACGACCCAGACGTCCTGTTCGAGTGCCCCGATTAACGCAGCAACATCGCACAGATGGTCTACTGTTTGCCCGTACCCACTTCAATTGAATACACTTTCACAAAAACAGCCATAGTGCAAAAATTGGATTTTTTAACGGAGACCACCACTCTGTACTTTGCAACATGCTGCGTCGTTGGACATTCAAATACTTCACAAAAACGTCCATAGTTCCATTATAAATGAATGTTAAGGTTTGCCCTGTTTTACAAAAACAACCATTGTCCTTTGAATTTGTTACAAAAAGTGCCAATGTCCAGGAAAATCTTGATGACATATCGTTATCAAGTAGGCAGTGACTTAAAAATGGCTGACATAGATAGTGATGATGTGTATACTGATCCTGCAAATTCAACAAATCGGAAGAGTAAAAGGGTTAAGCAGGAGAAAGAGGAAGATGTAATTAAAAAAAAGAAAGTATCTGGTGAAGCACACATCAATCACCAAGGCAAAGAGGTCGCTGCGCGAACAACTGGACCAGATTAAAAGTAAATATAACCGTACTTTAGACATAATAACAACGATGTGCGTCATACAGCTAGCATTACATGTTTTTTATTTATCTGTTTATTAGTAGGTGTTCGAGATTGCAATGCTTCTTTAAAATCAAGGCCAAAGAAAGGGCCAATATTTTAACTCTGTTCAACAAACTAGCAACTAAAGACGAACAAGATTCTCATCTGAGTGGTCTGATATCATTTCATGTCCCATACAGAAGGAGATCTCGAAAATCTGGTCACACGGATAGTGAAGGTTATTCAGAAATAGGTGAGAAAATAAATGTGCAAGCTTCTGCTATAAAGTTCGAGCATCAGACAAAGAGATTCTTGTTTGTGCTAAGGCGTTTACCTTTATTTTTGGAATCACACGTGGAAGGGTGCGAAGGATTCAACAGTCGCTAGTTAATACAGGATGTTCATCCAAGGATAAGAGAGGAAGACATCATAATCGTTTTAGAAAGATTCCTCCAGCAGTCATTGACCTGATTATTAATCACATCCAGTCTTTTGAAGTACGGCAATCTCATTATTTTAGGAGAAGAAATCCTAACACAATGTATCTTCCTGAAACTCTGACTGTGAGAGCAATGCACAAACTCTTCTTGAAAATTCATAGACTGAACGTGTCATATCTCATTTACCTAAAAGTATTTAAAGAGTAATTCAATATTTCATTTGGCCTACCAAGAAGTGATACGTGATCAACATGCGATTCACTACAGCTGCAGATTGATTCGGCTAAAACTGAAGGTGAGGTCAACAGGTACTAAGTTGAAAAGCAAAACTGATACGTTGTTTGAACAGAGGAGGAAGTTCAAACGTTTGGCTCAGAGGAACAAGGTTACCTGCATCTCTTTAGATTACTTGCAAAACCTTCTTCTACTTCATATTAATAGTTGTGAGTATTTTTATGCCCGCCAACTGTGGTACAATGTATTTGGGATTCATGACATGAGGACGAAGATGGTCATCATGAATGTATATGATAAAATGATTTCCAAGAAAGGCCAGAACGATGTAACTTCAATGCTACTTAAGCATTTCAATATACGTGGCACCGGAATTGAAACATTGGTACTTATTTAACCGGGCGAGTTGGCCGTGCGCGTAGAGGCGCGCGGCTGTGAGCTTGCATCCGGGAGATAGTAGGTTCGAATCCCACTATCGGCAGCCCTGAAGATGGTTTTCCGTGGTTTTCCATTTTCACCAGGCAAATGCTGGGGCTGTACCTTAATTAAGGCCACGGCCGCTTCCTTCCAACTCCTAGGCCTTTCCTATCCCATCGTCGCCATAAGACCTATCTGTGTCGATGCGACGTAAAGCCACTAGCAAAAAAAAATTTAAAAAAAGGTACTTATTTGCGACGGATGTTCAGGCCAGAACAAGAATCACGTTATGTTCCGATTCCTCTATGCTCTGGTTCACTTTTCAAGGTGTTCAAAACTATAAAATACATATTCCCCATTAGAGGTCATAGCTATCTCCCAAATGACCAAGATTTCAGTCTCATTGAGGCTAAAAAGAAGAAGCATACTGCATAAATCCAAAGTGATTGGGACAAATTGATCAAATCTGCTAGAGTGAACCCTTCGCCGTTTAATTTAGTGAATATTAAACAAGATTATATGTTTGATATGGCATCTTCTCTGTCTCCATATTTTCGTAAGCAGTGTAAACCACCTATGAATCTTAGAAGTGTGAGAATGGTAAAAAAAATCTACATAGACATCAGATGTTCTAGTACGTTACACCTACAATGGGCTATGAGAACACATTGTTGTACGCACTGAAATCAGTGAAGTTGCAGGACATACGAAGACTAGCTTCGTTGCTTACGAAACTTTAAAACAGAGAATATTATATGAGTCTTGAAGCCGAAGTGAGTGTAGAAATTGTTGAAGTGTTATGAAGGCAGATCAGAAAATAGGTTGCACTTCCCAGTTATGGCCATTTATTACACCACCTATACAACAGCAACACGACTATAACGGCATACACTGTAACGTCACTTTTCCACATAGTTTCCAAGAGACTCAAAACATTTATGCGAACGCACAACCAACTTGTCGATGCCGGATGCATGGAAATTTCCTCCAGCGTTCTGCAACCACTCGGAGACAGCGGCCTTCACCTCCTCATCGGTCTGGAAACGTCTACCACCGAGCTCCGTTTTGAGCTTACCGAACAGATGAAAGTCAGATGGTGCTAGGTCGGGACTGTAGGGTGGATGTTGCCAGACCTCCCACTTGAAACGCTGCAGTAGTTCTCTCGTTTGGCGGGCCTTGTGAGGTGTTGCGTTATCGTGCAACAAAATCACACCGACGCTCAATTTTCCCCGGCACTTCTCTTTAATCGCTTTACGCAACCGGTGCAACGTTTGACAATACGACGCCGCGTTGATCGTCGTTCCTTTCGGCATGAATTCCACGTGTAGCAAACCCTCCATGTCAAAGAACACTGTCGCCATAACCTTACCGGCTGAAGGTTGAACCTTGGCCTTCTTTCGTTGTGGTGATGAGGGATGCACCCATTCCATTGATGTTCGCTTCGTTTCGGGGGTGAAGTGGTGGACCCACGTTTCGTCGCCTGTGACGATTCGCCGCAAAAACCCGTTGCCGTCTGCAGCATAGCGTTGCAAAAATGCCAGGGAGGATTGGAAAAGTTGTCCCTTGTGCTCAACGGTGAGAAGACGTGTGACCCATCTTTGACCCAGCTTACGATATCCAAGGTCCTCGTGAACAATAGCGAACACACTGCCATACGACATGTTCAGCTGCGTCGCGATTTCTCTCAGTTTAATGCGCCGGTTCTGTCTAATGATCGTATTCACACTGTTGACCTTTGCACGGGTCCTGGACGTTGCGGGCCTGCCTTCGAGATGGTTGTCAGTAATATCCGTGCGTCCGGCTTCGAATTGCTGACACCACTTTACGATAACTTGCCGGGAAATGGCCCGCTCCCAATACACAGCACTAATTTCACGATGAATGTCGGTGCAATTCTTCCTTTTGCCCATAGGATTGTCGCACGCACCTCATATTTGGAGTGAACGTCCAGTTGACGCGCCATTGCATTTGGTCGCTATTCACACAATACTAGACGAGACACTACAGCGACCTACCTAACAGACGTGTGGGTACTGTCTGTCCCTTTCTTCGCCGTGCCCACGTTTGCGATACACAGCGCGCTGCTGCGGCGCGTTAGTGCAACTAACCTTTTGATCCACCTACGTATATGACATTGATCCTGATGATAATAGCAGTGGTGATGAAGCACTACAATAAATCAGTGGACTGCAAAGCATTATTTTCATGTTTGATTTTGCACAAAAAACAATCAATGTCCAGTGATTTAATTTCAATTTTATGTTTTCAAATTCAATACAATTCATAAATATAATGTAAAGTGTACAGCAATGTTATAGTTTGATATAAAATTACGTATGCAATGACTTAATAGAAAGAAGAGACTGGAGGCAGTTTTTTACTCTACTGAAAAATTCAATTTTTGGACAATGGCTGTTTTTGTAAAAGTGTCTTCAGTTGGCAACTTCGCCAATGGAGACATGTGTTGTTCACAGACCAGTCCATATCTCTCCTGACACAGCGTGATGGACGTCAACGTGTATCGAGACTCCGTGGTGAGCAGTATATGCCAAATATTGTTCAGGAAGACGACCGATTCGGACAAGGTTCTGTGATGATGTGGTATGGTATCAGCATTGATGGCCGTATGGATGTTGCCGTCGTACGTTGTAATCTCACCGCTGCGGGGTACATCGAGCAGATACTGCTACAGCATGTGTTGGTTGCTGCATACGGTGCTGGCCCTGAATTCGTACTCATGCATGACAATGCCAGTGCTTATGCATCGCGCATCACCAGAGCCGTCTTGCGAGAACTGGACATTCAAGAGATGGAATGGCGAGTAGTGAGTCCCGACCTTAATTCCATCCATCATGTGTGGGATACGCTTGACAGAAGTGTTCATGGGCGTCCTGTTCCACCACAGTCTCTCCAAGTCCTCGAACAGGCTCTCATTGAAGAATGGAACCTGATACCACAACGTGACCTCCGTCGACTTATACGGAGCATACCATGTAGGTGCCAAGCTGTGATAAATGCTAGTGGAGGACATATACCATACCGAAGCTTTCTATTTGTAATAAAATCCACCCTGGAGGACTGTTATCACTTTGTTTTCGCCCCTATTTGGACATTCCCGTTTGTCTTCTAAAACTGAATGGGAACCAATCGATGTTCTTTTGTATACTTCAACGGTAGAGAATAAAGGTTTAGTTGGTAATATATCTGGGTGTGAGGTATTGTTTTATGGAGCATGCCATACGTTCAAAAACATGTTCCCCTAATTTATTTTTAATTGTGTAGTATGAATGTGCTTGCTAATCAGGAAATGAGTTCTTGATTTGACCAAAATTTAACGCGCCGTGTTGTATTAGTTTCGGCTGTTGATACTGATATAGGGGCCTACATATATCTCGTCCGCCGTGTGGTGTTTTGGTTAGTGTGATTAGTTGCCACCCACGGAGGCCCGGGTTCGATTCCCAGCTTTGCCACGAAATTTTAAAAGTGGTACGAGGTCTATAATGGGATCCACTCAGCCTCGGGAGTTCAACTGAGTAGAGGGGGGTTCGATTCCCCTCTTAGCCATCCTCGAAGTGGTTTTCCGTGGTTTCGCACTTCTTCCCCAGGCCACTTCCTTCCCTCTTCCTTGTCTATTCCTTCCGTTCTTCCCATCCCGAGCAAGGCCCCTGTCCAGCATAGCAGGCGAGGCCGCCCATGCGACATACTGATCCTCTTCCCCGGTCACCCCCCCCCCCGCCCCACCAACTGTCTCACGCTCCAGGACACTGCCCTTGTTGAGGAGGTAGAAGTGGGGTCCGAAGCTTAGTCCGGAGGGAAAACCAACCCTGGAGGTTAAACAGCTTAAGTAAATATACAATATACAGCAGTCATTGTCGAATTTGTATGCATGCCTCTCTATATTATTAATTTATAACTTCCGAAACTTTTGAGTATTAAATTCATAAACTATCAGAAAGCTTCTGTTTTCTTCTAGAATATTCCTATTCTATCTATTCGAATTCATTAATAACTTCATGAGAGAACAGACGAAGTGTACACAACTTCCTAAAAGCATTTTTGGAAATCCATACCAGTATAGGATAAGCAGCTGCTAATTCATGTCATTCATTCTTCGAGCATAAGGTCCAGGCGACTGGAAAACCTTCCTGAGAAAGGGTGGGAGAGGGGGAACATACAGTGTATCTCGGTAAATCATGTGAGATAATTGTAAATCCTAGGAAATAACTGGACAGATGGAAACATAATTTTCAGAATAATTTTTATTGAGTCCCGAATAACGAAGGAGAATTACGATGATAATGAAATTGCGCCCGAGGAAATGGAAAGGATGGTAAATAAATTACACCTTCATGACGCAGACAGAAAACATAATTCGAAATGAAATTAAGTGCAGTACAGGGGAAAGGCAATAATGCAACGGATTCGTAGAGCAATAAGGTTTGTAAGTAAAGTACCTTCAACTTTGACGAAGGCAGTAATGGCAAGTATATTCAAGCAAGGGAACATGTGTTGCAACGACTATCGAGGTGAGTATACGAGGCAAGATATTCATAGTTGGAAAGGGGGTGCGATGAACGGTGGAGAGTAAGTTGGATGAAAACCAGTGCATTTTCAGAAAATGGCGGGGCTGTTAGGAAAAGATTTTTAGTAGTCTGTGCATCAAGTAATTGATAAGTGCTACGAGAGGAATAGAAAAGTATGTCCATATTTCGTAGATCTTGAGAAGGCATATAACAGTTTACCAAGGGCAAGGATGCCAGCAGTGGTAGTCCATGTTTGAGCAGTACGGGCTGCGAGCTCCGGGTGACGTTCGAGTATTTAGGTGTGACGTCACGTCATCCTGTGTGGATGTATATGGAGACACGCAGTAGGGACAGCAGATCGCCTTACCAAGGCGAATGGGCACACCGATCCAGTGACACCCTTACACTTGACGCAGCACACAACTTATGGTCGAGTAAAAATGTGTACCAGCTAGGTGGACGGTGTGGTTGTTGATGAAGATGATATTTGATGTTTAAAAGGGGATAACATCCAAGGTCATCGGCCCCTGGTGTGGTTATCGTAGGACTTTCAATCCGGGACATAGTGCAACCTATTTTACTTATAAGCTGAAGAGTCCTGAAGTCCGCTTACAGGACTTGGTTTGTCATATATTTCTACGCTTAGACTGCTTGACGTTTTGATAGTTCTCTTTTTTCGACTGAAAGTTATCTTTCAACTATAATAATAATCATTTCGTGTGGCTATTTCTAGCCGAGTGCAGCCCTTGTCAGGCAGACCCTCCGATGAGGGTGGGCGGCATCTGCCATGTGTAGGCAACTGCGTGTTATTGTGGTGGAGGATAGTGTTATGTGTGGTGTGTGAGTTGCAGGGATGTTGGGGACAGCACAAACACCCAGCCCCCGAGCTAATGGAATTAACCAATTAAGGTTAAAATCCCCAACCCGGCCGGGAATCGAACCCGGGACCCTCTGAACCGAAGGCCAGTACGCTGACCATTCAGCCAACGAGTCGGACATCTTTCAACTAAAGCTGAATGATTGCACTTATCTTGCCGGACTCTTGTATAAGAGTACACTTTTGTTCCTGTGCGTAAGGAAGAAGTGATTTTAGTTATTTCCAGCACAGGGACTCGTATTACTTATGGTTAACGTGATTTCTCCATCGGAAGAATTGTAACGTGATTCTATCACTACTGTTTACTATTCAATAAACGTTTGTTTTTAAACTGTAATACGTAACAACAGCTATACTAAGGGATTAATGAACAAGGGGTAGTTTATTACAGGTGATTGAAGACATTTATGTCAAAACTCGGGTCGCAGTGGGAAATGATATTAGAATGAATTCCTGGTTCAAAATTAGTTGCAGGGTTTGATCAAAGCAAAAAATTTCAATCAGTCACTACTGATCTGCATTTAGGTGCTCTAGGAGCGGTGCTAAGGGTACATGGATATGGAAGTCAAGTAGGGATGACACAAAAATGTTAGTGTTGAACTGTAGAAGTATTGTAAAGAAAGGAAAAGAATTAAGTAATTTAATAGATATATACTTAGCAGATATTGTAATAGGAGTTGAATCATGGGTGAGAAATGATATAATGGATCCCGAAATTTTCTCACGGAACTGCAGTATGTATCGTAGAGATAGGATAGGAATGGTAGGGAGGGAGTATTCATTCTGGCGAAAGACGAATTTTTAAGCTACGAAAAAGTTAAAGATGACAAACATGAAATTCTAGGCATAAGGGCCATCTCTAAAGATAAGAGGCAGTTGATATCTTTGGAGTGTACAGACCGGGAAAGCGTAGCGCTGACGCTGATTAAGAATTATTTCATAAGGTAATTAGCTATGTGGACGGAGCCTCCGTGGCTCAGACGACAGTGAGTAGGCCTCTCACCGCTGGGTTCCGAGGTTCAAACCATGGTCACTCCATGTGAGTTTCGTGCTGGACCAAGCGGAGGCAGGACAGGTTTTTCTCTGGGTACTCCGGTTTTCCCGGTCATCTTTCATTCCAGCAACACACTTAATTTCATCTGTCAGTCATTAATCACTGCCCGAGAGGAGTGCGACAGGCTTCGGCAGCCGGCACAATACCTATCCTCGCCGCAACATTGGGGCTGCATTCATTCCATCCCTGACCCGGTCATTGACTGGAAAATAGGTTGTAGGTTTTTAATCAGCTATGTGGGTAACGATATGGAAATGAATGTGATTGTAGCGGGTGATATCAGTTTACCAAATGTCCATTGGTAAGGTGTTACGAACGACAGGAAGCATGACCAACAAATGGCAAATAAGTTAATAGGGAAGGACATCTGATTCAGAAAGTGATGGAACCAAATAGAGGGAACAATATTCTGGACCTGGTGTTGGTAAAACCAGATGAACTCTATAGAGAAACCGAAATAGTAAATGGTACTAGTCATCGCAAGCTGTTTTTCTCGTAATTAAAATAATTCTTTTCGAAAGGAATATCTAAAAAGTAGGATTACTGGGCAGTGCCATACGGCTGATACAAAAGGCATTAGGGAGTTTTCAAAACGTAACTATGATCGGTGGAAAGCGGTAAATAAAAATTTAAACAGGCTCGGGATGGGTTTAAAGCAACTGCTGAGCAATGTGGAAAAAACAGGTGTGTACCTTTTAAGATGGTAAGGAATAAAGAGACTAAGAAGAGCGTTCAGGTTGGAAAGAAATAGAGTTATAAATGGCTGAGGAAGTGAGGGAAAATTGAAGGAACTTACTAGGAAATTGAATCTAGCAAACTCAGCTAAGCGTAACATGATGGCAAGCATAATTGGCAGTCATACAAATTCTAGTGAAAAATGGAAGGGTATGTATAGGTTCTTTAAGGCAGAAACAGGTTCCAAGAAGGGCATTCCAGGAATCATTAATGAACAAGGGGAGTGGGTATGCAAGGATCTTCAAAAAGCATAAATATTCAGTCAGCAGTATGTAAAGATGTTTGGTACTAGGATAATGTTCAGATAGATGAAGTGACTAATAATAAACAAGTATTAAAATTTACCTATGGTATCAACGACATTTACAATAAGATACAAAGGTTGAAAACTAGAAAAGCAGCCGGAATTGATAAGATTTCGGGGGATGTACTTACGACAATGTGTTGGGATATAGTACCTTATGTCAAGTACTCATTTGATTATTGTTTGCATGAAGGAGCTGTACCTGATGAATGGAGAGTTGCTATAGTAGCTCCTGTGTATGAAGGAAAGGGTGATAGACATAAAGCTGACAATTAAATGCCAGTCAGTTTGACATGCATTGCATGTAAGCTTTGGGAAATAATTCTTCCTGTTTATATCGGACATGTTTTGTGAAAATAATTACTGGTTCGATAGCAGGTAGATCGGGTTTCGGAAAGGTTTCTCCACTGAAGCTCAACTTGTAGGATTCCAGCAAGATATAGCAGATATCTTAGATTCAGGAGGTCAAATGTACTGTATCGCGATTGGCCTGTCTGAGGCATTTTACAACGTGGATTATGGGAGACTACTGGCAAAAAATTAGCGCAATTGGACTTGACAAATGAGTGACTGAATGGGCGGCTAAATTTCTAGAAAATAGAAGCAGATAATTAGAGTAGGCGAGGCTTTAACTGACACTGTAATAATTAAGAGAGGAATTCCTAAAAGGCATTATTATTGGATCTTTATGTTTATATATATAAATGATAGGGTAAAGAAGTGAATCAGAGACAAGGATTTTTGCAGATAATGCTATTCTGTATAGAGCAATAAATAAATTACAAGATTGTGAGCAACTGCAAAATGAACTCGATAATATGTTGAGATGGACAGTAGGCAATGGTATGATGAAAAGCGGCGTTAAAATCAGGTTGTGAATTTCACTAATAGGAAAATTCCTCTCAGTTTTAATTACTTCGTTGATGGGGTGTTAATGGGTTAATATAAGGAAATACCTCTATTGGGGTTACCACATAAATGGGATAGTAAATAAAGGGTACAGGTCTCTGCACATGGTTCTGAAGGTATTTAGGGATTGTAGTAAGGATGTAAAGGAGAGAGCATGTACGACCCCAAGTAGAGTATGGTTCCAGTGTATGCGACCCTCACTACGATTATTTGATCCAAGAACTGGGAAAAATCCAAAGAAAAGCAGCTCGATTTGTTCAGGATGACTTCCGACAAAAGAGTAGCGTTACAAAAATGTTGCAACGTGTCAGCTAGGAAGACTTGGGAGTAAGGAGACGAGCTGGTCGACTAAGTAGTATGTTCCAAGCTGTCAGTGGAGAGATGGAGTGGAATGACATTAGTAGATGAATAGGTTTGAGTGGTGTCACTAAGAGTAGGAAAGATCACAATATGAAGATAAATTTGGAATTCAAGCGGACAAATTGGCGCAAATATGTGTTTATAGGAGGGGGAGTTTCTTTGCAATCACTTAAGAAAAGGCTAGGAAATCAACAGATAGGGAATCGGCAACCTGGACGTCTGCCCTAAATGCAGATCAGTAATGATTGGTTGATCTTGGTCCCTCTCTACATTTACTGTCGTCGCGTAATAAATAGGCCCAATTATTCATCTTGCTCTTAGAGTCCACCAAACACCAATGTTCCTATCATAATGAGGGACTACATAAACACCATTAGGATTTTCTGCACACCAAAAGCGAGAATTACGACTGTTCACACTGCCACTAAGAAGAAACCATAACTTTTGCATACGAAAATACGGTGCTTCAATGATAAAATTTCTCACCATCTTGACAGCTGAGGTTCAGACTGGCGACTGATGCTTGCCAGGTCGAACACGAGCATGCTGCTTGCAAGGTCAAGAACTATGCGCGGGACTCCCACACTGCAGCTTACGCATTGCAGAGTAAAAACGCCGTTTCGACGGTCTTAATTTATATGAGAGAGCATGTACAAGATGAGGTATCCTAAACTCAATAACACGGTTATGGTTGAGGAAATTCTTCAGAAGGCTAAGGTTTTGTAATATTTAGTGGGTACGTGACATACTTCAAACATAATTGTAACATTTCACTACTTGGATCTTTCGTATTTTGCAGTACCATCAATATAATTTGTATTACAATAAACGAATACTTTCCCCAGTTGGTGGTCATCCGTGATTGGAAGAGAAGAGTATTCATTCATTCATTCATTCATTCATTCATATTCATACACTACCTGTTAACTTGAGTGTTTTTGGTGGTGAGTGGAATTTAATTACGGCGGGGAATTGCAAACGGACTTCAAATAATGTATAATCCGCACAATATTATCTCCTCTATCGGCATATATGGAAACGCCTCCGAAGGAAATTACGCATAGGTAAGCTACAACCTTAGACCTGCGAATAGAGCAATTACTGAGTTCAGTTGAGCCTGTCACCAAGTCGAGCAGAGCCTGAACAGAAGTAAGTAAGACAGTCAGAGGAAGTGATATATATTTTCTTATATCCTAGTGCAAAAATGATATGTAATGAACTTTCGGCAGTACACCGAATTTTCCAACGAATGTATGATTTTTTCCTGAATGTCAAGAATTTCATTAAAGAAATCACCCTTGAAGGAGTATAAAATGAAAATTAATCGTTCTAATACACAAGTAATGGAACGCAGTCGTATGAATTCAGGTGATGCAGGAAAAAATGTATGAATACCGGCAATGATGGCAAAAGTTAGGAAAGATTATATTTTTTTACAAGGTGCTTTTACGTGGCACCGACACAGACAGGTCTTATGGCGACGATGGGACAGGAAAGGGCTAGGTGTGGGAAGGAAGCGGCCGTGACCTTAATTAAGGTACAGCCCCAGCATTTGCCTGGTGTGAAAATGAGAAACCACGGAAAACCATCTTCAGGGCTGCCAATAGTGGGGTCCGAACCCACTTTCTCCCGAATACTGGATACTGGCCGCACTTAAACGACTGCAGCTATCGAGCTCGGTAAAGAATAAATGAAGACCAGTGTATAAAAGGGAGAAATAAGAACATCAGCACACCTGGTATCCTAGACTCAGTAACATGGTTCTACACCAATCAATAAGCAACCGTTCTTAAGCAACACGGAGATAGGCTTTTGTCCAATATCTGAAAAAGGAATCGTCATGGTTGTATTATATCAAGTTCATTTTTCAACAAATGTGCGGAAACTGTTACGAGAAAGGCTGGTTGGACGGGTGTAAAATATGTAGTAAAACTCTTAATAACGTCTGGTATACTAACGATACCACCTTGTTGCAGAAAGCAAGGAGGACTTAATGTTTCATCCAGAAGTCAAAGGACGAAAGTGAAAATGTTGGGTTGTACGTGAATATCAAGAAGACGAAGTCCATGGTGACATCAGAAAATATAGATGTTGAGATATAAATTAACAGCGATGAAACTGACGTTGTTACGACTTTCCTGTTAATTATGAAAATAACTGAAATAGGTATGTCCTTTAATGTTGTTTAGATATATCCAGAATACATTCACCATTATTGGGGTAGAATATGAATCTTTTTGCTAAATATTTATTGTCAGAAATAACATTATAAAAAATGATATTTCAAAAATTATAGTTAAAAATTCCCTGTTAAATTGTTAAATTGTTGAAAATTGCTGAGAAAGTACTTAAACCAGATCCTAAAACTTTGCATGCATAATATTTAAATCTAGTTTGAGCTGCTGAAGTAAAATTATTGCCTTATTGTTTACAGGAGTTGAGATTTTTTTATATTCTAGTTGAAAAGTGAAATTTTCTGCAAACTTTTCGGTGTTCTTCTAGCTGGCCATCATGAACTAATCTAAATATCTGATTAAATTTACTTCCACAAGCAGATATCTATAGTGTCTAAGAGACTAACAATTTCAAATACTTTGATGTGATAGTTTCTGAGAAAAAGGTACAGAAATTTTCAAAAATATAAATTACAAAAAATCCATAAAGAATATTTGACTCGTAGCTGGCATCTAATGATAGTCAGCGTGCAAAGTTGTGTTTAAACCTAATTTTATTGCCTCAAATATAACTTCAGAACAATAATTGATACGCCAAATTCTTCAGGAAAGATTGGAGATTTATTAAGCTCGAAAACGAAAATAGACTTTTTTGAGCCTACCGCACTTCCCGGATCCATTCAGCGAAGGTTGGCACTGGGAAGGAAAGCAATGTAAGCTTGAAAAATATCTGTAAAAACCGGGATATCAGTAGAGAACCAAATTGAGACTGGTCAGTGCCACCGTTCTCCCTAGAGTCTCTTATGCCTGCTAAACATGGACCCCAAGGAAGGCTTACAGGAGTAGGATCGATGCATTGGAGCTTTGGTGCTGGCAACATCTGCAAAGAATGCCACGGAGAGCCATAATTAATAAGAAGAAAATATTGGATCAGGTCCAGTCAAAAGTCTCCTTTGAAGGGAGTATGGTGTGACACAAGCTACCCTACTTCGTCCACATCACGGGAAGTACCTCCCTCGAAAAGGATGTCATGCTCGAAATTGTGGGTGGTAAAAGGGGAACTGTGAGGCCAAGATCAGGTCGGATATGTGACATCGAAGGAAGTACTGGCATGATGATAGCTGAACTGAAACAAGCTGTCCGAAATGGAGCTGATGACGGACAGCTGTACTCCACTGAACGGTAAAAAAGAGAGAGAGCCTATGAAAGGTAGGCCATTCTTAAGAAAAGAAATGTGAACATCCCAATCATAGAAGTACATAATAGAAAGACGTTTCTGAAGACGCAGTATTCTTCGGAAATGAAATATGAATAATAGCTGATGGAAAAAGGGAGGGAATAGAAATAATTAAAACGTGATTTTGCCAAAGAATATTGAAGATGGGAGTAGTGGTTTGGTTTACAAATAAAGGAAAGAGATATATGTACAGGGAACATTTTGAGACATCCTAGACTTGTTCAGTTTAGTGAAAGTGCAGGGGTTCAGAATGTTAGGGGGAGGCCAAGATATGAATATGAAAAATATATATTAGAATGGACAGAATAAGAAATAGTTATGAAGAGATGAAGAGTTTAGCACAGGAGAAGCTGTCACAGAGGGCTGTATTAAAATGTCTATGCATTGATGACAGCAAGCGTTTCTTGTGTGGTATACAGGATGTACACTGAGTGACCAGAAAATCTGGGGACGACACCGAAAATGATATTAATAACGAATTGCTCCTCCGCGAGCCCCTAAAACCGCAGCAATGCGGCGAGGCATCGACTCTACAAGCTGTTGGGATCGTTCTGGGGGATCTGGTCCCACGCATCTTGTACTGATACTGTAGTTGGTGCGGGGTTTATTGAGCGTACGCCAGCATCGACAGCATCACATAAATGCTCGATTGGATTAAGATCGGGGGATCTGGATGGTCAAACCATGCTAGTAACGTCACTGGACTACTCCTTCAATAACCTGCGTGTCAACACAGAGCTGTGAAATGGTACATTGTCCTTTTGAGACATGGCATCTCTATCAGGGTACTCTAGGGCCAGAAAGAGATGCAGATGGTCTGAAAGAATGTCCACATAACGTCCACCAGTCAGCGCTCCCTGCACTCGGACAATGGGGCCTAACTGCGACCATGAGAATATCGCCCAGACCAGAAATGAGCCACTTCCCGCCTGGACTCAACCTTGAAGACACGCAGGATCCATAGCTTCATGTGGCATACGCGACACTCTCACGCGCCCATCAGCTCGACACAACTTGAACCGGGATTCATCGGACCATACCACACGCTGCCACTGTTATAAGGCCCCCCCCTTTCCGACGTTCGTGGGCTCATGCACGTCGTTGACCTCTGTGTCGAGGTGTCAGCAAAGGGGCACGAGCTGATCGTCGGCTGGTGAAGCCTATGCGGTGCAGCTGCTTCCTTACAGTCCTGGTAGAAATGGGTTCCTGACTCCCAATATTCAACTGGGTGGTGATCTGACTCACAGTAGCCCGTCGAGTGCCCAGTATGCTTCTGCGGAAGCGACGTGATGTCCGTTCGTTATGGTCTCTCCGTCTGGCGGTTTACGCGCCGCAGCTATCCGCAACGCTCAGGGGTCACGCACGGCACATTTTTAATTGGACACCCCTTTCCGTGACTTTTGGCCACTTAGTGTACTTTCTGAATAAAATTAATAACATAGGTAGTGAATAACTGCAAATTTCTCTTCTTTTGTCGCTTTACCTGTAGGTTTCATGGGAGAAATGTGCCTACTGGCTTTCATCAATTTTGCTCCAAATTAGAGGTTGTTATGCTAATATCAATTTATTCTATACATCCTAAAGGATGGTTTGCAGCGCATGGATTCCTTGCTGAATTACTAGTTTGTTTACAACCAAACAGAAAGTATTGGAGGAACATGCACACTTTCTGTAACGAATAGCATGATTTCTTTGAGGAATACAAACAAACTAACCACAGAAAAACACAACATATTATTCGGCAAAGTTAATCCGTCTATGAAAACTTGAAATCTAAGTCAGCGCCATAGTATGGTGTTAATCAACTCCGTGTGTTGGGGCATGCTTTGATCAGTGATGCCATGCTAACCATGTGGTGGTTATGACTGTCCTGCTCTACTCTGTTTCACTCTTCAACACCAGCACTTCGGATGTCGTCCAGAGTCAGAGGTGGGTTCCTACGTCTTCACACCGCCCATTTCAACTGGTCTAAGCATATCCAAGCATCTTTAATCGTATTCATACCAGAAGATACTGCAGACCGTTCTACCTGATTGATCTGGTCCTCCATGATGTTAACAAGACGGGAGCTGAGCGCATGAGCAATGCCGTGAGATCCCTCGTTGATTCTGAGGGAAAACCCAACCCTGGAGGGTAAGCACATTAAGAAAGAGAGATATTTAGGTAGAAGGAATTTTTTTGATATTTGCTTCTTTGTGGTAGCACTGCTCTCAGCTGGTGGATTACGAAAATCAGCCTGTTTATCGTCAAGTATTTTATCGTAAATACTAAATGAATTAGTGTTTTTTTGAAGTGAAATGCTTCTATTCATTTAGATAATTATTCTCTTCTACGTTTTATATACAGGAAACACTAAACAGACATTGCATTTTCAGATTTTAGTGTGAGGTTGTATCACGAATCAAACGTGAGGTTATGGGTAAGGCAAGCGATTTATCTCCTCGGAAAATAGCAGTTGTAGTTTTCTTTTACAAGAAAATATTACTCGCAGAGGACCAAAGAACAAAAAATGAATATATCCCAAAAATCTGTTAGCATAATCAAAAAACAGTGCGGTAAAGGGCAAGAAAACAAACGGAATCATAGTGGGAAATGTGGACGTAAAAAAACATAGTGACAGAGGCGTCAGAAAACTTCTTGTCCTACAAAACAGGAAATCAACTAATAAAGAATTTTCCTTCAATATGCTTTAGTATGGAGTGGATGTGTCGCCAAGAACAGTGCGAAGAACACTCGGTAGGGAAGGATTTCGAACTTGTCGGCCTCGGAAAAAGCCAAGATCACTCCTTCAATGGCTGTTAAGCGCCTTAAGTGGGCTAGAGGCCGCAAACACTGGACTCCATTAGATTGGCAAAAGGTAAATCATTTTATTTACTTATTTCTGCAATAAACAGTTCATTTAGAAGGATTAATTACCTGAGGAGGCCCGCTAGAATAAAATGTCATATATTAAGAATGTTTGGAAGTTAATTTTATTGTTATGTATGGAACTGTTTCCCCCTCTCTGCGAGTGTAAATTATAAGCTAAATGTTACAAAGGGGTCTGTTTTCCTTTCAGGTGATCTTCACAGACGAATCCATCTTCTCTGTTTGTGATGAATCCTCCCAATACATCAGGAGGAGATTGGATGAGGAATTCAAACTTGATTGTGTTCAACAAAGTGTTAAACACCCAACCAGTGTTAAGGTTTGGGGAATGATGCCAGTGTGGGGCCCTGGAGATACGTATTTATATTGTAGAGGGAACTATGAATCAGTATCAGTACTTTAGGGTACTAAATGAAGTACTTCTGCCAAAAGCAAATGGCTTGTTTCCAAATGGGGAATGTGTCATGATGCAGGATGGAGCTCCCTGTCACACGGCAAAGTCAGTGTTGAATTATTTTGGCTGAGAAGGGGATCAGTGTTCTCCCCTGGCCAGTGAACTCACCAGATCTTAACCCTATTGAAAATCTCTGAACTATATAGGTGAAACTGAAGAAGAGTAACATCATTACCAAGCAGACCTTAATGGAGCAACTTACCGAGATCTGACACAACGACCCAGAAATCAGAACAAATTGTGTACATTTGGTAAATAGTATGCCTCGAAGGCTCCAGTCTGTTATCAAACACAAAGGAATGCATACCAAGTACTGATCATTGTGTACGATTAATTAATTATGTAATTTTATGTAAATAAGGAGGGGTGAATTGCAAAATTGACGTTGACCCTAATAATTTGACCACCCTCTGTGTCCGGCTCCATGGCTAAATGGTTATCGTGCTGGCCTTTGGTCACAGGGATCCCAGGTTCGATTCCCGGCAGGGTCGGGAATTTTAACCATAATTGGTTAATTTCGCTGGCACGGGGGCTGGGTGTATGTGTCGTCTTCATCATCATTTCATCCTCATAACGACACGCATGTCGCCTACGGCCGTCAATTCAAAAGACCTGCACCTGGCGAGCCGAACTTGTTCCTCGGATACTCCCGGCCCTAAAAGCCATACGCTATTTTATTTTCTACCACCCTCTGTGCATAAGGAATATACTGCTCATTAAATGAAATATTAATTACGAGTAATGAGCCACAAAGTTAATTGTAGCCTTATATCATATATACATATATTTTCTTTATAGACTGTTATGCCTAAAGCGTACAGTCTGCAAGCCCCTGTGAATCTACTAACCGCCGCCACAATCCTCTATTTGTACTAGTTTCGTGGCCTCGTTCATAAATCATTAGAAACTTTAGTCTAATCATCGCCGCCTTAGTCCCCCTCTACTTATATTACCCTCCATAACAGACTCCATTATTCTCCTAGGTAAACTACCCTCCTCCATTCGCCTCACATGATCCCACCACTGAAGCCGGTTTATGCGTACAGCTTCATCCATCGAGTTCATTCCTTACTTATCCTTTACCTCCACATTCCGAGTAACCTCCTGCCACCTGGTTTCACCAGCAATCACTTTCATGTCTGTTACTTCTAACTTACCGTATGAATAAGATATCCTGAGTCCATCCAGCTCTCACTCCCGCAAAACAAAGTTAGTCTGACAATAGACCGTAGTAAAGATAGTTTCGTCCGTGAGTTGACTTCCTTCTTACGGAATACTGTTGATCGCGCTGCATTAGCTTAACTGCACCTTGATTCAATCTCGCTAACTACATTACCATCCTGGGAGAATACACATCATCGAACGAGCTGGCCGTGCGGTTAGGGGGGCGCAGCTCTGAGTTTGGATAAGGTAGATAGTGGGTTCGAATGAAACTGCCGGCAGCCAAGAAGATGGTTTCCCACTTTCAGACCAGACAAATGCTTGGGCTGTACCTTAGTCAAGGCCACGGCCGCTTCCTTCCACTCCTAGCCCTTTCCTACCCCATCATCGTCACAAGGCCTATCTGTGCTGGTGCGATGTAAAGCAACTTGTAAAGAAAAGAAACGCACATCCTGAATATTTGACATGATCTACCTATATCAGCTTTGTATCCCCAACCTGACATTAAATTCTCTTGGATTTCTTACCAACTGGCATTAATTTAGTCTTGAAAAGGCTAGAATCAATCTCCAAGATATTAGACTGCAGGCTTTCGGCACAATCTGCCGTTAAGACCAAGATGTCGGCATATGCCAAACTACATGCTGCATTTTCACCTAACGGAATCCTTCCCTGCCACTTAATACCTTTCAGCAGATGATCCATGTAAACTATAAACAACAATGAAAGATTACAGCCTTGTCTATTGTTTACAAGTACTTTGAACCAAGAAGTCATTCTGCCATCAATTCTCACTGCAGCCCAATTGTCTCCAGAGATGCCTTTGATTGATTTTAATAATCTATTCTTAATCCCATAGTCCTCCATTACGGCAAACATTAGTCCCTCGGTACTCTGTCATATGCCTTTTCTAGACCTAAGAAACATAAATATAGCTGTCTATTCCTCTCGTATTTTTCAGTTATATGGCGCATACTGAAAATCTGATCTTGATGGCCTATCTGTGGGCTGAAACCACACTGGTCATCCAACTTCCTCTCAACCATTTAACGCACCCTCCCTTTCAAAACGTGAGAGAACACCTTTCCTGGTACACTGGCCTCGATAGTTATTGCAATCCTTTCTCTTCCCTTGCTTTAACAAAAGGGGACACACAAAAATAGGACACCATTTTTTAAATAAAGAATTTACTTTTTTCGAATTGCACCTATTTTATAAATACTTATACATTTGTTCACACATTCCGAGTAACCTCCTGCCACCTGGTTTCACCACCAATCACTTTCATGTCTGTTACTTCTAACTTACCGTATGAATAAGATATCCTGAGTCCACCGTGCAACCCCCATTCGGGTGCCTTCAGCACCACCTTTGATTCTCTTTTCATCTCCGGAATGTCTGCAAAGCGTTTCCCTTTCAGCTCACTTTTCAGATCACAAGGTGCGAGATCTGGTGAGTAGAATGGGTGAGGAAGCCGTGTCATGCAATTTATTGCCAAGAAATCACGCACAAAAGTGTCTTTGTGAGCTGGAGCATTGTCGTGATGGAAAATCCAGTCCCCTCTCTGCCACAAATCAGGCCTTTCAAGGGAACACTGTTGCGCAACTGCGTTGAAACACTCAGGTAGAAAACTTCGTTCGTTAATCACAAAATCACAAGAATTGAAAGATCGAAAAACACGTCGCACGAAAACTGTCACAGAGGCTCGTTGCAACCATACCAAGTCATGGCGTTTGGCATGCTGACTCAGGAGGGGTTACTTAACACCCACCTAGAGGGAGAAGCCCGAACAACACGAGCGATGAGCACAGCGAATTACGTCCGGTTACTTTTGGGTACCCCCTCACAGATAGGTGCAATTACCGTTTTTGTCCAATAAGAAGGTACCTGATTACGGCGAAGTGTTTACCAGTGGATTGAACAGTTCAAAAGGGGTTGCACAAGCGTGAAGGATGAAGAGAGATCCGGGCGTCCATCTTCAGCCGTGGAGAAACATTGTCCCCATATTGTGCTGAAAGTCTTCTATGAATTTCCGCTCCTGGTACACTCTCAGACAACAAAAATCGGATTATGGAACACTGTTCTTCCTTGGTGCAAACAGACAGTGGCGCGGCCATCTTTACGTCGCAACAGCCCAAGCTGTACTGATCAGTTAACGCTGAAACCTACCACTGACATAGACAATGGTGCCATCTAGCGGCTGATGAGCACACAACGTTATAGAGCCAACGTAAATACAATTAGAGCAAAATGTCTGATACTTGTGGACTTTCCCTCGTACAATAGGTAGGAAGAGCATTGGGACGCACGAGGTTTTAAAAGAAAGTCATCAATATGCAACATACCAGAATACTGAACATTAAAATTCTTGTGAACTAAATCACGACATTACATTCTAAGAATACTAGAAATAATTATAATACGTAATAATGACTGCTGTGAAATAATATCGTTTCTGGAGAGGCATGTAGAGGTTCACTCACCATACACCAAAGAAGAGTACCAAGTTAATTCCTAAGAGCAAAGAGAGCTAACCACTCCATCCCGCTTAATGCCGATGTTACCTGTACCTTCTACTCCTCCAGGGAACTTCATGACCAGAATGGAATAGGCTTTACGCCTACGTATTAAGCGATTAAGCTACAATACCCGATAGTAACTGATATGTCATACATGCTCATTACTTTAATTTGTTAAATCTCCATTTATATGCTATTTAACGTTAATGCATTTTATTGTACGTCGAACACAATATTCCTGAGAGGAAACTTGGATTAACAGCAGACTCCCAATTTCTACTGAAATGAAAGATAACTCGTGGACTCAGATTGATCTCCCATTGTTGTCAGCTGCGGCGATCTCACGAAGTGCACTCACTCGGAAGGAAAACAGCGGCAGAGAAGAGGAGACTATCGTAGATAGAAATGTTCTTCGCAAATTTGTTCTTCTAAAGAGCTTTACAGTGCACAAAAATAAATGCAGTATATGTTGGTTAAAAAATATTGATGCCAGTATTCTAGACTATAAGCAGGAGGTACCATAAATGCATGTAGATTTAAGAATAATAAGACACTGACATCTGGAATAGGTGCAATGTATTTTAGAAACGAATTTAGTATACAGTGAGGATCACAGCATCTTAGACCATCTCTTCCCCTCTTTTACTGTTGAATCCATGTAGTCAAGAACTTTTGCCACTAATTAATTGATAATTAACTACGTCACAATTCATTTTCTACTTTCATTTACCGGAAGGATACATATATATTAGCGCTCAAAAATATTGTTGACAACAATGTTTTGTTTACATGCACCCTATAGGTGCAAAATAACCGTATTTCATTGTGTTTCTTGACCCTTGACTCTCCTGACCGTAACACAGGATAAGCACAACATCGCAAGAGATAAGTAAATCGCTTTGTAACTATACCGTTCAGAAAACGTTGCAAGCAAAATTATTTTGCATTAACGTATATGAAAGCGACTGCGACCTTCGCTGCCTCTGTGGAACAGTGGTAGTGTGTCGGCCTCCGGATCCCAAGAGAGCGGGTTCAAACCCGGCAGAGGTAGTCGGATTTTTGAAGGGCGGAAGACAGTCTATTCGACACACCATGTTGTACGATGTCGACACGTAAAAGATCTCTGGTGACATATATGGTGTTTACCCCACAAAATTCATTAAATCTCAGCCATAGATGCCCAAGAGAGTTTCGGTTTACACGGTCTGCCATCTAGTAGGCCTAGACTAAAACGGAACGTCGAAATTGACGATCAGACAGACAGATGGAGTCAAGTCAAAACGTCTGCACATGGTACCTGAGGCCATACGGTTATTATTATTGTTATTATTATTATTATTGTTGTTACGGAGATATCCGTGGTAGTTAGAGGTGAAAGAAGGTGCTGGGATGAACAGGTCTCAACTTCATCATCATCATCATCATCATCATCATCTGTTTACCCTCCAGGTTCGGCTTTTCCCTCGGACTCTGCGAGGGATCCCACCTCTACCGCCTCAAGGGCAGTGTCCTGGAGCTTCAAACTCTTGGTCGGGGGATACAACTGGGGAGTATGACCAGTACCTCGCCCAGGCGGCCTCACCTGCTATGGTGAACAGGGGCCTTGTAGGAGAATGGGAAGATTGGAAGGGATAGGCAAGGATGAGGGAAGGAAGCGGCCGTGGCCTTAAGTTAGGTACCATCCCGGCATTCGCCTGGAGGCGAAGTGGGAAACCACGGAAAACCACTTCGAGGATGGCTGAGGTGGGAATCGAACCCACCTCTACTCAGTTGACCTCCCGAGGCTGAGTGGACCCCGTTCCAGCCCTCGCACCACTTTTCAAATTTCGTGGCAGAGCCCGGAATCGAACCCGGACCTCCGGGGGTGGCAGCTAATCACGCTAACCACTACACCACAGAGGTGACTTAGGTCTCAACTTACGAAGTTAAAGTTAATTTAAAATTCAACAAGGTTATATTTCCGAGATCAAGAAATAACAAGTACAACAGGAACTTAGTTATATAGCAACAAAATAAGAATGTACAATTACAGTTTATTAATGTATATTGGGCTTCGAGTTCCAGAAACACAATCCCTGAGCAATGAGCCCTACTTTACTCATACACAAGGTTTAACAAAGGGGCAGAAAACCCCAATCATGCCCAGGAGCACTCGCTCCCTATTACTCAGTAAAGCCTGCTCGAGGCACACAGAAACCAAATTTAAGAAAGAGCAACCCGCTCTCAAAGTTCAAGCCTATCAAAGGCCACACCAAACTCCACCTTCAAGCTGTCCTCCAAGCACATGAAAACAGGGGTAAAAAATACCCAACCTACTGAGGCCTATTCAATAAAGAAACAGGACAATTACATGGCCCCCAAAATACCAACTTGAGAGGAGGCGTAACTGCACTCCTAATACACTTCTTTAAAACCTATTTGGCACTAGGCCACTAATGCAAGGGCTAATCCCATACTACGGAGGTGACACGATTGAAAAATGTTATGACATTACGAGTAGAAGGGAAACTGTTATAAAAATGTAGTCACCTCAAAACAAAATGAATGGGAGTTCGAGAGGGTTAGGCACTCTCTATCCCAATTTGTAGTTAAGGAAACAGAATTTATACCAAGTGTCTTTTACATTTTAAATATACGTTACATGAGGAAAGTTTCGAACCCGCCCCGAGGGTTAAACTGCTGAGCTAGCAAGAAAATAAGTTATGAAACGGCCATTACCTGATGGTTGAACTGCTGCCCGAAGAAAGAGGCGCTTCCCGCCCCCTGCTACATAATCACACAGAGAAAGATGTTACTGAAGTGGCGAGGAGACCAGAAAATCAGCAGTTTATATACCCTCGCGGAAGATTCGAGACGTTTCATGAATGATTACAACCCGCCCACAAAATTTTATTGGATAACAGCAAAAACTAATACACCAGACGAAGAAGAAACACCTTATTCGTGGAAAATTAATTACAGAAATTCCTGATTGGCTACATACAAAACAGGCGGAAAGAAAGGATTATATTGCCAACTCTCAAACCACAGGACAAAATTTAGCAAAAACAAAACTTATGAATGTTAAATTTCTTCCGGATTGTTCATTCCTTTACACCAGAGAGCGTTATCAGTTTTGGTAGAGACATCTGTTAGAGAATGTTCAAAGTTCTTGCTATGGAGCAGACAAACACGAATCGAAATTGACATAGTTCAGAACACTTCAAAATTTACAGTAGAGACATCTTCTGAGAAACTTTAGAATTAACATGGTTGTTAAAGTTCAGGCTTCCTCCAGTAGAGGAGTTCCAACAGGCGCAATGTTTGAATTAGCGGCGCGGAGGTGTACCGCCCGGTACAATTATTATTATTATTATTATTATTATTATTATTATTATTATTATTATTATTATTATTATTATTATTGTTGTTACGTAGACTTTACGTAATCAAATCGCATGGCATTTACAGTCAAAAGCTTACACATGCTTACATCATCCCAAAAATGAAAGAATTCTCGGAGCATGTAAAAATAGCTGTAATCATTGCTCTAAAGAACTGCCGTTAACTGGCAAATGCACCTCGCTACTTAAAAGTATCTGGACAAATTATAAGAGTATTGAATAAACTGTTCAGCAATTGGGCTATTGTTTGCAATAAGCCAAAGTGTAGACGAAATAGAAAGACCTCCTTAAGGACCCTGTAATAATTAAGAGGGGAATTCCTCAAGGCAGTATTATTGGACCTTTATGTTTATATATATAAATGATATGAGTAAGGAAGTGGAATCGGAGATACGGCTTTTTGCAGATGATATTATTCTGTATAGAGTAATAAATACACTGACTGACAGAGCAAATGCAACACCAAGAAGCAGTGGTTCGAAAGGGATGAAAGTTGGGGAAAAACAGAGACGGCACGGACGAATAATTGATGTTTATTTCAAACCGATATGCAGGTTACACAATGCGCACGGCATCGACTCAGTAGGATGTAGGACCACCGCGAGCGGCGATGCACGCAGAAACACGTCGAGGTACAGAGTCAATAAGAGTGCGGATGGTGTCCTGAGGGATGGTTCTCCATTCTCTGTCAACCATTTGCCACAGTTGGTCGTCCGTACGAGGCTGGGGCAGAGTTTGCAAACGGCGTCCAATGAGATCCCACACGTGTTCGATTGGTGAGAGATCCGGAGAGTACGCTGGCCACGGAAGCATCTGTACACCTCGTAGAACCTGTTGGGAGATGCGAGCAGTGTGTGGGCGGGCATTATCCTGCTGAAACAGAGCATTGGGCAGCCCCTGAAGGTACGGGAGTGCCACCGGCCGCAGCACATGCTGCACGTAGCGGTGGGCATTTAACGTGCCTTGAATACGCACTAGAGGTGACGTGGAATCATACGCAATAGCGCCCCAAACCATGATGCCGCGTTGTCTAGCGGTAGGGCGCTCCACAGTTACTGCCGGATTTGACCTTTCTCCACGCCGACGCCACACTCGTCTGCGGTGACTATCACTGACAGAACAGAAGCGTGACTCATCGGAGAACACGACGTTCCGCCATTCCCTCATCCAAGTCGCTCTAGCCCGGCACCATGCCAGGCATGCACGTCTATGCTGTGGAGTCAATGGTAGTCTTCTGAGCGGACGTCGGGAGTGCAGGCCTCCTTCAACCAATCGACGGGAAATTGTTCTGGTCAAGGTGTCTTGCACATGCTGAAGAATGGCGGTTGACGTGGCGTGCGGGGCTGCCACCGCTTGGCGGCGGATGCGCCGATCCTCGCGTGCTGACGTCACTCGGGCTGCGCCTGGACCCCTCGCACGTGCCACATGTCCCTGCGCCAACCATCTTCGCCACAGGCGCTGCACCGTGGACACATCCCTATGGGTATCGGCTGCGATTTGACGAAGCGACCAAACTGCCCTTCTCAGCCCGATCACCATACCCCTCGTAAAGTCGTCTGTCTGCTGGAAATGCCTCCGTTGACGGCGGCCTGGCATTCTTAGCTATACACGTGTCCTGTGGCACACGACAACACGTTCTACAATGACTGTCGGCTGAGAAATCACGGTACGAAGTGGGACATTCGCCAACGCCGTGTCCCATTTATCGTTCGCTACGTGCGCAGCACAGCGGCGCATTTCACATCATGAGCATACCTCAGTGACGTCAGTCTACCCTGCAATTGGCATAAAGTTCTGACCACTCCTTCTTGGTGTTGCATTTGCTCTGTCAGTCAGTGTAAGTTACAAGATTGTGAGCAACTGCAAAATGACCTCGATAATGTTGTGAGATGGACAGTAGGCAATGGTATGATGATAAACGGGGTTAAAAGTCAGGTTGTGAGTTTCATAAATAGGAAAAGTCCTCTCAGTTTTAATTACTACGTTGATGGGTGAAAGTTCCTTTTGGGGATCAGTGTAAGTAAAAGGTGTTAATATAAGGATTGGGTTATCACATAAATGAGATATTAAATAAGAGGTACAGATCTCTGCACATGGTTGTGAGGGTGTTTAGGGTTTGTAGTAAGGATGTAAAGGAAAGGGCATGTAATTCTCTGGTAAGATCCCAACTAGAGTATGGTTCCAGTGTATGGGAACCTCACCAGGATTACTTGATTCAAAAACTGGGAAAAGTCAAAAAAAAAAAAGAAAAAAACAGCTCGATTTGATCTGGGTGATTTCCGACAAAAGAGTAGCGTTACAGAAATGTTGCAAATTTTGTGATGGGAAAACTTGGAGAAAGAAGACGAACTGCACGACTAAGTGATATGTTCCGATCTGTCAGTGGAGAGATGGCGTTGAATGACATTATTAGACGAATAAGTTTGAGTGGTATCTTTAAAAGTAGGAAAGATCACAATATGAAGATAAATTTGGAATTCAAGAGGGCAAATTGGGGCAGATATTAGTTTATAGGAAGGGGAGGTAGGTCTCGGAATAACTTACCAAGGGAGATGTTCAATAAATTTCCAATTTCTTTGCAATCATTTACGTAGTCCGGCCCCGCGGTGTAGGGGGCAACGCGTCCGCCTCTCACCCGGCGGCCCCGGGTTCGATTTCTGGCTGGGTCAGGCGTTTTTAATTGTAAATAATTAATATCCCTGGCCAGGGGACTGGGTGTTTGTGTCGTCCTTAACGTTCATTTCCTCGCATTCAACACTCTACACTTCCGCAATTATAATTACACGCAGGTTCGCGCCGACACACATAGGTATTATGGCGACGATAGGATAGGAAAGGCTTAGGAGTGAGAAGGAAGCGGCCGTGGCCTTAATTAAGGTACAGCCCCAGCATTTGCCTGGATTGAAAATCGGACACCATGGAAACCATCTTCAGGGCTGCCGACAGTTGTGTTCGAATCCACTATCTCCCGGATGCAAACTCACAGCTGCGCGCCTCCAACCGCACAGCGAACTCGACCAGTCCAACTACTTTCAGGATATAATGCGGTATGCCACTTGCCATGAGATGAAGCACGAAAGTAAACGCAGAGGATTGTGCTTCGCCTTCAGGAACTATCTAACTGAACAAGTTATACTGTAGCCTGATAAAGCAACTAACACGAAGCGGTCGTATTTATACACCATTAATTGTTAATATGGACCACGATCAGACCAATATTGTTTCAGTTAGACGTTAAAACAGACAAAATGATCGATCACCCTCGAGACTAGTACTAGGGTGTCCTGGTCTCCGAACGTGTTCGTTAAACGATTCCGCTTGGACGGTCAGATCTCTCTCCGTTTGTGGGTAGAGGAGTAGAATACACCCACGTTACACGTACGCTCCTTGTCGTAAGAACGATCTAAGGAAGTATAATCCCAGGGGTTCACATCTTGGAAGTGTATGTTTTTAGGGAGTCTTTCATTTTCAAGGCCTACGTGGTCCTTCTTCTTTCTTCGAAGGGTTTATATTCTTCCATCTTTTATTTTGATTACTGTTAAGGGGGCATGGCTGCCTAGTTGTATTACTCCTTAAACAATAAGCACCATCACTACTTTTTCTCTCGTGTGTTGACCGTCTGGTGGAGCTACTTGGCTCAGGCGGTAGAGCGCTGGCCCTCTAAGCCCAACGTAGCAGGTTCCATCCTGGCTCAGTCTGGTGGTATTTGAATGTGCTAAAATACGTCAGTCTCTTATCGGTGCATTTACTGCCAGTAAAAGAATTTCTGCGGGTCAATATTCCGGCATCACGGCCTCTTCGGAAACGATAAATGTGTAGTTAGAGTGTCATCAAACCAACAACATTGTTATTGCAAACAGTTAACGTCCTCTTAGTACCGAGCTTGTCAGCTGTACAGGACTGAAACATTTCATGCATCAGATGTAAATAGAAGTTTAGTTCCCCTTTCGAATGCTTTATGTTTGCATTGTATTTACATTTATTTACTCGATTTTTTTTTTGCTAGTTGCTTTACGTCGCACTGACACGGATAGGTCTTATGGCGACGATGAGACAGGAAAGGGCTAGGAGTGAGAAGGAAGAGGCCGTGGTCTTAATTAAGATACAGCCCCAGCATTTGCCTGGTGTGAAAATGGGAAACCACGGAAAACCATTTTCAGGGCTGCCGACAGTGGCGTTCGAACCTACTATCTCCCGAATACTAGATACTGGCCGCACTAAAGCGACTGCAGCTACCGTTACTCGATTTTAATTTACGGGAATGTTCACCTAAAATCTACGTTATTTTATATAAAAATGTATGTAATGCTTCTATTGTATATAAATCCCATCGGAATTAAGGTCACGGCCGCTTCCTTCTCACTCCTAGCCCTTTCCTGTCCCATCGTCGCCATAAGACCTATCTGTGTCGGTGCGACGTAAAGCAACTATCCAAAAGAAAATCTCATTGAAGTTTTACATTAAGAAATGTGAAATAGTAATCATAATGATTTCCAATTATTTATATTCATGTTATATTATTGACAATTTGAGTGATTAAGTAACAAACATTTCTCTTTGAAATAATAATAATAATAATAATAATAACGTCCGCCTCTGAGATGTACTTGTTAGTGTGATTAGCTGGCAACCCCGGAGGCCCGGGTCCGATTCGTGGCTCCGCCACGAAATTTGAACAGTGGTACGAGGGCTGGAACCCACTCAGCCTCGGGAGGTCAACTGTGTAGACGGGATCCGATTCCCCCCTCAGTCATCCTCGAAGTGGTTTTCCGAGGTTTTCCAATTCTCCTCCACGAAAATGCCGGGATGGTGCCTAAATTAAGGCCACGGCCGCTTCTTTCCCTCTTCCTTGTCTATGCCTATTAATCTTCCCATGCCTCACAAGGCCCAGGTTCTGCATAGCAGGTGAGGCCACCTGGCGAGGTACTGGTCCTCCTTCCCTGTTGTATTCCCCCGACCCAAAGTCTCAGGCTCCAGCACAATGCCCTTGAGGCGGTAGAGGTGGAATCCGTCGCTGAGTCCGAGGGAACAGCCAACCCTGGAAGGTAAACAGATTAAGAAGGAAACAAATTATTTTTAAAGGTCCTTAAATTGCTGTAGGTTTTAAGAGAGGCTGGGATGTCGAAATTATGTTTCGGAGCAGATCCTTAAGGTGCCAGAACCAAAAGACATGGAGATGTTTTATTCAGACACCCTCAAATACCGATAACCTCGGCCCAAATCGAACCCGCTATCATGAGAAACGTACGTCAACGATTTACCGACTGTACGATTGAGGTCATTTTTTCTTATTTTCTTTTCCTCTTCTCCTTCTCATTTTTATCGTTATTTGGTATTGCCTATGATTAACCTACAATCGCCGCTGTTTGTAAGAAACTGGCCCCTGGTCTCGCTTTTTCGAGGAAGCACGTTCGAGGGGTCGGCAAATAACACGCGTGCTGCATCTAAGTGAATAAACTTGTCTTTCTGTCTGCACACACTTAGTATTAACCACATAGTTTTTTATATCGAAGAGTGTCCGGCTCCATCGCTAAATGGTTAGCGTGCTGAACTTCGGTCATAGTGGTCCGATTCCCGGCAGGGTCGGGAATTTTAACCAACAATGGTTAATTTCGCTGGCACCGGGGCTGGGTGTATGTATCGGCTTCATCATTTCATCCTCATCACAACGCGCAGGTCACCTACGGGAGTCAAATCAAAAGACCTGCACCTGGCGAGCCGAACATGTCCATGGACACTCCGGGCACTAAAAGCCATGCGCCATTACATTTCATATTGAAGCGTGGAAATAATGGCTAATGTCGGTCTCAGTGTCATTTTTGTTTATTTTTTCATTTGTTTGTCTGCTACTGCATCAACAGAAAACGAAGCGATGAAATTTTCTGGAACGTGGTATTTAAGTTAAGAGGTGGGGTTAATACGTAAGGTAAGGGTGTGTTCTGCCAGAAGGCAGGTCCGAACCTCCGCAGAGGTGTGCCTGAGCCGCAGTTACGTAGGGTGGCCAGTTCCTTTCCGCTCCTCCTTTCCCTTACCCCGCCTCCCCACCCAGCAGCACGTGGCAACCCATCCCAATCTTGACCACGCCCAATGTTGCTTAACTTCGGAGATCTCACGAGACCCGGTGTTTCAAACACGGCTACGGTCGTTGGCGTGTTAATAGGATATTAGGTAGTTATTTTTTTGTGGTTCTTGTTAAGGGTTTTAGGTCTGTTTGGAAAGCCTAAACACACAGGAGACAATTAGTTGTTAAAAAATCTCCCTTATGATAGGTCTCGTCGAAATAATGATTATACAGTATATCACTCATTACAGGGAATAACAAGGTAAGTTTTAAAAAATTATAGATCGAGCTCGATAGCTGCAGTCGCTTAAGTGGGGCCAGTATCCAGTATTCGGGAGATAGTAGGTTCGAACCCCACTGTCGGCAGCCCTGAAAAAGGTTTTCCGTGGTTTCCCATTTTCACACCAGGCAAATGCTGGGGCTGTACCTTAATTAAGGCCACGGCCGCTTCCTTCCCAACCCTAGCCCTTTCCTGTCCCATCGTCGCCGTAAGACCTATCTGTGTCGGTGCGACGTAAAACAACTAGCAAAAAAAAATTGTCCGCCTCTGTGGTGTAGTGGTTAGCGTGATTAGCTGCCACCCCCGGTGGCCCGGGTTCGATTCCCGGCTCTGCCACGAAATTTGAAAAGTGGTACGAGGGCTGGAACGGGGTCCACTCAGCCTCGGGAGGTCAACTGAGTAGAGGTGGGTTCCATTCCCACCTCAGCCATCCTGGAAGTGGTTTTCCGTGGTTTCCCACTTCTCCTCCAGGCGAATGCCGGGATGGTACCTCACTTAAGGCCACGGCCCCTTCCTTCCCTCTTCCTTGCCTATCCCTTCCAATCTTCCCATCCCTCCACAAGGCCCCTGTTCAGCATAGCAGGTGAGGCCGCCTGGGCGAGGTACTGGTCGTACTCCCCAGTTGTATCCCCCGACCAAGAGTCTGAAGCTCCAGGACACTGCCCTTGAGGCGGTAGAGGTGGGATCCCTCGCTAAGTCCGAGGGAAAAACCGAACCTGGAGGGTAAACAGATGATGATGATGATGATGATGATGATGATGAAAAAAATTATAGATCTCGGGGGAAGGAATTTTTTGGTTTTAAACAATAAGAAATCACCGATACACCAAATGTTGTCAAATCATTCTGCGTTACATGAAACAGATTTTTAAATAATGGTCTTGGTTGGATTTTGTTGAATTCAAAATATGAATAATGTATCTGCTTTGGATCGTGAACGAAACTGATTCTTCCCATATTGACCAGGCATTACTTTCTCATGTAGGCCAGTTAAAACCAAAGCGTGTAAGTCGCATTTGTGTATCGTTACCTAGCAAAATTTAATAGTTCTCCTTAACAAAAGCAGCTGTGTAAATTCACTGCCAATAATTCATTTACAAGATAATGTTCACGTCCACAATAACAACAGGAAATATGTTACTCATAAAACAAACCGAATTATCTGGATGTAGCCACTTATATGAACAATATTTAGAATATTAACATTATAACTCAACTTACACTCATGTCCGTAAAAAACAGAACACCTTGAAAGACCAGAGATAGGAGTTTGATATTCACAGGGCACGTTCATTAGAATTTTCTGCAGAAATGATTAGCATTTCAGTTACCTAGGTTCAGCATGCGTACTGTTGCCTAGTAGACACTGATAACTTGTTCCATGCGTGATGGCATCGACGCATATAAGGGGCGAATGGCGTCCTGGGGCATAGCCATCCATGCTGCGTTCACGTGGTTCCACATTTCATCTTTAGTGGTTGGCATTCGGTCACCGCGCCGCACCCGTCGTTTCACCATATCCAACACATTTTCGATTGGCAAAAATTCCGATGATCGGGCGGGCCAGGGCAACAGTCTGACATCCTCTGAGAATAAGAAGGCCCGTGTTCGTGCAGCAACATGTGGTCGCGCTTTGTCCACCTGGAATATGGCGTCTGGGGTGTCGTGCAGAAAGGGTATGGCTACGGGTCGCAGGATGTCATTCACGTAGGTCAAACTGGTCGCAGTGACCTGGACACGCGCCAACTGTGATTTGTGGTTGTACCCAACAGCACCCCACACCATAAGGCCTTGAGTTGGCGCTGTATGTCTTGTGCGAATCCAGTCAATGTGATGCCTCTCCCGGAATCAAAATGCGGTTATCATTTTCAAACAAACAGAACCTGGATTCGTCCGAAAACACTATCTGCTGCCATTCCTGTCCCCAGTGACGTCGTTCCATACACCACTGCAGTCTAGCATGTTTATGCACATTAGTCAAAGGTAGCCGGAGAAGTGGAAGACGCGGCGGTAACCCAGACCGTAAAAAACGGCGACGGACTGTCACTCCTGGTAGTGTACCATGTGTTACACTGTTCCACTGTTGCGCCAGAGCCGATGCAATGCCATTCGGATGAGGTGTCGATCTTCTCGGTCTGGATGGTGCGACCAGACCCATCTCGTCGTGTTCTACGACCTCTTGTGACCCATTCTGTACACACCTGTTGCACTCTCAACACACTTCATCCCACACGAGCAGCAATTTCCCGGATGGATGCATCACGTTCTCTCAGGGCAATAATGCGAACTCTTTCAATCGCACTCATTTGACGGTACGGTTCTCGCATACGTCTGCGAGGCATCCTACACGTCTGCTCAAGTCACACTGATCCATTCTCTCCTATTTATGGCGACAAGGAGAGCCGCAGGCACATTTTACGAGTCGGTGGTGGTGCGCCGAGATACGGATGTGGACCTTGAACCTGAGGGCCGACATGGTTCAAATGCTACTCATTTCTTCAGAACAGAACACACTAATCCACACATCCTGTGAATATGAACTTCCTATCTCTACTATTTCGAGATGTTCTGGTTTTCATGAAAATGAGTGTATTTTGTTCCTACCGAGGGCTGTTCTGTATTTTTGAATAATTTGGAAGTAAAATTTGGCTATTTCTTCAGTATTATGAAGAAATACTTATCTCGTTAGTGTCAAGTATAGAGAGCATTAACCTTAGTAGGTTACTGCAAAATTTTAAAATACAAGAAAAAATGACTTCTGTTTCTTCCCCGGGATGAGTGATATACATGCCACCATCTACCACGGTACAAAAGTAAGCGCTGGTGAAAACCTAGGGAAGGAGACGCAGGAGTGGGTATCAATAGACTTGCATTCCCGCCAGCCCGATGTCCTGCTTTTCAATATCCTGTAAAGTACCTGAACTTAGTCACAGTATCAAGATTAATGGGTTCTGTTATTATTTTAAATATTCGAGTCCCTATCATCCTCATATGAAACTACAAGGCTCCAAATTTCTTCATTGCCACACGCCTAGCTTTATACCTTTCTTTTTTCTGCCAGTGATTTAACATCGCACTAACACATCGAAGGTTTTCGGCGACAACAGAATGATAAAGGGCTAGGATTGGAAAGGTAGTGGCCATGGCCTTAATTAATGTACACCCCCAGTATTTGCCTGGTGAGAAAATGGAAAATCACGGAAAGCCATCTTCAGGGTTGGCGACGATGGGATTCGAATACAATCTCACGGGTAAGTGACCCTAACCAGACGGCCAACTCAATCGGTACGAATGTTATTGAGGAAGATATTCTGATAGGATGTGGTAAAGGAGTCCTGCTTCATAGACCGTATCTTCTTCACACCAACGAACTAGGCTACCCTTTTCAGTGGAAACACCTTCAGCTCCTGATTAGCGTATGCTTTCCGATGACAATTTTCAAGGCACCAAGGCAGGCTCTTTCCATCGCCAGGTTGGAGACTCAGCGAAGGGTACGTCTCTTGTGGCGTCCGTGGGTGGTATGTCACCCATTTCGCGGCCAGATCAGCTGCCTGACTCTATATTCACGCTCCCCAGGGTAGGATGTTGACTGGTGTGTATAAAGAAGCTCTGGAACAGCAGACATCCATAAATCGAATTGTCACAGGAATCAATTTTAGAGTTAAAAGACTATAATTTCGGGGCGGAAGGAAGAATGTATGAGTGCTATATTCCGATTTTTGGATTTCCTTAGAACCAAAATGTACTATATAGCACACGTGGTGAATTCGGATCAGGAGACGGGTCTTACCCGATACATGCCAATAACCAGAGAGCAAAATCAAAACCACGTAAAATCAAACCAATCTTCTGAAAATCTGAAACCATAGCTCCATGCAAAACACTCTGTAAATGGTTGACTAGATTGTAATCTACACACGAATCATTTGTTTCAGAAACAACTTACGTCACTGTTTTGGTCATTTTGAGTTAACAGTGAAGTTACCTTTTACATATTCATTATTTTAAACACGAAAAGCTTAAAGTAAGTACCACATAACGGACTGTTTCTGTGCCTAACAGCCCATACATTGTGGATGTTAAGAAACTACGTGATGTTGTAATCGACTGGTGACAGATATAGCAAAAGAGCGTTCTTGGGCTTTACATATTACAGCATGACGCTAAATCGGAATGTTGTGTGTTCGGATCCCACTGGAGTCCATCTGGTCATTTTTGTACTCTTCTTAACTTATCTTGCATCCGGGAGACAGTAGGTTCGAATCCCACTATCGGCAGCCCTGAAGATGGTTTTCCGTGGTTTCCCATTTTCACACCAGGCAAATGCTGGGGCTGTACCTTAATTAAGGCCACGGCCGATTCCTTCCTACTCCCAGGCCTTTCCTATCCCATCGTCGCCATAAGACCTATCTGTGTTGGAGCGACGTAAAGCCTCTAGAAAAAAAAATAGCTTAACTTCTCTCACTCATGTACAGTATGTTTCAGACCGCGTATACCAGAATTCCTTCATACGTACAGAACTGAGTTGCATGTCTTAACAGAAAGCATTACTGATAATATTTGTATTTGTCTGAATGACAATGGCAGGAGAGTAAAATTCAATAATTAGTGAATTGTAAATAATTATCCGCCGGGTTGAGCGGCTCAGACGATTGAGGCACTGGCCTTCTGAACCAAACATGGCAGGTTCGATCCTGGATCAGCCTGGTGGTATTTGAAGGTGCTCAAATACGTCAGCCTTGTGTCGGTAGATTAACTGGCACGTAAAGGAACTCCTGCGGGACTAAATTCCGGCATCTTGGAGTCTCTGAAAACCGTAAAAGTGGTTAGTGTGACGTAAATCATAATGACATTATTATTATTATTATTATTATTATTATTATTATTATTATTATTATTATTATTATTATTATTATTATTATTATTGTTCCGAGGGTACTGTGGAACAGCAGAGGTGAAAGAAGGTGCGGGTTGGAATAGCTCTCAACTACAGAAGCACGAAAGATGAATTAAAATTTTAACAAGGTTATATTTGCAAAACTTAACAATGGTAGCATAGAATTTTGAGCATAAAACAAATAACAACAAGTTAAATCAGGTACACAATTTAGAGAATATTTAACCGGTTCCCACTAGGGGAAATAAAAAGACAATCAGGTATACAGCCGCTGTACCAAAAACCAGTTAAGTGATTTTTTTACATATATTGGGCTACGGCCCGAATTCATTAACTCTTGAGCTCTCAGCTCACAATCACAAAAGCTACAGGGCAGAAAACCCCTAAGTACAATGTTAAAGAAAAGAGCAGAACCGCTCTCAATATTACCAGCCTATCAAAGGCTACAACCTTCATTTCAGAATGCCCTCAAGGCACACTAAGAAACAGGGGTATTTGATATCCAACCTACAGGGCCTTTACATGAGGAAAACAAAACATCAGGTTAAATTACGGGCCCATAATACAAGATTGAATGGAGGCGATAACTTGCACTCCTACACAAGGTTTTTGTCTAAAACCTATGTGGCGCTAGGCCGATGATACAGGGGCTAATCCCAATCTATGGAGATGACTAGTTAGCAAATAAGTTTAAGACTTTAAGAAGGAAGAGAAAAACGGTTACGAAAACATAGGCACCTCAAATTCAAAATGAAGGGGAGTTCGAGAGGGTGAAGCACTCTCTATCCCCGCTTTACAGATTTGTAATTTGTAGATAGACAGAAAAGAATTTACATTTTAAAAGGGTAGGTTACATACTAAAGGTTTCGAATCCTCCCCGAGAGTTAAACTGCTGAGCTAGCAAGAAATGAAGATGTTAACAGGCCATTACCTTGTAGATGAACTGCTGCTTGGAAAAAGAGGCGCTTCCCGCCCCCTGCTACATATCCATACACTAAGAAAGATGTTACAGAAGTGGCCCCGAGACCAGAAAATCAGCAGTTTATATACCCTCGTGGAACGTTCGAGACGTTTCATGAATGATAACAACCCGCCCACAAACTTTTATTGGTCGGCTAAAGATTACAAGTCAAAACTGAAGAAGAAATATAGGATTGGTAGAAAATTAATTTAGAAAATTTAGGATTGGCTAAATTTAAAACTGGCTGAAACAGAGATCAATATTGCCAACCCAAAAAATGAAAGAAAGAAATTTAACAAAGAACAAACTTATAGATACAAAATTTCTTCAAAAACAGTTCGTCCACTTCGCACCAGGGTGCACGGTTATAGTTTTTAAGTAGTGACATCTAGAAGAGAATGTCCACACTTCTTGCTACAGAGCAAACAAACAAAAATCGAAATAGACATAGTTCAGAACACTTCAAAATTTACAGTAGTGACATCTTCCAAGAAACCTTTGATTTAATACAGATTTTAAAGTTCAGAGTTTCTCCTGTAGAGAGGTTTCAACTGGCGCAATATTTGAATTCGCGGCGTGGAGGTGTACCGCCCGGTACATTTATTATTATTATTATTATTATTATTATTATTATTATTATTATTATTATTATTATTATTATTATTATTATTATTATTATTATTATTATTATTATTATTATTATTCACCGTAGTGAAGGGGCAGCATGTCTGATCGCTACCCGGAAAATCTGGTTTAGATTCCTGGCCGATTCGAGGATTTAAATTGTTGACGAGAGAGTTGGAACGAGGGTCACTCAGCCTCGCGGGACTACCTGAGTTGGCTAAGCAATAGGCTGAGTAAGTTGACATGCTGGCCATGTAGCACTCCAAGGTGATGTCCTTATTATTATTATTATTATTATTATTATTATTATTATTATTATTATTATTATTATTATTATTATTATTATTATTATTATTATTATTATTATTATTATTATTTCTCAATAGCATCTAGGCATGAAGTAGTGCTCCTATTAAATACACTTTGGTCTGTGTCATTATGTGTCATTATGTATGGTATGTCGCAAAACAAAGGACTCTGAAATTATTGCTCATCACCTGCAGTCCTGGTTTCCCAAGCAATTAAATATATAAATTTATTTTTGTGTATAATAGTTTGACATATTTCGACTCCTTGGCTAAATGGTGAGCGTTGAAGATTTCGGTTCAGATCGTCCCAGGTTCGCGTTAGGAAGGCCATCCGGCCGTAAAATAGGGTCAATTCCGCATATGTGAGACACAGTTCGCACCCGTGACCTCAAAAGTAGAGGAAAATTGTTAGCAGAAAAAGAAGAAGAATAGTTCGATGTTTTGTGAATTCAGTGTAGTGTTGATTTCCACAATAATGGTTCTCACAACAAAGAATAAAGTGTTTATCATAGAACATTATTTCCGGTCATACGGAGTGGAGCGTCAGAATTGGTGGAGGTTGCTTCACGGTCAAGAAAAGTACGAGGAACGATTTAATAAGGAGGCTCTAAATCATATAATAATGTTAGTTATCGTTGACAAATTTCATCAAACACTCAATCACTACTGATCTGCGTTTACGGCAGCCGCCCAAGCGACAGATTTCTTATCTCTTTCTTTCTTAAAAGATTGCAAAGAAATTGGAAATTTATTGAATGTCTCTCCCTTGGAAAATCTTCCAATCCCTAACTCCCCTATCCTATAAACGATTATTTGCCCCAATTTGTCTTCTTGAATTCCAACGTTGTCTTCATATTGTGATCTTTCCTACTTTTAAAAGCACCACTCCAATATTTCCGACTACAAATGTCATACCATGCCATCTCTCCAGTGACAGCTCGGAACATACCACTTACTCGAGCAGCTCGTCACCTTTATCCTAAGTCTTCCCAGCACACCTTGCAACATTTTTGTAACGCTACTCTTTTTCGGAAATCACCCAAAACAATTCGAGCTGCTTTTCTTTGGATTGTTTCTTGTTCTTGAATCAAGTAATCCTCGCGAGGGTCCCGTACAATGGAACCACACATTAGTTGGGGTCTTACCAGAGACTTATATGCCCTCTCCTTTACATCCCTACTACTACCCCGTCATACGGGATCAGTCTTGTGTCAACAAGAGGCGACAACAGAGCACCCATGAACCGTCACAATAAACGAAAATCATGGACGGCTACCCTAACAGGTGGTACAGAACCCAAAGCGTAGTCTACGACGAACTTTGCTGAAACAAGTTTTAAGTTATAGATCTGTTCGGTGGATGTTTAAATGTAGTCCATAGAGACCTCATTATTTGCCCATTCGTGCTGTATCTGTGCCGTTTTTGTGCCACCAAAAACTTACCGCTCCAATGACAAAAGATGCAGCGAGATGGAGCTACAGTTCACGCCGCAGGAGAGTCTTACTCTTCTGCAACAACAGCTTGGAGATCGGCTAATTTCTCGCAGAATTCCATTCCCGTACCTTTCCTGATCTCCGAATCCCACGACTCTGCAGGCTTACGTATGGCACATGTTGAAAAATCAATTTTCAATGCAAATGACCCACGTACAAATATTCCCGAATTACGCAAAAATATAACGTCATATTTTGTTCCTTCGCAACAATCCTAGTTCATCAACTTGTTTAATAACAGGAACATTATGAACAACGTGCGTTTGGTTCCCATTTTTAACACACACTGTATCAGTGCAATTAAATACAATTTCAGTGTTGTTTCTTTCGCCGCATACTCCACAGGAACATATAAATCTAATAATAGTAATAATAATAATAATAATAATAATAATAATAATAATAATAAATTATAATTATAATAATTATTATGTTATTGGTTTTACGTCTCACTAACTACTATTATGGTTTTACGGTTTTCGGAGACGTCGAAGTGCCGGAATGTTGTCCCGCAGGATTCCTTTTTTACGTGCCAGTAAATCTACCGACACGAAGCTGACGTATTTAAGCACCTTTAAATACCACCGTAGTGGGCCAGGATCGAATCTGCCAAGTTGGGGTCAGAAGGACAGCGCCTCACCTGTCTGAGCCACTCAGCCCGGCTCATATAAACCTGACGAATCTATTATTGTCTTAATTGAACTAATTAAATTCAGTTCGGTACGCAATGGCGCTCTATAACCTGGGATGTTATACTGGTTGAAGAAATGCTTACCAGCAAGATTAATTAATATCCCCTGTTGTGTATCATGCTGAAGGCCACTAGAGCGAGATATGCGAGCATATTGCATTTATATTTCTGAACCGTGGCGTTTATTACCCATAGTTGGACGAACAGCGAGTTTATGAAAATATCCCAGGCATAAAATGTGAATTCACAATGAACACCATTGTACAGAACATCTATAAAAACGACATTACAGCACTGTTCGCATGGCAACGGTAGGGAGGCGTAGGTGTCAGTTACCAAGCAAAAATCACCCACACACAAACAAACTGTCAACTTAAATGGAATACCACCGCGTCAAAAATCGTTTAGTGTAAAGTACCCACGGGTACACTGGGGGAAATGCTGGTAATTTCACAACTGAATAGGCCTATGTTTTTTAAATTTCCTATCAATTAAATTAAATTATTATTTTCTTTTGGGAACTTAACGTTTGAAACCTAATGTAACATTAAACAAAGAATTATTTGTTCAATAGTGTGTATTTTTACAGGTACAGCATACTCTCGATTATCCGAGTGTGGATTATCCGGTTTGTGGATTAACCGTGCACGTTTTCGCCTTACTAAAAATACTGTAATTGAAATTGAATACATTTGAATGTGACAGTTTAACTGAGGTTGAAGAAAAAGAAAGTGATATAAGTGTTCCTCATGCTGTGGCTCTGCGGTGTATAGATACCCTGTTGGATTACATGGAACAAAGTGGGTTTTAATATGGTGACATTATTGCCGCACGCAAAATACGTCTCGAGGTACGGAAGCAGATGACCAACCAGAAGCAGAGAACCATTAGAATTCTTCAGAGCACAGTGATGTGTGTGAGTTATCTCTATAAATGCTTTATATCCTACTTTATTTGGTACTGTATTGAAAAGTATTATAGAAGGCACTTTTGGGCAATGAACGCATACTTTTTGATTATCTGAGTTTTTCGATTATCCGTGCCATTCATCCCGGTCATTAGATCGAATAAGCGAGAGTATACTGTATTTTGTAGTGTTATTTGTGTTATAATTAGTGTTTCGGCAAACTGGAAACACTTAAAGTTGCATTAACTAAGTCGACACTGTAAAATATGGCTTCCTTCTTCACAAATTTTGAAACAAAACTAGTTACACGTTGCTGAACGGTTTCCGTTTTTGAAATAGTTAAAGGAAAGTAATCCTGTTACATGCAGCAACAAAAACGCCATGCAGATTACTCTAATTCTATGCCGGTGGTCCACGACTTTACCTGCTTTGGCGATGTATTTCAACAGGAAGTAATTTTATTACACCACTTAACCTCCTCAGATCCACAACAAAAGAACAACGTATTTTCTGAACACTGTCTATTTATTGCACTGGGTATATGACACACTAAATGAACACAAAATAATTAAGGTTTATACCAACCAGTTTCAAGGAATGGCATTCATACAGATGTAGAACTTCATTACCCTGGCCCTTGATAACTAATATACAAGGTGGTCGGAAACAACGTGAACATGTATATGAGCGTTAGAGGGTTGGCTATGCTGATAAATAATTTGAAAGAAATAATTAGATATTTCGGACCGTTTCATTTTATCAGCGGCTCAAGTTAGCCAATCAGAACACTTCGTGGGCAGATTCAAATGTGCTTTGCTAGGTTGTGTTGCTAAATCTGTACGTAGTTTAAGACTGGAGAGCATCAGTGTAAGAACGAAGCTTGGCCAGGGAAGGGGTTTGAATAGAGTCGTCCGAGCGGACAGGATCGCGCCAATGCAAGTACGCTACAGTGACACTGGCTGAAACCAACGGTGTGTTTGTGATTCATGCTGAATTCTTGGCATAGATCTCTAGCTTTTCTTAAGTCACATACAGATTTAGCCACACCGCCGCGCAAACCCCATATGATTTTGCCCGCGAAGCGATCTGATTGGCTAACTTGAGCAGCTTATAAAGTGACAACGGTCCGAGATATCTAAGTATTTCTTTCAAATTATTTATCAGCAATGCCAACCCTCCAGCTCTCATATACCCGATCCACGTTATTTTCGACCACCCTGCATAAGTAAAATGACAATGTGTATTATTGCGGTATTGTAGTAGAGAGAGAGTATGTGTAAGAGGTAACATGAAACATAACCCCGAGCAAAGAAAGGAGGGAAAGAAAAGCCACACGTCCACGAATGAAGCTCTGGTCACGAACGCCTAAATTAATTGCGACGTGGCTTAGCGGAAGAGCGCTTGTTGCGGACACAGACGCTGTGTAATGAGTTTGTAATGGACTTGTTGAAAGGATAAGGGCTTGAATGAATACCAAGCTAGAAGCAAGATTTCTTGCCATTAGGTTGTACAGGTAATAAGGCAGACTTAGCAGGAACACGATAATTAAGAAATTCTACTCAAAGATGACGAAGATAGTATGATACTGAACCCATCTTTCACAGTCATGAAAAGGGACACTAAACTTACTAGGTACCTAGCCACGAGAAACGTGGCTGTGAAAGGAGTATCCATTTTCGCATATCCTAGGGGAGAATTTCGGATGGATTCGAGTATGCCTGTGGCTAAATTTCTAAAATACAATGATTATCCAGATGTAAATTAAAACAGAGATTGGTACAGTGGAACGCCCATAAATTGGAAGAAATTATCATGTTAACAATTCTCTTCTGGCAAAAGATGGATAGATTGTGCTAAACCGTTTGAAGATTCAAAGCCACACTTGTATGTCGTCATAGTGGGAGAAAATTATTTAACCAACCCACGCTTCAGCATTTTAGAATATTTAGAGGCAAATTAAATTTATAAAATCATGAGATTCATATTCCTCGACATTTTCTGTACATTATGGATATCAACAAAAAAGATGAGACCCGTTGGATAATGGAATTTTCTAATGTGGTGCAATCTTTACATCACTTTCTCGCAGACATACTAGGACTGACGACTGAGGCCCGGAGCATTACATCATTGGCAGTTCGGAAGTGCAGACCTGTGTTCCTCTCGGTCATTTATTTATGTGCGGATGGTGTCGGATACTCAAGATTGGTCACGGTAAGAGTGAATACCAGCCTAGAAGGAGTATGGTAAGAACTGGTGGAGTGTGAAATGAAATAAATACTCATATTCGTGTGAATATAAAATTTGCCCGTCTTTGGCGAGGGAAACAATATAAAATATACGGCATGTCTCGGCACGCTAATTTCAATACATTCCTTTTGCCTGTTTAATGTATCGGATGATGTAAATATTAAAGTAGGAATAGGAAGTGGGTATCGTGAAGTGGATTCAAAGTAAATCGGCCCATGCTCGGCAAAGGACTCCATAGACAACTCCATTGGAGAAGTGAATGAAATACTCTCTGTGTAGACCGTTCTACCGGAGAGAACGAAAGTCGAGTGCGAGTCATGTATTCAATTTTTTCATCTTACATGGCCATGCATCTATAGTGTATTAGCCATCCTGTTGGTTTGCCCCTCTGATGATAGCTTTCCAACTTTCACGGTAGAGAATCTTTTCTTTCAGAAGTCCAAATATGTGAACTCTCACTTCTTGTTTAAAATCAGTCACTCATCACTGATCTGCATTTAGGGCGGTTGCCCAGGTGCCAGAGTCCCTATCAACCGTTTACCTCATGTTTGCATTTATTTATAGTTGTTCACCCAGCTTTTCTTAAATATTTTCAACGAATGTGGAAATTTATCGAATATTTCCCTTGATAATGTATTCCAGTCCCTTACTCCTCGTCCTATAAATGAATATTTACCCCAATCTGTCCTCTTGAATTCCAAATTTAACTTTGTACTGGCTGTCAGTTAAGAAAAAAATGAAATGGCGTATGGCTTTTAGTGTCGGGAGTGTCCGAGGACAAGTTCGGCTGGCCAGATGCAGGTCTTTTGATTTGACTCCCGTAGGCAACCTGCGCGTGGTGATGCGGATGAAATAATGATGAAGACGACACATACACTCAGCCCCCGTGTCAGCGAAATTAACCAATTAAGGTTAAAATTCTTGACCCCCGGGAATTGAACCAGGGACTCCTGTGACCAAATGCCAGCACGCTAACCATTTAGACATGGAGATCAGTTAAGAAATACGTGGTTATCAGCCATTAAGGATTTGCGTAGGTAGTTCCCTTCCCATAAATACTCTCGTAACCATGTGAGGAGATCTGTAACCTTCGTGAACTACCTCGCTATTATGGTCACCCTAATGAAGATCATTGCTTATATTAACACCTAAGTACTTACATTGTTCCCCATGAGGTAATATCACCCCATCAACTTTTCCTCTGGTGAAACTTACAACTTGACTTTTCATCCCATTTACATTCATACCACAGTCCGCTGACCATCTCACTACATTGTTTAAATCCCACTGCAGTCATTATCTGTGATTCCAGATCTTTACTCAGATCATGTCTATAGTGTGTCTATAAATGTTTAGCATGGTCTTCCTCGCTGTTCCTTTTCCTCCGGGTTGCTTTTATGTCCCGCTTCAAGCCTGCATGTCGTAGGATGTGTTCAAAGAAGTGAGTCTTCTTTCATGCCATTGCTTGAGAATAAAATTACTCTTCCTCCACAAACTCGATTGAGTACTTCTGCATTTGTTATTCAGTCCGTCCCAGGAATCTTAAGCAACGGAACGCCTCGTTTCAAATTTCTGGTGCATTAAATTCAATTTCAGAATACCACATTTTCAAATATTAATGTTGCACAAAGTCTGTCTTACTGCAATTAGCTACCCTAGTTCACTTTGTGTTTTAGACAATGGCTTATAAGTCCGAATATTATCCCTGATGCTACATGATTATTCAACTGAAAATTGCACTCTAGCATGCAAAGGGATTGAAAATTTGGTCATTTATGTAGAAAGTCAGCATCTAAAGCACTGCAGTAATTACGTTCAATTTTTACACGAGGTAGTACAGAAGAGTTGTATTAGAGGCTTAGAAAATGCTTTCTTTGTTATATGATTAAATTCCCTGGCGTGAATTAACGACATTCAGAAAAGCTCAAACTTTCACAGCAGAGTAACTGTCGTGCTGCGCCTTAATTTATACCCTGGCTACCACCGTCCCCGATTCCTATCCCAGCGTCAATGAAAATGTACCTTTGTTAGCACGACGTTACCCTGCAAGCAGCTAGTAAGTGGAAAGCATCATAGAAAAGATATCACAGGTTTTCAGGCGTCCTCTGTCCATGGGAGTCACTCTCTGTGCCTCTGTAGGTGGCCTTTAGAGTTCTGGAGAGAAATGTGTTATTCATGTGCAGCTTCTAGGCCATAAAACTTCATTTCATTTCACTCTCGAGGCACAGCATGGTGCTAAATGTGTAATTAATATCATTATGAAGCTGTTGTGTGAATGTTTCATTCGATGTCTGCTGATTTTCATGGGTTGTTTTTCTTCAGCGCTCGATGGTCCCTGTCTGTTATTAAATGAGGTCTACCCTCTACCCTACCTTTGTTCTAGTTTATGCTTCACGTAACCCACTGTTGAGTTGGCCAACATAAACGGTTGACATGTCCTCGACGATCTCTTCTTGATTTGGCAACCAGTAATCAAAGTATGAAGGCTTTCACGGCCTGAGCCAATATAATCAAAATTTTCCGGGCTATTCTGCCGTGGTCTACTCCTCTCATTCCTGCCAGATGTTTCGGCTACTGCGGTAGTCATCTTCTGTGGCAACATCTAAGTACTCTCTCCTGTGTCCTGTTGGCGACTGCGAGTACTCTCTCCTGTGTCCTGTTGGCGACTGCGAGTACTCTCTCCTGTGTCCTGTTGGCGACTGCGAGTACTCTCTCCTGTGTCCTGTTGGCGACTGCGAGTACTCTCTCCTGTGTCCTGTTGGCGACTGCGAGTACTCTCTCCTGTGTCCTGTTGGCGACTGCGAGTACTCTCTCCTGTGTCCTGTTGGCGACTGCGAGTACTCTCTCCTGTGTCCCGTTGGCGACCGCGAGAGCTTAGACGAAGCCACAGAAGATGACTACCACAAGAGTAGTCGAAACGTCTGGCAGGAACGAGAGGAGTAGGCAACGGCAGAATAGCCGGGGAAATTTTGATTATTTTGGCAACCAATAGCCTGCACATATTCGAAGTCATTTACCTTCCCTGACAACTTATTCTGCTAGTACTTCTTATTAATAAACTACAAAAAGCGTTCTGCTTCTTTTTGTACCGATAGGAATGTTCTATGGTTCAGTTTACTATCACAGATTGGTGTAAAGGTACTTTTGATCAGTTTGTATGTATGTACCAATGTTTTTACTTACTTTTTTCCGGGATGAGAGGCTCAGACGGTTGAGGCGCTCACATTCTGATCCCCACTTGGCAGGTTGGAACCTGGCTCAGTCCGGTGGTATTCGAAGGTGCTCAATTATGTCAGCCTCGTGTCGGTACATCTATTGGCACACAAAATAACTCCTGCGGGACAAAATCCCGGCATCTCGGCGTCCCCGAAAACAGAAAAGTAGTTAGTGGAACGTAAAGCCAATCGCATTATTAACATTTATTTATTTATTTGCCGATAAATGTATGTCATTATTGACTTAGAGTGATTACATTTCGATTGTAATTGTTGTAAGTCGTTTAAGGAGATGTTTTAAAGAGTTTATTGACTTCAAAAACTTATCAAAACTGTTGCGACATTAGTCCTCTGAGTTTGCTAAATTAATTTTTCCTACGCAAGAACTCTTCGTGAGTACTTAATATAATTTTTGCAGAACATATTGCGAAAGTGTAAAAGAGTGAGACATATTCTTTCTATTGTAGATTATTCATCGATTCTGCACTAGTACATATTCTATTCAGGATCAAGTCTTCAAATGAAGGAACTCTGTAGAACAGGTTTGAACGTTCTGCTTGGAGAAATATATTTGAAATATATTGTTAGAGCGAATTTTCTTGTTGTAGCTGTGTAGCCTTATCTGCATTGCACTATTTTACATTGGAAACAGTAGCATTCTGTCGAATGCAAAATAAGTTGTTAATTCAAAATGGCCGTCTGTTTAATGAATCACTGTAGTCTCTTAGTTAACACTACCAGCAGACTACTCTGTGATCATTTCACCGTATATCTCTGATTTTATTCGCGTTCTAGGAGGAATATTGACTAATATTGACCTTTAAGATTTCTATAAAACAACATACAATGAATACTGACTGTAATTGAAATTTAGCAAAGAAAATTCTCACAGGTTATACTTATATTTGAAGGCCTTTGACAGCATTTTTGCTGCAAATGATTCAGGCTTCTTAATATCATCTGATGGCATTGTTCGAACACCCAGCGAAATCGTGAATTGTATGAGCTCAGTCGATATTTTAGTTAAATAGCATCCTTTCTCAGCAGTAGAAAGTAGCTTCAAACCCGACCTGGATTTCGTCAAATATTCTGCGCCACATCACTCCTTGGCGAAGAACGTCAGCACAATTAGCTACTTGAAACACGCTGAAATTACCATTTTGAGTTCTAAAGCACAATGAGTATGTTTAATTGCACAAGAATTTGTGCGTAATTGAATCGCTAATTATAGAAGTGAGTCTATTTTCAGATGACACTGTACAGGCCTATCTGGGAAACGCCATGAAGCATTAATCTCCACCCGATACACGATATCGCATGCAAGGGAATATACCATTTATGGAACAATGGAAATTTTGCAATCACAACAGATTTCTTCAGAACCGATGTAATGATATTTATGTTAAATCCTACTGAGTATATGAGTTTCATGTTATAATTTTATTGATATTTGAATAGCCTATCAACTATTGGCAATATTGCGTTATATTTGATTAAATACAGTAAGAAAAACCCTGTAATACATTTCGATTCCAATTAGCAGTAATTATGGTAAGATATGGAGTGAAAATCAGTCACCTTAATGTACAGATATACAGAGTTTTGGGGAGATAACCGCAAAATACCTCGGCTTTCTTAAATCACCGTAATATGCCTCAGACAATACGTATGCGTAATAAGTAAGAAAGAGTTCTCAGTAAATCACTGCACTACACCTGTACACATCACTTCACTGTGGCTTCAGGATGTATCCTACATGCGTAATGCATGGGAAACATTTCTAAGTACAGTGAGTTTCATCGGTTGGCCGGCTGCGGCGCCCAGCTTTGACTCATCATTCCCCGCTCCGCGGTATAGCACTTTATCCGTATATGACATGAGATAACAATCATAATAATAATGTTATTTGCTTTACGTCCCACTAACTACTATTTTAAGGTCTTCGGAGACGCCGAGGTGCCGGAATTTAGTACCGCGGGAGTTCTTTTACGTGCCAGTAAATCTACCGACACGAGGCTGACGTATTTGAGCACCTTCAAATACCACCGGACTGAGCCAGGTTCGAACCTGCCAAGTTGGGGTCAGAAGGCCAGCGCCTCAACCGTCTGAGCCACTCAGCCCGGCTGAGATAACAATCAAAATTAAGAAAATATGAATTAAGAACATCAGTAATTAAGAATTAAGAAAATAAGCTCTTACCTTATAAGAGGAGATGTTCTCCTCCTGCATCCACACATTTCTGACATCGTCTTAGGAAACTCCGATTCACACGCACTTTAACGTTTTCGTAGCCCGCCATTCTGAGCTCTTCGAAACCCCGGCTTCTTGTCCAAGTCGTCTTAGGATTTTGTAGGCGCATGTCCTAATCTTTCTGCGATTTCATTTACTTTTTCCTCCTTAAATACACGTTTTGTAACATTTCGCTTCTTATCGAGTAAAGAACCTGTTCCTATCAATTTGTTTACGATTTCCCACATGGTCTCTCTATGAGGAGGGCGTATAACTGAAAATTGTGTTACAAATCGGCTAACGACTTCCCTGCAAAGCCAGTTTTCACAAATTTATCGTACACAAATACCCTTTCCTCTACCGTGAACACATGTGGAGGTATTATTAGAATTATACACCGAAGTAACATTTCAGAACTCTAAAACAATTGGAGCGACAGACCACCACTAATATACGCTCTAAGCACGGACCTGAACTGCGAAGTGCGGGCATTTCCGTGCTGTCGCTGCGCTATGTAACGGGAAGTGATGAGTCAACGAGAGGCAGATAAGCTGGGCGCGCCTGCCGGCCACCGATGACAGAAATTCACTGAACATCACTGCAATGCAGCTGTACAATCCGCATGCGTAATATGTTAGAAACAGTTCTGAGTACATCACTGCAGTGGAGCTGTAAACTCTGCATGCGTAATGTATAAGAAACAATTCTAAGTACTTCGCTTCACTGCGGCTTCAGGACGTATGCATGCATAATGTGCAAGAAACAAATTATTCTAAGTACATCAGTGCATTGTAGTAAATTGTATCAAAACGCTCTACGTACAAGAAGGGAACTATTTCACAGTAGAAAGTATTGTAATGTTTGTCAGCGAAGCCGTAAGTCGTTCATCGTTAAATACTACCTGAGCTATAAACATCAAATTTTCAATTTCATCTTTGATTATTGAAATGAGACACTAGTTGGACGTCGTATGTATTCAGAGCCCTGCAGTAATCAGCATCAAAATATCTGTACTTATCTCCCAAACACCATGTACACACTGCGACGACCACGACGACGACGATGATGATGATGATGATTGTTGTTTAAAGGGGCCTAACATCTCGGTCATCGGCCCCTTATGGTACGAAATGAGATAAAATCTAAAGCCAATTTAAAAGTCAAACCTCATCCACTGGCGAGAACCAGAATTCAGAACGTGATGACGAAGATGAATGGATGAATGTGAATTTAAAACAATCAGTGGATTCGATCCCCAATGCCCCACATTCAGCATGAAACAATAGTATTATAAACCGAGGCACTGCTTCAAAAGCACAATCCTAAATCAAGTATGCTTGTTGTCTAAAGGGGTTCAAAATTTAGATCATCGGCCCCTAATACTGGTATTATCGCTAGTAAAGTAGAACCATAGTATTTGTCATGTTGCGGAACTAATCCAAAGTAGCGTAGGCTACACTCGCGGTATTCCACGCATCATGGTACTACTCACAGGTAATGTAATACGCACATGTAACGCAGACCTACGGTGTTTCTCATATTTCAGCGCCGCTTACAGGCAACGCAACCCTATGGTGTTCCTCACATAGGTGTATTAATCACAGGAACTCGTACTATACCGTGCTTTTCCTCCCAAAGTGCGCACTAATCATAGGCAACGCAGACGCACGGTGTCGCTCATATAGTGGTACTAATCATAGGCAACGCGTTCGTGGTGTACACACTACATGTTCAAGATGATCAGTAGGTCCCGGATGTTTATGCAGTAATAGGGTAGAATGCAAACTTACTGAAGCGAGTAACAAGTAGAGTCTACCTGCACGACGGTAGTGTTATGAGGTTTGCATAAACATTAGGGGGTCGGCCCATTGGGACCCCTAATTTATGCAAACCTCATAACACTACCGTCGTGCAGGTAGACTCTACTTGTTACTCACTTCAGTAAGTTTTGCATACTACCCTATTACTGCATAAACATCCGGGCCCTAACGATCAGTCTTTATTTTATGGTACTAAACGAACAATTTAAAATAATCTATTGACTACAAATTGTTTGTTCGGTTTAACCTCCTGTTAGTAAATTCCTTGATAAATTGATTAATTCACATTACCCCGCAAATTTTGTGACCTTCGTAAATGCGATTTTTCTTTTTAAGCGTCATTGAATCATAGTTCCATTAAATTTAAATGCCATACGTGACAAAGTTACATTGTTTAACTTATACAGTAGACGTACGGATTATTCAGCTAAGTTATCCACCTCAAATATCTTCTGATCTATTAAAGACATAGACGTTCTGATTTCAAGTTCTTAAATTGCATTAAAGGGCTCATAAAGCACTGTCCAACTCGTCTCCATCACGTACGTAATTACCAAGAAACCGGTTGCAACTTTGTGTTTTAAATATGAATATACTAATTTAACCCAACAGAACAACTAGGAATCGAGCGGAGGGCTTGCTGCGTGACTCACGTCTTGTTGATAAACACACATAACTCAGTCAATTTTTGAGTGACTGCACATTTTCCTGTGTGATCGAAGTGGTTCAAAATGGGAAGAATGAAACAATACTCCTAAAGATACCTGAATATTTTGTCTAAACAGCTGTGTATGAGTACACACGAGGAGGACAATAAAGCACTTGAAGTATTACAATTTAACTGTGTTATCTCGTCTCTTTCCGATTCAACATCAACGAAACAAAAGAGCGAGGTATGTGTGTTTATCAACAAGGCGTGAGTCACACAGCATCACAGTGAGTGGCGTTTCACTTTCTGCCTAATGCCTACACATATGAAACCCTTTAATATCTTCAAAAGTACTCATAGGATTTGCAAAATATGCACATTACTGAACTTGTCACTCGATTTTCAATTGTTCTATTGGATGAAATTAGTATAGTCCCATTTTAAAAAAACGAATTTGCTACCGGTTTCTCGGTAATTACGTACGTGACGGGGACGAAATCAACAATGTTTTATGAGCCCCTTAATACAATGAAATAATTTCTAAACAAATGTATATATTTTCAACGGATCAGAAGATATTTGAGGTGGATAACTTAGCAAATAACCCTGTACATCTACCTCTAAATTCAGCCGATTATTCGTTCATGGTTACGAATTACGAACTAAAGAATATCGCTTGAAACATCTCCAGATACCTCTAGAATCTAATCATTTGTGCTTTATTATTCCTTCTTTCTAATTTATTTGTGATTTAATCGTTGTACAGTACATTTTCTTGGAATATTTACTGTCTCATGCTTGTTCTGAAAACTCCTCATTTCTCAAATTAGAAACATCTCCCAACACAATTTGGTAATGTCCCGGAGATTTCAACCAAGAGTTTATCACTCCAGTTCTTAATTTATTGTGTTATGTAATTTACATATTAATTTATGGTTTCCATCATTGCGTTGCTGGTAGATAATTTATGGTTTTCTACCTTCGTGTCTTAGAATGACTTGTTAAGTCTTTTGATAATGGCTCAAGCCCCAGTGCAGTTTTGTATGAATACGGACATTTCCCTGGAGAACTACGGTATAGTTGTTTTAAATTGTAAACTGGCACACGCTAAATAGTTCCTTTCGGAATTCCATTGCATTTCATCAGACAACGATTGATTTATCTTTGTATTCAGTGGTGTCCAACTTAATTATACAAGCGTATTTATGACCCCTTTCTTCAATAATTAGTGCTAATCTCTTCTAATACTCCAGAGTGAAAGAAATAATCTTCACTCTTGTCAGAAAAATGACCTTCACTTTCCCTTGAGTTTTCCTAAATGTGATCCAAAATATGAATCATATCTTCAGCCCATTCTCCCTTCCTAAATCTATTTGTAAAATATTCAGCCCTTATGTCTTTCTCTGGTATGTTATATACGTAGTAGAGTCATTAAGTTCATGGAATAGCCGCCTAGTGTCACTATGGTGCAATATAGCGGAGCGTTTGCATCATAGGATGTTGCCGTGACAATTCTTCGCTACTCCCAGCAAAAGGCAATTGCGTTCATACAGTTTAAGCAGAAATGCGGTCTCTGTTGTGGAGGGTAGTTGAATTTCAGCGGCGGAACTTGAGAATGTCGTAATTTGAGCAAGGGGCAGATTGCAAGTTTGGCCAAAAATAAGACTAACCCGCTAACGAAACGTTTGAGATGATCAAATCGAAATCGCCCAGTTCACCACGACGGGAAAAAGACGCGAAAAGGGAGGTCAAAGGACTATGCGATCCTCGAACTGTTTGCGCCAGTCCATGAACATATTGACTGTAGTACCTACATAGGTGTATACGGTGTTGCCTACACCGTAAGCGCCAGTCCAGAACGTTATTGTTTGTATTATTGTTTCGCTTACTGTGTAGGCGCCAGTCTACGAAATTAATGACTGTAGTAGTACAATTCTGTTCCTCTGAGTATAGGACACTACGACACATTTACTAAATTTTACAGGAGAGCTGTTTGAAGGCGTTTGACTTTGTTCTCCCCTATTTATTGTTTTCCTATTTTAGCGTTTTCGTAACAAAATTTTACCAGTTAACTCTTTGTACATTATGTGACATAGTGTTTTACATTTAATGCTATTTGTTTCTTTACTTACTGATTTTTAATGGACATGGTGTTGTATACCTCCAATTAATGTGTTGTATTGTATGACAAGCTGTTCTTGGTATTTGAGAAATAACCAGAATCAAATTACTCAACCACAATTAATTTCATTTTTAAACATATATTTAAACAGAACATTACACACATTGTGGAATGACTTGCTGTACATCTGATCATAAACCTCGTCTATATCTTCTTCTGGATAGTCTCTTTTGATTGTATTACTTGTAGCCTATGTTCTAAATTTTTATCAAGGTCATGGCAAAATGAAGGGGCATTGGGTAACAGTGCTATTAAATCATAATATTTCTACCGGGAAACAGGTAGTGGAACATATGAGAATTGTTTCTAATATATTGGAAATGCAACGGTGGAATCAATCCTTTGGTTCTCACTATCAAAAGATGTTTTGAAAAAAAAAGAGTTCCCATAATTTTATCTTTCACTTGTTTTTGTACATATTTTAATAGAAGAGATTGCCAGTTGTCAATATCCCTCCTCCTGTAAACAATATTTGTGTCTGAAGAGTCTTTTTTGACATACAGTAAGGTGGACCGTTCCGTTTGAAATATTGAAGATTCATATTATGATCCGAGTATTTGCTCGAAGTTTATCTTACCAGTTGTTGCCAGTCCCAGAGTATTAAAACATTCAAAACAGTTTCTTCCCCTTCCTCTCTATCAATGCATGAACACTGTCAGCCCCAATATGGGTATGGACTTTCCGGAAAGAAACTTCTGAGTTATGGTCTGTTGTAAAACCAATGCCTAATAATTTAAGTTATGCTTGTAACCGTAGTACATATTCACTAATATAAAGACTGTAGAAAACAATAACTAACCTACTGAGCCAGTCTATTACTGCCTTGAAGTGACATAATGATTGTATACTCATTAGAGTTTGGATTCATTCTTCACAACTCCTACCATACACACACCGGAGATAAAGACGTCAAATCACATGTAAAACTGAAAAATCCACAAGACTGTGCCGACGTATACAACACTATTTCCAGATAGTGTTGTATTTCCCTAAGTAAAACTGGACTTGATGTTTCTTTAAAAGCATATAACTGCTAGGGGCTTTACGTCGCGCCGACACAGATAGGTCTTATGGCGACGATGGGATAGGAAAGGCCTAGGAGTTGGAAGGAAGCGGCCGTGGCCTTAATTAAGGTACAGCCCCATCATTTGCCTGGTGTGAAAATGGGAAACCACGGAAAACCATTTTCAAGGCTGCCGATAGTGGGATTCGAACCTACTATCTCCCGGACGCAAGCTAACAGCCGCGCACCTCTACGCACACGGCCAACTCGCCCGGTAACTGCTCCCCTGTACTTGATGTACGACATGGGCATGCCAGTAATCCCATTTTCGCTAAAAATGGACACAGTGTCCCACACCTCCGAAGTACAGAATTATTTTACGTTAACGTAAGAAAAACATTCATTAGACGTGTTACGCGGAGTTACGTTTGGTCTTCGTACTCAGCTGAGCGCAACTCATACAGGGCCAAGCCATGCCAGTCGCTTGTGATAGCGACATGGGTCGATCTTCAGTAAAGTCTTGGGCATATGAAGTAATGTGAAAAGGATGCAGACAAGTGAAGGCGTACGAGAGGATTATGATCATCACCCATGGTATCGAAAGAGTCGGAAGTTTTGAATACTTAATGAAAAGTAGAGAGAGAGAGTAACTGAATTTGAATTTATTTGTTAAAATTCGCCTCTGAGTCTAATGAGCCCATTTATGAGGGGTTTACGTTGAACTCAGTATACAAATATTAGAAAGCGAAGTGACTGAAGCCGCTTGGTACAAGAAATGTGAACATAAAAGTAATATATTGAACTAAGCACGTGATCTAAGATGTATGTCAAAATAATTCACAGCCAGGTAATCTAGAGTACCGATACTACAATGATCAAAATGAACTCGGATACTCAAATTGCCTAATGTATTTGAAAAGGAGAATTATGAATTTGAAATACGGAGAGTGGTAATTTTATTGTCTGAACTACCGGTACTCCAGACATTAGGGAATCTATTTTAAAAAGAAAGATACAAGATTTTTTAAACTGGCCTATATACCACATTAATTTGTAGCGGACGCAGAATACACAGCAATTATTCTTCATAAACAAATATCATAAAATGAAAAATACTTCCGATCAATGAAATTAATTTCTTTCTAACTCAGAATCGGATGTTTTCTTCACAAATCCTTCACTCAGTTAATGTAGGTGCATTCTATGAACTGTTACATTCTTCCAAGAAGCGGGCTATTAAGGGAAAGTTCCACAAATAGTATCTTATTTAGGACAACGACATTTGTTATGATAAAGAAGAGAATTTATTACCTCCAGAGTAGATACTACCAAAGGGCATAGTGTGCCAACGCTAAGACTCTGATTATGGAAAATATAAATTTTGCCTAGGGTCTGTGCTGTAAGGTATTTAAATACGGGAATGTAAACTGAAATAAACGACGAGATAATTACCCGCTTGGTGCTTAAGTAGTTCCAGTGAAGGGATAGTTCAATGTTTTCCGTGGATATGTTAATTTATCTCCTCAAGAGATTACCTCGTCTTAGCTTTCGGTTAACTGAAGTGGAACAGGGTCATGGGAGGTATAAAAGGAGTTGGAAGTAGCTCCTGCAGCCGTCAGGAAAGATAAGGCTGTAGACGAGGGGAGGGGAGCGAATGAGGTGGGCAGGGTTGAGGCTCTGCTCACGGGGGATTCCATTGTTAGACATCTGGAGGAAAGGGAACCAGGGTAGAGTATTGCCCAGGAATTAGTTTAAGGCACATGTTGGGGAAAGTAGAAGAGAAGGAGGAGGGGAAGGAGAAGGTGGTAGTGTTTCACGTTGGTACCAAAAACGAAAGGCAAACAGGTATAAGTACCAACATAATTGGGGATGTGTGGGATCTGGTAAATGCAGGACGGGTGTAGTTTAAGGAAGCGGAGATTGTTGTCATTGCAGTACTGTGTAGGAGAAATACTGACTGGGAAGTGATTGTGGATTTAAATGAGACTATGGAGTGGGTATGTGGGAACTGGGAGTGAGATTCCTAGATCCTAATGGGTGGGTAGGAGATAGGGATCTGCGCTCAGATAGCCTTCTATTAAAACGCAGTTGTACGTTTAAGTTAGGAAATTTGCTTAGAAGGGTTATAGGGAGGCACATTCAGAGAAACGGGATGGTATATGGAGCGGTGATAATAGTACAGGGATCGGAAAGTCACCTAGCGGTAACATAAAAATATTACTGTTGAACTGTAGAAGTATTGTAAACAACGGAATGAAATTAAGTAATTTAATAGATATATACTCACCAGATATTGTAATAGGAGTTGAATCATGGCTGAGAAATGATATACTGGATGCAGAAATTTTCCCACGGAACTGGAGAGTGTATCGTAGAGAATAGGAAAGGTAGGAGGGGGAGTATTAATTCTGGCGATAGACGAATTTGTAAGATACGAAAAATTTAAAGGTGACAACACGAAATTCCTGGTGTAAGGCTCATCTCTAAAGATAAGAGGCAACTTGATGACTTCGGAGCGTACCGACCAGGAAAGAGTAGCGCTGACGCTGAATCGGAAATATTTGGTAAGATAATCAGCTATGTGGGAAACAATATGGAAAGGAACGTGATTGAAGCGGTTGATCTCAATGTACCAAATGTGAATTTGGAAGATAATGCGAACGACAGGAAGCATAGCCAACAAATGGCAAATAAGTTAATATGGGAAGGACAGCAGATTCAGAAAGTGATGGAACCAACTAGAGGGAAGAATATTCGGGACGTGGTGCTGGTAAAACCAGATAAGCTCTAAAGAGAAACCGAAGTAATAGATGGTATTTGTTATCACAAAGCTGTTTTTGTCGTAATTAAAAATAAATGTGATAGAAAGGAAGCTCTTAAAGGTAGGACTATTAGGGAGTACCATATGGCTGATAAAACAGACATCAGGAAGTTTTTAAAAAGTTACTGTGAATGCTGGAATACAATAAATAAAAATGTAAACAGACTCTGATGTGGGTTTAAAGCAATTGTTGAGGAATGTGAAAATAGGTTTGTACCTTTAAAGGTGTTAACGAATGGTAATGACCCACTATATTATAACAGAGGAGGAAAGATACTAAGAAGGAGGTGAAGGTTGGAAACAAATAGAGTTAGGAATGGCTCTTGGAAGTAAGTAGAAATTGAAGGACCTTACTAGAAAATTTTATCTAGCAAAGAAGTCAGCGAAGGATAACATGATGGCAAGCATAATTGGCAGTCGTACAAATTTTTGTGAAAAATGGAAGGGTGTGTATAGGCACTTTAAGGCAGAAATAGGCTCTAAGAAAGACATTCCAGAAATCATTAATGAACAAGGGGAGTGTGTATGCGAGGATCTTCAAAAAGCAAAAGTATTCAGTCAGCAGCATATAAACACTGTTTGTTACAAGGAAAATGTCCAGATAGAGGAGGTAACTAATACTAAAAAAGTATTAAAATTTACCTATCATAAAAACGATTTTTACAATAAGATACAAAATTTGAAAAGTAGAAAAGCGGCTGGAATTGATAAGATTTCGGGGGATATACTAAATAAAACGGGTTGGTATATAGTACCATATCTCAAGTACCTATTAGATTATTCTTTGCATAAAGGAGCTATACCAAATGAATGGAGAGTTGCTATTGTAGCCCCTGTGTATAGATGAAAGTGTAATAGACATAAAGCTGAAAATTACAAGCCAGTTAGTTTGACGTGCATTGCATGTAAGCTTTGGAAAAGCATTCTTTCCGATTATATCAAACATGTTTGCGAAATTAATATCTTGTTCCATAGAAGGCAGTTCGGGTTTAGGAGAGGTTATTCCATGGAAGCTCAACTTGTACGACTCCAGCAAGGTAAAGCAGATATCTTGGATTCAGGAGGTTAAATGGACTGTGTCGTGGTTGACTTGGGTAAGGCATTGACAGGATGGATCATGGGAGACTACTGGAAAAAATGAGTGCAATTGCACTAGACAAAAGAGTGACTGAAAGAGCGGCTATATTTCTAGAGCTTGGAACTTGGAGGAGTACAGTAGGCGAAGCTTAATCTGACCCTGCAATAATTAAGAGGTGAAATATTCAAGGCAGTGTTATTGGACCTTTACGTTTTATCTATATACATTTAGAAGAACAAGTCCTGACTGACTGACTGACTGACTGACTGACTGACTGACTGACTGACTGACTGACTGACTGACTGACTGACTGACTGACTGACTGACTGACTGACTGACTGACTGACTGACTGACTGACTGACTGACTGACACATTCATCATCGCCGAGCCAAAACTACTGGACATAAAGAAATGAAATTTTGAGGATACATTTATATTACAATGTAGCTGCTCAATAAGGGAGCATTTTTTGATATACCGTCGCCAAGGGGGTCAAAAGGGGGATTAATTTTTAAAATGAGTGTTTTAAAGGTTTACAAATGTAAAAATTGGTATTTAGAAACTCCCTTAAAAAAAAAAGAAAAACGTATTTTTGTTTTCAGAAAATCCCACTAGGAGGGATGAAAAATTGTTAAAAATGGGTTGAATGCCTTTAATACGGATACTTATATCTCAGAAACTGAAGATATTATAGACCTGAAAATTGGTATTTTGAATCTCCTTTAAAAATAATGAAATGCGTATTTTTTTGAAAATCCATTCAATGGGGTTAAACAGGACTGACAAATGGGGTGAAATTTTAGCAACTTTAAAATGACTGTATCTATATAACAACACTTTAAAAATTTATAGATGTAAAACTGGTTATTAGAATCTCCTTCAAAAATAAACAGACACATATTTTTTCGGAAAATCCCACTAGGAGGGGTGAAAAAGTGTGAAAAACGGGTTGAATGCCTTTAATGAGAATAGTTATAACTCAGAAACTGATGATATTACAGACCTGAAAATTGGTATTTGGAATCTCCTTTAAAAATCAAGAAACATGTATTCTTTGTTTTTGGAAAATCCAATTAATGGGGGTTAAACAGGAGTGACAAATGGGGTGAATTCTTTGAAAGACTATATCTACAGTATATCTACAGAAACGCTAAACGTTAAAGAAGTAAAACTTGGTGTTTGGAATCTCCTGTAAATGTAAGGAAACATATGTGATTTGTTTTCGGAAACTCCACTTAAGGGGAACTGAAAAGGAGTGAAATTTTAAAATGACCATGTCTTCAGTACAGTATACCTCAAAAACTCAGCATGTTACAGGAATGAAAAATGGTATTTTAATCTCTATTAAAAATAAAGGAATATGTATTTTTATTTTCGGAAAAACCACTTGGGTTGACTGAAAATGGAGTTGAATTTTTTTATTAGGATACTGATATCTCAAAAACTGAAGACGTTACAGACGTGAAAATTGGTATTTGGAATTTCCTTTAAAAAAAAGAGAAAATTAATCTTTGTTTTTGGAAATGCACTTAAAGGGGGGGGGGGGAAATTGAAAAATTATTTGAATTATTTGTATGAAGATACTATTATTTAAAAAACGTAAGATGTTGTAGACGTGAAAATTGGTATTTGGAATCTGCTTTAAAAGTAAAGAAACACGAATTCCTTTTATTTCGGAAAATCCAATGAAGGGGGAAGGGGTGAAAGAATTGAAAATTGAATTAAATTAATTGTATGAGGATATTTACATCTAATAAAAACTAAAGTTGTTACAGACGTGAAAATTGTTATTTGGATCTCCTTTAAAAACAAAGAAAAACGCATTTTGGGGGAAATCTTCTTGTGGGCGGGATTGAAAAGGAGTTGAATTACTTTTATGAGGACACATATCTTAAAAACTGAAGATGTTACAGTCGTGATAATAGGTATTTAGAAGATCCGTTATTAATAAAGCAACAAGTCGTTTTTCCGGAAAATTCACTTAAAGGGGGGGTGTGAAAGGAAGTGAAAAAAGTGAATTCCTTGATGGGGATACTTATATCTCAAAAGTGAAGGTAACAGACGTGAACATTGTTATTTCGAATCTCCCTTAAACATAAAGAAACACGCCTTATTTCTGTGGGGGGTAAATAAACTTAACGGCGGTGGTGTGAAAAAAGGTTTGAGACCAATTGATTTTAATTGATTCTGATCATAAACCGATCATTTTTAATATTTCCTGGGTTCCTTTCCAAGAGCTATCTTTCCCTTTGGAGAACTTAAAGTTAGATTACAGTAGATTCTCCTGGCATATAAAGAAAAATTTAAACACATTTGAAATAAACTATAGGATTTATATGGACCTTGCAATTGTTCACCCATATAATAAAGTCAATGACGCACAGAAGTATATCATTCGTATCGCCAGAAATCCCGCGCATTGCCTACGCGCGACATTGAAGCTGGTCACATTGTCGTCGGTGACAATGTCAGCTGATGTAATTTACCGTCAAGTAGCGGTCTTGCATCTTCCTGCGGGGTCCACAACATCAATAATACTAATAATCAAAATAATAACCTAAATTCAACTAATATCACCCACCCAATTAATAAAAATAATTTTCTGGACCGTCGTCAAAATGTGCGGACCGCGCTGGAAACGGGTCCTGGCCGAGTAATGACTACGAATGCACTCCGCCCGCGGATTCAGTAACGCCAAGGCACCCAATACGACACCACGCCGGATCTCCTCAAGAATTTGACACATATCAAAAATGCTTATAAGAAAATATGGCAAAGATTTAGGGGCCCAACTGACCGTGCGCAATACCTGGACTTAGCCCGGGAAGTACGAAATCGATTGCTGGAAAGGAAGCTCGTTGAGACCTTTTATAAATAAATAAAATATAAAATAGTAAAGATGAAAGTAAGCAGCTTGGGACAAGTGAGTGGAATCAAATCCAGGCTCAGCTGGAAGTCTCGTGGTCGCCAAACCACGCTTCCAAGTTGAGAGCTCCTGAGGTCTCCTTTTAGTCACCTCTTACGCAAGCAGGAGATACTGTTATTGAATAATCAGTGGCATACTTATTGTTTAAGTGCACTTGTCCACCGGAGTGTACAAGCAGAGAAAGCCGTGTCGCAGTATATGCATAAGGTGCAAAGAACGAAGTGACTTACAGCTATTAAGAAAGGATAACTGGCACATTAACTGTGTTTATATTCAATTTATTTTTCATTTATGTCTGCTCATCAGCACCTCAACGAGCTTAAGCTCACATAAAAGGATCATAAAATACGTTTTATTGCACCCTGTGATGTTTAAAGAGGGTCTACACTGTTGCAGTTGTCGGGAACCTCACCGCAGGATACAGCGTGCTATAAAATAAGTACATATATATCGTGACTGTAAATAATGGCTCTCGAAAGCACGTATAACGTTAAAATAGCTACGTCACTCAAAGAACACGTTTGAGTGTAATAAGTACAACCATGAACATTATTCAGACCAGGATGTTGGGGACCTAGTCATTGTCCTCAGCTAAGCTCAAGGAATCTGACCACGCATCCTGAGCCGGAGTTTGCCTGCGACAGAATGGTAACTTCCTTTCCTCTCCTCTAGCAAACAGCACGTGGACTACCCATCCAAGTAGTGACCATGGCCATTGTTGCTTAACTTTGGAGGATTCAAGGGATCCATTGTTTCAACATGACTATGCCGTCGGCTTTTGAGCCTCACGAGTAATATGTTCTCAGCTTATTCAAGGTAAAATGAAAAACTGTTTATTATTTTAGATGAAATGAAATGGCGTATGGCTTTTAGTGCCGGGATATGTCCGAGGACTTCAGCTCGTCAGGTGCAGTTCTATTGATTTGACTCCCGTAAGCGACCTGCGCGTAGTGATGAAGATGAAATGATTATGGTGACGAAATATACACCCAGTCCCCGTGCCAGGGGAACTAACCAATTACGGTTAAAATTCCCGACCCTGCCGGGAATCGAACCCGGGACCCCTGTGACCAACGGCCAGCACGCTAACCATTTAGCCATGGAGCCGGACATAATTATAGATTAACTATATTTACGTAGTCTCCGCTGTGGTGTAGTGGTTAGAGTGATTAGCTGCCACCCCAGAAGCCCGGTTTCCATCCCGGCTCTGCCACGAAATTTGAAAAATGGTACGAGGACAAAAACGGGATCCACTCAGCCTCGGGAGGTCAACTGAATAGGAGGGGTGTTCGATTCTCATCTCAGCCATCCTCGAAGTGGTTTCCCGTGGTTTCCCACTTCTCCTCCAGGCAAATGGCGGAAGGGTACCTAATTTAAGGCCAGGGTTGCTTTCTAGCCTATCCCTTCCAATCTTCCCATCCCGCATAAGGCCCCTGTTCAGCATAGCAAGTGAGGCCGCCCGGGAGAGGTACAGATCCTCCACCCCAGTTGTATCCCCGACCAAATGTCTCACGCTCCAGGACAGTCCTTGAGATTGTAGAGGTGGAATCCCTCGCTGAGTCCGGGAAAAAACCAAACCTGGACGGTAAATAGACAAAATAAAAATATATTCACGTATGTGAATTAATTTTTATCAGGTTTATGTGCATGAGAAAATGTCTCTGAATAAATGCATATGGAGTATATCCATACATTTAATCATTGCTCTGATATTTGAGATACCGAGCTCGATGGCTGCATTTGCTTAAGTGCGGCCAGTATCCAGTATTCGGGAGATAGTGGGTTCGAACCCCACCGTCGGCAGCCCTGAAGATGGTTTTCCGTGGTTTCCCATCTTCATACCAGGCAAATACTTGGACGGTACCTTAATTAAGGCCATTGCCACTTCCTTCCCACTCCTAGCCCTTTCCTGTCCCACCGTCGCCATAAGACCTATCTGCGTTTGTGCGACGTAAAAAGCTTGTAAAAAAAGACATTTGAGACAGATAACAATCTTTCTAACTCAAGACTACATTGAGATGTATGGCACGTTTTTTATTTCTCACACTATGGGGTCGCTATCGCCTTTAACATGAGTTATTATTTACGACTAATTGAAATTTCACGGCAATACGGGTAATGTAAAGCATTTCTCAGATAATTGTATAACTTTATTTTATATTCGATGGGGCATTATGAAACATTTTATTGTACAGCAGGTAAATTATTAAGTTAATGATACCATGAGATTCAGTCACGTTAAGAAATAGAACTGCATCTGCAAGGCAAAAAATGAATACTTGCGTTTACTCTTCACGTACTAAATCTAATTGAAAGTAACAAATAGTTTGTCTACTCGGAGAACAGCGTGATCAGTAACCTTCCTGATCGACTACCAACTTCACAAACACAATATATAACTATACCAGGATCTCTTGCGCAAATTCTGCAAAGAAATCAACATCAAAATTATTGAAGCTCATGTTTTTAATATTTACAATCGATGAAATTAAATTATACTTTCTGTCTCTGACTTAAATTTTCAATTTAACATTATCAGTTCTTTCATAAAACAGACACTGTTATTAATCGGCTAAAAAACTGTTTTCGTGTATTTCGCGAACATCCTGTTTACGTGTCGAAACAAATGCACTTGTGGATGATACAATTCCTTCCATTTTGTGATGAGGTTGCTCAAGATTAATAGTACTAAAGCAAAGGAACTGAGTTCTCTGCCGCTTTTGAGATCTATCCTGGAATATGCAGCAGATATATGGCCCCCATACAATACTGTATAGGTCTTACTGTGAATTACAGATAATACAAGGTAAGGCTTTGAAGTCCGTGTTAAAGTATTTCAGTCCTAGAAGTAGTCTGACAAGAATAATAGATTTTTTTTGCTAGGGGCGTTACGTCGCACCGACACAGATAGGTCTTATGGCGACGATGGGATAGGAAAGGCCTAGGAGTTGGAAGGAAGCGGCCGTGGCCTTAATTAAGGTACAGCCCCAGCATTTGCCTGGTGTGAAAATGGGAAACCACGGAAAACCATCTTCAGGGCTGCCGATAGTGGGATTCGAACCTACTATCTCCCGGATGCAAGCTCACAGCCGCGCGCCTCTACGCGCACGGCCAACTCGCCCGGTAAGAATAATAGAAGAACGTGGGAGGAAATCTTGGGAGGCAGGAGGTAGGAAACCCCAATTATGTGCAGTGAAATATAACTATAAGAACAAGCCAGCAAGAAAGAGCTGAAATACCGGCTAGGAATAAACAATAGGGAAGATCATTTAAGTAATATAAAGAAATATTATAGAAAACTAACGGTGGCATTTTAAAATTATGGTAGGCCTAATTAAATATTAGGGCACTGAAATTTACTTGCAATGGGCCCAGATTTTATATCTAAAAATTTAGATTTCTTGAAGAAAAGAATATAATCGCACAACATTTGTAAAATGTTAATTCCACTTGTCAATGCCTTGTCTTCTTACGTCATGAACATTTCTAATATGTCAATCCTCAGATATTTACTGATATATTAAACTATGCAATACCGGGCGAGTTGGCCGTGCTGTTAGGAGCGTGCAGCTGTGAGCTTGCATCCGGGAGATAGTGGTTCGAACCACACTGTCGGCAGCCCTGAAGATGGTTTTACGTGATTTCCAATTTTCACACCAGGCAAATGCTGGGACTGTAGCTTAATTAAGACCACGGCCGCTTCCTTCCCACTCCTAGCCCTTTCCTCTCCCATCCTCGCTATAAGACCTATCTCTATCGGTGCGACGTAAAGTAACTAGCAAAAAAAAAAAGAGAACTGTGCAATGACCAACTTGAAGCCGAATCAGGGCACTGTTACAATACAAGATGTATTAATTTTTACAGCTCATTTTCACGTCATCAGATAAAACCTTAATCCAATACAAAGTAATCAAGTTTTATACATCAAAATACACTGTGATTTCTGTCACAGGCGAATCTGTACGATCTGACAATGATATTACAGTACGTAATTTTGTGTGATACTGTAATCCATGACGTAATAGACTTTCATTCTAAATGATTTATCAGTATTAACAAATTGCATTTACGCGACAAAGTGAGTTCACAAGGACCCTATTCAAGCGACATGAGTCTCTCTTAACCGCTAGTAATACACAAGTGAGAAGCGAGATCCTCTGAAGTCACCGTCGTGTGATAGATCTCACTTCATGATGAGGTTCGCGGACAATGCAACATGGAGAATAGGTTAGCACTGCCGAGCACCCAACCAAGTGGCTGAATGATTAAGTAGCCGAGGGAGCCAGAGCTGAACCAGCCGGACCCTTATACCACATTGTAGTTCGTTACCTTCTGAGTAACGCGACGTAACATACAGTATGTTGTTATCAATATAACGATAAAAAGTGAAATAGCGTATGGCTTTAATTTTTTAGTGCCGGGAGTGTTCGAGGACAAGTTCGACTCACCAGATGCAGATCTTCTTGAATTTACGCCGTAGGCGACCTGCGCATCGTGATGAGGATGAAATGACAATACATACACCCAGACCCAGTGCCAACGGAATTAACCAATTAAGGTTAAAATTCCCGACTCTGGCAGGGATCGAGCCCGCGACCCCTGTGACAATTGCAGTCACGGACATTTGCGGTCGCCGGACATTTGCGGTCACTGAGATAAACTTGTGACCATTCACAGAAATTCCCCAGTTGCCACAGGACATTTGCGGTCACTGCAGCAGGGGGTAGGCCTCATTAGCCTACTGTCGGGCTATCCTCGCTAACCTACCTGAGCACCTGCTCACTCCTTGCAGATCAACATTTTTCTCTCGCGGGCATTATTTAGAGATTGATACCTTCAGCCAAAAACACCATTCTATACCGAAACTTCCTGGTGGGAGTACTGTATTTACTATTGTGTGCTGTAATGGAGTCGACAGTTACAAATCAGGTAAATTTTTGTGCACTTTACAAACGTTATACGTACAGAAAGTATAGGGACAGGTCAACCTGGCATTGTCACCTAGGTGTGTCTGAAGGAGAAGAAAAAGTGAAAAGGACGGCTGAGGACAAGAGGCGAAGAAATGCTTGATACCGTCGTTCATTAGCGTGGACCACCTGAAGAAGTAGCCTTCACAGTGAAAAAGCAGGTTCAAGAGGGAAGGAAGGGAACAAGAGAAGAAGTGGCTCCACTATCACAGATTTACGTGCAGGAGTTGGGTGATCTACATAAGAGGGGCTATGACTTTTCACTGACATGCCACCTCAAGAAACTTAAAGAGAACAATGCGCCGGCAACAAAATCATGCACGCGGTCTTTAAGTAGAGCCAAAAACAAGTGCTCAGATAATTCTTAATGAAGAGGCGTTAAGGATGAATAATGGCAGGCCGTTTCGTTTAGCTGACGACGGCATGGGAGAAAGAATTACAATTTTTTAGTACCGAAAAAGGTAGAGAAAGTCTTAGGCATTATGTGCAATTTATTATGGATGGCACGTTCGAGTGTTGCAGCAAACAGTTCGCCCAGGTATACACCATTCACACAGATCTTGGAGGCCGGAGTGATGAAAGGAACGTTTATCCAGTCGTCTTTGCGTTGCTGCCTAACAAAAAGAAACTTATATTCGATTCTTTCACCTTATCTAGGAAGCGGTTCCCCAATGAAATCCTAAGAAAATCATTGACAGCTACGATATCAGCCCTATGAAACGTATTTCCGTCAGCAGAGTTAAGTAGCTGTTTTTTTCCACATGAATCAATGTCTGTGGAGAAAAGTACAGGAACTTGGCCTGACGAGCGACTACAAGGAGAACGAAGATATACGTCTCCACATCCGAATGTGCACTGCTCTGGCATTTTTGAAGCCAGATGACGTCGGTGAGGGATGCTCCTTCTACAGAAAAGCTTACTGGCTTCTTCGACAATTTTGTACATGTATGGCTTGAAAACAGCGAGAAACTAATCACTATGTGGAGCTGTTACAAAAAGCGACATCGAACAACAAATGCTGAAGAGGGTTGGCATCACAAGATCAACTCTTTAGTTGGAAATCCGCATCCTCGATTCGACAATTTGGTGGTTTATTTAAAGAAGGAAGCAGAAGCGACGAACTGCATGTACCTGAAACTGGAGCTCAATCTTGAAGGTAAGAGGAGGAAGACGAAATATCTGAAGAAAGATGACAGGATTGAAAGAACTCTTAAGAAATATGAAGATACTAGCGACATCAGGTCCTGCTTAAAGCCAATTTCTTACATAGAAAATCTTGCGTAATCTTCTTGCTGCTTCAGGTATTCCTAATGTAAATAGGTATGTACAAAGGAACAAAATTATTACGACGCTTACCTAAAGCCGACAAATATAATTGACGAAGCTTAGTTACAGCTGATTTTAAACACGCCAAATTGATTGTAATGCAATCATTAGGCCTATACCAGTCCAAAGCCTGGATAAAGTGTGATGCTAATCAGCATTTTAAAACATATAATTTACTGTCGACCAAATTATTGTATGTACACGAGTTTGTAGATTTTGACCCCCTCTGGGTGGGGGACACAGACGAAAAATACATCCACGGTATCCCCTGCTTGTCCTAAGAGGTGACTAAATGGGTCTCCGGGGCTCACAACTTGGAAGCGTGGGTTGGTAGGATCGAACCTGCCAAGTTGGAGCCAGAAGGCCAGTGCATCAACCGTGTGAGCCACTGAGTCCGGCATTTCTAATTCTTTCCCATCTCATTTTCTCCTCAATATATGTTAAAGTGACGTTAGACTATCATAAATAAATAAATCAATTTTAATTAATTAACGACGGATTAACTTAGTTTTTTCTAAAAATGAAGGAATGATGCGGAATAAAACAGTGTTTTACCATGGCCTAACTTTAATTATTCCACGATAAATATTTGCTATTTGCTTTACGTCGCACCGACACAGATAAGTCTTATGGCGACGATGGGATGGGAAAGGCCTGGGAAAGGGAAGGAAGCGGCCATGGCCTTAATTAAGGTACCTGGTGTGAAAATGGGAAAACACGAAAAACCATCTTCAGGGCTGCCGACAGTGGGATTCGAACCCACTATCTCCCGTATGCGAGCTCAAAGCTGCGTGCTCCTAACCGCACGGTCAACTCGCCCGGTCCACGATAAATAAATTGGAAACTTTTTTAATTAGCTTCTGATGTTTGTGTATAAAAATTCACTTTGTGATTTATTAGAGTTTAAATATAAAATAAGTTATACGAGCTTGTATATCTGCGGGAATGTTTATATTCTGGTAGCCACAGGTCTTTTTCGTGGTGGTGATGATTCCTGTTTTGTGAGAAAGTAGAACGGTGTCACCATCCTACCTTAAAACTAACCAGGAAAAAAAGTCGAATAGATTCGACTCTCCTTTAGGGAAAAAGAAGGGAAAAGCCACGACGGTCGTGAAAATGTAAGACTGCCTGGGCTTGGCAAACATCTTACCGTGAGGGTCGGAAGAGAACAAGAGCTGACCAAGAGGGGCCGGATAGGAAATAGAATAGGATATATTTATTTATCATCTACAGAAGTGTATGTTGCCAAAAACACGCCATTACTTGTTCTTCTCCTTCAGACACACCCAGGTGACGATTTCATGTTGACTCTTCCTATACTTTCTGTACATATAACCATTTGCCTTATTAGTAACTGTCAAATCCATTTCAGCACACAACAGTAAATACTTAAACCAGGAAGTTTAGATATAAAATTGTGTTTGTGTTGTAACTGTGCGCTCTCCTAAGCTTAACATTAGAGGAGACGAAAGTTTATACCTGGGGACACATGAATATAAACTATATGTGGCTTGCCCGCAAATCGCCACGCAAATAGAATCGATTATCATTCCATGGTTTCCCATTTCTATATCATGTTTGGGCCCCAGCGTTACAGTTTTAAACTAAACTGTAAAGCAAAATTTATATTCACTAGCATACAGACTTATACTTAAATCGCAGGGGTAGGATTTTTAATAATTAACCATTAAGTATCGCTTGAGAAAGAAAATTAATGCAATATAAAATACAATGCACTTATTTTACAAAAAAATGAGTTGAATTGGAAAAATTCCTTTAAGCGTGGAGGGATTTTAGAATTTACGTTGAAGCTCACCAAATGCAGCTTCTGTCGAGGTCATCTGGATTCCGTGGTTACTCGTTCATCTCTTCTCGTTGTAGAATTGGCTCCATGGACATCCTTCCTTCCTTTAGTGATATGGTTTGGGATATCTGGACTAGCACTCCCTAATTGCCTAGTCTTTGAATTAGACATTGGCCCTATACTTGTGAAAATTGATCAGCGTTGATCGTAAAAGGAGAAAATTCAGAGATATGAATTTTTCCATGTTAGCAGAAATCTCAAACCAACTTAGCTATGCTACTGATACGATACAGACTTGTACCAAATTCCGTGGACTTGAACTAAACATAGTTCTTCGTCCAGAATAATTACTCAATATATCACAAGCCGTAAGCTTGTTTCGTCTCACGCAGATCCGACAGCATCACAGCAGCTAAGTACTGTGCCGAAGCGAAAACACACTGTACGAAAATAACTATGTCTCGGAGCGACCACACACTGTCTCAAAAATCAATAAAGTAGTTGTCCTGGTAGTGAGTGTCAGTCGATGGTTGCTCCGCGCTAGATAATATCACCGGGCTCTCCCCACTCTTGGTAGCAGCTCAATACCAAATCTCTGTATAACGAAGCATCTGTTTCGTAGATCGCATTATCATTTCCCTCTTCTCATTCTTAACAAGTAACCAGTAGGCGTGGCGATGATGTAGTCTGCTGGCTAGCCTCGCACGCGGGTCGCTATGTGATACCTTTTGCTCATGAGTTAAACCCGTAAGTCATCCAACTTCCCCGCTTCAAGAATAACTTTTCCGTGTACACAAGTATGAGATGAAATGGCACCAACTCTATCTCAACATTTACCATATTTACAATACATAATGAATTCCTATCCTACATAATATAATAATTTAAATAATAAATGATGTTATAATATATACAATATGATTCCAAAAACCTTATTTACAAATTATTGAGGTTAAATGAATATCTCATTATAAATAATTGCCGATGGCGGATAAACTTGATATCGAGTGATATCGCCTAAAATGATTATACACTAAATTAATATAGCTGGAGAAGCCTGGACGGTTACATACGCCCTCCTGTTATTTACAAATATAACATATATGAAAATAACACAGTACACCAATACGTCTTACAAACACTTTAAAAACATACATAATCAAATCTTGTATGTCACTCTAGAGTGTCTGTTTCAATGATGCCATATATGATATTAGTAATAATTCCTGCCGATTTTCTTCCGAAAGTTTGTCAGCAACACTCATAATATTTACAACAGGTAAATAACACTATCTTTGCACTTCACCATCCAAGTGTTCTGCAGTTCCAGGTTATCGTCATATATATATACCACACACACGTCATCACACGTGGCTTACCTCTCTTAGATGGCAGCAAGCAATTTCTTGTTTTCATTGCAAAAAATGTTACTACTTAGAAAACTATTGCATTAATTTCCTTCTGCAGTTTCAAAAAAATTCCCAAGTTATTCATGGCTTCTACAATAGTGTCAGGTCTAGGTTCACAACCTATACATGAATTCACGTTTTCTAACTCAAGTACATTTAGTGTTATCAAAACAACACCTGGGAGACATTACGCTTAATTCGCAGAAATATATCGTCTTAGAGAGCGAATATTATAAGTGCCCAACATGACACGATCACCATCTTTCAATCTGTATGCACAAGGCCCAACCCGACAATGAATCTGGAATGGACCCTGATACAACAAAAAGAATTTCTTCGTCACCTTCTCCTCACTGGACGAGAGCATTGGAACACGTAACAGAACAGAATCTCCTACCTGAAATTCGTCTAACACCTGACGTTTCTGCTGTTAGCTACGCTTCTCAGCCGCTTTAATCAAATTCTCATGGTATTCTGCCCACTTTCACTTATTGCCAGCTTTCAGCAAATCTCTAAACAGCTCTAACAAATAGGAAAATCTTACTACAAATCTTCTAAAAAAGTTACATACTCCAGTGTATGATCTCAATTCTGTTATCTTCCTGGGCCATTTTGCATTCAATATTTTCTCTACACACTGACTACTCGAAACATCAATAATTCCATCCTCTAACATGGCTTCTATTTGATTGTCTACTGTTTTAGCATATTTATGTGGTATCGGGCATCTCGGTCCAGCGAATATACTTTGATCCAGCACTGAAAATGAGTGTTCAAACACATGTGTTTTGCCAGGTTTCAATGAAAATACTTCCTTGTGTTTTCTCAACACATACAACAATCGGTCCTTCTGACCTTCTTCCAAATTGCTACTATCTACTGCTTCTCTCAATGCATCATCTTGGTTCTCCTCTAACCACACTTCACATAACTTAAAATTCGCTCTTTCTTCATCATCTTTTGAAACCTCATTGACACACCACATGTTGCAAACCTCCACTTTCGTCTGAAATTCGGCATCCCACCTGACTTTAATATCCTCATTATCCCACCTTAAATATACCATCGCCTCATTGTAATCTAACCGAGCTGAGTATAAACTCAGCCAGTCAGATCCCAAGATAACATTAAATATAAGGTTCGGAATAACAAGACATACCTGAATTTTCGAATTCCCGTTTATACAAATAGGTATGGCAACTTGTTTACATATTTGCTTGGATCGTTTACTTACAGCAGTGACGATATATATGTGGATTTCACAGGCATTTCTTCAATCTCAATATTCTCCTTTTTTCTGTCCTCATACCACTTCGAACTTACACATGACCTTTGACTGCCTGAATCCAATAAAGCCTGATAATGCGCCCTCCATACTACTATCGTAACAACTGGGTTATCACTTTTACTAGCAACTACGACTTGATCCACTTCCACCTCCCGTAATAACTCATCTCTGACATCGAGATCATAATTCATGTGCGTCATTACACACACAATTTCTCGCAACATGTACTGAAGACTGATAATCTGATCTCTCATTACCGTCTACTATCAGTTAAAATTACTTTGTCTCCTTGTATTCTGATTTCGGCTTGTCCTTCCTCAACATTACGTTCCCTCTGAACATTCCTATTTTGATGGTGTTACTGATTACCTAGATTTTGTTGTCTCGGTTGAAACTGACCACGTTGATTGTGTTCTTGTCTTCTGGGTGATGTTTGATAGTTTGTGTGCTCTCGTGTACTACTACTATTTCCTAACGCATCGAAACTTGCTAGCAATCTTTCCATTCCCTGAATAGACTCCATCTGTTGCATACAGCTAGCCTCGCGGATTTTGTTGGGAAAATGTCTGGGTAATAAACATCTCTCTCCACTGACATCCCATCTACGTTTTTACAAATCATAACATGGGCCAAAAAATATTCTGTCATAGAAACTCCTTCGTGTGGCCTACATTTTCCAAAGACAATACGTTCTCTTTCCCTGCTTTATATTACTTCACTCCAGAATTTCTCCGTGAAATATTTCTGGAATTCCACCATACTGGCCATACTGCTCTTATACATCGCAAACCATGATTTTGTTTCCCCACTAAAAGCTTTGCCTATTATTTCTAACGCTCCCTCCCATTCAATGACTTCTTCTTTTCGTTTTTCAAAGCGTTTCTTCTCAATGTTTAAAAAATCTAAAGTGTTTGTCTGCCTCCCATTGAATTTAGGTAGTTCTGTTTCACATATGAAATTTGTACCATGGCACTGACTTCCTATATTACCCTGCTTTTCTCTGATTTCTTTACGTATTTGTACCTCCGACCTATGAATACGTTCATTTATTCTTTTCTCTCTTGTTTCTACGTCACTGGCAAACTTTTCACTACATATTTCAGCATTAATTTCTACCTTACCGCACAGATCATCGTATTGTTGTTGTACTTGTTCTCTAACTTTACTAACTTCTCCTACTTGATCCTAAATTTTCTAATTCATTCCTGTGATCTGCTGGTCTACTTCGCTCCTAACTTTACAATTTTCTTCCTCTACCAACCCCTATGACTTCGCTTCTATGTTCAGTTAACTTTCTTCCTACCTCTTTCTCATGTTGGCTACGTCTCATCTCCCGTTCCACTAGCTGATTCTCAAAACGTTTCTGCTGCTCTAGTGCTTCATCTAGTCTATGATTTAAAGCATCCATCTTGGTGTTAACTTCTCTGCTGATTTCGGTTTTAGTCTGTTCTATCTCCTTTCAATTTTCTTTAATCTCTGTCTGCGTTTTCTCTACTTCCTTCCTAATGTCATCTGTTTCCTTCCTAATTGCATACGTCTCCTTCCTAATTTCATTCGTTTCCTTCCTAATTTCATTCGTTTCCTTTATAATTTTATCCGTTTGCTGTAATATTCTTTGCATCATCACAAACAGTTGTTGAATATTCATTTCACTATTCGTATTACTTTCCTTCTCGCCCTCCACCCTAGCTACATCAAATTCTGGGCTATTTTCCATGCTCCCACCACTCTCTACCGTTTTATCTACTTCAATGCAATCATCTACAACATTCCTAGAATTCACCGTCTCGCCTCCCTTTACTAAGTTTCAAGTCCTTTTCACGTTGTGCAGCCATGATTCCCCAAAAATCACACATATCAATTATACGTACACGCACTTAACCCCCGCAAACACAGACTCTACTTTACTGCTTTCTTTTCACGAATACTTAATGGTTTTCAAGCTCCACGTTGGTGCGACAAATGTAACTGTTCGACCTCCTAAGCTTAACATTAGAGGAGACGAAAGTTTATACCTGGGGACACATGAATATAAATATAAACTATATGTGGCTTGCCCGCAAATTGCCACGCAAATAGAATCAATTATCATTCCATGGTTTCCCATTCCTCTATGTAATGTTTGGGCGCCAGCGTTACAGTTTTTAAAAAACTGTAAAGCAAAATTTATATTTACTAGCATAGAGACTTATACTTCAATCACAGAGGTAGGAATTTTAATAATTAACCGTTAAGTATCGCTTGAGAAAGAAAATTAACGCAATATAAAATAAAATGAATTCATTATACAAAAAAATTAGATGAATTGGAAAAGTTCCTTTAAGCGTGGAGGGATTTTAGAATTTACGTTACTGGATTAACTGTTGCTTGCTTCATCTAATTGAAGCTCACCAAATGCAGCTTCCGTTGAGGTCATCTGGATTCCGTGGTTACTCGTTCCCCTCTTCTCGTTGTAGAATTGGCTCCGTGGACATCCTTCCTTTCTTCAGTGATATGGTTTGGGCTATCTGGACTAGCACTCCCTAATTGCCTAGTCTTTAAATTAGACATTGGCCCTATACTTGTGAAAATTGATCAGCGTTGATCGTAAGAGGAGAAAATTCAGAGATATGAATTTTTCCATGTTAGCAGAAATCTCAAACCAACTTAGCTATGCTACTGATACGATACAGACTTGTACCAAATTCCGTGGACTTGAACTAAACATAGTTCTTCGTCCAGAATAATTACTCAATATATCACAAGCCGTAAGCTTGTTTCGTCTCACGCAGATCCGACAGCATCACAGCAGCTAAGTACTGTGTCGAAGCGACAACACACTGTACGAAAATAACTACGTCTCGGAGCGACTACACACTGTCTCAAAAATCAATAAAATAGTTGTCCTGGTAGTGAGTATCAGTCGATGGTTGCTCCGCGCTAGATAATATCACCGGGCTCTCCCCACTCATGGTAGCAGCTCAATACCAAATCTCTATATAACGAAGCATCTGATTCGTAGATCGCATTATCATCTCCCTCTTCTCATTCTTCACAAGTAACCAGTAGGCGTGGCGATGATGTAGTCTGCTGGCTACCCTAGCACGCGGGTCGCTATGTGATACCTTTTGCTTATGAGTTAAACCCCGTAAGTCATCCAACTTCCCCGCTTCAAGAATAACTTTTCCGTGTACACAAGTATGAGATGAAATGACACCAACTCTCTCTCAACATTTACCATATTTACAATACATAATGTATTCCTATCCCAGATAATATAATAATTTAAATAATAAATGATGTTATAATGTATATAATATGATTCCAAAAACATTATTTACAAATGATTGAAGTTAAATGAATATCTCATTATAAATAATTGCCGATGGCGGATAAACTTGATATCGAGTGATATCGCGTAAAATGATTGTACACTAAATTAATATAGCTGGAGAAGCCTGGACGGTTACAGTGTCTGAAGGTATCAGTCTCTAAATAATGCCCGCGAGAGAAAAATGTTGATCTGAAAGGAGAGAGAGCAGGAGATCAGGCAGGTTAGCGGGGATTTTCCGAGATTAAACTAATGAGGCCCACCCCCTACTGCAGTGACCGCAAATGTCCTGTGACAACTGGGGAATTTCTGTGAGTGGGCACAAGTTTATTTCATTGACCGCAAATGTCCGTGATTTTGTGATGACCGCAAATGTCCGGACACCTGACCAAAGGCCAGCACGCTAACAATTTAGCCATGGAGCTGCACAATAAAACGATAAAATACTTTATACTTCTTATGTCCTCATAAACTAAAAGCTATTTCTCTACTCTTAGGAGAATTAGTAGGCTTATGTTTAGTCAGGCTTAGCGGCTCCGACGGTTGAGGCGCTGGCCTTCTGACCCCAACTTGGCAGGTTCGATCATGGCTCAGTCCGGTCGTATTTGAAGGTGTTCAAATACGTCAGCCTCGTGTCGGTAGATTTACTGGCACGTAAAACAACATTCCTCGGGGCAAATTTCCGGCACCTCGGACTCTCCGAAAGCCGTAAAAGTAGTTGATGGGACGTAAATAAATAAAAGAAAAAGTTACCTCCGTACAGGCCATGAAGGCCCTTCGAGGAGTGGAAGGTAAAGGCTTCCACCATTGTTAACCGCGGCACGTGATGGGATAGAGTGGTTAGCTCTACGCCCGGCCGCCTTCGCCCCCAGGAATTAACCTGGTACTCATTTTTGGTGTAGGCTGAGTGAACCTCAGGGCCATATGCACCTCCCGAAGTGGAAATCTCGTTTCTTAAATTGTACGACTTCCTGACGGGGATTCGAACCCACGTCCTTCCGGGCGAACCGAGCACGCCTTTACCACCTCGGCCAGGCAGCCCCTACGTAAATAAACAGCATTGTATATCATTACCAGCACATTTTAAAAGAATCATTTCGGTTGTTTTTCATTTGTAGCGTGTCCTGTAAAAGGAGTATTTTATCACAGTGCAATAAGAACGTCAAAGCCAAGTTTATGAAGTTTCAAAACTATGGCATGTACTCCCAGATTACGTTAAGTTAGCCTGAACCAAACGATAAACAAAATGCCATAGCAGCATTTATCATTAAGTTTCAACCGAATATCATCAGCTCATAATCATCATCATCATCATCTGTTTACCCTCCAGGTTCGGTTTTTCCCTCGGACTTAGCGAGGGATCCCACCTCTACCACCTCAAGGGCAGTGTCCTGGAGCTTCAGACTCTTGGTCGGGGGATACAACTGGGGAGTATGACCAGTACCTCGCCCAGGCGGCCTCACCTGCTATGCTGAACAGGGGCCTTGTGGAGGGATGGGAAGATTGGAAGGGATAGGCAAGGAAGAGGGAAGAAAGCGGCCGTGGCCTTAAGTTAGGAACCATCCCGGCATTCGCCTGGAGGAGAAGTGGGAAACCACGGAAAACCACTTCCAGGATGGCTGAGGTGGGAATCGAACCCACCTCTACTCAGTTGACCTCCCGAGGCTGAGTGGACCCCGTTCCAGCCCTCGTACCACTTTTCAAATTTCGTGGCAGAGCCGGGAATCGAACCCAGGCCTCCGGGGGTGGCTGCTAATCACGCTAACCACTACACCACAGAGGCGGACATCAGCTCATAATACTTATCAAAGATATTTCTGTGAAGTATGTCATAAATCGTACAGTTCATACCATCTGTCGTATTTGAAAGTTGACCTGCGTGATAAGTACACACCTGGAGATTTGAAGAAAAGAAAACCTGCACAACAATCTGCACAAAATCTAGAGTTGCAACTACTAAAGTCCGCCTCTGTGGTGTAGTGGTTAGCGTGATTAGCTGCCACTCCCAGAGGCCCGGGTTCGATTCCCGCCTCTGCCACGAAATGTGAAAAGTGGTACGACGGCTGGAACGGGGTCCACTCAGCCTCGGGATGTCAACTGAGTAGAGGTAGGTTCGATTCCCTCCTCAGCCATTCTCGAAGTGGTTTTCCGTGGTTTCCCAATTCTCCTCCAGGCAAATGCCGGGATGGTACCTAACTTAAGTCCACGGCCGAGTCTCTCCCTCTCCCTTGCCTGTCCCTTCCAATCTTCCCATCCCTCCACAAGGCCCCTGTTCAGCATAGCAGGTGAGGCCGCCTGGGCGAGGTACTGGTCATTCTCGCCAGTTGTATCCTCCGACTCAGAGTCTGAAGCTCCAGGACACTTACCTTGGGGTGGTAGAGGTGGGATCCGTCGCTGAGTCCGAGGGAAAAACCGACCCTAGAGGGTAAACATATGAAGAAGAAGAAGAAGCAAGTACTAAAACGATCTAATAATTTTGGTATTATTATTATTATTATTATTATTATTATTATTATTATTATTATTATTATTATTATTATTATTATTATTGGGTATGATCCAACCACGCCATTTAAATATCTGAAGTAGGTATACGTGTTCTGTCGTATAGACATGAATTCAACATCATTGACATCTGGACAAGGCCGTCTCAACTTCCAACTCAGTAATTTTTCCTCTACAATGTTGTCAATCTGGTATCCGTCAAGGTAGTATTAATACTTTCCCCTCTTTAAGGGAAAGTAAGTCCACCTGTCCGTGAGCTAATCAATCTAAACAGCGAGACTGGACTGGACTTGACTCCACAACGCGATACCGACCTTACAAGTCGTGTTGGACGAAAATCTGTCGGCCAACCGGTAATGCCTAGTTTACACGATGCCAGTTGATGAGACAATTGTTGGCGACAGTTGTCCGCTAATTATTGCGGGACAATCACTGGCCAGTCCAGTTGAACGAGAACCCGTTCACACTGCCACGCCAGTAGATGACGAGAAATAGCTGAGAGCGCGACGTCTGTAGTATCCCGTGATGAATTAAATTTATTTTGTAATTATATGTGCAGGAAATTCATTGCTGAGCCATGAAAAGTTTTGACCTCAATCACACCGAATCCTTGAATGTTAAGTGCCGTTTGACGAGCATTTTTTTCCTTGTACAGATTCTTCGTGCTGGTCCCACAAACATCATCATTCCCTACACAGCTGAAGGATGTTTTTCTTTTTTGGTATCGTCACCCAACTTTGGAGCCATAATTACGCAAACAACGTACAAATAATTTAAAAATTAAAGTATTTAAATAATCAAGACCACTTCTCGGTTGACACAAGCGAACTGCCACAAATGAAATATACAGCTACTGGACTGTCGCGTTCACACGGCGCTAACTGTCCCGACAGTACTAAGCTCCGGGTGGTGGGGGATTTCAGCTGGACCCAGTTGGCTGTCCTCAGTCTATCCCTGGAGACAATTGATTGCCTGGGCAATTGTGAGGACAATTGCCTAGACAACTGGAACAAAGTGATCGCACGTAACCAACAATTGTTACTAATCCTTCTCTTCCCCTCTCAATTGAAGGGGATATTTCGGTGTACTGTAGAAATGTATATATTTCCTAAACTTTCCCTTAAATAGTAGTTTTAGCACTCATTATTCATATACATATTCTTAATGTACTCTACTTACGATTTATATTATATAGATGTTATGATTTTTTTAAGTGTGATTGCTTTTGTTAATACCATTACTGTTTTATTGTTCATGTTATCATATTATTGTCACCAGTAGTTATTATTAAGTGTTCTAGGTTAAGACTGGTTAAGTGTAAGAAAGGGAGTACATCCCTAACTGCCAGGATAAATAAAACATACTTTATTATTATTATTATTATTATTATTATATTATTTTTATTATTATAAGCCAATCAACTGTCTTCTGAGATAATTGTCTCATCAACACGCATCGTGTAAACTAGGTATACGTGCTGGATAAATGGGGCAGTGGTATATATTATATCTATAAATTCACCCGGTTCAGGTGGTATTTCATTTAATTGAATTCAATATGTCAAGTTTGAAAGTTATTTAGTGATTCCAGTATCAACCAAATTTAGCACGTAATTTAAAATTGTTGGGAGGTAGCCGTTTAGTTTTCGAGTGGAGTCACTGCGTTAATGCTGTCTAGTATGTTAAATAACACATATGCAAAATGTAGTACATTTTTAATATACCGTAGGCCTACATCTAGTGCGGATTTTTGAGAATACTTCCCGAAATCCCCTTCTTCTCGAATTGACCGGGCGAGTTGGCCGTACGTGTAGGGACGCGCAACAGTGAGCTTATATCCGGGAGATAGTGGGTTCGAACCATACTGTCGGCAGCCCTGAAGATGGTTTTCCGTGGTTTCCCATTTTCACACCAGGCAAATGCTGGGTCTGTACCTTAATTAAGGCCACGGCCGCTTCCTTCGCATTCCTAGGTTTTTCCTATCCTGTCATCGCCATAAGACCTATCTGTGTCGGTGCGATCTAAACCAAATAGCGTCTCGAATTGATAACGACTTTTAGTGAAATGAAAATTCAGTCACTGTTTCCGGTCATGGAATGAATGAAGCCCCATGTTGCGGCGAGGATAGGAATTGTGTCGGTTGACGAAAACCTGTCGCACTCCTCTGGGGCAATGATTAATGACTGACATGAAATTAAATTATATTGGAGAGTGTTGCTGGAATGAACGATGACAGAGAAAACCGGAGTAGTCGAAAAAATTCTGCTCCATCTCCGCTTTGTCCAGCACAAATCTCAAATGGAGAGACTGGGATTAGAACCAGCCAACTCATCGGTGAGATTTCAGCGCGCTGCCGCCTGAGCCACGGAGGCCCCAACAACCAGTAGTAAAATCCTATAAACTTGTATTTCTGCTTTATTTTAGGTCCAGCGTTTTGGGGGGCATTTGTGTTGAGCACTTCCTGTGATTCTACCTGAACCTTTTCAGTGGAGTCTAAACGCCACCCTTTCAGTCGGACTTTCTGTTTTAGCAGGGAAAAGATCAAGTGAATAAGGGTAGAGGTAGGGTGAGTTCAGAACGAAATTGATCCCTCACTAGTTCACTTGACTGTACCTTCAACACTTTGAGTGTAATTACGACGTATTCCTTTGAGTTGGTGTTTGCTGTAGATGCATGGTGTAAAGATGTTCCTGACTCTTTTACTTACTTTAAAAATATAAAATTGAATTTAAATTGAAAAATATGAAAATTAATATTCATAAAATAAAATACACAATCGTCGGACCTTGTACTCACACTTAGTTCTTACCTGATTACTTACACATACGTTATTTGATGGGCGCCAGCTACAACTCTATGCAGCGATAAGAGAATGAGATTCTTGAATATCTCTAGGGTGTAGGGTAATAAGCTTACTTTTGACAACATATCATATAGGTTCTGTGAAAAGGAGATTGCCGTTTTGTTTTCCCATTAAATTTAAGGTTATATAATTCTACTCTTGAAATATAACGATAAATTAATTTGATAGAACAAAATATATTCTTGAAATAATGTCAATAGAAATAGAAAAAACTGCTGCGATAAAACAGATGAGAATATAAAATTATGATATCGCAACTGAAAGAAACTCGGCATTAAATTGAAATTCTTCTTGACAGGACATTTAAACAATTATACACGAAATTGATCCCTCACTGGTTCACTTGACTGTACCTTCAACACTTTGAGTGTAATTACGACGTATTCCTTTGAGTTGGTGTTTGCTGTAGATGCATCAAGCCTAATTTGGTGATGTATCATTTTTGTGTCACTGACGACTAAGTATCCATGTGGCTGCTTCTTCTCCATCCAAATGACTTCTTGGTAAGTCTGCCATATATGACTTCATGGCATGTCTATCCTTCTATGACTTCATGGCAAGCCTTTCCTTCCAACTACACCGACCGACCGACCAACTGTGGCCTCACTCTCTCAATGACCAATGACTAATGACTGACGCTATAATATACAGCCAGCTTATATAGACATTAGTTGACACACCTACGCAATCTCCAGAAATAATTATGATCTACTCCCACCCAGCGAGAAATGTTACATACAATGGTGAAACCGCCTGCGGCACCCTAGGTATCTCCAAGAACATGAGCTCACCGCCAAATGCACACAATGACGTAGCGATGACTCGGCAGTTACGCTAGCAGTATTGCAACATGTGCGTTAAAATATCAAAACTTATTACAAAGCATATCCATATATGATATTATGCAGCAAGTCTTACTTTACAGTAATGGTTAAATGCTAATATTCACACACACACACACACACACACACACACACACACATATATATATATATATATATATAAAATTTACCTACAATCACGCAAGCGATCATCATTGCATAATTGAAGTGAAGCTTCCACGGTGTGAAGAATTATTTAATTTATTTTCCGGGTTGAACCGTGTTGTACTTGTACGCATATCACGTACAGTTTGCCGACGTTTCGAATAATAGAATAATAATAATAATAATAATAATAATAATAATAATAATAATAATAATAATAATAATAATAATAATATAATAATAGTACAGATAATAATAATAATAATAATAATAATAATAATAATAATAATAAATACAGATATCTTGTAACGAGATTTGAACCGTTACAATGGGTGCATTGTTATGATGCAGTAATCAGTCCCCGTTTTTTCAGATATCAGGCCATTTGCGTCACACATATTCCCTCAGTCGTATTAAAACATTTTCGTAAAATCTACCTGAGAAACTTCAACCACTTCTAAATTCAATGAAACGCAAGAATGAGATGCAAGGCAAAGCTCCAAAATTTGGGATGACGTGCACTTAAGATGACGCCAGTTGGCAGACAGCAAGGTACACCTAGCGTCATAACATGATATCGCTACTTGGTCACGTGAGATATTAAAATTCTCGTTAATTCTAGGTAGCACGTATTAGAGGGACTTAAGTTCAGAAAACCTGCATGTACCACTGCCGTGAAGCTTGGAGTGTCGCAATTCTTTATTAGCTTCACTTCAATTCATTGACGTTATATGTTTATCTCCACCTAATCAACATCATGTACCAACCCCTTACAGAAGGTATGCCAGATTCCATCTACCTTGGCACCAGTGTAAGGACTCACCAAACAGCAGATGTGGATCTTCATTCTACAGATGGAAATGGTGGATTTCACCAGACTGTAACTTTGGAGCCGCACTACAAACCATTCTGTATGTGGTAACTGGTTGCCCTCGACTCATTAATGGATATTTGTGATGTAATGGGTGAAGCAATAGAGTGAATTTCTGATTTGATCTGAAGATATCTACTACAGTATTTCATATTTCGTTTAAATTTGGTTACTTCGTCCATTTCTTTTGTACATTCGATGAATAAATAATGACTATCAGGGATAAATTTCTCATGAAAATGTAGAACAGGCGTGAAAGATTGCCTTCCAAACCAGGGAAAGACTTTATGCGCCAAAATATTCCTATATCTACTCAGATACCATCCAAAATCCTCCCATATACATATTGTGTTGTCATCCCTGAAATATACCTGGAGAGTTTTGGGCCTGTCTTCAACAAAGGAAGGGTGAATACCAACCTGAAATACAAGCTGACTATTCTTCTTCTCATCTACCGCTTTTCCCACGTATGTGGGACCGCGAGTGCGAAATGTGTCGCACATATGAATTTGGCCCTGTTGTATGGCTGGATGCCCTTCCTGACGCCAACCCTGTATGGAGGGATGTGATCACTATTGCGTGTTTCTAAGGTGGTTGGTAGTGTAGTGTCTTGTAAGAATATGAACAAAACACCCAGTCCCCGAGCCAAAAGAATTAATGAGATGCGATTAAAATCACCGACCCGGTCGGGAATCTAACCCGGGGCCCTCTGAACCAAAGGCCTTAACGCTGATCATTCAGATAATGAGTCGGAAAATCAAAGGCTGACTAGTACGTGTATACTATTGGTAACCTACACAGTACATATTTAACTAGGAATGTTGCGATAGATGAGACCATTATCAGGACGTTGAATCAAAACTATAAAAAGAAAACAATGGAAGAATTAAACTTAGTCCTAAGAGATAAAGAAATGTTGGTACGGAATGGTGGGAGAGGAAACACAATAGGGGCTTGAAACATTCTGAGTGTCCGCGGGAGCTGCCCGTAGGGGAGGCTCCGAGCGCCAGGCTGCAAGAAGTGATGCGGTGAGAACACCCACAGTTTAAAATACTAGTCATACACAAATCTTCTGGTTTTGGAAATGCTAATAACATTAAGTTGAAAATATACGTTCTTAAATTTACTAAAGGAGAACTGAAAGCAACATTTCCCACCAATTATAATAGAAGACGTAACATTCTAAGGGGCTAAACGCCAAAAACTACGTTAAGTGAGATTGATGGAAAACACTGACAAATGCTCCAGTCAGATAACTGTGTCTATTTTGTGTGGCAAACCCATCATTAAATCACTTATACAACCAACCATGTACTTATAATGTGTTATAATAGTGTTATCCCTTAGAAATAGAAAATTACAATCTAAAAATGAAAATTGTAGACGGGGCTATGGCTAACACATTATTCATTCTATATGGGTTCCATCCTGTATATATACAACTTCCGGATCTAACAAAATTAAATGAAAATAGTAATAAATAAAAACGTTATTGGCTTTACGTCCCACTAACTACATTTTTACGACTTTTGGAGATGCCGAGGTGCCGGTATTTGGTCCCGCAGGGGTTCTTTTACGTGCCAGTAAATCTACCGACAGGAGGCTGACATATTTTAGCACCTTCAAAAGCGACTGGTCTGAGTATGGATAACAGATATACGTATATGCTTGGTTCGTTTTGGAGGGTGGCTTGCGTTCTGGAAGCGTCGTTCTGTGTGTCTCGACAAAAAGCCAATTGTAAAATAGGAAAACGTCGTTGTAATGATATTTAAGAAGCTGTCCTGAGGACGCTCAGGCAGTACTCAAGGTTCATCTACCAGAACCACCTCATCACGTAGGCGTGCTAGTCACGTGATGGTGTGTTGAAAGACTTGGTTTTGTCAGTTAATTAACTGGAGTGCAATTTAGAAACCTACTTCATCTCAACTGGAAAACCCGAAGGAAGTGTGTCAACCAGACTTCTACGGTAAGAACAAGCAGTTCGGTTTTCATTTCCAGTATGAGGAAGTATTTCTAAAATTTCTTTTAGGTTGAAATGAAATGGCGTATGGCTTTTAGTGCCGGGAGTGTCCGAGGACATGTTCGGCTCGCCAGGTGCAGGTCTTTTGAATTGACGCCCGTAGGCAACCTGCGCGTCGTGATGAGGATGAAATGATGATGAAGACAACACATATACCCAGCTCCCTTGCCAGCGAAATTAACCAATGATGGTTAAAATTCCCGACCCTGCCGGGAATCGAACCCGGGACCCCTGTGGCCAAAGGCCAGCACGCTAACCATTTAGCCATGGATCCGGACTCTTGTAGGTTGTACGCGTGCAATAAAGACGCGTGCAATAAATATGTGTGTTGGACGTATCAATTAAACACCTAGGTCGTCAAATGTTAGCACGACAATCAACCCGTAAGTCTAGGTCTATTTCTACTGGAACTCTTAATACGTTTTCAGGTTTGAGTGAGCTAAGGCCCCATTATCGGAATTGGATTCCTGAATAATTGAGCATGGCCTAGAATCTCTTGACTTCAAATATAATTTTATTTTTGCATTTATCTTTATTTGGAAGTCTATCTTCCTGGCGCTCAAAATGCATTTTATATTTTGTCATCATCATCATATGTTTACCCTCCAGGGTCGGCTTTTCCCGCGGACACAGCGAGGGATCCCACCTCTACCGCCTCAAGGGCAATGTCCTGGAGCTTCAGACTCTTGGTCGGGGATACAACTGGGGAGAATGACCAGTACCTCGCCCAGGCGGCCTCACCTGCTATGCTGAACAGGGGCCTTGTGGAGGGATGGGAAGATTGGAAGGGATAGGCAAGGAAGAGGGAAGGAAGCGGCCGTGGCCTTATGTTAGGTACCATCCCGGCATTCGCCTGGAGGGGAAGTGGGAAACCACGGAAAACCACTTCCAGGATGGCTGAGGTGGGAATCGAACCCACCTCTACTCAGTTGACCTCCCGAGGCTGAGTGGACCCCGTTCCAGCCCTCATACCACTTTTCAAATTTCGTGGCAGAGCCGGGAATCGAACCCGGACCTCCGGGGGTGGCAGCTAATCACGCTAACCACTACACCACAGAGGCGGACTTTATATTTTGTACGGTTATCAACTTCCTCTCAGATCGAACGAAGCCACAGAGATTACACAAAGCGTATTTTGTCAGATGACAGAAGACTTTCACAAGGATGTGATAACTGATAAGGTGCCCTTGCTTAATCAGCTGTAAACTGTTGTAAGTTTCCAGAAGCACACAAAGTATTACACGGTGTGGTTAGGCTTATACGGTTTCGTCTTGAAAGTATTTTCCAAAATGATGAATAACTACTGTATAATACTTCTGTGTTTGGTACATTTAAATCAGTCGGTGCAGAAGAGAACTGTAACTTGTTCTCACCTTTTCGGAAACGAACGTAACTACGTATATTTCCATGAAAGTACATACCTTGTGTCTTTCTAGCTTTGTCCACATCAAATACCATACTCTATAAATATGATCGATAGTATTGTAGAACACATTTATCGAGCTAGTAGCTGCGCGGATTGGCTCACATAGGTGTCACCGTGCATTTGGGGGTTCGTATCCCACTGTCGGCAGCCCTGAAGGTGGTTTTCCGTGTTTTCCCATTTTCACACCAGGTAAATGCTGGAACTGTACCTTAATCAAGGTCACGGCTGATTCATTCCAATTACAAGCCCTTTCCTAATCAATCGATGCCATCAAACCTATCGGTGTTGGTGTGACGTAAAGCAAATTGTAAAAAAAAAAAATAGAGTCCGCCTCTGTGGTGTAGTGGTTAGTGTGATTAGCTGCCACCCCCGGAGGCCCGGGTTCGATTCCCGGCTGTGCCACGAAATTTGAAAGGTGGTACGAGGGCTGGGACGAGGTCCACTCAGCCTCAGGAGGTCAACTGAGTAGAGGTGGGTTCGATTCCCACCTCCGCCATCCTGGAAGTGGTTTCCCGTGATTTCCCACTTCTTCTCCAGGCAAATGCCGGAATGGTACCTAACTTAAGGCCACGGCCGCTTTCTTCCCTCTTCCTTGTCTGTCCCTTCCAATCTTCCCATCACCCATCAAAGCCCCTGTTCAGCATAGCAGGTGAGGCCGCCTGGGCGAGGTACAGGTCATCCTTCCAGTTGTATCCACCGACCCAATGTCTCACGCTCCAGGAAACTGCTCTTGAGGCGGTAGAGGTGGGATCCCTCGCTGAGTCCGAGGGAAAAGCCAAGCCTGGAGGGTAAACAGACCAAGAAAGAAAGAAAAGAAATAGAACACATTTTCTCGAAATATCATACTGGACAAAATGGACTTGATTCATTTTTCCACTCGTTGGTTGCTTTCAACCAATAATTCAGTGGCTCAATTTATTAACAATATTAATCACATGTAGTTACTGTAGGTCGTTAGTTTGTTTTAAGAGGATGTTTACTTATCAATTACTTAATAAACTGGTACGTAAATCACAAAAGTTTTCTGTTTGTAGATCGATATCGCTGAACTTAGGGACACTTTTGAGCAAAAATTCCACATCCATCAACCAGAGGTGGAAAGTTCACTTTAGTAATAGATACCTGCAAGTATCAGACTTCTCTATCAACTTAGTACCTTTCTCCTCAGCATGTATGAAGTGAAGCTTCCTCATACTTCCTGCATAAAAAACTGGCGCATATTGCTCCCTCCACGACAGCATGGGAAAAATCAAAAATGTCCTAAAATAATTCTAGTTCCTTTCTCCAAAGACCGATTCACTTACGCTAATATTTGATACCAATTCTCGCATCATTACAACATTAATATGAACTAGGATTTAAAACCCGTCATTTCGCATTCTTATTTTATTAGATGATGGGCATGCGTTGTACTACCCCATTAAAAACCTAAATTCACCTTTGCTTAAAGATTGCGTTTGGAGCAGCAGAGCAACAGGCAGGAAAAGAACCGACCCGCTCTGCTCTTCCGACGGTTCATAGAAATTGAAAAGGGAGGCTCATGCGTGAAATTGGTTTCATACAAATGAACGAAGTTACAGAAGTGAATCGTTTGAGTTGTTGGTTACAAAACGCGCAATTTCCCATTAATAGTCACTGCATGATTCACTGAGCAAGCTGAATGTTGAAACCAGGTTTTTCAGAGTAAGGAACCCTATTTCGAGTCCATTTCTGTAGTTAAAAGAATAAATATAAAGTTTGTATTTGGTAATACTTATGGATAAGCCTCTATTACTTTGGAAATTCTAATTCAATTTATAGGTTAATTATTGATGAATTACGGGGAGATCTTTTGCCGTCAAACATTACCCCATGATGACAATTATCGTTGGGTTGAGGGGCGTAAATTCGATATCACTGTCCAGGAACGTACTTGAAGACACTAAAATTTAGCCATACTGCCCATAAACAGCGCCAAAGACATTTGGAATCTTCATACTTTTACCGTTAGCAGGGGAAAATTTATGGAATTCATGACCGGTGTCAACGAGTTCACTTCGAAGCGTGCACGGTTCTAGTCCCTTCTAAGACTGACTATGTTATCCCATTTTATACCAGGCAAATGTATGTACCTTAACTAAGGCCACGATCGCTTCCTTTCCTCTCCTAGCCCTTTCCTATCCCATCGTCGCCATAAAACCTATCTATGCCGGTACGACGTAAGGCAAAATTGTAAATTTGTTGTTGCTACAAAAGCCATATTGAAAGGAATGCACTGGAGAAGCACTGAATTACAATCCACCCCCATTACAGACCAGATTATTGTTTATGTGACTATCATTTGTTTGGACCCTCTGAAGAAAATGAAATGAAATAGCGTATGGCTTTGAGTGCCGGTGTTCGGCTCGCCAAATGCAAGTCTTTTATTTGACCTGCGCGTCGTGATGAGGATAAAATGATGATGAAGACAACACATACACCTAGCCCCCGTGCCAGCGAAATTAACCAATGATGGTTAAAATTCCCGACCCTGCCGGAAATCGAACCCGGGACCTCTGTGACCAAAGGCCTGCACGCTAAACATTTAGCCACGGAGCCGGACACACACTGAAGAAATGGTTATACATTTTCAAATGATGAAAAGATTTAAGACTTTGGGTCCGACTCGTTGGCTGAATGGTCAGCGTACTGGCCTTCTGTTCAGAGGGTCCCAGGTTTGATTCCCGGCCGGTTCTGGGATTTGAATCGCTTCTGATTAATTATTCTGGCTCGTGGGCTGGGTGTTTGTATCCGTCCCAACACTCTCCTCTTCACATACCACACTACCAACCACCACAGAAACGCGCAATAGTGATTACATCCCTCCATATAGGGATGGCGTCAGGAAGGTCATCCAGCCGCAAAACAGGGCCAAATCCACATGTACGACACAGTTCACACCCGCGACCCCACACGTGTGGGAAAATGCGGTATGAAAAGAATAAAAGAAGAAGAAGAGGTATAAGATTTCGGATACAATTAGCTGCGTAAACGTGCAACACTTTTTATGAAGAAGAATTTGAAAGCTACTATTATGATAGAAACATGTACGTAGACATTATAGAATCTATGATGAAAATTTGTTTCTCACATTTCTTGATATACGTTAATATAATGAATAGTTTAGAAAAATAATATTCTTACCGATCTACCTTCGTACCTGAGGAATATAATAGTTCACTCAGGGTGTTGTTGCGTTGTGAGTAAGGAGCTAGGATCATTGTGGCCAAAAGACTCATGTGCTTAGTACTTGTGAAGTCTGTTTGATAACTTCAATGTCTGAGGTCTCTGGTAATAACGTATGAATTTATAATGAACTGGCTGTATTATTCGCCGCTGACGAGACATTGAGCATCCTACAACTACAGTGTTAACAAGAAGAGGTAATTCCGGTACGACTAATAACTGTACAGTCTAGGAACCACACACTTAACTTTAAGTGTGTGAGATCTTCTGACAGAGAGTAGCCAATTATCTCTACAAATACTTCCGAGACGTGAAGGTCCTGCCTTAGCTTCTGATTTTTGCTATCATAATTTCTCATTGGCTTCCCAAAGTCTACTTTTGTTTACTTTCAGCTGCGATAGTACGGCATTCGTGGCCTGGGGAATCTTTCATTTTCCCCTACACTTATGATTCTTTTCTCCTTCATTCTTTGATTAATAGTTCCTTCATGTTTTCTGTTTCGTTTCAGTATCCTCATCATCTCTCTGATCGATATGAAATGATGACGAAGAAGTCTTCCAGCCTACAAATCAAATCACTACAACAGTCATGACCATCGTTAATGAACTCGTTACCACGACGACTGAAAAATATGTCAATATCAGCAAGGTTCACCGTTGCACTTGCTAATCAAAATCTAAATTCACGTGATTACAACCCGCCCTCACGGTAAAAAATATACCATACATAAAGGTCGGGTATTGCATTTTCTATCATATTTGAATGGTAACAGTGTTTGTCAAGTACTGCTCTTAAATATAATTAATATTCTCACTCCCTTTTGAGCAATGACCATCATACTGGGTGGTCGAAAACAACATAAACCGTGTATAATGAGCTTTAGAGGGTACATGGACACTGCGATGTACGAGATATCACCTCTGCTGTATACGGATGACACACAACTTTAAGCAGCCATAAAAATACACAACAGCTGTAAAATCTGCTTGTAGTCACCCACAGTTTTTTCTACAAACGTACATATGCAAATCGGACTTGACAAATGTGCCACCCTGAACATCTGGAAAAGATTTCTTCCAACTCAGGGATTCCAGATCACAAACACACAAAAAGAACTTTCCTTGGTCACAACGAGACATGTTGGTACCTAGGCTATAACAAGGGAACAACGATACATCGTAAAGAAAACAACGATAGTCTACCCTTCTCAGCAGTATCTTCCGTTTAATTTACTTCGCCTCTTTCTTTCTTTCTTTCTTTCTTAATCTGCTTACCCGCCAGGGTTGGTTTTTCCCTCGGACTCAGCGCGGGATCCCACCTCTACCGCCTCAAGGGCAGTGTCCTGGAGCGTGAGACATTGGGTTAGGGGGTACAACTACGAAGGATGACCAATACCTCGCCCAGGCAGCCTCACCTGCTATGCTGAACAGGGGCTTGGTGAGGGATGGGAAGATTGGAAGGTATAGACAAGGAAGAGGGCAGGAAGCGGCCGTGGCCTTAAGTTAGGTACCATCCCGGCATTTGCCTGGAGGTGAATTGGGAAACCACGGAAAACCACTTCGGGGATGGCTGAGGTGGGAATCGAACCCTCCTCTACTCAGTTGACCTCACGAGGCTGAGTGGACCCCGTTCCAGCCCTCGTACCACTTTTCAAATTTCGTGGCAGAGCCGGGAATCGAACCCGGGCCTCCAGGGATGGCAGCTAATCACGCTAACCACTACACCACAGAGGCGGACTACTTCGACTCTTCTTGACTTAAATTTTGAGTGGTCGACATTACAGTACCATAGCAGCTCTAGTTTAGCTACACTTAAATATCGATATATTCGTTACATGAAAGCTCAGTTGCTCAGGCGACAGCGCGCTGGCCTCTCACCAATGGGTTCCGTGGATCAAATCCCGGTCGCTCCATGTGAGATTTGTGCTTGACAAATCGGAGATGGGACAGGTTTTTTTCTCCGGGTACTCCGGTTTTCCCTGTCATCCTTCATTCCAGAAACACTCTCCAAAATCATTTCATTTCATCTGTCGGTCATTAACCATTGCCTCAGCCGGCACAGTTCCTATCTTCTCCGCTAGATGGGGGCTTCATTCATTCCATTCCTGATCCGGTCGTATGACTGGAAACAGGCTGTGGATTTGCATGTTCATGTTCCTTACCTGATAGTGCATATATATCTTAAAATGTTGAAGTAACAAATTCGCAAATACCAGGCGAGTTGGCCGTGCAGTTAGGAGCGCGCAGCTGTGAGCTCGCATCCGGGAGGTAGTGGGTTCGAATCCCACTGTCGGCAGCCCTGAAGATGGTTTTCCGTGGTTTCCCATTTTCACACCAAGCAAATGCTGGGACTGTACCTTAAGTAAGGCCACGGCCGCTTCCTTCCCACTCCTAGATCTTTTCTGTCCCAACGTCGCCTAAGATCTATCTGTGTCGGTGCGACGTAAAGCAAGTAGCAAAAAAATCGCGAATGTGCTATTTTCGTTTGCTAAATTCCAAATTATACCACATACACGATTTAATCTCCCTTTAACTCTGCAATAGCAATTCATGATTAGGGATACAAGAGCTAAAAACTCACTGTAGTGAACTCTTGAACTTACCGTTCCGTCGTTAGTCGTCTGCCAAAGCTGCTTCAATAGAGCAATATCGAACTCTTAGATCTTGGAGTCGTAGCGGTTTCTTTCTGTCGCTACATTGACCAAACTATGGGGTTCGGAAGAGAGCCTAACAACTTGAAATGAGGAGCAAAGGATGTGCTTACAAAAATATTTATTGAAATTAAATCATGATGAAAATATATTAAATTAGTCAGAAAAAGTCACGTAATAATTTTACAAACTTTTAACGCAGTCAAAATACATAACGTGTTATCCTGTTAATATTATTGTTTAACATTATTTAAAAGAATGAAATTGTCATGTAAAATTCGTGGACAGCAAAAACCAGAAAACGAGAATAAAACCTGAAAATCGGGCACCATTAATCCAAACGATAACTGAGAGTTAATCCACACGTTCCGTGGAAAATCTGACCTTCAACAAGTAGAATTCCAGATTTCCATTTAATTAAGGTTATCCACCAGTCTAGCATCCTATCGGATATTGGAACATCCCCCGAATGGACCCATCGAACCAAATCGACTATCAGTTGCTTTGGATAGGTTGCGAAACCATTACTAGAAAGCATGGTGTTCATTACAAGTTAACAACTGTCACAAATAAAACTCCGCCATGTAATGTCATCTGGTGACACCCTTAAGTTACAGATTAATCCCCATGCTGAAACATGCATCACACCAAACATATGTTCAGAAGTAACCAACAACAACTTCATTCGAGGGGATATTACGTTACGTCGTCCTGAAGGAACAAAACTGCGAAATGCATGAAACATTAATTCATTGTGCATTTAGAAGAAATGCCAAATACTGAAGTTAAGAAACGGTGATAAGTCACTTGAAAATGTTCTTACTAAACCGACTTTCAGGTCATAAATAGTTATGTCGTTAAGTTTATTAACGTACAAGTGCACATCCAAACAAAGTAAAGAAAATCTTCCCAATTTCTACAACTACGACTACCATTAAAATCTGTCTACCTACACTCGTCCCATTAAACTAAACTACAAGTGACCGATAAATCAACGTCTCACCTAATATAAAGTGAAATAACGAAAATTGAAAATAAAGTATCTTAACAGCTGACGAATCGAAACCGCATTCGTACATTCGTGCATAAATCAACTAAGTGTCAACACACGGTACTATCAGAAGATACCGGACATCCAAGCAATAAATCAAAAATAATGAGAAAGAAGAATAGAAAAACGAAAGTTCATCGAACTGGAACACGAGCGGCTAAGCAGTCTCCGTAGGCTGGGTTTCCATGTGGCACAACCCTCACATTCATGCCACTACTAATGCAACGCTATTATGGGAGCACCTTCTGGCTAGTAAGAATTATGCCGTAACATGACCTAGTAATACCTCCTAACACTCTTCACATTCGAATTCACTACTGCAGTCACCGACATCGTTCAAGTCGATTCGCAAAAATGAATAACCTATGACTTGACTAGATACAGACGAAGCCCTAATCTTGTCGTTGAGCGTAAGTAGTGTCTACACATCCGTATATTTATATAATACGCGCAGAATCCTAAATCTATCGTTGAGCCAACTTTAGGATGTCTACACATCATTTACACTGTCAGGCGAAATCGAAACTTCAAACACAATCCCGGATATTTAAATCTAATCCTCGTTGAAATTCTAACACAATGAAATGAAATTTCCCACAGAATGAACTCGAACCTGGAAATATAACTGTGTCCATTCTTTACAATAAAGCGTGAAATTCAAAATTATACAACATGTCCGAATAGTTTAACCCATTCCTCAATACAATCTTAACACATGCAGTGAAGTTCGCTAAATAAAATGTAAATTCAACTCTCGTTTGATTTTACGTAATATGACGGAAAACAGTAATCACCACCATCACGAAATTCACAGCATACTTCAAGTGTGAGGCTCCAAATGCACTTTGTTGGTACTACATAGAATTGTCACTTGGATTTAATTGCCAAGACCTACGGTCTCATTAAAATGGTAACCATTGGAGAACATCGACTTGTAATTAAAATAGGCGTTACTACGCGCTCACTTGGTTTTCGACCACTATTAAATTAGTCAACTCTTCGCGATTGCTTACAGGACATCGTCATCTTACACAGCCTGTCTCAGAGATATTACCTCTTCACATACACCCTGTCACACAAATTCCTCTCCGTCGTAAAACAGGACCTCTTATCCTCAGTTTCCTGTTCATTATACATTTTTCTGTTCGAAACTTTTTCAAAGATACGTATTCCCATGACCAACAACCTTATAAGGATCTTATAATTAATTTCTTTACGTTTTTTATGACCTCAAAAGCAAAATAATATACCGTGATTTTATGTATCACAAATACACGGTGTCACAAAATTTTTCTCCAAAATTAGTACTAACTTTATCAAACTTCATTGGATTTCTGTATAAATCACATATCATCTCAACGTCACTTGCAACTAGTACCACCTTGCGAGAAAAAACATGGGTCTACGTTGCCTGAGAGTAGTAGTACCATTATATGCGAAACACTATCGGTCTGGGCGTTGTATGTGATAATGGTCATCGTGTGTATTCCACCGGTCGGTTCCACTGTGTTCAGAAATGGTCTGCAATACCTATTATTAGGAGCACTTTATGAGAAACACCATGGGTCCACGTTGCCTGTGATTAGTGCCACTATGTGAGTATACGTTCCACTAAGTGAGGAACACCACGGGAATACCGGCGCCCTTGAGTGATCCCAATCTGTAAGGAACAGTGCGGGCCTGCGTTGCTTGTGAGTAGTACCCTAATATGCGAAACACCATAGATTTGTGTTACCTGTGAGTGGTGCCTACCATGCGTCTACATTACCTGTGATTAGTACCATTATGAGGGGGCACTGACCTGGATTTTGGACCTCTTTAGATAATACGTACCTCTCAGTAATTACGACATTGTGAATTGGAGCCACTGATTGTTTTTGTTTCACGATCATTTTCTCATCACCATTCGTTTTATACACTAGTCAATGGATATATTTTGAAGTTTTATTTTTCATTTCGTCGCACCTCGTACCATTAGGGGCCGATGTCCGACTCGTTGGCTGAACGGTCAGCGTACTGGCCTTCGGTTCAGAGGGTCCCGGGTTCGATTCTCGGTCGGATCAGGGATTTTAACCTTAATTGGTTAATTCCAATGGCCCGGGGGCTGGGTGTACGTGTTGTCTTCATCCTCATCACGATGCGCAGGTCGCCTACAGGTGTCAAATAGAAAGACCTGCACCTGGCGAGCCGAACCCGTCCTGGGATATCCCGGCACTAAAAGCCATACATTTCATTTTCCAGGGGCCGATGACCTAGATGTTAGGCACCTTTAAACAATAAGCATCATCATCACAATCACATCATCATTATTATTAACGATGTATTTCTTATTGAGCGTATTTTCGGAAAAATTGTACGTAAGATATTTAGTTATTTTTATCATAGAAGTTACCGGTTTGCGCTACTTCAAAATCACATTTACGGATGTATATGAGGTAAGATCTGCCATTTCAGTTTAATTCCCACATCAAATGATTCAATATGTGTCTGTTTATTTTAATTGTGTTGTCAGCATATTTAATTAATTTATAAATCAGTATTTCTTTTACTGAATTGTTTGTCTTCCTGGTACCGAGCATTAATTGTCAATGTTTATATGGTCGTAATATCTTTTACACTGAATTTTAAAGTCTTTTTAACGTGGTTTCCTCCCTATTCACGCTAAAATTCCGTGGACGCAAAGTAGCTTAATAACTTGGTTAATAAAAAGAATTATACATGGAGCAGGATAATACAGCGAAGATTTCCTGAGAAAATCATTTCGTCACTCCTATCCCAAAACCGCGAATGTGACAATGCTCTTCCTATCCATTTTTTCCCTTAAGACTGGTCACTCCTCGCAGCCACGTATTTATATGCAGTCCTTCAGACCAATTTTCGTTGAGTTCATTTTCCTATGCGCATGGGTAAAGGAAAACAAACCTTAAAAACATCATACTCTAAGAGCGGGTAAATATGTCCTGAAAACATACATTACTACAGTACGGCACAGTAAGGTTCATTTTCCTTTACACATCAGCATAGGAAAATGAACTCAACAAACTTTGTTCTGATGGACTGCATATCAATATGTGGCTGGGAGGCGTGATCAGTCTTAAGGGAAATAATGTCCGACTCATTGGCTGAACGGCCAGCGTACTGGCCTTCGGTTCAGAGGGTCCCGGGTTCGATTCCCGGCCGGGTCGGGGATTTTAACCTTAATTGGTTAATTCCAATGGCACGGGGGCTGGATGTATGTGTTGTCTTCATCATCATTTCATCCTCATAACGACGCGCAGGTCGCCTACGGGAGTCAAATAGAAAGACCTGCACCTGGCGAGCCGAACCCGTCCTGGGATATCCCGGCACTAAAAGCCATACGACATTAGTAGTTTTGGCAGAGGAGCGACGGGATGCTACATTTCTCCTCGATCATTGAGCTATAGACATAATTGAAAGATGCAACAATAAATACCCTGCACCGTGTAATTTTGCCTTTTTTAGGTGGTATCAAGCTATGGATAACGCCGCTGTCCCTATCACAAGCAGCAACATCAGTCTTTTCCACATTAGCGAGTTTACGTGCAGAGAAGATTATCAGCGGCACACACTGACGTGCTGAACAGGGATATCGGACGGTTGTACAGCCAGTCACGGTGGATCAAATGGTAGCGGAGTTTGCCAGAGGTCGTGGAATTAGCGAATACATGAAGAGTACGGGAACCAAGCAGGACAACAGTATTATAAACTGCAAATTGTTGCACTTAATAATAAAATATCAAAACAATATGATATAACAACAGCCAAAGGAAAATATAAAACCCATTACCCGAAGTTACAAAGGGGAGAAGCACTAGAACATATTTAACAGTACACAATTATTTCAATTTGACGACACGTTAGTTCTGACACAGTTCACTCAAGCCCACCAAATGTCCATTTTCTGAGATTTGTGACCTGTAAAGCCTTAAATCAGTCCAAAGTTCATGTTAAGTTTGGACTTTGAACACATTTCAATTAGGAATAACAGTTTAAAAGAAGCTAATCGAAGGTACGGTAATTATGTGATTCATTCAACTGGGAATTAAAGGAGAGAATATGATTTACATACAACCTTCGTAGTTGATTACACGTTATTTCCAACATAATTCAGTCAGGCCAAGTACATTTTCAGGGCCTGAGGTTTGTGACCATTAATGCTAAAAACATATTCATATTGAGCCATGATTTGAATATGCTTCGATTGCTGAAAATCTATTTGTGTAAGCTAAGAGAATCATGTAACTCACAGATTCACTTTTTCTTACCAGTAAATACTCAGGAGTTCCCAAGAACAACATCCAAACAGCTGGCAGCCTATTTTATTATAAGGTAGCAGTCTCAGTCAGAGTCAAATCTTCCGTCGACTCACAGTGTTACAAGTAATTCGACGTGGAACTTCTCTGTGAGTCATCTACAGTCCAACGACAGAACTTACATCATACGTAGGCCACGACACTTTATCACTGAGTAAAAAAGTGTACGTTCCAGGTTGACGGGGAATCTGTCGGTAGTGTTACCTCAGATGGGGTGCTTCGATATTTGGGTTCAGTGCAGGTGAGTCAGGTGGGCATTCTCCCTCTTCAAGGAATGGATTTGTGGGCGGGTTTGTGTTTGCAACTTCGTGGGGTTACCTGCCTCTCCCCTGTTTTATCGCCTCAGCCTTCCCCAGCCTACCAACGGAGCTGAAAAATGTCTCCCTTCTAGCTGGCGTGATTATCATCCATCATCATAGATCCGCACACATCTTATATTCGCCCCATCAATCATCAACCACCCGTAACCAATACTACGATCACCTGTACAGCTCAATCTCCTGCCGAAACTGCAGCGGTCGCGAACGATACGACAATAATGTCGTCGTACACCAAGGTTGCCAGACGTCCCAGATTTTACGGAACAGTACCGTATTCGTGTTAAATGTCCCGCGTCCCAGACGGTTCTTATCCGGGGTGGCAATTTCCTCGTATTTTGAACCTCGGAAGAAATACGCCAGTGTTTCCACCTCTGATAAGTACCAAGAGCTTTTCTTCTTTCTTTCAAAGAGGATAGGTTTCTTCACTCCTTGGTTTCTTTATCTCATATGAGTTCGTTCGTAGATTTTTAAATTACTTTTTACTTTATTGTTCGCAGTTCTCAGGTCGTCCATCCTGGCGAATAAGACGCATAAAAGCTGACAGCTACCTGAGGTAGTCCGAGTGCACCACATGTTCCTGTGAAATTGTCAGCAGTGAGAAATATTATGTTCTGTTGATTTGATTAGGTCTGAGCTGTTTATTTCTGTAGGCCTACATTTTTCTTCAATGCCATGCAGAGACTTTTAATGAAATTTCTAAAAATGACAAGAAAATGTTAACAGCACTTCAGAGAAATGAAAATATCTTGAAATTGAAAGAAGTGGTATGAGTAATTAATTAAACTAAGATATTTTCCTATTCGTTTCACGTTTCTCCGACAGAGGCAGGCCTTACGGTGACGATTGGATAGAAAATGGCTAGGACTGGAATCGACCGTGGCCTGAAACAGGCTACAGTCCCAGCATTTGCCCGGTGTGGAACGGCAAATCACGGAAAACCATCTTTAGGACTGCCGACAGTGGGGTTCGAACCAGTCGTCTCCCGAATACAAGCTCATAGCTACATGACTCAGTCTGCGCTGCCAACTTGCTAGGTAAGTTTTAATCTGTGTATAAATGTTAAGGCATGCTTTCATAAACTATACTATGATGTCAACATAATACTAAGCGTATCATTTTAAAACGAAGTTTATAACTTGTTTACGAGCCCGTTGATTCCTTCGATCGCACATCTGTCCCGTAGTTTGATTTGAGGTATCTGACAACCCTGTTGGACACCGACCCCAACTATAACTCCTGCTATCTTCCGATGGTGCCAGCCCCCCCCCCCCCATCCATCGAGAGGGCATCCGCATACAATGTAAGCGAACAACTCCATAACCCACCGCCACTGAACAACCAGAAACACAACGCCCTACAGTGGCAGCCACTAACACTACACGCCCGAAGTCGCAACCCCTCCTGCCCCAACCACCGCCGCCACGTCTCCAGAACTCGCTGCACCATCTTGAATCCACGTCTCTTCAAACCTACTTCTTCCGGCACGCACTCATCCACCTCCGGAATTCCGTTCACTGTCCCACATCTTCGAAACTCCCCAGCGATTCAACATGCGGCGGTGTCGCACCTCGAACGGCGTCATTATTAAGGTTAATGGCGACGACACTGCGCGCAAGTTTGCCCACTTCATCGGTACGGCTCAATTAGGCTCCGTCCGACTCGTTGGCTGAATGGTCACCGTACTGGCCTTAGGTCCAGAGGGTCCCGGGTTCGATTCCCGGCCGGGTCGGGGACTTTAACCTTCATTGGTTAATTCCAATGGCCCGGGGGCTAGGTGTTTGTGCTGTTCCCAACATCCCTGCAACTCACACACCACACATAACACTATCCTCCACCACAACAACACGCAGTTATCTACACATGGCAGATGCCGCTCACTCCCATCGGAGGGTCTGCCTTACAAGGGCTGCACTCGGCTAGAACTAGCCACACGAAATTATTATTATCTAGGCTCCAGCTCCCCACGGCATTCCTTAAATAAATCCCTCATTAAAACACCTCCCTCAGCACTACGACCCAGACTCTTCAGACAGGTAGGGGAGTTAGGGATTCGAATAACTTACCAACGGAGATGTTCAATAAATTTCCAATTTCTTTGTGACCATTTAATAAAAGACTAGGAAAACAAAAGGTAGGGAACCTGCCTCCTGGGCGACTGCCCTAAATGCAGATCAGTAGTGATTGATTGATTGATTGATTGATTGATTGATTGATTGATTGATTGATTGATTGATTGATTGATTGATTGATTGATTGATTGATTGATTGATTGATTGATTGATTGATTGATTGATTGATTGATTGATTGATCGGGATAAATTCTCGTACTTATCCTCACTATTTGGTATATGTGTCATTTCTAGTTTCGCGTTCCTTCGAATTTCATTCCCATATTTCTCTGATAATATCAGAATAATTGTTCCTGTTCCCCCTGTTTTCTCGTCTATTCTCCGTTTAATAACTTAACAAGTTAGGTTCATTTTTGAATGTTATTAGTTTCACGTCATACTAACAACTTTTACTTTTTTCGGAGACGCCGAGGTGCCAGAATATTGTGCCGCAGGATTTTTTCTTTGCTATTTATTTTACGTCGCACCGGCACAGATAGGTCTTATAGCGACGATGGGATAGGAAAGGCCTCGGAATGGGAAGGAAGCGGCCGTGGCCTTAATTGAGGTACAGCCCCAGAATTTGCCCGGTGTGAAAATGGGAAACTACTAAAAACTTTTTTTTCAGGGCTGCCGACAGTGAGGTTCGAACCCACTATCTTCAGGATGTAAGCTCACAGCTGCGCGACCCTAACCGCACGGCCAACTCGTCCGGTAGGAATTCTTTTACGAGGCTAACCTATTTGGGCAGCTTCAAATAGCTCTAGCCTGAGTAGGGATCGAAGTAGCTTTTCGTAAGTTTGGCACTTCCATATCTCTACTGTATTTCATATACTACATTACTTTCCCTTTTTTTCCTTTTTGTATACTACTGTCATTAATCAACGAACTGTCCCTTTAATTTCCCTTTTTATTTGAGAATTTGGTCCTTAATGTCATGGGTCGATGACCTACATGTTAGGCCCCCTTAAAAAACATGCATCATCATCACTTTATTGTCATGCTTTTACTTACTTTAAAGAACTTTGCTAGTGTTCCCTTACTGTTATATTATATCTTTATTATTATTTTTACTCCTTATGTCCACTTCTTCTTTCGATGTACCTACTTCCTATGATGCCCCATTCCCACGCACTTCAGTACCCTGTCACTAAATTACCTTCATGTTAATGTTTGACTATTCTAACAATATCATATCCGGTCCATATATTCAGCCCGAATATTATTATTATTATTATTATTATTATTATTATTATTATTATTATTATTATTATTATTATTATTATTATTATTATTATTATTATTATTATTATTATTATCGTTTTACGTTCCACAAAAGCATTTAGGGTCTTCGGAAACACTACCAGTCTGAATCAATATTTAAATATTCATGAAACAATATCTACCCGTTTGTGAATCTCTCAACTCTTCACTCTACTCTTTGCATTAAGCTTTTTATTCTCATTTTTGTTTCGCAAAATTTTCTAGCGACTACATCCTACGTTACAATTCCCTCGCCTACACTTTTTTTGTAACTTTGTTTTAAACATTGAATTACATAAACATTTCATAAAACTTAACGTTCGAAGATTGGCATCCCTCTATCCTACATTTCTCAATTAGTCAAAACGTGTGTGTGATTTTTGATCCCTCTCTCTATGTGTTCTGACCATCTCACATTGCCGATTATTATCACCCCAAGGTGTTCAAATTTGTATATGTAGGTAAATATGGGAAATTATTCTTGTGTATTCAGTTTCCTTTAAGTGCTACAATTTACGAATCACCCTTGCAACTGTCCATTATTTTTCTATTCTGTGACATTGATATTACATCATCGTATTCGCTAACGGATATATTGGAACTTTATGAATCATTGATATGGCAACTCATTCAGAACCATGACTGAATCACTATCGCAGAATAATACACCTACACCACTGAATGTGCTTCGCGCGTAACAAGTTTCATTAATCAATCTAGAGCTGATGCTTCATTATCCGGCGTAAAATACATTTCCGCTCACCCACAGAAGAGGAAACAGATATAATCGATGAAAATAAACTATTAGGATTTTCACAATGTCCAACTGGACGTGCCCCACACTGTCCGTTCAGAGGGGAGACAGGTGAGATGGCTATTAGTTGTTGCTGAATGTTCCCCTTCAATCCTCTTAATTTTGGTCGGCAGATTTTCGTGAGAAGATCTCTGAGGACAGGTCTAACATGGTTACAGCAAGTAGCCCGTATGTTCTGAGAGTTGAAACTTCGAACGAACTCCACTAAAGTGAGGAATAAACTATGCCAGGCTTTTTGAAGTGATGGGATGAATGTGTGTGCGATGAATCCCCAAGGATGTGCCCGATGAGAACGACTACAAGTCACAGACAATGGGGGTTTCAACGCGACTAATAATAGGGACCCAATACGTGAAGTAATGAAAGAAAATGTCAGTGTCAGAGCAGAAACTATTGAACAACACCTTAATCAGCTCATAGAAAAGGCATTAAGCGAGACACTGGTTCATATATGAGTCGACTATGGCTTAGAAAACACCAATAAGAATGTATATCTCTTTTCTGGATAGAGTGCTTACCTGGAATGAGAAGTGTGTTTTATAAGATAAACCAAGGCAAGTTCGTCACTGCACCATGTGAACCTGTTTCGAAATATTAAAACCACCACTGCATCATGCGGTATATTTTGTGTTGGGCAGACTGTTCATCGTATCTGGTGAAGCGCCACCTTCACGAGCACAGATTCACGTAGTTGTAAATAAATTTTAAATTCGTGGCTCAGTGCTCAATAAAAAACGTGCGCGCACTTGGAACAGTTTTAACAGAGGAAAATCTAGATGGCATTGGTGTAAACTGTCACCGAATAAATCAGTCACAAAATAAGCACAGCAAATAGGGGTTTCGGTTTTTTCTGCACACAGACCTACAAAGCTGTTACACATCAAACCGTACAGGTTTACACAGCCCATTGTCTAAAACCTGCTGATCCAGCCATAAGAGTGAGGCACTGTGAATCTTGCATCATTGAGTGATCGTTTATTCGCCCCACAGCTTGTGTTCTTTTCGGATGAGACCTGGTTTCATCTTAATGGTCGTGTGAACCGTCAATTACTCTCGCTATTGGTGTGCAGAAAATCTTAATGGGGTTTATGAAGTCCTTCATTATGAAGCTTAAAGCAGGGCGGCCGCGCGCGACGTAAGTTGGGCTGAGGCAGCTGCCGTAGGGCAGAGTACGAACACCGTGCGTTCGATCTGAGTTTATAAGAGAGACCCTGTAGGTGCGCAAGAGATACTCTGGAAATACAAATGAGATATAACTTTGGCACGATATCAACCATTAGAAACAAGAACCAAACCTAAGATGTCCAAACGGAGCATCTTCTCAGCCCTATGGCGGAACGATACTAACCATTCGGGTGCGGCCTCCGGATAGGCCTGGTGCAGGTCTTAGATTTGACGTCTTATAGGCGACCTGCGGGTGTGTGAGGATGGGGCCCTACATATGGTGAATGCTGAAGACGGCACACACACGCAGACACCGAGCCTTCGGAATTTATCAATAAAGATTAAAATCCCCGAACCGGCCGAGAATCGAACCCGGGACCTCTTGGGCCAAATGCCATCACCATAACCATTTAGTCATGAAGCCGGACAACCATTCGGGTAAGGAAGAAAGTAAGAATGTCTGGGAAAGGGAGAAACTATTTAACGATGCGAGAAACTCTACACGTTATACAGAAATGATTCATCAGTACACTGAATGGCAAATCCACTTCATAACCTATCTTTGTTTAGACCTATTGAATATTTCTCAGGTTTTATTCCTTTCTTCAGTAACCACCATCTTAAATATTCTTTCTTCAACGGACCCTTTTCCCTCTGCTGTTTTCCATCCTCCGTACTTGATTTTCGTTTCTTTAAGTTTTTCTTTCTCGGTTAAACCCCACCATGTTTTCCCTTCCTCTCTTAACTTTCCGGATGCTCTATTGATACGACTACTGCCAATAAATTACCCTTCAACTTCTTTTCTCTTTCTTTACAATTTGTTTTACGTCGCACGGACACAGATAGGTCTTATGGCGACGATGGGGTAGGAAAGGCTTAGGAGTGGGAAGGAAGCGGCCGTGCCCTTAATTAATATGCAACTCCAGCATTTGCCTGATGTGAAAATGGGAAGCTACGGAAATCCATCACCGGGGCCGTAGACAGTGGGGCTCGAACCCACTATCTCTCGAATGCAAGCACACAGCTGCGCTCCCCTAACCGCACGGCCAACTCGCCCGGTCCTTCAAGTTTTTATAATCCCTTTGCTTTTTTACGATTCCAAATATCCGTCCTGTAACGACTTATCTTTCTATTTTCACATAACAATATTATCATTCTATTTCACCTGACTTCTACCAGTTTTGGTATCACTGCTATCTGATCATTAGGGTGGGTGTCCCAAATACCGCCCCTGTGCCTGATATCGCCTACCCGTGCCTGTAAGCTACTATACGCGTCATCAATGAGACTTTGTAGCTACTTTACCTTGAGTTCTGATGTATTGCCACACGTAACGCCAGCGGCAAGCTTCCAATGAGTGATAACAACAACAGTTTGACGTCTGAAGTGTTTGAGTATGTGATGAACGTCATTTTTCTCCAATCTGTCCAGGGGATGACTAGGTAACTGTTTCCAAATCATAGTTTCGTTTATATTGTGTGAAAGTGCATTCAATGAGGATTGCAACGGTGTTATTCCTTTTTTTATGTTTTCAACCTCCGTCGTGTGTGTGTTGACTGAGCTGTGTTCCTAATATCACCTACCATCCCGATCCTAACATCACCCTAGGCGTTATTTGGAGCACCTTTTTTCATTCATATACTAACTTGACGTAACCAGTGTCTACTCTAGACTTTAACTAAACTCTTTGTTTTTCTGTTGTTGCTGTTGTTGTTGTTGTAGTCCTCGTACATAAGAAGCCAAGGTAAGAGAAGAAAAGGCAGACTTGGAGCACATTACGTCTTGAGGCTGCTTGTCGGGCTGTTCAGAACAATGAAAAGGGAACGCTGAGAGCATCAAAAGCATTTTGGAGTACCAACATGAACGATTCGATACTACATTGTTTTTCAAGTGCATGAGGGGAAATGAAGAATAATTTGCGGTGACAAAAAAGAAACTTGGAAGGAAACCTGTGCTGACGCACGATTTAGAAAAGGAACTGGTTTAGTATGCATGGAAACGGAAAGGATATATTTGGGTTTCACTCGAAATGACGTGATGCAGATGGCCTTCCAACTTTCCTTAAGGAAAAATCTTCCTCATCTCTTCCCTAAAGGAACCAACATCGCATATCGACAGTGGCTGAACTTGTTTTTGAAAAGAAATACTTCCCAGTTGACAGTATGAACTACACAGTCATTGCCGAAAGCCGAAATCTCACGGTTCACTGAAAATAGTTTGAAATCTTTTACAATATTCTTAGAGCGGAACTCGACAAAATCAATTACAACCCTGTCAGAACTTGTAATGTAGACTAAACTGGCATCACAACTGTTCAAAGCAAAACTATACAAGTGATTTGCACGAAACGGAACCGGCAGTCTAGAAAATGTCATCGGCAGAGAGAGAAAAGCTGAGTACCACTGTCACCTGTATTTCTTCCAGTATGTTCCTCCCATTATAGTTTACCCCAGAAAGAATCAGGACTTGAAGCTAATGAAAGGAGCTCCTCCTGGAGAAATTTTCCAGCCATCAGGCTGGATTAAATGTGATTTGTTCTGTAAATGGATGAAATATTTTGCTTATTTTGCCAAACCTACAGCAGACGCTCCGGTTGTATTAATCCTGGATAATCACTACTTCCACACAAGGAACCCGAAAGTGATAAACGTTGCTCGAGAAAATCACAGTATAATGGTCTGCCTGCCATCTCACGGCACGCATAGTATTCAGCCATTAGACGTTGCTTTATGAGTCTTTCATGAAGCTTTCATGAAGCTTTCGTGAACTTTCTACAATCAAGAAATTGAGAAATGGATTTCCGATAATGAAGGCAGAGTTGTGAAACAGTATGAAGTTGCCGAACTCATGGGCAAAGCGTACATCAGAGCAGCAACCATGAATAATGCTATGAGTGGTTTTCGCACCGCTTGTATCTGCCCGTTTAATGACACTGTATTTACCGAAGCAGATTTCCTTGAAGAAGTGAACGATGGCCAATCAGAATCTAGTTCTTATGCTGAGTACGCAACTCAACTACTTGTAGACACGGCCAGAATTGATCCAACAACTCCTCCACCTAGGCCTATCATTGACGGCCGACGTCAGATAGCTGTTCAAAGTAAGCCCCCATCCGGCTCCGTCCCGTTCCATGCTGTAGGCCTAATCTCACCCAAGGACATAAGAGCCTTACCAAAAGTGCAGCCACCGTCTCGCAAACGAAAGTGTGGAGAGAGCGTGGTGCTGACCAGCTGTCTCTATAAGAAAAAGCTGGAAGACTTCTATACTACCAAAGCCTGAACAATTTAAATCAGTCCTCGACTAGTGCGACAGCACAAAAGAAGAACCTTGCCGCCAACAAGAATAAGGAAGCGTAAAGTCTTTCTCCTGAGAGTGAGGATTCAAATGAACCTCCACCAGTGGAAATCGACGATGATCTCGATGTGGACCATGACGACCCTGATTCTATGGATGCTACCTGCGCATTTTGTAACGAGAAGTTTTCAGACGACGTCAGCGGGCAGCAGTGGGTTTCGTGCTCTTTGTACTTCAACTGGAATCACACACTTTGTAATGCAGTGGGTCATGAGCGGAAAAAATACAGGTGTTCGTACTGTCTGAATTGGCCTAACTGAATTTTAATTGGAATAGATTAAGATGTAATTGTAGGCCTACTAAATGCACACACGTTTATAAATCATCGAATAAATGATGAAGCATTTCTCTCTACCCTTGTTTCAATTTAAGTCATATTTGTTCGTTGGAAAAGTTTGACATTAGTTTATAAAATGTATGTGTGCTCTACTAGCAACTCGGTTTTAACAGGTGCTCCTAATTTCACCTGGTGGGCGGTAATAGCAACAGGGATGGTTGATATTAGAAACCAGCTATTGGCAAATTCTCTTGGAGCATTTTTTGAAATTTTGCTAATTAACTTAAACTGGCATAAGTTATGAAGTGATATGATCTTTGGAAACCAAATACAAATTGTTCCTAGTGATATTCATTTAGTTTCCAGCTTGATTTCCCAACCCAGAAGGTTGTCATACAAAGAAGGAGGTGATATTTGGAACACCCAGGCCAACAAATATTTTCTTGGTCTTGGTGTTAGCCTTCGTGAGTTATTTCCGACCTGCTTTTGACATCAACTCGAAGGCTATGGTTCCTGCAGCTTCCCACTGATACCTGAAAATTTGACTATATTTATTCCTGAATCACGTCTTACCAATAATTGCGTTGTTTCTCTGGCAAAAATTAGTTAGCAAGTCCCCTTGGCGATCCATACTGCAGAACACCTGGGGTCTCAAAACCTCTTCTGTTCCTGTAATACCTCTCCCCAATTGTGTACTGGTATCCCTCATCATCATTACTTTCTCAGCTTGCATAAATTTATCCACTTGTTTCAACAACTGCTGTAGATTTTCTTCCATATTTCCAATTCGTGTGACATTCATCGAACAAACGTCGTTCATTAGTCCTGACAAATAGTACATACAGGAAATATTTGAATTATTTCGTCAAGCGAGTGACAGAGGCTATCATTCTAAACACGCTATACAAAATCAGGTGATGATGCTTTATATTGTTATAGAATGATTTATAAGGCCTATCCCTTGGCAGATGATAAATTTATAACCATTTTCCAAATAAAAGTACAAGAAAAGAGAATTTAAAATGTGTGCCTCTAATGGTTTAAAATAACCCATTGTCACAACAAAGCGTCCTTGACTTTTCTAATTTAATTTGCCCTGCATTGCCTGATTTCACTCGATTGCACTCCATTACTTTTGTACTGGACTTGTTTACTTTCAACCTGTGCTCCTTCTCCAAAACTTTGTCCATACCATTCTGTGAATCGGGCGAGTTGGCCGTGCGCGTAGAGGCGCGCGGCTGTGAGCTTGCATCCGGGAGATAGTAGGTTCGAATCCCACTATCGGCAACCCTGAAGATGGTTTTCCGTGGTTTCCCATTTTCACACCAGGAAAATGCTGGGGCTGTACCTTAAATAAGGCCACGGCCGCTTCCTTCCAACTCCTAGGCCTTTCCTATCCCATCGTCGCCATAAGACCTATCTGTAAAGCCCCTAGCAAAAAAAACAACATTCTGTAAATTATCCATATCGTCTACAGACTCAAATAAAATAACAATGTCATCGACAAATCGTAAAGTTTTTAATTCCTCTCCTTGGAGTTTGATTTCAATTCCAAATTTCCCTTTTGAATTCCTTTACCGCCTGTTCTGTACAAAGAGTGAAAAGGAGAGTGGACAAACTGAAGCCTTACCTCACTCATACATGGATTGCTGTTTTTTTATCATGGCCCGCAATTTTTATCAGTTCAGACTGATTATTTTACAGATTGTGGATAATTCTACCTCGGTAGGCTCTATCTGATCCCGATTACCTTCAGAATTTCAAATAGTTTGCTCCAATCAACATTATCAAATTCTTATTCTAAATCTACACTTGCCATATTCGAAGACTTGTCCTTTTTTATTCGATGCTCTACGATGAGGCATAAAGCCAGGATTGCTGAACGTGTTTCTATATTTCTTCTGAAGCCGAACAGATCTTCTCCCAACTCAGCTTAAGTTTGCCTTCCCATTCTTCTGCAAATTTTACCCGTTCAAATTTTGCAATGTGAGATAATAAACTTATGGTGCTGTAGTTTTCACACTTGTCAGCACCTGCTTTCATGGGAACAGGTATAACAATATTTTCTCGAAAATCGGATGGCACTTCTCCTATATCATTCATCTTACATACTAAATGAAATAACCACGCCATGCCGCTTTCTCTTAAGACATTCAGTAATTCTGAATGTACGTTATCAATTCAAGGTTCCTTGTTCCTTGTTCTCTCAAAGCTCTGGCGAATTCTAATTTCAAAATCTGGTCTCCCACTTTATGAACATCAAAAGCCTCTTCTTATTTCAGAAACTTAACTACTTCTTTCAATTGATATAATTGTTGAATATGTTCCTGCCATCTTTCTGTATTGTCTTCTTTTCCTAGAAATGGTTTTCCACCTAAGCTCTTAATATTAATTCACCTAGTTTTCCATTCTCCAAATCTGTCCTTGATTTCTCTATCCTACAACCATACAACTTTCAACATCCCTGCACATATATTTCACTTCCCGTGTAATTCACTGGTGACTATATGACTTTACCTTTCTTCAGCAGCCCTACTGACCTCATTCTTCACGACTGTCCTATCTTCATCTATTATGTTTCCTTCCGCCTTTCCAATTAGTCCTTGACCGAGCTCGATAGCTGCAGTCGCTTAAGTGCGGCCAGTATCCAGTATTCGGGAGATAGTCGGTTCGAACCCCACTGTCGGCAGCCCTGAAGATGGTTTTCCGTGGTTTCCCATATTCACACCAGGCAAATGCTGAGGCTGTACCTTAATTAAGGCAACGGCCGCTTCCTTCCCACTCCTAGCCCCTCCCTGTCCCATCGTCGCCATAAGACCTATCTGTGTCGGTGCGACGTAAAGCAACTAAGCAAAAAAAAAAAAGAATTAGTCCTTGTGCAACATATTCCCTGAAACAATCCCTCAACTCATTTCCTTCAACTGATGTAGATCCCATCTTCTTGTATTCCTTCCTTTCTTCAATTTCTTCAACTTCAAATGTCATTTCAAGACCACGTGGTCAGAGTCCACGTGTTCCCCTGGGAAGGTCTTTCAAACCAACACCTGGTTTCTGAATATCAGTCTCATGATATCGAAGTCTTTTTAGATTGATGTTTCCACGGCCCGTAATTGAAGACATGATAATAAGCTTTTGGCCATTCGCCGTGTCAGAAAATAAGGTGAAAATACTTTATGTTCCGAAGAGAACTTTTCTCCTCGTCTCCAGAAGAAAATCTCGTCTGTTCCAAAGAAAGACTTCTCTAATAATGAAGGTTTGAATGTGTTTGTTAAGAAGGAAGCAATATTGGCATAGCATGTTTCGTTCTTAAAAGAACATTGGATTCTCTCAAGTCACACTCAAATATGTATAAATAATATTTAGGAACTTTAGTTCTAGAACTTACCTTAATAATGACCTGCTTTGTCTCCACTCCAGCATTTACTGCAAGGTGTTTGAATAACCGTTGCTCTGTCATTGGCGTGTGTCCAAGTTGTAGTTCGTTGACCTACCTTCGCCACGTCACGCCCTGTCCCCTGCTTAATAGTGTGTACTTTTATCCCTTATTTCATAATGTTTTTACAGGTATGTTGTAGTATAATATTTATATCTAACCTGTGTGTTCGACAGACCGAAGAGCTTTTAAGTTACATTTCGGTTTGAATTTAAGAACGCTTTACCGCAAAGAATTTTCCCCTTGTTTCCTGACACGGATTAAGCCCAAAATCTTATTATCATGTCTATAATGAACCCTATATGATACCTTCCAGTGCCTCCAGGTCTTCTTCACGTGTATACGGCCGTCGTTTACGGTACATAAAAAGGTATTAGTAAGGACTTAAAAAATTATGATCGATGTGGAATTCTACCAGCTAACTTCCTCCTTCATTCGTTTGTCCCAGTCAGAATTCTCCTTTTCATATTACCTTCTGTTCCATAACCTAGCACATCATTTCACTCTCCCATCACAATACAATACATATTGTATTAAATATTTTATCACTTCATATAATCTTTCCACTCTTTCAAATGATGAACTAGCAGGCATATAGACCTGTAATATGGTGGTGGGCATTGACTTGGTGTCTACCTGTATTTCGACTACAATAATCCGTTAACTATGCTGGTCATAGTAGCTAACATGATGCCGTGTTTTCTTATTAATTATTAAACCAATATCTGCTACTTCGCTGTTTGATTTTCCGTGGATAATTCTGTAGTAGCGTGACCAAAACTCCTACTCTTCCTACCAACGTGCTTCACTTACACCAACTACATCTGACTTTATTTTATCCTATATATAACCTCTAAAAGAGAGTTGTAAACTTCAACGCAGTTATTTGCCGGTTTGCACCCTTTTGATATAAATACGCCAATCAAAATATCGGGAAGTTTCCTTTGATGTCCACAATGTAATTAATGTCAGTAATGATTTCACAAAAGGTACAGAAGGTTATAAAGTTTTATTATCCATTTTATAACAGTTATTAATGGCTGTAGGAATATTTTATTTATATTTAATAGCTTCATGTACAGAGAGCAGAATGATGCATCACATTAGTGTTCTTGAAATTAGCTCGACTGAGCAGCATTCTGATACACGAAACCAGACAAATCAATGGTGGATACTCCGCAAACAACTGACTAGTAAGTGAGAATAGTTTACATAATGTTTGTGTCATTGCCTAGATATCCTTTGTAGTTGCGGCGTCCGTACTTGTGTGGTACTCTCAATTAATCAGCATTATGACTAGAAAAAGAAGTGACCATCGTCTAAATGTTTGGAATTATCCCGGCGTTTTCACGACTTAAAGTGTGAAAACATGGAGAACCACTGTAGTCAGTGTACTTTTTATCCACTTTACTTTGAAAATACACCACTTCAAACGATCTAACCAGTCTTGAAGTCGTAATCGAGTCCGAAAATTGAACCCGAATCCACAGCAAGGAAGCTACTATGCTAACCACTGTATCATGGATCATTTCTAATCCAGACTGGATATTTGACCACTTCCAATGGAACTTCGTATTACCTTTGTGAACTTCCTCGTCGTCGCTTTTAAGGTGTCAGTTACACATTATCCTACCAATTTGTCTTTCACATAATCCATTTTTTTTTACTTTAACGAATTATACCTAACAAGTTGCTTGCTGAGGCCATGGCTGAATTTATTCAGAATGTTTAAACGTACATCAAAGATGAGGCAAAGCAGTTTATTAGCAGTTGTCCTTCAATGAAATCGGCTAAGAAACCATAACTGTCTGCATGTTTCTGTAACTGTATTTCTGTGAATGCAAAATTCAAAGCATACCTGTGGACACACTGAAAATTCATAGCATCCAAACAATACTTAGGTATTGTTGATTTTTCCAGTAATGAATGTATGAAAAACAGATTGGCGCACGACATACCTGCCTGCGGTGCGTTTTAACACGCATGTGTATGGAATTGCCGGATTATTGTCCATCACAAATAGCACAGCTCCATTTTGCAGCCTTTCTTTGTGATTTTTTTTTGCTAGTTGCTTTACGTCACACCGACACAGATAGGTCTTATGGCGACGATGGAACAGGAAAGGGCTAGGAATAGGAAGGAAGCGGCCGTGGCCTTAATTAAGGTACAGCCCCAGCATTTGCCTGGCGTGACAATGGGAAACCACGGAAAACCATCTTTAGGGCTGCCCACAGTGGGGTTCGAACCTACTATCTCCCGAATACTGGTTACTGGCCGCACTTAAGAGACTGCAACTATCGAGCTCGGCCTTTGTGAAAAGACCTATATATCACAAGTAATACAGAAGCAAGCCAACTTTGTCTGAAAATGCTGGAACTGAGCTACCAACGGTCACGCTAATTTGAACCTGCCAACGATCAGACGATCACGCGATTCTCCGTCCCGCTATATCGTCTCGAAACCTCCATCATTCTGCCGAATTGAAAACTATTAAAAAAATTAAATCAGTACAAACAACCCGTTGTTTAAAAAACATACGTTCATGAACTGATATTTAACGCATCAACAATACAAATCCGTTCACTGGTTATTGCGCAAAATTTTGGTTGGTTGTCTGGGTTCATAAAACTCAAATGACTGAACAGAGAGGTAGAACGTTGTACTACTGACTATTTTTATTAAACTATAATTTGCAGTTTATTGCCAGTTCACTCACGTTTGAGTTTTCCACTTGACCTAGGTTGTACTCACAAACATAATCGAACACACAGCTCTTTCAGACGTCGATTTTCCCCAACATGGACTCTCATACTGCAAACTCATTCCCCAAGCAGTTCACTACAAAACTCGCCGCCCCTCAAATATCCCAGATCGTCTTGTTCCTCGCAGACGCACTGACTCTCGACCGCCTCATAACACACTTGGAACTAACTCAAGATTTACTGACTCATTGTATAGGTAGACCAGCTAAAGATTTTTGCAGTGTCCACTACCGAGCCTCAACAATTCGCTGGGGCTATAGTTTTACTGGCCGCTGGCGCCAGCCTCATTGTCACCTCTCATCGGCATTGTAGCCTTCCGCCGCATCACTCTGAACGCTGTCCACGTATCACATTAACCCAAGCAGATCTCCCAACCTACATGTTATAAATAAATAAATAGATAAAATAAATAAATAAATAAATAAATAAATAAATAAATAAATAAATACGTCTTTATCATAGAACCATAAAATGTTATGCTTTTCAATATTCAGTCTGATAGCTTTTGTGAATTAAGTAATCAGATTTATATTTGCAACTAAGTTAGCTGTGAATTAAGTAAGCAAAAAGCAACTAGCAACTAGTTCTGAGACCTCGTTTATTTCCATACCAATTATCATTGAATTACTAACCGAGTCTAACCATCGTCACCTCTGGTTCTCTGAACTTCTATGGCCGAGTCCATGATGCCGCCACCGAAGCTGCCGTATAAATCTAACGAGTTCATTCCTAACGCTCTTTATCTCCTCAATACGAATACCCTCATGCCATTGATCCCATCTGTTTGAACCAGGAATCATTCTCACTATGTTCATAACGTTTACTTCCAGGTTATAAGTAAGATGTCCTAAGTCCACCCAGATTTCACTCATGCACAGCAAAGATAGTTTCATTCGAGAACTCATTTCATTCTTACAGAATGCATTTGATTGCAACTACGAGCTCATTACGTTAGCACTTCTGCACCTTGATTGAATATTGTGCTTGGTGTACTACCATCCTTAGAGAACACACGTCCTAAGTGTTAGAAATGGTCTTTCTCTTCCAATTCTGTATTCCCGACTTAATATCCAGTACTGATAGGTTCCTTTCCAATATAAATCAGTCTAGTATTCGATTGGATAAATGAATTAATTAATCAATCTCTATATTAAAAGAGTTTACTAAAAACAGCTTTGGCAAATCCGTCCGTCCGTTCTACTGGACCGATTTGTTTCATATTTGTTTTTCTCTCTCCGGAATTGCCTGCCAGCGAACCATGAGACATTGATAGGTCTCTAAATTGAGCCAACTTTGAGTAATCATAAAATCAAGTGAACAAATGATCACCCCAATAATTGCAGGCGGAGGCTTGTCCTAACCCGCAACATTCTGTACTTAGCAGGTTGCTAAGCAACTGACACTTTCATTAGTATTCTGACATAATGTGATTTTCATCCTTAGTAATGTCGTTGCATGCAGCCATGTTTGATTAATATCTGTGAAGCCAGAGAGTAAACACTTCCTCTGATCATGGAAGAATATTATTCCGTGCTATATACTCTTTGATTCTATGAATTTTCTCAGCTTCTAAATATACTCAACAGATGGCAGAACTTTCATAATAACTTATATGCTGCTAATAGAAAACATCTACGTAGGCACAGACAGGAAGGTATCAAGTCGACTAGCCTTCTGTATGACCATTACCAGTAATAAAGCGCAGGGACAACCTCCTGAAAAACTTGGTGTCTAAATACCCGAACCAGTGTTCAGTCACGACCAATTGTATATTGCACTATCTCGGGCAAGATCGTTTGAAAATGTTACGATCCAGATATGCCCGAATGGTAGAAGTATAGTGAATAAATACTGTATTGAAAGACGTGTTATAAACTACATTACGAATGAATCAGTAATTATTTACCGGAATTAAATGTTCATAAAACTACTGGAAAGGGCAGGCAGAACAGTATGACTTCGACAGGCATATCAATACGAGTTATCTGACCTATTCATAACGAATGCTCCGGAGCGGCATGGGTTCACTAGTTAATTAATTAACCATTAAATAAATATGGGATTATCCGGGGAGCTCCCAGTGTTTCAACCTGAAGTGACTTTGAGCGCTCTGTATACGATTGTACTATCTAGAAGTCTGGCTCCTTGGTTGAATGGCCAGCATTTTGAATTTCGCTCAGTGGGACCCGGCTTCGACTCCCGGCCGGATAAACAGATATTAATCATAAACGGTTAATTCATTTGCTACGGAACTGGATATTAGTGCTGTACTCAACATGCCTGTAACTCACAAACCACACGCAACACTCTCCTTCACCATACAGAAATAAGAAGAAGAAGAAGAAGAAGAAGAAGAATGATTTGGCATAGGGATGTGGCCAACCCATCGCCCAGTGGGAAACCACTGCAATCAACCACCTGAGTATTGGCGGGAAAACCATAACTATTTGGGTTAGGAGGAAATGCCTGCCCGCAGCCGGAGAACATCTTGAGGCCCTCCAGGGCCAACAACCTTTCTTGTATTCAGAATGAGCAATTTGCTCCAAGCTAAGCTTAAGCTTCTCAAGCATGATGGTAAAACAAAGATATGAAGTTAATACCCCAGGTGGCAACTCTTCAATGAAATCCACCGTCGCCGACAAGCGACGCATGCATCCCGGTCGGATTCTGGGGGGATGCAACATCATGCTAAAGACGAGTCGGAGCGTCTTGGAAATCCTGAACAGTCACGAAAGCTGAAACCCATATCTAAGACTTTTTGGCAACGTTCAACATAAACAGTCTAATACAAACTGGTAAGATGAAACAGCTGACCAATGCCATCCACGAAAATAAAATCGCAGTAATGGCTCTGCAAGAAACTCGCTTCACTGACGAAGATACGTTTCAGTCTGAAGGGTATCGGTTCTTCAAGACCAAATCCCATTAGAACACCCCTGTCTTCGGTACAGCTTTTGTTGTCAACACCAGAATCCTTAGGTCAGTCTCAAATTCTGAAGCTGTTAATAAAGGTCTTGCCTACTATCCCTGCATTGTGCAAACATATCTTATACGCTAGTCAATGTTCATGCTCCAACTAATGAACAAAACAAAAAAGACCTGGAAGACACAGATAGATTCTGGAACCTCCTCGATGCCAGATTATCGAAAATCCCGAAACACCATGTCAAGGTTCTAATGGGCGATTTTAATGCACAGGTAGGACGTGAACGGAAACACAGGAAAGTTGTTGGGCTCTACCCAGCACACAAAAGACCCAACAAGAACGGAGAACGCCTCATTGAACTATGTGATAACCACAACCTCCAACTGATATCAACACACTTTCGCCGCTTACCTAGAAAACAGACACATGGAAATGCCCAAACAATACAATAGGAAAATTCCAAATGAACCATGTTGCTATATCTCGAAGATACAGTCCGGAAATGATGAACGTTACCGCAAAATTGTGAATAAACATAGACTCAGATCACTACGTATCAGTAATAAAGTTTCGGCCAAAAAGAAAAACTAACCTACCATAATTCGCTTTGACACAAAAAAGCTCAGAGAAAGAGAGACTGAATTCAAAGAACTTGTCCAACCAGTGGAAAAAGACTTCAACAGCACGAGAAAGCAGATGATACAAACTGCAAAAGGAGTGGCCGAAATCAAGAAGAGGAAGAAGCACACGTGGTGGAAAGATAACTGCGAGAAGACCTTAGGGGATCATCTGAATGCCTGGGAAAAGTATTACACCTCGAAAAAGAAGAAGAATGGAAGATGTACAAAACACAACAAGCACAAACAGCAAAAGTAATACGCAGTGAGAAACGCATGTATGAAAAGGAAGTAATGGACAAGATTGAACAAGACTTTCGTAGAGATGAAACCCATGAATTCTTCAGGAATTTTAAAAAGAAGGTACAAGGAAACAAGGCACCTTTCCTTTTCTTTCTATGGAAAGATGGAACTCTTGCAAAATCTAATGAAGAAAACTGCGAAATCTTAGCTAAGTATTTTAATGACCTTCTAAACTGTGAAAAATCTGCCAACCACATCAAAGCAAACAAACCAGTGAGCCAAAACCTGCCATCTTCTCCAACAAGTCGCTACGACATAAAACGCCACATAAAGAGGTTCAAAAATAACAAGGCTCCTGGTGAAGAATCCATGATTGCGCAACTGTGGAAACATGCCCCGAAAGAAGCAATTGACATCCTACACCAAACCGTTGTAGATATATGGGAAAAGAACAAATACCAGAGGACTGGAAGTTAGCTTTGATCCATCCTTTACACAAGAAAGGAAATATAAGAGGTGTGAACAATTACCGTGGTATTTACTTCTGTCAGTAGCCTACAGGATCCTGTCACTATCCATCCTTGAAAGACTAGAACAGCAAGTTGAACACAAACTCGTGGAATACCAAGCAGGTTTACGGAAAGGCCGATCAAGTGCAGAACGAATACTTGACCTAGAAACCATAATAAGATACCATATGTTGAGAGGTTGAACCTATGTATCGACATTTGTAGACTTCAGAAAAGCACATCGACAGTGATATGTTTTTTTTAACATACTTGCAGAAATGGGAGTCGATGAGAAACTGCTGGCGATAATAACAGCAACGCTAACTAATACCAAATCCAAAGTAAAATTCCAAACAAAATTCCCATTGAAATCAAGACAGGCGTTCGACAGGGAGATGGGCTGTCACCTCTTTGGTTCAACTGCGTTCATGAGAAGGTAATACAGGAGTGGCAAAAGACGTTAAAAGAAAGAAACCTTTACAAATCCGTAAGGATTGGGATAAAAAATATACGGAGTGGAAATAGATTGCTTAGGTTTCGCTGATGATATAGCCCTGATGACAGAAAACTTCGAAATGCAACAGAACAGATTAATATGTTGAATGAAGTAGCAAAACAAACAGGTTTACAAATTTTCTTTCAAAAGACAGAAGTAATGTCGAACGTCAAATATGTTACGCCACAACTGAACACCAAATATGGAACGATAAACCGTGTTAATAAATTTTAATATTTTGGGAATGGATCCAGCAAAATGGACTTTACAAAGAGGCCATGCCAGCAAAAATCAAGAAAATGGAAATCACTTTCCAAACCACCCGCAACATATACAACAAAAAGTGCTTTTCTCTGAACACAAAAATTCGTCACTACAACACTGTCATTAAACCAATATCGCTGTATGCAATCTGAATGCGTTATCCTGTTCGAGAAATGTTTTCTTGCGGATTTAGAGAAGAAAGAAAGAAAGAAAGAAAGAAAGAAAGAAAGAAAGATCCTACACCCCATACTTGGCCCAAACTACAAAAATGGCATCTACATTAGAAAATCCAGGCAAGAAGTATACTCGAAGATAGACAAGATCACGGACACAAAACGTAAAGGCAGAGTTCGCTTCTATGGTCATATACGACGGATGATCGAGTCTCGATGGACGAAACGTATATTCAGTATATTTGACTCGAAACCAAAAACGGAAGTGCCATGGTACGTTAATGTCAAGAAATATCTTAAAGAACTGGGCATACAAGCAGAAGATGCACAACAGGACCGAAATCTTTACAGAGCAGCCATCAAGACTTTTAGGACTTTCCGGGACGAAAAACGGGCAACTGGTGCGGAATGGACAGAACGACGTCGTGCTAAACACAGTGAAAAATGGACAAATGCCAGAATGTAAAGTGAGACTTATTGTGGTCCCTAGATGGCCGATTAGCAAAGTTGAATGAATGACTGAATGAATGAATGAATGAATGAATGAATGAATGAATGAATGAATGAATGAATGAATAATAATGATGTCATTGTTTTTAATTCCCACTAACTACTTTTATCGGAAACGCCTAAGCGTCAGACGTTTGTTCCGCAGGAGTTCCTTTACGTGCCAGTTAATCTACCGACACGAGACTGACGTATTTGAGCGCCTTCAAATACCACCGGACTGAAACAGGATAGAACCTACCAAGTAACAGCACGCGTGATTTTATATACGTGGCAGACACTGACAACTATAGTCGGAGGGTCTGCCTTACTACAAGTTATCTACTGTGTATCAGGCACACGAAATAAGTATTTATTTATTTATTTATTTATTTATTTATTTATTTATTTATTTATTTATTTATTTATTTATTTATTTATGTATTTATTTATTTATTTATTTATTTATTTATTTATTTATTTATTTATTTATTTATTTATTTATTTATTTATTTATTTATTTATTTTGTTACAATTTTCTTTACGTCGCGCCGAAGCAGGTAGGTCTTATGGTGAAATGGGATAGGATAACCCACACAGATATTACACTCAACAGGGACGTGGAACTGTGGACTTCGGTGTCCACAGCAGGAAAGGTGAAAACAACAAGAACAAGGGAGTGTAATTTCCTCCGTTTTCATCCCTCATTTTCTTGTCCTCTACCTTCATAGGCATCGATGAGGTAAATTAGGGCCAAGCGAGTTAGTCGTGCGGTTAGGGACGCGCAGCTGTGAGCTTGCTTTCTATAATAATAAAGATTTTACTGCAGCCAATGGCCATTAAAATATGTTTACATGACTAATTACATCAAACAAAATTTGGTTAGTCCCATCTATCTTTTAGTACACGTCATCACATGATATAAGTCGCAAGGTTTCTCGCACAGTACACATATACATTCCTTTCTCGGGGTGTGAAAAGTTTTGTTAGCACACACACGATGATGAAAACCGTGTGTTGCTAATCTAGTCACTATGTGCCTGAGTTCATAGTTTGCCTTCACCCAATACGTACTGGTCATAGCCTCTGTGGTGTAAAATGTTTCCCATATATCTCCCTTCTTGGTTTGCAGCTCTGTTTATAACTGGTTGAATGCATCTGTAGACGGCAATATTAGTTTGTGACGTAGTTCTTCTGTATAGAAGAGTTCTCTTGTCAGCTCGTAACATAGTCTTGAAGGAGTGAATTTGGACAAACATAATACATTTTTCATGTAGACTGCTTTTACACTTTCAGTGTCTCGAATATTTCCTTTAGTGAGATGTTCCCATATCAATTCTAGTCCATACATCATTATCGGAGATATTTTTGCATGGAACAATTTCATAGCTTGCTTTCTATAGGTAGCGGGTTGTTGCCCCACTATCAGCAGCTCTGAATATTGTTTTCGGTGGTATCCCATTTTCACGTCATGCAAATGCTGGGGCTGTACATTAATGGAGGAAATGGCCGCTTCTTTACCACTTCCTAGCCCTTTCCTATCTCATCGTCACCATAAGACATATCTGTGTCTGTGCGACGTAAAGCAGCTTGTAGGAAAGGTAAGTTAGCAATATATCTCCAGCCTCACGACGATAATAATTTAGTATCTGAAGTATGAAAATAAATTTGAATATTTTAATCTTCTGTGCATAATTATTCCAACAATTAAGGTGAGGAAATCATAAAACCTAACCTGGGACAGTTTCTGCCAATGTCACCGAGGCATCTTTCAGAAAACTTTACCACATAATATTCCTTCGAAAAACGGACAGCATCTGTTAATGAGGCGTATATCAAACATCAAGGAAATCACTCTCCACTCAGAATGCCATTATTATATTCCCTTGTGGGCAAAGCTGGTGCAAAGGCTTTACCTAGAACTACAATTAACTCCAGAAATACCATTAGATGGTTCAATTTTAGATATGTTATCTCTTTCAGGTCGCTTTAAATCAAAAACTGCCGTAGAAGGGTAGAGAGAAAATACCACGGAGTTCCTTGGAATTTTCTTCAATCCAGCTGCATAGTCCACTGTTCTATCTAAGAAAAGTATATTTCTCCAAGAAAGTTACGGTTAATTCTGTTCCTTTAATGACGCTAAAATATAATTTTCTTATGGTTACAAACTTGATTGGCATTTCGTTGCTTAAGAAACAGAAATATTATTGCTTGTTTGATCATTTATTTCAGTTTTACTGTCGAAAATTATAACCCCACAAATATGCAAATAGGGTCTACTAAACTACGTTATTTCAACTCTGATATATTAGCGCTATTTTGAGGCCACTTCACTTCCTCGTTACTATTGATTAACGTTGAACAGTATAAAATGGGTACTCCAGTGAACAATCTATTTCAAAAGCATGCTGGTCTGCTCAGGTAATGTTACGAGGAAGCAGTTTAATCTGTTCTGGCAATCCCACAGTAATCAAGTTAGAAGTGGACTGGCATTTAATTTATTCACTAGTTGGACTATTCCTTCCTCTTTGCAACCCTCTGTTCAACTTCATTCTGTGCAGTAAATAGAATATAGGTATACACTTTCTCTGATGATGGAAGAACACTATTCTCTGCTAGATACTCTTTGATCCTCTGACCTTCCCCAGTTACTGAATTTCGTATGTTTTCATACACATAAATTTGACGGCCTGTTGTGAACCAAACGTCACTACAAAAATTGACACTTCTAGGATTCTACACCAATCGATAGCAAATTCATTCTTCTACTTGTCAGTTCCGAGTAGTCTTGTGTGTAATTCAACTCGTAATTTCAAACAATTTAAATTATATTTCATGTAAAACATCTGTTGTATATACAACTACAACATTTTAATGACAGAGGGAGTTGGCCGTGCGGTTAGAGTCGCTCAGCTGTGATCTTGCATTCGGGAGACAGTAGATTCGAATCCTACTATCGGCAGCTCTGAATATTGTTTTCGGTGGTATCCCATTTTCACATCATGCACCTTAATTTAGTCAACGGCCGCTTCTTTGCAACTCCTAGCCCTTTCCTATCTCACTGTCGCCGTAAGACCTATATGTGTCCGTGCGACGTAAAGCAAACTAAAACAACAAGGTAATGTGAAAGAAACGCACGTGCAAAATGCCATATTTTCTACGTGTCAAAGAAAAACATAATCAATCAGATAAGGAAAAGGATATGTGAAATGATAACAGTGAAGAAGTATAGGTAAGAAAAATGGTATTTCTTTGTAAAGACAAACAAAACTCTGTGTACATTCATATTATTCTCTTCGGCTTTCTTGGTAACATAAACACGTATCGTAGTAATTATTAGTATAGTTGATGACCTTGCTTATATTTAAAGGACATTCTAAACATGTTTTACACAAAGAATATTTTCCTTTATATTTAATACTAGCAAGATACCCGTGCTTCGCTACGGTATTATACTGAAATTTATAATTGAATGCTTATTGTTTTATATAAAATCCGCCGAAATTTGCGATCTGACTCGTTTTCTGAGATAATCCACCAAAATTCGCGATATGACTCGTTTTCTAATAGATTGCGGCAAGTTTCCTCCCGTATTTCAATCTTTCTCTCCAGCAATCGATTTCGTACTTCCCGGGCTATGTCCAGGTATTCCACCCGGCCAGTTGGGTCCCTAAATCTTTGCAATCTTTTCCCATAAGCATTTTTAATATTGATCAAATCCTTCAAGAGATCCGGCGTGGTGTCGTCTTGGGTGCCTTGGCGGTACTGAACCCGCAGCCGGACTGCATTCTTAGTCATTAGCCGGCCAGGACCCGTCTCCAGCGCGGTCCGCACATTTGACGACGGTCCAAAACTTTATTATTATTATTATTATTATTATTATTATTATTATTATTATTATTATTATTATTATTATTATTATTATTATTATTATTATTATTAGATGTACCATTGTCGCGCGTAGGCAAGTGTGCGGGATTTCTGGTGATACGAATGACATACTTCCGTGCATTATTGACCTTATTATAGAGGTGAACAATTCGACAGCCAATCGCATCCCTATCGTTTATTTCAAATGTGTTTACATTTTTATTTATATGCCAGGAGAATCTACTGTAATTTAAGAACGTTCTCCGAAGGAAAAGATGGCTGTTGAAAACGAACCCAGGAAAGAATAAAAAACATCGGTTTATGATCAGAATAAGTACGTCGAAAATCTACAGCCTGTTTCCAGTCATTCGACAGAGTCAGGAATGGAATGAATAAAGCCCCATCTAACGGCGACAATAGGAACTGTGCCGGCTGCTGAAGCACACCTCTGGGGCATTGATCGATTAATGACAAATGAAATGAAATATTGGACAGTGTTGCTGGAATGAACGATGACAGGGAAAACTGGAGTATCCGGAGAAAAACCTGTCCCGCCTCCGTTTTGTCCAGCACGAATATCACATGGAGTGACCGGGATTTGAACCACGGAACCCAGTTGTGAGAGGCCGGCGCGTTGCCGACTGAGCAACGGAGGCTCCTTATAAATACATTATGAACAGTAAAATAAATTGGTCCCACCTCCTTTTACACCCCACCGCCGCTAAGTTTATTTACCCCCCACCAAAAAAATTAAAAGAAGGAGTATTTCTTTATGTTTAAAGGAGATTCCAAACACAAATCTTCACGTCTGTTACCTTCAGTTTTGAGATATAAGTATCCCCATAAAAATAAATCACTTTTTTCACTTCCTTTCACATCCCCCCCCTCCCCACCCCTCCTAAGTGAATTTTCCGGCTAAAAATACTTGTTTCTTTAATAGTAAAGGATCTTATAAATACCAATTATCACGACTCTGACTTCTTCAGTTTTTGATTTATGTGTCCTCTAGAAAGGAATTCAACTCCTTTTCACTCCCGCCCCCCAAGATGGTTTACCCCTCAAAACGCGTATTTCTTTGTTTTTAAAGGAGATCCAAATACCTATTTTCACGTCTATAACAACTTTAGTTTTTAATAGATGTATGTATTCTCATACAATTAAGTCAAAATATTTTCAATTCTTTCAAACCCTCCCCCCTTTCATTGGATTTTCCGAGAATACGTGTTTCTTTACTTTTAAAGCCGATTCCAAATATCAAATTTCACGTCTGTAACATCTTCATTTTTGACATATCAGTAGCCTAATTAAAAAAAATCAACACCATTTTCAGTCACTTTTACCCCCCCCCCCCCTCCACCCAATAGGTATTTCCGAAAACTAAATATACACGTTTCTTTATTTTTAATAGAGATAAAAAAACACCATTTTTCACTTCTGTAACATGTTAAGTTTGTGAGATATACTGTAGAAATTCTCATTTTAAAATTTCACCCCTTTTTATCTCCCCTTAAGTGGAGTTTCCAAAAACAAATCACCTATGTTTCTTTACATTTATAGGAAATTCCAAATACCCACTTTTTACGTCTGTAACATTTTACGTTTCTCAGATATTCCGTAGATATAGTCTTTCGAAAAATTCACCTCAATTTGTCACTCCTGTTTAACCACCATTAATTCGATTTTCCAAAAACAAAAAATACGTATTTCTTTATTTTTAAAGGAGATCCCATATACACATTTTCAGTTCTGTAATATCTTCAGTTTCTGAGATGTATGAATCCTCATTAAAGGCATTCAACCCATTATTCACCTTTTTACACCCCTCCTATTGGGATTTACAGAAAAAAATACGTGTTCCTTTATTTTTAAAGAAGATTCTAAGTACCAAATTTCACATCTGTAAACTTTTAAAGTTTTAAGATAACACACTCATTTTTAAAATTCACCCCCCTTTTCACCCCCATATTTTGGATTTTCCAAAAACGAAAAAATACCTGTTTCTTCATCTTTAAGGTAGATCCCAAATACCAATTTTCAGGTCTGTAATATCTTCAGGTTCTGAAATATAAGTAGCCTCATGAAAGGCATTCAACCACTTTTTCACCCTTTTCCACCCTTCCTAAAGGTTTTTTCCGAAAACAAAAATACTTGTTTCTTTATTTTTAATGAAGATTCTAAATACCAATTTTTACATCTGTAAACTTTAAACGTTTTGAGATATAGATGCACTCATTTTAAAAATTCACCCCCTTTTCACCCTCCCATTAATTGGATTTCCCAAAAACAAAAAATACGTGTTCCTTTATTTTTAAAAGAGATCAAAAGTACCAATTTTCAGGTCTGTAATATCTTCAGTTTCTGAGATGTAAGTACCGGTATCCTGATTAAAGGCATACAACCCCTTTTTCACCCTTCTTTCACCCCTCCTATTGGGATTTTCTGAAAACAAAAAATACGCGTTTCCTTATTTTTAAAGAAGATTCTAAATACCAATTTTGACATCTGTAAACTTCTAAAATTTAGAGATATAGATGCACTCATTTTAAAATTTCACCCCCCCCCCCTTTTTTCACCCCCTTACCGACGGAATATCCAAAAATCCTCTTTTAGCGAGCACCTATATCTTAATATGAATATATCCTCAAAATTTCATTTCTTTATGTCCAATAGTTTTGGCTCGGCGATGATGAATCCATCAGTCAGTCAGTCAGTCAGTCAGTCAGTCAGTCAGGACAAGTTATTTTATATATATAGATTATGGTTCTTAAGAAATAATATATGTACCTATATGTATTTATATGTATTTATTTATATGTATTTTTAATTTTTTAAATGCTACTCCTGAAAAATTAATAATTATTAGTTACGCTGGTTTCACACTAAGCCGCGAAGTGTGAATCACGAAAGTATTCAGTCTACAATATGTACAAGGTCCTTAACCCTAATAGAGTGTGTGCTGCAAGGATTGCATGTTCGGAAACAGAATAAATATCATATTGTATTTATTGTGTTTGAAGTCTACAAAATCAGTATGTATTACATTTATTGCGATTTTCTCAAAATATTACATATATTTGTCAGAAATAAAGGGGGTGAATGTAATGACCCGATATTTCATATTTATCATTAACATGTGTAAAATCTAAGCTTCTATTAAAAATCAATTATTAATTAATCTATGCTTCTATTAATTATTCATAGTAGTATAAATAATATTGCACCGTATCCTGACGTTTCATTTGGCATATTAAATTATTTAATTAATGTGGACTGCAGTTTGAATGGTACAGGAGTTGCGAGCTACAGTTGTGATCGGAAGTAAAGGAGACAGTCAGGCGTGAGATACTAGCCAGTAACTCCCTATAGACCGTGAGAAGCTACAAATTTTAATGCAAGTCAGCATTGAACGCACGTGTAACGGAGCGTTAGACCACTAGTTTAGTTGAGCCAATGAGAAATTAGGGGTGTGGCTACTTTGAATATTGAAAAGCGCGAAGTGTGGAATTCACAATAACCAACTTTATTCTGAGTGTGCTGTGTTCATTGCGAGATAGTGGTTAGTGCCGTTATTTGTAGCTTTTCCACAGGTTTGAGTATTATAAATGTACCGGGAGGTACACCTCAACTCCGCACATTCAAAATAAGCGCCTTAATGAACTCCTCTACCGACCAAAAGGTGAAATTGCTACTACATAAATTTGTGACTTTAACCCTCTACTGCATGAATTATTTTTCGTTTTCGTTTGGTGAAGAAAATTTCAACCTTTAATGTTCAGTCAGGCGTGAGATACTAGCCAGTAACTCTCTATAGACCGTGAGATGCTACAAATTTTAATGCAAGTCAGCATTGAACGCACGTGTAACGGAGCGTTAGACCACTAGTTTAGTTGAGCCAATGAGAAATTATGGGTGTGGCTACTTTGAATATTGAAAAGCGCGAAGTGTGGAATTTACAATAACCAACTTTATTCTGAGTGTGCTGTGTTCATTGCGAGATAGTGGTTAGTGCCGTTATTTGTAGCTTTTCCACAGGTCTGAGTGTTATAAATGTACCGGGAGGTACACCTCAACTCCGCACATTCAAAATAAGCGCCTTAATGAACTCCTCTACCGACCAAAAGGTCAAATTGCTACTACATAAATTTGAGACTTTAATCAGAAGACGTCACTACTGAAATATTAAATAATTGTGTTATTGTGAAGTTTAATAAACTCATTGGATTTCTGTTGGTTTTGTTATTGCCGTACATCAAGACGTTTGGGCAATTTTCCACTGATGTCACTACCAAAAAACTATGGTCATGCACTGTGGTGCAAGGTAAGAGAAGTTGTTATTGAAAGAAATTTTGTGTTTATAGGGTTTCTCAACTTTCATTTGATTTTTATGTAATTCTAGGTTTGCAACACTTTGTCTCATTCCGCCAGTTTTGAATCTGGCAAATGAAAATTTTCTGTAATTAATTTTCGGCCTATCACAGGCTTCTTGTTCGGTTTTGAGTGTAATATTTCGGTTCAGCCAATAAAAATGAGAGGATGTGTCCGGACTAGCCCAGAATCCTCTCGAACCTTCCCCGAGGGTACATAAGTTGCGGGTTTTCAAGTTTACTTGTCTCTTGATCGTCGTCTTTCTGAAAGGTGAAATTGCTACTACATAAATTTGAGACTTTAACCCTCTACTGCATGAATTATTTTTCGTTTTCGTTTGGTGAAAAACATTTCAAGCTTTAATGTTCAGTCAGGCGTGAGATACTAGCCAGTAACTCTCTATAGACCGTGAGATGCTACAAATTTTAATGCAGGTCAGCATTGAACGCACGTGTAACGGAGCGTTAGGCCACTAGTTTAGTTGAGCCAATGAGAAATTAGGGGTGTGGCTACTTTGAATATTGAAAAGCGCGAAGTGTGGAATTCACAATAACCAACTTTATTCTGAGTGTGCTGTGTTCATAGTGAGATAGTGGTTAGTGCCGTTATTTGTAGCTTTTCCATAGGTCTGAGTATTATAAATGTACCGGGTGGTACACCTCAACGCCGCACATTCAAAATAAGCGCCTTAATGAACTCCTCTACCGAACAAAAGGTGAAATTGCTACTACATAAATTTGAGACTTTAATCAGAAGACGTCACTACTGAAATATTAAATAATTATGTTATTGTGAAGTTTCCTAAACTCATTGGATTTCTCTTGGTTTTGTTTTTGCCGTACATCAAGAAGTTTGGGCATTTTTCCACAGATGTCACTACCAAAAAACTATGGTCATGCACTGTGGTGCAAGGTAAAGGAAGTTCTTATTGAAAGAAATTTTGTGTAATATAAATGTACCGGGTGGTACACCTCAACTCCGCACATTCAAAATAAGCGCCTTAATGAACTCCTCTACCGACCAAAAGGTGAAATTGCTACTACATAAATTTGAGACTTTAATCAGAAGACGTCACTACTGAAATATTAAATAATTGTGTTATTGTGAAGTTTCCTAAACTCATTGGATTTCTCTTGGTTTTGTTTTTGCCGTACATCAAGAAGTTTGGACATATTCCACAGATACCACTACCAAAAAACTATGGTCATGCACTGTGGTGCAAGGTAAAGGAAGTTGTTATTGAAAGAAATTTTGTGTTTATAGGGTTTCTCAACTTTCATTTGATTTTTATGTAATTCTAGGTTTGCAACACTTTGTCTCATTCCGCCAGTTTTGAATCTGGCCAATGAAAATTTTCTGTAATTAATTTTCAGCCTATCACAGGCTTCTTGTTCGGTTTTGAGTGTAACTTTTGGGTTCAGCCAATAAAAATGAGAGGATGTGTCCGGACTAGCCCAGAATCCTCTCGAATCTTCCCCGAGGGTACATAAGTTGCGGGTTTTCAAGTTTCCTTGTCTCTTGATCGTCGTCTTTCTGAAAGGTGAAATTGCTACTACATAAATTTGAGACTTTAATCAGAAGACGTCACTACAGAAATATTAAATAATTGTGTTATTGTGAAGTTTCCTAAACTCATTGGATTTCTCTTGGTTTTGTTTTTGCCGTACATCAAGAAGTTTGAACGTTTTTCCACAGATGTCACTACCAAAATCTATGGCCATGCACTGTGGTGCAAGGTAAAGGAAGTTGTCATTGAAAGAAATTTTGTGTATTATAAATGTACCGGGAGGTACACCTCAACTCCGCACATTCAAAATAAGCGCCTTAATGAACTCCTCTACCGACCAAAAGGTGAAATTGCTACTACATAAATTTGAGACTTTAATCAGAAGACGTCACTACTGAAATATTAAATAATTGTGTTATTGTGAAGTTTCCTAAACTCATTGGATTTCTCTTGGTTTTGTTTTTGCCGTACATCAAGAAGTTTGGGCATTTTCCCACAGATGTCACTACCAAAAAACTATGGTCATGCACTGTGGTGCAAGGTAAAGGAATTTGTTATTGAAAGAAATTTTGTGTTTACAGGGTTTCTCAACTTTCATTTGATTTTTATGTAATTCTAGGTTTGCAACACTTTGTCTCATTCCACCAGTTTTGAATCTGGCCAATGAAAATTTTCTGTAATTAATTTTCAGCCTATCACAGGCTTCTTGTTCGGTTTTGAGCGTAACTTTTGCGTTCAGCCAATAAAAATGAGAGGATGTGTCCGGACTAGCCCAGAATCCTCTCAAACCTTCCCCGAGGGTACATAAGTTGCGGGTTTTCAAGTTTCCTTGTCTCTTGATCGTCGTCTTTCTGAGTGTGTGTGTTAAGGCAGGAGTTGGGACGCCTCATTCTTCGGCAGGCAGTACATCGGCCACCTAAATTCTCTTTTCTGTAGCTACCTCCGCAGACTTATCCGAGGGGAAGGTCAGAATTTTTAGCTATGTAACAGAACTTTTCTAAAATATAAATTTTCTTTCGGCTAATGTAAAACTTCATAAAGTCTTTAACTGTAAATCGGGGATAGGGAGTGAGTTACCCTCTCGAGCTTCCCTTCATTTTGGTTTGAGGTGACTACGACTTCGTAACTGTTTTCTTCCTGTGATGTATTAAATTTATTGCCATGCGAGTCACCTCAGTAGCTTGGGACTAGCCCCTGTTTCATAGGGCCCAGAGCCCTGTTAGGGTTTTAATATTTCATTATCTTGGAGCGCAAGTGTACGCCTCCATTCAGTTTGTGTTCGGTCCATTTACTTAACCTGTTCTTTTTGCGCAAAGGCCCAGTAGGTTGGGTACTAGATACCCCTGAGTAAAACTATTTCCATTTGTAAATCATGCCTTGTAAGGCCAGAGAGTGAAAGACTTGGATGTAATGTTGCCTTGAGTAGGCTGTAAGAAATTGAGAGCTTGTAAGCTCTTTCGTAAATTATGGTAATAGTGAGGGGTGCCTCTGGAAGGCTAGAAATTTAATTTTTTGGAGCAAGTGGTCTTGAATTGGGGGATTTCTGCCCTTGACTAAATTATTCCTCATTTTGAATTGTAAATTTTGTAAACTTGAGCTTGTAGCTCAGAACTTGTAAATCGAGGGTTTGAAGCCCAAAATTGTTAAATTCCCTATTCTGGGGTGTTCCACCCTTGTTTGGCGTTGTACCTGAGATATCATTGTTATTTTCACCAAGTGAGAAATTGTTAAGTTTGTTGTTTTTGAAGAAATACATCCTTCAGTTCAAATTTTAAATTAATTTTGGTATTGTAGATAGACCCATTCACCCCAGCACCTTCTTTCACCTGTTTCTGCTCCACGGATATTTCCGTAACAATAAATATTTGAGAGTAAATTATAGAATTTATATGAGCCGATATGTTCAATCATTATTTCAGTGAAATATAGAGACGTTAAACAAGACAATAGTTCTGATTGGTTGATTTTTTGAACGTCAGGGGACTCCCCTAGCGCTAACGACTGCTGGAAACATATTTAAGTTCACCACTCGCTGGAACGCCCCCTTTTCATATTCTTCGTTGGCGAGTCTACTTCGGGACTACTTCAGTGTACGCGACACGCGGAGCCGCTGCCACGTGGGCAGAGTTTGACTTTTTATGGTCACACAGACCAAGAATAGTGTAATTTATATCAGTGATCAGTGTATTATCTAAAGCCAAGTATATTTAATTGCCAAGTGAGGGATGGCACTAATTCTTGCAGTAACTGTGCAAATTTAACTTTCCGCCGCAGTCTGGTAATAAAGCGAAAGACGCTTCCGCATATTGCCATCGGTCGGATCGTGAACGCGAGAAAGACTGTTCGTGTGTGTTTCGTATCCGTTGGGACGCTATTATAGACAAGTATTGAACCCCAGATACTCAGTTTACAACGTGAATAATGTGCTCATATTAATTTATTCACGTAGGCTTCTTATTTACAGCCTGAAGTCGGGTTAATTCTGTGCGACGTGCACGTATAGCGGTGAAAGAGGCTGACTGTATGTATATGCATTGCTGTTCTACAGGAACTTGTTTCAAGAGGATGGCTTCACAAGGAGAAGGAAGAATAATAAATCAACGTGTGCAAAGTGTGTTAGACATGGAGTAGAGAGCAGTGGAAGCGATTATGTAATCGCTATCGACGTCATGGAAGTTGCAAAGTTTAGTGGTATGTGATTTTTATAAATGGCATGTTTTATGAAATACATTGAATAATAGTGAGAATTAGGTTAGAGATTTTTAGTGTAAATTCAGTCAGATGGCATGATTTAATTTTGTATTGTTGTAACTGTAAGTATGGACAGGACTGGGATGCATGTTATATTTTTATTTTTATTGCTCTATAATTAGATAGTAGGGGAACCAAGGGAAATGGTTGGTTCTATTTGATATTTTGTTTTGTGTGTATTTGTACATGATATATTTTAGTTTAGTGTTATTCCTGTGTTTTCTTTAATAGAAGGGTTAGATAGCCGCAATCATCAATATTTAGAGTAACACACCCGCAGCGTTGAGCTTAAATTTATTAATTACACAGAAGTTAGATTCAGATAGGCTGCTTGGCTTGCATGAACTTTCAGGAGCTGTAAGATGTATGGAGGTGCACACACGTCGTTGAATTTAAAGAGGATCTTTGAATTAGATTTGAGACTGTTTTGTGCAAAGGTCAAGCAGGGAATCGAACTTTGAATTGGTATGGAAGGGCTAATAATAGTGCAGGTTAAATATGAGTGAAATGCATGCTGAGATATAAATGAAATCAAGGGCACGTTTGGTAATATAGTGTTGAATATGTGAGGCTAGAATTGGCTCAGTATTCCGAAATGGAGATATATTATTGAGATGTAAAAGAAGTCGTGAATGAAATGTCAGGCCGAGAGATTATTGTGTGTATTGAGAAAGAAGTTAGCATGCCTGCAATGTGTATGTCTGAATGTGAGCCCACGAGAGCAGTTGTTGATATATGTGCTCGCTATCAAGGTCAGGTTATCAGCTCAGAGAAATATAGCCCACTTGTGAAGTGAAAAGTAGCTTCCGTGCGAGACCAATTTCAAAACAGTAACCAAGTCTAGAGAGTAGTCTTGTTTCTTAATATTACAGCTGAGTGACAAGCAGGAAGCATGGTGAGGAAAGACGACGGTGGGCGCCGGCCTCCGCTCAAATTCGGCGTGATGAACGGGACTGTTGCCCGTTGTTTTCTCAGTGTATATGGTATTATATTGACTTCTTTATTTTCAGCATTGTGTACTTGAGTGATATATTGTATTTTTGTTTGATGTCTAGTTGCTAATGGGGAGGCAGCCCGTATGCTGATTTGATGACTGGAGGTTATTCTAGTTCTGTCTAGATACTTAGTGAACCGGGATTCACATGTAGAGTCAGTGTAGTTATGTAAGCTATTTACCAACCTGTTCCAGTGTATATACTTTGTTTATTAATCCCGTAATTGTGGTTGTATATATAGAGTAGATGAAGGTCACTTAGTATTTAATCATATTTTATAAATTCATGTAGCGCATTCAATTGAATTAGACCATGAGTATTTGCCCTTAGCGGACGCAATCCTCCCAATTCAATGACTCCGTAAACTGGGTTTGTTCTGCGTCGTTACTCCATGTAAACAAGAACTTTGAACTTTAACGTTTGATTTGAAGTGTTGTTTTAAATTGATTAATTTGGTAATGTTGTATTCACATTTTGAAGTTACCTTACGGTATTATTGTTTGGATTAATATTATCATGATAGTTTGCTCGATTAGTTTCATTTCGGAGCCGTTTTTTGGCTATTTTATTTGTCTTTTATTTTTTGATGATTAGTTTGGATCGGGTTACTTTTTGTAATAAATCCGTCTTACCCCATATTAGTATTTCTCATTCGACAAACCTCCATAATTCCTGTCATGATACTTAGAGGTAAGTTTAAACTTCGGCTTTTATACTACCCACGACAACCTAACCCACACTCTACCCACATGAGGTTAGTTGGATGTTTAGACAGGAAGTGGAGGCATCGTCCTAGGTGGTCCTTACCCCTACGGTACGGTACAATATAATAACTTTGAACTCTGGTCAGAATGTTTAATTTTGGTACCGGAAACGTTTAAAAATTTTAGTTTTATTTACGTTGGTCTCACGCTAAGTCCTCGAAGAGTGAAATATGGAAGCATTTAGTCTACAATGGGTTCAAAGGTGGTTAACCCCAACAAAGTGAGTGCATGCAAGTTTGAATACAGAATAAATATGCCATTGAATTGATTGTGTTTGTAGCCAATAACATCAGTACGTATTATATTCATTGTGATTTTCTAAAATATTCTTTGCATTTTTCAGAAAACAAGAGAGCATTTCAGATTTGTCATCATGTGTAGAATCTATACACTATCTAGGCTTATATTAATTCGTAGTAATCTATATAAACATACTAAGAAGTTTGAATTTTGTTGAGAATGTTTAATATGAGAACTACCTGTGTGTCGCCCATCTCCAGAATAAGTCGGAAATGCATTTTTTATTTCTATCATGTCTTATGTACGCGCATCACGAGAAAACAGTTTAACAGAATTTCATGAAAATCGGTATCTTAGGTCAGGCGAGAAGGCATTTAATCTAGGCTATATATAACTTTATTCCCACTGGACAAAATACAGCTTAGAGGACGGTATAAAATTAATTATACCAAGCGACTGGCTGCGCGATTCGGGTCAAGTAACTGTCAGCTTGCGTTCGGAAAATAGTGGGTTCGAACCCCCACTGTCGGCAGCCCTGAAGATTGTTTCCAGTGGTTTTCATACCAGGCAAATATTGGGGCCGTACCTTAGTTAAATCTGCGGCTGCTTCCTTCCCACTCTTCACCCCTCCCTGTCCGATTGTCGCCACAAAACTTATCTATGTCGTTGCAAATTGTAACGAACGAGTATCATTTGTCAAATACGTCTGTTAATACTGGTACTATCGGTAAATCGTAGGCCTACGTAACAAAAAATTGTACAAAATAAAATTTACAATCTTCTGCGCAGTACAGATTGATCTTAAGGCGAATAATAACGGAAATGTGTTCGATTATATACTTCATATTTGTTTCTTAAATCCTCCGTTGTTAATCTTACAGAAGATTACTTTAGAACAAAGAAAGGAGGGAAAAATTGTTATCATCCATGCCTCATTATTTTATGGTAGAAGAAAAGTCACTGATACCGATACTTCAATGTCCTATCTATAACAAAGCGGGCCTTTAGTGGACGTGTACATGACGCGCAATCTGGTGGAATTACCGCGTTCAGTGGAATAACCTTTGTGAATACTGGTGGAGAAGAGCTGGGTTAGTTAGATAACTTTATTAGTTAGATAACTTTATTTCTTATCTTACCATTCGTCTGGCGTGTGGATCATATACAGATTGTCGGAAACAACGTGAACCGGGTATATGAGCGTCAGTTGCTAAATCTGCACCTGACTTATGACCGGCTTCAGAGCGCCAAGAGAATAAATGAAGTTCTCCAGGGGAGGGACTTGAACAAGGACCTCCCTACTGATAGACTCGGCCGATAGCAACCACGCTACGGTGGCATTCGCTGAAACCCGTGGTGTGTTAGTGTTTGATGCTCATTTCTCGGCATGGCTCTCAAGCACAACCAAGCCATGAGCAGATTTAGCAACACCGCCTTATAAAGTCCATTGAATTCGCCCGCGAAGCGATCTAATTGGCTAACTTCTGCAGCTGATAAGATGACAATGGAGAGAGATATCTACGTAATTTTTGAAATTACTTATCAGTATGACCAACGCTCTAACGACCATATACAAGGTTCACGTTGTTTCCGACCACCCTCATATTCTGGACATAGCCCATTATAATATCGGAGCTATTCGATTTATGTTATGCAGGCGTTGATCAGAATATAGATGGAACACAGTGTGGGTTCGAACTCCACTGTCGGCAGCCCTGAAGATGGTTCTCCGTGGTTTCCCATTTTCACACCAGGCAATTGCTGGGGCTATACCTTAACTAAGGCTACGACCGCTTGCTTCCCACTCCCAGACCTTTCACATCCCATCGTCGCCGTAAGACCTATCTGTGTCGGTGCGACGTAGAGCAAATAGTCTTTACCGCTGTCTGCAGCCAGGTCATTCGAGCACTGTACTGTTACATCGCAAGCGTACATTAGTATTGGTCGTGAAAATGATGATGATGATGATGATGATAATGATGATGATGATGATGATGATGCTTGTTGTTTAAAGGGGCCTAACATCGAGGTCATCGGCCCCTAATGGTACGAAATGAGTCGAAATGGAATGACAAATTAAAAGTCCAAAATCCTCCACTGACCGAATTCAAAACGTGACGACGAAGAATGAATGGATGCGTGGATATGAATTTAAAACAATCAGTGGATGCGACCCGCAATGCCTTACATTCGCAGAAACTGACGTAAAACAATAGTATTACTGACCAAGGTACTGCTGCTATAGCATAACACTGAATCGCTGATGCTTGCAGTCTAAAGGGGGTCCAAAATCCATGTTATCGGTCTCTCATAACGGTACTTATCGCTAGGAAAGCAGAACCATGGTATTTGTCATTTTGCGGTACTAATCAAAAGTAGCAGAGACTCGCGGTATTCCACACATTATGGTACTACTCACAGGTTATGAAATTCGACATATAATACAGATCTAAGGTGTTTCTCACATTGCGGCACTATTTACAGGCAACGCAATCCTATGGTGTTCATCACATAAGTGTACTAACCACAGGGACCTGCACTATCCCGCGGTGCTCCTCATATAGTGGGTACTAATCATAGGCAAGCCAGAACCATGGTAGCCATCATCCCATGGTCTTGCTCATATGGTGGTACTAATCACAAGTTGTTTCATGGTTTTAAGATAATCATCCCTTGGTCGCCCCTTTTAGTCGCCTCTTATGACAGGCAGTGGATACCGTAGGTGTATTCTTCGTCTGCGTCCCCCACCCACAGGGGGTTGTGTGTTTGGTCGGTGAGAGGTATTCTATTTCCCTCAAGTCCGCCAGTAAGCCGGTTAGGACCCCCTATCCGCCACCTGGGACGCGCCACGTAGGAGTATCACCTCTCTCCCTGCTACGCCAGCGTAGAAGGTTCGTGGTAGTCGTGAAAAGAGAAAATGTGTGTCGCTTTATATTTCATCGGATACTTCATATAATAGCGCTGACTTTAATTGCAACGTTCGACCATACTTTCTTTCCAGCCGCGGATCAGAGTGCTTTTTCTACATTTACCTGATACACCCACGTGGCTGACCTGTCGAAGACAAGTATGACAGCTAGTCATTAATATATATATTTTATATGTCGCATCAACCATATACTACATTCTGAAATTTTAACTTAGAGGATAATGATGTAAAAGTAAAGCGTAGGTGAAATAGTGACCTTAATATATGTACATGAGAAGTTCAATGAATTAAAATTTCATTTTAAATACTTCTGCATACATCAAATTAAGCTCAAAACTGATCTTTATCACTACAGGTAATCTGGTGACCCACTAACTCAAGTCTTTCCGAATGTACAATTACAATACAGTAACTTACAGGACTATCCTTCAGAGGGCGTATAAGTCTCTGGTAAGCCCGCAGTTAGAGTATGGCTCCAGTGTATGGGACATTCACCAGGACTACTTGATATAAGAAATGGAATAAATTCAAAGGAGAGCAGCACAATTTGTTCTTGGCGATTTCCGATAAGGAGTAGTGCTACTAAAATGTTGCAAACATATAGTTCGGGTAAGGAGGTGAGATGCTCGACTATGTGGTATGTTTCGAGCTGTCAGTGGTGAGTTGGCGTGAAATGGTTATAAGTAGAAGAATAAGCTTGCGTGGAGCTTTTAAAATTAGGAAAGATAATATGAAGATAAAGCTGGAATAAGGACATATTGGGGCAAATATTAATTTATAGGACGAGAGGTAAGAGATTGGAACAAATTATCAAGGGAAATGTTCGATACATTTCCAATTTCGGTGAAATTATTTAAGAAAAAGCGATGTAAACAATTACAAATAAATGTAATGTACCAGGAATGCTTAAGGGCGTATTTTTTCCTGGAACATAATTCATTATGTCGCTAAGTATATGCAACAGGACGGCACGGAACAGCTGATTACAGCGTGCAAGCTAAAGAGACGCCGTGAAAGCTCAGAGCGAGTGAGAGGGTACGTCATCGGCTGTGACGTAATCGCCACGTCTAGCTAACTCGCTATCGTCTGGAACATTCCAGAAACCTTTCTATATCTAGGAAACCCGTTAAGGTATTAAAAAATGAAACATATCACAGTAAAGACCAATACTTGGATGTCACCGTGTTAAATTTCAAGCCAATAGACCCACAGGTTAAGGAGATATTGTAGTGGAGAGAAAACACATTTTTCTGTGAGGGAACAATAGTGACCTCGACTGCGCGTATAAAAGAGAGCGTTCAGGGAGGTAGAATCAGTTATGCATCATAACTCAACCGCGACGATGAGTCGTGCTGACACTGTGCGGCTGGCGAACGTGGAACTTTGTCGTTCGTAATGTTGTACTATTCGCCGGATTTATAACAATTTTCAACAGTGCGTCGATACATTGAAAATATCCAGCGTGTGTTGAGATTGACATATCTCCGAGATTAACTTGGAACTTTTAAAATTTTCAGCCTGTATTAATGTGAACTTAAACTTTCGAGAGTGATAACTCGGGACTTATAAAATTTACCGCATGTGATAATGTGACTTTAATATTCGACCAGTGCTACTCCAGACTTATAAAATTCGTATCAATAATACTCAGGACTTAGAAAATTCTTGAGATTAACATTTTCAGTGATTTATCGGATGTTGTCTTATTTGTGAACAGTAATACAAAACAATACAATGAATCTTAAGGTTATTTTACCATAAATTAAGGAAATATCTACTCAGTTGAAAGAAATTAACAAGTATTATTAGTTTAATATTGGTGCAGTGAACAACCAGGAACATTTAAACATATTTTCGTGTGTGGTTAGCGATCTGAACTTTCACTTCACTCTTTAAATTCATTTTTAATCCAATACCGTGAACCCAGAGAAACTGTGGTATTATTTTTCGTGTAAATAGAATGAGTTGTAGTGTGAACTGTGTAAATAGAATGAACTATGCTTTGAACTGTGTTATAAGGATAAAATTTTGAACCGTGGACTGTGTTTCGAAACTTCGAACGGTGCTTTCATTTCAAAGTGAATTCTTTGCTAGTCAAGTATCTTTACTTAGAACTATGCTTTTAATTTCAACTTCAAATGATAGACTGTGACATGAACTGTAATACTTAGTGCTACTTTACTGACTTCCAAATAAGTAGAATCGTGCTAGTTCAATACTTCTTATAAATTAATCCGTCAATTGAACACATGACACAGAAATCTTGACCGAGTGTTGCCATTATCATATCAACCTGAACGAGATACGACGTGGTACGATACGGGAGATAGTACGACGTGGGAGATCATACGTGGTACAACGAGGGACTGAAAGTGGTACTTCGTGGGAGATGGTACATCACGACATCAATGGAGCTCATCAATGCTGCTTGCTGTACTACATTTCACCACTTCCTGTTTAAATAATAATTCAGGTGACATGAATGCCTTTAATTTCAAAACTTCTTAAACTGCAGACACAGTGATAAAGTTTTGAAGTCATTTCAAAGTGATAAATAATCCAGTTCAGTCACTAATTCGTAATAGACTTCATGAACTAATAACTTTATTTTTATTCAAGTGTTCATCCAAAGAACTCAGAAATGTCAAGGTATTCCAGAAATATCCAGTGATATTTCTGGAATTTTTCTTAGAAAGACTGTGGGCATTTTTCTTAAAAAGACTGTAGGCATTTTCTTATAAAGACTCTAGGTTTCAAGTGTTAACTTCTTGAAGAAAACTTTAAGTTTTATGTGATATTTAATTTTCAAAGACTCACTTGGAGCAACGTTTATTTCATGAAGAGTGATTATTTATGACTTTCGTTTGCTACGAACATTTATTGAGAATTTTCTACAGTGCAATACTTATTATTACACAAAGGAAGTATAATTAATTTGGTTTCACATGCGAAATAAAAAAAGTTTTCTACGCATCATATCAATTGAATAAAGCTAGCCTTAGAAACAGAACATCTATTATTTCGCACTGCGAGTACATTTCTCTGTACAGGCTCATAAGAACCGAACACTGCCTACGACCCAGCACATGCTCCTTTTCCAGCAACTTTTCCTGGAACAGTAAATAAGAGGTAAACAACTGATAGGAATCTGCCATCTGGGCGACTGGCCTAAATGCAGATCATTGATTGATTGATTGATTGATTGATTGATTGATTGATTGATTGATTGATTGATTGATTGATTGATTGATTGATTGATTGATTGATTGATTGATTGATTGATTGATTGATTGATTGATTGATTGATTGATTGATTGATTGATTGATTGATTGATTGATTGATTGATTGATTGATTGATTGATTGATTGATTGATTGATTGATTGATTGATTGATTGATTGATTGATTGATTGATTGATTCGTGACACAATTCCTCGGGTTGACTCAGGTCATGACTGGAGGCAAGTGTACTCATATCTGCTCTTCATAAAGTATGAATCAACTACAAGTCCTTTATCTTTAAGAAGCACCACACAAGTTCCAAACATACAGTTTCATGAAATCCCGAAAGAATCCATTTCCATAAGTTACACACGTTCCACTTAACTGACACTCGTTATTTTCAGCACTGGGAGGCATTTAACGAAAGAGATTACTCAACCCTTCCTTTCCTCGTCCTATGCAACATATCCGGCTACTTCACACACTGTCACAGAATGATTAGAATGCAATGTGGTTATTTTACAACCTCAGCAAAAACCAGCTCTTGTTACCGACATCTATTTGAAGTACTTTACCATTCTTACGTCAGGTGCTGACTCACAATACAAACATTTACAACTGCCCCATATCCACTCTGGAAGGAGCTGCCCGGCCGGGGTGGTAAAGGCGTGCGCGGTTCACCCGGAGAGACGTGGGTTCAATTCTTCGTCAGGAAGTCGAAAATGTAAGAAACTATATTTCCACTTCCGGAGGTACACATGGCCCTGAATACCAGATTAATACCTGGGGGCAGAGGCGGCCGGGCGTACATGTAACCAATTCACCCCAGTAAGTGCCGACGTTACGGATAGTGGAAGCCTTTACCTTCCAGTCCTCCAACGGCCTCTCGGCCTGTACGGAGATGACTGTGCTTTGCTTTGCATATCCATTCTGAAGAGTAATGTCAAATAGAATTTAACCCAGTGATTCTGATGGAGCAACTCGTATGTAACCATCCAATTAGAGTCCATGTATGGAAATACCTTCCGCTTGCTATTTTACAACATGGAGCTCTACAGTAGTGTAGAACGGGTAATATCAAGCCGTTTCAAAGAGAATGTACGCCCAACATGTAGTAAAAGGAAGAAAATTATAAACAGTAGCAAACGTGGGAACTGTATGATGGAATAAGTCTATTTCTCCTGCTAAAATATTTAAATATGGTGGTGCCTACTGCAAGAGAATAACTTGTTTCTACAATTTCTCTATAAACTATACTAAGCATAGAGAGAGTACAAGGACCAAATTTGTAGCGTAAGCATGCCATACAACCAAACCCCATGGCGCAACAGCCCCCAACGGCCATGGCCTAAGAAGCGACCGCTGCTCAGTCTGAATGTCTGCAGATTATGAAAGCATGCCATGCGAATGTATAATGACGGAAGGAAAATGAAGGTAGATGAAGATGAGACTTCATACTTTTCATGGCGAGCAAAGTGTAACACAAGTTTCCAAACTATCCACTTATCAAGAAGACAGAACTTTCATGGCGTACTGTTCTCAAATACCCCTAGACCGTATATTTGAAAATTCATGGCACACTCATTCGAAGGAAGTGTTTCAACAAACCGCAAACGGTCACCAAAGGTATAAAGTACGACACTGTATTAAATATTTCTCTTTACAGGCAAAAGCAAAATTACACGAACGTTTTCATTTCTCTGTCACTCGTTACTGAAATATACCGTTTATATAATGACTCTCATACTTATTTATATGTTTTCATTTTTTCATTGTTTATACCATCCATGGAGGGCCATTTTACACTTATAATATACAGATAAGAGTTAATAACATAACAGTCAACATATTCAACATAAACAACAAAATTAGCAGCAATCAATTTAACTAACAGTATTTTTTTACAATTTGCTCTTAGGTCGCTCCAACACTGAGAGGTCTTATGACAACGACGGGATAGGAAAGGGGTAAAAGGGAAAGATTCCACTTTTGGTCAAATTAAGCTGAGAGAGCCATTATGTAGCTTGTACGCAGTCGCATCAAAGAGTGGAAATAATCAACGAATTTCTATAGCGCTATTGAAGGCTGAAGTTCAGATTGAGTTTTAAAAGGAAAATAAATATTCAAGAAAGGTTTTCCTTCTTAAACTCAGCGTGTAAGCAAATTTCTTTTGTAAAGCTAGGAGAATACGATAATATTAACATAGAAGCAAATAAACATAGCCCATTTATTGTGTGTTCACGCAGTACTAAATGAAGGCTGCTCATTTTAACAAGTCTAAATGTATACCCAAGGCATGAAAGTACAATTAAAAATAAGTAAGTACAAACATCTGTCTTTCAAAATAGAGAAACCAGGTTATGTTGCAGGTAAGGTGTTCATTGATGGCCTATTTACTGAAGGCTTTACACTGCTTAGAGTAGGAAATCTGAACCTCCCTTAGCAAAATACGTATAGAGGAAAAGTTCCCAGTAAGGAAAAAAAAGATGATGTCACCTAAGTTATGTTCCTGATTAGCACAAACAGTTTTATGAGAACGTTTCGACTTGTCCACCAACAAGTGCTCCTGACGGTGATGACAGTGACTAGTGTCACAAAAGACATTGTAGACTTTCTTTGTATGAAATAAACAGTATAACCTACTAAAACTGTATTGTTCCACGTCATGAATAATTTACAAAATGTTGGTGGGTGTAAAAAGTAATGATAATACACGAAGAATACAGCCACGATATCCCCTGCCTGTCGTAAGACGCGAATAAAAGGGCGACCAATGGATGATAATAATAAAAAGAAGAATAAAAATAATGGCGTGTGCCTCCAGAGAGGCCTTGTGCAAGCCTTTGATTTTACTCCCGTAGGCGACCTGCGCGTCGTGATGAGGATGAAATGGTGATGAAGATGGCACAAACACCCAGTCTCCGTGCCAGAAGAAATTAACCAATTATGGTTAAAATTCCCGACCCACCCAGGAATCAAACCCTGGACCACTGTGACAAAAGGCCAGCACGCTAACTATTTAGCCATGGAGCTGGACACCAAGGGATGATGATACTGGAACCGTGTGATTACTTGTGATTAGTACCATTACGTGCGGAACGCCATGGGTCGTCGTTACTTGCGACTAGTACCACCTTGCGAGGAAAACCTTGGGTCTACGTTACACAGAAACACTACGGGTTCGGGCATTGTTTGTGATAAGCGTCATCGTGTGCATTCCACCGGTCGGTTCTACTGGGTTCAGAAATGGTCTGCGTTATCTATGAGTAGTGCCACTTTATGAGGAACACCATGGGTCTACGTAGCCTGTGGTTGGCACCACTTTGTGAGAAAACGCACGGGATTGACTGGCGCCCGTGATAAGTACCACTGTGATGAAAACCATGGGTCTGCGTTACCTTTGATTAATACCATTATGTGAGGAACACCATGGGTTTGTGTTGCCTGTGGGCATTACCATACTGTGTGATACACCGTGGGTCTACATTAGTAGCAATATGTGATATTACGATCGCCGTATCTACAGCACATTTCCCTACCTTACATACTGCTGTTCGCCTCGAGCTCGTCCTCGCCGCATCCAGCACTCCGCTCATCTGTGCTCTACCAGTTTGATTACGTCATCCTCGCTGCACTTCGCCGTGCCTGTGCGCTGTGTGTACACGTGACCTCATGTTTCTCGAACTCAATGGCTTGTAGCCTTCTCTACTTTTCTGGAATATTCTATTCCACTATATATTGCCCGCTCCGCTTCTCCACATTTGAGTCGGGTTTTCATAGCGGAGTGGTGGAGTGCCAAAATACAGTGCCTCTTGTAAATCATGTCTATTCCATCTGGACTCTGTCTTCTAGCTATTTGGTGAGCAATACTTATAATTTATCTTCATTTGGACTTTAAATTTTCATCCGGCCTCTTGCCAGTTCAAATTTTCCTCCGTCGAGTTGGTATGCTACATTTTAAAGCTCATAGACTGCATCACTATACGAACATACGCTACGGATAATTATGAATTATTTATAATCATTTCAGATGTCTTCTTGGACCTATGTAAAAATTGGTAAATCTTGGAATAACCCGGTGAACAAAAATCCTTTCGCCGCCCTAATCCTTATGTCACTTCCCTTCCCCCTTTCTTTTGTCCTTCTTTTCTCTCTGATCTTTACTCCTGCTGTCCTATTTAGTTTTTATATTTATTGTACGTTGGTAAATTATGTATTAGGCTTTCCCCTTATGCATTTTTGGATATTCAATTTGTAAATGTGGCACACTTTTCGGATTTTTCTCTACTCTGGTATATTCATCTTTCACCATTTGTTATAAATTTATCTTCGATTTTATTTAACTTGTTGTTATGTTTTATTGTTAAATATATATTCTATTCACATCGTTATCTTTTTGGTCTTCCTACTGGCCTAGCTCCTTCTCACTGTGCGTTTCCTTGGTTTAAATCATTTATTATTATTATTATTATTATTATTATTATTATTATTATTATTATTATTATTATTATTATTCACATTATCTATTTCACTACTATACTTTGGTACCCTGAGCTTTCTACGGTACTGCTAATATCTTATTATACTCCGCTCTACGAACTTCAAATTACCAATCACTATTGTATAATAGTACACCACCCACTATAGTATGATAGCGGTAATTCCTCCCCACAGTATGGTAGCAGACTAACTTTGGTTCGATTCTCGTCTCTTCTTTTCCTTTTCTTTTTTGTATCGTCTTTTGGCCTTTTTTTGATTGTCTTCTTACTATGGCTTACGTTTCCGACAATTTTTCTCCTTATCAATCCGACACTTCTTCTACTTCTCCTTCCACTCCTCTTAATCTTTCCGCTCCAAACCCTTTTCTGATTTAATTTACCGTAATTCTTCTTCCACTACGGATTCTACCCTGCCTTCTGACCTCTCTTCTTCTGACATTTCTTTACCCCCCAAGGCACTCTCTCTTGATTGTACCGCTCCAAAATCCCCTTTATGCCAATCGCCCCCTCATCCTCCCAAACCTTTCTCAACCGTTTCCCCACCCTCGCCTATACCACCGCCTACTCCGTCTCCACAATTTTTGTATGTATCTCCTAATGCGTTTTTGACCTCTTCTCATTCAGACGCTATTAACTTTCATCTTATTAAGAAATCTTTAGACTTAGTCCCCCAACTCACTTCGACGCATCCACAAGCCCTTACACTCTGGTTGTTTGCCGCTCGTAAATTTTTGAAACTGAACTTGGCCCCATTTTCTCAATTACTTTCACTTTTATATTCTAAAACTACTGGTCATTTTAGTAATTTTCTGTTACAACATATGTCTGATTGCCATGATTGGATTCAATTTCGTTCTATTGTACACAATTATTTCCTTCCCTATGAAATTCGCCAACAGTTAAGTTCTGTTTTCTTACGTCGTCATAAACGCCCTGATGAAACAACCTATGACTTTTTGGATTCTCTCATTAATTTTGCTGACGTTCTTGCCATCTCTGAACATCCTCAGGAAATCATCTCTCTCGTTCGTTTTTATGCTGCCCCCCTTTCTCCTCCCACATCTATTTCTCATCTTTACCATATCGCTCAAATGGACACCTTTAATTCCTATAGTAATGCTTCATATTATGCTTCTGTTCCCCCTCCTCCTCATACCTTCCCCACCCCACCTCCCTCTTCTTCACCCTCTCCTTCTTCTACTCATCCAGCCACTTCCACTCTCTCTTGTTTTCGCTGTCACGGCCGAGGTCACATCGCTCGTAATTGTCCGACTTCACGTTCGGGAAACGCTCCCTCCCGCCATATGTAGGCAGCATTCGGTCTATAGGGCAAAATCTGCCACTTGCCGCTCCGTGCCCGGCTCCATCTGCTTATATTCTTGCTGTCCTTCAGAATATTCCCTCTCTTGCATTATAAGACTCAGGGGCTTCTATTTCACTTCTCAGTTCCTCTTTTTTCCAGCAGTTACTTCAGGTACATCCACATCTTCAATTACGTTTTTCGGATTTATTATGTACTTCTGTCTCACGTCATCCCTTAAACATTCTTGGTCACCTTATTCTTACAGTAAAGATTTCTAAAGTTTCATGGTCCTTTCCCTTTTATGTCGCTCGGGATCTCCCTGTTCCCCTTATACTCGGATATGATTTTTTTTCACATACTGGTTTAATTCTCCATACTCACACTTCTTCCATTTCTTTTCATTTTGCTTCTGTGACTAGCATTCCTTTGATCAATCCTTCTGATTACCCCACTTCATTCCATCTATCTCGCTCGCATGTTTATGTTATCGAGTCTCAGCAGGAAGTCTTAACCTCGCTTCTTGACAAATTTTCTGACGTGGTTACGGAACAGCTTGGTACTGTCCGCAATTATCAGGCTCATATCGATCTCTTGGACCACTCTCCCGTCAGATCTCCCCCTTATCATCTTAGTCCACCTCGTATGCAACTTTTGGAGCAGCACATATCTCAAATGCTTGCTGATGGCAACATTATCCCTTCTACTTCGAATTATGCTTCACCTGCTTTTCTGGTCAATAAACCTGATAATTCTACGCGTTTTGTGATTGATTACCGTCATCTCAATAGTAAGATTAAATATTATCCTTATCCCCTTCCTAAGCTGCAAAACGCTTTTCAGTTTTTTGCTAATGCTAAATATTTTTCTATATTTGACTGTAACTCTGCTCTTCACCAAATTCCCTTAGATGCGGCTAGTTCTAAAATCACTGCTTTTATTACACCTAATGGTCTCTATCAATTTACTAAGCTTCCTCTCGGTCTTAATGTTGGATCCCAGGTCATGCAACGCCTTGTTGACTCTCTTTTTTCGGACATTAAATACAAATATCTTTATCCGTATGTCGACGATTTGTTGATCTTTTCTCCTGATTTTGACTCCCATATCATTCATCTTACTGAAGTACGTTCTCGTCTTCGTACGGTAGGTCTCACTATTAACCCTTCCAAGCTTTCTCTTGCACAAACTTCTGTTAAATTTTTAGGTCATATCATTTCCTCCCAAGGTGTTTCCGTTGATCCTGATCGTATTGCGGCTATTACTCAACTCTCTCCCCCTAAAAACATCAAGCAACTGCGTACCTTTCTTGGCATGGTGTCCTTTTATAACCGTTTTATTCCTAATTTCTCTCATATGGCTGAACCATTGCACTACCTCAAACGTAAGGCTGTTAAATTTCTTTGGACTCCTACTCAACAACATGCCTTTTCTACACTTAAATCTCTTCTTATCAAAGCTCCCATTTTACAGTTCCCTGATTTTTCTTTACCCTTCGAAGTTCATACTGACGCCTCTGAACATGCTATTTCTGGTGTTCTTAATCAAGTTGTTGAGGGTACCCCTCTGCCTATTGCTTATTTTAGTAAACTACTCTTCCCCACTGAACGTAACTATTCCATCTATGAGCGAGAAGCATTGGCTTTAGTCACCACCCTTGAAGATTTTTCTGAGTACCTCGATCATAAAGAATTTCTTGTCAAAACCGACAATCAAGCCCTTTCATGGCTTCTCTCTAATGCTCCTAAAATCGGCAAAACTGGCCGTTGGTTGCTCCGTCTTTCTCGCTTTAAATTCTCCATTAAATTCATCTCCAGTACCCAGAATTGTGTTGCAGATGCTCTCTCTCGTCTCTTTGATCCTTCACCCTCTGAGTTTCTTCTTCTACCACTTCTCAGCCGCTCCGCGCCTTTGGATAATTTAATTTGTTCATTGATTGATTTTCCATTATATTTTCAATCATGCCAATCTCTTCAACTTCAGGATGACTTTTCCATTAGGACGAAGGCTTTGCTTTCTGACCCTTCCTATCGTGGTCCCTTTGTTTTTTCCAAAGGTCTACTTCTTTTCAAACCTACCCCTAAATCTTCTGCTAGACTTGTTGTCCCTTCTCTTCTACAACCCATGATACTTCTCCTGTGGGCGGGCATTTTGGATTTGCCAAAACTTACGCTCGCATTGCTTCTCTTTATTTCTGGCCTAACATGCGTAAAAGTGTCCGTCAATATGTTTCCACTTGCCAACCTTGTCAGTTAGCTAAACCCCTTAATTCTCGATCTGCTGGCCTACATTCCCCTCTTCCCCCCACCTCTCCAGCTCAAACCTTTTTTATTGACCTGGTTGGACCTCTTGTTCGTTCATCACGTGGTAACACCTATATTCTTACCTTACTGGACGGTTTTTCTAAGTATTTGGTACTTCACTCTTTACGGAAAATTTCTTCTTCCATTATTATCAATCTTCTCTCCGTCATATTTCCTCTTATTGGTTTGCCTTCAAATTTAGTTTCCGACAATGCCTCTATATTTACTTCCAAAGCTTTCTTTCAAATGTGTTTTTAACTGGGAATTAAGAAGGTAAATACCTCTCCATATTATCCCCAGGCTAACAACGTCGAACGTTATCACCGAAACCTTAAAATTGCTCTTTCTATTTTCCACAACTCCTACCACAAGGATTGGGATCGAAATCTTTCTGCTTTAGCCCTTGCTTTCAATTCCAGCATAAATTCTTCTACCCGACACACCCCTGCTAAACTGTTTTTGGGCCGCGATCTTCATACCCCCTTATCACTTACTTGGGATCTTCACCCCCTTTTAGATTCTGATGATTATAAATCTCTTCAATTTCTTTGGACCGAAGCTCTTTCTCATCTTCGTGCTGCTCAACTTCATTCCAAGAAAACTCATGATTCCCGTCATCGACCCTCTACCTTTAAACTTGGTGACATGGTTCTCTTACGTAATCACCCCCAAAGTTCTGCTAGTGATCAGTTTTCTGCTAAATTAGCTTCTCGGTGGATAGGCCCATTTCGCATTATTTCCCTGCCTACCCCTGCTAATGCCCTCTTACAGTCTACTTCTGACCCTGTTGATGTCAAACGTGTTCACATTTCTCAGTTTAAAAAATTCTATGCTCGCACTTCTGATAATTAATTTTTTTGGGGGGGAAGATTTTCTTCCCGGAGTGATTGTTTCCTTTCAATTACCCCTATTTTTATTGGGGCTTGTTTTTTGGTCCTAGCACTGTTCGGTTATTTAATGTTTTTTGGGGGGTCCTTGGATTTCGGACCTTGTTTTTTCTAATATTTACTCTTGCTCATCAGATGCTGGGCTCCATCACTCCGTTTCGACCCGGACTCCCCATGAGAGGCTAAATAACCGTTTTTTTCTCTCTCACTTTGCCCTCATGGAATTTTTTTTGGTAACTCATGTATTCTCAACTATATTTATATTACTTTTTTCTGTGCCACATACATTTTTTAATTTTTTTGTATTCTATACTTTATATTGTACTACTTATGTAAAGTGTATATATATCTACTTCCGCTTTATTCTTTGAACCCCTTTTCTTACTCTTATTCCCTATTTCCCTTCTTGGACCGGTCCATCCTCATCTCCAACCTCCTCTTCCCCTTCATCTCCATCCTCATCTCCATCCCCATCTCCACATTCATCTCCACCTCATCTCCATCTCTTTCCTTTACCCCTTTTCTTCATTTGGGTACTCCATCTCTCGCCCGTCTGCTTTCTACTTCTAGTGTACGATCATCGCTCTTCCGAGTTGGCGCCACTCGTGAAGACCGCTACGCCATCGTCGCTACATCATCTGGACGCTTCGCTTTCGCCGGCACGTGGGGAATATATTACGATCGCCGTATCTACAGCACATTTCCCTACCTTATATACTGCTGTTCGCCTCGAGCTCGTCCTCGCCGCATCAAGCACTCCGCTCACCTGTGCTCTACCAGTGTGATTACGTCATCCTCGCTGCACTTCGCCGTTGCCTGTGCGCTGTGTGTACACGTGACCTCATGTTTCTCGAACTCAATGGCTTGTAGCCTTCTCTACTTTTCTGGAATATTCTATTCCACTATATACTGCCCGCTCCGCTTCTCCACGTTTGAGTCGGGTTTTCATAGCGGAGTGGTGGAGTGCCTACTGTGCCTCTTGTAAATCATGTCTATTCCATCTGGACTCTGTCTTCTAGTTATTTGGTGAGCAAGACTTATTGTAATTTACCTTCATTTGGACTTTAAATTTTCATCCGGCCTCTTGGCAGTTCAAATTTTCTTCCGTCGAGTTGGTATGCTACATTTTAAAGCTCATAGACTGCATCACTATACGAACATGCGCTACGGACAATTGTGAATTATTTATAATCATTTCAGATGTCTTCTTGGACGTATGTAAAAATTCGTAAATCTTGGAATAATCCGGTGAACAAAAATCCTTTCGCCGCCCTAATCCGTATGTCACTTCCCTTCCCCCTTTCTTTTGTCCTTCTTTTCTCTCTGATCTTTACTCCTGCTGTCCTATTTAGTTTTTATATTTATTGTACGTTGGTAAATTATTTATTAGGCTTTCCCCTTATGCATTTTTGGATATTCAATTTGTAAATGTGGCACACTTTTCGGATTTTTCTCTACTCTGGTATATTCATCTTTCACCATTTGTTATAAATTTATCTTCGATTTTATTTAACTTGTTGTTATGTTTTATTGTTAAATATATATTCTATTCACATCGATATCTTTTTGGTCTTCCTACTGGCCTAGCTCCTTCTCACTGTGCGTTTCCTTCGTTTAAATCATTTATTATTATTATTATTATTATTATTATTATTATTATTATTATTATTATTATTATTATTATTATTATTATTATTATTACTATTATTCACATTATCTATTTCACTACTATACTTTGGTACCCTGAGCTTTCTACGGTACTGCTAATATCTTATTATACTCCGCTCTACGAACTTCAAATTACCTATCACTATTGTATAATAGTACACCACCCACTATAGTATGATAGCAGTACCCACTCACTACAGTTAGCAACACCATGAGTATACGTAGCCTGTGATTAGTTCCACTAAGTGAGGAAACCCACGGGAATACCGGCGCCCGTGATGAGTCCCACTATGTGAGGAGCACCATGGGTCTGCGGAGCTTGTGAGTGGTACTCTTATGTGCGAAACACCATAGGTTTGTGTTACCTGTTAATGGTGCTATTGTGTGCGAAACACCATAGGTTTGTGTTACCTGTAAATGGTGCCATTGTGTGCGAAACACCAAGGTTTGTGTTACCTGTAAGTGGTGCCATTGTGTGCGAAACACCATAGGTTTGTGTTACCTGTGAGTGGTGCCATTGTGTGCGAAACACTATAGGTTTGTGTTACCTGTTAGTGGTGCCATTGTGTGCGAAACACCATAGGTTTGTGTTACCTGTGAGTGGTGCCATTGTGTGCGAAACACCATAGGTTTGTGTTACCTGTGAGTGGTGCCATTGTGTGCGAAACACTATAGGTTTGTGTTACCTGTTAGTGGTGCCATTGTGTGCGAAACACTATAGGTTTGTGTTACCTGTTAGTGGTGCCATTGTGTGCGAAACACCATAGGTTTGTGTTACCTGTAAGTGGTGCCATTGTGTGCGAAACACCATAGGTTTGTGTTACCTGTGAGTGGTGCCATTGTGTGTGACGTACCATGGGTCTGCATTACCTGTGATTAGTACCACTATAGGAGGAGCACCGTGGTTGCTTTACCAGTGACTAGTATCATTGTGAATGGCCGGTGACCTGGAATTTGGACCCCTTTAGGTATGCATCATCCCAGTATTTAAGGCACTGTGAATAGGGTCCACCGACTGTTTTCGTTTCACGATCATTTTTACACCGTCATTCGTTTTAGACTCTAGTCAGTGGATATAATGAGAAGTTTTAATTCTTATTTCGTTCACCTTGTACCATTAGGGGCCGATGACCTAGCTGTTAGATCCATCTCAACAACAAACGTCATCATCATCATCAAAACAGTTTTGTTTCGTTTACCGAAAACTATCGCGAGTGGAATCATTTCCTTTTTAATCTCACCGATTCAATTAAGATACAGTTCCAGCATTTTACTGGTGCGAAAATGGGAAATCACGGAAAACCATGTGTGGGGCTGCCGATAGTGGGGTTCGAACCGACTATCTCCCCACTGTGAACTCTCAGATGCGCAACCCTAACTACACGGGCATCTCACTCAGTAATAAACAATAACAAAGTAACGAGAACAATTACGATAACTATGGTATTCCTCGACAGAAAAGCAATTTTGTAACATCATGTAATTGGTTTTATTGTTATGTAAATAATAAGAAAAATATGTATGAAAGTTTGGAGTTCAGGTGGTGCTACAATACTGGAGGAGAGGTGACAATGTGTCCGGGACTAGCAGCGAGCAAAACAATACCGTTGGAGAATTATTGAAGCTCGCGATAAGGGAGTTCCTCGGAAGAATCTGGAAACTGATTAACAATAGAGCAGGTGCCCAGGATGATCTGGAAATTGAAATGTTATTGTTAATAACTAATACATTGCATTTGGGAAATATCCCGGTGGTAATGATCACTTACGATAATATGATAATAAAGTAAAGTTAAAACATAATTACCCAGCAACAACAACAACAACAACAAGAGTAAAACAAGCAAGTCCATGTAAAGAAATTTTTATAAGAAATACTAGATAGATAGATAGATTTAATTTATCATCAACCGGTTATTTTCTCAATTAAATATGATTCAATAAAACATAATATACAACAAATACACCTTAACTAAATAACACTAATTTCCTAAAATAATAACCAAGTTCACACTAAATCTAGAGACCTTTATATACGCCTATTTAAAACACCTTAAATAAATAAATAAATAAATAAAATAAAACTAAATCTCCTTAAATAATTGACATTAATAAACTACATCTAGTAACATTTACATACTTAAGAGTACATATTTTACAGAGAGCGCCTTACATTCATGAGGTCATTAGGGCACGTCTGATTTTAGACGGGAGTAAGAGAAAAAACACAATATAACATCCACGTCATCCAGTGATGTTGGTGCCCTCACAAGCCATGAGTTAGCCCGAGCCACAGTTCTCACTTTAGGCAGATGAAAAAATATACGTTTGCCTAGTATTGCGACGAGGAACCTGTAATGTAATCAGCTCCAATAATGTTGAGCAATCCAGTCTAGTCGTCAGACACTTATAAAAAAAAGAGGGCATTGGCACATCTGCGACGTGAGTGCAATGTCCTCATGCTCATAGTCTCACAGAAAGACTCGTAATCGGACGAAGAGGGAGAAATACCCAAGCCCTTGTAGCTGATCCATTTCATGAACCTTATTTGGACTCTTTCCAAGTTTTGTATTAAATACTGCTGAGAGGGTAGCCACACCTCGCAACAGTATTCTAACAATGGCCTGATTAGAGTGCAAAACAACGTTATTAGAGTTCCAGGAGAAGCAAATTCGGCACAGTTTCTTTTCAGAAAGCCAAGTAATTTAAACCCTTTCCTAGGAATCTTGTCTAAATGTTTCTCGAAGGAAAGACCGTAAGACTTTAAAAGTGTCACACCAAGATCATTTATTTAATTCACACGAGCTATTTGGAAATTGCATAAATGGTAAGGGAAATTTACTGGTTCCAACTTACGTGAAAATGTAATTGCATTGCATTTTGAAGTATTCAAACCAAGCAGCCACTTTTTACACCAGTTACTTCGGAGGTTTAAGTCAGACTGTAGCAACTTACAGTCCAACTCACTATTGATCACCTTAAGGATCTTTAGATCGTCAGCATAGATAAGGCAATTACTGTGTCGTATAAATGATGCTATATCATTTATGAATATGACAAAGAAAAGAGGGCCCAGTAAAGAGCCTTGGAGGACACTTGAATTAGGGTGGTACCGCTTTGACATAATACCATCAGCTTTTACTACGCAAACCCTATTAGTGAGATAGCTTCTAATCCACTCCAGAGGACTTCCTCCTATGCCATATGCTGACAATTTTATGAGTAGAGCGTCAAGTTGAACTGAATCAAAGGCTTTGGAGAAGTCCGTGCAAACAGCATCCACTTGTTGCCTCCTATCCAGAGATTGTGAAATGAAATTGATGCACATCGCCATATTGGACACGGTAGAGCGTTTCTGTACAAAACCGTGCTGCGTTATATTAATATACTGTGAAACTGAACTGTACAATATCTTATACACGATCTTCTCTGTCGCCTTTGAAATCAGGGACAATAACACAACAGGCCTATAGTTATCAAACACCATTTTGTCTCCTTTCTTGAACACTGGTATAACGTAACCTTTCTTCCACTCACACTGAAAATAGCCTGACGAGAATGACATATTTATTATGATGCTAAGTGGCCTACCTAGCTCAGATACACATTCTTTCAAAACTATTGCGGGTACGTTATCTGGACCACATGATTTGGAGGTATCCAAATATGCAAAAATTGAAGGTACCTCTGCTGGAGTGGTCACTATTGAAGTTAGGCCTATATCACCCACGGACGAAATGGATAAATTACACATTGTGACAGGTGAGTGATACTTTTAAAGGTGCTAGTTTAACATTCTAAATACAGCATCGTCATATATAATTTCACACACAACTTACGGACACAGCACTAAGCACAAAATATATTTATATGACGCCACCTTATTCCCATCTTATTACACATAGAACAGTAAAATTTTACACATGCATTATATAGTTCTATTTAACCCAAATCCAAAAATATGGCACGATTTATGCCATCATTTTCAAAGAAAAATTAATTTCATATGAAAAAATATTATTTAATGTATCTTTCTTTAAAGGTATACTTTTCTCAGAGACCGTTGAACCACCTGGCATAATATTTGTTGAGGGTATCCATAGGGGCAGTAAATATATAACAGGTGAATAATATCTTGAAAATAAGTAAAATATTGGTCACAAAAAGGTATCAAATTGTTCAAACATTTATCAAAATATAGTGGCCCAAGTTTAAATTTTATGACCAAGTTGTTAATAAAATTAATATAATACCTCACCTAGTATGTCAATCTGCGTCTATCAGTCATAAGTGTGAAGTTTAGTTGCTCTCTCTCTCTCTCTCTCTCTCTCTCTCTCTCTCTCTCTCTCTCTCTCTCTCTCGGCCACATTCTGCGAAAAGTGCATTAAAAATAATATTTTACATATGAAATTTAAAAATATTTTTTCTGGAAATATGCATACATCATGCCATATTCTTTTTTGTTTTGGGTTAAAGAAGAACTATATATTACATGTGTATAATTTGAGTGTTCTGTGTGAATAGGACGGAAATAAGGTAGCATCATAAAAACATGTATTGTTGTGCTTAGTTCTATTCCCAACTCAACCATTTGTCCTTAAGTATTTCCGGTGTTTAGCAGTACGACTTACAATACTATAATTTGAGCTTACCCCGAGCTTAACTTTACAAGTGATAATAAAGTAAAATTAAAACATAATTACCCAACAACAACAACAGTAACAATAACTACTACAACAAGAGTACAACAGGCAATTCCATGGAACGAATATATTACAGGAAATACTACACAGCTCAAAAAATTAGGGGAACATGTCTTTGAACGTATGCCGTGCTCCACTAAACAATACCTCACACCCAGGTATATTACCAACTAAGCCTTTATTCTCTACCGTTGAAGTATACAAAAGAACATCGATGTATTCGCGTTCATTTTCAGAACACAAACGGAAATATCCAAATAGGGGGAAAAGAAATTGATAACAGTCCTCCAGGGTGGATTTTTTTCACAGTTGGAGAGTTTAAGTACGGTGTATGTCTTCCACGAGCATTTATCACAGCTTTGCACCTACGTGGCAAGCTCCGTATAAGTCGACGGAGGTCACATTGCGGTATCAGGTCCCATTCTTCAATGAGAGACTGCTCGATGTCTTGGAGAGTCTGTGGTGGAACAGTACGCCCACGAACACTTCTCTCAAGCCTACCCCACACATGCTCGATGGGATTAAGGCCGAGACTCACTGCTGGCCATTCCATCTCTTGAATGTCCAGTTATCGCAAGACAGCTCTGGTGATTTGCGCTACGTGAACCCTGGCATTGTCGTGTATGAGTACGAATTCAGGGCCAACACCGTATGCAGCAACCAACAAATGCTGTAGCAGTATCTGCTCGATGTACCCCGCAGCAGTAAGATTAGCACGGACGACAACAAGATCCGTACGGCCATCAATAGTGATGTCACCCCACACCATCACAAAACCTTGTCCGAATCGGTCGTCTTCCATGACAATATTTAACATGTACTGCTCACCACGGCGTCTCCATACACGTTGACGTCCATCACGCTGTGTCAGGGGAAATCTAGACTCGTCTGTGAACAACACGGGTCTCCAATTGCGAAGTTGCCAGTTGACGTGGGTACGGGCAAACAGAAGGCGAGCTGCACCATGTTGCTGCGTTAAACGGGGCACTCGAACAGGACGTCTGGGTCGTATGGACACTTCTCTTAACCTTTTCCTTACTGTCTGGACAGACACAGTGACTGCAATGACCCACCTGAGGTCATGTTGCAGATCTCTGGCATTTTCTGAATGACGCTGCAACGCACAGATGGTCAGATATCGGTCATCCTTTGGGGTCGTCATGCGTCCTCGACCTTGTCCAACCCTCCTTGTGAACTGGCCTGTCTCACTGTAGCGATTCCACAAGCGTTGAATAACTGACGGAGAGACATTGAGATCCACAGCAACACGACGAAAAGTCCATTCGTCCTGGATCAAAGTGACGGCCCTTACGACTTGAACTTCGTTAAGATGTCTCATTGGACGTGCTGGTTTACGTACAACGTGCTCAAATGACCGCAGTAGTCTGTGTACCACACGATGACACGCGGACGCGCCGCAATTCACTTTGTTTTGAGGGGTCACCTGACAATTTAATGCATGGCTACGCCTACAGATGGATTATAACTTCGATTTGACATTCCCCGAGTAGCTAAGGTCCCAAGGTATGCTGTTCGACCATTGGAACCCCATCTACCAAATTAACGTTCACATACCAGACGTTAAAAAGTATGTTCCCCTAAACTTTTAAACCGTGTACTAATATAACTTTGTAAACCCAGCAGCATCATATACAAATTCACAAGGAGGATCATCCACGGGCCTATATGAAGAACATAGCAGCGGGAACGCGGAATGAACCAGTCTTCAGTCAGCCACGAGTGAGTTACCAGACGGTCACGATCAGTGACGAGTCACTCTGGCAAGCCTTAGTAGTGAATAACACGGACATCGTTACGGGATGTGCGGCGAACGTTGTACGGAACTGCGCTGTGGAGGTCGTATTGGAAAGCAGGACTCTGACAAGCCACAAAGGTGTGTGTTCGATTACATCTGTGAGTAAAAACTGTATCAAATAGAAATCTCAAATGCGAGTGAACATGTAAATAACTGTTTCATGAAGAACCATTAATTGATGACTTGCGGCACGATTGCGCTGGTTGGTATAGTACAGTGTGAAGCTGATGCTCTGCGTTTGATACAGAGGCAATGTTAACATTGCAGGTACTCAGAGTGGTACAACCAATTCCATGGAGGTTGCGCGGAGGGAACAACGATAAACACATGACGTGATGACTACTCAGTCAGCCAATGTGTACAGTCGAATGCAGTACAGTTAAGGCAGAAATGCTGCTCACCTATAGAGAATGTAAGTTAGCATATTAATGTGTTCGTATTAATTTACAGCACAGGATAGTAAGTTAAAGTGAGTTGTACTGAAACACAGACACATGCCCGCACTTTGTTATGTTATAACCCTTAGCAATAGATTGGTGTGCTCGCTCGCCTTACATTCCGTTGAAGACAGGTAGGCGTAATGCTAATAAGCGGACCAACTCTACCGTCCAGACAAATGTTTTATCGTCTCGTTGTGAAACTTTGTGAAATGGGCAATTCTAGTCCATAGCAATGCAATCATCATAGAACTCGCACAGACGAAGCTGCTGAGATTGCTGTTCTCGCTGCTGTACCAGTTAATTCCCACGTCAACACACGCCAACACCGCGCCGAAATTAGCAACCAGGAAACGAGAGCACATCACATCGTTAAGCGTCATAAGTTTCATCCATGGCATGCACGGGAATGATTTCCAGAATTGTGAAGAGTCCTGTCGATAGACACAGCATCAAATTAGCGCCAACCCGACTATTTTATCGATGGAGCTTCGTTCTCAAACTCAGGATAAGCGAATATGAAGAACTTGCATTTATTTTGGCGTCAAGAACCCATGATGTCTTCGACAGGCGTATAACCAGCGTCAATGGAGAGATAGGCCGATTGCAGAAGCGGTGTTTAGACGATGTCTACGGTTAAACGTTGCCTAAGAATGGCTGCCGCATTGCAGATACGTTATTTATCACTTAGACACTATCTAAAACCGATGTTCAACCAGTTATATTTAAACACTGCCGAGAGCACTGTTTAACCTCAGATGAGAGGAGTCAATCACAATCAGAGGTTATGTACCATGAAACATGTAATTTGTATTATCATGCTGAGACGATTCCGGGAAGAAAGGTTAGTCCGACGGCCTCTCTGTGGGTCGCCCGCTGCTAAATCGCTGCAATTCATTTGACATGTACGGGGAGACAGATCTTAAAATAAGGTTCCGCTTTTCAGGGGACTTGTTTCTTGAGAATGTCAAAGGTACAGTACGGTAACTGTCAACTTGAATACAATTGTTGGCAACCGATATATGGGGTAATTTCCATGGAATTATAGGTCACTTCGACTACATACATATCAGAATTACGTGTCCCGAACGTCAGAGGGGCAGTCACATACATCAACCGGGAGGGATTCACTTATATTTACTGCCAAGTAAACACACATACTAGTAAAAACTAAAAAGTAGGTTTATGTGGGTTTTAAATATATAATCATATACGTTTTCGGCAACTATCAGATAGGAAATTACAAGTGGTGGTGATGGTGGTGATTATTGGTTAAAGAGGAGGACTGGGGAAGAAGAGCCGTGGCCATAACAGCCCTAGTATTTGCCTGGCGTAAAAAATTAAACTACGGAAAACAATCTTCAGGGCTGACGATGATGCGTTTCGAACCTACGATCTCCAGAATGCAAGCTATATCCATATGACCCGTACAACACACTCGGTTACACATTACTATTCTCCATCTTCCCTTCGTCGAAGCTACCGCATTTATGAGTACATTACACTCACTGTAACAATGCTATAATCAAAGTTACATTTCCCCGTACGGTGGTGTGTCGCTTTAGTGTCGATAATATTATGAGCTTTAATTTCCACCGAAAGCGGTACTCTTATCTGAGGGCAAGTCATGCTCTTGCTTGGCCATATTTGAGTAATGTGTAGGAAGACAAACAGCTGACCGGCGTTCGGCGCGCGCACCGACGAATTTCATTGGTTGCGACAAGCAAAGAGTTGCATGAAAGATACTCCTATCTCCATTTTTAAACCGATATTGAAACTTTAAATGATGTCTAGTTAAGCATCGGCTAAACATTGTTTATGCAATGGAAGATAGTGCTCGATTTAGACGTTGTCTAAGGCTTAAAACTAGTCATCGGCCCATAATGTCTGGGCAGGAAGTACGTCGCCTTCACACAATGAATTCTTCCTGATCTTCTGGAGGAGGATGATAACTTATTACTATTCTCCGAGCCACCTTTTGAGCAGACTAAAGCGGAAGTGAGTGTATAGACCACGGGATGGCGCTGGCGACAGGGGCAGCGCCTACGGTGTTGTAACACGGTTGGCGAGGGGGCAAGGGGGGTGCGCTACTCAGAGCGAGTTTTGGCAATGGTGCAGTCAATGCGGAGCTGCCATATTTACTCACTCAGTGGATGTCCTGAACACGTGGATGCAGTTTCAAACATAGTCTGTTTAAAACAGCAGTGACAGACTTTTATCAATGTGCTTCGCTTTTACAAAAACAGTGTATGTGCGTATTGTGTGCTTATTCATAATTCTTGTAGTCTCTTGTACGTTTGTAGGTTTCTTCTTACTCGTTATTGGATATTATTGTACAATGGATCCGAACAAAAATTCACCAGACTGTTATCAGTTGAAGAAGAAACGCAAGATTTTTACGTCCGACGAGAGAAATATGATCCTGTCTATTTATAAGCATTTCCGAGCGAATAGTATTGACGGCGGGATTAGTTTACCTCGTGTACTGACCCCGGCTCCGATTCCGACTTAGGTGTGCAGCCACTCGATAGTGACACAGATTAACTTCGCCACATGAAAGAAGCCATAATAAATAAGTAAAATAAAATTAATTACTGCCGCACAAGGTAAGCTGACGCTGAAACCTCCTGCATAATGATAATAATAATAATAATAATAATAATAATAATAATAATAATAATAATAATAATATGTAGTACATAATCCTCACTTCTCTCGCTTATTCATAAGTCGCCCGTGAGTAGCAGCTCATTTCAATCAGGAATGAAGCCATATATTTAGATAATAATAGTGAATAATAAATAATAAAAGATATATATTCACAAATAATAATAATAATAATAATAATAATAATAATAATAATAATAATAATAATAATAATAATAGTATAATTTAATGAATGTAATGCTTACTGTTTATGTCAAAAGAATTCGTTCGGAATGCTTTAAGCGTGAAATTGTAGTTAGTACGTTAAAATTGTGAAAGCCTCAGTGGCTAAGGTGGCAATCCGTCGGCCCCTCAACGCTGAGTTCCGTGGTTCAAATCCCGGTCACTCCATGTGAGATTTGTGGTGGACAAAGCGGATGCGGGACAGGTTTTTCTCCGGGTACTCCGGTTTTTCCTATCATCTTTCATTCCAGCATCACTCTGCAGTATCATTTAATTTCACCTGTCTGTCATTAATCATTGCCTCAGAGGAGTTGAGACAGGCTTCGGCAGCCGGTTCAATTCCTATCCTCGCCGCAAGATGGGGCTTCATTTATTCCATCCCTGACCCGATCATTGACTGGAAAACAGTTTGTAGGTTTTCACATTTAAAATGTAATTCAGTAAATTAATTGTTTAAAGTTGTAAGCCGTTAAAAAACTGTATGGGATTCTAACACGCATACGTTAATGTATTAATTATTTTAAATTCATTCGAGGTCCAATCCGTGATCTGTGCTGTATTATAGTGGTGGAGTACAACTTAGAATCGCACGCCGGCTCATTTGGCAACCACGGCGAGTGTGACGAGACAATGACGTCACTTCCGCTTTAGTCTGCTCAAAAGGTGGTCCGGAGAATAGCACCATGTATGCCCTGAACTTAATGCCGTTCATGCACGTCGTATTCTGGACCGGAAGTATTCTGGTAGGTAGATTGTTCGTGGAGAACCATTTAAGTGGTCTTAAACCACTGGACTTCTTTCTTTGCGGAACCTCAAAGGCGCTGTCTATCGAGATATTTCAACAACTACAGAGGGCATGCAGGAACGTAATGTGTGTGCTTGTAATAGTCTTCATCAGGTAGCACTGGAAGAATAGGTGTTTTCATTCATCCAGCGACTGAACTTGTGCGTCGCTGCCAATGGTCACCACCTTGAATATCTAATGCGAATGTTCTATGCCTCGCAGTACCCATATGGTTAGTACTACAAACGACCAATAGATTTCCCACTTTCTGTATCGCATTTAATGTTCCTGTTATGTCCGGCTCCATGGCTATATGGTTAGCGTGCTGGCCTTTGGTCAGAGGGGTCCCGGGTTAGATTCCCGGTAGGGTCGGGAATTTTAACCATCATTGGTTAATTTCGCCGGCTCGAGGGCTGGGTGTATGTGTCGTCCTCATCATCATTTCATCCTCATCACGACGCGCAGGTCACCTACGGGTGTCAAATCAAAAGACCTGCCCTTCGCGAGCCGAACATGTCCTCGGACGCTCCCGGCACTAAAAGCCATACGCCATTTCATTTTTTCATGTTATGAAATTTATACATTGTGATACATTTTTGAATAGGTCTTCACAAGCTTCATTGAACTTTTGGCCAATAAATGCATAGTGTCATTTAAATAGATTGATGTTAGTACTCATACCTCGCAGATAAATAATTCTATAAAGCTGACGCCCCAAGAGTATTATTTCTCCCTTCCAATTATACAACTTTTGTTTGAAACTCTTTTTATTCAGAGCTCTAGTACGGAGTTATTGTGAGTGATCAAGATAAATGGGACTTTTTGTGTATGCTGCTGTAAATATAACGCAGTAGTTCAATATACCAATGTTGTGTACAAGTTATATTTATTCTACGTTTGTGTGCGATTTTAATAAATAAATGTTACCACGGCCGGTTTCATTGCTTTCATAATTTCATATAGTACAGGCGTATTGTTTTAAGAACACAGGAGATCAAGATACTCATTCCTGCCACAAATTATTCAGACAGATTACAGTGAATATTCTACTGTACTATAGTGGAGTTTAGAAATTTCTTCCATACGTTTTTGAAAGGAAAATACAAGAAATCACTGAAGAAAAGTATGAAATTTGTTTTTACAAACTCAAAGCAGAGAATTTATTTGCACGTCTACCGAATTCGTGGTAGGAAGGTGACTACTCAGTGGATGAAGGGAGAACAAAGGAAATGGTTAATTTCCTAACACACTAGACGCAAATTTTAAACACACAGAGATAAGTAACGGCAGAATCTTGTTCGCCTAGAGAATGCCAATTGCAGTATACAATACATTAAATTATAAAATATCATGGTATTCGTTTATTCGTTGTTGCAATTAAAATGACCATAATGTTAAGGAGACAGCCTGGAGATAAATATATATTTGTAAGTAATAAACTACGGATATTCGTGAAATTTTTAGAGAATACCTGCCAAATAATAAGAAATGTTATTTCCACAAATCTATTGGAGAATTAAGTTCTTTTAAAAATTTCAAATGTATTTTTCTCGTTATGTTCCATTGCAAATGTGTTGAAAAATTGGAATTTAGTAGATAGAATACATTCAAGTAAACGCTGTGCACTGAATTGTTTGTATATCATTTATATTCACACGATTTTTGCACCAAAATTTAGGAGCCAACGTTTACATCTGCATGAAAAAGTTTGCAGTCTAAAACTCCATACTCAGGTTTACTAATATAACTATGATACATATAGCATGAACGTTTTGTAAAATTAAACGATATATTTATAGAGGAAAAATGTAATCAAATTTTGTAATGTTAAATGGAATGTTACCAAAGAAGAATGAAATGTAAAATGTAGAATTGGAAACACTTGGATACCAGGTGTACGCATACGTTTTACCGGTTTTTGTGGTAAAGCAAGCACGTAATTTTCAAGGGAAATTCCTTTTTTGTTTATTCAAAATATTGGCCGCCGGTTCTTACACACTTCGCCCATCTTCCAGGTAAGTTATTAATACGCTGCAAGGAAAACTGCTTGTCTTTTGCGGCAAACCATTCGCCTAGCCATTTTTTAACTTCCTCGAAATTGCTGAAGTGCTGCTCTGCGAGCGCGTGCGCCATAGATGCGAAGAGATGATAGTCAGATGGCGCCAGATCCGGACAGTACGGCAGGTGCGGAAGGACGTCCCATCCAAGCGATTTCAAGGTGTCTTTCACGGGTTTTGCTGTGTGAGACGACGCATTGTCGTCTAACAAAAAACTTTGCCATGTCTGCTGGCCCATTCCGGTCGGGATTTAAATGAACCATTTGTTGGGTCATCATCCACTAACGCATGCAATTGCTCGTCTTCGCACTTTTGTGGTCGCACTGTATTTCACATAGAAATCACTACGTTTAAACTGTCGAAGCCATGTCTCACATGTTCTAATCGATTGAGCGTGTTCACCATATGTTTCTACCAAGAAACGATCACTTTCCACAGCCTTTTTCTTTTGATTAAATAAGAAAAACAATGCGTGCCGCAAATGTTCTTTTTCGGACAAAATGATCACTGAACGATGCAACACAGACGCTAGGGTTTGGCGGACTAAACTTGTGTGAGTTGGTAAGTTAATGTCAGACCAACAAACTGACGTAAGTGTCAAATTCATACGCTGCTTACTGTTCGCTGGTACCATCTCTTAGTGAAACCGAGAAAGACTTATGCATTTGCCTGGTAAAGGAAAGCAAAATTAGACCTAATTTGCTCTGCCGAATTATTAACTACAAGTTTCCAGAATCGCACGTTTTTAATCAAACTGATACCTGCCTCTGTGTATCAGTGGTAGAGTGTCGGCCTCCGTATCCCAAGATAGGAGGTTCAAACCCAGCAGAGGTAGTCGGATTTTTGAAGGGCGGAAATGTCAATTCTACACTCCATATCGTACAACGTCGGCACGTACAAGATCTCTCGTGATACATTTGGTGTTCACCCGACAAAATTTATTAGAACTCAGCCATGGACGCCCAAAAGATTCGCTTTACTCTGCCATCTAGTGGGCCTAGAGGAAAACAGAACAGCCGGATGGCGTCAAATTAAAATGCACACGGTAGCTGAGGCCTTACGTATATTATTATATGCACAGTGTTTCAACGCTTTTTTAATATAAACAACATGTTTTACAAGTTGCTTTACGTCGCATCGACGCAGGTAGGTCTTATGGCGACGATGGGGTAGGAAGGGCCTAGGAGTTGGAAGGAAGCGGCCATGGCCTTGCAGAGTTTCTATGTTCCAAGAACGGTGGTAGGTCATCTTATAGAAACCGCAGACAGCGTCCTCCCATCAGAGGTCCCTCAAATGAATGGGGAATGGGGGGAAATGTGGTGATCACGCACAATGCCACACCATACGTTCACGGCCTACTGTACCTGAAGAGCTTCCTGTCGTACCCAACGGGGATTATCATCACTCCAGTAATGCATATTGTGACGATTAATTATTCCATTTTTGTGGAAACGCACTTCGTTCGTAAATAAGATGGTCGTGTGCTAGTGTGAGAGTCATGACAGACAGCGTCCAACACAACCTCTTCATTGTGACCAGACGTCACGGGTTGATCTCGAGCACGCCGCACTGTGAAATGTCATGCCTGTCGGTTGTCGCCTATCCACATAGCGTCCTTGGCACAGGCGTTGTGCATGGTATACATTCTGTATAGTTTCTCCCCACATATCTACATACTCGTCGCTGGAATACATCACGGGGCAGTGAACAAACTTTGTGTTTTGTTTTGTTTTGTTTTGTTTTGTTTTGTTTTGTTTTGTTTTGTTTTGTTTTGTTGTGTTGTGTTGTGTTGTGTTGTGTTGTGTTGTGTTGTGTTGTGTTGTGTTGTGTTGTGTTGTGTTGTGTTGTGTTGTGTTGTGTTGTGTTGTGTTGTGTTTTGTTTTTTGTTTTGTTTTGTTTTGTTTTGTTTTGTTTTGTTTTGTTTTGTTTTGTTTTGTTTTGTTTTGTTTTGTTTTGTTTTGTTTTGTTTTGTTTTGTTTTGTTTTGTTTTGTTTTGTTTTGTTGTGTTGTGTTGTGTTGTGTTGTGTTGTGTTGTGTTGTGTTGTGTTGTGTTGTGTTGTGTTGTGTTGTGTTGTGTTGTGTTGTGTTGTGACTTGCCTGGAAGGAGGGGAGTTCGCGCAGCTACATACCTATCCGCCATCGCATAGTGGCCTACGAAGTTTGGAACATGCACGGCGTAGCTAATTGGCTGCTTGTCTCCTAGCCTCAGACCATAACCTCCTCATCCTCGACCAGCGCAACTCAATACCCTATGCTACGACACATACGGCCCATTGCAAGGCCCAGTAAACACATCAATCTGTGGAAGCTATCAAGTATGCAACCCTACCACATCCCAGACGATTTGCGGCGGAATAAACAAATAAGAAAAATACTTGCGTGGGATTCCAACTTTCGAGCACCGTCCACTATCACAACTCCCACCACGGCCCTGCCAAGTGAGCTATACCGAGGCTTGACATGCAGCTCGCAGTTTCCAGCCTATACAATACCTGCACCTGGTCTGTGTGTGCACCTCCCGTTGTAAGGTACGTGTACTTCGTATCTGTGCTCATTTTGCGGGTTAATTTGAGCTACCCATAATGAATTAATAGTGGCGCTCACGATTCCTGCTGTCTTCTAGTGCGTAAACAAACATCTCGTTATATTACCCCGGTTTAGGGAGAGGAACCGATGAAATTTTTAATTGAAACAAACGTGCTGGGACGCATAAATCCAAATCGCAAGGTGCTGGTGAACCACCCGGTATAGCGTAAAATATTTGCTCATATCTATTTGCAAAATAAGGAGAATTGATGAGGACTAGTTGTTAAATAACTCTGGTCCGATTATTTCAATTGAGCTCTATGCAGATATTGAGGTAATATCAGTGGAAAACGGACTAGGGAGGAACATTTGCTTGGAGAGGGTGAATATGGATATTCTGATAAAATGAGCCATGCAAATGAGAGAACGCAGCTAACATGGCTAATCGCTAGCATCTATGTGAGAGAAGTACAGTCAAACATGTAAATTCGAGAGAAGAGCATAAATTTTAACTATAGAAAAAAAAAGATACATGGTGTATGCGAAATGATCGTTACAAGTTCATGACAAACCCATCATATACAGGTAATTGAGACTGAAGAGTGAGTATTATCATTAATGTAATAGCCCATATCGAGGTTGCATTTTCAAACAGGTTAACGTAATAAAGGCCACTTTCAGTATGATGAGAATATTAGAGTATATAGAAATATTTTATAACTTGGTCACTTATAAAACGGAGGTAATATTGAAAGAAAATCATCACTGTTTTTGGTTGAATGGTGACACAAAAATCATCACTTAGGCCTGTTCAGATCTCTTTGTGCTAACCTGGGAATTTCAGTCGTTCAATACAGAAATTAATTTAGAAAAATGTTAGAACATACGCGAAGTATACATAATTGATCATAAATAAATAAACGAATATCCATGTTACGCGTTATTTTTTAGAATAAATGTGCAGGGTTATTCGCCTATAACATTACACCGAAATAACTTATAATCTATTGAAGATAGAGATAAGCTGTTTTCATATTATTAAAAGATTTTAAGCGGCTGGTAAATAATGAATATGAAGTTGGAATTCAAGAGGAAAAGTTGGGGAAAATATTAAGTTATAGCAGGAGGAGTAAGATATTGGAATAAATTATCAAAAGAAATGCTCGGTAAATTTGCAAGGTATTTGAAAATATTTAAGGAAATGCTAAGCAAACAATTGATAGGGAATCTGCCACAAGGGCGACAGCCCTACATGCATGTCATGATTGATTGATTGATTGATTGATTGATTGATTGATTGATTGATTGATTGATTGATTGATTGATTGATTGATTGATTGATTGATTGATTGATTGATTGATTGATTGATTGATTGATTGATTGATTGATTGATTGATTGATTGATTGATTGATTGATTGATTGATTGATTGACATTGTGCTACACTTAATAACGCAGATATCAACACCAACATTGTTTAATAAGTGGAGCTATTGTAAATCTGACACTAGCAGAAAAGTTCATTACCATTAAGAGTTAACAGAAGTAATTTATCTTCCCTTTTTAATCAAGTAAGATAACAGTGTTGGTCAAAAAGGAACGTAATTAATGCTCTATTGTCTCTGTGTAAGAAATGCAGAACATGCGAACTGAAAAATGGAAATGACACAGAAAAACTACTCGTAAATAGCTCTCGAGAAGTACTTGTCGAATTTTGAATATGAAATGAAATGAAATGTCGTATGGCTTTTAGCACCGGGATATCCCAGGACGGGTTCGGCTCGCCAGGTCCAGGTCTTTCTATTTGACTCCCGTAGGTGACCTGCGCGTCGTGATAAGGATGAAATGATGATGAAGACAACACATACACCCAGCCCCCGTGCCATTGGAATTAACCAATTAAGGTTAAAATCCCCGACCCGGCCGGGAATCGAACCCTGGACCCTCTGAACCGAAGGCCAGTACGCTGACCTTTCAGTCGGACATTTTGAAGATAATCACACCCTTGAATTTGCAACACCCATATCTCTACTCCTAATCATAGAAAGTAGTGTATTTCTGTTTTAGAAAACAAACCGGATATTGATACACGGGAAAAGTATAGCTAGTTCGATTATGGGCCTCTTGGTAACATCATTGAAAGTAAAGACTGATTATCGGTATATTTAACGGTTCACAAATTATTTGAGGCGTCTAGTATCAAAACCGGCCAAGTCACTCAAGGCATATTTTTCAATATGGACGAAAAACCTGTAGAGACAAAGCAATGATGGTCAGAAAAGATTTTTTTTCACAGTTATATCCTTAATGGTTTAATATTTAAGTTCCGCTGTTTTGAGAAATCTAACTCATAATTAACCCATCTTTTTTGTTAATTTAAATTTTGACTTGGCCGTTTTTGTTGCAATTTTGTACAATTTCACAAGGTATGAAAGTAAATCTTTCAGTTCTCCACTCGGAACAATATCCACGTTAGAGCACACAATAATGACAAAATACGAGCACACCGGAAATAGGATTGCTTTGGCGCCAATGACGGTAAGAAGCCCGCGAATACGTAAATCAGTGTTGCAAACGAACAAAAAAAAAATATAATGACTTCAAAGAATATACATTACGAGGAACGATTTTACCTACTGGTATTATCACATTGTTGCTTAATGTAACAACACAAGATTCCAGACAATAATGCTGTATCATGAAGATTGTCGCTCGTTCCTTGACTTGGCCGGTTTTGAATTCACTGGCTGCATGACTTGGCCGATTCTGTTGCACGACCGAGAATTCAGTGGTCTATAACATGAAGACATGGACGATTTTAAAGCATATTCTTATTTCACCTAATAGTGCTATACTTCTACTTTAAATTGATAACCTTAACTCATTTTCGTAAATTTTGTGACTTGGCCGGTTTTGATACTAGACGCCTCATTTGATGTGAATATTTTATCTGACTCGCTTGTATATTTTCTTTCTTAATCCGTTTATCTTCCAGGGTAGGTTTTTCCCTCGGACGTAACGAGGATCCCAACTCTACCGCTTCAAGGGCAGTGCCCTGGAGCGTGAGACTTTGTGTCGGGGATACAACTGGAGAGGAGGACCAGTACCTCGCCCTGGCGGCCTCACCAGCCATACTAAACAGCAGCCTTGTAGGGGGATGGGAAAATTGGAAGGGATAGACAAGAATGAGGGAAGGAAGAGGCCGTGGCCTTACGTTAGATTCCATCCCGGCATTTACGTGGAGGAGAAGTAGGAAACCGCAGAAAACCACTTCAAGGATGGCTGAAGTGGGAATCGAACCCCCTGTACTCAGTTGACCCCCCGAGGTTGAGTGGACCCCATTCCAACCCACGTACCGCTTTTCAAATTGCGTGGCAGAGCCGGAAGTCGAATCCGGGCCTCCGGGGATGGCAGCTTTTCACACTAACCACTACACCACATAGACGGGCTCGCCTGTATATAAAAAGGTAAAACCGCTGGCGAGTAACTGTAAAGCTAAACAAAGCACTATATCTACAGCCAGGACGGCCGAATATTTGTACGTCATGTTGACGCCAAGAACAACATTCTAAACAGACTCGCAGAAGTGAGTGTTCTGATCAGGCAATATGTTGCCATTATAAGTGACTGACTCCATGTCCAACAAAACTGCTGTACCCAGAAATGCTAAGTTTGGCGAGTGTTCTTTATGACGTAAGTAAGTGATAAGAAAGTATTTTTGAAAAGGGGTTAAAATATTATTGGTGTTTAGGTATTTTTAAAATTGTATTGAGTCAATGATGGTTTTAAAATCCTACTATCTAAATTGATTGATTGATTGATTGATTGATTGATTGATTGATTGATTGATTGATTGATTGATTGATTGATTGATTGATTGATTGATTGATTGATTGATTGATTGATTGATTGATTGATTGATTGATTGATTGATTGATTGATTGATTGATTGATTGATTGAATTCTTTGTATGATGATACACATGTATATATGTCAAAAACTAAAGATGTTAAAGACGTGTAAACTGGTATTTGGAATCTCCTTTAAAAATAAAGAAGCATGAACAGATGGCGCTGATTACAATATACGGAAAAATAACTTCTTTTTTTATCATGCGCGTTTAATTCGATCGATAACAGATGGGACTAACAAGGAAGTGTTCAGGTGGTTGTCACTTGAATGGGACAAGTTTATTTTTGTTTCAGAACATAAGGAAATAAGTGCAACGTTGTGCTTATCGGGACGTGAGTGAGTGAAAACCCGGACGAGGATGTGTACGACAGGGCTCTGTCCACTGACCAGTTTTTCGTTACCGACCTTCAAGTCTTCCGTTCTTAAACTTACAACGGATAAGTGTTATCTTTCTTTAATCCGTAGTTATTTCTGTAATCTAAATATATAAAATAACATGTCCTGACTGACTGACTGACTGACTGACTGACTCATCATCGCCGAGCCAAAACTACTGGACATAAAGAAATGAAATTTTGGTGATACATTCATATTAGGGCGTAGGTGCTCACTAATGGAGGAATTTTGGATATTCCGTCGCTAAGGGGGTGAAAAATGGGCGAATTTTTAAAATGAGGATATCTGTATCTCAAAAACTTAAAAGTTTACAGACGTAAAAATTTGTATTTGTAATCTCCTTTAAAAATAAAGGAACACGTATTTTTTGTTTTCGGAAAATTCCATTAAGGGGGTGAAAAATGGGAAGAAATGTGGTTGAACACCTTTTATGAGGAGACTTATATCTCAAAAAGTGAAGATGCTACAGACATGAAAATTGGTATTTGGAATCTCCTTTGAAAATAAAGAAACACGTATTATTGCGTTTTTGGATAATCCGATGAATAGGGGTGAACAGGAGTGACAAACGGGGTGAATTTTTGAAAAGACTATATCTGCAAATTATCTCAGACACGTAACATATTACAGATTTGAAAACTGGTATTTGGAATTTCCTGTAACAGTAAAGAAACATAAATATTTTTTTCGGAAAATCCACTTAACGGGAACTGAAAAAGGGAGTGAATTTTTAAAATTAGCATATCTACAGTATATCTCAAAAACGTAACATGGTGCAGACGTGAAAATTGGTATTTGGAATCTCCTTTAAAACTGAGGAAACACGTATTCTTTTGTTTTCGGAAAAACCCTTAAAGGGGGTGAACAAATTGAAAAATTAGTTGCATTATTTGTATGAATACATATACCAAAAAATCTAAAGATGCTACAAACGTGAAAACTGGTATTTTGAATCTCCTTTAAAAATAAATAAACACGCTTTGGGGAGGGAGAATCAACTTAGTACGGGGGGGGGGGATAAAAACGGAGATGAATTCCTTTTACAAGGATACATATATCTCAAAAACTGAAGATGTTACAGTCGTGATATTCGTATTTGCAAGCTCTTTTAACGAAACGGGTACTGTTCATTTTGGAAAATTCACTGAAGTGGGGAGTGTGAAAGGAAGTGAAAAAATTGAATTCATTTCTGGAGAAACTTATAGGCCAATCTCAAAACTGAAGGTTACAGATTTGAAAATTGGTATTTAGAATCTCCTTGAAAAATAAACATGCAGTTTTTTGGGTGGGATGAAACCAACTTAACGGGCGGGGTTGGAGTGAGAAAGGAGTTGATTTATTTTCATGAGGATACTTATATTTCAAAAACTGAAGAGTTACAGACATGAGCATTTGTATTTGGAATTTTTTTAAAAGGAAAGAAACACGTAATCTTTTGTCCATGGAAAATCCAACTAAGGGGGTGAATTAATTGAAAAATCAGTTGAATTATTTGTATGAGGATACTTATATCTCAAAAACTAAAGATGTTACACATGTGAAAATTTGTACTTTGAATCTCCTTTAAAAATAAACACGCAGTAATTGGAGGTTATCAACTTAACGGATTGGGGTGAAGAAGGGTTTGAATTCATTTTATGAGGATAAGTTACTTATATCTCAAGAACTGAAGATGTTAGAGGCATGAACATTTGTATTTGGAATTTTCTTTCAATGTAAAGAAACACGTGTTCATTTGTCTTCAGAAAATCCACTTAAGGGGGTGAATGACTTGAAAAATTAGTTGAACTCTTTCTATGATGATACACATGTAAATATGTCAAAAACTAAAGATGTTAAAGACGTGTAAACTGGTATTAGGAATCTCCTTTAAAAATAAAGAAACGTGCACTTTTTGGGGTGGGAGAATCACCTTAAGGGGTAGGAAGGGGGATGAAAAAGGAGTTGAATTACGTTTATGAGGATACTTATATCTCAAAAAATGAAGATGTTACATACGTGAAATTTAGTCTCTGGAATCTCCTTTAAAAATAAAGAAACACGCATTTGTTTTTTTCGGAAAATCGACGTAAGGGGTGTGGGGTTGAAAATAAGTAAATAAGGAGTTGAAATATGTTTATGAGGATACTTTATCTTAAAACTGAAGCTGTTGGTATTTTGAATTTCCTTTCAAAATAAAGAAACACGTACTTTTGCTTATGGAAAGCCCACTTAAGGCGGGAGAGGGGAGGAAAGAAGTGAAGAAGAAGTTGAATTATATTTATGAGTATACATTTATCTCAAAAACTGAAGGTGTTTCAGACGTACAGACATGAAAAGTGGTATTTGGAATCTCCTTTATTGTTTCCGGAAAATCCAGTTAAGGGCCTGAAAGGAATTGAAAAGCGGGTGAATATGTAAAATAAGTACCGGTATATCTACATTATATGTAAAAAACTTAATATATTAGAGACAAGAAACTTGGTATTTGGAAAGACCTTTAAAAATACAGGAACATGTACCTTTTTGTTTTCGGAGAAAGCAGTTAATGGGGGGTGGAAAGAAATGAAAAATAGTTGAATTATTTTTATGAGGATACTTATATCTTAAAAACTGAAGATGTTACAGACGTGAAATTTGGTATTTGGAAACTCCTGTAAAAATAAAGGAACATGCAATTTTGTTTTCGGAAAATAGACTAAAATGGGAGTGAGGGTGGTGAATGGACTGATCAAGGGGTTGAATTCTTTATATGGGGATACTTATGTATATCTCAAAAACTGAAAATGTTCCAGATGTGGGAATACTGTTTCTCACATTACAGTTTTATTCCGCATGGTCGTCTTAGCCGCAGAAGGTAATACCACAGACATGGTTTACAAAGAATTTATGGGGTAAATGAAAATTTTTGGGTGAGTTTTTATACTTTACGAATTTTCAGATAATGTCTTACTACAATGCCGAGGAACGATTACTTTAATCAAATTACGAATTCCACGTGAGCGAAGCCGCGGGTAATTGCTAGACTATATATATAAAAGAACATGTCCTGACTGACTGACTGACTGACTGACTGACTGACTGACTGACTGACTGACTGACTGACTGACTGACTGACTGACTGACTGACTGACTGATTCAGCATCGCCGAGCCAAAATTACTGGACATAAAGAAATGAAATTTTACACCTACATTGTAATATAAATGTATCCTCAAAAGCGTGTGAAAAGGGATGTGATTTTTTAAAATGAGTGTATCTTTATTTCAAAACTTTAAAAGTATACAGATGTAAAAAATTTTATTTAGAATCTCCTTTAAAAATAAAGAAACACGTATTTTTTGTTTTCGGAAAATCCCAATAGGAGGGGTGAAATGGGTGAAAAAGCTGTTGAATGCCTTTAATGAGGATACTTATAGCTCAGAAACTGAAGATATTACAGACATGAAAACTGGTATTTGGGATCTCCTTTAAAAATAGAGAAGCACGTTTTTTTGGGAAATCCAATTAATGGGGGATGAAAAGGGGGGTTAATGTTAAAAATGATTGTATCTATATCTCAAAACTTTAAAGTTTACATATGTAAAAATTGGTAATTAAATCTCCTTTAAAAATAAAGAAACACATATTTTATTTTTCGGAAAATCCCAATTGAAGGGGTGAAAAAGGGTGAAAAAGGGGTTGAATGCCTTTGCTGAGGATACTTACATCTCAGAAACTGAATATATGATAGACATGAAAATTTGTATTTGGGATCACCTTTAAAAATAAAGAAACACGTATTTTTTCGTTTTTAGAAAATCCAATTAATGGGGGCTGAAAAGGGGGTGATTTTTCTTAAAATGAGTGTATCTATATCTCAAAACTTTAAAAGTTTAAGGTGTAAATATTGGTATTTAGAATCTTCTTTAAAAATAAAGAAACATGCATTTTGTGTTTTCGGAAAATCCCAATAGGAAGGGTGAAAAAGGGTGACAAAACGGTTGATTGCTTTTAATGAGGATACTTATATCTCAGAAGCTGAAGATATTACACACCTCAAAATTGGTATTTGGTATCTCATTTAAAAATAAAGAAACACGTATTTTTTTGCTTTTGGAAAATCCAATTAATGGGGGTTAAACGAGAGTGACAAATTGGGGTGAATTTTAGAAAGATTATAACTGCAGTATATCTCAGAAACGTAAAATGTTACAGACTTAAAAATTGGTATTTGGAATCTCCTGTAGAAGTAAAGAAACATAGGTGGTTTGTTTTTGCAAACTCCACTTAAGGGGAACTAAAAATGCGGTGAAATTTTAAAATGAAAATTTCTACAGTATATCTCAAAAACGTGACATATTACAGAAGTAAAAAATGGTATTTTATCTCTATTACAAATAAACAACACGTATGTTTGGTTTTCGGAAAAACCACTTGGGTGTGGGAGGGTAAAAGTGACTGTAAATGGGGTTGAATTATTTTAATTAGCATACTAATATCTCAAAAACTGAAGATGTTACAGGCGTGAAATTTGGTATTAGAAATTTCCTTTGAAAATAAAGAAATGCGTAGTTTTTGTTTCCGGACATCCACTTAATGGTGGGGAGGTAAATTAAAAAGTTAGTTGACATATTTGTATAAAGACACTATTATCTCAAAAACGAAAGATTTTGCAGACGTGAAAATTGGTATTTGGAATCTGCTTTAAAAGTAAAGAAACACGTATTCTCGGAAAATCCACTGAATGGGGGGGGGGGGCGGAGGTGAAAAAATTGAAAAATGAATTGAATTAATTGTATGTGGATACTTGCATACAATAAAAGCTAGAGTTGTTATACAGGTGAAAATTGGTATTTGGATCTCCTTTAAAAACAAATAAAAACGCGTTTTGGGGGAAATCGTCTTGGGGGCGGGGGTGAAAATAGTTGAATTCCCTTTATGAGGACATATCTCAAAAACGGAAGATGTTAGATTCGTCTTAATTGGTTATTTAGAAGATCCTTTACTATTAAAGAGACAAGTATTTTTGCCAGAAAATTCACTTGGGGGGAGTGTGAAAGAAAGAGAAAAAGTTAATTATTTTTATGGGGATACTCATATCTCAAAACTGAAGATAACAGACGTGAACATTGGTATTTGGAATCTCCTTTAAACATAAAGAAACACGCCTTCTTTATTCTTGGGGTGGGGGGGAGTAAATCAATTTAACGCCAGTGGGGTGAAAAAGGAGCTGAGACCAATTAATTTTACTGTTCATAATGTACTTATTCTGGTCATAAACCGATCATTTTTAATCTTTCCTGGGTTCGTTTTCAAAAGCCATCTTTTCCTTTGGAGAACTTAAAGTTAGATTACAGTAGATTCTCCTGGCATATAAATAAAAATTTAAACACATTTGGAATAAATGATAGGAATGATATTGACCGTGCAATTGTTCACCTCTATAATGTCAATAATGCACGGAACTATCGTATCACCAGAAATCCCGCGCACTTCCCTACGCGCGACAATGGTGCTGGTCACATTGTCAGCAATGACAATGGCAGCAGATGTAATTTACCGCCGAGTAGCGGTCTTGCATCTTGCTGTGGTGTCCATAACATCAATAATAATAATAATAATAATAATAATAATAATAATAATAATAATAATAATGTACTGGACCGTCGTAAAAATGTGAAAATGTGCGGACCGCGCTGGAAAAGGGTCATGGCCGGGTAATGACTACGAATGCAGTCCGGCCGCGGGTTCAGTACCGTCAAGGCACCCAAGACGAAACCACGCTGGTTCTCCTTAAGGATTTGATCCATATTAAAATAATTATAGGAAATGATGGCAAAGATTTAGAGATCCAACTGACCGGGTGGAATACCTGGACCTAGCCCGGGAAGTATGAAATCGATTGCTGGAAATAAAGACTGAAAATGGGAGGAACTTTGCCGTAATTTCTCAGAGAACGAGTTAGATCGCGAATTTCGTCGGATTATACATAAAATGTTGGGCATTCAATTATAAATTTCAGTATAATACCGTAGCGAAGCACGGGCTATCTTGCTAGTTTTATATAAATCATGAAATCGATGGCCACCTCAATATGTAGGCATATTTCTTTCTCGTATTTATTTTATTTTTTAAATATTTTCTTTTTTTAATTTGCTCATGGTTCATGTTTGTGGGTTACTGTAGTCACGTCCTAGTTCGTGAACCATGGGCAACGGCTGAGTGGCCTAGTAAGTGGTCCTGAGAGTCGGGATACCAGTTGCTATGGAATGGGAGTGGGCATCTCGGACATATTCTGAGTCGTGGCCCTCCTTGTGCTCAGGCGGCTAGGACTATACAATTCACCGGTGGTCCATAACCCGTTAGAGGAGAGATCCTCACTTGGACTATGTGCAAGTAGGGCAGCATCCTGCTTCTGAATTTACCGAGCTCAGAACACTTTAAGCAAGCCTCGGACCTATGGGAGTAATGGAGTCCCACTCCCATTTGACAGGCGAGGGACTCCTTGGAAACAACTTGGCGAACGAAATGGAATTCGATGGGGAGCTATCAATATTAATGGGGCTTATGGAAGAAAGAAGGTAGAACTGGCTGAGTCAGCAAAGAGGATGCATCTGGATGTGCTAGGAGTAAGTGATATTCGGGTAAGGGGAGATAAGGAGGAAGAGATAGGATATTATAAAGTGTACTTGACGGGTGTTAGAAAGGGAAGGGCAGAGTCTGGGGTAGGGCTCTTTATCAGGAATACCATTGCTCGCAATATAGTTTCGGTTAGGCACGTAAATGAGCGAATGATGTGGGTAGATTTGTCAGTGGGAGGAATTAGGACAAGAATTGTGTCCGTGTATTCACCATGTGAGGGTGCAGATGAGAATGAAGTTGACAAGTTTTATGAAGCATTGAGTGACATCGTGGTCAGGGTCAACAGTAAGGATAGAATAGTGCTAATGGGCGATTTCAATGCGAGAGTTGGGAATAGAACTGAAGGACACGAAAGGGTGATTGGTAAATGTGGGGAGGATATGGAAGCTAAAGGGAATGGGAAGCGTTTGCTGGACTTCTGTGCTAGTATGGGTTTAGCTGTTACGAATACATTCTTCAAGCATAAGGCTATTCACCGCTACACATGGGAGGCTAGGGGTACCAGATCCATAATAGACTATATCTTAACACACGTTGAATTCAGGAAATCTGTTAGGAATGTAAGAGTTTTTCGGGGATTTTTCGATGATACAGACCACTATCTGATCTGTAGTGAACTAAGTATCTCTAGGCCTAGGGTAGAGAAAATGAAATCTGTCTGCAAACGAATAAGGGTAGAAAATCTCCAGGACGAGGAAATTAGACAGAAGTACATGGATATGATTAGTGAGAAGTTTCGAACAGTAGACAGTAAGCAGATTCAGGATATAGAAAGTGAATGGGTGGCATACAGGGATGCTGTAGTAGAAACAGCAAGGGAATGCCTAGGAACAACTGTGTGTAAATATGGGAAAAGGCGAACATCTTGGTGGAATGATGAAGTGAGAGCAGCCTGTAAACGTAAAAAGAAGGCTTATCAGAAATGGCTCCAAACAAGGGCCGAGGCAGACAGGGATTGGTACGTAGATGAAAGAAACAGAGCGAAACAAATAGTTGTTGAATCCAAAAAGAAGTCATAGGAAGATTTTGGTAATAACCTGGAAAGGCTAGGTCAAGCAGCAGGGAAACCTTTCTGGACAGTAATAAAGAATCTTAGGAAGGGAGGGAAAAAGGAAATGAACAGTGTTTTGAGTAATTCAGGTGAACTCATAATAGATCCCAGGGAATCACTGGAGAGGTGGAGAGAATTTTTTGAACATCTTCTCAATGTAAAAGGAAATCATCATGGTGGTGTTATAAACAGCCAAGCTCATGGGGAGGAGGAAAATGATGTTGGTGAAATTATGCTTGAGGAAGTGGAAAGGATAGTAAATAAACTCCATTGTCATAAGGCAGCAGGAATAGATGAAATTAGACCTGAAATGGTGAAGTATAGTGGGAAGGCAGAGATGAAATGGCTTCATAGGGTAGTAAAATTAGCGTGGAGTGTTGGTAAGGTACCTTCAGATTGGACAAAAGCAGTAATTGCACCTATCTATAAGCAAGGGAACAGGAAGGATTGCAATAACTATCGAGGTATCTCATTGATTAGTATACCAGGCAAAGTATTCACTGGCATCTTGGAAAGGAGGGTGCGATCAGTCGTTGAGAGGAAGTTGGATGAAAACCAGTGTGGTTTCAGACCACAGAGAGGCTGTCCGGATCAGATTTTCAGTATGCGCCAGGTAATTGAAAAATGCTACGAGAGGAATAGGCAGTTGTGTTTATGTTTCGTAGATCTAGAGAAAGCATATGACAGGGTACCGAGGGAAAAGATGTTCGCTATACTGGGGGACTATGGAATTAAAGGTAGATTATTAAAATCAATCAAAGGCATTTATGTTGACAATTGGGCTTCAGTGAGAATTGATGGTAGAATGAGTTCTTGGTTCAGGGTACTTACAGGAGTTAGACAAGGCTGTAATCTTTCACCTTTGCTGTTTGTAGTTTACATGGATCATATGCTGAAAGGTATAAAATGGCAGGGAGGGATTCAGTTAGGTGGAAATGTAATAAGCAGTCTGGCCCATGCTGACGACTTGGTCTTAATGGCAGATTGTGCCGAAAGCCTGCAGTGTAATATCTTGGAACTTGAAAATAGGTGCAATGAGTATGGTATGAAAATTAGCCTCTCGAAGACTAAATTGATGTCAGTAGGTAAGAAATTCAACAGAATTGAATGTCAGATTGGTGATACAAAGCTAGAACAGGTCGATAATTTCAAGTATTTAGGTTGTGTGTTTTCCCAGGATGGTAATATAGTAAGAGAGGTTGAATCAAGGTGTAGTAAAGCTAATGCAGTGAGCTCGCAGTTGCGATCAGCAGTATTCTGTAAGAAGGAAGTCAGCTCCCAGACGAAACTATCTTTACATCGGTCTGTTTTCAGACCAACTTTGCTTTACGGGAGCGAAAGCTGGGTGGACTCAGGATATCTTATTCATAAGTTAGAAGTAACAGACATGAAAGTAGCAAGAATGATTGCTGGTACAAACAGGTGGGAACAATGGCAGGAGGGAACTCGGAATGAGGAGATAAAGGCTAATTTAGGAATGAACTCGATGGATGAAGCTGTACGCATAAACCGGCTTCGGTGGTGGGGTCATGTGAGGCGAATGGAGGAGGATAGGTTACCTAGGAGAATAATGGACTCTGTTATGGAGGGCAAGAGAAGTAGAGGGAAACCAAGACGACGATGGTTAGACTCTGTCTCTAACGGTTTAAAGATAAGAGGTATAGAACTAAATGAGGCCACAACACTAGTTGCAAATCGAGGATTGTGGCGATGTTTAGTAAATCCTCAGAGGCTTGCAGACTGAACGCTGAAAGGCATAACAGTCTATAATGATAATGTATGTATGTATGTATGTATGTATGTATGTATGTATGTATGTAAAATTTGCTCTGCATCGCATCGACAAAGATATGTCTTACGGCGACGATGGGATAGGAAAGGTCTAAAAATATGAAGGAATGGGTCGTGGTCTTAATTAAGGTACAGCATTTGCCCGGTGTGAAAACGGGAAACCATGGAAAACCATCATCAGGGCTGCCGACTGTGGCGCTCAAATCCACTATATCTCGGATGCAAGCTCGAAGCTGCACGGCCAACTCTCCAGGATTTCTCGTTATTATATATCATTACTATGGCTCGGAAGTTCAAGAAATGTTTTCCTCGAGTGCCCGAAGACGAGGCCCAACATAATATATGTTCATTCTGGGTCACTGTAGGCCTGAAAATTGTGGGATTTGTTTGTCTTTTTTGCCTTTTTGAGCGGTTTTTTGGCTTATAAGTCCTTCTTTAGCCTTGTTTAGGTCTTAACGGCTTTATGTTGCAACTTCACCTCCATTCGATTACATTTGTACTGCCCATTCTCAATTCGAATCATCATTAGTTCACTCGTCAACTCTTAAATATCTTTTCTGTAGTAAGAGATAAAATAAAATTAAAATGAAATGAAAAAATGAAACTAATGCTTAAAAACAAGGGGTATCAAATTATGTACAAGATGAATGAAATACTGAGAGGAGAAAATTTTGATGTGAGTGTTTCTGAAAGGGAATATTTCACTTGCTTCAAATATGAACCCTTTAACATCCGTTTATTTGGAGAGAAGTTTCACTGCATAGAATTTGGAATCTTGGGACAACACTTGGGATCCCTTCTCTGTAAAATAGCTTCTGGGGCTCCCATTTCAATTTTAGATTGAGGTGTTTTTGAGCTGTCCTACTGCTGTGCCCTTTTGACCATCGACGAAAGCAGATGTCGCTGATAGCGTTTAGTGAGAATATAATTTCGTAACACTGGGGCTGGGTGTTTTATTGCAGTCCGCACGTGAAGTGGGGTTCATCCTTTTTTTTGGTAACTCATGTCAGAAAATAGTTATTCTAAAAATAGTTAGTGGAACGCAAAATCAACATGGTTCACGGATATAATATCTTGTCTTACGCTTTAATATACGTCTGTCCCATATATTTGCATAGTTCCATTGTGTTACAAAAGTAACAGGCATGGTTTAGGGCAGTTTGTGGCAAATATAATCATTTTAATTCGCTCCAAAGGCTGAGAAGTGCAGACTTTCATTGAAAAAGTGTGGATAATCCTCAGTGTATTGCTTTGAAAGGGAGCCTCCGTTGCTCAGGCGGCAGCGCGTCGGCCGCTCACCCCTGCTGAGTACCGTGGTTCAAATCCCGGTAACTACACGTGACATTTGTGCTGGACAAAGCGGAGGTGCGACAAGTTTTTCTCCGGGTACTCCGGTTTTCCCTGCCACCTTTTATTCCAGCAATACTTCCCAGTATTGTTTCTTTTCATCTGTCAGTCATTAATCATTGCCCGAGAGGAGTGTGATAGGCTTCGGAAACCGGTACAATTCCCATCCTCGCCGCTAGATGAGGGATTCGTTCATTCCATTCCTGACCCGGTCGCACGACTGGAATCGGGCTGTGGACTCCCATTTTCATTTCATTACTTTAAAAAACGACATTATTCTTGAGCTAGCGTTTGAGAGGCGGCTATGAGATCTTGAAGCAAGTGCAATAGACTACGCTTGGAAACAGTATTCTTTAACACATGGGTAAATAATGCAAATACTGATTGTCATTATTTTAATGTTTATTACTTGTGAGGTGTGGCTATGAAGTTGTTTACATGTATTATTATTATTATTATTATTATTATTATTATTATTATTTATGTAGTTATGTCCGGACTTTATTGGTATACATGTCCGACTCGTTGGCTGAATGTTCAGCGTACTGGCCTTCGGTTCAGAGGGTCCCGGGTTCGATTCCCGGCCGGGTCGGGGATTTTAACTTCATGGGTTAATTCCAATGACCCGGGGGCTGGGTGTTTGTGCTGTCCCCAACATCGCAGCAACTCACACACACCACATATAACACTATCCTCCACCCCAATAACACACAGTTATCTACACATGGCAGATGCCTCCCACCCTCATCGGAGGGTCTGCCTTACAAGGGCTGCACTCGGCTAGAAATAGCCACATGAAATTATTATTGGTATAAATCACGATCGTATTATTTGTGAGGTTATGTCATGAAACATCTGCTGTATATATTAATACGAGTTTATTTAATGCAAGAACACGTAATTAAGAGTAGGGCCTATATAATTTATTATTACCTGTATATATGATGTATAATCCACTTCAATATTGTGCAATACACTGTAATAAGTCCAGAACAACGCATGGTGCGACTAGAATTGTATAGAGAATTCTTTACATTGTAAGTAGGCAACTGGAGACTCGAATTTACAAGAAAACATGTTATGTCATATTCTTATAGATGCCAAGCCAGGAAACGTATATAAGGAGGCAGTCTTGAGGATAGAGTGGAGTTGTTTTAATGAGACTTGTGTGGAAGTCGTGTTAGTCTAGTTTACCCCGTCTGCATCCAGACCGACGCAAAGGATTCCCAGACAGCTTCTCAGGAAATGTCATGGTTTGGTTCGATTTAACGTGGGGTCCGAAAAAGAACGGCTTTCTGACATGTCGAACGCTACATCATTAATCTCAATCTTGCCGATATACGTCTCCATCCGACACACCTTGGCAATGATATCCATCTCGCATATGCGAAACCTTATTTCTAGCTATCTTATTCTATCATAATCCTTATAAATAATACACCAAGTTAATCGTTACTTCTAATTATTTATTAAATATAATGATTCAAGAAAAGGATAGGAAGAGAAAAATGTGGTTCTGTACAAATCATTTTCTTTGATGAAATAAGCAACGGCTGAAACGCTGACTCTTCATTTGTGCAACTAGCCTACGCTTACATTCTACTTGATTCATATTCATAATTGAAATAGGTTCACTTCATTAGTATGCGTTCATATGAGTTAAACTGTTCAGTTATCGTCTGAACCTGACAATTCTCAACATTCTAAACCTACTTTTCTTATTCAATCTTGATCTACTCCTCTAACTGAAAATTGGAGTTTAGCATCATATTTAACTAGTAGTATGTCCCTTAATATCATCAGTGTCCGTTGGCTGAACGGTCAGCGTACTGGCCTTCGGTTCAGAGGGTCCCGGGTTCGATTCCCGGCCGGGTCGGGGATTTTAACCTTAATTGGTTAATTCCAATGGCCCGGGGGATAGGTGTATGTATTGTCTTCATCATCATTTCATCCTCATCACGACGCGCATGTCGCCTACAGGAGTCAAATAGAAGACCTGCACCTGGCGAGCCGAACCCGTTCTGGGATATCCCGGCACTAAAAGCCATACGACATTTCATTTCATTTTTTCATCAGTACAACGTCCTACCTAAAGAATCACCTACTTAGAATGACCAATCTGAACCTAAACTGATCTACATTATTTAGAACTGAAGTTTCTATCTGATTTTTTATTATTTGACATCTTTATTATCTGAAATTTTATTATCTGGGATCTAATTATGACCTCCGTTGACTTCTTGGGTTTAGGAATGCTCAATAAGTTTCTCGTATACAGCCACTATTTGAAGTTATCAAGTTATCATTGCCAAATAAAATATATATCTACACCTGTCATTCATGTGTTAAATTCATATGTCTCACTAGCAAACTTCAATATGCCAAACCTACCTTACATTAACCATAAATTAGCATTAGAACTCAAATATGTGCCAATCTGTATTGTGCTTTCTTCCTTGGTAATATTATAAACTGACCTCTATATGTATTTTGTTGTGCCATTTTACTGAATTACTACATGATCTCAATCTTAACTTCATTTGGGAAAGAGAAACTCTAAATTTGTCGAATAATCCTATTACAATCCCTTATATCAACATCTATTTCAAGTATGGAGGCTATCAGCTGATTAGGGCACATTACCATGAGTTTTTATTTAAGATGGGGATACGCTGTGATCATATTTGTATACTCTCTTCTGGACATAAACCTTGCCATACAATGATTATTCAATACAATCCTACTCTCATGTGCCATATAATTTCACAATACCTTCTTCTTTCTTCGCAATTACCGACGCATGCACCTTCGTATCTTTCACATTTCCATATATATTCAATTCAACTTTATCACTTCGTAGTCACTGCGTTTCTCATCTCAAATCTTCTTAATAACCTCTCTTTCGTTAAAACATTAAACTTCCCTCGACGATATTGCTTCTGCATTTGCCCATAATTCACACAGGATCTATTTCTTCTTTGCATTATATAGACGTCGTTCCGTCTATCAATATTACCTCCTAGAATCCATCTAAATTTCACACAGCACGTATTGTTCCCAATACTCTTTGAATTATAACAGCATAGCCCTTCCGTATGATTTGGTATCTTATATCTATACGTAAGACACTCTGTTACGGCATTAGCAAAACTATAGCTAAGAATTCACTTATAACGATATCACTTCCTACACCAATATACATATTGATTAGCACAGATATAATTCGTCAGTTTTTATGAAATAGGTTAGTTCTGTCGGTCATGTTTGGCACATGGGTTATATGTGACTTGCAATTGAGCTATAGTAATCATTCTCTGCCTAATGATACACAGAATTTTGAAAACAAGAAACTTCTCTCGCTTTCTTCGCCACTCTGAGTTGGCCTCTTCTTCTCAGCTGCTACATGCGATCCTTGCGGCCGGTAACTGGTCCTCCATACGTCATCTCTGGTCCCGATGAGTCATCTTGAGCCAAATTATATAATCTCGGGCAATCCACTCTCACGTCTTAGAAAGACTCCATGGTGTCAAGCTCGTTCATGAAATCATAAAATACAATTCGAATGGCATAATACATGTTTGTGCTGTTCATTTAGCTCCTAATGTACTTATTTCTCCAGCTATTTATGACGTATATATATATAGTTTCTGATTATTGATTCTAATTTCTCTCGGCTAATGTAAATATTAAGTAGTTGGTTCAGTTCTTCCTCTTCTTATAGCGGATTGCCTAAAGGTGCGAATAGCCCTCTTGTTTCTTCCCGATGTCACGGTTCAAATAGTTCTTTTTATTATTATTCCTTTTTGAAATAATGTATTTTCTTCCCATATTTCTCATAGTTTATATGCTATTTGTAAAAGAATTCCTCTTCAGTCTTCTTTTCAATGTGTCTTCTTGATTAACCGCGATGATTTGATATTATATGTTTTCCTCTCAGCTCTATTGCGTGCTATTTCTTCTCGGTAAAAATGATTCATAATTCATTTATTTTTAAAACAATCCAGATTCCGTTTCGAGATGTTTTTACATGGCACTCGCAACTCCATGACTTCTATTATGATGTTAATCTGGGTTTCGGTGACATTTTACGTTCATTTGCTCTGTTTGAAGTAGCCGGCGGCCATTGTATCTGTCCCGATCTCCTTTATATTTTCACTTTAACTATAGCGTAATGGTACAGTAGTGTTTGAAGTCAAGTATGTAAATTGGTTTTGCTTGTTTGGTATTGACATGCATCTGTTGCAGTCTTCTTCTGATACTTCGTATTAGTTGTTTGTTTATGATGGCAGCTTATTAGTGTGTGTATGCAGAAGACGTAAATATAATTTGTCAATAAAAAAGGGTACATAGCTGACAGCATTTTGTGTGCGTCTTTGTGAATACATCACTCTGCAGCAGGCGAAGAAATCTGTGTCACAATGAGCTCCTTCCTCTCGATTGTGCTTGTGTACTCGGTCACTTCTATGTCACGAGGTGTACCCAAACAAATACAGCTGGGGCGGAACCGTGGTGGACGGCTAGTACAGGCTATGTATATAAAATGTACATACTTTTAATGCTTTTCCCGTACATTGTCCTTACCCCGAATGAGGAACACTGAACTGAAAATAGGTTTAATGGCATATTTTTTGTTTGTATGTCACGCGAAAGTCAGTGTTTAAGTTGAGAGAAACATGAATTGTCACACAGGCATAAATTGGTTCGTTAGTGAAGTGGTTGTCTGGAGAAAAGAATATGATAACATATCGCTCGTGGGCTACAATAGTGGCATAACTAAAAAGAAAATTAAAAAACAAGTTTTGAGATAAATGAGCTTAAAATTTCCGATGCACCGCAGACAATAATTAATTTCTTTTGCAACACTGGCACAATTTCCATTGCATCACTATTGATGAACAGAATGTGCTTCGCGACTGTCGAGCCTCAGGTGCAATCTGCAGCCAATGTAAGCACTTCTGCCATTTGTTGGTAGAATGTTGAACTGAAAGATATGTCGCTGTTGTTGTTGGAATGAAGAATAATCTGGAATGCTGGAGAGTGCAGTAACTCCAAATTCGCATTTTTTGTCTTGTGCCACTATTTCAGCCCACGAACGATATATTCTGTAGAAAAGTTATATGAGTCCGTAACAATATTAACAAAAAATAATTCACGATGATTTATGTTTTAATCTATTTTCTGTAATACAAATGATAATGGAAATATTTTCGATTTTACATATCTGGTTGTATATCTCAAATGCTGTCTTCTACGAGTTTTATGATCATGTATAGTACACACTGACTTTTAGTGATGTAAAGATTACGTGTTCTGAATGTTAGATCATGAGGAAAGTATGGTGAAGGTGACCTTGCCAGATATTTACGGATGAATGGTACAAAGAACAATATAAGTATAATAATTACTTACAGATGTGCAATGTTGAAGTCATCATGGACAGGTAAATGAAATTCAGTATGTTACAGAAGAGTATTTGTCTGGCAATTTGCTTTACGTCGCACCGACACAGATAGGTCCTGTGGCGACGATGGGACAGGAAAGGGCTACGAGTAGGTAGGAAGCGACCCTGGCCTTATCAAGGTACAGCCCCAGCAATTTCCTGGTGGGAAACCAAGAAAATCATCTTCAGAGCTGTCGACAGTGAGCTCACAGCTGCGCGCCCCTAACTTGCTCGGTACATTTGTCTCCGTCCAGGGACTGCACGTCGGAAGTTGGAAAAATATAATGAATAATAAAATACGAAATAACTACAGTAGCATGAACATACTTTCAGTATACTACTAGCGTAAAATATACCCATTAGTTAGACATAATGAGTCAACGGCACGGTTCATAACGTCAGGATTTATTGATAATATTATGACATTTGAAGTGTTTCAGTTCAATTATTAATTATATTCGGAATACCTCCACACAATTCGTGTTTTCCACATGGTAACCTTGTCCAAATAACAAATCAGCACAGAGTGTGCATACAGTGTGTCACCTTTTTATTTACATGCGATAATTGCTTTGGTCATTAGCCAGATATTAGAAGAAATGAATGTATATTTCATTACCTAGTGGTAAATATTGAGCGACGTCAGAAGCCGACAGTATACGATTAAGTTCCATGGCCTACTGCTCATGACAGTTTTATCCTCGCTTTTTTACGTCGCACCGACACAAATAGGTTTTATGGCGACAACGGGATAGGAAAGGGCTACGCGTGGGAATGAAGCAGCCGTGGCCTTAATTAAGGTACAGAGCCAGAATCTGCTTGGTGTCAAAATTGGAAACCACGGAAAACCATGTTCAGGGTTGCCGACAGTGCGGTTCGAACCCAGTGTCTTCCGAATGCAAGCTCACAGCTGTGCACCTTTCACCGCACGGCCAACTCGCTCTGGTCCTGCCAGAAGAGCTGCATTGAAGTTTGATTCAAGAACACAATTTTAGAAAATATTATGTGTAGAGTACTTGTGGAAAAAATATCGTCGTAAAGACATAACCATATATAATAATTATCGAAACATTATAATATAATAGTGAACATTTCAAGTCATTGTCTGAGTGGTCAGCGTAGTCCCCGGGTTCGATTCCCGGCCGGGTCGGAGATTTTAAACTTAAATGGCTAATTCACTTGGCCCGGGGACTGGGTGTTTGTACTGTCCCCAACATCCCTGCAACTCACACACCACATAAAACACTATTGTCCACCACAATAACTCGCAGTATCCTACACATCTCAAACGCCACCCACCCTCGTCGGAGGGTCTGCCTTAAAAGGGCTGCACCAGGAAAGAAATAGCCACACTAAATTATTATTATTATTATTATTATTATTATTATTATTATTATTATTATTATTATTATTATTATTATTATTATTATTATTTCTTGATTCGTTGTGTCCAGCTAAGGGCTACGTTTGAACTTATTAGCACTTTTTATTTTTCTTCTTCTTTTCCCCATATCTCTTCATCATCTCACTGTGTCATTTTTTACGATGTTCAGTCCATCCTGTATTCAGTCAGATGGGCTTTGCAGAAAATTTATATTTATGAATTAAGATTCTGAATATTATTCTATCTTGGATGGTTTCTTCATTAATGCCAATTTCATTTAGGTCTTGTCTGATTTCTTTTAGCCAGTTATTGTGATCTTTCATTGATAAGGCTAAGTTTAAAATTTTATTTGTGAGCCTATTATTATCCACTCTATATAAGTGATCATAAAATTCTAATCATCGTTTCCTGACTGTATCTATGATTTTTTACAATTTGCTTTACGTCGCACCGACACAGATAGGTCTTATGGCGACGATGGGATAGGAAACGCCTAGGAGTGGGAAGGAAGTAGCCCTGGCCTTAATTAAGGTTCAACCCCAGCATTTACCTGGTGTGAAAATGAGAAACCACAAGAAACCATCATCACGGCTGCCGACAATGGAGTTCAAACCCACTATCTTCCGGATGCAAGCTCTCAGCTGCGCGCCCCTAACTATAAGGCTAACTCGCCCGATATTATTATTTTTATTATTATGTCGTTATTAACAGATATTGTACCTTGTGCAATATTTTCTTAGCCTTCTTTTGGTATATTATTGTCTGAAAGGAGTTGAAAACTCTATGGTAGTAAATACCCATTATATCCTCATGATGATTCCCATAACCAATCTTCAGTTCATCGTTCAATCACTTCGTAAGCACTTGAAAGTCTCTATAGTTCAAAGACTATGTGGCAGAACCCACGTTTTTGTGTCTATTGGTAATAAGACATCAATCAAAAATCACATGTAGTTTCAGAAATGCACTGCGTCAGTGTCCTTCATTAAGATTTCAACCAACTTTCTCTTCATGAGAAGAGTGAGTGATCACGTTTGAAGGCTCATACCAGAATTTGAATTTTGCGTGGCACATACCAGCTGATAACCTTTCCCAGATCAATGAGGCTGTGATGAAGTGAATGCAGAATCAATGGATCGAAGAAAAAAGCTCTCACATATGTAGGAAGTTCAAACCGCACCATCGCATGATAACGAAGGACTGTCATCTTATAAGCACGCCAGCTACTGGTCTTACAGCTACATTTCAAAGGCTAGCTCAAGAATTCGGGCGTGTTTCAGAGCAATCAGATGCCAAGTGCATTTTTCAATATAGTCTACTAGATCAGGGTATTCCGTCAATGCGCCCTGTCCCCTGTCCTTCTGCTACTCATGGCTGAACACTGATGGTTCCCGTAACGGCAATGATATCCAGAGCATCTTATTCGGAAATAAATCATGCCATGATTTGATCCTTCCCAGTGAATTCCACATGGTATCTGCAATAACACGCTCACATTCATGGCTGGTGACACCACGGCTATGTGTTAGACAAAATATCCTGCGATATGAATCGCCATACCGGTAAGGAATCTTGTAATACGTAATGATGTTCCACTGGATTCCAATTACGCTAATGCTTAGTACGCGTTTCCAGTACGTTGATCAAACACCGTTACAATTCTGAGATATTGTACCGTATGTTTAGAGACCTACCTGGAACCATTTGTCGACGAAAGTAATGCGTAATCACATGTGCACACATCTAATTTCTGCATGGCCGCCACATTCCACTCTTTTCATATCCCATCTATTCACCTGATCCGTTGCTAATCGATCACGTTTGGTCTATGTTGGAGTTGAGCAGTTGATGTGGAAGGATGTGTTTTCCCAGCGCTCTGAAACTGTATGCAGGGACTGCGCGTTGAACATTTAGCGGGCTAGGATAGGGTTATGGTATACAGATGGGTGAGACCCACCTTCCCGTAACGGAGTGGGTGTTCTAGATCTTGTAACTTAAGGTTTCTGGTGACAGTTCTAACGGCCCTTACGGTATTTGGTAGTACTGAGGTGAACCCAGAGAGTGATATCCGGATACCCGATGTAACGAAAGCAATTAAGCGTTCCGCATTTAGTATGAATTTAAAGAATGGGATCAAGTTCATTAAGTTCGGTAAGTGGGAGTGCTAAAGGGAGAGAGAAGATTGTCGAAATAGTAGTTGGTTTTTTTTCAATTTGTGAAACTGTGGAAAATATGAAGCAAGAAATTAAGGTCAGAAACTTGACTACTTGAAAGGAAGCTTACATAATTCAAGGCAAGAGTGAAACTACACACAGAAATAATTTATAAAAGGTAGAGTGAAGCAGAACGTGATGATATTCCGACAGGGGAGGAAAGTGATTCAACTATGAAAAATGCATGCGATATGCTCATGGGTGACTGGATGATACACCGGAGTGGTGAAATTTCGAGAAAAGCTGGTAAGAAAGTACAGAGTTACCCGGAAATAAAGTTGATCTGCTATCCCTGCAGGATGAAAGATTGGAAGATAATAACGATGTGCTAATGCTGGTGCTTCACATAGGGACTAATGAAGTGTCAGTATAGCACTCAATAGGAGAGGTGTATGAACTGGTGGGTATAACGAAGACAAACGTTAGTTCCAAACTCAACATGTCCATGTTAAAGTGAATTGATAAAAAAGGGAAAAACTGTTTTATTAGTGTTAATATCAGGATTAAACCGATGAGAATGTGCATTTTGATAAAGACAGTTGTTATGATTGAAATAACAACAATGACAATAATGTAGGACTTCACTGGAGATAAATAATAATGAAAGTTTGTTCGACATATTGAGTTTTGGAACAAACAACAATGGACACAATGTGCTTTGGAGTTGATTCTGAGGGAAGTTGTAGACTTAATACAACTAAATATTCTCACTTTCACGTTATCTTCAAGATATCTCTTAGCTGATGACAGTGCTAAATTTTGCAATCTGAAAAATGTTCATCTTCAATAACATTAAGAGTAAATTAATATTGTCTTCTCGGAGAACACCTTCAAATAGCATCGCTGTCAATCATTCGCTCATTTTCCTCCTCCTGTTGTCCTCCCTGCTCTTGGAAGTTCAGTTGTCTAGCATTTGCTATCTCCTTGTAGAAGCTGAGATCTGAATTAGATTCCCGATCACTACCATAAATCTTTTTGAGTAGATTTAGAACATCATTGACATTTGTAACTTTAGGTAAAACAACAAGCTGTATTTGTTCACTAAATATTTGGCTTATGCTCTTGCCTCTTCTCCAAACACATTCCGGCTCGCCCAGGTTTCTGAAATACACTGACTGACAGAGCAAATGCAACACCAAGAAGGAGTGGTCAGAACTTTATGCCAATTGCAGGGTAGACTGACGTCACTGAGGTATGCTCATGATGTGAAATGCGCCGCTGTGCTGCGCACGTAGCGAACGATAAATGGGACACGGCGTTGGCGAATGGCCCACTTCGTACCGTGATTTCTCAGCCGACAGTCATTGTAGAACGTGTTGTCGTGTGCCACAGGACACGTGTATAGCTAAGAATGCCAGGCCGCCGTCAACGGAGGCATTTCCAGCAGACAGACGACTTTACGAGGGGTATGGTGATCGGGCTGAGAAGGGCAGGTTGGTCGCGTCGTCAAATCGCAGCCGATACCCATAGAGATGTGTCCACGGTGCAGCGCCTGTGGCGAAGATGGTTGGCGCAGGGACATGTGGCACGTGCGAGGGGTCCAGGCGCAGCCCGAGTGACGTCAGCACGCGAGGATCGGCGCATCCGCCGCCAAGCGGTGCCAGCCCCGCACGCCACGTCAACCGCCATTCTTCAGCATGTGCAAGACACCCTGGCTGTTCCAATATCGACCAGAACAATTTCCCGTCGATTGGTTGAAGGAGGCCTGCACTCCCGGCGTCCGCTCAGAAGACTACCATTGACTCCACAGCATAGACGTGCACGCCTGACATGGTGCCGGGCTAGAGCGACTTGGATGAGGGCATGGCGGAACGTCGTGTTCTCCGATGAGTCAGGCTTCTGTTCTGTCAGTGATAGTCACCGCAGACGAGTGTGGCGTCGGCGTGGAGAAAGGTCAAATCCGGCAGTAACTGTGGAGCGCCCTACCGCTAGACAACGCGGCATCATGGTTTGGGGCGCTATTGCGTATGATTCCACGTCACCTCTAGTGCGTATTCAAAGCACGTTAAATGCCCACCGCTACGTGCAGCATGTGCTGCGGCCGGTGGCACTCCCGTACCTTCAGGGGCTGCCCAATGCTCTGTTTCAGCAGGATAATGCCCGCCCACACACTGCTCGCATCTCCCAACAGGCTCTACGAGGTGTACAGATGCTTCCGTGGCCAGCGTACTCTCCGGATCTCTCACCAATCGAACACGTGTGGGATCTCATTGGACGCCGTTTGCAAACTCTGCCCCAGCCTCGTACGGACGACCAACTGTGGCAAATGGTTGACAGAGAATGGAGAACCATCCCTCAGGACACCATCCGCACTCTTATTGACTCTGTACCTCGACGTGTTTCTGCGTGCATCGCCGCTCGCGGTGGTCCTACATCCTACTGAGTCGATGCCGTGCGCATTGTGTAACCTGCATATCGGTTTGAAATAAACATCAATTATTCGTCCGTGCCGTCTCTGTTTTTTCCCCAACTTTCATCCCTTTCGAACCACTCCTCCTTGGTGTTGCATTTGCTCTGTCAGTCAGTGTATGTTGCTTCGCCTTGAATGGTTACTGTGGTTTCATCCCATTCTATGATCAATTTGAAATGCTAGTTATCTGGCGGTTTTAAAATTTCAGTAGTTCAGTGTATCGACAGTGACTTCTTTCGTTATAGAGAAGCCAGTGTGCACACTCACGTAATTTTTATTACTAGTGAAATGGAACAAGAAATTAGAGCCTGTGAAAACAGTATTATAGCTGCCGAGTCACGACGTAGTAGGAAAAGATCGAGAGATGTGGGTACATGAAAATAATAGAGAAATCACTCATTATTAACAGCAAACCTTTATTACAACAATAAGCTTCCTTCTGTTACAAGGTTACTTTGGACATGTTGTGGACATACTCAGTTTTGGAACAGAACTGAAATTTTAAGGTTTAATATCTAAGGAATGAGAAGAGTTATGGAACACGAATTGTCAGATATTAAATACTATAGCCTGGTGGGGGTATCAGTTGCGTCATTCAATTATAATTATTAATTATGGAATATATTTCACATTCGCTAAGCAATAATATCTTACAATATATATATTGTAAGTACTGGCCAGTTCGGAAGGTATGGTGCAACCTACCACAGACTGTTGTTTCCATTAGAGATTATGAAACACAATGGCCAGCAAAGTTATTTTACCCAGAAATTATTGCCAAGTTGAAAAGAGAAGGGATTGGTTATTTCCGAGTCAATAGAAAGTCCCCAGCCCGGCGGCGAAGTGATAGTTAGAACAACAAAAGTACGGCGACCCAGATTCCTGGAAATGACGTCAGGGAAACACCGGGGTGGCAGATGTGTGTGGAGCGAACCGTTGGCACTTAAGGAAAAAAATATGAAATTTCACACTCCCGCGTAGCTATGGACCAACAGTAAAATTCGCCAGGGATAAGCAGTCCAGCCAATTTTATATTATAGGAGGCGCAATGAAATGTAACTCCACTAATTAAACTGATAAAATAAAACTGATTATAAATTCGAGATAAGGATAAATTTAGAAGCTTAACCAAATATCAAAAGTTATTAATTAATGAAGATTGACTGTCATAATTCTGATAAATCAATGACGCTATTCGCTGATTGGCTAAAAGAAAGGGACGCTACAAATAGCGCTCATTTACCCGCCCAGAATACAGGAGCTAAATTCACAATTATATTAATTCCCAGCGATCGAATTGAGTTGAGATTTGACATAGAGGCTAGAATAATATAATCACATGAGTGGATCCCAAGTTCAGGCCACTGGCAGGTCTGCATATAGTCAAATGAGGATATTGGAACTGCTCCCTCTACGGTGACCTCTCGTGAACTCGGAGAGGGGATGGACATGCACTTAAATAGTAGTGCAGGGCGACGGAGAAGACACTTGTAAAATATGGTTGTTGCTGTTACTACGCCAGTGCGCGTAGACACTTGGTAAAAGTTATTCGAGCTGTTATTACGTCAGTTAACACAGTGATCCAGTACGTGAAGGAGTACGCGTTACGGACTTGAATGTTCAACACTATCAGGAGTTCGAATACCGGAGATAGTTACAAGTAGTTGCCTACTGACAAATCAATAGAAATGTATAAACAACTACGGAACTAATTCAATATAAACCTACGGGTAGGAGTGTTATATTCTATCTAGGGAACAGTGCATATTACGCGAGAACGGTCGTGGTTGTTCGGCATAATATCGCCAGTGAACGTCAATTACAAACTGATACCTGCTAAGCCATGTGAACGTAAGCCGGGAGAAACGCGAACAGTCACGGAAGTGCCAGGTTCAAAACTCGAGTGCGCGCCGGGCTGTTGAAGGTGGTATCGATGTATCACTAGTTCCTTAGTGCCGGGAAGGAATGAAGAATGTATGTTTACATTAAATAGGCTAGGTAAAAAGCCAGCAGAGTAAAAATTTCTGTGTTAAAATTAGAGTGTAAAATCTTCCAAGTGTTAATTTTTATTTGTTTTCCTATAATTTAAAATGTTTCATATTGAAAAGTGTAAAGAATTACCTCTACTTGCTGACATGGAGAAAAGCAGGATGACGTGTTAGACTGGACGGGCCATGTGCTCCTCGTATATGTTTAGCAGACTACAGGCTGAGATGGGTACCATATCAATGTAAATGTGTAGATTGCTAACGTCAACGGAAGGGGATAATATACTTTAATTATGTTAACTTGATTGTTAAACGAGCCGCTGCCCGGCTCGTCAAATTCAGATATAGGTAGACAAAGGGACAAATTAATATGTAAATAATTATATCAAGCACTCATAATATTTTTGATTATTTAGTAGAGTAGATTAGGGTTGATTTTGTTTGTTCAAGTGCTTGAAGTGTTCGTGATTGTATAGGAGCACGTTTCACGTAAAGATAAATTGATATTCATTTTAGAAGTGATTCTATGTGTTTGTCTGACTTAGGTCAGTTACCGTAAACTTTATAGATATTAAGGCGTGTTGTAAGATTATCCAGAGGTAGAGGGTTGTCAGTGAATGTAAATGTTGTGGGACTGGAATGAAGTCCGTTTGTTTGTAAATATCAATGAATATTTGTGCCACGAAGTTTCGCCAGTGGACCACAATATTAATAATCAGTAGAAGTATCGGAGTGATAAATGAACAAGGGTAATGTCTAAATGAGTGTTTAATAATAATGCTTTGTGAATAATGGCACGGGCCTAGTTTGATAGAATGATTGCAAGTTAAAGTAATTTAAGTGTGGAGATAACATGTGGCGTGGAAGACTTCAATTCGGGCAGAAAAGTTTGATTTTAACATTAATTGTTGATTTAACGTTTTTGGACCCCATACCGGTAATAATCATAATAATTTGTTTAGAAGCGATAGAGGCACTAGTATATGATGGTCACGCTATGTTGAAGGCCCAGAGTGGTTTAAGCCCAATTTTGATTTTGGAACTCAAGTGGGACAAAAATCCGGTATGAGATAAAATTGAGTCGTACGCATGTTGATGAAGAAATAGCTGAATCCCGAGGCCTACGTCAATATGATATGCCGATTCCGGTGTTAATAATAATAATAATAATAATAATAATAATAATAATAATAATAATAATAATAATAATAATAATGTTATTTGTTTTACGTCCCACTAACTGCTTTTACGGTCTTCGGAGACGCCGAGGTGCCGGAATTTAGTCCCGCAGGAGTTCTTTTACGTGCCAGTAAATCTACCGACACGAGGCTGTCGTATTTGAGCACCTTCAAATACCACCGGACTGAGCCAGGATCGAACCTGCCAAGTTGGGCTTAGAAGGCCAGCGCCTTAATCGTCTGAGCCACTCAGCCCGGCAAGATTCCGGTGTTATGAGTGGCAGAAGAGTCCAAGCACCGAGGATTAATGCATGAATTAAATATTTTGAAGAGTTCCAGTGGAATAAATGGACTTCAAATTTGAACGAAGGAATGATTTAGCACTCGCAGGGACAGGACGGAGATTCCCAGCCGCGAAGTGCCATGGGATTTGAGATTTGTCTTGGGAGGACATGGTGTTCCCATAAATTAACGACAGTACGAAAGAAAATAAGGTTGCGATTCGAATACCGTTATTGTGTCCCGACCGATGTGAAATCGGATCTTGGTGGTTCCTATGGTATTTAACATGTGTGACTACTGTAAATTCTAAAGATTGGAAATTAAAATATAAAATTTCAAATTAATAATATTAATAATAATAATAATAATAATAATAATAATAATAATAATAATAATCCTCGTAAATCGTGTCTTAATTGATTGATTAGTGCCACACTGGACCGGAATTTAAAGGGTTATGCATTAAATATAGTAATAGTTAACTGCCATTTAAGAAGTGAAATTAATTCATCATAATAATAATGTGAAGGAGCATAAGGAGAAGAATTTATTATATTAATTTTGAGAAGAATAATAATGGTGAAAAATGAAATTGAAATATTAAATCAATGATGATTAAGTGTTACGATAATGATGAATTCTACTAATGATACTACTACTAATAATAATAATAATAATAATAATAATAATAATAATAATAATAATAATAATAATAATAAAATATTTTTTCGGATGATGTTGACGGATACCAGGGAAGTCAGCTGGCGAAATAACGTAATAATGTCAAGTTGTTGTAAATAATAAGCTAAGTTTGTAACATTTAATGTGATGGCAAATCCCTACACCTTGACCATTAGGTTAGAATCCCTCTGTCGTTTCCTTCAGTTAACGATAGCATATCTTGGTTAGGAGCGCGGGGACGGTATTGTGCTATCCCGGGTTGGTCTCATCTCAATAAAGGTGGAGGCGAAGACATGATTCATGTGATCGCGCCCACCTGGCCAATAGGTAATTTGTCCATGACCATAAATGGTCATGGTGTTGTCACGAGGGTCATATTTCAACCCTCAGCAATCAATTGTTGAACCATCCAAATGGATCGGTAGTCTACAGTGTAAAATTTTAATATGAAAAATTTTCAGGAATGATTTGCCAAATTTGGGCAAAAAAAAGGGGTCAACGAATTTTGTGTGTGTTCCAATTTAATTTTAAATAAAATGCTCCTTAAGTATTTGCAAGGAAACAGTTCCAGGTCCTTGTAGAATAGTAAACCATTGGTGACCGTTTAAAATATCCGTCCCCTTTCCTAGGACGGAGCCTTCCATTTTTCCCTTTGATCTGATTTAATGTAATTTGTTTGCTTCTTTATGATGAGCCTTAAAGTTAATAATCTGAGTGCTCCCTTCAACCCTGGAGTACTAATTAGATGGCGCCCAGATATTTAATTGGAGAGTCCGTATCTTCATAATTTTTAATAGTTTATTAGTTGCGATAGATTTGAACCATAACACCCTTTGAGATAAATGCTGGTTGGGACTCAGGCTTTGAGCAGGTGCAATACAGAGCCCCAAATATTATTATAAATACAATATTTCATTTTTCAATATTTGTGGACATGTTTAGTTTTGGAACTAACCGACTCACTTAGTGTTGCAATGCGAAGGAACGGTGTATCTCTACGACGGGTGATCGGCTAAACTAGGTGTGTCAGCAATTGGACTTGGATTGCTCGAGAGGAGACCGGGATTCGCGTCGGATAGACTGCATCTGAACATATGAGGTTCGTACGAGACTGGGGCCGGAGGTGGGATGTCAACAGGAATGGACGACGTGCAACGAGTGCAGGATTTTCTGATTTTAAAACCAATAGAAACTAAAACGGTGGTTCATCGGATCAGAGTCCACCTCCGTAGCGTAACGATTAGCGTTATTAGCTGCAGTCCTCGGAGGTGCGGGTTCGATTCCTGGTACTGCCAGACATTTAAGACTGGTAGGAGAGCTGGTATGTGGTTATAATTGTACATGCAACTCACCTCCATTGGGAGTGTGTCTGAAAAAGCTGCACCCCCCTCTTGATGAGGACACGAGTTTACTTTTGTCCGGGTCCATGGCTAAATTGTTAGCATGCTGGTCTTTGGTCCAAGTGTTCTCAGGTTCGATTCCAGGCAGGGTTAGGGATTTTAACTATCATTAGTTAATTCCTCATCCTCACAGACGCGCAGATCGCTTACGTGGAATCTTCCCAAAAGACCTGCACCTAGCCTCTCCGGAGGCCACACACCATTATTATTATTATTATTATTATTATTATTATTATTATTATTATTATTATTATTATTGGTTCAGAGAATTTTAGATTCACCGCACACAAAGAGTAAAAGGAAAGTGAAAGGTACTCTGTTATAAAGTTGTTGTAACATCGGGAGTCATACAGGATACTGTTATTGGGCCAATTCATTTCATGCCATTTATCAATGATCTGCCAAAAGAAATCCAGAGTAACTACAGATTGTTTGTAGACGAGAGTGTGATACAGACTAGAGAAAAGTCCGAAATTCTGACGATAATAGGTTATTACAAGCCACTTTGTATCAAAGCTCGCCATGTCTATTTCTTGCCCGTGGTCATTCCACGTGATACTCATCGTACGTTTCTCACGCCGAATTTATCTGTAAGTAAAATGCAGTTGACTATCAAAAATGGTACAGGTTGTATCCGGTGTAAATTATAATTTCACTGATACTAGAAGTAATGATCCATTACGCACGCACCTGTCATCGCACTGCAGGTTTTGATTTATTGATATTACAATACTTGATCCATTCCACGCTTGTACTCTAGGATCTGTATATGAGTACTGAACGTTTCCTTGCTCTTGGTTTTCATAATTTTCCACTTAAAAGGCTATCAGAGTATAGTAACGTATGCGCCAAAGCAATTATTTGAGTATTTTAGGTGAATTGTTTTAAAGCTAAGGAGACAGCTGCGATCAACTCCGGACATCTAAAACCTAAGTATATGATATTACATGAGATATAGGCATATGGAAGTCGGAAACAGTATGTAAATGAGAGGGTTCTATATTAGAGACCTGCATAAACTGGTTCCTCTCGCCCCTTTTTCTCTCTGCTGCTCGTGTCATTCGGATTAATAACAAGAAGATCGACAGTCATATGCACAGACCGTCCGATTCCTAGAAGCTCAGCTCTTCCGTCACGACGCATTACAACTATTCAAGTCACAACATTCTCGTTAATATTCTGACTTCTGGGAGTTTTATTCTTACGCGCAACGTATCCGGTTACCACGCTCCACACCAACTTTATGGAGGAGAATGGAGGTAAAGCTTCCATCGAGTCTTCGCGAACGGACGATGGCATTGTGGTTAAAGATCCAATACTGCGCGAACGGACGATGTCATAAAGACTAGAGATTCAACATGGCGGGTCAAGCATGAGGGCATGGATCCCCCGGCATTACTCATATTGAATTACTTGCTTATATTAATGACAATCAATCGGTTCTTGCATATACTATTGTTTTGACTAAAATTGCTTGAGAAATTTTATTTTGGACATTATGCACATAGGATCGAATTATGCTATGATCTGGCTAACGAACTATTTTGATGTCACCGCGCAGGCGTTCTACGGTAGCATCAACCAACAAACGTTAACATTAACACCTGCTCATGTTTTCAGCATGACTGTTTTTATCGCTGACGGCGGTATAGAGCAAGCTGTGTTGTCCTTACACCTCTTATTCAGGGAACGCAAAACACTGTAAAGTTGATAAACGGGACATGAAATTTTGTCAAGGTGTAGGATATTCGAAGGTTGTATCTACTGTTATGTGACTGAAACATGAGAAGGGAAAGACATCCAAGAATATAATATATAACCCACCTGCCTAATAGTATAATCTAACTTTTTTTTAAGAACTTGAATCTTATACATGTTTTCTTTTTTTCTTTTTTTCTTTTTTTGAACTAAACCAGTGTTTTGAGCTCGCGCATAGTTACATAATTTCATTCTGGAGTGCTTAATGTCCACCACCGACTACAAAGTGCATGAATTTGTATCCCTGAAATGAACTTTTAAGACAAAAAGGAAAGAAAATGTTACCAAGCTTGGGCTAGATGAAATCTGCAGCCAACTATCTCAAGCTGTGGAAAGATTGGCTGAATGGCTCCGTGGATTGCTACCTCAAAGTCTACGACGAAACTCTCTTCGGTTCGAAACTCATTTCTCTGTAGGAACATTCTTGTTTAACACAGTCGAGGACACTAATGTAAGTTGCCATCTTCTTAACTTTCAGCAGGCAGAAAACCAGTGGGATATACTACATTTCATCGCTATACCCATGATTTGTAAATAACTGCAGGAAAAGCTCAGAAACATACTCAAACGTGCCATCCATCAGCCCTATGACCTTTCCACACAACTAGCGAAGATTTGATTCCGTCGAAAAAATATCAGACCCATGTTGAGGTCATTTCTTAGTAAAAATTCTTCATTTTTATCGCGTTTATGTTGACAGCATTGACGCCCAAGTGAACCTCATGTGCTAATTTGGACAATGTCGGATACTTCACAAGTCTTGTGCCTTAAATGTTGTTCCTTATGTACGTAACGTCTCGATGCTTCAATACGCTGACCATGTCACACTGCTCATCCAGCTCCTTACTATTCACCGGACGCTCGTCGATATCCTCTCCAGCGTCCCTTTACATTGCATTCGTTACTGATTTCCTGCCTATCTCTTGTACTGAAGATGGATCATGAGCGTGATTTCCCACGCGCCTAGACAAAACATGATCACTTCCCTGTGTAAAATTGTTCTTCGAGTATCTCCAACCCTTTTCACTGGTGGATGTCACTTTCCTGTAATGTCTGAATGTAAAGTTTTGATAAACTATTGAGTATCTGACCCCTTGCACTATACATTAGTTTTGCACTGTTCTCCATCTTTAGTAAATGTCGTATGGCTTTTAGTGCCGGGATATCCCAGGACGGGTTCGGCTCGCCAGGTGCAGGTCTTTCTATTTGACACCCGTAGGCGACCTACGCGTCGTGATGGGGATGAAATGATGATGAAGACAACACGTACACCCAGCCTCCGTACCATTGGAATTAACTAATTAAGGTTAAAATCCCCGACCCGGCCGGGAATCGAAACCGGGACCCTCTGAACCGAAGGCCAGTACGCTGACCGTTCATCCAACGAGTCGGACTCCATCTTTAGTATCACTATCCCACACGTCTAACAGTACTTTTCAGCAACTTACTTTCTATGCCCTTATGCTCTTCCCTGCCTCCAGCTGCAAGTGAGCCGGACACACCCGTTTGGCGGAAAAACCCGTGCACGCGCCCTTCTACCTGAAGGGCAAGTTGCGGAATTGGTGTACAGGGATTAGTGGACACTTCCTCGACCTTTTCTGAATTACGCAGTTCGTGTCCGCCCACCCGGGATCCCCAAACCGGTCACAGAGAATTTTATGTGGATCTGATGGCCTGTTAGAGTTTTACTCAGCCTAGGTCAGGCATGTCAAGGGCAAGCACACGCCACGCGATCTGCCTGCAGGGTGTCTTAACTCCCGCGCGGTCTCAGCTGGCACACGCTGATTCCAGCGGAGAAATTCACAGGAGATGCGTAAGGGGTGCACAAGATGCCTTCCTTCACTGCGAAAGAAGTGCGCTACCTCTAATTTACGGCTACCGAGCTCGATAGCTGTAGTCGCTTAAGTGGGGCCAGTATCCAGTATTCGGGAGATAGTAGGTTCGAACCCCACTGTCGGCAGCCCTGAATATGGTTTTCCGTGGTTTCCCATTTTCACACCAGGCAAATGCTGGGGTGTACCTCAATTAAGGCCATGGCCGCTTCCTTCTCACTCCTGGCCCTTTCGTGTCCCATCGTCGCCATAAGACGTATCTGTGTCGGTGCGACCTAAAGCAACTAGCAAAAAACATTTACAGCTTTCATTCCTTTTAATTTACATTGTTGTTTATTATTATTTCATGTAAATTAAAAGGAAGGAAAGCTGTAAATGTTTTCTGCTAGTTGCTTTACGTCGCACCGACACAGATAGGTCTTATGGCGACGATGGGACTGGAAAGGGCCAGGAGTGGGAAGGAAGCGGCCGTGGCCTTAATTATTGTACAGCCCCAGCATTTGCCTTACTACACACATTAACCCAATATTAAACGAAGAATCAAATTCTGACATGTTCAAGATACATTAAATTAATAAATTTAGAGTATTCTCGTTGACAAAACAAAGATGTGCTATAACATAAAAGCATTCCGGTGAGCACTTTTCTACACCTTGGGCATCGTGGTCTCGCTTCCTCTGAAAATAAAAAAATAAGTTGCCTAAAAGTGACCCATTTATATTCACCGATTTCCTGAACCCTGCTGACGTTTGTTGGCAATAATGTTAGGCTTGATGGTGCTAGCAGACACCATTTTCATTGCTCCATTGAGATGTATGCAAATACGCGGTGTGAAAAACCTTGTCCAAGTGATAGTATTGAAAGTATTTAAATAACGTGACCGCGAGAACAGTTACAGTTTTGAAAAATGTTTTTGAGTGACGCAACTTATTTCAACGTCATTAGACTTGTTACAGTGAAGAAGAGGACGCTGGGATTATGAACGTGCTCAGCAGTAATAGAAGAGGATTCGAACCTGTGATCCCAGCACCATGAGAGGCTAAACAACGATAAGAGCCTTTCCTGGGCCCGAACCGTGGATTTCTCGACATGATGATAAGTACAGAAAATCTATATATTATCCAAATAAATGCACGGTTATGTAATATGTAGGTCACATAACTTAGGTTAGTAGGCCTAATGTAAATTGCATGTATTTTTGATTTAGAGAGAGACTTGTGAGTGGTCTTCATATTGTTTAAAATATATTCAGTTAGATGGGAATGGAAATTCTATTATATGGGCTAACATTTCGGGCCTATAAAATATAATTTTAATTTAATGCATGTACGTGATTTAACACTGAAATATCCGTAAGTTTGAGAGTGCTTTAGATTAGGAGGGCAAAATATAGATTTGTATTATTGATGATTTAAAACCGTGATATACATTTTTATTTTATGGAATATTCAACCTATTTTTGTAATGCATGGTGACAGTGCATTCAAAATGCCACTATTGGCAAAATAATCATGGGGATAGGGAGGCACTCTTGTTTTAATGTAGTTTGCATGAACAGAATACGTAGATGGCTGTATTAATTATTTGTGCAAGTTGTGACAAGCCTGGACACGAACGAACGCCCTCCAATTCTTAGATAAAGTTTTACTTTTATGCCATGCATTTGCTTTTGTAATATTAGAAATATACTGTATTATGGATAGGTTTAAATCCATATTTGACTTTTGTCTGAGTTCAAACTGTAGGAAAACATAGGCTGAGATATTCTATGTAGCCGGATGGATGTGAACCTGGACGTTCTAGGTCCATGGATGTGAAATTGAAAAGATAATAGTGGCTTGATATTGAATTAAAGAATTGTAAGCGGGCAGAGAATTAATAAGCCAGTGCAGCTATGGAATATGATAAGAGGATATCAGTTGAAATGATATTATTTACCATGATGTATTTTCAGGGAGACGGGTCGCCTCGCCTTGAGTTTGTTGACAAGAAGTGATCTGAGGCCACCCATTATTAGGTGTGGTTCTGCGTTGTATGATTTATGATTTTAGAGGGAGCGCTAGAAATTCCTTGTTAGGAAGGAAACTGCCAAGTGTATTGTTCAAGCCTGTCCACTAAGACTGAATATTTGGGGTTTCGCATAAACCCGATTACATTTAAAGGATTTCTTTTTAACTCGTACATGTTTGTTTCTATAAAGAAACTGAATAACTGGAACGCCAGTATTGTATGATACGTTGATCTTAGGGAGATTTTAGAGACCCGTTTGTCGATGGCATCCTACAGACCACCGGTTCGAACTCCAAGGCAGATCATAAATTTTTGTCACACACAATTTTATTTTTTTGTATTGTACAGCCAGTTGCACGTGCAAATTGCTTACACTTTGTTTTAAAGTATGTGTACATAATTCTTGAATATGCTCCTTGAGTTGTGTTTAATGTTTTCTGTATGAGTTCCAAAACGGGTTTTGTCTCATTGTTTGTCATCAGATTCATTGCGATGTGAGTTCGATTTCTGGACCCGACATTTGTCTAATTTTTATTTTGATGGTTGTGATTTTGCCCACTAATGTTAGCTTATTCTTTTGTTTATTTAATTAATATTATAATTAATAGTTAGGCGACCACTCCAAGTTGTCTCCAATTTTCGCATAGATAATGTGTTTCTTCTAATAGTGAAGAAAGCTTGTAATGAGAATCGTCGCATTTACAAGGATATTTCTGTTCTTAAAAAGGATTATGTACCAATAATGATATTGGTACTTAATGTCATGTCAAAAAAGGGAATGGAACGATTAACTACAGTATTCAACTGATAAAATGATCAAATATGAATTATAAAAGAGTCTTATTGAAAGGAGTGACATCTCCAAATTCGTATTTAGTCCATCGGACATTGCATATATTTTATTTTTATTTTTGTGGAATTATTCCGGGGTTGATTTCAATTAATCGTGATTTTATCAAGGAATAATAAATAGGTTTTTAAACTTTTCTTTGCTTGTCATTTTGCCGGAAAAAGATTGCATCCTAAATTTCCCTCCGTTCATTTATGCCTTTTAAGTTAATTTAGTGTTATATTTTAGATCCTTTGCCGCGAACGCACCATGGCCCTGGGAGGCCGTTGGTTTATTTCTTTGGAACGGAGGAGTGCAGTTGATACTTGCACTTTTGTTCACCCATCACTTTGAAGTTTATTTTGTTTCTGGTTTTTAGATGAGGTGGCATTTGACTCTAAACTTAAAAGGTCCAATACCATCGAACGTCTTGGCGTATGGTGCTACATGGCGGTAGCCCGAAATTATGGGGACAATGATGCTGTCGTATGGTTCTATGGGGCAATGGCATGGGTGGTATGGTTGCAATATTATGCATATTTCCAGAAATTTTCAGGGTAACGCTATGCTGAGGGGAACTCTTAAAATGTGCCCATTCCACGTCCAAATCATTTAATAATCTGTGAGTAAATACGCCCATAAATGATTCACATTTAGAAATATAATTAATAATAATAATGTTATTTTCTTTACGTCCCACTAACTACTTTTACAGATTTCGGAGAGGGAGGAGAGGGGAAGAAGAGGAGAGAGGAGAAGAAATATAATTTGCCTTGTAGCTGGGCATATTCATTTGTAATAAATGTAAAAGAAGAACATGGAGTGAGTTGAGTTGTCGATTGAGTACTTTCCCTGTATAATTACTGTACCGGGAGGTACACCTCAACGCCGCGCATTCAAAATTAGCGCCTAAATGCTCCTCTATTGAACTAAAGTGGAAACTACTACAACAAGAACTTAGAACTTTAATCAGAAGATGTCACCAACGAAATATTATGTAATTTTGTTATTGTGCAGTTTCCTAAACTGAGTGAATTTCTCCTTGTTTTGTTTGCCATTCATCAAGAAGTTTGGACATTTTTCCTAGGGCATATTGTGTCGCCCGATGGTGTTTCTATAGATCATTGAAGAACACAGGCCATCCGTGACTTCAAACCTCCTAAGGACATCAAAGGTATTGCCAGGTTCATCGGCATGGTGAATTTCTTCAGTAAATTTATTCCCAACTTCGCTAACCAAGCGGCGCCCTTGAACTTACTTCGTAGGAAAGGCGTCAAATTTGAGTGGGGGGCGTCTCAACAAGCCACTTTTGAAGATCTGAAATTAGCTCCTTGTAACGCCCCGGTTTTTGCAATGCCTGATTTTTCCAAGAAATTCATCGTTCAAACCGACGCCTCGTCATCGGCGGTGGCTGCTGTGCTTCTCCAGGAAATTGAACTCGGAAGGCGCCCCATCGCCTATGCGTCTAGGACATTATCGGCCCAAGAGGCCGAATATTCCATCTATGAACTTGAGGCATGTTAAGTTCGACCTGGAAACAGATAATCGAGCTTTAAGTTGGGTCTTAGCTAGGCCGCGTCGTACTGATCGCATATCCCGCTGGGCCATCAGGATTTCTGCATTCCAGTTTGATGTGAGGCATATCAGAGGATCTGAAAATGTGGTTGCGGATGTACTAAGCCGCATGTTTTCTCTCATGATGTGGAGACCACCGAACAGGAAGACAGTTCTTCTCTTCCCGCGCCCATACTTTCGGGTGTTAATGCCATTCTAACGGATACCCCCATGTTGTTTAGGGATATTGAAAAATATCAACGTGAAGATCCTGTGCTGGCCCCTATTATTAAAATCCTTTCTTCTGGGGAACATGTCGTCCCTTATGTGTTGAGGAACGGGGTTTTATGTTGCCCGTCGAGGCATGATCAAAAGATGAAAGTTGTGGTTCCAGCTGTCCTTGTGCCTATGATCTTCAAGTACTATCATGAGACCCCATTGGGGGGGGGGCATTTAAGCATCTTCAAAACTCTGGAAAAGATCCGAGAGATATTCATTTGGAAAGGTATGGACGGCGAAATTCGAGAATTAGTAAAAGCTTGTAAATCTTGCTTGCTTAGTAAGCCCACCCTGTCCACTAAGCTAGGTCTATTATCATCTCACCAAGCGTCGCGCTCCATGGAACGCCTCTATTTAGACTACGTCGGACCCTTCCCCCAATCAAAGGGGAACGCCAACAAATTCATTCTAGTGTGTGTAGATGATTTCACAAGATTTTCCTGGTTATTTCCGACTAAGCTGGCAACCGCTCAGTCCACCATTTCTTGTTTAAATACCATATTTGCTTCTTTTGGTCCCTGTCAATATATAGTTTCTGAAAATGCTAAAGCATTTACATACAACCTATGCCGTAAATTCTGTTGTGATCTGTCTATAGCACATGTAACTACTTCGGCGTATTATCTTCAACCATCTCTGGCTGAGCGGGTCAATCGTAATCTTAGATCGGCTCTCATCGCATTTCATCATGAAGATCATTCCAGGTGGGATACGTCCCTGCATTGGTTGGCCTTGCTTTTAAATTCGGGTTCATGAGTCTCACAAGTTCACACCAGCTTCTCTTATGTTTAAATATGTTCCTAACACACCGCTCTCTAACCTTTGGTCACTTAATGAGGTATTACCAGAGACAATAGATCCCGATAATATTAGAGATCTATGGAAGAAGGCTAAGGCCAATCTTAAAGTGTCCCATGAAAAGGTTAGGGAAAGATATGATCGTGGACGGAAGCCAACCAATTTAAAAGTCGGAGTCATGGTTAGTAATTTTGTTCCTGCGGGCAAGCTTGCCCCCAGATTCCATGGGCCGTGCGTCATTTTAGATTTTTTGACACCAGTTACCTTATTAGTAAGCAATAAAGCCACAGAGAGGATCTTTAGAGTCCACCTCTCCCAGGTGAAACGTGTATAATTGGTTTTCTTGTATTCGTTAGCCGCTAAATTTAGCAGGAGATTGAAGGTTACACTTTTTTATTATTATTCGAGGCCTTCTGCCCCAATTATGTTATTAAATTTGGTATATGATCTGTATGTACGATCTTCCCCTCTGGTTTTCCTGTTGTCAATTCCTTAGTGGCCATTACCAAGCCCCCGTCTCCTGCATCCACGCACTATTGGCACTCAAGCTCCTTCCACGCCGCCCGCCCCTCCGCATCAGCGATAAAGATCGTACTCTCAAGTCTCCAACAACACTTCTCTGTCGCCTAGATCTTACTGTTTCAGTGCCCCCTCAGCTGTCTGCCGCCGTACTGTAACATCTTGTGAGAGATACAAGAGAATTTTTTTTTTGCTTTACGTCGCGCCGACACATATGTTTTATGGCGACGATGGGATGGGATAGGCCTAGGAATGGGAAGGAAGCGGCCGTGGCCTTAATTAAGGTACAGCCCCAGCATTTGCCTGGTGTCAAAATGGGAAACCACGGAAAAACCATTTTCAGGGCTGCCGACAGTGGGGTTCGAACACACTATCTCCCGATTACTGGATACTGGCCGCACTTAAGCGACTGCAGCTATAGAGCTCGGTCAAGAGAAAAGAAAGGGCCCACTTCGCTCTAGTAAGGCTTCCTTATGAACGGCGCGCTGGAGTCCATCTCCCGGCAAACGCTGCAGTGCGGTGACATTACCGCCAACTCATCTGGGGACAGTACATATACATCTCATCCGCGGCGACCGTCACCACGACAACCCCTCTCATAGTAGCGGGGGAGGTGTATCTGAGAGTACTCGCGGGGTCCGGGCGACCTTCTCCTGGGTATCGGCAAGCTGCGGCAGGACTTGCCGTCAAATCTATCAACATGTATTTAATATTCTACAACAACAAGGACAATTTAAATCTGCAGTTAATAATTTTTTCTACAAATCAACATCCGAAAAAGACTTAGAAATTTTCTTCAACTGGAAATGTTTTTTTTTTATTCGTCTGTGTCACCCCAAGGAAGGACGTCTTGGGAGGGAGGTCTGTACCGGGAGGTACAACTCAACGCCGCGCATTCAAAATTAACGCCTATATGAACTCCTCTATTGAACTAAAGTGGAAACTACTACAACAGGAACTTAGAACATTAATCAGAAGATGTCACCACCGAAATATTATGTAATTTTGTTATTGTGCAGTTTCCTAAACTGAGTGAATTTCTCCTTGTTTTGTTTGCCATTCATCAAGACGTTTGGACATTTTTCCACAGATGACACTACCAAAAAACTATGATCATGCACCCTGGTGCAAAGTGAAAGAACTTATTATTTAAAGTTTTGTATTTCTAGGTTTTGGTAACTGATTGATGTTCATTTATTTTAGGGTTGGGAATATTTCCTTTTTCTTTACGCCAGTTTTGAATCTAGCCAATCACAAATTTCTGTAATTAATTTTCAACCTATCACAGGCTTCTTGTTCGATATTGAGTGTGACTTTTGAACTCAACCAATAAAATTGAGAGGGTGTGGCTAGTTTAGTCTTGAATCATCTCGAACCTTCCCTGAGGGTTTATAAACTGCGGATTTTCACGTTTCTTGGCCAGTTGATCGTCGTCTATCTGAGTGTGTGTATTAAGCAGGAAGCGGGCGGCCTCTTTCTTCGGCAGTAGAACTTCTATAAGGTATTGGCCACATAACTCCATCTTTCTTGCTGTAGCAGCAAATTATTCCAAGGGGGAGATCCGAATCTTTAACTATGTAACCTACTCCTCAAAAATGTAAATTTTCTGTTGGCTAATGTAGAATTTCATAAAATCTTTAACTGTAAATCGGGGATAGAGAGTGATGTACCCTCTCGAGCTCCCCATCATCTTGATTTGAGGTGACTTCGTTTTGTAACGGTTTTCTGCCTGTAATGTGTTAAAGTGATTTCCATGCGAGCCACCCCAGTAGTTTGGGAATAGCCCCTGCTTCATCGGCCGAGAGCCCTATAGGTTTTAATATTTCATTATCTGGAGCGCAGTGTTCGCCTCCATTCAGTTTGTGTTTCGGGCCGTTTACTTAACCTGCTCCTTTTCACAAAGGCCCTGCAGGTTGGGTACTAGATACCCCTGTATCACATTATCTTTTAATTTGTAAGTTGTGGCTTGAGGAGCCAGTGATTGCAATTTTCTGATGTTGCCTTGAAGAGGCTAGAAGATACTGAGAGCCTCTTCGCTCTTTTTCAAAGTTTTTGTAAGATTTAATGAATGCCTCTGGGAGGCTTGAGATTGTAATTTATGGAGCAAGTGCTCTTGAATTAGGGGATTTCTGCCCTTAACTAACTAATACCACTTCCATTTTAAAAATTGTAAATCTAGGGGCTTGAACCCCAAAATTGTTAAGGTTCAGAAACTTGGATTTTTCCTAATCTGGTTTCAAGATTGGCATTGTACCTGATATGTTTTTACGTTCACCAAGTGAAAATTGTTAAGTTGTTGTTTTCTGAAAAAATATAACCTTCCGTTCAAGATTTTAAATTGATTTTGATATTGTAGATAGACCCATTCACCTCGGCACAATCTTTAACCTCTTTCTGCTCCACGGGTAACCCCGTAACAATTATAACCAAGATAATGTCTCCCAATATTCGTAACCTTGGGAAAATGGGATACAGTGGCTTAGTATCTCAGATGGTAGAGCACTGGCTTTCTGAACCTGAACTGGCAGGTTCGATCTCAACTCAGTCTGGTGGTATTTGAAGATGGTCAAATACGCCAGCCTCGTAAAGGTAGATATGCGGCCCGTAAAAGAACTCCTACACATCGGGATCTCGGTAAAACCAAAAAGTAGGCAGAAGGACATAAAACAAATAACGTTATTAGTTGTCCGACTCGTTGGCTGAATTGTCAGCGTACTGCCCTTCGGTTCAGCGGATCTCGGGTTCGATTGCCGGCCGGGTCGGGGATTTTAATCGCTTCTGATTAATTCTTCTGGCTCTGGGACTGGGTGTTCATGTATGCCCCAACACTCTTCTCTTCATATCCATACAACACACCACACTACCAACCACCACAGAAGCACGCAATAATCCCTCCATATAGGGTTGGCGTCAGGAGGGCATTCAGCCGTAAAATAGGGCCAAATCCACATGTGCGACACAGTTCGCACCCGGGCGCGACTTCACAGGTGTGGAAAAAGTGGTAGAAAAAGAAGAAAGAAGAAGTGAGAGAGATTGGTTAGTTATATGTTGGGCTAGAAATGAAGCTGGTACTCATTTCTGATATAGGCTGAGGGAAATTAGCCTCTCCGGAGGTGGAAATGTTCTTCCTCATTTCGTCGACTTCCCGGTAGCAAATAAGACGCACGTCCTCTCGAGTACACTGTTACCGCATCGACTCGGCAGTCACCTGTTCGGAAGTAGAAAAAGAGGTCAAATGAATGTAAGATAGACACAACCTCAGGGCTCCACCCCTTGACCCAGAGAAGAAGCGAGAGTAGACTCAGGTTAGGACTCCCACAGGACTGGCATTTCCAAAATTCATTACCCCTGTGTTTGTAGTATTTTTATCACTAGCCAGGATGAACTGTAAAGAATTTGGATATGGCTCTGACCAAACAAGTGGCTGAGCGGTTTTAGTCACGTAGCTATCAGCTTGCATTTGCGAGACAGTGGGTTCGAACCCCACTGTCGGCAGCCCTGAAGATGGTTTTCCGTGGTTCCCCATTTTACACCAGGCAAATGCCGGGGCTGTACATTAATTAGGGCCACGGTCATTTCCTTCCCATTCCTAGCCCTTTCCTGTTCCACCTTCGCCATAAGACCTACCTGTATTGCTGCGACGTAAAGCAAATAGTAAAAAGATGTCGGTTCTGGAGAAGCAGTTGGGCACTGAGCTAACTTCTTTATATCAACGCCTCCACGCCCTTACCGAGATGCCGTGCGGTCAGGGGCGCGCAGCTGTGAGCTTGCATCCGGGAGATAGTAGGTTCGAATCCCACTGTCGGCAGCCCTGAAGACGGTTTTCCGTGTTTTCCCATTTTCACACGAGGCAAATGCTGGGGCTGCACCTTAATTAAGGCCACGTCCGCTTCCTTCAACTCCTAGCCCTCATCGTCGCAATAACACATATCTGTGTCGGTGCGACGTAAAACCACTAGCAAAACCTTTCCCAGATATCCTTGCTTTGCTAGCATATTTTTTTTTAATTTTTATTTTTTTTTTTTTTGCTAGTTGCTTTACGTCGCACCGACTCAGATAGGTCTTATGGCGACGATGGGACAGGATAGGGCTAGGAGTGGAAAGGAATCGGCCGTGGCCTTAATTTGCCTGGTGTGAAAATGGGAAACCACGGAAAACCATTTTCAGGGCTGCCGATAGTGGGGTTCGAACCTACTATCTCCCGAATACTGGATACTGGCCGCAATTAAGCGACTGCAGCTATCGAGCTCGGTGTTGCTAGCATATCAACAAGTTGCTTTACGTCGCGCCGACACAGATAGGTTTTATGGCGGCGATGGAACAGGAAAGGGCTAGGAGTGGGAAGGGAGTGGCCGTGGCCTTAATTAAGGCACAGCCCCAGCATTTGCCTCGTGTGAAAATGGAATATCACGGAAAACCATCTTCAGGGCTGCCAACAGTGGGGTTCGAACCCACCATCTTCCGAATACTGGATACTGGCTGCACTTACCACTAGCATATCATTCCAGGAACTCATGTACTGACTGTACATAACTTAAGATGCTATTACTCCTTCTGTTCCCTTTCTGTTTACTGTCATTTTCCTTCCTAACTGTTTAACGTCATACTAACACAAACAGCTTTCTGACGACACTGAGTTAAGAAAGTGGCAGGTCTGGGAAGGTAACGACCATTGTCTTAATTCAATCCAATAATCAATCAGCATTGATCTGCATTTATGGCTGTCGCTCAGGTGGCAGATTCCCTATCAGTTGTTTATCTATTATTATTTCGATGGAGTTGGGAATTTATCCAACATCACCCTTAGTCAATTACTCCAATCCTTAATTCTTCTTCCTATAAACGAATAGCTGCCCTCTTCTTCTTCTTCTTCTACCACCGCATTTCCCACACCTGTGGGGTCGCGGATGCGAACTGTGTCACACATGTGGACTTGACTCTGTTTTACGGCCGGATGCCCTTCCTGACGCCAACCTTATATGAAAGGATGCAATCATTATTGCGTGTTTCTGTGGTGGTTGGTAGTGTAGTGTGTGGTCTGAATATGAAGAGAAAATTGTTGGAACAAACACAAACACCCAATCCCCGATCCAGAAGAATTAATCAAACACGATTAAAATCCCCGGCCCGGCCGGGAATCGAACTCAGGACCCTCTGAACCAAAGGCCTCAACGCTGACCATTCAGCCAATGAGTCGGACAAACGAATATTTGCCTTATTTTTCCTAATTTGTCCTCTTGAATTCCAACTTTACCTTCATATCGCCTTTCCTACTTTTAACAACACCATTCAAGCTTATTCATCTATTAATGTCATTCCACACATTCTCCATTAATCCCCGGAAATGTTCTTCGTGTAAAACAGAAAAATAATGCCGGGGCTGTACCTTAATTAAGGTCACGGCCCCTTTCTTCCCAATCCTAGGCCTTTCCTCTCCCATCGTCGCCATAAGACCAATATGTGTGTCGGTGCAACGTAAAACGAATAGCAAAACAACAACAGAAACACATGGAGACTCTTATTTCGGACTGTCGATGGTGGGCCTCGAAGATGTCGTCTCTTGAATGCAAGTTATCAGTGATATATGCGGACTGCACAGCCCGTTTGCTCAGTCGTATAATTCTCATGCGGACATATTGGGACCGATAACCACTGCGTAACATCCCTTCAATCATCGTTGCCATAATCATCACCATCACAATCGCCTTTGAATGGCAACAATAGGAATTGTGTGTTATTAAATTGGCCATTCATGGATGACCCACAAGCTAAAGTTGAGGATATTTAAATATTTGAATAAGCAATATCTAGTGTAAGTATGATATGCCCTATTACAGTTATTCTGCTATTTACGATGATTGAACAATTGCGGACAATTTATATGGCATGGAGATATTCTCATTATTACTCCATAAAAATTCCGAAACGAGGTGCTAATGAAATTGTTGTGGATTGTAATACATGCTACAAAATGAGAGAACAAGCTAAAAACATTCCAACAACCACTTTGCAAACCACAAATTACACTGGTAGATTCAGGATTAGAACGATATTCTGTGGCAATGGAAATCCAGTGACCAGCCTAGCCAGCTGAGGCTAAAACCTCGTAAACTATAACTGCTACGTTCATAAGTCATTTAATTATAACGCGTATCATATCACATTAGCCAAATGTTCACCGGGATGATATTAATGGCTTTCTCGAAAATTCCACCAAGATAACGAAACTCCATTCCAAAGATGTGGAATTTAGTGCAAATGTTTGTGGCCGTACAAGGCCTAGTATACGTGAGGTGCTAAAATAACCGTCCGGTCCAACGAGAATTTGAATAGGATGACATTCATACCTCCCCATGTGGTAACGTAGATACAGTAAATCTGAGTGCTGTGTAATTCGAAGACCCTGCCGTCGTCTTCCAGTTTTTACAACGTTGCAGGTGATTCAGGTAGAAATACAGACCAACCTCAATATCGGCGTCTCCGAAGACCGTAAAAGTAGTTAGTGGGACGTAAAGCAAATAACATTATTATTATTAACCTCAATACCTCGAACCTCCATTATTTGAATTTTCAGTATCTTAAAGTAATATTAAGTTTCCCGGCCATTTGTCCAATTCTTCACGTGTATTTATTTCTCTACTACTAGAAATTCGGTTACACGAATTTCTCGATTTCTCGAAGCAAACGTTCCTTCCTTGAAGCAAAGAATACTCTATAACTTGAATAACTGTGCAATACGGCATTTCTGGTTTGTGAGGAACAATTAAAAGTAAGGAAAGGGTTACAGTGATGCTGGGAGTTAACCTGACGGGAACCGAAAAACTAAAACTTCTAGTGATCGGAAAATCGGTGTAACGTCGCTGTTTTTCGGGTGAGAATTAATTACCGGTCAGGTACAAATTCAACCCCCGAAGTCACGGATGACAAGCTCCATTTACGAATCACGGCTGCGGGGTATTGATGAGAAGTTTACACGTGAAGGGAGGAAAGGTTAACCGTAACAAAGAGAAGAGACGAACGGATTTTGTTCCAAAAGTGTTAACGAAGGTATGTTTCCTGTTTTACTACTGTGTACTGCCTTATAAAAAGTTACTGTAATAAGTGTTATAATTAAAGTGATGTCGTAGAATAGAAAGTGTTTGTATATTTTATATACTGTTAAAAATAATGAATTCAATATAAACCCGTAGATACATATGATTCAAATATATGCTATACATGCTTAAAAATAGTATTCTCTATATCTCGATTTTTCTATACCTCGAAATAAAATTTAGCCCCTGAGGTGATTCGAGATATCGAATTCCCGCTGTATCATTAAATGACTTCGTTACAAATAACTGGCAACGATTTTCGTTTGTGCTTTTATTGCTATATTTTTCATTTTTCTTGCTATTTGCTTTACGTCACACCGACACAGATAGGTCTGATGGCGAGGATGGGATGGGAAAGGCCTAGGAATGCGAAGGAAGCGGCCGTTGCCTTAATTCAGGTACAGCCCCAGCATTTTCCCGGTGTGAAAATGGGAAACCAGGGAAAACCATATTCAGGGCTGCCGACATTGGGGTTCGAACCCACGATCTCCCGAATACTGGATACTAGCCGAACTTAAGCGACCAATCAATCACTACCGATCTGCATTTAGGGCAGTCCCCCAGGTGGCAGAGTCCCTATCTGTTGTTTTCCTAGCCATTTCTTAAATGATTGCATAGAAATTGGAAATTCATTGCAACATCTACCTTGGTAAGTTATTCCAATCCCTCACTCCCCTTCCTATAAACGAATATTTGCCCCAATTTGTCCTCTTGAATTCCAATTTTATCTTCATATTGTGATCTTTCCTACTTTTAAAGATACCACTCAAACTTATTCGTCTACTGATGTCCTCCCATGCCATCTCTCCACTGACAGCTCGGAACATACCACTTAGTCGAGCAGCGCGTCTCCTTTCTCCCAAGTCTTCCCAGCCCAAACTTTGCAACATTTTTGTAACGCTACTCTTTTGTCGGAAATCGCCCAGAACAAATCGAGCTGTTTTTCTTCGGATGTTTTCCAGTTCTTGAATCAAGTAATACTGGTGAGGGTCCCATACACTGGAACCATACTCTAGTTGGGGTCTCACCAGAGACAAATATGTTTTCTCCTTTACATCCTTACTACAACCCCTAAATACCCTCATAACCATGTGTAGAGATCTGTACCCTTAATTTATATTCATATTTATGTGATTACCCCAATGAAGATCATTCCTTATATTATTACCTAGGTATTTACAATGATTCCCAAACGAAACTTTCACCCCATCAACGCAGTAATTAAAACTGAGAGGACTTTTCCTATTTGTGAAACTCACAACCTGATTTTTACCCCCGTTTATCATCATACCATTGCTTACTGTCCATCTCACAACATTATCGAGGTCATTTTGCAGTTGCTCATAATCTTGTAACTTATTTATTACTCTGTACAGAATAACATCATCTGCAAAAAGCCTTATCTCTGATTCCACTTCCTTACACATATCATTGATATATAGTCCGACTCGTTGGTTGAACGGTCAGCGTACTGGCCTTCAGTTCATAGAGTCCCGGGTTCGATTCCCGGCTGGGTCGGGGATTTTAACCTTAATCGGTTAATTCCAATGGCACTGGGGCTGGGTGTATGTGTTCATCATCATTTCATCCTCATTACGACGCGCAGGTCGCCTACGGGAGTCAAATAGAAAGACCTGCACCTGACGAGCCGAACCCGTCCTGGGATATCCCGGCACTAAAAGCCATACGACATTTCACATTTCATTGATATATATATATAAGAAAACATAAAGGTCCAATAATACTGCCTTGAGGAATTCCCCTCTTAATTATTACAGGGACAGATAAAGCTTCACCTACTCTAATTGTCTGAGTTCTATTTTCTAGAAACAGAGCCACCCATTCAATCACTATTTTGTCAAGTCCAATTGCACTCATTTTTGCCAGCAGTCTCCCATGATCTACCCTATCAAATGCCTTAGACAGATCAGTCGCGATACAGTCCTATTGACCTTCTGAATCCAGGATATCTGCTATATCTTGCTGGAATCCTACAAGTTGGGCTTCAGTGGAATAACCATTCGTAAACTCAAACTGCCTTCTATCAAACCAGTTAGTAATTTCGCAAACATGTCTTATATAATCAGAAAGAATGCTTTCCCAAAGCTTTCATGCAATGCATGCCAAACTGACTGCCCTGTCATTTTCAGCTTTATGTCTATCACCCTTTCCTTTATACACAGGGGCTGCTATAGCAACTCTCCATTCATTTGGTAAAATTCCTTCATGCAAACAATAATCACACAAGTACTTCAGATATGGTATTATATCCCAACCTATTGTCTTTAGTATATCCCCCGAAAACCTTATCAATTCCAGATGCTTTTCTACTTTTCAACTTTTGTATCTTACTGTAAATATCATTGCTGTCATAGGTAAATTTAATACTTCTTTAGTATTAGTCACCTCCTCGATCTGGACATTATCCTTGTAACCAACAATCTTTACATACTGCTGACTGAATACTTCTGCCTTTTGAAGATCCTCGCATACACACTCCCCTTGTTCATTAATGATTCCTGGAATGTCCTTCTTGGAACCTTTTTCTGCCTTAAAGTACCGTACCCATCACGGGAATATCAGGGCAACAATTACATAATTCGGCTTCACAAACAAATGTATAAATGGAATTCCTGGGTGATAACTTTCGGACATCACTTCCCGGGGCTCGGAATCTCATCCGCCCTACATTCATGGCGTCAATGGCTAAAGCTCAGAAGCATACGGGTAATGGAATGTTCGTAAACAAAAAATAGGCACTACACAAAATATAACGAAAGTAGGGTTCTCTATAAGGTAAGAGGAATACATTAATATTATTAAATGAGAAGAATCTTTGTTAAAAGTATTTACTAAACATTTTATGAAACTGATAGAACCACACGATAAATACATGGGATAATGCCATATTATTACACATAAACAAAAAGAAATAGTCAAATGTAAAGCAATCATTCGTATACAGTATGCCTTAACGTCTTTTTCAGTTTATTCACTGTTGTGGTTATCGCTTGGCATACTCTAATCACTTTATTTAACGCGCACTGATACTATGTACACATTTCACGTACGCATATGTATTTATCTCTAAACAATGATACTCGATGGTATCTATTATCTGAGTGGACTGACCAGAAGTCAGTTTGGCATTCTCTCATTGAAACATATTATTAGTTAACTGTCATGGTTATGGAATTTATGCGTATTAATTAATACACTTTTTCACGCAAGAGATTGCATCGACGTATATCAAACACATGGTATATTTGACCACATCAATTATATATTATACTGAACACATACACGTATCCTGGGTTTACCTGACCCTATTATATTCGAAGCAAACCAACTAACGCTGGTATCCTACCATCACCATAAACACTTGGGAATAATGAAATACATATATACATTACATAGAAAAATATCAAACATATAGCAAACAATACACTGACTTAACAAACGTCATGGGATAGTCACCTAACAGCGTGTGGAGCCTCCTCTGGCCCTGCGAACTGCAGTGAGACGCCGTGGAAGTGAGTCGACAAGTCCCTGGTAGTCCTCTGGACGCAGCTGACACAAAATCGTTTGCAGAGCGGCCGTCAATGCTGGTCTGTTCGTGGTTGCAGGATCCATGGCACGGAGCCTGCGTTCCAGGATATCACAGATATGCTCGATAGGGTGCAAATCGGGGCTCCTGGATGGCCATGGCAGTCGATAACCTCCGCTGCATGTTCCTGGAACCATTCCCGGTTGACGTGGGAGCGATGTGACGGAGCGTTATCATCTTGAAACACCGCAGAACCGTCTGGGCGCTGGAAGGCCAAAAATAGGTGGAGATGGTCTCCGAGTAGCTCAACATACCGCGTCCCATTCAAAGTCTCTTCCAGAACAACTAAGGGGCTCTTTCCATACCAGGAAAATGCACCCCAGACCATAACAGAGACACCAGCGCCCTGGACCACACCTTCAACGCAGGCGGGATCCATCGCTTCATGTGGTCTGCGCCATACACGGTGCCTCCCATCGGCATGGTGCAGTTAAAATCGTGATTCGTCCGACCATATCACGTTACGCCATTGTTCCAGTGTCCATCCCTGGTGACTAGCGACAAATGCGCGTCGTTGTGCTCGATGACGTTGGGTTAACAGTGGCACCCGTGTGCGGCGCCGGCTGCCATACCCCATGGAACCCATGTTCCTACGGATTGTCCACTGGGAGACGTGTCTAGAACGGCCTGTGTTGAATTGAGCCGTGATTTTTTTGCACGGTTGCCCGTCTGTCACTACTGATATCGCCGGTCACGGTCATTGAGGGTGGCTGGACGGCCGGTCGTTCGTCTGTTGTGGACGATGACACCCACATTCAACCATTCACGATACACCCTGGATACGGTTGACCGTGTGAAGCCGAATTCCCGCACTACTTCCGAAATCGCACCTCCCATCCGTCGGGCACCGAGCACCATACCCTGTTCGAACGGTGTCAGCTCACGACGACGTTCCATGTTACACCTGTCACATGCACAGCCACTGCTCACAAGGTCTCCTATACAACTGCCGCTGGCACAGGGGGCGTGTGGTGCGCAGACAACACACCTGCGCATCAGTGCTCCGCTATCCTATGACATTTGCTCAGTCAGTGTACATCTTGAAGATATGGCCTAGTCAATCCATATAGTATCAGGCTAAATCCATGGGTCCAACGTGGTCGAACCCACGTTTTCCAGCTTCCGAGGTACAAAATCTGTAACTCCTATCACAAGGTAATTTTAAACATAAAAATGGGGGAGGAATACGTCCTTCGCAGAATCATAAAATTATCAACGCTACTCATAATGTATCATTAGAATGGGATTGATAATGCATTGGTGAATGAAAGAAAACTTACAAGGCAAATGTCTAAGACTCATGGAGACAACACAGTCCCCCTCGGACCGTAAAAATCCTTACATCGTAAATCTGTCTTTCTCTAAGAATGGCCAGTGTCTTGCCCTGCGGCAGCAAAGATACTTCCTATTTCTTTCTTTCTTTCTTTCTTCCTTTCTTTCTTTCTTTCTTTCTTTCTTTCTTTCTTTCTTTTTCCTTCTTTTCATCTTGGCTCGTTTCCAAGTACACGTTTATTTAAGGGCCGCCAATTCGTATATCTTATTATTTTTCCGGCCATATACAGCCTAATTCAATACATCGCAACAGCCATAGTTGTTCTAATTCTTAGTCATTCCATCACCTCAAACATTTCAGATGATTCATATTCCCCATGCATACTACTGCATCTCAAATTCATTTTATTCATTTATATAGAAGACTCTATTCTCACAAGTCATTTAACTAATTTTATTTCGCCCACGTATCTATATAATTCACAAATTACATCTCGGCTTGAACATCTTTAATGATCATATATTTTATTATATGGGATTTATAAAATACCCGAATTACCCTGTGATGCAAACACATAATCTATATTCAAATTTTTATGAAGATCCTTACCAGTTAGTAACATCACACGGACTAAAAATTTATGGGAACTATGTACTAATTCATGCAAATAAGCCCACTGGAATATTAGTGATTATCTTTTAATCACAGAAGAAATCCCATTTAAATTAATAAAATTATCATCCCAGTCACACGCGTATAGTGTTCCCTACATTTAATATTTATTAATTAATTAATATTATTAATTACGACAATATTTTTATTTACAAATAAAAGTTAATACTAGCATGCAAATCTCGTGGTTTAATATATTCTAAAAGATGTACTTATTGAACACTGTTTGTGGTTTGCTGCCATCTCGAGGGTACATCTAGGAATTTTTTAGACCTTCATGACGGCAGCTCCACTTTTAAATAATCCTTGGTTCTTCTTCCTCCTCACAACATCCATGTCCCGAATTGTGGTCTTCTGTTGTTGGAGTCTCTAGACGTTCCCTGAAGGGATGAATGCAGGCACTCAGGCGCGATTCTCGTTGATTCCAATTCTTGGGTTCGATGATCACTCACGAACATACAGGCAAAAATGGGAAAATTAGTTAATAAACACTGTTTATGTGTTTTCAAAGAACCTACTGATGATTAGATCCACTTATAACTTCAAATGGTGGTAAGTTTGTATAAATCACTATTCATTTCCCCATTAATCACACAGTCTGACTAATTGTTACCACGAGTGTCCATGGAGTATGCAAACGTTCTTCCTGTCACGAATACCGTTCTTTTAATTTTTCTGAGCGTCACTCACTGTTTAAATGCTTTTAAATCGGCCACTATTAATTACTGAACGTAATCGGCTTTCTCACTACTCTTAAACAACCTGATTCGTTTGCTCTTTCTCTGATGATTGCATCATAAGCCGTCACTGAAGTCGGCGATATTTAAAGGATTAAATGTTAAAATAAGACTTCTATCCATCACCACTGTACTTTATCTCGTACCACACGGTTTATTTCGCGATATTTACACCGCACTGATATGTTTTTCCTTGACACAACACTTCAAACACTGATATCCATAGTTCATTACTGACACGTAAGTACTGCGGCTGCACATATTACAATGGGATACTGCATCTAGGTCTGGGTTTTATTTATAGTATCTGGGCTGAGTGTTTGGGGAGGTGGTAGACTACGACCCTAATCGAGATTGGGCTCCGGTAAACGGAATTTTTCAGCGACGTGAAAGAAATCAAATTATAGCTCGTGAACTCTGTTTTATACTGATCTAATACTAATTCCATTTGATCAGCGGGGCGTTCACAATCTCAAAAGCGTCCTTTTAGAAATTCACGCGTCATGGTTCATCTCACAAGACCTCCCACTTTTTCCCCACGTTGCCAGATCTTAGTAGTCATCTTTAGTCTGCGCACCACTGTATGACATGCGTCACAACCGATCCACTATTAAAATATTGCGTTTATATGCATCAATAATTAGTATTAAATACGTTGGTTCGAATGAGACCTGACTTATAAATTTCCATATATTATCTCAGACAAAGGTGTTTTTCTTCTCCTTCTTTTTAGTTAAATATAGTGAATTGGCACCAATGAATGCGGTGTTGAATCAGTAAGCATTTTTATTTCTTGGGGGTTAACACACCTTAATTCACCCCACTCTCTGACAACCTACATTTCCACGCGTAGCGTCATCTCTCCTCCTCTCTCGCACGAAGTGAGGGCGCGATTTCAAGGTTCCGTGGTAATACGCTATCCTTTTCTCAATACAGCGCAGAAAACTGCTCCCTTCGGGCCTGCGTATCGCAACTCATATCCCGGTTCGGCACGTAAACTGGTTATTACGACATTATATGTCACAGAATGTTTTGGAAAACGGCATATATGATTGACTAAAATTCCTAACATGCCTATGGCATGGTGATGAACGGTCACAATACCTATACATGCCCTTCCATTTTTCACTAAAATTTGTATGGCCGCCAATTATGCTTGACATCATGTTATCCTCAGCTGACTTCTTTGCTAGATTCAATTTCCTAGTCAGTTCCTTCAATTTCTCCTTACATCCACAGCCATTTCTAACTCTATTTCTTTCCAACCTGCACCTCCTTCTTAGTCTATTTATTTCTCTGTTATAATATAGTGGATCCTTACCATTCCTTACCACCTTTAAAGGTACAAACCTATTTATACATTCCTCAACATTTGCTTTAAACACATCCCAGAATCTGTTTACATTATTATTTACCGTTTTCCACCGATCATAGTTACTTACTAAAAACTCCTTCATACCTGTTTTATCAGCCATATGGTACTGCCTAATAGTCCTAATTTTAATATCTTCCTCTCTTTCACATTTATTTTTAATTACCACAAAAACAGCTTAGTGATCAGAAATACCATCTATTACTTCGGTTTCTCTATAGAGCTTATCTGGTTTTACCAGCACCACATCCAGAATATTCTTCCCTCTAGTTGGTTCCCTCACTTTCTGAATCAGGTGCCCTTCCCATATTAACTTATTTGCCATTTGTTGATCATGCTTCCTGTCGTTCGCATTACCTTCCCAATTGACATCTGCGCTACCCTTTCCTGGTCTGTACACTCCAAAGACATCAAGTTGCCTATTATCTTTAGAGATGAACCTTGCCGCTAGAATTTCGTGTTTGTCATCTTTAACTTATTCGTAGCTTACAAATTCTTCTTTCACCAGAATGAATACTCCCCTCTACCATTCCTACCCTATCTCTACGATACACCCTCCAGTTCCGTGAGAAAATTTCTGCATCCATTATGTCATTTCTTAGCCATGATTCAACTCCTATTACAATATCTTGTAAGTATATATCTATTAAATTACTTAATTCTATTCCTTTCTTTACAATACTTCTACAGTTGAGCACTAAAATTTTATGTCATCCCTACTTGACTGCAGCTATCGAGCTCGGTGATTTTATTGCAGGAAGATCGAGAAATATTTAACTTTCCAGTATTCACAAGGTATCTGTAGCTTTACAATAATCCATGAAATAAGTTTACATCATATATACAACCACACAAGGATTTTTTTTTTTTGCTAGTTGCTTTACGTCGCACCGACACAGATAGGTTTTGTGGCGACGATGGGACAGGGAAGGGCTAGGAGTGGGAAGGAAGCGGCCGTGGCGTTAATTAAGGTACAGCCCCAGCATTTGCTCGTGTGAAAATGGGAAACCACGGAAAAACATTTTCAGGGCTGCCGACAGTGGCGTTCGAACCTACTATCTCCCGAATACTGGATACTGGCCGCACTTAAGCGACTGCAGCTATCGAGCTCGGTAAGGATGTTTTGTCAGCTAAATAATTTAAGGGTCGAAGTTTTATTATTATCAACTAACATATTTACAAAGTTACCTGATTTCAGTGAAGGCAGCTCCATCTAGTGGATAAAAGTGGAAATTAAACAACTTGCTTAACGTCGCACCTACACAGATAGGTTTCATGGCGACAATGCGACAGGAAAGGCCAAGGAGTGGGAAGGAATCGCCTGTTCCCTTAATTAAGGTACAGCCGCAGCCCTGAAGATGGTTTTCCGTGGTTTCCCATTTTCATACCAGGCAAATGCTGGGGTTTTACTTAATTAAGGCCACGGCCGCTTCTTTCCCATTCCTAGCCTTTACCTATCCCATCGTCGTCATAAGACCTATCTGTGTCGGTGCGACGTAAAGCAACTAGCAAAAAGAAATGATCATAACATTAACGTTTTCCTTTTGTGTCTCACATTTAACTTTACGTTCTTCATAGACCCCGAGTTGCCGGAATTTTGTCCCGCAAAATCACCGGTTTTGTTTCGTTTCGTTTCTGCTAGTGGATTATCGTTTTTGGTGACGGAAGGATGGGAAAGGACTAGGATTGGGAAGGTAGCGGCCGTGGCCTTAATTAAGACACAGATCCAGAATTTGCCTGGTGTGAAAATGGGAAACCACTGAAAACTATCTTCAGGGCTGCTCACGGTGGGGTTTGAACCCACCATCTCCAGAATGCAATACCACCGGTCTAACCCTGGATCGAACCCATCAACTTGAACTCAGAAGGCCAGTGCTCTACTGTATGAGCTCCTCATCCGGGCATACCCCTAATAAACATGACTATATACCAGTAGATGTCGGTTGACTCTCAGTTCGGGGGTGGGGGGTTTGGTGGCCACAGTACTTTTTCTCCCAAATCTTTATTTGCTACTGACCAATACCACCGCACTTATTCAAGACTTCCGCGCAAAAACAAACTAATTCACGGCTTCCAACTTGCACAAAACGCGGGATGCAGGCCAGAGGCCCAATTTGAATTAAAATTCCTGGTCTTAAATGTAACATTTCAATATAATTATTTATTATTTTTATTTTTAAAATATAAATAATGAGGCAAACAAGGTCATAAATTATTCGTTAATTTTATTATATGCAACCATGGAGATTCGGCTGGCGCATGCTCGTACAGGGGTTTGTGAGGACATCTTTACTGCAACACTGCTACGGACTCTGCCCAAGTGAAAGCCTCTTCCCGCACCCTTCCTCCCCCCGTAACCGACCATCAGCGTGCTTCCCCCTTACATCCCAACCCCCTCACCAACACTATGTCTTCGGACGGAAGCTCGAGAGTCCGTGCCTAATCTTCAACCTGAAAACATTTACCAATGAACTGCGCGTTGAAAGTCAATTACCTTAGTTTGATAATTTATTGCCAAACAGTCTTCCTTATTGATGAGAATTTACAGTTTTACAATGAAATGTAGTTTTCCTAACATTATTCGAGTTCAATATTTGACTTCAAATATCGAGAGGAAATGAAAGAAACTTTTCGTTTTCTAGGGAGGACACCGTACGGGAGTCCTTGCGGACCGGCCACTACTGTTTTGTACACATACGTAACTTGAAGCAATTGAATTATTCGAGTTGCTAAAGGAACAAAATACGAGAAGTGAACTTCTAATACTGTATGTACTGCAAACGGCCTAAGTGGCTCAGACTGTTGAGGCGCTGGCCTTCTGACCACAGCTTGGCCGGTTCAATCCCGGCTCAAACCGGTGGAATTTGAAGGTGCTTCAAAACGTCAGCCTCGTATCGGTAGATTTTCTAACATCTAAAAGAACTCCGGTACCTCGGCGTCTCCAAAACACGTCAAAAAGTAGTTAGTGAGACGTAAAATCCAATAACATTATTATAATACTCTACGGTACCGAGCACAAGTACAGAACTGAAAGTAATAGCAGTACAGCCCAATTAGCTAGGACGTTGCACATTGGAAACAATGAACCTATAAAGTGAGCGCTAAAGCGCAAGTTACGGAAGCATACCTCGATAACACATTGACGCAAGTGTAATAAACTGATATAACTTGAACACAATATTCTCTCACCCATGGGTAAATAATGCAAGTATCGAGCTCGAATTATCTTTCTTTCTTTCTTTCTTTCTTTCTTTCTTTCTTTCTTTCTTTCTTAATCTGTTTACCCTCCAGGGTTAGCTTTTCCCTCGGACTTAGCGAGGGATACCACCTCTACCGCCTCAAAGGCAGTGTCCTGGAGCGTAAGACATTGGGTCGGGGATACAACAGGGGAGTAGGACCAGTACCTCGCCCAGCCGGGCCCCCACCTGCTATGCTGAACAGGGGCCATGGTGGAGGATGGGAAGATTGGAAGGGATAGACAAGGAAGAAGGAAGGAAGCGGCCGTGGCGTTAAGTTAGGTAACATCCCGGCATTTGCCTGGAGGAGAAGTGCGAAACCACGGGAAACCACTTCCAGGATGGATGAGGTGGGAATCGAACCCACCTCAACACAACTGACCTCCCAAGCCTGAGTGGACCCCGATCCAGCCCTCGTACCACTTTTCAAATTTCGTGGCAGAGCCGGGAATCGAACCCGGGCCTCTGGGGGTGGCAGCTAATCACACTAGCCACTAAACCAAAGAGGCGGACGAGTTCGAATTATTATTATTATTATTATTATTATTATTATTATTATTATTATTATTATTATTATTATTATTATGACTTGTAATGTATAGCTATGAAGTGTTTCCATTCATTTAGTAATAGTGTTGTTATTATTATTTATGTAGTCGGATGATCGCATTGTTTGTGAGGTTATGTCATGAAACTTGTGCTGTATATAGATATTTATATGAGTTCAGTTAATGTAAGAACCTGTAATTAATAGTATATAATTTATTATTACCTGTATATATGATTTGTAATCCACTACAGTAATGTAAAAGTAGGTAAGATGAGAACTTGGGAGAATATTCCTTACATTATATCTGGGCTTTAAGCACTCTAGAATTTACGAGAAGTTATTTTGTAACATATCTTTCTAGAAGCATGGCCAGGCACATATATAAGGAGGTGGTCGTGATGGTGGAGACGAGTTACTGCTTAGTTGGAGTTATGGTTTAACAGGAATCGTACTTGTGACCTCGGGTTATGTTTGGGCAGACATGCTTGTGAGCAGTCAGCAGTCAATTGTTTTTAGGTTGCAATCTCCATGTGCCATGTGCTTAGTGATAGGCAGTTGTTGCGAATAGTGGTTTGTTGCTACGGTGTTTTGTTGTGAGCAGTTAATTAGGTTATATGCGTGTTTAATGTGTAATGTGTATTTTCATGTTGTACTTGGATATTGATGTGATACCCATATCTTGCGTATGCTGTGCTCTGGTGTCTTGCTTTAGAAGGAATTTATTATTTGTCATAATATCAGCTTTGTGGTAATGAGTCAATCATTCATTTCAAGGTAAAGTATGAATGAATGAATTGCTGATCTGCATTTAGGGCAGTCGCCCAGGTGGCAGATTCCCTATCTGTTGCTTTCCTAGCTTTTTCCTAAATGATTTCAAAGAAATTGGAAATTTATTGAACGTCTCCCTTGGTAAGTTATTCCAATCCCTAACTCCCCTTCCTATAAATGAATATTTGCCCCAGTTTGTCCTCTTGAATTCCAACTTTATCTTCATACTGTGATCTTTCGTACTTTTATAAACGCCAATCAAACTTATTCGTCTACTAATGTCATTCCACGCCATCTCTCCGCTGACAGCTCGGAACAAGCCACTTAGTCGAGCAGCTCTTCTTCTTTCTCTCAATTCTTCCCAACCCAAACTCTGCAACACTTTTGTAACGCTACTCTTCTGTCGGAAATCACCCAGAACAAATCGAGCTGCTTTTCTTTGGATTTTTTCCGGTTCTTGAATCAGGTAATCCTGGTGAGGGTCCCATACACTGGAACCATACTCTAGTTGGGGTCTTACCAGAGACTTATATGCCCTCTCCTTTACATCCTTACTACAACCCCTAAACACCCTCACAACCATGTGCAGAGATCTGTACCCTTTATTTACAATCCCATTTATGTGATTACCCCAATGAAGATCTTTCCGTATATTAACACCCAGATACCTACAATGATCCCCAAAAGGAACTTTCACCCCATCAACGCAGTAATTAAAACTGAGAGGACTTTTCCTATTTGTGAAACTCACAACCTGACTTTTAACCCCGTTTATCAACATACCATTGCCCACTGTCCATCTCACAACATTTTCGAGGTCACGTTGCAGTTGCTCAATATCTTGTAACTTATTTATCACTCTATAGAGAATAACATCATCCGCAAAAAGCCTTACCTCCGATTCCACTCCTTCACATATATCATTTATATATATAAGAAAACATAAAGGTCCGATAATACTGCCTTGAGGATTTCTCCTCTTAATTATTACAGGGTCGGATAAAGCTTCACCTACTCTAATTCTCTGAGTTCTATTTTCTAGAAATATAGCAAACCATTCGGTCACTCTTTTGTCTAGTCCAATTGCACTCATTTTTGCCAGTAGTCTCCCATGATCCACCCTATCAAATGCTTTAGACAGATCAATCGCGATACAGTCCATTTGACCTCCAGAATCCAAGATATCCGCTATATCTTGCTGGAATCCTACAAGTTGAGCTTCAGTGGAATAACCTTTCCTAAAACCGAACTGCCTTCTATCGAACCAGTTATTAATTTCACAAACAAGTCTAATATAATCAGAAAGAATACCTTAAGCTTACATACAATGCATGTCAAACTTACTGGCCTGTAATATTCAGCTTTATGTCTATCACCCTTTCCTTTATACACAGGGGCTACAATAGCAACTCTCCATTCATCTGGTATAGCTCCTCCGACCAAACAATAATCAAATAAGTACTTCAGATATGGTACTGTATCCCAACCCATTGTCTTTAGTATATCCCCAGAAATCTGATCAATTCCAGCCGCTTTTCTAGTTTTCAACTTTTGTATCTTACTGTAAATGTCATTGTTATCATATGTAAATTTTATTACTTCTTTGGCCTTAGTTTCCTCCTCTATCTCGACATTATCCTTGTAACCAACAATCTTTACATAGTGCTGACTGAAAACTTCCGCCTTTTGAAGATCCTCACATGCACACTCCCCCTGTTCATTAATTATTCCTGGAATGTCCTTCTTGGAACCTGTTTCTGCCTTAAAATACCTATACATACCCTTCCATTTTTCACTAAAATTTGTATGACTGCCAATTATGCTTGCCATCATGTTATCCTTAGCTGCCTTCTTTGCTAGATTCAATTTTCTAGTAAGTTCCTTCAATTTCTCCTTACTTCCACAGCCATTTCTAAATCTATTTCTTTCCAGTCTGCACCTCCTTCTTAGTCTCTTTATTTCTCTATTATAATAAGGTAGGTCTGTACCATTCATTACCACCCTTAAAGGTACAAACCTGCTTTCGCATTCCTCAACAATTTCTTTAAACCCATCCCAGAGTCTGTTTACATTTTTATTTACCGTTTTCCACCGATCATAGTTACTTTTTAGAAACTGCCTCATGCCTACTTTATCAGCCATATGGTACTGCCTAATAGTCCTACTTTAAGACCTTCCTCTCTATAGCATTTATTTTTAACTACCACAAAAACGGCTTCATGATCACTAATACCATCTATTACTTCAGTTTCCTATAGAGCTCATCTGGTTTTATCAGCACGACATCCAGGATATTTTTCCCTCTGGTTGGTTCCATCACTTTCTGAATCATCTGTCCTTCCTATATTAAGTTATTTGCCATTTGTTGGTCATGCTTCCTGTCGTTCTCATTTCCTTCCCAGTTGACATCTGGCAAATTCAGATCTCACGCTACAATCACATTTCTTTCCATGTCGTTTCCCACATAGTTGACTATCCTATCAAACAATTCTGAATCCGCGTCAGTGCTACCCTTTCCCGACCTGTACACTCCAAATATATCAAGTTGCCTATTATCTTTAGAAATTCGAGGTCACGTTGCAGTTGCTCAATATCTTGTAACTTATTTATCACTCTATAGAGAATAACATCATCCGCAAAAAGCCTTACCTCCGATTCCACTCCTTCACATATATCATTTATATATATAAGAAAAGATAAAGGTCCGATAATACTGCCTTGAGGATTTCTCCTCTTAATTATTACAGGGTCAGATAAAGCTTCACCTACTCTAATTCTCTGAGTTCTATTTTCTAGAAATATAGCAAACCATTCGGTCACTCTTTTGTCTAGTCCAATTGCACTCATTTTTGCCAGTAGTCTCCCATGATCCACCCTATCAAATGCTTTAGACAGATCAATCGCGATACAGTCCATTTGACCTCCAGAATCCAAGATATCCGCTATATCTTGCTGGAATCCTACAAGTTGAGCTTCAGTGGAATAACCTTTCCTAAAACCGAACTGCCTTCTATCGAACCAGTTATTAATTTCACAAACAAGTCTAATATAATCAGAAAGAATGCCTTAAGCTTACATACAATGCATGTCAAACTTACTGGCCTGTAATTTTCAGCTTTATGTCTATCACCCTTTCCTTTATACACAGGGGCTACAATAGCAACTCTCCATTCATCTGGTATAGCTCCTCCGACCAAACAATAATCAAATAAGTACTTCAGATATGGTACTATATCCCAACCCATTGTCTTTAGTATAGCCCCAGAAATCTGATCAATTCCAGCCGCTTTTCTAGTTTTCAACTTTTGTATCTTACTGTAAATGTCATTGTTATCATATGTAAATTTTATTACTTCTTTGGCCTTAGTCTCCTCCTCTATCTCGACATTATCCTTGTAACCAACAATCTTTACATAGTGCTGACTGAAAACTTCCGCCTTTTGAAGATCCTCACATGCACACTCCCCCTGTTCATTAATTATTCCTGGAATGTCCTTCTTGTAACCTATTTCTGCCTTAAAATACCTATACATACCCTTCCATTTTTCACTAAAATTTGTATGACTGCCAATTATGCTTGCCATCATATTATCCTTAGCTGCCTTCTTTGCTAGATTCAATTTTCTAGTAAGTTCCTTCAATTTCTCCTTACTTCCACAGCCTTCTAACTCTATTTCTTTCAAGTCTGCACCTCCTTCTTAGTCTCTTTATTTCTCTATTATAATAAGGTAGGTCTTTACCATTCCTTACCACCCTTAAAGGTACAAACCTGCTTTCGCATTCCTCAACAATTTCTTTAAACACATCCCTGAGTCTGTTTACAGTTTTATTTACCGTTTTCCACCGATCATAGTTACTTTTTAGAAACTGCCTCATGCCTACTTTATCAGCCATATGGTACTGCCTAATAGTCCTACTTTAAGACCTTCCTCTCTATCGCATTTATTTTTAACTACCACAAAAACGGCTTCATGATCACTAATACCATCTATTACTTCAGTTTCCCTATAGAGCTCATCTGGTTTTATCAGCACCACATCCAGGATATTTTTCCCTCTGGTTGGTTCCATCACTTTCTGAATCAGCTGTCCTTCCTATATTAAGTTATTTGCCATTTGTTGGTCATGCTTCCTGACGTTCTCATTTCCTTCCCAATTGACATCTGGCAAATTCAGATCTCACGCTACAATCACATTTCTTTCCATGTCGTTTCCCACATAGTTGACTATCCTATCAAATAATTCTGAATCCGCGTCAGTGCTACCCTTTCCCGACCTGTACACTCCAAATATATCAAGTTGCCTATTATCTTTAGAAATGAGCCTTACACCTAGAATTTCATGTGTCTCATCTTTAACATTTTCGTAGCTTACAAATTCTTCTTTCACCAGAATGAACACTCCCCCTCCCACCATTCCTATCGTATCTCTACGATACACACTGCAGTGCCTTGATAAAATTTCTGCATCCATTATATCATTTCTCAGCCATGAATCAACTCCTATTACAATATCTGGTAAATATATATCTATTAAATTACTTAATTCTATTCCTTTCTTTACAATACTTCTACAGTTCAACACTAACAACTTTATGTCATCCCTACTTGATTTCCAATTCCCTGTTCCCTTATCACCGCTCCCTAGGCCATCCCGTTTCCCTGAATGTACCTCCCTATTACCCTTCCAAACAAATTTCCTAACTTATACGTACCACTGCGGTTTAAATAAAGGCCATCTGAGCGCAGATCACTATTTCCTACCCACCCATTAGGATCTAGAAATTTCACTCCCAGTTTCCCACATACCCACTCCATAGTCTCACTTAAATCCCCAATCACCCTCCAGTCAGTATCCCTCCCACACAGTATTCCACTAATAACAATCTCCGCTTTCTTAAACTTCACCCTTGCTGCATTTACCAGATCCCACACATCTCCAACTATGTTGGTACTTATATCAGCTTGCCTTACGTTGTTGGTACCAACGTGAAACACTACCACCTTCTCCTTCCCCTCCTCCCTGTCTTCTACTTTCCTCAACATCTGCCTCAACCTAATTCCTGGATAACATTCTACCATGGTTCCCTTTCCTCCACACACTTTCCCCACGTGTCTAACGATGGAATCCCCTATGACCAGAGCCTCAACCCTACCCACCTCATTTGATCCCCTCCCCTCCTGGTCAGCCCTGTCTTTCCTGATAGATGCAGAAGCTACTTCCTCCTCCCTTTTCTCCTTCCCATGACCCTGTTCCACCTGTCTTTTCCTATCCTCTACTCTACACTTCCCTTTCCTACCTTTTCCCTTCCTCCTACTTCCACACATCTCACCAACAGTTCCCTGTCCCTCATCTTCCCTCTGTTGTTCTACCTGGAGTGACTCGTATCGATTTCGCACAGACACCTGTCCTGAATTTTGATCCTGAATAGAGTCCTTAGCCTGCAATCTCCTTCCTCTTAGAACATTAGACCACCTGTCTTCTACAACTCCCCCCTTTCCTTCCTCTCCCTCTTGTGCACCTACTGCAACCTGTACATTGTTTCAGGGTGTCCTATCTTCCTTCCTGTCTTCTGTGAGAATCCTAATTATCTCCCTCAAACTCTCCAACTCCTCCCTCATACCCCTCAATGCCTCGCCACACCAACAGTTCGTACATTCGCGCTCCTTAGCCATTCTTTACGGAAAAAATTGAAATTAAAAATAAAATAACTTATTTGCAAAAAATAAATGAACGGAGGGGTATATTGTCTGGGATAGTACTCAAAGATCACACAGTAAGGTAATTAATATATGACTACACTACAATACTACTTAGTCGTGCTCTATTTTTTATCCTACAACCCCTAACAGGATAAAAACTGCTGTTAATTACTGAATATCGGAAGTAATACACAAGAACTACACAATTCCAAACAGCAATTAAGCCTATCCTAATTACAACAACGGTATTTTAGTACGAGTTTCTACAGATACCTCTACTACACCAGTACTACACAAATATTTTACAATAATAAAATAAGCACACTAAATTCTAATAGGATATTACTCGTATACTACTGTACAGTACACTACAGTAATTTTTAAACTACTTTCAGACGTATCCTAATTACAATACCGGTACCGTATGTCACTACTAAGCACAAACAGAAATGAAATTTACAAGAACTACTGTACTCAAAGATTACCAACGAAGCTAAATGCTTAGACAAATTATTATTAGTATTACGGTCTAATACACACGAAAGATAACACACGAATATAGCAGGAAAGATACGGCACTATCTAAATGTACTGTATCTATACTACAATGTATTTACACTACCGGTACACTACACTGAGTTTATTTAAATGCTTCTCTTCACTACAATTCTACTGAAATGTGGTTATGTGATTATTACAGCTGGTGGATTACTATTATTTTCCCTACTCCACGGGACGGAGAATAAAAGTGTCCTTAATTAGGCCTACTGAAAAATACTAGGTTGTCTACAATAATTTCTCAAATATTTCTATCAAAACTACTCCTACTACTTCAGGGACTTGAACTGCAATTACTGGGATATATGAACTTTATTATTATTAGCTCTTAAATACTGAAAGATCGAGGGAGCGAAATATAAATTACGTATACTTTAACTACCTACTCAGAAGTACAAATGAATGGAATACAAGGTCAGCTGATTTTTATTTATATTTACTTCACTACACTACTTTGTGGTGTGAGGTTATGTTCTCAAAAACATAGTATGCCGTTGAACTACGGGGTATCAGATCATTATTTAGGAAATAGCAAGTACTTAAAAATAAAATATATGAATTATAATGTATTGGGACTGGAAATAGTAGAACTGCATTATAATCGTCATAGAAGGGGTGAAGGGGATGGTGTTGATAGGACGGGGGAAGGACGGGAGAATAGGATTGAGGGGGGTGGGAGGGGTGGTAAGCATAAACGGATGTGCGTCACTACGGCGGAAGTCACATCTCTGCGTTATATGTTGATAATAATAGTAAGGTATTGCACACATTACGCATTGCGGCGGAATCTCTGATTGCGGACTGAAACTACAAGGAGCAATCTGTCTTGGAACCGAAATTTATTATTGACTTTCATCTCTATTCTATTATATCCTCTTTGGATAAAACCTCACTCGCTGACGCGCGCCCGAGTTACCCGAGTCAGAGACAGGAACTCGCCCGAATCATCTCGAGTGAGATTGGGTGCTTTCTGTTCATTGACTGATCGATTTTTAATAAATGCTAGGAAGAGAACTCAAGTTCAACTATAGAGTATTCATTCATTATAAGAATAATAGTTGTTTATGTACTTTTGCATCCCATCTCATTCACAAGACATAGCGATGGTCGCCAACTCGAGTTGGCAGAGTTTCCGAATAGAGTTACTTGGTGACGAAGCATTTGACTCGTCATTTGCTACATGAAGGCAAAGTTAAGAAATGTCCCGAATAGCCCCGAGTTCAACCGAATGCTTTCTGTTCTTTGATCGGTTTCTAAATTAAGCAAGAAACCAGTTACTGTATTAGCCTTATTTTTACAAATTATTAAGCCTTCAGCTTTAGTGCAATGTGTTACAGAATTAGTTTTCTTTACAGAGGGTTGAGACTATTATTTGGGTTACGTTTGAGAATCAATCAATCAATACTGATCTGCATTTAGGGCAGTCGCCCAGGTGGCAGATTCCCTATCTGTTGCTTTCCTAGCCTTTTCCGAAATGATTTCAAAGAAATTGGAAATTTATTGAACATCTCCCTTGGTAAGTTATTCCAATCCCTAACTCCCCTTCCTATAAATGAATATTTGCCCCAGTTTGTCCTCTTGAATTCCAACTTTATCTTCATATTGTGATCTTTCCTACTTTTATAGACGCCATTTAAACCTATTCGTCTACTAATGTCATTCCACGCCATCTCTCCGCTGACAGCTCGGAACATACCACTTAGTCGAGCAGCTCTTCTTCTTTCTCTCAATTCTTCCCAACCCAGAACTCAGTATTTTGTTTTCTTATTAATTAATGTTTTCTTCAGCTGCCAGCCAGTGTTAATTTAACAAGTATGTGATTTCTGGTAGAAAATACATTACTGTACTCCTACGAATACAATTGTCTTCATTTTCATGTCAATTGTGCAACCCGCACAGTCATAACATAGATTCGGGTAAACTCTGCGCACACAGAAAGCACTCAGTTTCCCTCACTCGCCTCTTTTACGAGACATAACGATGACCGCGGCATCTCGTCTCGCTCTCCCTACCCGACTCGTCAACTCGAGTTTCCTTACTCGCTTCTTCCACGAAATATTGCGGACTGTCTCGCTCTTCCTGCCCTACCCGGTCGATTCGTCAACTCGAGTCCAAACTCGCGTTGGTAATGTTTCCGAATACGAATGACTCGAGTTGACGAAGTATTCGACTCGTCACATCGCTAGTACAGTTATTTGAAGGATCCATGACAGGAGAAACTCACAGGATGCATAATATTTCTCTCGGCTTTAACATTAACCCCACCTAATATATATGAACACCGAGCTAGCATGAGGTAGAACTTTTCCCTTTCGTGTCTGTCTGTCTGTCTGTCTGTCTGTCTGTCTGGCTGGCTGGCTGGCTGGCTGGTTATATAACTGTTTGTATATTCCTAAAAGTGGAAAACTGTTGGACTTATTTCAACCAAACTACGTATTTGGATTCTACTCACTCAGAATTGTGTTATCAGATGCATATGATGTAATGGTGATCACATGGAGTTGGTATTTACAGGAAGACTAGCAAGTACCCGCGGTTTCACTCGCGTGGATTTCGTAATTTGATCAAAGTAATCGTTCCTCGGCATTGTACTAAGACATTATCTGAAAATTCCTAAAGTATAAAAACTCACCCAAAAGTTTAGTTTCATTTACCCCAGAAATTCTTTGTAAACCATGTTTGTGGTATTACCTTTTAGGGCTAAGACGACCATGCGATATAGAATTGTACATGTGAGAAACAGTCTTCTCTCAATACATGTTTTTTTTTTATTTTTAAAGGAGATTCCAAATAGCTATTCCCACATCTGTAACATCTTCCGCTTTTGAGATATACGTAAGCATCCCCACGAAAAGAATTCAACCCCTTGATCAGTCCTTCCCCCACCCCTACCCCCATCTATGCGCATTTTCCGGAAACAAAAGTACGTGTTTCTTTATTTTAAAAAAAGATTTCAAATACCAACTTTCACCTCTGTAACATCTTCAGTTTTTAAGATATAAGTATCCTCATAAAAAATAATTCAACTGTTCTTCACTTCTATTCACACCCCGTTAAGTGCATTCTCCGAAAACAAAAAGGTACATGTTCCTGTATTTTTAAAGGACTTTCCAAATACCAAGTTTCTTGTCTCTAACATGTGAAGTTTTTGACACATAATGTAGATATACGGCAGTCACTTTAAAAATTCACCCGCTTTTCCAATTCTTTTCAGCCCCTTAATTGGATTTTCCGAAAACAAAAAATACGTGTTTCATTATTTTTAAAGGAGATAACAAATGCTAGTATTCATGTCTGTACGTCTGTGACCTCTTCAGTTTTTGAGATAAAATTTATACTCATAAGAATAATTCTACTTCTCCTTGACTTCTTTTCACCCCTCTCCCAAGTGCACTTTCTGGAAACAAAGTACGTGTTTCTTTATTTTGAAAGGAAATTCAAAATACCGACTTTCACGTCTGTAACAGCTTCAGTTTTTAAGACAAACTATCCTCAAAAACATATTTTAACTCCTTATTTACTTATTTTCAACCCCATTCCACTTACGTCAATTGTCCGAAAAAACAAATGCGTCTTTCTCTATTTTTAAAGGTGATTTCAAATACTAATTTTCACGTCTGTAACATCTCCAGTTTTTGAGATATAAGTATCCTCTGTAACGTGCTACTGCCATAACCTCTCCATCGACGTTCTACGAGTTTCTGCAAACTTCGTCGCATGTACATCTCCACATACTCTACAATTTTATGTTTCTACAAGACTATAATGCTATTATTATTATCTGCTCTGGTTATCAATACTTCTTCCTATCATCGGAATTACCTTACTTTGCTCACCTGTCCTTACCCTCCGACATTTCTCGACACACTGACTGCTGTCTTTCTGTCTGCCTCGCACCTACTACGCCATCTGCCACGTCACATGATCTTTCTCGAATTAACTGGTCTTCGCTTCCGGGCGTGTATATATTGGACTGCTTGGCCCGTCTTGGGCAGACTGGCATCATCTTCTGTAAATAGAGAGAGAGAGAGAGAGAGAGAGAGAGTAGAGAGAGAGAGAGTGTGTGTGTGTGTGTGTGTGTGTGTGTGTGTGTGTGTGTGTGTGTGTGTGTGTGTGTGTGTGTGTGTGTGTATACTACGAACCACGCACGGCTTGCCGTGTGCTGCGCCATTTTCTTCCCTACCAGCTGATGGAGTTATTCTGAAAGGACTTTGGTGAGCTAAACATATCATTTACGAAACTTGTTTTGGAAAACTTTAAACTCGGCCTGTTTCGGCATTTTGAGTGATGGCATGCTATGAAAACTTTCAAGGCCTTGGTTTCGAGTCTAACTCCTTGCCACCGGGCGAGTTGGCCGTGCGCGTAGAGGCGCGCGGCTGTGAGCTTGCATCCGGGAGATAGTAGGTTCGAATCCCACTATCGGCAGCCCTGAAGATGGTTTTCCGTGGTTTCCCATTTTCACACCAGGCAAATGCTGGGGCTGTACCTTAATTAAGGCCACGGCCGCTTCCTTCCAACTCCTAGGGCTTTCCTATCCCATCGTCGCCATAAGACCTATCTGTGTCGGTGCGACGTAAAGCCCCCTGGCAAAAAAAAAACTCCTTGCCACCTTCAAACTGATTAAGATTAATTGATTTTTAGTGCTGAACACTTGGTGATGTGGACTGAGCCTAAACATCGTCGAACAGAACTTTCACAACCTTAGACGATTCTAAAAAAATCTATTGGCAGATCAAACATTCTCCAGCATGACGCAGTCGGAGTTTCTTCTCCCTTCCCCTCTTCCAATCCTTACTTATCCTTATTGTACTGATCCTCCTTTTTACCTACCCTTTTCTCTTTTATTAGGTGTATATGCTTTTTATATTAGGGCGCCCTGGAGGCGTATTCGTTTTTTTTTTTTTTTTTGGTGTGGCCAAATATTTCTTGATCTTCATGGTAAAAGTGTACTTGTTCCCTCCAAATTTGATGAGATAATAATATTAATAATTACCATTTGAGGTGATTGTGTGTTTGACACCTCTCTTTTCAAAATAATAATAATAATAATAATAATAATAATTGAGAAAACTGGTTTTGTGATCTAGTTCCATTATATGGTCGAGATTCACGCTGACACAGTGTTCTATGTAACGATTTTTGTAATTTTGTCCAAACTTATCTGTGGGTTAGTCCCCTTCCGAAAACGTTTCCTCTAAAACGGGGACCCGAGCTATTTTGTCTTTGTAATCAATGCCTGGGATTTTTGCTCGGACTATATCTTCTTGGTTGACAAGGTGTATATTGTGATAAACTTTTTTCACCAATTTTATTGACAAAAAGAAGAGTTGTTCTTTCAAAGGTTTTGAAACTCTATATAAGAAATATATCATCTGAGATGATTATCTGTATAACTTTGGAAAAAGTGTTAAAGCACGGACCTTGCATGGCAGTTCCCTTTTAATCTCTTGTATATGCATTGGTCAATTTAATTCTGTAGGTTTAGCTTAATTATCCCTTTTATACTTTCCTAAAATGTCCAGGGTATATTTGAGGATCTATTTTCTCCAAAAATGTTAGTGTGTACTGTATTTTCGTTAAAGCTGCTGTTTTCAATACACTTGGTCATCTAAAATTTTTTTGTAACGTGGTGTTCTTTTTTGATGTTTGGTACCTACCGCGGTAAACCTCTCCTACTATTCCCCCACCCCCAGTACTGCTTCCGCTCACTCTGCTCCTTTCTTGTTTGATGTGATCGACTCCTCGGTGCAGTGTTGCCTATGCACAGACATCTTTTGGTAGTTTTTTCCTTCAACCGGGATGAAAAGATTGATTTTCGAGAAAGCTCTCAAGATATCTTAACTATGTTGCACAACACGTCACACCTCATAAAAGTAATTCAACTCCTTTTTCGTCTCACCCCCCCCCCCCCGCACATTCCTACCCGTTAAATTGATTCCCCCCTTCCCTAAAGTGCATGTTTCTTTATTTTTAAAGGAGAATCCAAATACCAATTTTCACGTCTTTAACATCTTTAGCTTTTGAGATATAAGTATCCTCATACAAAGAATACAACTAATTTTTCAATTCATTCACCCTCCTTAAGTGGATTTTCCGAAGAAAAAAGAACACGAGTTTCTTTACTTTGAAAGAAGATTCCAAGTACAAATGTTCATTCCTGTAACATCATCAGTTTTTGAGATATAAGTATCCTCATAAAAAGAATTCAATTCCTTTTCACCCCAGCCCGTTAAGTTGTTTTCTTCCCCTCCAAAAATGCTTGTTTCTTTATTTTTAAAGGAGATTCCAAATACAAATTTTCACGTCTGTAACATCTAAAGTTTTTGAGATATATGTATCCTCGTCCTCCCCTGCGAACCATGTGACCTTGCCGCGGTGGGGATGCTTGCGTGTCCCAATGAAACAGATAGCCGAGCCGCAGGTGCAACCATATCTGATGGGTATCTGTTGAGAGACCAGACTAACGAATGGTTTATCGATAGGGGGGTAGCAGCGTTTCGGAAGTTGCAAGGGCGACAGTCTGGATGATTGACTGATATGGCCTTGTAATAATACTCAACATGGCTTAGCTGTGTTGATACTGCTACACGGCTGAAAGCAACGGGAAACTACAGCCGTAACTAACTCCCGAGGACATGCAGCTCTCTCTGTATGAATGATGTACTGATGATGGCTTCCTCCCGGGTAAAAGATTCCGGAGGTAAACTAGTCCCCCATTCGGATCTCCGGGTGGGGTCTACACGAGAGGAGCAGAAGCTACTACGACCAGCACAGTGAAAGAATTATTGTCGTCATGATAGACACCAAACCAATGCCCACCACAATAGTGCAGGTCTATATGCCTACTAGCTCAGCGGATGACGAGGAAATCGAAAGAATATATGAAGAGATAGAAGATTTAATACAATACGTAAAAGGTAACGAGAATCTAATTGTGAAGGGAGACTGGAATGCAGTGGTAGGCCAAGGAAGAGAAGGTAATACAGTAGGAGAATTCGGATTGGGACAAAGGAACGAAAGAGAAAGTCGACTGGTTGAATTCTGCACTGATCATAATTTAGTCCTTGCCAATACTTGGTTCAAACACCACAAACGACTGCTTTATACGTGGACGAGACCTGGAGACACTGGAAGGTACCAAATAGACTTCATTATGATTAGGCAGAGATTCAGAAACCAGGTGTTAGATTGCAAAACTTTCTCAGGAGCAGACGTGGACTCTGACCACAACTTGTTGGTCATGGAATGCCATCTGAAGCTGAAGAAATTGAAGAAAGGAAAGAATGCAAAAAGATGGGATCTAGACAAGTTGAAAGAAAAGTGTGTGAGGGATTGTTTCAAGGAACATATTGCAAAAGGACTAAGTGAAAAGGCTGAAGGAAACACAATAGAGGAAGAGTGGATAGTCATGAAAAATGAAGTCCGCAGGGTTGCTGAGGAAATGGTAGGAGGGAAGAAAAGATCAGCTAAGAATCAGTGGATAACTCAGCAGATACTAGACCTGATTGATGAACGACTGAAATACAAGAATGCTAGAAATGAAGAGGGCAGAAAAGAATACAGGCGATTAAAGAATGAAGTGGATAGAAAGAGCAAGGTAGCTAAGGAAGACTGGCTGAAGGAGAAGTGCAAGGATGTCGAAGGCTGTATGGTCCTGCATACAGGAAAATCGAAGAAACCTTTGGAGAAAGGAAATCTAGGTGTATGAATATTAAGAGCTCAGATGGAAAGCCACTTCTAGGGAAAGAAGACAAAGCAGAAAGATGGCAGGAACATATCCAGCAGTTGTATCAAGGTGAAGATGTAGAGAATTTGGTTCTGGAACAAGAAGAGGCTGTTGATGCTGATGAAATGGGAGACCCAATTTTGAGGTCAGAGTTTGACAGAGCTGTGAGCGACCTAAATACGAACAAGGCACCTGGAATTGACGACATTCCCTCTGAATTACTGACTACCTTAGGGAAACCAGCATGGCAAGGTTATACCATTTAGTGTGTAAGATGTATGAGACAGAAGAAGTCCCATCCGATTTTCGGCAGAATGTTGTTATACCTATTCCCAAGAAAGCCGGTGCTGACAGGTGTAAAAATTATCGCACCATTAGTTTAGAATCACATGCCTGCAAAATTTTAACACGTATTGTTTACAGAAGAATGGAAAAACAAGTTGAAGCTGAGTTGGGAGAAGATCATTTTGGCTTCAGAAGAAATGTAGGAACACGTGAAGCAATCCTGACTTTACGTCTGATCTTAGAGGATCGAATCAAGAAGGACAAGCCCTCGTACATGGCATTCGTAGATCTAGAAAAGGCATTCGATAATGTCGATTGGACCAAGCTATTTAAGATTCTGAAAGTGATTGGAATCAGATACCGAGAACGAAGAATTATCTACAATCTGTATAAAAATCAGTCTGCAGTGATAAGAATCGAGGTCTTTGAAAAGGAAGCAGCAATCCAGAAAGGAGTGAGGCAAGGCTGCAGTTTGTCGCCCTCCTTTTCAATGCTTACATAGAACAGGCAGTAAAGGAAATCAAAGAGGAATTTGGAAAGGGAATCACAGTCCAAGGAGAGGAAATCAAAACCTTGAGATTTGCCGATGATATTGTTATTTTATCTGAGACTACAGAAGATCTCGAGAACCTGCTGAATGGTATGGACGAAGTCTTGGGTAAGGAGTACAAGATGAAAATAAATAAGTCCAAAACAAAAGTAATGGAGTGCATTCGAACGAAGGCAGGTGATGCAGGAAATATTAAATTAGGAAATGAAGTCTTAAAGGAAGTAGATAAATATTGTTACTTGGGTAGTAAAATAACTAACGATGGCAGAAGTAAGGAGGACATAAAATGCAGATTAGCTCAAGCAAGGAAGAGCTTTCTTAAGAAAAGAAATTTCCGTACTTCAAACATTGATATAGGAATTAGAAGGATGTTTTTGAAGACTTCCGTGTGGCGCGTGGCATTGTAGGGAAGTGAAACACGGACGATAACTAGCTCAGAAAGAAAGATAATAGAAGCTTTTTAAATGTGGTGTTACAGAAGAATGCTGAAGGTGAGATGGATAGATCGAATCACAAATGAAGAGATACTGAATCGAATTGGTGAGAGGAGATAGATTTGGCTAAATTTGACGAGAAGAAGGAATAGAATGATAGGAAACATCTTAAGACACCCAGGACTTGTTCAGTTGGTTTTTGAAGGAAGTGTAGGTGGTAAGAACGGTAGGGGTAGACCAAGGTATGAATATGACAAGCAGATTAGAGCAGATGTAGGATGCGGTAGTTACGTAGAAATGAAAAGGTTAGCTCAGGATAGGGTGGCATGGAGTTCTGTATCAAACAAGTCTATGGACTGATGACTCAAACAACACATGCATCCTCGTAAAACGAAGTCATCTCCGTTTTCATCCCCTCCTACCAATTTGATTCCCCCACCAAATGCGTGTTTCTTTATTTTTAAAGGAGATTCCAAATACCAGTTTTCACATTTGTAACATCTTTAGATTTATATATATACATTCTCATACAAAAAATTCAACTATTTTTTTTTCAATTCTTTAACCCCGCCCCCGTTAAAGCTTTTTTTTCGAAAACCAAAGAATACATGTTTCCTTATTTTTAAAAGAGATTCTAAATACCAATTTTCACGTCTGCAACATGTTAAGTTTTTGAGATATACTCTAGATAAGCTAATTATAAAAATTCACCCCGTTTTACAGTTCCCCTTAAGTGGATTTTCCGAAAAAAATATTTGTTTCTGTACTTTTTAGAGGAAATTCCAAATACTAGTTTTTAAATCTGTAATATGTTACGTGTCTGAGATAATTTGCAGATATAGTCTTTTTAAAAATTCTCCCCGATTGTCACTCCTGTTCACCCCCTATTCATCGGATTATCCAAAAATAAAAAATGCGTGTTTCTTTATTGTCAAAGGAGATTGCAAATTTCATTTTTCATATCTGTAACATCTTCAGTTTTGAGATATAAGTGTCCTCATAAAAGGTGCTCAACCCATTTTCCCCCTTTTTCACCCCCCTTAATGGGATTTTCCGAAAACAAAAAAATACGTGTTTCTTTATTTTTAAAGGAGATTCCAAATACCGATTTATACGTCTGTAAACTTTTTAAGTTTTTGAGATATAGATATCCTCATTTTAAAAATTCATCCCCTTAGCGACGGAATATCCAGAAACCCTTCCTTAGCGAGCACCTATATCTTAATATGAATGTATCCCCAAAATGTCATTTATTTATGCCCAGTAGTTTTGGCTCGGCGATGATGAATCAGTCAGTCAGTCAAGACAAGTTATTTTATATATATATATATATATATATATATATATATATATATACTCAAATATTTTCGTTAACATTAGGTCTATCAAAAGACTGTATACAAAAAAAATTAGAATATCTTATTTCCGTTCCTGTATGCCATGTACGTATTCATCGTACGACGGATAATAATCCAGATGATACTAAAATTTGGATTTTTAGACCAAGTCCCATGGGACATGTCGTACATGCCACTTCAAAGTGGACAACGGCAAAAACTGAAGGGCAATTTCACTCTTTTCGCTAGGACAGATATTAAGGGAGGTACCATTAATGTCGGAGCACCACGCCAGTGGTCAGAGATACAATATGCAATGCGGAATTCAACGTGTGGACTGTTCTGGAACAGCATTGCGCTGTGAGAAGTCGTAGTGACGACCATGAGTTCGACGCGCCGGTGCACTGCCTGATGGCTCGACAGTGTGTATGCGTTACGATCGTGTATGAGAACTGTGTCCAGTGCGAAACTTGAACGAGCGAGCAAGTGGTTTCCCCGTTTGGGTCACGCAGATATCAGCTTGCATTCCAGTGATAGTGGGTCCGATACCCACTGTTGGCAGACCTGTAGATGTTTTTCTGTGTTTCCCATTTTCACACCGGGCAAATGCTGGGAATATACGTATAGCGTAATTAATGCTACGGTCGCTTCCTCCCCACTCCTCGCCCTTTCCTATCCCATCATCGTTATGAGACCAAGTTGTGTCTGTGCGAAGTAAAGCAAATTGTAAAACCAAAAACCAAACCCCATGGCACTGCAGCCCTTGAGGAACCTTGGCCTACCAAGCGACTGCTGCTCAGCCCGAAGGCCTGCAGATTACGAGGTGTCGTGTGGTCAGCACGACGAATCCTCTCAGCCGTTATTCTTGCTTTCTAGACCGGGGCCGCTACCTCACCGTCAGATAGCTCATCAATTCTAATCACGTAGGCTGAGTGAACCTCGAACCAGCCCTCAGGTCCAGGTAAAAATCCCTGACCTGGCCGGGAATCGAACCCGTGGCCTCCGGGTAAGAGGCAGGCACGCTACCCCTACACCACGGGCCCGGCTACAGCAAATTGTAAACAAACAAAAAATGTCAGACGTGAGTGAACTTGTAATTAACGGTAAGTAGTAGCTCAGTAAATTTAGTGGGTGGTAAAACTCGCTCCCCGCATGTGCAGTAATTTTAGTTCTGAGGGCACCACTAACCCACCACTACTACATGAAGTTAGTTTTCAATGTTGTAGAAGTAGTTGTGTTAAAGGAGCCTGTCTTCCTAAACAGGACAAGTACGGCAGAGATCCACTGCACACTGTACAACATTTACCATCACATTACAAGATGTTTAGAGGACGTAATAAGTCGACCAGACCTTCTCACGCTGGGGTACAGCCGCAGTAACATTATATTTCAGTTACTGCGGAATTAGCCTTACTGAGGATTTAGCCAACTCTCCCCTGTTTTCACTCTATCTGAGGCAATCCATCTCCCCAAGCAGCGAAAGTCGGCTCTGTAGTCGATTATCGAGTATCAGATCGACTACGGAGTCGATTTTAACTGCTCATGTACTATGTACGTCAGTCACCTTCATGTGTGCTGAAATATATGTACCGGACTGAGAACGTTACTTTGGTTTCATCACGCTCTGTTCAGCACTTGTCGATTGTTCTATACACAATAATGGGAAGTCACATAAGAGCTTCTTATACATTTTAAATTACAACCATCTTCATTTTCCCTCAAATTAATCTTGACAAATCTTCTGAAGAAAACCCTTAAGGCTCATATAACTTGAGTCACATTGAGTTCCAGAGCTATAAATATTAATTCTGTAGAAAATGAGCTTTTTAATTTCGCAGTTTACACACTGGATATGCAAATGAAAAATGGCTATGCACAGAAGACCAAAGTTTAATAATGTTTCATACAATCAGAATCACTTTGTTAAAATGTTTAGCATATTTAAAGTTACCAAAAAACCTGCTGATGACTCACAAACAGTTTTGCCTAGTTACTTCTCAATGACAATGTAAATAATAATCGATAGTATCATGTCATGTTGATCTTTTCGTAAGTACGTAGAAATTCAGGATGAAGATTTTAATTAAATTCGCAAATTCGTAATATGATTATATTATTTACTAACAAGTAAGAACATGGATTACTGTGTACGAAAATGCGTTTCTCCATCATTTATCGTACAAGTATCTACTCGAATTATCATTCTCCAAGTCAGTACAACAGACACTGTTTTGGAATCGACAATTTATTTGCCAAAGATAGAATTAAGGTCCTTTTCATTGCGGTCATCTCAACAGGATGACGAGATGTATCGTTTACGGAACGAATACTGAATTACGACGGAAATTTGAGGAAAAGTCGGCTATGATATAAATAATGGGGAATATTAAGTTTGTAATGTTATTTCTAGGAAGTACAATTATTCATGTAGTAAGTTTGAAATTTAATTAGGATTCTTGATATTTCTCATAAACAAGCAATTTGTTACTATAATTACTCAGGCAAATATCTGACAAGCATGAGAAATCAGCGTAGTCTGTTATTAAAGGCCGAAGGAGGAAATGGAACTCACGTGTCTCCTGAATTCACGGTGTGTCGCTCCCGTGCCTGCGGACTTGAACTAATCGATGGTGATCTTAAAGGAAATAGATCCACATTCCAACACCCAGGTGTCTCCGGGAACCGATATCAGTTAACATTTCGTTGAGCATATGCAATTAGTGCATTATTACAATTCCTGTTGATACTTCACTTTCCATAGTAATGAGAGTGTAAATTAGACTGAAATGATTAATTCTAGCATCAAACAACACGCCAAATATATCGGACAGGTCATGTTTTAAACATCATCTAGTTAAAATACAAAACTTAACAATAACCTCATTAAAACATTCAAATAATAATGAAATGAAATGGCGTATGGCTTTTTAGTGCCGGGAGTGTCCGAGGACATGTTCGGCTCGCCAGTTGCAGGTCTTTTGAATTAACTCCCGTAGGCGACCTGCGCGTCGTGATGATGATGATGATGAAATGATGATGAAGACGACACATACACCCAGCCCCAGTGCCAGGGAAATTAACCAATGATGGTTAAAATTCCCGACCCTGCCGGGAATCGAACCCGGGACGCCTGTGGCCAAAGACCAGCACGCTAACCACTTAACCATGGAGCCGGACAAATAATAATGAAAGACATAAGAGTGGAGTTTATGTTAAAATTCTGATTGTATACTTTTTTATGATGTAAAACTTTAAGGGAATTGTAATGAAAATGTATCGGAGCCGCCAACTAACAAAATTAAACATCGTTGTCTTTGAAATCTGAAAAATGAAGATTATGGCAGTCACTCACGAAGATTTGAGGAAACAAGGATTGTTGAAACATTCCCTGAGTAACTCCCAGAATGTCCAGCCTTTTTTATGAAATAAGTTTACAGGTACCTACACGTACTCCTTCTGACATCATCCAGAACGTGATATGTTATACGTGCTCAGGTCATGGATGAATGTTTCCCGTAGAATGGTAGGTCCATGCGGTGAAGCGAAATGGAGGAGAAGGACAGGTTGTATAATTTATTGAATGCGTGCTACGGCTGTAGAGGCCCTGAGGATGATTACAAGATGTGTTCAACTATAGTACGAGATGGGTTTCCACTCCAGAATTCACAGTGCATTCAAGTGAATTCATGGTATCTGATACCTCTTCCCAAGCGAACATCGGATTGACCTATATTCCATGCCCACAGAAGATAACATTAGACACATCAACATAACCCTCTCTCTCTAAGAGTGATTGTATACTCATACAACTGTGTGTAAAGTTGGTTTGAGCAGTTACTCTGTCTCAAACTTCAGTCTGATTGTAACCCTCCTTATGCGGCCTGAACCTGGTCTCCGTAACATACATCTACGTCTATCGATCGTAGAAAACAACGAGGAACTGTCCTAAAATCTCGCCTCAATCTCTCAATTTTGTTATATGCCAACCAATTTCTCAGAAGCCCAATATATGAGTCATCTCATAGTTATTAAACTAGACCATGGCCTCTCAAACGCCCAAAATCTCACGTGTGCAAAACGAGGCACAGAGGTTCTGCGCACCGTGCATCGGTCCGACTCGGCTCTGTACGGACCAATGTTTTGTCTCGGAGAGACTCGGCTAAGTTTGGTTGAACTCGGCTCGGATGGTGGAGCGCTTCAGAGCGTGTGAAGAAGGGGCAGACAGGCGGAGCGAGAGAGACAGGCGTAGGGAAAGAGAGAGACAGTGCTATTGCTCAAAATCGAGGAGTGTAAGATCTACACCCTGGTCAACCTAGCGAAGTCGTCTTTTGCACCTTGCACCGCTCAATACACCGGTGCATGCACCCTGAGATGCCCTGAACTACACTATAAAAGAAGGCCTCGACCATGTCCTCCTGGCATGATACAGTGGTCAGTATGTTTACAACGCACCCAGTAACGCTAGCACTGTACCAGTACTGGCATATGGCATGTTTAACTCTGGTGCGCTAGTTGTTGCTGCCTTCGTGAAGTAGAATTCTGTCTACGTAATTGTCTTCTTGCATGGACTCGTCATAACACATTTTGTATTTTGTTGTATCCGGTTTTCATCTTCCTACTTGTTGTACTTTCTCCTTTTCAGGCAATGCATTTCAGTGCCACGATCTTGTTCGCTGAAACTGAAGAGTTTTGTGCTAGTAAAATTCACTTAAGTGCGGCCAGTATCCAGTATTTGGGAGATAGTAGGTTCAAATCCCACTGTCGGCAGCCCTGAAAATGGTTTTCCGTGGTTTCCCATTTTCACACCAGGCAAATGCCGGGGCTGTACCTTAATTAAGGCCACGGTCGCTTCCTTCCCACTCCTAGTCCTTTCCTGTCCCATCGTCGCCATAAGACCTATATGTGTCGGAGCGACGTAAAGCAACTAGCAAAAAAAAAAAAGTAAAATTCACTTCAGTTATCGCTCCACACTCCTAAATCTACTTTTCGTTTACCAAATAACACCTCCAATCACTACGTAAGGAGTACCTCGTCACTCTGATCCGGTGTTTGAAATGGCTGAGTGCTCTTCGGATGGCCCAGGTATGAATCCCGATAATAGTTCTTAACTTTTAAGATATAATGTAATGCCACAGATGTCTTGCTGTAGGAATTCACTTTCGATACAGGTCTGTAGCCCACTCGCCGTGGGATGGAATTTCCATCGGAAATCGCATGATATTTGAAACCGCAAACGAAAAATTCAATTAACCAGGATGGCTCTGAAGACCATGAAAATATACAGGAAAGTTGAGGAAGTTCATTGTAAGCCTAAAGATTGAGGTGATTCATCCTAGTGAGGACAATTGAGAAGTTACATTACAGGAAGAATGCTACCTTGATCACGAAATCTGAAATTAATAGGATAAGAATTTGTCATTTGATCGTATACTACGACCTCAAGTAAGCTCACTCGGCCAGTAGGGTCTCCATTTGACGCGCTAGGCCACATTTTGGGTATCTATGGGTTGAGAAAGGAACGCTGATTGGCAATCTCCCGACTTTGCTCCGCTCATGAACGGACTACGAGATGTAATGCCCAAAATGTTATTCAGTTACCTACTCTCTTTGCTATTTGCTATATGTCGCACCGACACAGGTAGGTCTTATGGTGACAATGGGATAGGAAAGGCCTAGGAATGGTAAGGAAGCGGTCGTGGCCTTAATTAAGTTGTGAAAATGGGAAATCACGAAAAACCATCTTCAGGGCTGCCGACAGTGAGGTTCGAACCCACTATCTCCCGGATGCAAGTTCACATCTGTGCGCCTCTAACCGCACGGCCAACTCGCCCGGTCCTACTCTCTTTAGTGTTGCTATCGTGGTGAGTAAATAATCAACCAATGATGTATTAATTTTCTGGAATACTTCTGAAATACATTTCTGGAAATACGTACAACAGAACAGATTCTTAAAGCGGGACCTGCAACGTGTGAAATGATATTTAAAAGTGTGAATAAATTTAGAATGAAAAAATCGATGGGAGACGGGAATTTCGAATGAGAAGCACGTACATTGACTGTGAGAAGGTTAGCAGATACGTGAGTACGAAGAGTAGGCCCTATACGAAAAATTACTTCAGAAGTTTATGTGACATGCTCTTAGAGAAATACCGCATTTACCAGTCAGACAACGTTTCAGAGTTGCAGCGTGGAAGTCCAAGATATTACAAGCTGCACTTGATCAATTGATTTATTGAATTAGCGCCAGACAGGATTTCGAATCTTGAATATGAATGCTATTTAGAGCTGATACAACATCCATTGCGCAGCAAGCTCTCGCACTTAATCTTGATGAACGGAGACCAAGAGAAATGCTAAGAAAACGCTGGATGAACTGCGTACGTGAAAATATGCGGGATGTGGGCGTACGAACTGCTGATGCCATCGACCGGATGAAGTAGTAGGCCTGATGTAGATTTATGGCGGACCCCGCATCTTGACGGGAAAACACCAAGGGAGAAGTAGAAGAATATGAATATGACGAGTTTTGATCTTATGTGAAATTTCAAAATAACGTTACTGAAATTCACATGGTCTTTGATCGCTTTGCACAGATCTTTCTTTTACGATTTCAGCTGAATAATGTTTGCAGCTTGGAAGAACTTCGCTTCTCAGTCCTGTATAGTGGTGTAGGAAGCGCTGGTAACGCGGTTGATGTCGAGATCTGTGTAGCGCGTATGAAATCATGTTTGTTTTGGTACCCAGAAATGTCATTTAGTTCTGTTTAAATTCTTAGGAGCTTGAAATATGGAACTTATCTTAATGAAGTCCACTTTCTATCAAATTTATAAAAGTATAAACACAAAAACATAAAAATTTTCTAAGAATTTAAACAGAAATAAACATGAATATTTATACTTTTCTAAATATATGAGTGTGGTTTGATAGAATGTGATGATGTTCTTCCAAGAACGAAACGTGTCATTCTACTTTAATTAAGTTGTTTGTTTTCCAAGTACAATACTGTTACCACAGTCTTGTTTTAGGTAGATTATAAATGTATTACTCAATTAGTTCCAGCAGATCGAAGAACCTCATCATCATCATCATCATCATCATCTTAAACTAGCTCCAGTTTCCCGGGTGTGGTGAATGAGCGCTCTCCATTTACTTCTGTCCATGCAGAGGTTTTCTTCCATAACCTGCTGCAAATCCAGACCTCGTTTAGTTAGATCATTTCTAATTTGATCGATTCATTTCTTCTTTGGCCGACTTCTTGATCTTTTGCCTTCGATTTCCTTCTCAAACCACACTCTAGCTGTTCTTTGTGTGTCCATTCTTTTGAGATTTCAGCCTGGCTTCGACACAGATCTAACTATTGGATTTTTTCACTTGAACAAGATGGAGTATCTCATCTTTTCTTATTTTGTCCCTCCTCGTTTTCCGAATCATAGTTCGTAAGAACTTCATTTCCTCTGTTTGTAGTTTTTGCTGATATTTCTGTTGGTCTGGATGCTGATTTCTAGACTGTATGTGGTAACAGGTAGAAAAAAGCTCCTGTAGAGTACTAATTTTGATATTAATGGAACTTGCTTATGCCATAGAAGTTTCCTCACAAGATGATAAAACTATGCTCCATTCTGTACTCTAACAGAACCTAACAGCTATTAAAAATAAAACTCTTCACCACAACATCCTGTGTTGATGACAAGAGATGAAATTTGTGCTGGAGAAATCTGAGGTAAGACATGTTTTCTTCAGGATCTTGGGTTTCAGCTTGTCAATTTCGTACCAACAGTCCTTAGTAATCATTCATTTGTCACCGTCCCGAAGCACTGCAAATTGACAAGTACCTTGACTTCGCTTAGCAGAATTAGATATACAGTATTCGTAATGTATACTAAGAGAATAATTCCCTAAACTAAAGAAAGAGTATACATTGCATATCGCAGCGTGCATCGTGTACAATGATCGTTTACAAAAGAAGGATTGCTCTCTGAGCAGCACCTACGTATCTCACGTTCTGAGATTTCTATTTGCGGAGAACTACTGAATATTCAAGTGCAATTACCATTCCTTAGAATAGCTGAAACACACTAATAGTAAAGATATTGTGAGAATCTTGAAGGCAGAATTGCAGGGAAGAGATATGATGTCAATTTTAGTACTTCACAGATGTTTATTAGTTGTATTAGGATCTGCTTGGCCTAGGCGGTAAAGGTGTGCTCACTTCACACCGAATGATGAGGGCTCAGTTCCCCGTCAGGAAAGGAAATGTCCACCTCCGAAGGTGCACATCGTGCTGAGGTACACTCAGCCGACAATAAAATTGAGTATCAGGTTTTTTCCTACAGGACAAACGCAGCCGGGCACACAGTTAAGCCCTATACCCCACCAAGTGCCGAGGTTATGAATAATGGAAGCCTTTATCTTCAACCTCTCCAAGGGCCTTCATAGCCTGTACGGAGATGACTTTTCTTTATTTTTGATTAGTTGGATTTGCTGACAGTGAAAACGTTAATGATTACTTTAAGTGACGCGTCTACACATATCGTTAGTAATCTTGGATTTAAATATCCCTAATACGAAAACAAACCTGTACGAATCCCTACTTCGTTGATGTGTGAAAGTGGCTACCTCATCTACTTATGTCAGGAAGGACGTCCAACGGCGGACATTGCCAGTTACGTAAGAGTACATTAAATTGACGTGACTCGTGCATAGAATCCTTACATGAGTATAGGTAGTGGTAAAAATTTGCATTGTGCAGGATACCTACACCCAGACCCATAAACCGCTGTATACGATTTTCAGTACCGATGATCCTTGAAGCCAATATAATCAGGATAAATGATGGTTTCTTGGTGTCAACAAGACGTCGTATGTCTGCCCAAACTATCATAAGTTAGTTGAATAATATAAATATTTACTCTACATCTTACCGGCGATTTGGCCGTGCGGTTAGGGGCGCGCGGCTGTGAGCCTGCATCCGGGAGGTAGTGAGTTTGAACCCCACTGTCGGCAGCCCTGAAGATGGTTTTCCATGGTTTCCCATTTTCACACCAGGCAAATGCTAGGGCTGTACCTTAATTAAGGCCACGGCCGCTTCCTTCCCATCCCCAAGCCTTTCCTATCCCATCGTCGCCAGAAAACCTATCTGTGTCGGTGCGACGTAAGGCAAAATAGCAAAAAAAATTTTTACATCTTGTCACCATGGACCACGTTACAAGTGGGTATGCTGTGATGTAGCACGGAACTGTTCAGCACTGGCACAAGCTATCGTTTACTGATGAATGTTCCATAGATCCTGTTAATGATAATCGTTCGGTACATGTTTGAAAAGAATTCTAATATTCCGTATGTCTCGAAGAAGTTTATCCTTAATTATTAAGTACAATCCAAAGGTTTTACAGTATTGAGATGACATCCTTCAACCCGTTGAGAGTCAGTATCCGAAACATGTATGATAGATTAGATACTCATCTTTATGGTGGAAAACTCGAACGTTCGCCGTTCAGACAGAGTCAGTATCTTCCTGTGCGATTACTGCAGAACACAGTGGCCTAGATCACCATTCATAAACTTGATTAACTTGCCTGTTATTGATTACGAGCTATTTCTGGGTGGCATGAAAGGTCGTAAAATGTTCACAAATTTCACAATAAGACAAACTGGTCCAACAATGGCTGGATGGGTTAGGCCTGCATACAGAAAAGGAGAAGAGTTATCGCGTATTATAAGTGATGAGGGTTGAATAATTCACATTGCAAACTGAGAATCCAACGTGCTCTTTTGTGTCTTGATAGGCAAGTATTTCGGTTGTTACTTTTACATTTCTCACATCAGTTTAGTGTGAAATAGCATGAATTATTCAGTGCATTTCCGAAATTGAACCTTTTCTAATTCGTGTAATTCATTATCCATAATACTTCAGTATGTAGGATATCAAGATTTAGCAAGCGAGGAACCCCTTGAGCAGTAGCGTTCCGAATTAATTGTTGTTAGTGCTGCTCGTTTACAAGAACGTTAATCAACATTCTCGTTCAATTAATGTGTGTGTATTACAAGAACCTGAGGGTCTGAATTTGTAATAAACTGGAAGGTTGGAACAGAGGTAGCAAATAGGGGCCACAGTAGCCCACATTAATCTAAAACACAGAGTTCGAAACTGTGGAAAATCTGATTGGGAGATCACATCTTCTCAAGTGTCACAACAAAGCTGAATGAGTCTCATTCCAAATCCTCTATTCTAGATATCAATTAGTGGCTGGCAATTGGATCTGAGATGAACTAATTTGATTCCCCATACGAAGCGTCATTGCCCAAGCGCGCGTCTCCTGTGTTCACTGCTGTGGAATCGAGTATGATAAGAAGCTACGAGGGAGTGAATGACAGTGGCGAGTATTGAGAAAACAGGCTGGCTCATGACGAAACGCACAGTATGCAACCAGTCTTCTCCTGCATTGTTTGTTAAGTAATGTGGAACGAAATCTGAACAACACCTAATGGTCAGTGGCGGCGAATAGTGGGGCGAGGGGGCCCCACTTTGTGGAGAAAACATTACATTTTTATTCCACTTTAGTCACCTGAAACTAGGAACTATAAGAATTATTTTTAAAAATCTGTTTATACAAACCCTGCTGTCTTATCAGCTAATCCGTTCCTGTATTTTCTTTAATTATTAACAAACCCAGGTACTTCTTCCTGTCTGTACATTTGTTGTCCCCAGCCCCCGCCCCCACTTCTAATTCCCAATCGCCACTGCCGCTAATATCCTACAGTTTCTTCAACATTTGGAACGTTTTACTGCAAGAAGAAATAATGTCCAGTAACACCAGTTCTCATTCTCATGAGGTACAGAGGGAAACTGATCCCATTATCGAGGCAACCACAAAGTCATATGGCCAGTGAAATGATGAAATACCAAACCATCATCCTCGCGTTAGATAAAATACTAGGCAGAATTGATCTTGTTCACCACGGGCGTCGTTAGCAGGAGGGTGGTGGGTCAGGCGGTCGTGTTTCACCCAATAACTTTCTGTATCACGCCTCATGTCAATGATTTATTCGGTAAGAGGCGCGATAGACGGATAGATTGCCTCTGACTTGTCGCCAAGATGGTCGTAGTTCAAATCCTAGCCAATGCATGCATGCGGGGTTTTTGAAATTAAATGTCTCCTCTTTGTACTTCTAATTTCACGTAGAAATAGAGGTCCTGTGGCTACGATCATATTAACAGTCACGTAACTACAACATTAAATGATTTTTGTTACTTCCACAATGCTAAATGTAGTTTGGATTAATTATACCAAACTGATAGAGTTAGCCGTGCGGATAGGGTTGCGCAGCTGTGATCTTGATTCGGGAGATAATGGGTTCGAACCCCACCGTCGGCAGCCCTGAAGATGGTTTTCCGTGGTTTCCTATTTTCATACCAGGCAATAGATGGGGCTGAACCTTAATTAAAACCACGGCCGCTGCCTTCCCAATCCTAGCCTTTTCCAATCCTTCCGTCGCGGAAAACCGTCAATGTGTTAGTGCGACGTTAAACCACTAGCAAAAAGTCCTTCAGCAGAGTTTACATCAGAGTCATGATAGATTTAGTTCGGCTCCATAGCTAAATGGCTTGCATGCTGGCCTTTCGTTATAGGGGTCCCGGGTTCGATTCCCGACAGGGTCGGGTATTTATACCATAATTGGTTAATTCCCCTGGCGCGGGGACTGGATGTATGTGACGTCTTCATCATCATTTCATCCTCATCACGAAGCGCAGGTCGCCTACGGGTGTCAAATCAAAAGACCTGAACCGGGCCTCTCCAGAGGCCACACGCCATTTCATTTCGTTTCATGATAGATTCAAGCGTACGTTTTCAAATAAGCTCGATCCTGCAACAGACGAGGAACACACACGATGTGCCTGGCAGGTATTTATCCTTTCTTTTGTAAATAAGCATAAACGTTCCACTAGATATCAATAACGCAAGTTTTAACTTCCCATACTGACTAGTTCTCTACAGAAGCAATGTAATCTGTGTGTGCAGGAGCCTCACTATAGTGGCAGAGGATTAGAACGCTATTCTGTCTGACTCCAAAGTAGAATTTTACATTTGTGAGTGTATTCTGTGACCTGTAATTAGAAAATTCTTGAGTTTGTCCATATGTGGGTTTCTTTATCATGCACAGTGGGAATTGACTCAAATAAGACCTTAGAGTTTATTACAACAGTCTGAATTACCGTCTTCATCATGTGAAGTACATTAGGAGAAAAGAAAAACTAAAAACACCATTTCCAGTTTGATTAAGAAACTTGATGGCGACACTGTAACTAAAATCCTGGAGGATGAAGAACTGGGACAAACCACTGATGTCGAGCCTGTTTATGAGCCCTTGAATGATGATGTAGCTAAAGACTATGTTCCCTTTCATTGTGTTCGAAGGTAGTTGAGGCTAAAAATAAATGATAGTCGTCGAGAAAAACCATGCATCACTTCAGAAGGCAGCTATCTATCTCGTTATGAGATATATTAATGAAGAACAAGAAAGACGATTTGAGAAACTGAAGGTCATATCGGAGTACGTGATACCTAATTTTCAAGAGGGAAAAGTTAATGTGATTGCTGCGCGTGATATCGATATAAGTCGGTGGGCATTCATGAAACCTTGAGGCGATTGATTGATTGATTGATTGATTGATTGATTGATTGATTGATTGATTGATTGATTGATTGATTGATTGATTGATTGATTGATTGATTGATTGATTGATTGATTGATTGATTGATTGATTGATTGATTGATTGATTGATTGATTGATTGATTGATTGATTGATTTCGAAGCTGAACCTGGGTTTGGAGAACCCTCCATGGCTCAAGCGGCAGCGTGCCGGCCTTTCACCACTGGGTTCCGTGGTTCAATTCCCCATCACTCCATGTGAGATTTGTTCTGGACAAAGCGGAGGCAAGACAGGTTGTTCTCCGGGTACTCCGGTTTTTCCTGTTATCTTTCATTCCTGAAACAGTCTTCATTATCATTTCATCTGCCAGTCAGTAATCATTGCCCCAGAGGAGTGCGACAGACTTCAGCACAGTCCCTATCCTCGCCGCTAGATGTGGCTTTAGTTCTTTTCAGGCACACCCCAAATAGAGGTGAGTTGCATGCACCATTTTCACAAAATACCAGCCCTCCTGTCACCATAAAATTTCTGGCAGTACGAGGAATCGAAGCCAGGCCCCCGATGATGGCAGCTAATAGCTCTAACCGTTACGCTACAGAGGCGGACATTTTCGGAATGAAATCAGCTTCTGTGGAATATCACATTCGTACACAATTCAGCCATCCACGGAAGGTAAACTTCTCTCACCCCTTTTTATTGTTAGTATCTTTCGTGAACCAACAGAACATGATCAATCCTCCTAATATACAACTTGTTCAAAATCAGGAAAGGTGGACAAGAGTATTCTTGAACAATGATGGGATAGCTGTCTCTCTTCCGATGTTGGAACAAAATATTGTCAGTTGTTAGATTTATTTTCACTCCATCAACAAAATCTGTTCGTAATTCCAGGCAGTTTTATCGTCAATTGAAGAAGTTCGCGAAACAGTTTTGTGAGCTAGTTTTATTCGACGTCATCGATATTGATCTCCAGTGCCCTCAAAGAGAGCTACATTTCCAGTTGAATGCGATGCCTTTGGTGCTCCTGACAACGTTATCTGGGACACTGAAGAGTAGCGTCCCTCAGTTCACAACTGCACAAATACATCAATCAGTCATCAACGATCTGCATTTCGGGCTGTCGCCCAGGTGGCAAATTCTCTATCAGTTGTTTTCCTAGTTTTTTCTTAAATATTTTCACCGAAATTGGAAATTAATTGAACACTTCCTTTGATAATTTATTCCAGTCCCTTAATCATCCTACTCTAAATGAATATTTGATCCAAACTGACCTCTTAAATTCCGAATTTATCTTCATATTATGAAATTTCCTACTTTTAAAAGCTCCACTCAGACTTATTCTACCTATGTCATTCCACACCAACTCACCACTGACAGCTCAAAACATGCCACATAGTTGGGCATCTCTTCCCCTTACTCCCAAGTCTTCCCATCCCAATGATAGCAACATTTCGTAACAGCTCCTTTGTAGGAAATCACCCAGAACAAAATCGTGCTGCTTTCCTTTGAATGCTTTTAGTTCTCGCATCAAGTAGTCCTGGTGAGGGTCCCATACACTTGGGTCATACTCTAACTGCGGTCCTACCTTACTACAACACCTAAATACTCCCCCAATCATGTGAAGAGTTCAGTAACCTTTCTTAACAACCTCGTTAATAAGATTACCCCAATGAATATCATTCCTTATATTAACGCCTAGGTACTTACATTGCTCCCCATGAAGTACTATCATCCCACTAACACAATAATTAAAACTGAGAGGACTTTTCCTCTTTGTGAAGCTTACAAGTTGAGTTTTCATCCCATTTACATACATATTATTCTCCTTCATTGTCATTCATTGTCTCCTTTCATACCATTCACACCACTGCATCTTTTATTCAGTGTGCTAATTGTCGTTTACATTTCTCCTTCACAGATTTCTCCACCAAGATCCACAATGAAGGTTAAGTACTGTACGTGTATAGGTATAAGGACACCTAAAATGTGTAGAATACTCATTATTTATAGCTGAGTTTCCTGTCGTCTTCATTACTGTACCAATATCTATCTAGACTCATAAACATGTATAACCACTGCTAGTTTGCCAGTCAGTATAAGTGTTCTTCACGAAATATCTTATGCAGGGGTGATATATCGCCTACTACAACCTCACTATTACGGTTGTTGACGGGCTGATTGTGATTATTTCAGACAGTAGTGTTCTAGCTTACTGATATCCAGTTGGCGGGACGTAAAACTAACAATGTTATTATTATTATTATTATTATTGAGGCTAAAATATAACGTTATTTTACGACAGAAACGATTAGTGCCTGAAAAAACAGGCTTCATTCCCACTTGTATCCGGTTCCTACCAACCATCACTTACGCAGGCACAGAGAGGCTATCTAACTGAAAAGATACCATTCCCAACCCTAGAATTTAACACCTTCTCTCTGGTCAGCAGATGCGGGATGGTTGATGTGATGTGATGTGATGTGATGTGATGTGATGTGATGTGATGTGATGTGATGTGATGTGATGTGATGTGATGTGATGTGATGTGATGTGATGTGATGTGATGTGATGTGATGTGATGTGATGTGATGTGATGTGATGTGATGTGATGTGATGTGATGTGATGTGATGTGATGTGATGTGATGTGATGTGATGTGATGTGATGTGATGTGATGTGATGTGATGTGATGTGATGTGATGTGATGTGATGTGATGTGATGTGATGTGATGTGATGTGATGTGATGTGATGTGATATGACGAGGTATTGTTGGGCTGTAAGAATGATTATGCTGAGTACGGACTAAGGTTAATAAGAGATGGATGACTGTGAATGAATGTGGGTCAGCTATGCGACCAACACTATAGAAAGGGAGGGGGGGGGAGGGACGGACGGACGGACGGGCGGACGGATCTATGCGTGATTGAGTAAATGAATAAATGAATAATTATGAAAGAGGGGAGATAAGTAAGAAAACAAAGAAAAAGGGAGGAAAAGAAGAAAACACAAGGAAAGAAAATTACAGAACCGCATTATCCTACGAAGTTAACATGATCGATAAAGTAATTATTCGAAAATCACTTATGACTGGGAACAGTTACGTTTATCTATTTATTTTTTTCTGAAACCTGACGATGTGTTGAACTCATACTATTGTACAAGTTGAAGCAAATGTATGTTTTATTTTTTAACATTTTATTTTATAACACAGACTTTAAAGTATTGCTTGATTTATAGACAAAGTAATGATTTTATGCTATAAATATGATTATGGCGAACAGGGATTAGGCTTTGTAAGAGATGTACTATTGCGAGTGATTGTGGGAATTTTATGTAAATCACAGATTTATTGATATTTGGATGACAGGATGGATGTGTGAATATGTGGAGAGATGAATGCGTGATTGAATAAGTTAATGTATGATAGTATGAATAATTATGGAAAAGGGTAGAAATGTACGAAAAACGAAGAAAGAGGGGAAATGATGATTATTATTATTATTATTATTATTATTATTATTATTATTATTATTATTATTATTGTTGTTGTTGTTGTTGTTGTTGTTGTTGTTGTTGTTGTTTAAAGGGGCCTAACATCTTGATCATTAGCCCGAGGGGGAAAGGAAGGAAAAGGAGAAAGAAGAGAAAGGAAAAGGAGAAGAGAAGAGAGTAGAAAAGAAATGAAGATTAAAGAAAGGCATGATCTTCCGAAATTTAAACGATCGAATAATTAACTCCGGGAATAGTAAATTTTGACTGTTGCTAAGAAACGATGAAGGAAGGAGAAAATAAAGATGAGAAGAGAAAAGAAAAGAAAAGACTGAAGAAAGGAAAGAAAAAATACATGATCATTCGAAATTAAAAGTGTCAATGAAATAAACCCCAGACATGATAATAATAATTTCGTGTGGCTGTTTCTAGCCGGGTGCAGCCCTTGTAAGGCAGACCCTCCGATGAGAGGGGGACGCATCTGCCATGTGTAGGTAACTGCGTGTTATTGTGGTGGAGGATAGTGTTTTGTGTGGTGTGCGAGTTGCAGGGATGTTGGGGACAGCACAAACACTCAGTCCCCGAGCCAAGGGAATTAACCATTTAATGTTAAAATCTCCTATTCGGCTGGGAATCGAACACGGGACCCTCTGAACCGAGACCACTGCGCTGACCATTCAGCCAAAGAGCCGGGCAAAGTAAACGCGTGTCCTCAGCCCGAGGTGGTGCAGTACAGTTTCAACCACATACAGCTCTCCTGGCATTTTTAAATTTCTGGCAGTACCGGGAATCGAACCCGGGCCCCCGAGGACGGCAGCTAATAACACTAACCGTTACGCTACGGAGGCGGACAACCCATGACATGACAATTTGTGACTGTTACCCCCTTCCACACCCACCTATTCACCCACTTATTTGACAAGTCGCTCGTGTGCTCGGAGGTATTTATGTAGATAAGGTTTGCGGGGGAAGTGAATATAGAGGTTTTAAACATCCGTCTTCAGAATGGGGGGAGTAAAATATGAATGTGAATTAAGGCCAGAATGGGCCGTTTGAAATTGGACATTAAGGGTCTGGTTCACGGCGGGTTGGAGGTGGGCTAGGGCGAGTGGGTAGTTGTGTGGCTGATATGGTAATGAACTTGATCATATCCTCAATGAAGAAATTACCATTTGCTTTACATCGCACCGACACAGATAGTCTCGTGGCGGCGATGGGCTAGGAGTGAGAAGGAAACGGACGTGCCCTTAATTAAAGTGTGAAAATGGTAAACCACGGAAAACCCTCTTTAGGGCTGCCGACAGTGGGATTCGAACCAAATGTGTCCCGAATGAAAGCTCACAGCTGCACGACCCTATCAGCACGGCCAGCTCTCTCAGTCCTATAAAGAAAGACGGGGAAGAATGAACGGGTGTAAGTGGTAAGGGTATCTATGCCGCGCAGGGATGCAACTAATTGCGGTTGGTTTGGCAAAGGGGTAGGACAAGCCTTACAATGACACGTCGGTTGGGAGTCCTGGCACGTATTGAATGTTTGGGGGGAGCCCCCACTGCCTGTTCGGCCACCTGGGGGTTGGGCGTTGCTGCGAGTCATCTCCGCATTTTGGGCTCACAGCATTGCATTGGATGTGAAGGTTATATGCGAGATATTGCTCACAGCGGATGGGTTGTGGGGGTGGCGGAAGCACGCGAAGTTTCCAACTTATGGTGGCGGCGATTAATAGCGATGCCGCTTGCCAGCACTCCATTAACGTCGTTTAATGTGGGCAGGAGAATTCTTACCATACAGATGCGTCCATATGCTTTACTTATGCGGAAGACCTTACTGACTGGAACGTCCTCCGCATTAAGTTCTGCGAGGATAACCTACTCAGTGATGAAGGGTGCACCCCGCGGGGTGGTAGAGATTGGGTTTTGATGAAGGGCTGAACAAGTGGTTGAAATGGGCGCTAGATCCCAGATGAGCGTCTCCTATGGAGTGCGTGAACTTGGAGGCGGCCGCTTCCCCACTGATTTTAATTGTGACGCCGTTAGAGGTTCTGTGGATGTCAGCAATATCTTCTCGGTGTATATTAAATCTCTGGAGGACATTAAAGCTGGCATGGGGTGAACGTATTTCTGGTGAGGTGGTTCATGCGCCCATGAACGTATGATTTATTGGCAATTCTCACTATGTTCGGTACTTTTCTACTTGTTTGAATTTAAGTTTGATGTTGCGCTTACCTTTAATTATGTTACGTTTAGTTATTTTTCGTTGATTTATAACAAGTTCCCCTTGGCGTGCACTCATGTTACAGGTCATACGATCACTGTTTGCTTATTTCTTCCTTTCGCTTCGCTAACCTACGTCATTTTTACGTCGCCTGTTGATTGGTCACATTACCTTCACATGACTGCTTGCGTCACCGGTAACTTGTCTCCTTCTGGTACCGTGAATGTGTTCTTCCGCGTCTTTCTATTTTTTCATTGGTTATTTCTGCCTTTTCCCTTGCCTTTATTATATTATTAATTGTATGGAAATTATGAATATTCTTTCTGGACTTATCTTTTTCATTATTTTGTATTTTATGATAAGGTTCCTCACGTACTTTTTAGTAATTACTATTGTTAGTCTTGCAGCACTACTTCTTGTTGAATCTGGAATATTCTGCAGTGCTTCTTAAGGACTGCTACTCAACATGCCCCACTCCACTCTGCTCTGCACTCTGCACTCTGCACTGGACTCCGAACCTGCACTCCGTTCCAAGGCTCGACTTGAGGACTCGGCGTGAGGACTTGGCTCCTCACTTTGCTTCGGGCAGCCCGCTAGAACTGTCAATTCGCAGCAACGTCCATGGGGACTACACACCCAGCCTGCAAGCCTCGCCGCGTGTTTGGAAGCGGCATTTCTCATGACATGTAATCACTTCGCCCTGCTTGGGGCCGTTGACACGGGCTTGCCCTCCTGTATAAACAAAACTTTGTCAAGCCGAGTACCTTCTACTTCGCACCAGCTGGCCTGTTCAGCAATTCTATTTTATTAAAATTCACTAATGTCAGCCTGGAGTTAGCATTCTGCTTTACCTTTATGAACATTTTAAATCTACGTTTGTCAGCATGTTTGATCTTGAAGATGACATTTTTCTACTGAACTGGTTTGCCTAAAAGGATTTGTCTTTTACACTGCAGTGTTTGGACTATTAATCTGAAAGCTTAATGTTTTCATTATTTTTAATTTTATCTCCCCGGTGGAGAATTCAATGCTGCAAGTATGCCTCAAGTTCGTTGTTACATTTCCAGTCCTTTTCAATCTATTGTTAAAGCAGCCCTTTTTTTTCTATTTAGCTTCGTCATTTGATGTTTTTGAATATTTATTTATTACTGGTTTGGCTTGTGCCAGCCTTCCACGTTAATGTAAATTTCAGATGTTCTGAATTTATCAGTTTCAATTTATATTCACTATTATGTGCACAGCCGGTGGTCAGTTCGGCTCAAGGCTAGGTGTACGTTACTTGAATTTCGAATTTAATCATTGATCAAATTATTCAAATCATTTATTGTTATTTTTTTCCTCTAAGATTATAATAAATGTTGTTGACTGCTGATCCTTCTATCTTTCATTCCCGTAAAACTGGGAATTACTCCTTGTCCTTTCCTGGTTTTACCATGAGGGATTTAGGGGAAGGGTAGAATGTAATACGGTTGGATGGACTGGAGAAAGCGAGGATTATTAAAGGGAGAGTGTTCGGAGACGGTGGTGATAGGGAGCGAGGCTGTGTGTCGCTCTACATTAGGAGAAGTGTCGAGTGTACGGCGGTGGACTGCTAAGACGGCCCCGGGTGTACCGCCAGTCACCGAGGTGCTTGTTCTTCATTTGGTGGTGCATTTGTAGCACTCCTCTCACACTGACTCCATGCACCTTCCCACTGAGGAGCTAGTGCATCATAGCAGGGGTCAGCGTAAGTGGGCGTGACACCCGTGTGGTATACCACGGTGGCTCTGTCGGCGAGGGTTGAGGCGCTGCATGTGGTGGTGGTTGTGGAGATATCACTGATTGGGGTACATGATGATTGATTTGCCCGGTTAGCCTGTTGGAGATAGTCAAACTGCTGGCTGAGCGTTGATGGGAGAGAAATAAGGACCACCTCTCGCATTCCGAATGAAAGTACTTGTAAACATTCTTTCATTACTCATAATTAGTGAAAGGATTTTAACATGCACCACCTTCCATACAGATATGTATTTGGGGACATGAAATGAAGTGAAATAAACAGAATGTGTTGAGCCTTATGCACCTTTTTTGTGAGTACTACATGTTGCTACCTTTTCCCTTCTATTTCATGCTTCAGCACCTTCTCCCCACCACCACCACCACTCTTATCTTCGTTTTCCAAAGATCAGGCAGAATCTTTTGCTCTTCTTCGACAGATTTTCTTGGGCGAAAACTTTGAACAAATGAAATGCTTCATATGTGCCCTAGACGCAATGGACGCAGAAGCCATCAGGCAGGTCCAGCAATTACTCAAAAATAAAGATCTAGTGCTGGAACTTTTTGCTGTGCTGTGTCTGATATGATTCAGAGTTTGGAAGAAATTGATGATTGTTCGGGAGAACCTTGATGAATTTGGTAAAGAAAAATTCGAATTAAATTTGAAGAACAATCCAGATGTGGAAACCTTTGGAACTTCGACTGAACTCCCTTTACAAGTGCTGACAAAATATGCTCTATTGGTTTCCGTAGATGTCGAGCGGGGTTTCTCTCTCTCTGTATAAGAATCTACTGAGTTCAAAGCGCCAGCGACTTGCTGTCTTAAATATTGAAATGTTGTGTGTAATCCAGTATAACAAGTTTATCAATTATTATAACCCAGTAAATGGTATAAGGAAAGTTGATGTAACTGGTTTAAACCTTAATAACTTGATTTCATCAACACTTTTTACACATTTTTTGTATGTATTTTCAGAAGATTTTCCCCCATTTGTGACCATACTTTCCACCTTAAAATCCTTTCCCTACTCATAATATTATGACACTTTCTTCCCGATATATATATATTGTGCCCGTAACTGACACGCGCTAAATTTCGCGTGTAATGGAGCATGAGAAGTACGCAGGACGTATGCAGTCTTAGATCAGGAGAGTGTACAGGGAGGGAATAAATATTGAATATACGGGCCATATAAACTTTATTAATGTTAGCAAATGTAAATGGGTTCCCTGTGGCTTTATTAAATCATTATCAAATGGAACTAGCATCAAAATTTGATGTTTAAAACGCAGATACAGTTCATTCTTGAATTTTCAAATGCTCAATTCAAACGAAATAAATAACAAAATAAACTAAGTTTCTTCTTGAAAGAATTAGTCAGTTTGATTTACTATAAAAACAAACAAAGTCCATTCATGAAGTGCCTAATTCAAAATTATCGAAACTAACCAGGGTCAAGCTCTGGTATATAAGGCGAGCGTAAAATCTCAAACGACCAAAATAAATATCACAATACACCCGATCTGCACAGAGTCCATTTTGAAAGTGACCTGCTCAATAACAGCGCTTTAACTGTTCGTGTAGAAGAGCCGAGTGTTTTGATCGCTGGTTAACAGCCGCGATTTGACAGTCACGTGTAGTTTGCAAATTTTACGAGCGGTAGCAGGCGACCAGATAGTGGCTTTTGAACAGCTCGTGTAGAATGGACCTAACAGTGTCGTAGACTCATTTTAGACACCGCAAAATGCCTCGATACACGTGGTGCTATCAGCGGAGAAGGATCCAGGGAAGGCAGAGGAGCGTAGGAGTGGAGACTGATAGTGAAAGGGAGTGCATTAGCAGACAGTTTGCCGAGCGGAAATCAGCACACTGTCCTTGATGTTACTGTTAAATGGACTTCAAATGAATTTAAAATGACTGTGGCAACGAAAGAGTATGTGTTAAGTAAATTAAATGGCGGAACGTACAATAAATTCTGCTGCAAAAACCGGGTCTGAAGCGTGGTAGCAGGAGCTGGGATCACTTTAAGATAAGTATTATTTTCTCACATTATGAAACAGTTACACGAACATTGATGAATGCCTTGCAATAAATAGATTCATTCATCATCATTAGTCGTTTTGCTCATTGCAGAGCGTCGAGACCTCATTACTCTATCATTTCTGCGTTGCTGCCTTGACGAGATGTCTCCGTCCAGACCTGTTTTCAGCTTTCCTTAACATGATCTGAAGAGGCAGGCTAGTGATCTTCTTCGCCTGATCTAACTATCTACTTGCTCTTCTTCCCCGCGATATACTGCCTTCAACTTTGCCTTGCAAAATGTTTTTTTCTAAGCTCTTTCGTTCTCTTCTGAAAATGTGGCCAAAGAACTGGAAGTAACACTCACTCACACGGGAAGATAGACGTTTCTTGATGCTCAGTTTGTTCAGAATGGAAACATTGGTTCTCCTTTCCGTACAGGGCACACACAACATTCTCCACCAATACGGCACCACATCTCAAAGGCTTTTTTTCTCCAGCATTCACGGTCCAGGTCTCACAGCCGTAAAAAGGATTGAGAACACTGGTGATTCCACCAGGCGCATTTTCGTAGCTTTTGAAATTGCCCGGTTCTGCTAGATCAGAGTGAGTTTAACCATTGCAGCACGACATAGAAAAATACAATAAATCGCATAGAAGCCAAAAATAAATTAACATACACTGACTGATAGAGCAAATGCAACACCAAGAAGGAGTGGTCAGAACTTTATGCCAATTGCAGGGTAGACTGACGTCACTGAGGTATGCGCATGATGTGAAATGCGCCGCTGTGCTGCGCACGTAGCGAACGATAAATGGGACACGGCGTTGGCGAATGGCCCACTTCGTACCGTCATTTCTCAGCCGACAGTCATTGTAGAACGTGTTGTCGTGTGCCACAGGACACGTGTATAGCTAAGAATGCCAGGCCGCCGTCAACGGAGGCATTTCCAGCAGACAGACGACTTTACGAGGGGTATGGTGATCGGGCTGAGAAGGGCAGGTTGGTCGCTTCGTCAAATCGCAGCCGATACCCATAGGGATGTGTCCACGGTGCAGCGCCTGTGGCGAAGATGGTTGGCGCAGGGACATGTGGCACGTGCGAGGGGTCCAGGCGCAGCCCGAGTGACGTCAGCACGCGAGGATCGGTGCATCCGCCGCCAAGCGGTGGCAGCCCCGCACGCCACGTCAACCGCCATTCTTCAGCATGTGCAAGACACCCTGGCTGTTCCAATATCGACCAGAATTTCCCGTCGATTGGTTGAAGGAGGCCTGCACTCCCGGTGTCCGCTCAGAAGACTACCATTGACTCCACAGCATAGACGTGCACGCCTGGCATGGTGCCGGGCTAGAGCGACTTGGATGAGGGAATGGCGGAACGTCGTGTTCTCCGATGAGTCACGCTTCTGTTCTGTCAGTGATAGTCACCGCAGACGAGTGTGGCGTCGGCGTGGAGAAAGGTCAAATCCGGCAGTAACTGTGGAGCGCCCTACCGCTAGACAACGCGGCATCATGGTTTGGGGCGCTATTGCGAATGATTCCACGTCACCTCTAGTGCGTATTCAAGGCACGTTAAATGCCCACCGCTACGTGCAGCATGTGCTGCGGCCGGTGGCACTCCCGTACCTTCAGGGGCTGCCCAATGCTCTGTTTCAGCAGGATAATGCCCGCCCACACACTGCTCGCATCTCCCAACAGGCTCTACGAGGTGTATAGATGCTTCCGTGGCAAGCGTACTCTCCGGATCTCTCACCAATCGAACACGTGTGGGATCTCATTGGACGCCGTTTGCAAACTCTGCCCCAGCCTCGTACGGACGACCAACTGTGGCAAATGGTTGACAGAGAATGGAGAACCATCCCTCAGGACACCATCCGCACTCTTATTGACTCTGTACCTCGACGTGTTTCTGCGTGCATCGCCGCTCGCGGTGGTCCTACATCCTACTGAGTCGATGCCGTGCGCATTGTGTAACCTGCATATCGGTTTGAAATAAACATCAATTATTCGTCCGTGCCGTCTCTGTTTTTTCCCCAACTTTCATCCCTTTCGAACCACTCCTTCTTGGTGTTGCATTTGCTCTGTCAGTCAGTGTACATCTTCATTAAAGACTGTTATGCCTCTCAACGTTTGGTCTGCAAGCCTCTGTGAATGTAGTGCACGTCACCATAATTCTCTATTTGTAACTAGATCTGTGGACTCGTTTAGTTCTATACCTCTTATCCCAAAATCTTTAGAAACTGAGTTGTCTTGGTCTCCCTCTACTCCTCTTACTCTCAATGACCGAGTCCATTACTTTTCTACGTGACCTATCCTCGTCAATTCGCCTCGCATAAACCCATCACCGAAGCCTGTTTATGCGTACAGCTTCATCAGACGTCTTCACTCCTAACTTAGCTTTTATCTCATTTCGAGTACCCTCCTGGAATTGCTCCCATCTGTTTGTACCAGCGATCATTCTCGCTACTGTCATGTCTGTTACTTCTAACTCAGGAATAAGATATCCTGAGTCCACTCAGCTTTCATTCCTGTAAAGCAAAGTTGATCTGAAAACAGACCAGTGTAAATTGATAGTTTCGTCAGGGAGCTTTTTTTACAGAATACGTTTGGTAGCAACTGTGAACACACTGCATTAGCTTTGTTGCACCTTAATTCAACCTCACTACACTACTATCCTGGGAGAATAGACATCTTAAATATAGGTACTTGAAATTATCTACCTGTTCCTGCTGTGTATTCCCATGATAATAATCATTTTACGTAGGTACATCATACTAACTACTTTTGACGGTTTGGGAGACGCCGAGGTGCCGGAATTTCGTCCTTCACGAGTTATTTTACGTGCCAGTAAATCTGCCGACGCGAGCACCTTGAAATACTGCCGGACTGAGACATGATCAAAACTGTCAAATTGGAGTCAGTAAGTCAGAGCCTCAACCGTCTGAGCCATCATCAGCCGTCTTCGTTCCTAACTTAGCTTTTATCTCAATTCGAGTACCCTCCTGGCATAGTTCCCACCTGTTTGTACCAGCGATCATTCTCGCTACTATCATGACTGTTACTTCTAACTTATAAATAAGGTATTCTGAGTCCACCCAGCTTTCACTCCCGTAAAGTAAAGTTCAATTCTCTTAAGTTTCTTACCTTCTGACATCTTTTTAGTCTTGGAAAGGCTAATTTTCATATCCTTTTCCTTTTTACAAATTTTGTTTTATAAATGTGATTGTACGTATCAGAGAAATCTTCAGTTGTTACCATGATCTCCGTTAGATGGAAGGAACGTATAGAATCATATGTACTTGTTTATTCGATTTTGTCAGTTAGCTGAGGTAGTGAATACCTTTGCGCATAGCGATACTCTGGCCTGTACATCCAGCTATGTAACATTAACATATGTGAAGTGACCGAGGGAGAAACCGCAGTATCCACTGCAGTCAAAGCATAATTATAACGTCATATGGGCGCTTACACCCAGTTTTGTCAGAAGATAACGTTTGATACCAATTGCTTTTTATTTAGAGTTAGCAAGTATGTTCCACCATAATAATGAGCTCTCTTTGTATTCTCCACTCTTCTCTCTTTGTTTTTGAAACTTCTCACGTATGTCCTCATTATTTTGAAATGTTAATGAGAAGATATTCCTTTGACAGAATAAATGCGAAGTTATAATCTTTACTTCAGGTAGTGGCCGAAAAGAAAACCTGTGCTCCTGTTGGCTATGTTCCTGGCGTTATGAGGCATAAATACAAAGACATTAGAAACCAAACAACAATCGCGATGTTATAGAAAGGATAAAGAGGTGATTATAGAGACAAGCGTACTTACGTCGCACCGACACAGGTTTTATAGCGACGATGGGACAGGAAAGGCCTAGGAATGGGAAGGAAGTGGCCGTGGCCTTAAAGTACATCACCAGCATTTGCCTGATGTGAAAATGGGAAATCACGGAAAACCATCTTCAGGGCTGCCGACAGTGGGGTTCGAACCAACCATCTCCCGAATACTGGATTCTGGCCGCACATAAGCGACTGCAGCTCTCGAGCTCGGTGACAAGCGTACTAATGCGTGCAGTTAATGTGGAAGAATTCATTAATTTCTCGCAAGAACTAATAAATTACGACCAGGTAAATACACAAGATTATTTATCACGCCCAAAAACCGTCTGTCAGCACACACAGGATGTGGCTGATCAAGAAAGGAGTGAAATACTCCCCATATCAAAGAAAGCTATCGCCTAAACCCAGTGTCTGAAAACATGCAATCCTTGGATGATAATTACCTAAAGATCCATTACCTTACTTGTTTATTTTCATGTGTGTCTTTATAAAGTGGCAATGTTAGGGCTCTTGGCTCTCCCTTACACTTAACCACATAGAATTTTTAGATGTTTGTAGCTTTATTTTTTATTTTTTTATTTTTTTCTTTACGTCGCACCGACACAGATAGGTCTTATGGCGACGATGGGACAGGAAAGGCCTAGGATTTGGAAGGGAGCGGCCGTGGCCTTAATTAAGGTACAGCCCCGGCATTTGCCTGTTGTTAAAATGGGAAACCACGGAAAACCATCTTCAGGGCTGCCGACAGTGGGGCTCGAACCCACTATCTCCCGATTACTGGATACTGGCAGCACTTAAGCGACTGCAGCTATCGAGCTCGGTTAGCTTTAATTTTAAATACCATTAAAATCAATTACAGTTAATGAGATAAGATGAATAAATCAGATAAGGAGTAACCATAGTGCAATTAATTAATATTTCTATTGATGAAAAAAGTGTAGGATAAATCGGGAATATACAATAACAGAAAAATAACAAATTAATAACTGAGGAATGTATCTAGTTACCAGCTTAAACTGATATTTATTCGAATATGGTCATGTCTAGCTATATAACGGATTATGAGGATAAATGAGAGTTAAGGCCTAATGTGCTGCTTGCTACTAAGTACCAACATGTCAGTACGACAGGGGAAAATATCCTACCAGAACCATGGATCAGATGGCGGTATCAAAAAATGTATCCGGAGGAGCTTAGGAAAGTCACATTTGTAACGGACCAAGGTCCAAATCTGAAAAAAGCTTTAGAAATTTTCAAGCGCTTACTGCATCAACACTGCATTAAGAAACCTATTGATAAAAGATTCCTCCGTGATGAGATGCCTGACTTTTTCAACTCTATTCAGACCCGTGAAAGATTGTGGGATTTATGAAACGATCAGGTTTGATAACACTATTAGAGAAACCTTTGCTCCGACATAACGATACCAAGTGTAACTGTGTCTAAATGACTTAGGGTTCATTCCATTCAAAGAGGGACCAAATTAATAACCCAATGACTGAAGAATATAAAGGGAAAATAATGACCCTGTATTACATGGACATAATGGAAAGCACTATTCATTTCCTGAAGTGTTCCAAAGAGGCTACAAATATTTTAGAAGGTGAAAAAGAACCAACCGTTCCCTTTTCAATCCCCCGGGCACTTGGCTTACTGGACTCGTGCCAGACTCTAGACGGCAATGCAGCACTGAATGAATTTAAGGAACGGACAGACATATTTTCAAGAGAAAAGTTTTAAATGAACTACAGGATACTCATTACCAGCCCCGTGGTGTAGAGGTAGTGTGCCTGCCTCTTATCCGGAGGCACCGCGTTCGATTCCTGGCCAGGTCAGAGATTATTCACCTGAACCTGAGGGCTGGTTCGAGATCCACTCAGCCCACGTGATTACACTCGGGGAGCTACCTCATGACGAGATGGCGACCCCTATCTAGAAAGCCAATAATAACGATTGAGGGCATTCGTCGCCCTGACCACGCGTCGCCTCGTAATCTGCACGCCATCGGAATGAACAGTGGTCGCTTGGTAGGCCAAGGCCCATCAGGGCTGTAGTGCCATGGTTTTTTGTTTGTCTGTTTATTTAAATCGATAAGGACTCGTTTCTTTGAAGCCATCGTTAACTACAAAATGTTCGATAATACTAACTAAACTTAAAGGCAACGAAAGTGATTTTAAGAACGAATCACCCCTCAGAACATGACATTCAGTGTGTCTTATCTCCCCTCTAACTATGGCAGATAACCGGGCGAGTTGGCCGTGCGGTTAGAGGCGCGTGGCTGTGAGCTTGCGTCCGGAAGATAGTGGACTCGAATCCCACTGTCGGCAGCCATGAAGTTGGTTTTCCGTGGTTTCCTATTTTCACACCAGGGAAATGCTGAGGCTGTAACTTAACGGCACGGCCGCTACCTTCCCAATCCTAGCCCTTTCCCATCCTTGCGTCGCCAAAATCCTTTGATGCGTTAGTGCGATGTTAAACCACTAACAAAGAAAGTCTTGTGAAAATTGGAAACAATCTTAAACCACTAACAAAGAAAGTCTTGTGAAAATTGGAAACAATCTTCAGGGCTGCCGACAGTGGGGTTCAAACCCACTGTCTGCCGAATGCAAGCTCACAGCTATACAACACTCACGGCAAGGACAACTTGCTCGGTAGTACAATGGTTTACTTCTGACTTTACATTATGCTGAACAACAACTTCACACACAAATTTTCTAGGAGCGTCTAAGCCCTTCTTGAAAGATGAGTAAGTGATATGGGTAGATTCATTTCACGATGTTGCTAGTTGTTTTACGTCGCACCGACACAGATAGGTCTCATGGCGACGATGGGATAGGAAAGGGCTAGGAGTGGGAAGGAATCGGCCAGCATTTGCCTGGTGTGAAAATGGGAAACCACGGAAAACCATTTTCAGGGCTGCCGACAGTGGGGTTCGAACCTACTATCTCCCGAATACTGGATACTGGCCGCACCTAAGCGACTGCAGCTATCGAGCTCGGTTCACGATGTTGCAATGATCGTCAACAGCAAATGCAATGCAGTAATAATGGGTGACATTACTGCCAGATTTTCATTTATACTGATGTTCATAAAGTATTTTTATTAATATCGATCACTGTCTGATCTAGAACGAACTCACTATTGTCAGGTTTCTCATAGAGAAAGTGAGATCTGTTTGCAAATGGAAAAGGATCAAACATCTTCAGAGTAAAGAAAATAGATAAAAATTGGGACAGTAAAACTTATAAAGAATAGACAGTAAGCATTTCAAGGATATTGAAAAGGAATCAATAGTGTATAGCACGGCCCCTCAGGGTGCATGCACCGGTGCATTGCGCAATGCAAGGTGCAAAAGACGACATTGCTATGTTGACCGGAATGTAGACACCCCTCCTCGATTTTGAGCAATAGCGCTGTCTCTATATTTCCATATGCCTGCCTCGCTCGCTCCGCCTCGCTCCCCTTTCCTCACTTGCTCCTCAGCTCTCCGCCATCCGAGCTGAGTTGAGCCGAGCTCAGCCGAGTCGTCCGAAAAAAAACTCTGGTCCGAACCGACCTGAGTCGGACCGATGCACGGTGCACAGAATCACTGCGCCACGGTTTGCACGTGTGAGATTTTGGGCGTTTGACAGTCCCTGGTGTATAGTTACACAGTACTAGAAAACACCAAGGGAACGTCTCGCAACAAAATTGTTCTGCATAAAGACTTGAAAAAACATACGTCAACAATATTTTCAGTTCAGGAATGCTGTAAATAGGGAACACTGCGTAGAGACGAGAGGTAGGAAAGCAAACCTAAGTTTCTAAAGGAATCCATGAAAAGAACACGGAATGGACCTGTAATCATAGATCAGGTAGCTGGGACAGCTTCGTTGAATGTAGCAGTGAATATCAGAAACTGAGAAATTGGGAACAGCAACGACATTTCAGAAAACCAAGTAAATAGTTTAAAGGATCTTGAAAAGAGCTGGATCGAACGAAATATGCGGAGAGAATCGTAAATATAATGGAATGGCATAAAGCAGCACAAGGTGATAAAGTTGGACTAGAAATGGTTTTCAGCTTCACAGGGCAAAATATTTTCTTTCTTGCTATTGAGGTTACGTCGCACCGACACAGATATGTCTTATGGCTAGGACTGGCAAGGAAGCGGCCGTGGCCTTAATTAAGGTACAGTCCCAGCATTTGCCTGGTGTGAAAATGGGAAACCACGGAAAACCATCTTCAGGACTGCCGACAGTGGGGTTCGAACCCACTATCTCCCGAATACTGGATACTGGCCGCACTTAAGCGACTACGGCCATCGAGCTCGGTGGGCAAAATATTAGTATGTGATTGGGGTAGAGTACCTTCTGATCATAAAACTGCTATATGGGAGTGAAATATGAGTGGGCTCAGGACATACTGTATTCTTCATAAGTTGGAAGTAACAGGCATGATATTAGCGAGAATGGTATCTAAACTAGACTTAACTAAAGTTGGCATTTGACAGGTAAGGTTGGAGGGAGGAGCATTGCACGTGCCATTTCACGATGTTGCCACATTCCAGCTTTCCTTTCAACATTCTCTTACGCCTCGCTTCCGGCTCACTTGTTCCCTCCTTCATTCTGACCGCTTTGACATGAACTGGTCTTTCTTCACATTCTTGTTTTCCACTGTAATGGGAGTGATCGCAAATGGGACAAATTTTGCTGTGACTGTGACTGACTTGGTCTCATGTTGCGTTATTTTCAACAGGGACCGGCCTGATGAGCTCAGAGAGTAGAGCGCTGGCCTTCTGGTCCCAACCCTTGCTCAGTCCGGTGGTATTTGGAAGTGCTACAGAACGTAAAATCAATAACATTATTATTCTTTGACAGGGGTGGTACCTATAGCCTGACAAATCCTTCAACATGCCCTTACCGAGCTCGATAGCTGCAATCGCTTAAGTGCGGCCAGTATCCAGTATTCGGGAGATAGTAGGTTCGAACCCCACTGCCGGCAGCCCTGAAAATGGTTTTCCGTGGTTTCCCATTTTCACACCAGCCAAATGCTGGGGCTGTACCTTTATTAAGGCCACGGCCGTTTCCTTCCCACTCCTAGCCCTTCCCTGTCCCATCGTCGCCATAAGACCTATCTGTGTCGGTGTGACGTAAAACAACTAGCAACATGCCCTTTGTCCTACACTTCGTCTCTGTACATCTTATTGGCATAAGTACAGGACGTAAAACAAATAAGAAAAAGTGAGTTCAAGGGGACAAGGGTGCGCGGGGAGGACGGGGAGTCATAAATCATGTGTACTCTTTTCCACACCATCCAGCGGTAGAGTACCTGGCGCGTTTCATCGTACTCGAAATATAAATTAAAATACAATGATTGTAAATAGTATTTAAAATACAATTAGAAACTTACTACAAAACAGAAATAGAATGCCACTCACACTGAACTGCTTGTGGCATTATCTATATAACTCACAAGTGAAGTGAGAGGTTTGGCAACTCCCAGCAAGACGAGCTGCCCAGAAGTTTTATCTCCATGGCAACCGCAATCACTCCACCCTTGTTTTCATGGCAACCATACCGCCACTCACTTTATCCCGCCCCGGCAGGCAGTAAACGGACCTCCCTCTAAGAAATGCCAAACACCAACTTTCGTTATTACTAGTATAGTACGAGCAGGTGAGAACTATGGCGGGAGAGTACTCGGAATGAGATGGAGACTAAGTTAGAAATGAACATGATCAACGAAGTTGTATGTATAAAACAGCTTCGGTGGTTGGGTCATGTGAAGCGAATGGAGGAACACGATAGGTTACCTAGGAGAATAATGGACTCTGCCATAGAGGGCAAGAGAATCAGAGGGAGACCGAGGCCATAGTTGGTACAGTCAGTTTTTAATGGGTTAATGATAAGATGTGTGGAAATACTATAGCCGTGGCCACAGAACTATTTGCAAATAGAGGATTATGGAGGCGCTCACTCAATTCTCAGGGCTTTGTAGACTGAACACAGGAAAGCATAGCAGTCTATAATGATGTAGGCCTATGTATATCTTAACGAAGTCCATCTAATCTACAACACTTGAGTGTCATACTGTGCAACATTATTTAAAGCCCGTAGTTTGTGGTTCAGGCATTTTCATCGACTATTCTTCTCACAGAACTAATATACGGCAATGGAATATTTCCAAATTTGAATTTTAGTGACACTACGCAAGCACAATTACCAAACATATCGAAATATTCGATTAAAGCGAAATATCTTACGAACAGTTTATTCATCGTCTTGATGCTTGAGATTAAACCAATAGTAACGAATGTCTGTCATAATATCAGAGTCTGCTGTTTTCTATATTCTAACATTAAATTAATATTATTTCACTTCAAAATTAATTAGTTCTTCATTTGTAAAGTTCATGAAGTTCTTCCTAAAGTTGTCTAAATAATGTAAAAACAAAAACATATATTTCTTCACTTGAAATTTTTATGAACTCTTTCTAAATAATTTAACACTTTGAAAAAATTATCGCAAAAATCAATTTTCTTATAGAGTTCTGTCCTATAGTCTCTTTAAGAATTGATATTTAACACTTAGAGAATATGGCAAGAGTAATATGATTTCCAATGAGCATCTGTTAATCGTTTGAAAAACTGCCAACGAAGTCACTGATTCTAATGTTCCACTTATAAGAAAGTTAGTCTGGTGGAATCTTAAAATAGATATATAAATTAAAATGGTTTGAAATGCACTCATATCAGCTGTATACCCTAGAACTCAGGAATGGAATGTAGAGAGACGCGGTTCAGTGAAGAGCAAGTTGAAACCATAGGCAGCCTGTGACGTGATGTCATCCCCATGGTACCACGTTCAACTCCCACGTAGAAACCACGTTCCAAAACCCGCGTAGAAACTGTGTTCCATATCCCGCGTCGAAACCACGTTCCAACTCCCACGTCGACTCGAGATAATAGCAGGTAGATATGATGATTAGAAAACTCTTAATTGAGAATCGTAAGATGAGCACAGTATTTTATTAAGTGCACTCGTACAATGTCTAATGAAATTATTAAAGCTCATTTGATTGGAATCACTGTTTGTATAAAAGCACAGTTCTAATATATTTACAAGTATTTCACGCGAAAACCAAAGGTTTATTCACAATAGCGAAATGTGTTAAATCTCGAATATTTATAAGTTCGGTTAGTCATAGTGTTATAAAGCGTTGAATGCGGCACAATCTTACACTCGCGATGAAAGTTTAACCGTATTAAAAGTTCAATAAACTGTCATTAAACACGTATTTTAATGTACTATTATGAAATCGTTTGTTTCAATAAACTAAGTGTTTAATTATTCAGCTAGAAAATTTGTCTTAATATGCACACGTTTATCAACCATGAATGTTCCAAGTTAATCTAACTCTTAAGATGAGTCATCATCATCATCTGTTTACCCTCCAGGGTCGGCTTTTTTCCCTCGGACACAGCGAGGGATCCCACCTCTACCGCCTCAAGGGCAGTGTCCTGGAGCTTCAGACTCTTGGTCGGTGATACAACTGGGGAGAATGACCAGTACCTCGCCCAGGCGGCCTCACCTGCTATGCTGAACAGGGGCCTTGTGGAGGGATGGGAAGATTGGAAGGGATAGGCAAGGAAGAGGGAAGGAAGCGGCCGTGGCCTTATGTTAGGTACCATCCCGGCATTCGCCTGGAGGAGAAGTGGGAAACCACGGAAAACCACTTCCAGGATGGCTGAGGTGGGAATCGAACCCACCTCTACTCAGTTGACCTCCCGAGGCTGAGTGGACCCCGTTCCAGCCCTCATACCACTTAGGACGAGTACAAGTTTTAATCATCTAAGTTCATTCGAGTTGTAGTTCAAATATGAAATTCCGTACAGTGAGTTAATGTCACACGTTCTTTTAAATATTTTGAAAATTATGAGAAATCTAAATTAGTATCGTAGTGATTGAAAGTTTCTAAGTTCAAGACGACCACTTGTATTATAAGTTCGTTGAAGATAGATACCGTAGAGCTGTACTTCGCGACGACTGAGTTCGAGTCTCGGCGTATACATGTGCGTATGTCAGCATGTTTGCACGTCGGCTGCGAGTTGAGAACTGTTTTCTACTCAGAAAATCCTGGCTCTTTCATGTGATTCTGCCGGGTTCGACTTCCTCCCCTCTTGGCAGAATTGAATTTCTTTATAGTGGAATTACTCGCAGCTGCCTCTGTGGATCAGCGGTAGAGTGACGGCCTCCGGATCCCAAGATAGCGGGTTCAAACCCGGCAGAGGTTGTCGGATTTTTGAAGGGCGGAAAAAAAGTCCATTCGACGCTCCATGTCGTGCGATGTCGGCATGTAAAAGATCTCTGGTGACACATTTGGTGTTTGCCCGACAAAATTCATTAAAAATCTCAGCCATAGACGCCCACGGGTGTTTAGGTTTACTCCGTCTGCCATCTAGTGGGGGCCTAGAGTAAAACGGAACGTCGAAATTGACGAGCAGACAGCCAGATGGCGTCAAATTGAAATGTCTGCACACGGTAGCTGAGACCATACGATTATTTATTTATTTATTCGCAAGTACCTAGGCCGATGTTTACGAAATTTGAGTATGCTGGCCTTTGAATAACGGGCTACAAGATGATATATTTCAATAATTGATATCTCATCAGGATCAAAAGTTAGCAGAATATGTTCTAGAAGTTTCCATATCACCATGTACTGGGCACGTGATCGGTGCGTCACTTCAAGGTCAACTCCCAGCGTGGAGCTTGTGATGTAGTTTGCTCGCTAAATGCATTCCCGCACCGTGCCGTTGCGGTTCCTTATACACAAAATGCATACCAGGGCCGTGCCGTTGCAGTATTTGACATTGAATAAAATAATGTTCCAGACCGTAGGCGGTTCCTGGTACATTATATATGCAATGGGTTGAGGCTTTCCTAAATAGCTGACTTATTTTACAAATATTATATAAATCTGCATTTTCCTTGAAAAATCTGAATAGCTGCATTTAAAATGGAAATTATAAAAATTAACATTCATTAAATAAAATACACACTCGTCGGACCTTGTACTCACACTTACTTGTTACCTGCTTACTTACACATACGTTATTTGAAGGGCGCCAGCTGCCACTCAGTGCAGCAATAATAGAATGAGACTCTTGACTATCTCTAGGGTGTGGGGTAATAAGCTTAGTTTTGACAACATACCATATAAGTTCTGGGAAAAGGAGATTGGCGTTCGGTTTCCCCATTAATTTTGAGGTTAAGATATTTTACTGTCAATGAAATAAAACTATGAATTCGTTTGATAGAACAAAATATATTCTTTAAATAATATATAAAAATTAGTGAGTCTTGTTGCGATAAAACAGATGAGAATATGAAATTATGACATTGCAACTGAAAGAAACTAGGCATGAATTTGAATTCTTCTTGACCGGACATTTAACAATTTATACAAAATATTTCCCTCACTGATTCACTTGACTGTACCTTCAACACTTTGAGTGTAATTATGACGTAATCCTTTGATCTGGTGTTTACTGTAGATGTGTCACGCCTAACTTGGTGATACATCCTTGTGACTGCTTCTTCTCCATATCATCTGACTTCTTTGTAAGTCAATATGGTATTACCTCTTGGCAGGTCCAGGGTTGCCCTCTCTGACTTCATGGTAAGCCTTTGCGTCCGTGTCTTCAACTAAGTGACAGACCAAGTTTGGCCTCACTCTCTCAATGACCAATGAATAATGGCTCACTGAGTCTTCTCCATCTCTCGTTCACACTCGTTGACTGACCGACTGAGGCCTCTTCATCTAGTAGACTACTTCACTGTTCAGCTTCCGTTTAACTAATGACTGACGCTACAATCTGCAGCCTCCTTTTATAGACGTTGGTTGACAGAGCTACGTAATCTCCAGAAATAACAATGACATACTCCCACAACGCGGCAAATATTACATACAGTGGTGAAATAGCCCGGGGCGGCTGACTCTCTGAGCGCATTGCTAAATAAATACAATGACGTAGCCATGGCGTGGCAATGACTTGGCAGAATCGCCAGTAGTATAACAATATAACGACGTCATATCCACATCTGATACATCGAAACTCTCACAGTACAGGTATTTAATGTTAATCTACATATACGTATATATGCATACACTCAATTACAAATACGCATGCGACAAGCTTTGCGTACTGGAATTGAATAATAATTATAACAAAATAATAGTAATCTCACAGATGAAATAATAATACTGACATAATAATAATAATAATAATAATAATAATAATAATAATAATAATAAAATACAGATAAAATCATACAATAATAAAAATACAGATATCATCTTGTAACGGGATTTGAACCGTTACAATTCGCTTCCCTCATAAATAAATCGAAGAACAAAGAATCGATTGATTTATGAACAAAATTATATATATAACACTGACACAGATAAACACTTTAAATGAGTATACAACAATAATTTTCTTTTTGAACATCCATACATTTTATAAAATATCACAAATATGAGAATTTTTCTCGCACATTGCCATCGTAGATAACTGTTCAGTGTCCCATTCTCTTTTTCTCTCATACAAATCACAAGAGTATATAGCACTTGATTAAACACATACAAATAATTTTACTTGATTATACTACATTCTTCTTTTTTTAACATATCAAAACATTTTGTGAAAAATCACTTATATGAGAACTTTTCTCGCATATTGTTATCGCAGATAACTGTCCAATGTCCTGTTCTCCGTTTTTTGTCACACAGAACATGACAATGTAGCACTTATTCTTCCAATACACCAATACGACACTTGGTTCACACGCAAATCGCAGATGTTAGTTTTATTTTGCCAGTTTCTTACAAAAATTAATCATCTTATTATTATCTCAACAAATCTCACGTGAAGTACTTCTTTACATATATAATACTATAAACACCGACAATATCCCCTTCCTGATCTTTTAAGGAATATGCACACTTCCCGATACGGTTCACAATAGTGAAATACCCCTGATACAAAAGAATAACTTCAAGATATTTCCCGCCTCTGCAGATGATGAAATGGAACTCTGAGTAGCACTCTGTCACTCAAACTGAATCAATTTTGCCCTTGCAAACTTACATATCTCAAAAAATCACATCTACTTGGCAACAATAATTAAAGAATCAATACTATGGCTACAAGATGGTTCAATTATTCCGTAATCCAGCATAATGTTTATTTGTTCTTAGACGTCACTAGCATTTTTAAGTTGAATGGGGTACTTACCTCCCACAAACGATGAATGGTCATGTACTACAAATTTATGTTCATATACGTGTTCTTCCTCACTTACCACTAAATACCTCTCGATGCTTACCTAACATCGAACACAATAAATTACTCCTCCTGTAATTCACTCAAATTACCTCACGTCACTGCCTCATACCGACGATCCCTCAGATCCTGGTCGTTATAGACACCTGACACACTTCAACACATTTCCTCTCACTAGGAATACCTTCACTTACCTCTCATATATCTTTAAAGAACACACGTCACTAACACACTTACCTCAGACTATCATAATTAACACGTACTTCTTTGCTAGTTTCCTCATAGAACAAACACACACTACCTAAATCAAAGTCTACTCTACTTCCATGATTTGCAACCAAGTCAGCTCCTAAAATCACTGGATACACAAGATCTGGTACAACAAGGCGTGGCTGAAACTTACAATTATCTTCAATTGACTGGTACCGCCATCATCTTATTTACTCACTGTGACTTACCCAACGGCTGTTATAATATCTAATAGTACCTTTGCTTACCTTCTTCGTATCACAATTTCCATCGTCGGAGTTACTACATCATATTTACTTACTTACAGTATATTCTCAGTATTATAAGTACTTACATTTTTTAACAGAACACTTCTTACGTCTACCTTACTACTACTATTAATTACTTCATTACCTACGACTAGGTCATTACTTAAATATCTCACTTAACACTACTTAGGTCACAATCACACTATACTCTTAAATCTACTTTCACTACATAACTACTTATACTACGTACCTGTTCATCTACTACCTTCAGACTGTTCACTTAATTTACCCGATTCCCTGTGAATCTGCAATACTCTGGCTCGATAACGACACCTGGATAACATTCATATTAAGACTATCATCGTCTCTCTGATAACTCAAATTCGTACGCCTCCCATCTTCCGATTCTCTCTGATTACTCTTCCGACCTTCCCTCTCATAACTCAAATACATACGCCTCCCATCTTCCAATTCTCTCTGGTTACTCCTCTGACCCCTCTCACCATCGACACAACTATTAATCCTCTGCGGATCATGATCACTATCCCTTCTCTGAGACACGGCTAACATTTTCCCCCTCCCTCTACTATACTACTTTCCCCAGACATCATGTGCTCTCTCTCTCTCGCCCCTGTAAACATTTCTCCCAGAGCCTGTCAATGAACTCTTTAATCTCTCCTAAATTAGACATATTATCCCAGTACACTCGAAACCACATTTTACTTTCACCAATAAAAACATTCGACAAGATTTCCAACACGTATTCTCATTCAATAACATTATTCCTCGACTTACTTGCAAATCTTTTCTCAACTACTTTTACAAATTCTATCGAATTAAACTGTTTTCCAGAAAACTTGGTTAAATCACAATCCCTACTGAACAAACCACTCGCTATTATCACTTCTCTCGCCGTCTCACCTGTACCTTTCTGCCGTATCACTCCCTGGTAGTTCACAACTTCTTCTTCTTCTTCTTCCGCTGCTCTCTCAGCATTCTCTTCCACTATTCTCACGTCTTCCTGCAATTCTTCCTCTCTCTCTCTCTCTCACCTGCTGTGATAGCATTTCCTGTTCGTTCCGTACTTCAGTGACCTCCACAAGTTTGCTTTCAATTTGCTCAATTCTACTAATCTGTTCCCTCGTATCTTCCCTAACTGCATTGCAAATTTTGTCCAATATTTTCTCGACTACCTCATGAATTTCTTCCCGATTACTCGAAATTTTATTACTTAACAGTACGATCTTGTTTGTACATGTTCCTTTGACATGCTCAATTTGAGTATGAAGATCGCTCCGATTCAACTCTATTTCTCCTCTAAGGTCAACAGACTCTTTATTAAACTTATTTTCTAACTTACATATTTGACTAGTTACCTCTACTATCTTAGTATCTATTTTAGAATTTAGTGATTCACTTAACCTATCTATTTTATCATCGATCACATTAAACATTTCGTCACAACTACCAATCATTTCTTCCATCTGTTTATTATTTTCATTACTAGTATCAATCTCTTTCTCGCTCTTACTACAGCTACCAATCATTTCTTCCATTTGTTTCTTATTATTTTCACTACTACTAATAATTTCTTCCATCGGTTTCATAAACTTTCCGTAATTCTTTTCAAGGACCTCGGTATATTTGGCAATCAGCAAATTAAAAAGTTGTAGGTCCTTCCCCACTAAAACAACCTTTTGAGTTTCAGTATGCTTCTCAATTTCTGCACTTTCCTGAATTACCTCAGAAACTTCCATCGTATTCACCTGTTCCCTACTCTGAATTTCACCTTGGATGTCCGCAGAAGCAATGACCTCGTCGTCACATGACTTGTTATTGTCTTCATTGTCCATCTTTGGTTCACTAGTGATAGTACGCGATCTCAAATTAATTTCCCTCTTCAAATCCCTTGACATATCCCCAAAATACAAATATATATTCCAAAATCACACTCCTGACATTTACCGGTAATAATTTCCGTTGGTTTAAATGCGCATACTCCTCCCAAAATGAACCTATGATATGCTGTCATTCAGAACAAATTCTGAATTTCTTCGTGCCCCACGTTGGGCGCCACTTTGAGGCTTTCCTAAATTGCTGACTTATTTTACAAATATTATATAAATCTGCATTTTCCTTGAAAAATCTGAATAGCTGCATTTAAAATGGAAATTATAAAAATTAACATTCATTAAATAAAATACACACTCGTCGGACCTTGTACTCACACTTACTTGTTACCTGCTTACTTACACATACGTTATTTGAAGGGCGCCAGCTGCCACTCAGTGCAGCAATAATAGAATGAGACTCTTGACTATCTCTAGGGTGTGGGGTAATAAGCTTAGTTTTGACAACATACCATATAAGTTCTGGGAAAAGGAGATTGGCGTTCGGTTTCCCCATTAATTTTGAGGTTAAGATATTTTACTGTCAATGAAATAAAACTATGAATTCGTTTGATAGAACAAAATATATTCTTTAAATAATATATAAAAATTAGTGAGTCTTGTTGCGATAAAACAGATGAGAATATGAAATTATGACATTGCAACTGAAAGAAACTAGGCATGAATTTGAATTCTTCTTGACCGGACATTTAACAATTTATACGAAATATTTCCCTCACTGATTCACTTGACTGTACCTTCAACACTTTGAGTGTAATTATGACGTATTCCTTTGATCTGGTGTTTACTGTAGATGTGTCACGCCTAACTTGGTGATACATCCTTGTGACTGCTTCTTCTCCATATCATCTGACTTCTTTGTAAGTCAATATGGTATTACCTCTTGGCAGGTCCAGGGTTGCCCTCTCTGATTTCATGGTAAGCCTTTGCGTCCGTGTCTTCAACTAAGTGACAGACCAAGTTTGGCCTCACTCTCTCAATGACCAAAGAATAATGGCTCACTGAGTCTTCTCCATCTCTCGTTCACACTCGTTGACTGACCGACTGAGGCCTCTTCATCTAGTAGACTACTTCACTGTTCAGCTTCCGTATAACTAATGACTGACGCTACAATCTGCAGCCTCCTTTTATAGACGTTGGTTGACAGAGCTACGTAATCTCCAGAAATAACAATGACATACTCCCACAACGCGGCAAATATTACATACAGTGGTGAAATAGCCCGGGGCGGCCGACTCTCTGAGCGCATTGCTAAATAAATACAATGACGTAGCCATGGCGTGGCAATGACTTGGCAGAATCGCCAGTAGTATAACAATATAACGACGTCATATCCACATCTGATACATCGAAACTCTCACTGTACAGGTATTTAATGTTAATCTACATATACGTATATATGCATACACTCAATTAAAAATACGCATGCGACAAGCTTTGTGTACTGGAATTGAATAATAATTATAACAAAATAATAGTAATCTCACAGATGAAATAATAATACTGACATAATAATAATAATAATAATAATAATAATAATAATAATAATAATAATAATAATAAAATACAGATAAAATCATACAATAATAAAAATACAGATATCATCTTGTAACGGGATTTGAACCGTTACAGGGTTAGAAGTGACTCACCGCAGCAAGCAGTCAGCTGCGGCCTAACTGAGGACGCAGTTCGGGTGGCAGTAATGTCTTCTCAGAGTCAGATGCGAGCACACAGTTCGAGAGATTTCGCAACAATATTTTACAAAAAAACAATACACGAAACTTCTACAAAATTTTCAGAGAAGAATTATCAAATCAAAGGCACCTGGTCTTTGCTTCAAACGCCCAGATGGGACCTGGAAACCAATAATCAAGAGAACTGCAAACTTCTAGCAGTTTATTTCCAGGATCTTTTAAACTGTGAATCCTATAAAGAAAAACTCACCTTTGAAAAACCTTTATCTGATCAAGATTCAGAACCCACAACACTGAAAGAAATCAAAGAAATAATCCATGGACTCAAAAATAACAAAGTCCCGGGGGAAGATGGTATAATTACCGAAAAGCTGAAGATAGGAGGTGACAGCGTAGCCCGGAAAATCCACTCGATTCTTAATCACATCTGCATCACTGAAGAAATCCCAGAAGATTGGAAATGTGTGCTAATCTATCCACTACACAAGAAAGGGGATAAAACGAATATCAATAGTCATAGAGGAATTAGCTTGATACCAGTTGCTTACAAAATGTTTTCCAAAGCCCTGCTCACTAGACTTCAGAAACAAACAGACCATCTAATTGGGGAATACCAGGCAGGTTTCCGAAAAGGAAGATCTTGTACAGAACAAATCCTTAATCTCAAAACTATCCTCCAAATGCGCAAAACCAGACAAACAGTCATTACTTTTGTCGATTTCAGAAAAGCATATGACTCTATAGACTGTCAAACACTTTTCAATACTCTAGAAGAAATTCAAATGGATAAAAAAAACAAGAGAATTAATCAAACAAACATTATCTGGCACTACTTCAAAAGTTAAATTCTTAGGCGAAATATCTGAGCCTTTTCCTGTTAACACCGGGGTCCGTCAAGGGGGGTGGCTTATCGCCGTTACCATTTAACTTGGTACTTGAGAAAGTAATCATGACCTGGGGAAAGGAAACTAAAGGAATAACCCTTGGAAGACTACGTAAAGACAGAATTCACGTGCAATGTCTGGCATTTGCTGATGACATAGCAATCCTTTCCAATAATAGGCATGAAGCAATTCATTCCATTGAAAAACTACACGAAATTGCCATCAAAACGGGACTTCAAATTTCGTATGAGAAAACTCAGTACATGGAAGGAGCCTCACGATATTTAGATGGACAACCTATGATAACTAAATTCGGCAAAATTGTTCAAGTGACCCAATTTAAATATTTGGGAGAAATTATTCAGCCCTCTGGTTTAAACCGCGAAGCGAATAAACAAATAGACAAATTACGGAAAGCATACAGGATCACTTGGAACAGGTATAATAAAAAATCAATATCTCGGAATGCAAAACTTAGACACTATAATACGGTGATCAAATCTGAAGCGTTATATGCCTCAGAAACCTTAATCATTGGTGGCGGATCTTTAACCAAAGATATTGAGAAACAAGAAAGGAAAATTTTACGAAATTTTTTTGGCCCAGTTTGTATAGATGGAATATGCAGAAAAAAATAATCTCAGGATATACAGGGTGAAGCGTAATTCGCGCACTCGGGCGTCGCAGCGCGACTCCTCACATGCCAGCAATAAAAAAATGTCTCTTACAAAATTTCATCTTGCGAGTATATCCGGCAGAAAAACGACGTTGAAGATTAGCAATCTGGCAACACTGTAACCATATGTAGGGTAACTACTTCTGTCAGCAATAGTTAGTCGTATTGTACAGTTGGTGCAATGGATAGAGTTTTGGGTTAGCATGCGAAGGTCGAGTGGTCGATCCTGGGTTGAGGCGTATGTTTTTTATTTCGTAAATGTAGTCCAGGTGGCATCTTAATCGTCAACAGCGATTGCAGCGGGTCCTCTAGAAACCATTTGCACTTACATACTACGATCCTAGAAATGGACGAACAATCGTTTTCATTGGTCAGCTTTGAAAGGCGCCCTTTCCACGTCGTGGGCGTGAATTTATTCGCATCACTTCATCTACTAGATGTGAAACCTGTTTTCTTTGTACCCTCCTCCAATGGTCCCATAGATTAGTCATCATCATCATCATCATCATCATCATCATCTGTTTACCCTCCAGGGTCGGCTTTTCCCTCGGACACAGCGAGGGATCCCACCTCTACCGCCTCAAGGGCAGTGTCCTGGAGCTTCAGACTCTTGGTCTGGGATACAACTGGGGAGAATGACCAGTACCTCGCCCAGGCGGCCTCACCTGCTATGCTGAACAGGGGCCTTGTGGAGGGATGGGAAGATTGGAAGAGATAGGCAAGGAAGAGGGAAGGAAGCGGCCGTGGCCTTATGTTAGCTACCATCCCGGCATTTGCCTGGAGGAGAAGTGGGAAACCACGGAAAACCACTTCCAGGATGGCTGAGGTGGGAATCGAACCCACCTCTACTCAGTTGACCTCCCGAGGCTGAGTGGACCCCGTTCCATCCCTCATACCACTTTTCAATCGAACCCGGGCCTCCGGGGGTGGCAGCTAAGCACGCTAACCACTACACCACAGAGGCGGACCCCATAGATTAGTACCAACTATTATTCTTGCCTCGATTAGGTCCATTACATTTCGTTAGGGCCTTACGTTACCAGTAGGCCTAGCAACGTGCTCTGCGAATAATGTCCAAACTCGGTTAAAATTTGTTTGTGTTATCACCATGGTCCCAATAATTCTGCCTTTCAACATTGCGTGTTGCGTCTGGTAACCGCATGCTGTTTAGTACGTATCTCAATGTATTATTATTATTATTATTATTATTAGTCTATTATTATTATTATTATTATTATTATTATTATTATTATTATTATCATCATCATCATCTGTTTACCCTCCAGGTTCGGTTTTTCCCTCGGACTCAGCGAGGGATCCCACCTCTACCGCCTGAAGGGCAGTGTCCTGGAGCTTCAGACTCTTGGTCGGGGGATACAACTGGGGAGAATGACCAGTACCTCGCCCAGGCGGCCTCACCTGCTATGCTGAACAGGGGCCTTGCGGGGGATGGGGAAGATTGGAAGGGATAGACAAGGAAGAGGGAAGGAAGCGGCCGTGGCCTTAAGTTAGGTACCATCCCGGCATTTGCCTGGAGGAGAAGTGGGAAACCACGGAAAACCACTTCCAGGATGGCTGAGGTGGGAATCGAACCCACTTCTACTCAGTTGACCTCCCGAGGCTGAGTGGACCCGGTTCCAGCCCTCGTACCACTTTTCAAATTTTGTGGCAGAGCCGGGAATCGAACCCGGACCTCCGGGGGTGGCAGCTAATCACGCTAACCACTACACCACAGAGGCGGTATTATTATTATTATTATTATTATTATTATTATTATTATTATTATTATTATGTTGTAAATGTAGGATACATGTGACCTCGGAAACGATGTCTTACTCTATTACAGTAGGTAATGTCAGATGGAAATTATCACATAAAAAATGCGCCTCAACCCAGGATCGAACCATCGACCTCTTGCATGCCAACCAAAAATTCTACCCACTGCACCAACTGTACAGCACGCAACGACGTAATGACAGTGGTAGTTACCCTACATACGGTTACAGTGTTGCCAGATTGCTACTCTTTAAAGTCCGTTTTCTACCGGATATACTCGCAAGACGAAATTTTGTAAGAGACATTTTTTTATTGCTGGCATGTGAGGAGTCGCGCTGCGACGCCCGAGTGCGCGAATTACGCTTCACCCTGTATATTGTCATTCTGGAAAAATTTCTCACACTTTTCGGAAAAGACGATTAAAATTTTATGGACACATTATCAGAATGAACACCAACCGGTTAACTAAGAGATTTCTCAACCTGGCCCTTTCATTAAAAACCAAGAACAGCTGGCTTCGTGAAATTGAAACAGATCTCCAGAAAATCAACATCTCAGAAGACATTGTACAGGACAGATGTAAATTCAGAACCAAAATTGACAATCGCCACTTTGAAGACAAACCCAACACCACAGCTACTATAACTTGGACAGAAGAACGAAGGAAGAAGCTCAGCGAGAGGATGAAGAGATTTTTGGGAGGAAAAGAAGACCAACACATCAGCTAAGCAACTCCAACCGTGCTCCTGAATAGGGCATAACGATGATTGAATAATAATAATAATAATAATAATAATAATAATGGCTTTACGTCCCTCTGGCTACTTCTTCGGTTTTAGGAGACGCCGAGGTGCCGGAATTTAGTCACACAGGAGTTATTCTACGTGCCAGTAAATCTACCGACACGAAGCAGACGTATTTGAGCACCTTCAAATACCACCAGACTAAGCCAGGATCGAACCTGCCAAGTTTGGGTCAGAAAGCTAGCGTCTCAACCGACTGAGCCACTCAGCCCGGCCCCTCAAAACATTGAACCGAGAGATTAAAAAGCACAACGATTCTGTAATAAAGTATAACACAAAATAGAGGTGACAAATTGGTACTAGGTATTGGCCAGAACCCTCCTAAAATTATTCTTTTACCGAGTATATCACTTAAAAATATAATGGAGCAATTAAATGTATGAGTTGTAGCTTTGTCTTGTTGGAATAATAAGCTCATAATTAATTTCTGTTTCATTCAGTTCTGCAATGAACGGGTGCAAGATTTCATTACAGTGGTTTTCTGAATCTAACACGCTGTTAAAAAATACCGACCCAATAATCCGTGAACGTGAGATTGCAATTTGCACGCAACTTTTTTTCTTTTAGAATAAAGTTGTGTTTCACAAATTGCATGTGGATTTTCAGTGTCCAGAGTCGGGCATTGTGTTGTTACAAGTTCTTTTACGTCTCACCGACACAGATAGTTCTTATGATGACGATGGGACAGGAAAAGGCTAGGATTGGTAAGGAAGCGGCCGTGGCCTTAATTAAGGTACAGCCCCAGCATTTTCCTGGTGTGAAAATGGGAAATCACGGAAAACTATCTTCAGGGCTGCCGACAGTGGTGTTCGAACCCACTATCTCCCGAATACTGAATACTGGCCGCACTTAAGGGACTGCAGCTATCGAGCTCGGTGTCGGGTAGTTTGTCTGTTTATGAAACTATGGTCCATCGGTCAAAAAAAAATGTTCTGTCTAACACTTTATTTCCATGATGTATAATAAATCGTTGAAACCACTCGCAAAAACAGTCCTCTCCTCTGCGTCCGCCAACTTCAACTCCTGAATGACAAAAATATGAATACGGGCAAAGATTTTGCTCCTTTCTTGCTGCTCTATGCGCTTTGAAGGCAGATACACCCGTCTCCTCTGCCAATTTCCGCAGGGATTTAGACGGACTTTTAAAAAGCCCGTCGGAAATATCCAGACGTTTCTCTTCAGTTAAAATTGGCGATCTGCCGCTCTTCGGAGCATCGAATACGGTACCGCAGTTACGAAATTACTTATTAAATCTCGCACAGTATGACGATGTGGTAGAACTGAGTCAGAAACCGTTCACGAAATCTTTCCACTGCATCCGTATACTTTTCATCTTCCCCGAAAACCCACTCCACTAAAAATGTTCGCGCGCGGCTGTGAGCTTGCATCCGGGAGATAGTAGGTTCGAATCCCACTATCGGCAGCCCGTGAAAATGGTTTCCCGTGGTTTCCCATTTTCACACCAGGCAAATGCTGGGGCTGTACCTTAATTAAGGCCACGGCCGCTTCCTTCCAACTCCTAGGCCTTTCCTATCCCATCGTCGCCATAAGACCTATCTGTGTCGGCGCGACGTAAAGCCCCTAGCAAAAAAAACCCGTTCGCTTCTCTGTAGCAAGGATCTTAAGTCTCACACGCTACTGACCACACCTCCCTCACCATTTACTCAAACAGCATTGCATCCCGCTCGGCTCGATTGGAGCGTTACCAACATAAGCAGTATCGTCCCCAGCCAAGGTCACTGAGGAGACACATTTCTAAAGCACTATATAACCCAATCGACGTTCTATTTCAGAGAACGATCGATAATCCAGCGTCATGTGTGGAGACTTCGATGCAAGATCAGGTATGTTTTTGTTTTTTGTGACGAACGCAACCACTATCTGTCAACAGTGTTACGTCAAAGGTATACAGTTATATTAAGATTCACGACGAAAATGTAATACTCAATCAAGACCAGTGTTCATGCTCTTTCAGGCCATTTAATATTGCATTAAATATTCCGTGTTCGTCGTCTACGTAATTATACCATTGCATGCACATAACTTGTTCAACCGTGCAATAGTGCAAATAGTGCTTCTTGGTTACATCTGAATAAATCGTAAATCAGTGCTACAAGACAAGCGCAGTGTTTAAATTAAAGTAAAGCAAAATTTAACAATAATTTAATATTCCTTGGAAAAGCAGTATGTCAATAAAGTAAGCAACATGCAAGAGCACCTACGTAAGTCATACACACGAGATTTCAATCTACAATTCGAGTAAGCTGATCCGTTTATTCAAACTTCTACAGTACAGGATAAGTGTCGTTTGCCACGCTGTTGAGTGTGAAGACCATTTTGGGCAAGCTACTAAAGTAATATTTTCAGACTTCTCATCAGGCATCGTGATTATCAGACAGGTTCGACCCCCACTGTCGGCAGCCCTGAATATGGTTCTCCGTGGTTTCCCATTTTCTCACCAGGCAAATTCCGGGACTGTACCTTAATTAAGGCCAAGATCAATTCTTTCCCATTCCCAGCCCTTTCCTATCCCATCGTCCCCACAAGACCTATCTGTGTCGGTGCAACGTAAACCAAATTGCAATGTCAGTAACATCAGACAACCACCGCTGAAGAGAAGAAGAACCAAGAACAAGAAGAGCGTCAATAAATGATCTGAAAACTCTTCAAGATCGGTTAAGAAGACAATAGATCGTACGGTTAACTTCAAGCTGATCGTTTGAACTGAGCGATGTGTTGTTTTCAACTTATGTTTAGGATGACCTGAGTTGAGTATTATTATTATTATTATTATTGTTATTATCCCCTCTTCGTAAAATAGACCTCGTTAACTAGTATTCTATTTTTTCAGTATAGAAGTAGATAGAATTTATATTTCGGATATGACTTGTCAACCTCATGGGTTTACTGTACAACTTCTACGTCGAACGTTTCACTGGTTTGGATAGGGAACTTGCTAGATTCTTCCCAAATTTAATACAAAGTAGAATTTGTCGTATATATAATAATCATGTGTCCCTGATATGAATTAAGTGCAGCCATTATCCAGTATTCGGGAGACAGTGGGTTCGAACCGCATTGTCGGCAGCCCTGAAGATGGTTTTCCGTGGTTTCCCATTTTCACACCAGGCAAATGCTGGAGCTGTACCTTAATTAAGAGCGCGGCCGCTTCCCTCCCACTCCTAGCCCTTTCCTGTCCCACCGTCGCCATAAGACCTATCTACGTCGGTGCAACGTAAAGCAAGTTATAAATAAAAGATATATAAATTAATACCGGTACTTAATTTAATATCGTAGGATTTTCCGCAGATGTTTGGGATAATATTTCATTACAACGTCGTTAAGATCTTCGATAAGGTCACAAGTTTCAAGAGACGAGAAAATTGATAGGATATTCTTCTCATTAACAATGTCTGTTATATTGCAAACTATGTGAGTCATGTTATTGAAATCATAAACGGATAGGCAACTACCCTTGATGATAATTTTCTAAATCCGGGGTGTTACCATTATTGTTTCAATGTGTGATTTTGCAAATTATCGAAGTGTGGTATTTATTTTTTCGATATTTCGTACTCACCGATTTTATATTGGAGCCTCCATGTGGAACAGTCATGGTGTTGTTGAATCGTCGAATTATTATAGATTCATCATGGATTTAATTGTGATGAGCGTTACTGTGCTATTATATGATTGTGATGAACAACACCTATACAGTAATGGCGATACACGTAATCTTATGTTATCGTGTGTTAATTAAGTGATGTTAACAGGAATTCTTCTAAGTATGAAATTTAATACGAAGATCTGTGATTTTTGGTGATACTTTATTTTCTATGTTGTATGATTTGTCCGCGTGTGCTTCTAATATTCCCCATCCTCGAGGTCGAATGATCATTATTATGTGTGTGATTCTCAGAGTCTCATTTGGAGCTGTTCTGCGGATCTTGAATGAAAAACACCGCGAGCTACGTTAAGACCTCCATATAGTATTCATCGATCTGGAGAAAGCCTTCGATCACGTCCCTAGAGATATTGTCTGGGCAGCACTACAATATAAAAAAGTTCCTGACGTGTATGTGAATATAATCCAAGATATGTACCTACGTTCATTTACTATGGTGAAAACCACAGCAGGTGTTCCAGATAGTTTCCGTGTTGATGTTGGTGTACATCAGGAGCCGGCACTGATCCCTATACTGTTCAACATTGTCATCAACTACCTGATGGAGCAGCTGATGACAGACCTGCCGTGGACCATTCTTTATGCAGACGATATTGTTTTGATTGGTGAGTCATGCCAGGAGGTTGAGGCAGCCTTGGAACAATGGCGAGAAATACTAGAGGCAAATTGATTAAGAATAACGCATGATGTGACAGCCAAGATCAAGAGATGCACTAAGAGTGTAAACGCATACATATATGCCAATGACATGGCATTGGCCTCAGAGAATAGAGATGAATTGCAGACTGCGATGGACCTCATCACAGAATGGGCAGATGAGAATGAAATGGCACTAAATATAAACAAAACTGAGTTAGTAGTATTCAGGAAAAGTGGTAAATTAGCAAAACAGGACTTTATACAGTGCAGAGGACAGAGGTTCAGGAATAACAACGCCTACAAATACCTCGGAATCACAATTCAAGTAATTGGAACGTCTTTCTCGATACACCTGAGGGAAAGAATAGCCGCAGCAATTGGGAACATCAACGACATCATGCAACTACCACGCCAGTCCATGGAGACAGCCATGCGACTTTCGTAATCAAGGTTATGCCTGTAGCCACATATGGTCTGGTGTTAATATGGGAGTTCCTCTCGAAGAAACAACTGCAAGAATTGGAAAGTCTGAAAGCGAGGTTCCTCAAGCGAGTTCTAAGCGTCTCGAAATACGCTCCATCTCGACTAGTCTATGTATTGGCGAGGGAAACGTTTTTATTGGAGGATGTAAGACTTCAGCTACTGCTACCATCCACAACAAGTTATCGGGAACTCTTACGAGAACTGAAAGAAAAAAGAGCAGATATTGGGATGGATTTCTACGGGACAGACGCCATGATCAACCGTGAATGGACACGCACAGGATATGACTTACGGCATACAGTTACGAGGTTTGCCATACATGGGTTTCATCATAAAGTATGCCAGACCTTGAATTGTCATGAACCAGGCCCGGATTGCGTGTGTAGATTCTGTGACCAACAGTGTGAGAAGTATCATGCTTTACAGTGCAAGCGTAGGCAACAAACGATCACCCAGCTTGCTAATGAATAGTGGACATGACAATTAAAAGTGCAAACAAACTTGGTGACAATAAGTGAAAAGATATTTTATTTTATTTATTTCTTATATGGCCATTGGCTGCAATAAAATTCTTATTATTAATAAGTCGCAAGAAGACAGAGTACACGTTCTTCAACTTTGCGCAGCCAGGGCTAGCGGGCCAACACAACACTGACTTCCTTGCTGGAGAACCACTGATGATGACCGACAAGTTCAAATATCTTGGATCAGTCATCACAACTGATGGTAATATCGATGCAGATGTCAAGCACCGCATCAGTGTTGGTTGGATGAAATGGCGGTCTCTAACTGGTGTTCTGTGTGATAAGCCGATGTCAGTCAAATTAAAGGGCAAAGTGTGCAAAACCCATGTCCACCTTGCCCTCATGTACGGCTCCGAATGTTTGACAGGGCAGAAAAAGCATGACCAGCGAACGCATGTCACAGAGATGCGGATGTTGCGATGGTCGGCGGGAGTCACTCTGCATTACAAAGTTCGCAATGAATATGTACAAGGATCTTTTAAAGTGTGCCCATCAGCGACAAGGTGGAGGAAAAACAGTGCCGTTGGTATGGTCACGTCAGAAGAAGAAATGAACACCATTTAGTACAGAAAGCTCTTGCCATCTAAGAGCCGAAGAGAGGAAGGCATCCTAAGGCAACAGGGACTTTCTCTTGCGGCAAATACCGACGTATTGATCTTTGATCCTTCTTTCCATTAATTGCGGGCAGGAGCCAGTTAGACTGAGGTGAGATTTATGGCTTTATGGTCTCAAGGCTCTTTGCATATCACCATTCTCCCATACAACTGTCAAGGGTCGCCTAACCACAAGCAAAAATAAGAGTATACCTGACTGAAAATCAATAATCGTCATTATACAGGGTGTTAGGTGTATACCTGCAGATATTTCTTCTAGCAATAGAGAACGATGTGACGAACCACTATATATCAAACTTTTAGAAATTCTCGGAAGTTATTTTCGAGAGCAAAGAGACACGATGTTTTTAGAATAGGTAGTATGCCTTGTTCTTGTGAATGAATAGCTTCCCTTTGAGAACAGGCGAGTCACGCGCCATGCGTGCCAAACTGGTTTCTGTTTATGTTTACGTACAACAGCTGAACGCTTCCTATGCAGTGCACGAGATGTTACGTAACATACTTGTCAAACTGGTTTCATGTTTAAGAGCAACTGAGCTACGATAACAGCTGAAGGTGGCTACTACAGTAGCGTATGCCTTGTTACGTTACATTCTCGCCAGAGTGGTTTCGTAGTTGTCAGTATTCAGTTTCCGTCTTAGGGGCTTCAGACAACCCTGGTCATCGGTTTCGGACCCTGGATGTTCCGAATTCTCAGCGTTAATACTGGTTCATTTGCTGTTATGTCCTTTACGGGATTGGGATATGTGTGGTCATCAGCCCCGTGGTCTAGCGAGTATGGAAATGACCTGAAAACCTGAATCCGTTTGGGACCTGTACGAGCGTGTGATATAATTATTGGTTGGTATAGGCGCGCCGGGACGTGAAATACAGTAGATCCCCGTTGTGCATTGCGTAAAGGTACAAGAAAGATGGCAGGTCCTTACGCCAACGAAAGCAGTTATGGGATGCCCAAGTGAGTAGCATCGGAATTGAATTATCGAAACACATCGAACGTTTAGTTTCAAAGGAATATTGGACATGTTATACAACTAAATAAATTAAACGTACCTACATTTCATGCCTCCTTCCGGGCTGAGTTGCTCAGACGGTTGAGGTGCAGGCCTTTTGATTCCAACTTTACAGGTTCGAACCTGGCCCAGTCCGGTGGTATTTGAAGGTGCTCAAATACTGTAGGTCAGCCTCGTGTCGGCAGATTTACTGGTACATAAAAAGAACTGTGCGGGACTAAATTCGGGCGCCTCAGCGTCTCAGAAAACCGTAGAAGTAGTTAGTGGGACGTAAAGCACTTAACGTTATTATTATTATTATTATTATTATTATTATTATTATTATTATTATTATTATTATTATTATTAGGTCATTAAAAGCTGAAATACGTGGAAGAAAATAGTAAAATATGCGTGGTTTAAGAGGAAACAAGATGAAATGTATGTCACGTGAGTTAGCATCGGTCGCAGTAGTTACCTACAGATTACTATGCGTAAAGCGAGAACCAGGTCAAGCTCGTGGGGATGAGTCAGCAGTAATCTCGTATTGTGTATAAACATCAAACATACACATCAACAAATATAAGAAACATAAACAAGGTTACACGTTAGAGACATGTAGTTATTAACCTGAACGCCAGGCCGACGGTCGCTTTCATGAGTACAGATGAGTTATCAAATTATACACAATCCACAGATGTCGAACTTATCTAAGAAGATTCCGCCACAACTATATTACATTTTACTATGATGGTGCTAATAACAAATCGCAGCAGCAATTGGCTTTACGTCGCACCTACACAGATAGGCATTATGGCGACGATGGGACTGGAACGGGCTAGGACAGGGAAGGAAGCGGCCGTGGCCTTAATGGTACAGCACCAGCATTTGTCTGATGTGAGAATGGGAAACCACGGAAAACCATCTTCTGGGCTGCCGAGAGTGGGATTCGAACCCACTATCTCCCGAATAATGGATACTGGCCACACTGAAGTGAAATGTCGTATGGCTTTTAGTGCCGGGAGTGTCCGAGGATAAGTTCGGCTCGCCAGATGCAGGTCTTTTGATTTGACTCCCGTAGGCGACCTGCGCGTCGTGATGAGGATGAAATGATGATGAAGATGGCACATACACCCAGTTCCCGTGCCAGCAAATTTAACCAATTAAGGTTAAATTTCCGACCCTCCCGGGAATCGAACACGGTACCCCTGTGACCAAAGGCCAGCACGCTAACCATTTAGCCATGGAGCCGGACTTAAGCGACTGCAGCTATCGAGCTCGGTAAATCGCAGCAGATTACGCTACTGCGTGTTGAGATGATGTCGGTAGAATACAGTATACCTGTTAAGACATAAGGCTGCAGTAGAAGAAGAGGAAGAAGAAGGTAACGAGAGCCACATAGTCAAGCAGCACACAGCTGAACAAAGTGCACATTAGTGACACAGACATAAGAGTGGCGTGGTCGCGGGTACTACAGTCGCATTCGTAACACTCTGTTGTAGAAAAATAATGAACTAACATACAGTACGGGCTCCGTAATTCCAGGTGGACGGTAACAAGACTATCTCGAATAGAAAAGTATGGATTTACGAACGTACACGAAAACGCCTGTGAACAACATAATATACCTATGTTAAACATTACAGTACAACAGTTTAGAAAACAAAACATACAGATTGCATTAAAAGAAATGTTAAACTTTCCTTTATAAATTAACAAAACACTCTAGGCAATCTTCTTAAGTTAAATGTTAACTTATAGTTCCTATTTCAGTAATGATGAATATAAAACGATTATTTTATTATTTTATTGAATATTTATTCGTGACGATGATGATGATGATGATGATAATTGCTGTCTTAATGTCATCGGCCCTTAAAACGCAAAGCACGGACGATAATTCGCATCTCTGACAGCTGTTATTCAGGTCAAGGTCAGACAGACCGGTTTCATGTAGGGGTGGGGAACCCGTCCAGCGACATCCCCGTCGCTAAGAACAGCAGACAACCAGCATGTGACAGGTCTAGTGCTTTTGTCGAACTGCTTACGTGGAATATTCTCCCACAGTGCGATTTCAATATCATGGTCTTTTGGGAGTCCTACTCGCCGTATGCAGAAACAACCCGTGTTGACGTGTACGTAAATAAAGTTTATTACGTCAACGAAAGAATGCATGGGATAGAATTTCAAAGTGAGTAGTATCGGAATTGAAATGTCAAAACACATCGAACGTTTTACTTCATACCAGTAAGGGACATGTTATAAACATAAATTAATTAAACGTACCTTCTTTTCGTGCTTCCAACCGAAGAGAACATGTTTAAATGTAAATGAGAACCTTCTAGCTTACTGCTGATTTTGCAGTGCCTATTCCATTCCATTGGCACGTGAAGATTTATTATTATTATTATTATTATTATTATTATTATTATTATTATTATTATTATTATTATTATTATTATTATTATTATTATTATTATTATTATTATTATTATTGGGCGAGTTGGCCGTGCGATTAGCTTGCATCCGTCGAAAAGCCACTAACAATATTATTATAAAAACTGTGTTAGTCTATTATTACTGACTATTATGAAAATAAAAGTTAATCGCCCCACTCAAACTTCGTAGCTCGTAATCTGTCAGAAAACACTAAAGAAAATAGTGAACTTTTAACATGTCCGAATTATTATTAATAATATAATTGCAGACATGTCTCCGAAATTACCGAAGCATGTACTTACAAATTGTTTTACGTCGCACCGACACAAATAGGTCTTACGGCGACAGTGGGAGAGAAAACGGATACAAGTGGGAAGGAAGCGTTCGAAGTCTAATAAAGGTACAGTTCCAGCATTTCCCTGATGTGAAAATGGGAAACTACGGAAAACCATCTTCCCGGCTACCGACAGTGGAGTTCGAACCCACTATCACCAGAATACAAGCTCACAGCTGCGCGCCCCTAACCGCACGATCAACTTACTCTAAGCCCCAATGCCGGTCTGCGTAGCTCGGACGATAGAGCGCTGGTCTTCTGATCCCACCTTGGCAGGTTCGATGGCGGCTGAGTTCGGTGGTATTTGAAGGTGCTGAAATACGCCAGTCTCGTGTCTGTGGATTTACTTGCATTTAAAAACGTACTGCTTTACAAAATTCTGGCACTTCAGTGTCTTCGAAAACCGTGAAAATTAGTTAGTGGAACGTAAAGATAGTAGTAGTAGTAGTAGTAGTAGTAGTAGTAGTAGTAGTAACATTATTATTACGGACGTTTTAATTAAACGGGTCCATTACATTACCTATCGGCACTTACTGCCCGGTAATTAGCCTTCTGTCCACCTCTGTGGTATAGTGGTTAGTGTGATTAGCTGCCAACCCCCGGAGGCCCGTGTTCCATTCCCAGCTCCGCCACGAAATTTGAAAAGTGGTACGAGGGCTGGAACGGAGTCCACTAAGCCTCGGGAGGTCAAGTGGGTAGAGGTGGTTCGATTCCCACCTCAGCCATCCTGAAAGTGGTTTCCCGTAGTTTCGCACTTCTCCAGGCAAATGCCGGGATGGTACCTAACTTAAGGCCGCGGCCGCTTCTTTCCCTCTTCCTTGTCTATCCCTTCCAATCTCCCCATTCCGCCGCAAGGCCTACACAAGACCCCTGTTCAGCATAGAAGGTGAGGCCGCCTGGGCGAGGTACTGGTCATTCTCCCCAGTTGTATCCCCGACCCAATGTCTCACGCTCCAGGACACTGCCCTTCAGGCGGTAGAGGTGGGATCCCTCGCTGAGTCCGAGGGAAAACCAACCCTGGAATGTAAACAGATTAGGAAAAAGAAGAATAAGCCTTCTATTAGAAATGCCCGGTGGCAATTCCATAGTAGACCGAGCTCGATAGCTGCAGTTGCTTAACTGCGGCCAGTATCCAGTATTCGGGAGATAGCAGGTTCGAACCCCACTGTCGGCGGCCGTGAAGATGATTTTCCGTGGTTTCCCATTTTCACACCAGGCAAATGCTGGGGCTGTACCTTAATTAAGGCCACGGCCGCTTCCTTCCCACTCCTAACCCTTTCCTGTCCCATCGTCGCCATAAGACCTATTTGTGTCGGTGCGACGTAAAGCATCTAGCAAAAGAAATCCACAGTAGCTATTGTTCCTTCGAGCAATGTTCACGCATGGCTGCAACTACGGTTTTTGAAATCTGTCTCATTAATAACAATATGACTGAATGCTTACAGCCTTTTCTTTCAGTGTCCACCGTTCTTTCATTGACCTGAAAAGTTTATGAATAAGCATAGACAACTCGCATTGTTTATTGTCAGAAATTCATCGTAGACTGTCGCAATAACAGCACAGAAATGTTGCGCTCATTTTTCATTTACTTATTAACTATTTCCTTTCATTTTGTCAGGTTGGATCACTGAGTAATGCCATTGACGTCTTATAAATCACACACAACTACACAATACTTTATTCGCACGTATGTGCTGGTGCGTATCTTCGAGGTCACTGTAAGGATTCTGTGTACATTTCACACAGAGTACCCTAGACCGGTTTACGAGTACAGCAAGTGGCCTGGCACGTGAGTCATCCTCTGCTACTTGCCAAGCCTTTAGGGGAAGTGCACAACAACATGTGTTGGCCTGCGATAAGAAACAGGTTCAACAAGCCCTAGACTCTGCTACTGTACTTCCACTACGCGTGGACAGAATGACGTAACCGGCATATCCTGCTACAGCCGTTCAAAACACATTAGGTCCTGAAATATTTGGCTCAGTTATGGGCAAACTAATAGGACAAGATAAAAAGTACATAGCATATATTGTGAGATGTCTTTTTCTTTGCCGACTAGCTTAATATCTGTACGTATACACCTAACACCCTGTATAGAGGTTATCAGCAAAATTATCCGCACTACCATGCAGTTTGTATCCGCCAAGACACGACCTTCACTGATATCCGCATCCGTACAGGGCTATAGCTATTTGACTATACATTCGAGGAATTGTATGCAAATAGGGGTTCCCATGATGTACCAACAAACGATCATGTTAATGAATTTATATACAGAGTGTTAGGTGTATAACTGCAGATATTTCTTCTAGCAATAGAGAACGATGTGACGAACCACTATATATCAAACTTTTAGTAATCCTCGGAAGTTATTTTCGAGAGCAAAAAGATACGATGTTTTTAGAATAGGTATCATGCCTTGTTCTTGTGAATGAATAGCTTCCCTTTGAGAACAGGCGAGTCACGCGCCATTCGTGCCAAACTGGTTTCTGTTTATGTTTACAAGCAAGTGTACTACTGTAACCGCTGAACGCTACTTATGCAATGCACGAGATGTTACGTAACATACTTGTCAAACTGGTTTTATGTTAAGAGCAGCTGAGCTACGATAACAGCTGAAGGTGGCTACTACAGTAGTGTATGCCATATTACGTTACATTCTCGCCAGACTGGTTTCGTTGTTGTCAGTATTTAGTTTCCGTCTTAGGGGTTTCAGACAACCCTGGTCATCGGTTTCGGACCCTGTAGATGTACCGAATACTCAGCGTTAATACTGGTTCATTTGCTGTTATGTCATTTAGGGGATTGGGATAACTGTGGTCATCAGCCCCGTGGTCTAGTGAGTATGGAAATGACCTCAAAACCTGTATCGGTGCGGGACCTGTACGACTGATATAATTATTGGTTGGGATAAGCGCGCCGGGACGTGAAATACGGTACGATCCCCGTTGTGCATTGCGTAAAGGTAGAAGAAAGATGGCAGTTCCTAACGTCAACGAAAGCAGTCATGGAATGCCCAAATGAGTAGCATCGGAATTGAATTATCGAAACACATCGAACGTTGAGTTTCAAAGGAATAATAGACATGTTATACAACTACATAAATTAAACGTACCTATATTTCGTGCCTCCTTCCGGGCTGAGAGGCTCAGACGGTTGAGGTGCAGGCCTTTTGACTCCAACTTCACAGGTTCGAACCTGGCCCAGTCCGGTGGTATTTGAAGGTGCTCAAATACACGTCAGCCTCGTGCCGGCAGATTTTCTGGTACATAAAAAGAACTCGTGAGGGACTAAATTCGGGCACCTCAGCGTCTCAGAAAACCGTAGAAGTAGTTTTTTTGCTATTTTGCTTTACGTCGCACCGACACAGATAGGTCTTCTGGTGACGATGGGAGAGGAAAGGCCTAAGAAGTGGAAGGAAGCGGCCGTGGCCTTAATTAAGGTACAGCCCCGGCATTTGCCTGGTGTGAAAATAGGAAACCACGGAAAACCATCTTCAGGGCTGCCGACAGTGGGGCTCGAACCCGCTATCTCCCGATAACAGGATACTGGCCGCACTTAAGCGACTGCAGCTATCGAGCTCGGTGTAGAAGTAGTTAGTGGGTCGTAAAGCACTTAACATTATTATTATTATTATTATTATTATTATTATTATTATTATTATTATTATTATTATTATTATTATTATTATTATTATTATTATTATTATTATTATGTCATTAAAAGCTGAAATACGTGGGAAAAAAATAGTGAAATATGCGTGGTTTAACAGGAAACAAGATGAAATATATGTCACGTGAGTTAGCATCGGTCGCAGTAGTTACCTACAGATTACTATACGTAAGACGAGAACCAGGTCAAGCTCGTGGGGATGAGTCAGCTGTAATCTCGTATTGTGTATAAACATCAAACATACACGTCAACAAATCTAAGAAACATAAACAAGGTTACACGTTATAGACATGTAGCTATTAACCTGAACGCCAGGCCAACGGTCGCTTTCATGTGTACAGATGAGTTATCAAATTATAGACAATCCACAGATGTCGAACGTATCTAAGAAGATTCCGCCACAACTATATTACATTTTACTATGATGGTGCTAATAACAAATCGCAGCAGCTATTGGCTTTACGTCGCACCTACACAGATAGGCCTTATGGCGACGATGGGACTGGAAAGGGCTAGGACAGGGAAGGAAACGGCCGTGGCCTTAATTAAGGTACAGCCCCAGCATTTGCCTGGTGTGAAAATGGGGGTCCACGGAAAACCATCTTCTGGGCTGCCGAGAGTGGGGTTCGAAACCACTATTTCCCGAATAATGGATACTGGCCACACCCTTTTCACCCCTCCTATTGGGATTTTAAAAAAATAAAAAAGACGTGTTCCTTTATTTTTAAAGGAGACTCTAAATACCAATTTTTACATCTGTAAACTTTTAAAGTTTTGAGATATAGATACACTCATTTTAAAAATTCACCCCCTTTTCATCCCCATTAATTGTTTTTTCTAAAAACAAAAATATACGTCTTTCTTTATTTTTAAAGGAGACTCTAAATACCAATATTTTACATCTATAAACTTTTAAAGTTTTGAGATATAGATACACTCATTTTCAAAATTCACCCAACTTTTCATCCCCTATTCATTGATTTTTCCAAAAACAAAAAATACGCGTTTCTTTATTTTTAAAGGAGATTCCAAATATCAATTTTCAGGTCTGTAATATCTTCAGTTTCATAGATATAAGCATCCTCATTAAATACATTCAACCCATTTTTCACCCTTTTTCACCCCTCCTATTGGGATTTTCCGAAAACAAAAAAACACGTGTTTCTTTATTTTTAAAGGAAATTCTCAATACCATTTTTTACATCTGATAACTTTTAAAGTTTTGAGATATAGATACATTAATTTTAAAAATTCACCTCCCTTTTCACCCCCTTAGCGACGGAATATCCAAAAATCCTCCCTTAGCGAGCACCTACATTGTAATATAAATGTATCCTCAAAATTTCATTTCTTTATGTCCAGTAGTTTTGGCTCGGCGATGATGAATCAGTCAGTCAGTCAGTCAGTCAGTCAGTCAGGACAAGTTATTACAGGTTACGTTATTCCAAAAATAGACAAAGTTGAAGTAATATGGTAAGTTTTCCCTCCTTTATCCATCACCGTGAGATCTCACGGAGTCCCTTGTAAGTTTCAGTCATAAGTGAAATTGCTATAGTGGGCACATTGGACGTAAGCTTATCACTGAATTTTCTTACATTCTGCCTGTTGTGCCACAAAGTCGAACAATCGATAAGAAAGGAACATACGGTGTTATCGTACGTGCTATCGGAAGCTCTTTGTTATTCAGTTGCCGAATACTGCGCTTCAACTTGGCTGAACAGTGCTCATACTGCGAAGATTGATGCTCAACTAAATCAAGCAATGCGCATTATAACTGGTTGTATTCGCTCTACAAACGTGGCCTGGCTGCCTACACTCAGTAATATTCCACCGCCTTGCTTAAGAAGGTCTGAAGCTCTTCTAAAACTGTGGAAGAAGATCAGCCAGGACTCCAACTTCCCCGTTCACCAGGATATTACTCAACCTGCCCCTCCACGACGTAGGTCTAGATCTCCACCCTGGCGCACTGCACTTACACTGGAAGAATCTGGGTTCTCCATCACGAACGCCTGGTTACACCAATGGCAGCAGTCTTCTGTTCCCAATCAACATGTTGTGACTCTACCTCATGTTCAACCTCCCGGATTCCATCTACCCAGACGTCAATGGAGGACTCTAAACAGGATAAGAGTCAATCAAAGAAGATGCGGCTATACTCTTTATAAATGGGGCTGGCAGAAGTCTTCTGGGTGTGATTGTGGAGCTACCTCACAGACCATCCACCACGTAATTGCCGAGTGTCCACAGAGAGCATTTCAAGGTCCTTTGGAGGACATACACAACGCAACTGAGGAGGCCTTAAAATGGATCAATGGACTTGATTTGGAACTATAGGTTTCTGCTTGTATATATTGTGTATATATTGTATACTTATTTATATAATCTATCTGTGCACATCATACGATAAGTAAATAAATAACCGGAAGCAAAAAACAACGATGTACTGCAATGCTTGCTGTAACAGCTGATGGCAGAAAGCTTCAATCAATCAATCAATCAATCAATCAATCAATCAATCAATCAATACTGACCTGCATTTAGGGCAGTCGCCCAGGTGGCCGATTCCCAATCTGTTGTTTTCCTAGCCTTTTCTTAAATTATTTCAAAGAAATTGGAAATTTATTGAACATCATCCTTGGTAAGTTATCCCAATCCCTAACTTCCCTTCCTATAAACGAATATTTGCCCCAATTTGCCCTCTTGAATTCCAACTTTACCTTCATATTGTGATCTTTCCTACTTTTAAAGACGCCACTTGAACTTATTCGTCTACTAATGTCATTCCACGCCATCTCTCCGCTAACAGCTCGGAACATACCACTTAGTCGAGCAACTCGTTTCTTTCTCCCAATTCTTCCCAGCCCAAACTTTGCAACATTTTTGTAACGCTACTCTTTTGTCGGAAATCACCCAGAACAAATCGAGCTGCTTTTCTTTGGTTTTTTTTTCAGTTCTTGAATCAAGTAATCCTGGTGAGGGTCTGACCTCTTCTTTACAACCTTACTACAACCCCTAAACACCCTCATAACCATGTGCAGAGATCTGTACCCATTATTTAAATCCCATTTGTGTGATTACCCCAATGAAGATCTTTCCTTATATTAACACCTAGATACTTACAATGATCCCCAAAACGAACTTTCACTCCATCAACGCAGTAATTAAAACACAAAGGACTTTTCCTATTCGTGAAACTCACAACCTGACTTTTAACCCCGTTTATCAACATACCGTTGCCTGCTGTCCATCTTACAACATTATCGAGGTCGCGTTGCAGTTGCTCACAATCTTGTAACTTATTTATTACCCTATACAAAATAACATCATCCGCAAAATGCCTTACCTCTGATCCCACTTCTTTACTCATCATTGCATTGATCTAAAATGAAACAAAGATGCCCAAAGCAAAATTTTCGCGAGTGATCCACATTCGTATTCAAGTATAAGGGTGAATGGACACGTCACTCGTACAAAATTGGATACGACCGGTTTGGGGTACTGTAGCAGGGTCGCTCCTTCGATGCCCGGTCCTTCTCATGTTGGACAGTTTTCTTTTTTGCCGCTATGTCATTGTTATGACATTACATGAATTGTACTTTTATTAGTTCATGTTTATTTCACTTTAGGTCGTATTGTCAGCTCGTAACTGGAAGAATATTTTCCAGTGTCGGTACTTCAATCCCACGTGTCTAACTTACCTGATGTACGCTATCTGACTTTTCAGAAAAAATCTCACACAGGAATTTTACGCCAAATGACGATAACAGAAAACGAGTTGAACCAATTGTGTTTATATTACATTTGATGTATCTTTTAAATGTAAATGAGTTGTAAATATCTGAATTACTTGAAAATTTACGCATCCGAAGTTTTCGCCTGTATTTTTCGTCAAAAAGTGCGTTAATTACGCGAGAAAATACGGTATTATGCATTTTGTTGCGTGTGTCAGTGTGACATTAATATTATTATTCGCTTAAGTGTCATAAATGAGAATGATTAGGTACATTTTTATGTTTTGTTAGTTTAAGATTTTAAATTTAATGGTCACTTCGCATTGTAACTGTAGACATGTATGCCTTTTATCTTGACCTTTTTCACATAGACCATGGTGGAACGTATGTGATGAAATCCAAGAATTAAAAAGTCTTCCTATTTTTGGTTTCTAAAAGTTGGCAGGTATTGAACCCTTGAACTTATCATTCCATCATTTGTCGGCCACAGCTGCTGCAATAGAGCAATATCGAACTCTTAAATCTTGGGGTCGTAGCGGGTATATTTCGATCACGATCTTGACCAAACGATGGGGTTCAGAAGAGAGCCTAATTACTTGATATGAGGAGCAAATATGTGCTTACTAGATTTTGTTAAATTATCAAAATGCAAAAATTATGTTATAAAATCATTCATCAGAAGAAATAAATTTTATTATTTAACATTTAAACTCAATCACATTGCATTGCGTGAATGTTATCTTTTACAGTTTATCGAAGAACTTTATTCGGAGGAGAGTAGAGAATATCACAAGTTAGTGCACAGCGAAAACTAGAAATAAACGAAAATAAAACCTGAAAAATCGGGCACCTTTTTGATCCAAACGATAATTGAGAATTAATCCACACGATCCGCGGAAAATCTGACCTTCAACCAACAGAATTCCAGATTTACATTTAATTAAGGTTATCCACCAGTCAAATACCCTGTCGGATATGGGAACACCCGCCAAATGGACCCTTAATCGAACCAAATTGACTATCAGTTGCGAAATACTACTGGAAAGCATGGTGTTCACTAGAAGTTAACAGCAGCAGTCATAATTAAAAATAAAATTCCACCATGTAATTTCATCTCGTGACACCCTTAAGTTATGGAATAATACCGATGCTGAAACATGCATCACCCAAACAGCTGTTCAGAAGGAACCAATAACAACTCGATCCGAGAGGATCTTACGTTACGTCGTTCTGAAGGAACAAAACAGCGAAATGCAGGAAGTATTTATCCATCATGTATTTAGAAGAAATGCTAAACACTGAAGTTAAGAAAAAGAGTGGTAAATCACTTGAAAAATATTCCTATAAAACCAACTTTCAGGTTGTAAACGGTCATGTTGAGTTTAATAAACTTACAAGTCCACATGATAAAATAAAATCCAAGAATACCAAAACAATCTAAGGAAATCTCTCCATTCGACAAATTATGACTACCATTACAAATCCGTCTACTTATGTTCGTCCCAATAAGCTAACTACAAGTTATTGATAGACCAAAGTCATACCTATTATAAAATGAAAGAACGAAAATTGAAAAGAAAATATATTAACAGCTGACGAATCGAAACCGCATTCGTAACTCGAGTCTCACATAAATAGGCTAAGTGTCCACACGCACACTATCAAAGCAATCGGACGTCTGAACGACAAAATAATTAAGTCAAGAAATAAATTAAAATACTAAAGTTCAATGAGCTCAAACGCGCGTGGCAAACAGCAGTAAATATCAATCTCCGTTAGCTCAGTATCCAATGCTGGACAACCCTCACGTTTATGCCTCTAGGGGTTCCATACTCTTATTAAAACACTTTCTAGCTAGTAAGGATTGTGCCGAAACATGACCTCAATATTACTTTGCTAACACTCTTCGCATTACATACACAACTGAAGACACTACCATCGTTCAAGGCACTTCGCAAAAACACCTAACCTAAGACTTGACTATATACAGACGACACCCTAACCCTGTCGTCGAGCCTACAGTGTCTACACACCCTGACACTAACATCTATATACACACGCAGCATCCTACACCTATCGTTGAGCGTAAATGGGGATATCAACTCATCAGTATACCCCTACGATACGCGTAACGTCCTAAATCTATTGTCGAGCGGAAACTGGGATGTCCACTCATCCTCTAAAATGTCAGGCGAAATCGTAACTTCAAACATAATTACCGATATTTAACTTGAAGCCTTGTCGAAACTATAGCACACAATGAAACGAATCTTGCCACAGAATGAACGCTAGTCTGGAAATGCAACTAAGACCCTATCTCGTCAATAAAACGTAAAATGAAAATTAATAACGCGCGGCTACTCTATCCACGACTCAAACACGATCTCGACATAGGCAGTGAAGTTTGGAAAAATAATACTGAATTTCAGCACACGTCTAACATTACGTGAATATCGCCAAAACAGTAATCACCACAATCACAAGAAATTCACAATGTAATTCTAGTGTAAGACCCAAAATCGCCTACCATCTCACTGTTCCAAACATTAATATCCATAAACTATCCAGTGAAAGGAAATTCATTGAATCTACACAGCCAAACTACCACTTTAACAACGTCCCATATCTCATCCCACAATGTTTCCGATTTAATGATAATCTCGTCTCGTAATATACAAAATTTACTGAATGGAAATTTGTTACAACAATTAAATAACACCAACCGTGTTTTCAGAATGCCCTTCTATTCTTGAGGTCGCTTACTATAACATTCACTATGCTGACTTTACATAAATCATCATTTGGACTTAAATGCCAAGAGCTGCAATCTTCTACAGAATTGTTTATCAGGGGGAAATTCTCGACTTGAAATCACAATAGGCGTTACAACGCATTCCTTGCGAAATATGACGATCATCCAACCAGTCAGCTGTTCCGGATTGCTAACGGAATCTCATATACAGCCTGCCTCAGAAATATCACATTTAATATACAGCCTGTCTCAAGAATTCTTCGCCAACGACAAATATAGCCTGTGTCGAAATTACTTCTTCATCGCCTAGCATCACGGCGGCATTACTCACGAAATACAAGCTTCCTATGCCTTCAACATCTTCACAATTATTCTCTCAACATATCATTCCCACACAATCCATTTCTTCCTGTTTCAAAACCTTTCAAACCTTGATACTCCCATGACGAACAATTTTATAAGAATATTTTCATTCATTGCATTACAACTTTCGGACCTCAAGGACAAAATAACATACCGTGATTTCCTATATCACCAACATACACGGTGTCACAAAAATTAACTTCCCACGAATAAATATAATTTTATCAAACTTTACTGGATTTCGAAACGAACGCAAATCTATTCGATATTTCTGTTAAATACATGTTCAACATAGAAAATGTTTATCCTGCTCTAAATATTATAATTACTATTATTATTATTATTATTATTATTATTATTATTATTACTTCGACTATTTTTTTCTGAACTCATAGGATATTCGAAGTTATTGTATTCAGCACGACTACATTATTGTTATCACCTTCCTAACTTTAATCAGTTTGAACAATATCTCAAAGAATTTTAACACATTATTTAAACTTCAAATTTTACATTTTCTCAACGTGATTTTTACTGCCCTAAAGAGTTTCACACGACGACCAGAAATATAACACTTTCGCCTGATCATTATTAAATACTAATTCGACACACGCACTGGAAAATGTTATTGGTACAAACAAATTCTATCTACAACATTAATACAAAATATAGATAGACTTGCAACGTAGTCATCTTGGAGATTCTGGCTACATTTTAGCCAGCTGACCTTAGATTCAGCCACTCATGGTTGCAGAATACATCATCTTCTTATAGATTACTGAAAAATACACAGATTTTACACTCGCTATTGATTAACAACACAAATGACGCACTTTCCTCGCTGTTTAGCATGCGACGAACTTTCCTCTCTGCTGGTGACTGTGACTGTCTCCTGGGACTCTGCTCTCGTCCACCCTAATAACAGGCCAGGTGTTTCAAAAGATAACAAAATCAGATCTGTCTCTGACTAGCCTCCAAACCTCCTTTGACAACTTCAAACACACAGTGTAATAAAAGGAATTCAGCTACGTATTTTAAGTAGATATCTATGCCTTCACGGTTTTTCGTCCGCAAAAGCTCAGGAAAATTTCTATCACCTTCAATTAAATACTCTACTTGAACCATCCACATGAATATATAACATAAGTTATTTTAAAGACAAAAATCCCGCACTTTCGTGTAGAGGAGCGACGTGGGTTTCACCGCCCAGACCTTCAGATAGAATGTGTAAATGTGGGTGGAGGGGATTCCTTTTATACCCTCTGAGAGGACGCTACCCTGATTATGAAGCTTGGTGGTGCAATCTTCTAATTCCACATCCGCTAGATCAGTATTCCTGAAATTTATTCCACAAATTCAGACAGAATTATAATTCACTATGGTGTTATTTTTATATTTTTCCCATACTTGCAATGGGCGTAATAAATTTATTTCTGACATGTAACTTCGCGGGCTTTCTTAGGGATTGACCTCGACACGTGTCGCAAATCCGCCAGTACGGTCGCCAACTTTCCCCAGGCTTAATTGCATTTATATTCACCCTGTGGATTCTGCCTTCACGTAATGTTTATTAATAATTTCAGACCTTTATTCCTGGATTAACCATGTCGCCAAAATCTCTCGTTCTGAAGGTTTGTCCTAATTTGCTAAATCAGTCAGTACTCGATATCAACCGAAGTGTCCCCGCATTTCACGAGAGGGTGGCTCGCTCGCCACGGTGAGTTCTGTTCCCACGGAGGGAGCGAGACTCTTGAAATAAAACATGTCTACTCTGAGAAAAGTTATGTGTAGCTAATATAAATATCTTCAATTATTTATCATCGTAGAATTATGGGTTCAGTATGCCAAAGGGAACCTCCACCCCATCAACGCAGTAATTAACCCTGGAACCGGCAATCGTCGCGATCGCGACTCATTTCCTTGTTACTCAACCGGCAGAGTCGCTATCTAGATGCATTACGCCAGCGCTTACTAATTTCGAGATAGCGCCTTGACACTCAACATCTTTATGATATATCTTACATCATGTTGAAGAGGAAACTCTACTCTATAAATACAGCACAATTCTGAAGTAGTTTAGTGTGACAGAGTGTGCAGTATACACGTGGAAAAGCGAGAACGTTTTGCAGACGGTCATTATTTTGTGCTTGCTCTGGTTGTCCGATGTGAATTAGCTTTCGTGGCGCAAAATGAGTGAATTGTCAGGAAGTAGTGAAATTCGTAATTGTTTGTTTGATCTGGATGGCGAAGGTGATAGTGACGTATTTTTAGAAGGAAATGACGATGATTTTGACAATAATTCGTCAGGTAGTGGCGAGTTATATGACCCTAGGCTAAGCGATTTCGACAGTGATATTGACGATGATGTGGAACACCATGAACCAGCCACTGATGATAATAATGATAGTGACGATAATGCAGTTGACCAAACAGAACCGAAGTGGACAAGAGTTTATCCTCCAGAGCCAGACATAGAAGTGGAAGATAAGTTCAAGGTTCGAAACGCAGGTATACGAAATTGCCCTCCGAGAAACTGTCTTCCTATAACTTATTTCTATTTGTTTTTCTCCAATGCTATCTGGAATCTTTTAGTGACTGAAACTAATAAATACGCACAGGAAATTATTCGAAATAAAACGAATTCCGGAAATATGGGTCCGTATTCTCGTCTGCAAAGATGGGTTGACGTTACAGTATCTGAAATGAAAAAGTTCATTTCTCTAGTTATAAATATGGGCCTGAACCCTAAGAACAATATTGAAAAATACTGGTGCACTTCAAAGTCGCAAATATTTCCATATTTTTCTAAAGTCATGTCACTAAAACGTTTCGAAATGATAAACTCCATGTTGCACATTAGCTCAAAACAATGTATTCTCCCAGGTCAACCAGGACATGATGCATGGTATAAAGTAAGAACGTTCCTGGACTCTATAAACACTTCATTCAAGAAGTATTTTATTCCCCATCAAAATTTGTCTATTGATGAATCCATGATAGGAATGAAGAATAGATTTGTTCATATAATGTATATGCCGAATAAGAGACATGCTCGGTTTGGAATAAAAAAGTTTGAAGTAGTAGATAGCAAGTATAATTATATAATCCACACGGAACTGTACAATGGAAAACGATTCTTGGCAGATTGGACTGATCCGCTTACAGAAAAAGTTGTTGTGCATTTGTTGACTGTCTCAAATCTTTTGAACAAGGGGTATCATTTTTTCACTGACAACTTTTACACAAAAATGCCTTTAGCTAAAAGACTTTTTGCGAATGACACCTTTCTTACTGGCACAGTCAATAAAAATTCTAAAGATCTATCGAAATCAGTTCTAAATTCAAAACTTGCCCCTCAGACCTCAGTATATTTCAGAAAAAAAATATACTTTTGGTAGGATACAAAGAGAAACGTACAAGAAAACCAGTTTATCTGATAACAACCGGCTGTCACGTGGAGGACAAAACAATTCGAAGCAAAAGTGGAAAGGAAAATATAAAACCAGTTCTGATCCATAAGTATAACCTAAGCATGGGGGGAGTAGACTGCAAGGATAAGTCAGTGTATCATGTAACATGTGACAGAGCAACAAGGAGGTACTGGAAAAAATATTTCTATAACCTGTTGGATATGGTAATTTTTGATGCCTACATACTCTATAGTTTGAACACCGACAAACCCCTTGAACGTGAGGAATTTATGGTTAGTATTGTCGAAGGTCTTGTAGATGAAGAAGCTCTTCAAAACATTCCACCTGGACCTACGGGAGAAACTGGACATCATCAGCTGGAACGCCTCCCAGGAAAGAAACTGCGGTTGTGCCCTGTCTGTTCGACTGCAGAAAAAAGTCACGCACCCACTTCTGGTGCCCGGGATGTAATTGTGGTGTCCATCAACAGTGCTACCATAAATTAGAACATTTTTGGAGGCCTATGAAAGTTGGAAGAAAGAGGAGCCACCCCGAAGGTAGCGAGGATGAATCTGACTAAGTAGACTCACGTGTTGGTGCGATGTGCTTGTGTTATTTAAGTTCTATTTTACTTTACAATACTTAAAGGTAGTGAAACCTTTATACATATTTTTAATCAGCATAAAATTGTGAAAAATTTTTATATAGTGAAATCGCCATATAACATTGCTTTTTACGTGCACGTTGCCCAGAATTTTCGGATTATTTTGGAATACTTAGCGTGTGTTGGATACTTCGCCCATACTGCTTCAGGATACTAAATTGGTAAGTTGAATTTCCTACCACAGTATTCTTCGTTCGTTTCTGAATAAAATGACCTGTTGTACCTAAAAATTAATTGAAAAACAGCATTTTTATGAATTTTTTAAAAAATGCTTACAAAACTCGCCAAAATGCTTGTCGTTTGAAGGCAAACCGCTTGCCGGTTCCAGGGTTAAAACTGAGAGGATTTTTCCTATTTGTGAAACTCACAACCTGACTTTTATCCCCGTTTATCATCATACCATTGCCTACTGTCCATCTCACAACATTATCGAGGTCATTTTGCAGTTGCTCACAATCTTGTAACTTATTTATTACTCTGTACAGAATAACATCATCTGCAAAAAGCCATATCTCTGATTCCACTTTGTAACGTGCTCCCCTATCTCTACAATTCTACCTTTTCAACTGGTCAACTGCTGCTTCTAACCTCTGCGTGTGTTGCGTGCCCTCGCTCAGCCGGCTCTGTGCTTACTACTGCTCTCCCTCCGTCCCCACCCCTCTGCACGCTGCTTGTGTCGTCACCATGCGCTCTGGCTCCTTCTAGACTCTTCTTTTGCGATATAAATAGGCCTGCTCTGGCCTCGATCAGCGTGCAACGAACTGTGTGGAGGGAGGACTCCTTTTATTCGCATTTACGGATGGCCCGTATGCGATGTTTACTTCGTCTACTGCTCAAGATCCGAACTCAAGACCGCTGGCTGGGTGAGCGAGTTTTAATCCCTTTCCGCTTTTTCACATGTAACTATTTTCCTTTTCCTATATGCCCTTCTGGCTGGAAATGCAACTTTATACTTGCTGTGGCTGCAAGACAAAGCTGTAGACTTTGGTGTTCTATTTCAAGATCATACTTGGATTTTCTAAATTTCATTCCCCAATTAGAAGTGAAAGAAAGAAGTAAATGAGAAAGGATATAAATTCCTGTGAACAGACGCAAGAAACTGACTGTACTATCTGTGACCTTTTTGAAACTCTCATTTATGGCTAGTTTCGGTGTGCGCTCTCTACTTTAAAAATTTAGTTGCAGGCTATACCTTCCTTTTCCCTTTGCCAGCCCTTGGATACTATTTTCTCTTCCCGTTATCCGTTATTTTTCCTTGATCCTATCCTGTGGGTGTTTTTGGATATTGTACAGTGGCCTAGGTATCTTTTAAAATTCCTTTTATAGTTTGTGTGGTAATATATATCGGTAGGATACTTGTATTTAAATTCTAGTCAATCTTATGGTGTCTAATCCCTTATTTTGTGTCAAACAACTAGATATTGATAATCCATTTGGTTTTCTGCATCAATTTATTACCCTATTTTATGGTGATATTGTTCATATTTCGTTTGTTTACTGCTGAACATAGTCATTCATTTCAAATAATCATTCTACTTTGCTTCGTGTGACCATTTTTGTTGTCATTACAACACATGTCTATTATGAAAATACGGTTGGTTCTGTTTTCCTGATTACCGTTTCGGCCTTTCCTATACTCCTCCCCAACTTGTACTTACCACGCACACCTTTGGAATGGTCTCAGCAAAACGCTTTTTCGCGCACTCTGCTTTGTATTTGAAAAGTGAACTTTGGTAAATGCTGCGCACGCCTATTCTGGTCAAGGTCAGTAATCCTTTTCACTGCGTGCCGTACCTTGCTTCGCTTGCGTTGTTTACGGTACCACGCTGGTCAGACCAGTGTCAAACTATACTACTTATTTCTTATACTACATGCTGTGTTGATGGTTGGTTGCAATGAATGCTCTACAATCTTAGTTGCATTTTCATACGTCCATCATCAATCTATTTATCCACCATCACCGTCTCATACATAATAATTCAATATGCAATTTACGCCACAACTTCTTTACACATATCATATATATAAGAAAACATAAAGGTCCAATAATACTGCATTGAGGAATTCCCCTCTTAATTATTACAGGGACGGATAAAGCTTCACCTACTCTAATTCTCTGGGTTATATTTTCTAGAAACAGATCCACCCATTCAGCCACTCTTTTGTCAAGTCCAATTGAACTCATTTTTTGCCAGTAGTCTCCAATGATCTACCTTAACAAGTGCGATACAGTCGCGATACAGTCCAATTGACTTCCTGAATCCAAGGTATCTGCTATATCTTGCTGGAATCCGACAAGTTGGGCTTCAGTAGAATAACATGTCCTAAAACCAAACTGCCTTCTATCAAACCAGTTATTAATTTCGCAAACATGTCTCATATAATCAGAAAGAGTGCTTTCCCAAAGCTTACATGCATTGCATGTCAAACTGACTGGCCTGTAATTTTCAGCTTTATGTCTATCACCCTTTCCTTTATATACAGGGGTTACTATAGCAACTCTCCTTCATGCAAACAATAATCAAACAAGTACTTCAGATACGGTACTATATCCCAACCCACTGTATATAGTATATCCCCCGAAACCTTATCAATTCCAGCTGCTTTTCTAGTTTTCAAATTTGTATCTTACTGTAAATGTCATTGCTGTCATAGGTAAATTTTAATACTTCTTTAGTATTAGTCACCTCCTCGATCTGGACATTATCCTTGTAACCAACATTCTTTACATACTGCTGACTGAATACTTCTCCCTTTTGAAGATCCTCACATACATACTCCCCTTGTTCATTAGTGATTCCTAAAATGTCCTTCTTGGAACCTGTTTCTGCCTAAAGTACCTATACATACCCTTCCATTTTCACTAAAATTTGTATGGCCGCCAATTATGCTTGCCATCATGTTATCCTTAACTGACTTCTTTGCTAGATTCAATTTCCTACTAAGTTCCTTCAATTTCTCCTTACTTCCACAGCCATTTCTAACTCTATTTCTTTCCAACCTGCACCTACTTCTTAGTCTTTTTACTTCTCTGTTATAATACAGTGGATCTTTACCATGCCTTACCACTTTTAAAGGTACAAACCTATTTTCACATTCCTGAACAATTGCTTTAAGCCCATCCAAGTGTCTGTTTACATTTTTATTTACCGTTTTCCGATAATAGTTACTTATTAAAACTCCCTCATGCCTGTTTTATCAGTCATATGGTACTGCCTAATAGTCCTAATTTTAATATCTTCCTTCCTTTCACGTTTATTTTTAATTACCACAAAAACAGCTTCATGATTACTAATACCATCTATTACTTCGGTTTCTGTATAGAGTTCATCTGGTTTTACCATCACCACATCCAGAATATTCTTCCCTCTAGTTGGTTCCATCACTTTCTGAAGCAGGTGCCCTTCCCATATTAACTTATTTGGTATTTGTTGGTCATGCTTCCTGTCTTTCGCATTGACATTTGGTAAATTGAGATCACCCGCTACAATCACGTTCCTTTCCTAATCGTTTCCCACATAGCTGATTATCTTATCCAATAATTCGTAATCAGCATCTGCGCTACCCTTTTCTGGTCTGTACACTCCAAAGACATCAAATTGCCTATTATCTTTAGAGATGAGCCTCACCCCTATAATCCCATGTTTGTAACCTTTAACATTTTCGTAGCTTACAAATTCTTCTTTCACCAGATTGAATACTCCCTCTCCTACCATTCCTCTACGATATACCCTCCGTGAGAAAATGTCTTCATCTATTAGATCAGCCTAAGCCACTGACGAGTGCAGATGTGTTCAGTGGAGGATCATTGGAGTGGGAGAAGGTAGTGCAGGTGCTGAGTGAAGGAAGGTAGTGAGGAGTGTACTGGCAATAATTGGTGTGGAGCAATACAGGACGACCATAGGAGGATGGCAGGGGAGAAAGAAGTAGTGAAACCAGGATGGTATAAAAAGGAAATGGAAACGAAAGGAGATTTAATGCTAGCAGTGGCCGTGATGATAATATTGCTATGGATTGGGGGGTCGAGCTGAACCCAGGTCCGACTTCAAGTAGAAATATGAGCTGGGAAGACATGGAAGCAATTAGAAGAGTTGTAAAAGAGGTGATCGTAGAAGTCTGCCCCTTTGAGCAACTCAAAAATATGATACAAGGGCAAACGAGGGAGTTTGAAAAAATGAAGGGTTGGTTCAGAGAAAGGGTAGATGACACAACATCGCAAGTGAGGAAAAATACCGAAGAAATTGCAGCATTAAGGGAGAAAATGGGTCGCTTAGAAGAGGAGACGCTGAAACTGAAAGCAGAAGTGGAAGCCAACACTCTAAGTCGCAGGAAGAAATGCCTATATACATATGGTGTGCCTGAGGAGAAGAGGGAGGACAAAGTGCTTACAATTTATACAGTAGTGGACCTAATTCTGGGGAAAATGAAAATTAATTTTAGCGAAGTGGACATTGACGATGTGCAGAGAGTGGGAAGAATTAGAGGCAACAGGCCTATCAAAGTTCAACTGTTTTCTACGTTGATGGCTGATATTGTGGTTGGAAACGCGGGTAACATGCAGAGGGGAAAAATATGGATCAAGAGGGACGTGGGAACTGAAGCGATCAGGAACGATAAAATTCTGAGAAAACATATGATACGATCTAGACTTCAAGGGCTGAGAGCAATTATCATAGGACAAGATCTAGTGGTGTCAAGAAGCAGCTGGAGTAGAATCTTGTCTGTGAATAGATTGATGGATCTAGAAATGAAGATAAAACAAGATGAAAAGAGAGAAGTGTAGCGATTAGTGGGGAAGATAGGCAAGTGAAAGATAATGATATAGGGAATACCAAGGAAAACAGAAAGCGGAATGAAGGAGGACAGAGAGTGGAGCTTAGTGAAAGCGTGATCGTTAATAGTTAAAACGGAAGAGTGGCAGACAACGGGGTGAGATTAGGAAGGCCTAGGGATGCAGCTATGGGCATAGCAAGTGAAGAGGATAGGCAGAGAAGAAATGCAGTGAAGCTATGGAGGTGCAGAGTGAAAAGAATAACGCAGAGATACCCAGGAAGAGGACTGAAATGTGTTTGAGCAGAGGAAGCAAAGGCGGCTTTGGAAGGAACAAGCGCTTTAGTGAACTGTGGGGATTAAAACGAAATGAAGAGGGTATTGTAACAAGAAGTAAAAACTCTAATAATGTTAGTAAGTAGTTGTAATAAATATGTTTTGGGGGAGAGATTATAGTGGATATGACGGTAAGTGGTCGGTGGTTTACGTATTTGTATGATGAAGCTAAATTTAAGTTTTGAGAGGGTGAAGTGGTGGAAGACGTAATGGCAGAATTTATGTGTTGAAAGGGATGAGACCGAGCTCGATAGCTGCAGTCGCTTAAGTGCGGCCAGTATCCAGTATTCGGGAGATAGTAGGTTCGAACCCCACTGTCGGCAGCCCTTAAAATGGTTTTCCGTGGTTTCCCATTTTCACACCAGGCAAATGCTGGGGCTGTACCTTAATTAAGGCCACGGCCGCTTCCTTCCCACTACTAGCCCTTTCCTGTCCCATCGTCGCTATAAGACCTATCTGTGTCGGTGCGACGTAAAGCAACTTGCAAAAGAAAGGATGAGAATATAGTGAATTTGCTGGTGATTGTGGTACGTGTTGGTAAAACAGGTATAGTGAATTAATGGAGTAAGTTGTAATTGGTATGTAGTAAGGCAATTGGGAATTGATTTGGAGTGTTAAGTGTAAGTGAATGGTGACGGTGGTGTGTGGTGGAATAATAGGTACAGTAACTGATATGTAGTAAGGTAATTTGGAATTGATTTGGAATGTTAAGTGTAAGTGAATGATTGTGGAGTTGGATGGAGTTTTTGGTAGATGTGGTATCTTTGTGAAATGGGCTATGGTAATTTTTATGTTATTTGTATATGAATCTGTGTTTGGTATGATGTAGGAATAAGAGGCGAATGGGAGGTATAAGGGAATTGGTAAAGTAATTAGTGTGTTGTTTATTGGATACAGGAGTGAAGTTTGTCAATTCTAGGTGAATATGCGTTTGGTATGAATTGTAAGGAAATGTGGCAAGTAATTAGTGTGTTGTTTATTGGATTTAGGAGTGAAGTATGGCAAAGTTATGTGAATATGTATTTGGTATGAATAGTGAATTGATGGATAGGGTGGTGTAAGGTGAGAAAAGTGAATAATTAGTGTATTGACGATGAAAGCTTGAAGGCAATCTGAAGATTGAGAAAAGTGAATAATTGGTGCAATGATGGAAGTATATGTAGGGTGCTATTTGTAAATTTGTAGGTAATGTGGAAAAGCAATTAGTGGGCTAATTGATGGTGCAATTTGTTTGGAGGTTGTTTATGGTGGTGTAGGGATGAGAAAAGTGAATATTTGGTATAAGGATAGTTGGTATTTAATGTTCGTTGTGTAATTATTAGAGCAGATATATTGGATATAAGTTTATGGCATTGGAGTAAATAGAACGGTAAGTAAGCTATTGAGTGAAGAAGGCATGTAATGGAAATTGGAAGCAGAGTTGGCAGAGTATGTGGTCGAAGAGTTCGAAGCGTTGGACTGCATTTTCATTGCACAATTGAGGACAAGATGGAAATCTAAATAGTGCAATGCTGGCGAGATAGTACAGGACAGCAGATCGAGTAAGTGTATTAATGTCATTATTTGGTATGTAGTAAGGTAATTTGGAATTGATTCGGAGTGTTAAGTGAAAGTGAATGATTGTGGAGTTGGATGGAGTTTTGGTAGATAATGAAGTATAAGTTGTCATTGGTATGTAGTAAGGTAATTTGGAAATTATCTGGAGTATGAATAAGGTGGTATAAGGTTGAGGAAAGTGAATAATTGGTGGAATGGTAGATTTATATGTATGGTGCTATTTGAAAGTTTGAGGGTAATGTGGAAAAGTAATTAGTGGGTTATACGATAGTTTTATTTGTTTATTGGAAGTAGAGTTGGCAGAGTATATAGTTGAAGAGTTCGAAACGTTGGACTGCCTTCTCATTGCTCAATTGAGGACAAGCTGGAACTCTAAATGGTGCAATGCTTGTGAGGTAATAAGGTAGTACAGCACTGCAGATTGAGTAAGTGTAAGAATGTCATTAAGGAATTTACATGATAGAGGACTGCCCTGTATAAACAGAAAAGTCAGCGCACTCAGCAGTAAATGCGATCTTGCCTGGGTTAGCTAGGAGTGGAATTGTGCTGACAGACTAGCTGACTCAGGCAGACAATCTGGGACAGGGTTAATGTTGTGTAACCCCAGTGGGTACGCAACATTGTCAACTCAACTGGTATCAACATCTGTCGTTCATTGTCATTTAATTTTGCTCCTATCAGTGGCGCATTTCATATCATTTTAGTTTGTCTTACTGCATTTAATTTTGCCATTATATTCTAACAATTTAATTTTGCCTGTTTGTAAATGCGTGTGCCGTTACTGCCGTAATGTCGTGGCCATTGGATCTCCGGAAAGGAGTTGTGCATGGCCATTTATCAGCATTTGTTGTTTATACTATTTTCGTTTAAATATGGCTGAAGGTTGTACATTGTTATTTTTCTCATTTATCAGATCAAAAGCGTATTTGTTTACTGTAAATCTCGAGAAAAATAATAAACATAAACATGAACATCATTTCTCAGCCATGATTCAACTCCTATTACAATATATGGTAAGTATACTATTAAATTACTTAATTATATTCCTTTATTTACAATACTTCTACAGTTGAGCACTAACATTTTTATATCATCCCTACTTGATTTCCAGTTCCCTGTTCCCTTATCACCGCTCCCTAGGCCACCCTGTTTGTTTCCCTGAATGTACCTCCCTATGACTCTTCTAAACAAATTTCCTAACTTATATGTACCACTGCGGTTTAAATGAAGGCCATCTGAGCGCAGATCCGTACCTCCTACCCACCCATTAGGATCTAGAAATCTCACTACCAGTTTCCCACATACTGTACCGGTTACGACCTGTACATGCCGTATTTTTTTGCTATTGAAATGAAATGGCGTATGGCTTTTAGTGCCGGGAGTGTCCGAGGACATGTTCGGCTCGCCAGGTGCAGGTCTTTCAATTTGACACCCGTAGGTAACCTGCGCGTCGTGATGAGGATGAAATGATGATGAAGACGACACATACACCCAGCCCCAGTGCCAATGAAATTAACCAATGATGGTTAAAATTCCCGACCCTGCCGGGAATCGAACCCGAGACCCCTGTGACCAAAGGCCAACACGCTAACCATTTATCTATGGAGCCGGACTTTTTGCTATTAATTGTACTTCATCATCACGCAAGACGTTCAGAGCGAACTTGGTTTGTTTACGTTCGGAGGAGCGAACAGGCGAGCCGCCGACAGCTGTGTGTGTGATGTAGCTGCAGGGACAAGTTAGACTACCCGCCTGACGCCACGTGTAGCCTGCATGACCTGGTATATTCTGGAACATTCCATTGAGAAAAATTCAAAACTTCTCTAATACTAATCGCAGCGACTTGAGCGATACGTCATTCTGAAGAAGATAACATAAACGTCCCAAATTGTGAATTTCAAGATAATCCGTCAAGGGATTCGCGAGATAATCAGCCTCAAAGAGATTACGTTATATGATGACGTAGGAGCCCCAAACCGAATATAAGGAGAGCTCACTTTACCCAGATCAGACAGTCATAGCTGAGTGTTCAGCCTGACTCTCCACGCTGCAGTGTTCGTCGAAGTTCTGACAGAGTCTCTCTTCGAATATTTAAAGTCTTCATGTGGGACTTAAACTCTGACAGTCGTGCTGAACTTATAAACTGTGAGCGTGTACATCTTTGATGTACCATTGTTCGATCATATCTCCCAACCAATCTCCCATCTCCCAACCCTTCTACGAATTCCAATGGTTACGTTTGAAATAGCATCGGAGTCTTCACTCTGTCACCGGCTTAATCACATAAACCAAACCACATGGCGCAACAGCCCCGCAGGGCAATGGCCTACCAAGCGACCGCTGCTCAGCCCGAAGTCCTGCAGATTACGATGTGTCGTGTGGTCGGCACGATGAATCCTCTCTTGGCTGTCTAGACCGGAACAGCCACCTCACCGTCAGATAGCTCGTCAATTGTAATCAGGTAGGCTGAGTGGACCTCAAACCAGCTCTCTAATGCAGTTAAACATCCCTGATCTGGCAGGGAATCGAACCCGGAGCCCTCTCAAACAAAGGGCAGTATACTGACTATTCAACCAAGGAGCCGGACTTCAAACCTACTTTCTATACTAAGTTAAATAATTAGCTATAGATCATAAGTTATAAGAACGGGCTGCCTAGCCGAGACGGAAATGGCGTGCTGAGCTCGCCTGGAAGGACGTGGGTTCGGTTCCACGCCAGAAACTCGAAAAAGTAAGAAACGAGAATTCTGTTTCTGGTGTGGCTTATGGTCCTGAAGTTCACTCAGCCTACACCAAAAATGATTACCATGTTGATTTCTGGGATCAAAGGCGGCCGGGCTAGAACTAACCACCTTATCCCATTTAGTGCCGAGGTTAAAAATAACGGAAGCCTTCCCGGTGCACTCCTCCAAGGACCTTCATGGCTCGTATGGAGGTGGCTATGCTTTTGGTACAAGTTCTAATTGTAAGTAAGATAAGTTGCGATATTTTTAACGCAAGTGCATATAAGGTCGGACAGAACAGCAGGATTCATAGCCTGAATTCCGCCATGTAAAATAACACATTTACTAAATAAATAAATAAATAAATAAATAAATAAATAAATAAATAAATAAATAAATAAATAAATATTATAAGAAATGAATGAAGAGCCTCCGTGGCTCAGGCGGCAGCGCGTCGGCCTCTCACCGCTGGATACCGTGGTTCAAATCCCGGTCACTCCATGTGAGATTTGTGCTGGACAAAGCGGAGGCGGGACAGGATTTTCTCCGGGTACTCCGGTTTTCCCTGTCATCTTTCATTCCAGCAACACTCTCCATTATCATTTCATAGCATTTATCACTCATTAATAAATCACCTTGGGAGTGGCGACCCCATTGTAATAACAGCCTATATATGTTTCATTCATTACATCCCTGACCCGGTCAAAGACTGGAAAACAGGTTGTAGGTTTTCATTTTCAAGAAATGAATGACAAAGGTTAGGAAGAATGTTTTGAGTACGTGCTTGTAAACACTTTCAGCAAGCAATAAATCCTGTTCGCACTTTATCTAATTATTTATAATAATAATAATAATAATAATAATAATAATAATAATAATAATAATAATAATAATAATAATAATAATAATATCCCAAGAACTGAACCCAGGACTATTATTATCTCCGAGTACCTGAGTAAATGAATGTAGAAGAAATTGACTTACTTATGTCCTTTTACTCTTTTGCAGAGCATAGGGCTTCGGCAAAGCAACGCTAGCGTATTCTATTTTGAGCCAAGGTCTTGAGCTCTCCAAAGGTCTTCCCTTCTTGTTTCCTCCTCCAACACACTGCGTCTCCATGACTTCCTGGGTCTACCACTCTTCCGTTGTCCTTGGGGGTTCCAAAACAGAGCCTTTCTCTCCACTGCATCCTGCTGCTTCCACAGTGTGGCCGATCCATTTCCACTTCCTCCGCTTTATATTTATGTCATTCGTTCACCTCTACCATTTGTCTATCTTCCTCTACATTTTCTCTGTTCAACACCTCCATGAAGTGTTCTCGCCATCTATTTAGCTTTATCACTAGTGAGCATATCTCCTTGTTTTTTCTTGATGGGTCTACTTTGTTTAAATTTCTTTTTGGCGAGTTTCCTTGTGATGTCATACAAGCCTTCCATATTTCTATCTCTTGCTGCAGTCTCCGCTAATTCAGCAAGGTCTGATATCCATTTTTTCCGGTCTGTTTTCGCACTCTTCTTAACTTCCCGATCTTTAGCATGGTATGCCGCTTGGAGTTCAACCTTCTGGGTTCGTGTCCTGCAATTATTCAACTTTGGTTTCAGCTCCCTACGTTGTTCAATACATTCCCAGGTATTTGATGTCAAGCAATCTTTCCTCCTGATGTTCTTGAAGCCAAGTACCTCCTTTGCTGTGTCTGTCAAAATGGTTTTAACTTTCTTCCAGTGTTCTTCAACATCATCTTCATCTAACTGTAGTGCTGTAAACTTGTTACTGAGTACAAGCTTGAACTGCTCCTTACTTCTATCGTCCTCTAGCTTTCCAACATCGAACATTTTCGTTTGTTGCTCAAATCGCCTCTTTGCAGTTGCAATCTTAATTCGGATGTTGGCAGTCACTAGATGGTGTTCGCTGCCTATATCTGTACCTCTTCGATTTTTGACATCCAAAAGAGACCTTCTCCAGCTTCTGCTAATTGCCAGGTGGTCAATCTGATTTTGAGTTCGCTGGTCTGGTGAAATCCACGTTACTATATGGCATTCTTTATGAGGGAATAGGGTTCCACCGATAAGAGTCCCAGATTTTCAGAACCCACTTTGGCATTGATGTCTCCCATAACAATCACAATGTCCCTTTTGTTTATTGCCTGAAGAGTACTCTGTAGTTCTGAATAAAACTTAGCCTTATCATCTGCTTCCGCTTTTTCTGTAGGTGCGTAGCATTGGACAATCGAAACATCCCTGACCTTCCCCTTGAATCTTGCAGTGATAATTCTTGATGAGACGGGCTTCCAATCCATCAGACTGATCTTTGATCTTTTGTTTATAAGAAATCCCACTCCTTCCTGATGTGGGTCGTCTTCATTTGTCTTACCAGAGTAGAGGAATGTTTGTCCCCTCAAAGTTCCTAACTCTCCAAATGTATTCCACCTTACTTCACTAACTCCTAAGATATCCAGTCTGTACCTCTCTCCCTCGGTAGCAAGTTGTGTTAGTTTCCCAGTCTGATACAGTGTTCTGACGTTCCAAAATCCAATTTTCATGTCCTGTTTCAAGCCATAGGTCATCGTCTTAGGATCCGTCCGGCTGCTTTTCTTAGTTTCTTTAATAAGTTAGTTTTAAGCGACTGCGAGTTATTAGCCCACATTCGCCGAGTGTCATGGTGGGGCTGCCACCTTTAAGCCTTGACACTTGCTCCCACCTCAGATGTTACGGGTGGAAAGGATGCCATTTACTGTATCCTTAATCGTGATATGGTTATTCCGCAATATATTCGGTCGCCAGAGCCTCGTCTGTGGTAATAGGGAGCACCACGGGAAGGTGAGGTTGACTTTTGCAATTGGTGAGGCTATTTGTTGCGCATCCAACTGCCTTGCACCTCTGTAGAAGAAATTGTGTCACTGAATTCTATAAAATTTATATGAATGACTTTTTTCTAGTTGCTTTACTTCGCACCGACACAGATAGGTCTTACGGCAACGATGGGACAGGAAAGACCTAGGAATGGGAAGGAAGCGGCCGTGGCCTTAATTAAGGTACAGCCCCAGTATTTGCCTGGTGTGAAAATACGAAACCACGGAAAACCATCTTCAGGGCTGCCGACAGTGGGGTTCGAACCCACTATCTCCCGGATGCGAGCTCACAGCTGTGCGATATGAATGACGAAGATAATTGAATACCAGGTGTAAACTGTATATTTTGTATAAAGGAATAATATTCCAGTACTGGGGCTGTAAAGCTTGCATAGATTTAAGAAATATGGTGCAATCAGTAAGAAAGGCTCTTGGCACTGGAAGCTCAGGAAGCTTACACAATTATACAGAAAATTATGGAGCTTTCTAGAATCCATGGAGGTATAAAAGCAGTCGAAGGATGCGTATTTCGTCTGTAGCCGAAGAAAGAGTTGCGAGAGAAAACCCTGTCAGTTAGGTAATGGATTACGCAATAATAATAATAATAATAATAATAATAATAATAATAATAATAATAATAATAATAATAATGGAAAACCACGGAAAACCATCTTCAGGACTGCCGACACTGGGGTTCAAACCCACTATCTCCAGACTGCAAACAATAAATAAATAAATAAATAAATAAATAAATAAATAAATAAATAAATAAATAAATAAATAAATAATATATTAAATAAATTACAACACTAGGAATTAGTAGTAGTAGTAGTAGTAGTAGTAGTAGTAGTAGCAGTAATAGTAGTAGTAGTAGTAGTAGTATTACTATTATTCTTTCGTACTCAGAGGATTCAGAGGCTTTTATAAAGCCAGTTGAGACAGTCGTCTTGTTTTCTGATTACACCATATAATTCAGACAGCATATTTCTGTACTTATTGTCATTAGTTGACACGTAAACTGTATAGAAGACACGAAAAAGACGTCCTCCACGTGTAGTGCGACCCACCAGACCAAGAAAACATTCCAAAACAGCGCTGACAGTCACATGCGCACGTAACAATATACCGGTGTGTTGTACTGTGGGTATAAATGGGTGCTACATCTTGACATGCTTGTTTCTTAAATTTAATTCATGCTGAGTACTGTGGCCTACATCCAAAGACTCAGCAAAGAAGAGAGTACAAATACCGCCTTGACAATCCTCAGAAGAGCTAATCATAGTTCATGTATAAGCTATGGGGAAACACAGTACTAGAATGGTGTCCATAAATGTCTCGTGTGCTGTCTCTTTTAGATCCTGTTCAATCTCTGCCATAGACTGGTCATTTATTACCTATCTGAGATAATGTATGTAATTTTAAAAACCGTAGCGAAATTACATGTAGACCAAAATTAGAAGAACGATAACAGGGATATCAAGTTGTTTTTTTCAACTGGCTTTACGTCGCACCGAGACGGATAGGTCTTATGGCGACGATGGGACAGGAAAGGCCTAGGAGTAGGAACAAAGCGGTCGTTGCCTTAATTGAGGTACAGTCCCAGCATTTGCCTGGGGTGAAAGTGGGAAATCACGGAAAACAATCTTCAGGGCTGTCGACAGTAGGGTTCGACCCCACTATCTCCCGGATGCAAGTTCACAGCTGCACGCCCCTAACCGCACGGCCAACTCGCCGTGTTAACTGCGTTAAACGTTAGCAAGTAAATTATGCCATTATTTGGAATGTATCGAGCATATCCAGACGTAAGCAATCAGAGACAGGCGCCTAAGTATTTGAAAGACATTTGAAATACATTTGTCAAAGGAGACAATATTCGTGATACTTCCCCAAAGTTTATTTGCAGAGACAGATGGGAGAAATCAAGTACTTCACTCCTTTGGGACTAACGCTCCTGAAATTTATTCATAGCATTCTCCGAAGAGCTCTCGAAGTCGCCAGGGGAGAAATCTATGACGCTTGGAATCACATTGTAGAGAATACACTAGAAGCATCTGCGGTGCGATTTGAATAAGAATAAGTGGATCGTTGGTTATTTGATAAATTTATAGCAGCATTGTGTCTCAGTGTGGTATCAATGATTAGCGATAAGAGGAGAAAAGTGTGGTGAGACCAACAAGATAAAAATATTGAACATTCCAATGAAAAAACGAAACGGGAAATCATTTTAATCTTTCGAATAGTTTGACAGAAAGGAAAATGCTGAGTACTATGATCTGTGTCAAATATAAGCCGATTTTGGGAATATTGATGAAGAAAACATGTGTTGAAGTTTCCAAGGAAAAAACAATATTCCATAATTACAATTCTTTAAATATAATAGTACCTGCCAAGAATATCTCTTTCGTCTTGAATTTATCTTGTGAGAGCAGGGCTGAGTAGCTCAGACGATTAAGGCGCTGGCTCTCTGAAGCCAAGTTGGCTCAGTCGGGTGATATTTGAAGCTGCTCAAATACGTCAGCCCTTCTCGGTACATTTATCGACACGTAAAAGAACTCAAGTTGGGCAAAATTCCGACACTTTGACGTCTCCGAAAACCGTAAAAGTAGATAGAGGAACTTAAAAACAATAGTAGTAGTAGTAGTATTATTATTATGTTATGAGCAACATTGCATTTAATTTAAACAATTTGGTAGAGAATAAAGAATATTAGGGTGTTGTAGTTGTACATCGTAGTATGATTAACATTACGACATTTTATTTTCTGAACTATACCGTTCAAAAGTAGTAATAAATAATAATAATAATAATAATAATAATAATAATAATAATAATAATAATAATAATAATAATAATAATAATAATAATAATAATTCACCATCACCATAATCATCGTCATTAAAATAATGAAGTTTGCTTCGGAAGGAATTCGTTAAGGTTATGTCACACGTTCTCTGAGATTGTAATCCCTGCGTTCGGTTTATTATAAATATTCCTTTGCCACATCTCAACCTAGCCTGATCAAGTGTCATGGTTAGATTTATAGAAGAGAAGAATTATCCACTCTGTTCCCCTTGTCTACAACATTCTCCGCACAGGCACACCAAGTTATCATAGAACAGATCTTAAATTCTTGTACTTCCCAAGAAGTATGACAGTGGAGAAGCACGTGGCCCTGAGGTTCACTCACCCTGTACCAGAAATGCGTGACAGGATAATTCATAGGTGCAGAGATGTTTGGGGATAGATACTCGTATATGAATTCTACCCCATGTGTGGGGACTTTCAGAAGGCATAAAAATGCATTCAGATGCATGTAAAGGATAATGCCCGTGTTGAAGAAGTAACTAATACGGTACTGGCGAACTACTGACATTCACCTATCACAATAAAGACATTTACAAAAAAACACCAAATTTGAAACCTAGAAAAGCAGCTGGGATTGATATAATTTCTGGGTATACACTGACTGACAGAGCAAATGCAACACCAAGGAGGAGTGGTTCGAAAGGGATGAAAGTTGGGGAAAAAACAGAGACGGCACGGACGAATAATTGATGTTTGTTTCAAACCGATATGCAGGTTACACAATGCGCACGGCATCGACTCAGTAGGATGTAGGACCACCGCGAGCGGCGATGCACGCAGAAACACGTCGAGGTACAGAGTCAATAAGAGTGCGGATGGTGTCCTGAGGGATGGTTCTCCATTCTCTGTCAACCATTTGCCACAGTTGGTCGTCCGTACGAGGCTGGGGCAGAGTTTGCAAACGGCGTCCAATGAGATCCCACACGTGTTCGATTGGTGAGAGATCCGGAGAGTACGCTGGCCACGGAAGCATCTGAAACAGAGCATTGGGCAGCCCCTGAAGGTACGGGAGTGCCACCGGCCGCAGCACATGCTGCACGTAGCGGTGGGCATTTAACGTGCCTTGAATACGCACTAGAGGTGACGTGGAATCATACGCAATAGCGCCCCAAACCATGATGCCGCGTTGTCTAGCGGTAGGGCGCTCCACAGTTACTGCCGGATTTGACCTTTCTCCACGCCGACGCCACACTCGTCTGCGGTGACTATCACTGACAGAACAGAAGCGTGACTCATCGGAGAACACGACGTTCCGCCATTCCCTCATCCAAGTCGCTCTAGCCCGGCACCATGCCAGGCGTGCACGTCTATGCTGTGGAGTCAATGGTAGTCTTCTGAGCGGACGCCGGGAGTGCAGGCCTCCTTCAACCAATCGACGGGAAATTGTTCTGGTCGATATTGGAACAGCCAGGGTGTCTTGCACATGCTGAAGAATGGCGGTTGACGTGGCGTGCGGGGCTGCCACCGCTTGGCGGCGGATGCGCCGATCCTCGCGTGCTGACGTCACTCGGGCTGCGCCTGGACCCCTCGCACGTGCCACATGTCCCTGCGCCAACCATCTTCACCACAGGCGCTGCACCGTGGACACATCCCTATGGGTATCGGCTGCGATTTGACGAAGCGACCAACCTGCCCTTCTCAGCCCGATCACCATACCCCTCGTAAAGTCGTCTGTCTGCTGGAAATGCCTCCGTTGACGGCGGCCTGGCATTCTTAGCTATACACGTGTCCTGTGGCACACGACAACACGTTCTACAATGACTGTCGGCTGAGAAATGACGGTACGAAGTGGGCCATTCGCCAACGCCGTGTCCCATTTATCGTTCGCTACGTGCGCAGCACAGCGGCGCATTTCACATCATGAGCATACCTCAGTGACGTCAGTCTACCCTGCAATTGGCATAAAGTTCTGAACACTCCTTCTTGGTGTTGCATTTGCTCTGTCAGTCAGTGTATACTAAAGGCAATGGGTTGGGATATAGTGCCATATCTGAAGCAGGCCTACTTACATTATTACTGTCTGCATGAAGGGGCTACACCAAATGAATAAAGAATTGCAATAGTAGCCCCAGTATACTAAAGGAAATGGTGATAAACACAAAGCGGATAATTACAGGGAAGTCAGCTTGACATGTGTTCCTTGTAAGCTCTAGGAAAGCATTCTTTCTTACTGTATAAGATACTTTTGCGAAATTATTAACTGGTTTGATAGAAGGCAGTTCAAGAAGCTCAACTTGTAGCATTCCAGCAAGGTACAGCAGATATTCTCGATTCAGGAGTTCAAATGGACTGTATCGCTATTGACTTACCCAAGGCTTTTGATAGGGTAGACCATGGAATGATTAAGAGGGCTGTCCCGCAAGGCAGTATATTGGACCTTTAAGTTTTCTTATGTGTATAAATGATATGAGTTAAGAAACTGAAATCAAATAAGGCCTTGTGCCGATTATGTTATACTGTATAGAGTAGTAAATGCGTTACAAACCGACCTCGACAATGTTGTGAGATGGGCAGAAGAATTGATTGATTGATTGATTGATTGATTGATTGATTGATTGATTGATTGATTGATTGATTGATTGATTGATTGATTGATTGATTGATTGATTGATTGATTGATTGATTGATTGATTGATTGATTGATTGATTGATTGATTGATTGATTGATTGATTGATTGATTGATTGATTGATTGATTGATTGATTGATTGATTGATTGATTGATTGATTGATTGATTGATTGATTGATTGACTTCACTTCACGAGAACAGGGTCACATTTCCTATTAAGTGAACTTTTCATAACAACCCTTAAAATTTCATATCACCACAATTGTTATCAAGCAAACCTCTGAACTTACTTTTACAATAAATTTATTTTTCTGTATTTTGTAAAATTACTTCATCCGTTCCTCGTGTTATATGTTGGTATTCACTGCGTTAATCCCTGCATAACTAAAGAAAACGAAGTAATGTTAATGATCGTATTATAGAAACTTAAAGCTTGTTACACCTCAATCTTATCACACTTTGTTGTAATTATGGTTTTACTATGGGGTACTTCGGAAATACTGAAAGCCTAAGAGAGTATATTTACAGAAAGGTTTCAAAAACACTGATCTCAAGTAACAGGGTGCTTCGGAGAAATAGATTTTTCATCCAAACACTCTCTTCCTTACGTGTACAGCGGGACGATCTACTCTTAAGGCGAAAGTCTCGAGTAATGAAATGAAGAAAAACATACTGTAAGCCAGGGCCTCTCAAACGCCCAAAATCTCACGCGTTCAAACATTGGTGCAGAGTTCCTGTGCACAGTGCATCGGTCCCGTTCGGCTCGGCTTGGACCAACGCTTCGTTTATGGGCTACTCGGCTAAGCTCGGCTCAACTCAGCTCGGATTTGGAGCGCTACGGAGCAAGTGAGGTGAGGGAGACAGGGGGAGCGAGCGAGACAGGCGTGGGGAAAGAGAGAGACAGTGCTATTGCTCCAAATCGAGGAGTGGGGGTCTGCACTCTGGTCAACCAAGCGAAGTCGTCTTTTGCACCGTGCACAGTGCATGCACCAGGCACATGCACCCTGAGAAGCCCTGCTGTAATCAAACTGTACAGGTTCGTTTCTGTGAAGCACCATTCTATTTACAAAATATGTTTAAAATACCCACTCTCTTATTCCACACGGGTTATAAAGCTTTCTTATCTTTATTTGCAACTTCGACATCATGAAGGGTGTGCCGCTTTAACCCGGAGCCCTAATCCTAACACAAGACCATCCCTGCTATCAGGTAAATGCTGTCTGATATGTAACGCATATGGCCCCATGAATACCAAACCGTTTCTTCGATTTTCCTCATACAGTAGCAGCATTCCAGCAGCTCACCATTATTCTAATCAGTCTCCTCCAATCAGTAATAAACAACATGCAACAGGGAACTTTACTCATTCTTTACTGTGAGCGAAGTCATATCGTCAACGAATATCCCTCCCTTCTGCATAATGCTTTAACAATATGTAGTGAGTCGTAGAAAGACGTTTTCCTTCTAACCTGCAGCATTCACTTTTAGTATGTATAGACCGTCGTGCTGTACGGGAAACGTGGGAAGATTGTCGACACATTGTGGATTAAGACTAAAAACTTATTGGGCTAACTTAATGGGCTGTACGTATCTGAAGCACGCTGTACAACACACCCTCAAGAAGTAACAAATGTGCACAGTTTTTAGCTGAAATGACATGGAGGTTTATGAATCCTGTTTCTGTACTCGCAATGTACGTAACTGCTATCACAGGCAACAGATGCAATGATACCACAGAGATCACTAGTCACATATTCAGTATGTTATCGTGCATTCCTCTTATCAGACATTTTCCAATAACTGATAGTACGACAGGGTGACGTTCACTAATTGTGAACTCATAAAGTGGGAGTCTGGCCGGAACAGGTGGTGATAAATTTGATAGAGAACACCAAACTATCAGATAAATCGTAATTGTGATTTAGACTCATGTTGTAAAATACAGCAATGATGGCAAAGCACGCTGAGAATATGGTACAACGGTGGTGGTGATGGCGATTATTGCTTTAGGAGTAAATATAACAGACCAACCATCTGCTTTTATCAGTGAATCATTACTGATCTGCATTTACGGCAGTCGCCCAGGTGGCAGATTCCCTATCTGTTGTTTTCCCAGCCTTTTCTTAAATGATTTCAAATAAATTGGAAGTTTATTGAACATCTCCCTTGACACGTTATTCCAATCTCAAACTCCCCTTCCTATTAACGAATATTTTCCCCGATTTGTCCTCTTGAATTTCAACGTTATCTTCATATTGTGATCTTTCCTACTTTTAAAGACACCACTCAAACTTACTCGTATACTAATATCAATCCACGCCATCTCTCCACTGACAACTCGGACAATACCGCTTATTTGAGAAGCTCGTCTCCTTTCTTCCAAGTCTTCCCAGCCCAAGCTTTGCAACTTTTTTTAACGCTACTCTTTTGTCGGGAAACACCCAGAACAAATCGAGCTGCTTTTCATTGGATTCTTTTCCAGTTCTTAAATCAAGTAATCCTGGTGAAGGTCCCATACACTGGAACCATACTCTAGTCGGGGTCTTACCAGAGACTTATATGCCCTCTCGTTTACAACCTTACTACAACCCCTGAACATCCTTATAACCATGTGCAGAGATCTGTACCCTTTATTTACAATCCCATTTATGTGATTACCCCAATGAAGATCTAGACGGTGAACAAATTTTGACGGAGAACCTTAAGAAGATGTCAACTTTCTTTAAGACCTGGAGATTGATCCCCAGCACAACAAAAACTAAAGTCTCTTGTTTCCATCTAGCGAATCGTGCTGCAAACTACAAACCAAAAGTTCTGCTCAACGGACGAAAGCTGACGTACAACACTTTCCCAAAATATCTTGGACTCACTTTAGATAGAACCCTGAGCTACAAAGAGCACATCACTAAGCATTCTCATAAAGTCGCCGCAAGAAACAACATACTGCATAAGCTATGTGGTACCTCCTGGGGAGCCTCTGACGATTGTCTACGTTTAACTGGTTTAACTCGGCTGCTGAGTACTGTGCTCCAGTCTGGTCGGAAAATGTACATGTGAAGAAGGTAGACAAAAAATTGAATGATACAATGCGTTGCATTACTGGTACCATCAAATCAACTCCATGTCACTGGTTACCTGTGCGGAGTCACATCCCTCCACCTCACTTAAGACGGAAGCAAGCTCTACTAAGGGAAGCTAAGAAAATCTTTGCATCACCCTCTTTGCCACTGCACCAGGAATTCTACCACCCGTCCCAGCAGCGACTTCAATCAAAAAGACCAGCAAGTGTCACTGCAGGGCAACTCATTGCGGATGGGTTTGTCCTAACTGAAAGCTGGAAGCATGAGCGGTCAACAAAAACATTGGGAACAAGTGCCCACCATCTTGATCCCACAAAGAAGCCAAACGGTTTTACCTACCGAGGAACCTCTGGTGCCGTATCAACAGGTTAAGGACTGGACATGGTTGTTGCAATTATTTCGGGTACAAGTGGGGTTGGATCAGTTCACCAATGTGTGATTGTAACCTGGAAGAACAGACGATTGAGCACCTGGTCCAACGAAGTCCTCTTCATTCGTACCCTGGCACTCCTGATGAATTGTTCGCTCTCACACCTGGTTTATCTGAATGGCTGAGAAGGGTGGACTTTAAAATTTGATTCTGCCTTGTGTATATATATATATTGTATAAAATCACCATGCGATTAAAAAATGAAGATCTTTCGTTAAATTAACATCTAGGTACGGTACATACAATGATTTCCATAAGGAACTTTCACCCCATCAACGCAGTAATTAAAACTGAGAAGACTTTTCCTATTTGTGAAACTCACAACCTGACTTTTAACCACATTTATCATCATAGCATTGCCTACTGTCCATCTCACAACATTATCGAGCTCATTTTGCAGATGCTCACAATTTTGTAACATCGTCCGCAAAAGGTCTTATCTCTGATTCCACTTCTTTACACATACTATTTATCACTAATCAGAGGGCAAAACAGAAGAAGTCCAATACTTCAAAGAACGAAGAATCAGTAAAAGAAAGGGGCGTGAAAATGAAGAACTCCCCGGTCCTCGCAAACCTAACAGCGTCGGAGTAGCAAGAGAAAAATAATTGACAACGGGAGGTCGGATAGTAAAGATGAATATGAGGAGCTTGACACAGCTAAGTGGAAGAAAATCCATACTCAACTTGGCGACCTTTGACTGCCAACGCACACTGACCCAGTCAAGAACCCCTAAGGGCTCCCTTCCAGTCGCCTCTTACGACAGGCAGGAAACCTCATGGATGAATTAGTAGTAGAGCAACAAGGATTCAGAAACAATGGGAGCAGAATCAGCCTTTTCCCACGACGTCATTGATCCCTAGTAGTGTACCTGTGCGGGTTGTGACCCGAAGTCATATCCCCTAGTATAGTAGTAGTACAATGCCGATTCGCGGATTTTGCATAGAAGAGAGCAAGCCTAACCTCACAGTCGCCATCTTGGAAGGGCATTACCTCACAGGGCCCAGTTTTACGGGCAGATGCCCTTCCCGATGGAAACAGTCGCCATCTTGGAGGGACCTAACATCTCGTTTACGGCTAGATGCCCTTCCTTACGCCATCTTGAGTAGTAGGGCAATGGGGATTCTCGCGACGCCGTCTTGAGTAGTAGGGCAATGTGGATTCGCGTAAGAGAGCAAGGTTAACCTCATGGAGGGGCCTAACCTCACTTTTACGGTTAGATGCCCTTCCCGACACCATCTTGTGTAGTAGGGTAATGGGGATTCGCAGATTTTGCAGACGCCATCTTGAGTAGCAGGGCAATAGGGGATTAACATGAAAGAGCATACCTAACCTCATGGACGAGCCTAACTACACAGGGCCTAGTTTTACGGTCAGATGCCCTTCCCGTCGCCATATTTATTATCCCACCATAGGGGTCACATATTGCGTGACCTAGTTTTACGGCCAGATGCCCTTCCCGACGTCATCTTGGAGGGGCCTAACTACACAGTCGCCATCTTGGGCCCAGTTTCACGGTCAGATACCCTTCCCGTCACAATTTTGAAGGGCCTAACTACACTGTCGCCATATTGGCCCAGTTTTACGGATAGATGCCCTTCTCGTCACCATTTTGGAGGGTCTAACTACACAGCGCCCTGTTTTACGGACAGATGCCTTCCCGTCACCGTTTCTTGAGGGACATAACTACACAGTCGCCATCTTTGGGTCAGTTTTACGTTCAGATGCCCTTCACTCCTCACAAACGACATTTTGGAGGGCCTAACTACACTGTCGCCATCTTGGGCGTAGTTTTACGGATAGATGCCCTTTCCGTCGCCAGTTTTTGAGAGGCCTAACTACACCGTCGGTATCTTTGGCCCAGTGTTATGAAAGATGCCCTTCCCTCCTTACAGATGCCATTTTGGAGCGGCCTAACTACACAGTCGCCATCTTGGTATCAGTTTTACGGTCAGATGTCCTTCCCTCCTCCTCCTCATCTGGAACACGACCACGTGCTCATGTCTGACAGGTGTGAGGCGTGGAATTTGAATTAGGGTGCGAAACATAAGCACGTGTGAGGCGGGGACTTTTTTAGTGAGGGAACAAGCCTAACCTCACAGACGCCATCTCGGAGGGGTGTAACCTTACTCCACGTGCTTTTTGTTTACTATTAAGACGACGTTCTCTTGTTTGACAGGTGTGAGGCGCGGAATTTGAATAAGAGAATGAGCCTAACCTCACAGATGTCATCATGGAAGGGGTGTGTAACCTCACTCCACGTGCTTTTTGATTACTAACAAGACCATGTTCCCTTTGTTTTAACCCTCCCAGTGCACACTGACTTTAATGTGACGCGGAAAGCACACTGGGGTCTGCTGGACCCAAATATTAAAATATTAAAATATGCATGTATATTTAATTTTGTAATATTCCTTTACTCACTAGTTATCTTTTTAAAGATTCTCCTTTAGGAATGATATCGAAAAGAAGAGTTTGAATTAAATACAGATTCATTAACACACAAAAACTTACATAGTATAAATTTTCTGATTGAAAACACAGGAAAATTTATGATTTTTGTTAGAAACAAGTAATAAGTTCTGTGATTGATAAGATATAAAATAGTGTATAATAGATTTTGATGAAAATCAAGAGCAAATATGGACATGAAAATCACAGTACCGGTATTTCAACTTACACAGCACTTTGAACTTGTCACTTTTTCACACACACTCCTCGCAGATCTGTGCACGGTGTTTATCACACATTGGCCCCTTGCAGCAACGGCAGGTCAATTTAGTTTTCCTGTCCTTACTTCTTGGGCAAAATGAACATCTCTGTTTCCTCAAAAGTCCTTCCTGTGGTTGAGGTCTCGGTTCGATTCCCAGTAATTCTTGAAGCGCAACTCTCAAAGGTCTTCTCAGTGTTGGAATTTCCACTCTGGTTTGGAGGTAGGGCTCAATGAGACCCCACGCTAGTTCATGGATGAAGTTACGCCGAGGTATTTTCAACTGTGGGTTTGCAAGGAAAAAGAGTACCATATAATTTACACTTGCCTGATCAAGCATCCAAAATAGTACTCTCAGAGGCCATCTTCTGTACTGTAATTTCCACATAGCTGATCAAATGTATCCGTACCTCCTTTTGTATTATTGTAGTCCATTACCATTTCGGGTTTTTCCGTGGTGTTGTCAAGGATGCCTGAATCATGCATGGTTGACAAGATGAGAACTACTTTTTTTCTTTTTTTGGTGTAAAGGAGACTAGAGTTTTGTTGTTGTCGAATGCAAACAGGGATTCTCCTACAGTTTTCCCTTGCAGGAAATTAGGTGGTATCTCAGGTTTGTTTTTTCTCAAGGTACCCAGCATCGTCAAGTTCAAGTCCCGGGCCATTGTGTCAAACAACGGTATGGATGAAAACCAATTATCCACGGTGATATTTCTTCCCGTGTTGTGTATTGGTTCGAAGAGTTTCCTCACATAGTAAGAAGGAGCACTCTCTTTTCTTTTCATTGGTACCTTCCCTACATACGGAATTGCATTGAGCATATAAAATTTGAGTCATTCATCATGACTATTTTTGTTCCGTATTTCCTTGGTTTTGATGCAATATAAACACGGAATGGGCAGTTTCCTCTGAAGTTTAGCAGCTGTTCATCTATCGTACACTATTCAAAGGGAGTATAAAATGCCTTACAATTACTAATAAAAATCTCCCAGATATCTCTGATGGGTGCAAACTTATCAGATTCTCGTCTTTCGTTGCGAGTCGTCCTATCATCGAACCGAAGGCACGATAGCAAAGACTGAAAGGGCCGCATGGGCATAGTAGCTCTAAACAGAGTGTGTCCGATTTTGTCAGACCATAACTCTTCTGGACATAAGTGGGCTGACTTCTGAACACCGCTAAGATATAATAGTCCAATGCAGGCCTTTATTTCATTAGAACTAGTATTTGTGTGGTAGCTGAGTGGCTGTCGACATTCAGAACGCCTTTACTCAATCTCCTCATTAGTATCTTGAACAATAGTGTCAATAATCTGGGCATTTATAAGCAGAGACCAAGATTCTAATGGAGTCTTAGCTGTTTTCGCTGGTCCTATAGGTCCAGGGAAGCGTTTGACTAGGTCTCGAGCAGAGGTTCTCCCAGTTCGTTTTCGAGGAACGGTGTTCCAAACGTATCCATTCTTCCCTTTTAGAGTTCGAATGTTCCGTCTTACAGCTTCGTGATTATCGTCTTCTTCCCCCCCTCCTCCTCCTCTGCACTTTGTTCACTGTCACTTTGTTCATGAGTCTCTACATTGTCCTCTTCTTCCTCCTCTCCTCCATCTTCATCAAAATACACTATGTCTGAATTTTCATCTAATAACACACTGTTTAGAGCATCGCATATTTCCTCTTCTGTCGTTAAAAGTTTAGATGTTGAAGCCATACTAGGTTACCACTACTTAGCATATAATGTCCTCAGCACCAGATGAAAACATTAGAACACAGTAATACGTCTGTTGAGTATAACTAAAGAAACACAGATCACAAGATGTACAAGTTCATAACACGGACTGCACACTGGGGTCTAGCTCACCCGAACTCAACTTCTAACTGCTTTCACTCCCTTGCTAATGTTCAGTGACCTTGACATACCTTGGTAAGGGTGGCGCAGGGATGTCAACTGAGTTTAGAAGTGGGAAAGAAAATAATTTAGTCACAAATAAAAACACCTTATGCAATTAAAATGTTCGCTGGGTCTGTGGGACTCCAATGTGCAGTGCGAGGGTTAACAACATAAGCACATGTCAGACGTAGATATTGAATAAAAGAACAAGCCTAACCTCACAGTCGCTATCAATTAAAACAGACAGTCCCCGGGCCAGAATAAATAATCACATACGAATAAAAGCCCTCTCTACTATCTAAACAGGAATCAAACCCGAGATTTTCTAAACCGAAGGCTTAAACGTTGACCAATCAGCTAATGTGAAGAACAATAATGTACATCTATTTTTACGGTTTTCGAACGAAATCATAATTTTGTTATTAATTATCAATACAATTGAAGAGCTATCTAATGCTGATCCCGGTCTAGATTGCAAAGAATAAAGGTTGAGAGGATCTGTCAGGCTGACTACACGCCACCGCATAATCTGTCGACACGGTTATGCATGTTTAGACTTGTTCATTATCAAGGTCATACTCCAGTAAACTCAAGCCTTTATAGATGGTATGAGTGTTAATATTTTCCATAGGTGTGAGGAGGCGAAGGGAATACAATTAGTAGAACATTTTCAATTTAATTAAATATTTATTGTGTAATTATTTACAAAATTAAACAAACTACTACCGGTTATACAACAGTCTTGGTTATGCTGCCGACAAGGTTGCTATACTACTTATCAGCTTACTACGAATAGGTTGCATGCTTCCAAAATTGTAATGCTCCCTGCAACGTTCAAATTAAACAAAACATTTATTGTTTATGAAATTATTTTTTAAAATATACTATGTATGTTATGCTTTACAAAGAAGTTAATGCACTTCTTACTTTGTTGTTATTGATGTGTTTTGTTCCTTTCTGAATCATTATCAGGTACTGTAATGAAGGGAAAAAGTTCATCCATACATTGTGTACAGTTTACAATCTTCGGATTAGGTCCATCCCAATCATCCGAACCATTCTTACCTCGATGATTGTAATGTCGTCGACAGGGTCTCATAAAGCTACATCGATTGACATTTTACTGTGGAGAGGAAGGATGTCCCAAAAAGCATCTACGATAGGAGCAGCGTACGTAGATAACAATCCTGGTGGTAAACACTGAATCAGATATTTTGGCATCTGATATAAGGTTCTATGTTTATAGAACATCTTAACAGCCTCACGTACTTGTGTGAGATAAGTAAGATGTTGCGTATTAGTTACGCTGGTAGGCGAACAGGATGCACATTCAGAGTGTTGTTTGTTATTAAGACGATTGTCTGGAACAGTGTAGTCTTTTTCTTCTTTCTGTTCCATAGTGTAAGATGTAGAAGCACACACTCATGTTTATGATAAAGGGCTGTCCATATTTATAGTCTTGCAACAATATTCGTTAGCGGATGATAAGTGACATCACTCATATGAATAATAAGACAACAGACTGTTGTGTTAGCAGGAACGTTCTCAGATGTTTCCAATTCTAAACGAATATCGACAGGATATTCTTTTATAGATTCTTTATGATAAGAGCAGTCTATTACTACAATCGGTGCTTTATTTTTAAATTCTTCAGGCGAAAAAGCGGACGATCTTCCTTCTGATAATACCATGATTGGAATTTACAAAACATGCTATAGAGCAACCCAAATTTATTTTTGTCAAAATCAATGTCTATGTTTTCGTATAGATACGTAATTCCGTTCAGATATAGTTTAATATTTCTTAATTTCCAGTGCTCAAACTGTGAGCTATCTTTTTCATGGATGAATTTACGATGGATTTGACATCCAAAAATAATACGTAAAGGCTTTTCAGTAAAACGAGACGTTTTAACAGCCTAGCTATGCTTGTTTGTAGGTAGTAACAGTGGATATTCATGCAGCTCCGAACTTCGGAAACGTATAAGAAATGGCGTGTCATTTTCTACAATCCCGAGCAATCGAAGTTTCGATCAGATAATGAATGCTACATGTGGAGTCCTCTACAATATACGATGAAGTGTAATTTTCGAGTCTTCTGGTGTTTCTTCTGCTTTAAGAGAATTGTAATCACTTCGATTACCGATCAGAATTAGCTCTTGCTTTGCGTTGATTATAATACATCTCAAGTCTTCTGCGATGCCAAGAATATGTTTCAGTGATAACATACCTGTTGGGACGACCCCTCACTCCATCATAAAAATATGAAATTGGATTAAAATGCAATACAATATTAAAATGCTCATGAAATACGCAATCATCGGACTATATACTCACACTTAGTTCTTACCTGATTATTTACACATACAATATTTGATGGTCGCCAGCTACAACTCAATGCAGCAATAAGAGAATGAGAGTCTTGAATACATCTGGGTGCGGGGCAATAAGCTCACTTAGACAGCATAACACATAGGTTCTAGGAAAAGGAGATTGTCATTTAGTTTCCCCATTAAATTTGAGGTTATCCAATTCTACCATTGAAATCAAACGATAAATTAATTTGATTTTGAACAAAATATATTATTTAAATTATGTCTGAAGATATTAAGACTTGCTGCTATAATTCACAATATAAAACTATGACATTACGACTGAATAAAACTAGGCATTAAATTTGAAATCCTATTGACAGGACATTTAAAAGTTGTACAAGAAATGTATCCCTCACTAGGTATAACGAACAGTACCTTCAACACTCTGAGTGTTATTACGACGCATTCCTTTGAATTATTATCATGTAGGTATCTCAAGCCTAATTTGGTGATGTAGCCTTTTTGTTTCACTGACGAGATATAGCATGGTCTGAAATTAGATTCACACTTCACAATCAACATTACAAATAATTCACTGATAACTCTTAGTTTGAATTGCGAGAACTCAATATTTAGCGGTCACCGCACTGACACAAAAACTCCACCGAAAAATATACGAAATACACTCCGAACATTTAATCCATATGGTGACTGACGACTGGGTATACGTGAGCCTGTTGCTTCTCCATCTCCCTGACTACTACCATCTCAGTAATACTCCATATGGCAACGCTCTGTATCCCACTGACTTGATGGCAAGACTCTCCGTTCAACTCCTTCATCCAACTGCTTCTAACTAAGTGACAAACTGCGGCCTCTCCATCCATATGACTGACGCCATAAGACAGTGGTCCTAGTATATATAGCCACTAGCTGACACACCTACATAATCTCCAAAAATAACCATGATGTTACTCCCACCCAACACCAAATGTTGCAGGTTGTTGTGAAAAGCCTAAGGCGGCTGTAGGTATATCCTAAAAATGAGCTCATCGCTAAATGCACACAATGACAGAGCGATGACTCGGCAGTTACGCTAGCAGTATTGCACAATGTTGCATTGGCAAAAGTTATTTCACACAATATATCTATATCTGATATTATGCAGCAACTCTTACATTACATGTCTTTAAAGTTAATACACACACACATATATATACGTAACAAATTAACTACAATCACGCAAGCGATAATCATTACAGATTTAAATTGAACAATAATAATGATACAGACACAATAATAATAATAATAATAATAATAATAATAATAATAATAATTGCACCAAGGATTGGCAGCGATATGGAAATAAGGAAGGTGCGGGCTTTAGGACCGAAGCTGAATGCCAGTAACGAGCAAGGGAAGCGATAACACAGCCAGTGAAAACCGAGTCGTGTGCAATGCTGAACATTTATTACAGTAGTAAGTGTGAACAAGAATAAAGTTCGTATCCATTGGGGACTTGCCCTCCGACAATTCAAACACTACAATTCTCGATTCTTAGCAATTACAGGGGCCTTAGGCCACATACCGATTCAACTATCATGAGGGCTACACTCATTTTACCAAGGAATCGAGGCTCAGCCTCGGGAACAATGTCCTTTAGTGACAACATACTAAATTACTTAAAAACCAAGTTAACACATTAGCCTTTTCAGAAATAAGCCCTCTTACTATTTACGGAGGCCCTTAGCCTCTACTGACAAGAGAACAAATATGTTACATTCTGAATATTAAACAACTCCCTCCCTAAGCCTGAAGTTGGTTGACAAGCATTTCTCCTACCTCCACGCTCACGGCTAGGCGACTAGGCGGCTTGCTCGCTCCAAGCGAACTGAACGAAGTTCTCTCCGAACTCCACAGCACCGTGCCCTCCCTCTGCAGGGGAGAGGAGGGGCAAGGTGGGGAGACAACGCGACAAGTGCGCAGGCAGGAGGAAGGCTTGCCAACGTAATATGGAAGGTGCCACCAGGGCGGAAATAATTTTCGCTTTTCCCTGGGGCCATAAGGGGGACGGGACAACATGTGTATTTATTAAGGTACAAGGAGAAAACATACTAACTACAAATATACAATATACGCAGATCGATCTGTATAAATTGAAGATTTAAGAGAATACGGCGAGGGAGAGTACCTCTTGGTACAATAATAATAATAATAATAATAATAATAATAATACAATAATAATAATGATACAGATATCATCTTGTAACGGGATTTGAACCGTTACACTGTAAAAGTTCCGACCTCATTAATCATCCTGTTGTTAGTAGTTTTTCGACACCATCCTGCCATCCGTAAAAGATTACTTTCTTCAACATTAAAAGAAGGGTAAAGATTCATTGCACTTGTAATACAAACATTCTTCGACCTATCGATTTCCACATTATTTACACTATATCGCGCTTCAAAAAAGAGAAGAGCTAGACCATGGTTATTTAGTTGAGATGTGCTTCGTCCACTTCCATCTGATTTATCTAGTCGTCCTTCAATATAGAGGTAGCTTTTGTGTGGTAGGGTGTATACATCTTGCTGATTAATGATAAAGCGAATTTCATCATTGTTATTCAGTCCAAACGTAAAAGGTTGATAAGAATGAAGTTCACTTCGTACTACACCTTCATGAGTTTCTACTGTGTTCATAACGTCTAGCATTAAATCCATTTTGTTGTAGTAGCGTATAACCTAAATTTTGGAGTACCTGATCTGTTAATTCGTTGAGTCTTTGCAAACATGTAGTATGTCTCCGGAATGTACACCGTGTTTTATAGATTTTTTCATATTGGTTTAAGATAAAATTTGTAAGCTACGTACGTGTGCCGATCTAAATTAATAAGCTGGTCATGTTTATGTACAAGCCTAAGAGTAATGTCACTAATGTGTTTTACAGACAGGGTGATAAAGAACTAGTGACGGTTTCTCAGGAATAGTATAACCACTTTCCTCTGTAATAATAAAGTCGTACAGGACGTGTAAGGGTTGTTGATTACTATTAAAGTCTGTAATAATATTACATGTAATGTTTACGTGATGATCATAGAAGTGTGTTATAGGTTGATCAGACTTGTAACGTACGTCCGGTATGAGCTCTCTTGGTGAAAAACCAAGCAATGGTCCAATCGAATCGGGTTGTGATTTGAAGTCAATCTTAAATGATGACTCAATAACACATTTATGCGTGATGTTGCTCACAGTAACTGAGAAATTGTAACTATGATTATTAAAACTCTCTTCCCTAAACTGTTCAAGTAACGTACATTCAATGTAGTCATGAATATCGTCTACTGAATAACTGCCTGACGGTAGCGTTACTACATACTCATCGTAACAGAACTAGTTTACGCCATCACGCACATTATAGGTTTTATTGTAGTTTTCAAACGACACAAGTCCAAGACTATGTAGCTGTTGACCGAGTTCGATCGGTGGATTAAAGTAGACGGTTGTTTCAGGTCCTTCTCCGCGTACAGCGAACGTTCTTTCACCGTTAGTCAATCAATCAATCAATCAATCAATCAATCAATCAATCAATACTGATCTGCATTTAGGGCAGTCGCCCAGGTGGCAGATTCCCTATTTGTTGTTTTCCTAGCCTTTTCCGAAATGATTTCAAAGAAATTGGAAATTTATTGAACATCTCCCTTGGTAAGTTATTCCAGTCCCTAACTCCCCTTCCTATAAATGAATATTTGCCCCAGTTTGTCCTCTTGAATTCCAACTTTATCTTCATATTGTGATCTTTCCTACTTTTATAGACGCCATTCAAACCTATTCGTCTACTAATGTCATTCCACGCCATCTCTCCACTGACAGCTCGGAACATACCACTTAGTCGAGCAGCTCTTCTTCTTTTTCTCAATTCTTCCCAACCCAAACATTGCAACATTTTTGTAACGCTACTCTTTTGTCGGAAATCACCCAGAACAAATCGAGCTGCTTTTCTTTGGATTTTTTCCAGTTCTTGAATCAGGTAATCCTGGTGAGGGTCCCATACACTGGAACCATACTCTAGTTGGGGTCTTACCAGAGACTTATATGCACTCTCCTTTACATCCTTACTACAACCCCTAAACACCCTCATAACCATGTGCAGAGATCGGTACCCTTTATTTACAATCCCATTTATGTGATTACCCCAGTGAAGATCTTTCCTTATATTAACACCTAGATACTTACAATGATCCCCAAAAGGAACTTTCACCCCATCAACGCAGTAATTAAAACTGAGAGGACTTTTCCTATTTGTAAAACTCACAACCTGACTTTTAGCCCCGTTTATCAACATACCATTGCCTGCTGTCCATCTCACAATATTTTCGAGGTCACGTTGCAGTTGCTCACAATCTTGTAACTTATTTATCACTCTATAGAGAATTACATCATCCGCAAAAAGCCTTACCTCCGATTCCACTCCTTTACTCATATCATTTATATATATAAGAAAACATAAAGGTCCGATAACACTGCCCTGAGGAACTCCCCTCTCAACTATTACAGGGTCAGACAAAGCTTCACCTACTCTAACTCTCTGAGATCTATTTTCTAGAAATATAGCAACCCATTCAGTCACTCTTTTGTCTAGTCCAATTGCACTCATTTTTGCCAGTAGTCTCCCATGATCCACCCTATCAAATGCTTTAGACATGTCAATCGCGATACAGTCCATTTGACCTCCAGAATCCAAGATATCTGCTATATCTTGCTGGAATCCTACAAGTTGAGCTTCAGTGGAATAACCTTTCCTAAAACCGAATTGCCTTCTATCGAACCAGTTATTAATTTCACAAACATGTCTAATATAATCAGAAAGAATGCCTTCCCAAAGCTTACATACAATGCATGTCAAACTTACTGGCCTGTAATTTTCAGCTTTATGTCTATCACCCTTTCCTTTATACACAGGGGCTACTATAGCAACTCTCCATTCATCTGGTATAGCTCCTTCGGCCAAACAATAATCAAATAAGTACTTCAGATATGGTACTATATCCCAACCCATTGTCTTTAGTATATCCCCAGAAATCTGATCAATTCCAGCTGCTTTTCTAGTTTTCAACTTTTGTATCTTATTGTAAATGTCATTGTTATCATACGTAAATTTTATTACTTCTTTGGCCTTAGTCTCTTCCTCTATCTTGACATTATCCTTGTAACCAACAATCTTTACATACTGCTGACTGAATACTTCTGCCTTTTGAAGATCCTCACATACACACTCCCCTTGTTCATTAATTATTCCTGGAATGTCCTTCTTGGAACCTGTTTCTGCCTTAAAATACCTATACATACCCTTCCATTTTTCACTAAAATTTGTATGACTGCCAATTATGCTTGCCATCATGTTATCCTTAGCTGCCTTCTTTGCTAGATTCAATTTTCTAGTAAGTTCCTTCAATTTCTCCTTACTTCCACAGCCATTTCTAACTCTATTTCTTTCCAGTCTGCACCTCCTTCTTAGTCTCTTTATTTCTCTATTATAATAAGGTGGGTCTTTACCATTCCTTACCACCCTTAAAGGTACAAACCCGTTTTCGCATTCCTCAACAATTTCTTTAAACCCATCCCAGAGTTTGTTTACATTTTTATTTACCGTTTTCCACCGATCATAGTTACTTTTTAGAAACTGCCTCATACCTGCTTTATCAGCCATATGGTACTGCCTAACAGTCCTACTTTTAAGACCTTCCTTTCTATCACATTTATTTTTAACTACCACAAAAACAGCTTCATGATCACTAATACCATCTATTACTTCAGTTTCCCTATAGAGCTCATCTGGTTTTATCAGCACGACATCCAGGATATTTTTCCCTCTGGTTGGTTCCATCACTTTCTGAATCAGCTGTCCTTCCCATATTAACTTATTTGCCATTTGTTGGTCATGCTTCCTGTCGTTCGCATTTCCTTCCCAATTGACATCTGGCAAATTCAGATCTCCCGCTACAATCACATTTCTTTCATCACGTGCACACTGCTGATCTGTGTCTACTGTCTGGGTTTGATATAAGAACATAAGATATAATCGCCCGCACATGCGTGTATTGAATTTTTGCACACGGTTTTTATTGTAAACAAAGTCTGCACTGCTTCCGAAATAGCGTATGAGCTCGAATGGAGGAGGTAAGTCTTCATAGCTATCCAAATACCATACTTCAAATTTACGTTTTACGTAGACAACGTAATGAGTTCCAGGTCCGCGACTGTTGTCTAAGTTAATTAGAGCACGTTCACGTGGACATGCTGGTAGTTGATCACACATATATACACCTCGAAAATAATGAATTCCTAGTTGTTTAGCAAACGTAGATACTTCTTTGTGGGTTAGAGCTCGATGTGGCAGTGCATTCAGTAGACGTTTTTTGGAGATATGTAGATGCCAATCTTTTTTTTTTTGTATGGCGCTGACTTCATGTGTACGCCTTCGCCTCGTAATGCAATTGCCTCCATTGGCTTGTTATTACGTTCACTCGCTTTTAACTGTTGCTTCGCTTCTTCTACAGGCTTAAAAGTTCTTGCTACAGCACTAGCACCACCCAGCAAAGACCCTAAAGCTTCTAGTCCAGCAAACAGCGCAGCAAGAAATAATCCTCGTTTTGGTACAGGAATAATTCGTGCACGTTTACAAACATTGCTCCGCACTTTGGAGAAATTCTCGCTCTTGCTGCGCGTATTGCCTTAGTAATAGCTACACGCGGATTGAATTCCCCACGAATAGCTCCTTGTGCAGCCTTACAACATCTTTCCATCCAACAGCTCTAGTTTTTTCCTTCATATCCTTTGGATATCGTTCTTTGAACATTCTGTTCAGGACTTGACTCGCGAAGAGCAAATTATGAACTGGCAATTACCTGTTGTGGTTTGATATACACTGACTAAGCAAATGTCATGGGATAGCGGATGTGTTTTCTGCGCACCACACGTCCCCTGTGCCAGCGGCAGTTGTATAGACCTTGTGAGCTGTGGCTGTGCATGTGATAGGTGTAACATGGAACGTCGTCGTGAGCTGACACCGTTCGAACGGGGTATGGTGTTCGGTGCCCGACGGATGGGAAGTGCGATTTCGGAAGTGGTGCGGGAATTCGACTTCACAAGATCAACCGTGTCCAGGGTGTATCGTGAATGGTTGAATGCGGGAGTCACCGTCCACAACAGACGAATGACAGGCCGTCAATCCACCCTCGATGACCGTGACCGGCGACATCTGAGACGGATTGTCAATAGTGACAGACGAGCAACCGTGCAACAAATCACGGCTCAATTCAACACAGGCCGTGCTAGACACGTCTCCCAGTGGACAATCCGTAGGAACATGGGTTCTATGGGGTATGGAGCCGGCGCCGCACACGGGTGCCACTGTTAACCCAACGTCATCGGGTACAACGTCGCGTATTTGTCGCCAGTCACCAGGGATGGACACTGGAACAATGGCGTAACGTGATATGGTCGGACGAATCACGATTTTAACTGCACCTTGCCGATGGGAGGCACCGTGTATGGCGCAGACCACATGAAGCGATTGATCCCGCCTGCCTCGAAGGTGTGGTCCAGGGCGTTGGTGTCTCTGTTATGGTCTGGGGTGCATTTTCCTGGTATGGAATGGGCCCCCTAGTTGTTCTGGAAGAGACTTTGAATGGTACGCGGTATGTTGAGCTGGTCGGAGACCATCTCCACCCATTTTTGGCCTTCCAGCGCCCAGACGGTTCTGCGGTATTCCAAGATGATAACGCGCCACCACATCGCTCCCACGTAGCCCGGGAATGGTTCCAGGAACATGCAGCGGAGGTCCAACGACTGCCATGGCGAGCCCCGATATGAACCCTACTGAGCATATCTGGGATGTCCTGGGTCGCAGGCTCCGTGCCATGGATCTTGCACCCACGAACAGACCAGCATTGGCGGCCGCTCTGCAAACGATTTGGTGCCAGCTGCGTCCATAGGACTACCAGGCAGTGGCGGCTCGTGATGATAAAAATGGGTGGGGCACATTCAACATATTAGAAACACAAGGAATCAATTAAATCAATTAAATTCATCTTACCTTTTTATTTCTTGTAAATAAAACTGTTATTGTAGGTTCTATTTTTATCTCTGAACACTTGATTTATGCTAAGCTCTGGTCTTTGTCGGCTTCACACACTTTTCAGACTTACAATGAACATCGACACCGATGGACACGATTAATCTAACAGACGTACAAGGTAAGCACAGGTTTGCTACAAACACTACTTTTGCGCGCGTTAATAATACATATGCCGACAAGAAAGTGTAGCTGGGTGCTATCTAGTAAGCTGTAGGAGAAGTAAGTTCAAAATACGAACTAGCGCTGAAGTGTCACGTCGTAGAAATACTGTGACCGGGTCAATGGAATTTGCCGTAACCCCCTTCACCCCTCACAGCTCGCAGAATGAGGGGATGATGTTCAGGTATAAGAACGAGTCGGTCCCATCCAGGATTAGACCTTTACTATGTTGCCTAGTTTAGTCCAGGGCTGCTAGAACAAGAACAACCATGGTGAATCATAGCCTCTTGAACTCACTGAAGGTGATCGTGACAGTAATCGTGCATAATGTTGTTCTGATTTTCACAATAGTTTTAATCGGTGAAGGGGCACGTGACCATGTGACCTAAAGGCAGAACCGCGCCTGCTACCAGGGACTTGTCGACTCACTTCCACGGCGTATCACTGCAGTTCGCAGGGCCAGAGGAGGCCCCACACGCTATTAGGCGACTATCCCATGACATTTGCTAAGTCAGTGTATATATATTACTATTGCCTACTTTATTATTCAGTTATCATGAAGATTATAAAGCAACAAGACAAACTACCTGTTGGTAACATAGTGCCACATATCTTACCTAGTTCTAGTACAACTACAAAAAGACGTCATGGAACGTTGTTTCCTGTTACTATTCGATGTACTATAGCTGGCCCATCGGGATGTGGAAAGACAAATCATTTACTCACACTCATTACCTCATTAAATGACATACGCTTCGAAAATATTTACGTTTTCGCCAAGTCACTCTATCAACCGCTATATACTACTCTACAAATTGTAATGCGGCTACACGTTGTACTAATAGGACTAGGGAGCTGGTGTAAAACTTATTACATATATTTTATTCATAGGGGCGTAACGTTGGAAAGCGACTTCGGGGGTTGGAGCTGAACTTGAAATTCTGAATAAGATAATAGCAACACTTTGAGATCTATAAAGAGTACAATGAGGAGGCTACAGTTGTAATAATAGGACTAGGGAGGTGGTGCATGGCTCAATACACGTTCTTTATTAATAGGGTCATAACGTTGAAAGGCAACCTTAGGTCTTGGAGCTGTGCGACCGTATAATGTGCAAAGGGGCTCAAGGGCAAATTACATATGTCAGAGATAGCGTGCACGTCGTAGGCAATTAGCAGTAGGATAACAGAGACCCAGCGGTCACACACAAACCCACCAGCTCACGCACTCCGTACGACACGAATGGATCTCCGCGCCGACACGCAGGGCATACATTCATTGATGGCGAAATACTTCACAATGTAGTGCACGTAAATAAAATCAATCAGAGACTCAACTAAAATCATAACTAAATCACAATAAAGACAACTACCGCGCAGCCCATTCATGCAGCAGAGCAGGACGCATATCAATCGGTCATCATTAGAAGAGGCGAACGGTACAATTTAACCGTAGGAAGAAATATAAATACAAGGATTACCATACCTGTAATATCAATAATAAAAGTAACAAGAAGGATGGTAGTATGGGTCAAGTTTAAATCTATTGAAAACTCATTTATGGCATAAAAACGCCACTCCAATCTGCGTGGGGTCCATGTTTATATTTCACACACATAACAATGCTAAGATTCGCACCGAGGAGATAAAACTACTGTCTCACCGAAAGAATGATCTTCCGTGCTCATGACTGAGGGAGCTGCCCTATCTGGTACAATCATGGAAACACTTAAGTCAATTGAGGTGAGGCTGATACAAGCTCTTTGCAATACGGGAAACATCATTTCTATGAACATGCCATATTAGCATGACTCAGGTGTCAGTACACTATTTAATGGGAGAGGTGTATGAACTGGCGAGTGCAGCTAAGAATTAGTTTAAGAATGCATAGATCATACTTACTGGCGCAGTGCGAAGGAAGCACGTACCTCTACGGCGGGTGACGGCTTTGAGCGACCGGATGGACTGGGTGTGTCAGCAGCTGCACTTGGTGTATATGGAGACGAATTGCTGGATATGAGACTGGGACTTCAGGCGGGATGGACTGCACCTGAACAGGCGAGGCTCCTACGAGTTAGGAAACCTGGACAAGAGAGTCACTGAGTCGTGCCGGCAAAGATGAGGAAGACTGGATTTGGAGTAGGGCTGCCAACTGGAGCAGAACACTGGCAATGAGGAGCCACGGATTATGGGCTATGGAGATAAGACCCTAAGATTACTGCAGGTGAACTGTCAAAGTGTGCAAAATAAAATTACTAAATTTTGGAATATATTACTGACATTTTATAATTGCAGTTAACTCAAATCTTCTGGACACAAATTGGTCTGGCAAGGCTACAGGAAGGGGCTACAGACAGGTCAGGCTAATTAGGGATGGTGGATTTACCCAGCCAGCCCCGTGGTGTAGAGGTAGAGTGCCTGCCTCTTACCTGGAGGCCCCGGGTTCGATACCAGGACAGGTCAGAGATTTTTACCTGGACCTGAGGGCTGGTTCGAGCCTACGTGATTAGAATTGAGGAACTATCTGATGGTGAGATAGCTGCCCCGGCCTAGAAAGCCAAGAATAACGGCCGAGAGGATTCGTTGTACTGACCACATGCCACCTGGTAATCTGCAGGCCTTCGGGCTGAGCAGCGGTCGCTTATTAGGACAAGGCCCTTCAAGACCTGTAGTGCCATGGGGGAGGGGGGATTTACCTAATTAGTAGACTTTCCTACTAGACAAAACAATGCTTTAGATGTTTATCTTACAATACCCAATGACTTACACACATTAGCTGTGTGGTAGTACCAGCAATCAGCGACCACTCCGCTGTAGAATTAAATATTAGATATCCCTTAATCACTGAAGTAGATGATGAGAAAATAAAAGTATACCTGTGTAGTAAATCTGGCTTCTTTAAATTCCAAGAGTTTCTATGGCAAATATTTCCCAGCTGGGCATCACAAGACAGGCACATATACATAATGTGTGATAACTTCGCTAATATAATTAACAGGACTACTGAGCAGTTTCATCAACATCTTCATTTCCCGTCTCCAGCTTCCCAGGTCGGGTTGTGAATCAAGGACCTCCATCGCTGCCTGTCTCTCCACCACTCTTCTCCTTTTTTAAGTACATCTTCTGGTTTTCCTCCCCTCTTCTCTATGCACTCCCACACTGAAATCTGTCCACCCCTTTTGGAGTCTTCCTTGTGGTCTCTTTCCTGTTAACTTCTCTGAAAAAGCTTTTTCTGGCACTCTCTCCTCTCCCATTCTCATCATATGCTCATACCACTTTAGCTATCTTATTCCATCCTGTCTTGAAGTTTCAATATTCCTGTCCTTTTTCTTCTCTCTTCATTTCGAATTCTAGCTTTTGTGGTCTTGCCCTCGATACCTCTTTCATCTCTGCTGGCTGTATTCTACTCTCCTCTCGTTTTCTGATTGTCCATGATCCAGCTGCATAGGTTAGTATGAGTTCATAATAGGTTGAATATAATATTTTCTTACATTTCTTCGGGACATCTTGGTTCCACAAAATACCCCTTACACTCTGGTAGAAGCTGTTTGCTTGTTCTATACTTTTCCCAGTTCCCTCGGTTATCCTTCCATCTTCTTTGATCACACTTCCCAAGTACTTGAAACTTTTAACCACTTTCAGAATTTTGCCATTCAGTTTTATCTTTCCTCTTCCTTCCTTTCTTCCCCTTGTCATCACTATTGTTTTACTTTTCTCTGTGCTTACTTACATCCCAAATTTTTCTATCTCTTCATTCCATATATCTACTTGTTTTTGCACTTCTATTTCATCTCTACCCCATATCACTGTATCATCTGCAAACAACATGGCTGTTGTTGCCTGTCTTTCCAATCTCTGTTTAATGTTCTTATGAATTTCATCCATGACTATGATGAATAGTATGGGGGATACCAGTTTCAGTTTTAAACCATTTTGTTTTTCCTATACTAGTCTACTAACACAATTTTTGTACATAGCTTTTATCATTTGCATTTCCACTCTGTTAACATGTTTTTTTCCCTTAAAGTGTCCCGTACCAACTGTCTGGGCACACTGTCATAAGCTTTCTCAATGTCAATAAATGTCATCACTACCGGTATGGCTTTTTCAAACTCCCATCTTTTCTCCATCATATGTCTTAATGTAAAGATCAGGTCAAATGATCTGTCTTTCCTAAAACAATACTGCTCTTCTTCCATTTCTCCTTCTAGCTTCCTCCTCCGTCTTCTTTTCAATACTCTCTCAAATATCTTAGCTACATGGGGAATAAGGGTGACCACTCTGTAGTTATTACATTCCTTTTCATCACCTTTTTTAAATATCGCTATAATTAAACCCTTTTCCCACTCTTCTGGGATCTCTTTCTTCCTCCAGATTATTCTAAATAATCTATACAGCCACTGTAGCCCTATTTGTCCTGCTGCTTTTATCACTTCCGTAGTTACCTCATCCACTCCTGCTGCTTTACCGCTCTTCATCTTTTGTATGGCTTCCTCTATTTCTAACAATGATATCTCCTTTTCTTGTTCTTCTTCTTTCCCCATTGTTTCTTCTCGCTCCTTCTCATCTACCAGTTCACTGTATTTAATATTTAGCAATTCTGAGAAGTATTCTTCCCATCTTTTTAGTATGACATCTCTTTGCATCAATATCTACCCTGTTTGAACTTTTACAAATTTTGTAAACTGTTTCTGTGAAACTTTCCCAGCTCTTCTGTTTCTCTTCTCGTACTATTTTCATAATACCTTTTTGGCTTTTTTATATTTCTGCCAATTCTCTGTACTACTGCTGCCTATCCACTTCCACCTAGCCATTTGTTTCTCTTTAACTGATTCCTTTACCCTGTTGTTCGACCAAGGAGTCTCCTTTTCCTTCTTCCTCCCTGATAATCTTCCACAGGCGTTTACCGCACACTTTGCAAATACATATCTGAAACATGTCCATTCCTCTTCCACACTGTTCACGTCATCTTTGGGAATTTCTTTCTTCAGATCCTCTTGAAACTTTTTCCTTATTTCTTTCTCTTTTAACTTCCATCCCTTTTTTTTCTTTCCCTTTTTTCTATTAACTTTGTTATTTTACTAAGTTTTAATTTGGCTACCACCACTTTATGGTCTCCTTTGCAGTCTGCTCTCAGCATTGCTGTCACATCTCCCAGATGTCTACGTTTCTCCTTCTCCACCAGAATAGGATCAATCATTGTCTTTCTATCTCCTCAACCATACCTAGTTTTTTTTTGCGAGTTCTTTTTCCTAAACCACGTATTGCCAACAACTAATCCATTCCTTCTAGAAAAATCTATTACCGAATCTCCTTCTTCATCTTGGTTTCCATAACTACAGGGGCCAATTATCTCTTCTTTTCCCTGTCTGTCTGTTCCAACATGTGCATTCATGTCTCCCATTATTATAACCTCTTTGTCTTCAATACAACTTTCCAGTTCTTCTAGAAAATCTTCTAAACATCCATCTGCATTCCCCGATTGGGGTGCATATCCCTGTATAAAAACCTTGATTTCACTCTCAAGTCCAAATCTAACTTTAATTATCCTGTCACTTACCTGGTCAATTTTGTCCACATATTGTGCTAGGTCTTCTCTCAATATAACACCAACACCATTTGTTACCATCTTTCCTCCACTCCAATATAATCTACACCCTTTCTTCAATTCTTTTTTACCTTTCCCCTTCCATTTTGTCTCATTTATTCCCATCATTGCTATGTCTTTCTTCTCCATATACTCTATCAGTTCTTCTACCTTGTCATTCAAAGTCGACATTGATGATACCGATTCTTGTGATGTCTGGTAACCCACTTCTCACAGTTCCCCCCAGAGACCCGGGAACTGCGCGTCACTTCAGGATGATGCCCTAGCATTTTCTGAGGCCTCGATTCAATCGTACTCATTTTATAGACTGTTTGTACAATGGGTTTGCCACTCCCAAAGGCATTTTATTACCTTCTGCCAGGTTGAAATTAGGCCGCCCCTAACATGGAGTCAGACACCTTTTGTAGCCGCTCCTCTGGAGTACAGACGCTACGGGTTTGCCCCTTCCGACATCTCCACCATACCGAAGTTCATATTCTATGCCGCTGAGGTCTTCGCCCATAACCTAGGCCAAGGGCCCTCCATATCTATGACCCATGGAGAGAGGGTGTCCCAGTAATTTAAAGCCCCCAGGAATTGGGCTACCTGTTGGTCCGCGGGTTGTATTGAGTATTTCAACCAGCCCTACATACTGCAGGGACCCCTCATCCGCCACCTGGGGACGCGCTCTGCAGGAGTCAGGTTCCCCTGGTTACTCATTGGAAGTTTACCCCACCCACAAAGGCTGAGGTTATTTGCAGAGCTATTGAGCTATTCAGCAGTTTGTGCCCCTTAAATGACTAAAACGGAACCCAGATCTGGAATATTCCAATAGGAAAATTAGGAGTGATAAAAGGAAAGTAAAGAAAGTGCACAACAAAAGTCAATTTCGTTCGGAGCATATGAACAGGTTTCAAAAGCTGTTCAAAAAACTCGCTTCTGAAAAGAAAGCTGCTCATGACAAATATATGAAAGGTATACTTTCTTCCTGGGAAAATGGGAGGAAAATCTAAGTACGTTAGGAAAAGGAAAGGAGCCAGCCATGATGTGTCAATGATAATGTCCAGAGAAGGTGAGGTAATTACAGACAGTCTATTAATAGCTAATGAATTAAATCATTGGTATGGGAATGTATTTAATAAGCAGAATGAGCAGAATAGCCTGGTGTTGGACATTATCGATAACACTGACCGTTCTCTCTTCCAAATTAGCCGTAGAAAAATTCAGGAAAGAATTAAGAACTTAAGGAAAAGTAAGTCAACAGGGCCTGATAATATCGCTGGGAAGGTTCTGAAACTGGGAGGTAGAGCTATTCTACGCTATTTTGAAATACAGTGGAACCTTGATTCTCCATTTGGAGGGACCATGAAAGTAAAACGTACAACACAGGAAAACAGAAAATTCGGGAATGAATGAAAACTGTCAACAATTTGCCTAAACATCACAAAAATGAAATATGTATAATTATAATCTTACAAACACTCCTAAACCAAACCAAACTACAACCACAATGGGCAGCGACCGCTGCTCAGCCCGAAGGCCTGCAGATTATGAGGCGATGCATGGTCATTGTGACGAATCCACTTGGCCGTTATTCCTGGCTCTCTAGACCGGGTTCGCCATCTCACCATTAGATAGCTCCTCAATTACAGGTAATCACGCAGGCTGAGTGGACTTAGAACCAGCCTTCTAATCAGGTAAAAAAGCCTGACCTGGCCGGAATCGAAACCAGGCCCTCCGGATGAGAGGCAGGCAAATTAGACCACGGGGCTGGCTTCAAATATTAATTACCCGTACACGAGTTCAAACTCTTGATCCTCAATTTTACAGGGGAAAATTTGTCAGCTTCCTGTGAAAACTTCTTTCACTTCAGCAACTTTGATTACCCATACTCTTCGAAAAATCTAATAACGCTAAGCCAAACGACAGTCGACCACAAGTAGTTTTTAATTCTTTCATCTAATAAAATAAAGCACATTAGATACAAAAGTGCCCAACGTGAAGGTGAAATCCCCTCTTTTCTTAATCTTCCATTGTAATTTGGTCACCGGTATATTGTTCATAGTCAATTTCTGGAAATCTTGTATCGCGTAAATCAGGCCTATATCGACTTTTAAAGGTTATGTTGAACTTGAGAACATGGTTTTTGAATGTAAGTATTGATTCTCAAAAGTTCTCAAATGCACTGTATTCAATTGGAAAGAGAGAAAAAATATCACCAAAACTTCAGAAATTACGGTTATTTTTGACCTTGAGCTCAGCTGAAAAGCGTGCTCGCTGCACATGTCAGTACGAGTTGGAAATGATACAAACCATTTAATTCCTCGATAATTGTCACATACCTTCCAGACACCTTTACTTCAATCATCCAGTACTTGCTTTTCCCTGCATATACACCATAACAGCCTATATTACCAACGTAGACCAGTCCTGCTGCCTTTATCAATTCCACACATATTTCATCCATCCCTGCTGATTTTCCTGTTTTCATTTGTTTAACAGCCATTTCCACCTCTGCCTTGGGTCACTGGACTTTAATATGTTTGAATGCACTCTAGTCTATGTTGTACATTATTTCTCGTGAGATATTTTTAAGCAATGGTGTTACTCATATCCTACTGCGGCTTTTTCCTGTTATACGATGTGAGGGCCGTGGCATGACCAGCATAACATTATCTTCCTCCATTTTAACCACCTCAGATGATCACTAGGGTATCTAGTTGTTTGTAGTAACATAATGAATTATGATTATAGTCTTCTACGTGAGATTAATATTTGATTATAGGATGCTGTCATACAGTCATTGATTTATATTAAGAATTTATGTTCTGTATTAGGTTACTTGTAAGTTATTTATTTTTGACGCGAGTGATCTATATTTTTTTTTTACAAGTTGCTTCACGTCGCGCCGACACAGATAGGTCTTATGGCGACGATGGGACAGGGATGGGCTAGGAGTGGGTAGGAAGCAGCCGTGGCCTTAATTAAGGTACAGCCCCAGCATTTGCCTGGTGTGAAAATGGGAAACCACGGAAAACCATCTTCAGGGCTGCCGACAGTGGGGTTCGAACCCACTATCTCTCGAATAATGGATACTGGCCGCACTTAAGCGACTGCAGCTATCGAGCTCTGTGATCTATATTTAGTTGAGAAGCGAGTTACTTCTTCAGTGTCTCCTAATTCACACAGTACTGGTAGAATCTTCGTTAGGAACCTATCAGACCGCATTAAGATCTATGACTGTGGTTAGGTTGCAAAATGAAAATCAGTACTTCCTGAATTTCTAGAAGTTTAAACTTCAGCAACTTAATTATTGATAGAAATTTTTGTATTGACATGAATTACTTATCAGTAACAGTTGATGTTGCAGTTCTTGTTTGGTAATGTTTAAATTTATATATTTTTAGAGTTTATTATATTCTTGATAATAAGAATTTATCCACATTACGAGAGGTCATAATGATAACCTTTATCTGGATTGATTCTGTGTAGCCATAATGATCATGTGTTATAATCATTGACATTAAGGACAGGAATGACATATTATGAATAAAATAGATCTTTAAAATTTTACTTCATTTTCATTCTCCTCTTTGTGTCGAACCATATCCTATTACTTGTTATACGTGATACCCCCGGAGTGCGAGACTCTCATACAGGTTCAGTATCTATGTATGCACTCCAAGGACAACACTGTGTCCATAAAGACTGAAAAAAAGTATCCAGAAGATGAGTAAATACTATGTGTTATTCTTTTTAAACAGCTAATAAGAACTTGGAATGTGGCAATGATTAAGAAACTACATCTTATTAGTAGGCAAAAAATTAGACAATAACATTTATCAATTAAATTCTTAAAAAGCAATTATCTTCAGTCAAGTACACAGGTTAGTCATATCTCCTCTTATTTTAGCTGCCAATTACCTACCATTGTGGTTTATGACTTAGCATACATTTATGGATGTGTTCATTAATATTCTTTATTCCTTAATTGTTTTATTAATATTCGGCAGAGAAGTACAAAAAAAATGGTAATGGTCCCAGAAATCACCAGCTGTCAATGTTATTCTTCTCATTTTTAAAGGAACAAGTTGAAAAGAATGGATTCCTTTGGGATTTGATCCCTCCTCTCATAATCAGGCGAGGTGTCATATTCCGAAGCAGCCATCATTGAAGGGCCTCATATTTTCAATTCAAGATAAAATCACCTGTATCTATAGCACTTACTGTAGTTCTACTACAGTACTAAAGACTAGGACTGAAGGAAAGAATAACAAAAATACAGTAATTGATACACACATGTTGCTCTAAATGTAATTTTATTACATTCTCAAATAAATAAAAATTTCTTCATTAATCTTATAATGACTAATTAATGTATGTACATTTGTACTGTATATACGAAAGGTGTATTGTAATGAAAATACTTCCACACTTGACTATATTATAAACATAGGATAATTTTTACTGTATAAGATCTCTGAATAAAGCTAATAATATTTATCACTACAGATTTGGTGAAAGTTTTCATTTCAATACTCATACGTCAACTGCCCAGCAGCATTACTCTCATCAGGTACCTTGGCAAAATCGTCAGATAGCTAGCAAACTTGTTATTCATTCCATTGTGAAGAATAATTGTCTTCTGAAAAGAAGAAAAAGATATATTTATGTCAACCATTATAAAAAACAAACACTTCATACATCTGACATAAGAGCTCTGTACATCACAAAATGAAAAGTCCTTAATAGATAAGGAATCACAACTATAACATTTTAATCCGGATGTACATACATTAAGATTTTCAAGCTGACTTGGAAGGGAATGGTCTGGTTTAGACCAGACCAACTGCAATGAAACTTGATAGGATGAACAATTACGACATCACGAACTTCAAAAAAACAGTCCTTCTGCAATAAAATATTGTTATTTTAATTGTTTAAAAAATAATAGATTGTTGCTGCAGTTTTCAATGGAATGTGGTGTATCAAAGACATCAAACCTCCAATAAGACATTAAAACATCTCTTTACACCTGCCATTATTATACAGGCTGTCCACGGCATGATTAAAAAAGTGATTGTAAACGGAGGTCCAGCAGTTTCCTGGTTTGTGCTAATAAAAGATTACATTAAAAGCATATATGTTTATATATATAGCCTAGCTTTCATACTACCTAATGATTTGGTTTCCATTATAAGCAATACAGAAACCTTAATATTTTGATATCTTCATATACTGTAACCAACATAATTAAAATAGGTTACAGAATGTAAAATTCTGTTTCTGTAATCAAAATCACGTATTTGGTATCACAAAATGATTGTTACCTTTAAATCCGTGATATGTTAATTGGCCATTAACGCACATTTCATTGAAATCTATTTAGTCTATCCCAAACAGTTCCCTTGTATGAGGACACAGTCCCTAAAACTGTTTTACTGGGCAAGACCTGGTGAAATGGTAAGGGAGATACGATGTCAGTCTTAATCCACTTCTGATTTGAGACATAGTGAACTAGCAAGAAGGCAAGCATAACATCTGGTCCCATTTCTCTTCTACTTTTAAAAATATGTTTTAATACAATTTGTTTTACGTCGCACCGACACAGATAGGTCTTATGGGGACGATGGGATAGAAAAAACCTGGGAGTCGGAAGGAAGCGGCCGTGGCCTTTATTAAGGTATAGCCAGGTGTGGAAATGGGATACCACAGGAAACCATCTTCAGGGCTGCCAACAGTGGAGTTCAAACCCACTATCTCCCAGATGTATCTCTTCTACTAAAAGTGATTAAAACAAGTCAATATATATTTATTTTTAACAAATTTATGAACTGCTTTATGCTTTATTATCTTTTATTCATTATTATTATTATTATTACTATTATTATTATTATTATTATTATTATTATTATTATTATTATTATTATTACTAATGTTATATGTTTTACATCCCACTAACTACTATTATGGTCTTTGGCGATGCTGAGGTGCCAGAATTTTGTCCCGGAGGTGTACTTTTACATGCCAGTTAAACTAATGACGTAAGGCTCACATATCTGAGCACCTTCAAATATCACTGCATCAAACCCAGCAATATGACCTCAGAAGGCCAGTGCTCTACTGCCTGAGCTACTCAGACCGGCTGTTAGAGGACTACGATGAACATTAGCTACATACAGATTCGCTGCACTGTCACTCAATTTACAGGCCAAGTCCACAGCAGTAAGCCTAGGGTTTAATTTGCTTCTTCTGAGGAGAAGGTGATCATCAGTTGGGGCACTTTTCTTTCTCCTGTCATAATTCCCTTCTTTTCTTTGGTAAAGCTCAGTCAGTCTGTCTGTGACACTGAACAATCAATTTACTACAACTACACCAACACAAAATTAAACAGCTAACTCTCTTAGTGTCATAGAAGTATTCTGCAATAATGCTACAAAATTGCACTAAGCTTCCTAGAAGTTGTATCTACTGAAGACAGTTATTATGAATCTCACAAGGTAATCTCAAAAGTACAACACATGCAAATAACTTAAAATAACTGTCACACAAAGCAATTATTATTCAAAGAAGAAACAAACAATTCATAGAAAGCATGGTATCTATGAATGAGCAATATGCAGCACACTGTTGCCAAACACTGGGAAAGTTATGAAAAATACAAAATAAATCTTGCTCCAGTTAATTTTCACGAGAGTTACCCTTTACTATGATGATTTATTTTACTGTACTTTACAGCAACACAATGCTATTGAACATTGACATTATCATATCATTGGGCATCTCCTGAAGTCAGGTTTGTACTGTCCTAAGGTAAATAAATAAATAAATTCATTCACATGTTCATTTACCGGAATAATGTGATGAAAAACTAAGTTTCCCAAACAAGATAATTAATAAATCTGCATTTGAATTTATATCACTTACTTTCTGATAGATGTGGAACCATCACATTGCGGCACTTAAGCAGACTGACCAGATGTCATCCTTTAGTGATTTCTGTTCTCCCAAAATTTGAGAGTACAGCAGGATACCAAACTGTCCTCCTTTGCAGACTGCCAACTTTAGACGTTTCTCTTTTCTCATAACATGCCCAAAGAGTAAGACTTGCTTCATATATCCACTGCTAGTCCGTACAAATGCTGCCAACTAATCATGTTATGTATGTGGTCTTTTCTCACAGAGACTAAGACTTTTCAGAAACTCACGTTGGCAACAATTCCAGACATCTCAAATTCTTTGGTATTGCTTCTGACTTCCATTAACATCAGTCTGGTCAATTAGCTTTCACAGCATGCTCATCATACGTAATATGTAACTATAAACAGTATTAAATGTGCTTTTTATTCTAAACAAGAAAGAACAATGCCTAAATGGAAAAGTACTTTCAATTGTGACTAACAGGGGAAATATCCACTTATCAAAAAGACAAATTCGGACAGTGACATCTTATGTGAAACATGCAGGGGAACCTTCAGTGTTGCACACGGTGGTGTAAACAGCATAACTAAACATTTAACATCTGCATGCCATAAATATGCTGAAATAGATGCACCTTCTTCAAAAGGGATGACACACTTCTTTAAAAATACTGTGCTGGGCTGAGTGGCTCAGATAGTTGAGACGCTGGCATTCTGATCCCATACGAAAGAGTTTGAGCCTATCATGCGATTAAAGAAAATGACTGCTCTTCGAAACTAATTTAAGCATGATTTTAGCGAAAATTTCCATTCGCCCGTAACAAATGTGAGGCCATCAATACGGAAATATTTGCATCTTTTGCTATGTAAGAAGTAAAGCAGCAATTGGAAGAGGCACATTGTTTCTCCTGAACTCTTACTTCCATCACTTGCCCCACAATGTGGTCACAACTGTACTGTAACTAATAGTCTCATAACACTCACTTTTAATGCAGAAACACTCTGGGGTAACTTTCACAAATTCAGTATTATTATTATTATTATTATTATTATTATTATTATTATTATTATTATTATTATTATTATTATTATTATTATTAATCTTAAGCAGTTGTAGCACCCAAGCAGCATCTACGAGCTTCTGGACTCCCCAATACATTTACATTTACCTAATTGACACAATATGGTATAAGATTTCAAATATTGAATATTTGATAATTTACAACCTAAATGTAGCACAAGACCTGAAAAAATCGCATTTGCGATAAATGCGAATTACTGAATCTTGTATTGAATCCAAGCCTACGGTAATTCTAATGTGGAATAAAATAATTTTTACGCATAAATAGAAGTGCGACAAAATGCGAATTGTGACCCAAAATGCGAAGTTAGTATGAATATGCGATTTTGGTGTGAATTCTGCGGAACTGTGCTATTTTACTGGCGAAAACAACATATTTCGGCAAAATCGTCAGAAATACTCAAAATATGATGCATAAATCTTTCGACCGTTCCGATCGATGAAGAAAAGTATCTGATCGATTCTTGTTTGCTGACTTTAATCGATATTTACAATGGGAATAGCAAGGGGATTAAGATCTGTATCGATTATTATCAAAATGTAAGTCGAGTGTCATGGAAATAACGAGACAGGCACAGCGTTGTTTTCCTGTTGTTCAAAATTGAAACTAGTGAAGAGTAGAAAGTCGAGCAATTGTTTAGGTTATGGGGCGCACGACAAAAACTGCGCACGAAAGAGCTCAGCAATATGCAAAGGATGGTTTATATGCCACAGATTCAGCGACAGTGTTTTGCAAGTATTATAATTGCCGAGTTGGAAGGGAAAAAAAGATACCATTGTGAAACATGTTAAATCTGAAAAACATGTGGGTAAGCGACGCGATAATGAAAGTTCAATCCCTGCTGCTAGTACGTCTCAAAGAAAGCAATCTTCTATGCTTACACAGTTAGATAGTTGTAAAAGACGAAAAATTTCCAGAGATAACTTCTCGAAACGCACAGTTGATGTATTTGCCAAAGCAAATATACCTCTGGAAAAACTGGAAAGCTAAGAGCCTGAATTACTGAGTTTTCAAATTAAGAGCTGCCATGTGTGAGAACTCAACGTGAAGTATATTTACCGGGTAAGTTTCAATTTCATTGATCGGGTACGGTTTAGGTATTACGACATCGAAACCACGCGCAAAATTGAAGGATACCGAATTAGAGTGCGATTTCCATATCGAACTATCTCACCCTTACACAATTGATCCAGTAATGTTAAATTATTTCGTTATAACTTGAGGTCATTCTTCCTTTCTAGAAGTTGCATCTGACCACCAGAAAAGAACAGCAGAGGCTCTAGTGGGGAAGAACATCAACATACTCTGTGATGAAACTACAGATAGAATGGGCCGTTGTGTTTTTATCATCATATTCTAAGTTCCAGCCGGATCGAAAAGAGAGCTGCACGTTGTTTCTGTGAACTATCTTGATGCAGGAAATGCTACAAACTGCTTTCGTGCAGCTTCAGAAGCTCTGCACAGTTATAGTGTACCATATGATGCAGTTAAAGTGTTTGATAGTGACAGTGCCCCGTACATGACCCAGTGTTATGAAACCTTAAGTGTGCTCATAGGGTATCATTTAATGCATGTACAGTGCTGGGTACATAAGATCACCTTGGTTGGCAATAGTTGGGCCGCAGTGATGACAGATTTAAATCATGTGGCTGCTATGGTAAAGTCTACATTTTTCAACACAAGAAAGCGAAAATATAATTATTTACAAGTCTTAAAATCGAAGTATGGTGCTTCAAAGGAAGCGAAGCTTTTTCCTGCACCTATCATAACCCGATGGAATAGCTGGTTTCACGCTGTCTTCTATTTGAGTGCTTACTTTACTGATGTTACATTTTTCAAGATGTCTGACATGAAAGACATCAACAACTGTGGTATTAAGTACCTGACTGATCTGAGCGACCACATGGTTTTTGTCACAGATCATGCAGCTGGATTTGTTGACCTCCTTACTAAACTTGAAGGGTCTCTGTATCCCACCTCTCATCTGCATAATCTTGACACCAGTTTTACCTTAATTTGTGAGGGGAATTTTTCTGAGGCAACTAATGATGCTTTGATTAAGCTCACTGCTCTACAGCAGGCTGCATGTAGAGACACATTTGTCAAAGCTGCTCATTCTTCACAGTGCAAGATAGCCACATTGAAAGCTACAGACCCAACCATAAGCATTGTGTGTCAATTTCTCAAGCTTTGTATCCAAAAAATATAATTTTGAATAACACTGATAAACTATATGAGCTTGAGAAATTGTTTGGAGTAAAAGATCTCTCAAGAAACGATATCTGGTCTGGTTATTGTTTTCTGAAACATGCAATTCAAAACCCAGATGAAAGAAAGTGAAAAATGTGATGCCATCCTTGTATTAACTGCAGTTCAGACAGAGTTCAGCATATTTGCTAAATACTGTCTTGAGTTGTTGTGAACCCCAACGAACAATGTAGATAGCGAGCGCGTGTTGTCTCACAGTGGTTACAGAGAGAGAGTGCAATCTGAAGAAAGAAAAACAAAAAAGGCAATGCCGAAGTACTGACAATGCTTTCGTTTGAATAATGAATTTGTATTGTGTATGAACCAAGGACAATAATTGCACTTCATAAACTTGGAATCATTAAAATTAATAATACCATGCGATTATTTTAACTTTGTAAATAGATGCTAATTTGGGAAAAATAGATGCTAATTTTTCAGGTCGCTACTAATATATCTACCAGGCTAGGTCACAGACTGACGATATCCTGACTTGCTTACGTAACCTGACGAACTGTTGAACTGAAATGGTTTAAGCATATAGATATACTCTCAAAATCAACCACATATATAGGCATGGAACATGCCAACAACATTCACCTTCATGATAAAACAAACATCTGAGATGTACCTCTCCATCCATCTTCAGAACGTAAGACATTTGAAACACACACTCTTCCATCACTATACAAAATAATCACTGAATTTAAACAAAATAATCACTAATATTAAACTAGCTGGTGCAATGACCTTGCTAGGAAAGTAGCACAATCAGATTTTCTCCATCCCTTGCCTCTCAGAGAACACATGCTAAATTACACTGTACATATTTTACAAAATAAGATACCTTCTTCTCAGCATTAATATATACGCAATCTGGCTAGTGAGAAATGCTAGATCACTAATCACCACCACATAACCTGCTACAGCACAGGAATAAAATCCTGCCATGAAAATGCACAGAACATTGATAACTTTAATCTTCCAATGTTCATATGAACTCATACGTATATACAACCATGACCATTTGGTGGAACAACTGTACATAATCAATTCTTCAAACGTGTTTTGAATTCATACTTCTCTGGGTAACCTGAAGCTCGCAACGTATCCCCAAAGTAATGAGTACGCTCTTACATACTCCACTCAAAGTTGATGTTAGATACTCTCATGCCTTGCCACATTCGACGATGATGTAGCAAACACTAACTTGAATTCAAGTTCATGGTTGGAGATCACGCAAATACGTAATCACAGTATGAAGTTAACTAGCTGAGCACTTCACAGCACAATTCAGTAGATGTCGCAGTAACACCAAAGTCAATCAGTCAAGACACTTGCACTCCTGGTGAACCTGCCATTAAATAAAAATTTTCAGTCACATGGTTCTCCCATCAGCCATCACTAGCTACCCTTGCATTTTCCTCCCCACGAGCTAATCACTGCATTGCATTCTTGTCACATGCAGCACGCAGTTTCCAAAACACTGACACTAAACAACTCCTTGCTAACAAACGCTTTACACTTCTCCAGAATGTTGAACATTAACAACTGGTAGTCTGTCATGTCTTCAGTAAACAGAATCTCACCAAAATTGTGTTTAATTTTCTGAATGTGTTGTTTTGTTTGTTTTGTGAAATTATTTTCCATCTTGTTAGATTTTATCAACGATACAACAGTGTGGAAATGAACCTGTTGGATCTACAATCTCAGCCAGGAGAAACTTCAGGCATTGTGGTTAAATACTTAAGTGAAGTGCTCGTTATAAATGTTCTCACAAGTAAGGTTATTGCCTTCTGCGGTGATAACAGAAAGAAAAGGACAAAACAAAACATTCAGAAAATTAAACACAATTTTGGTGAAATTCTGTTTACTGAAGGCATGACAGACTACCACCTGTTAATGTTCAACATCCTCAAATGGACAGAATTTTTTAGTTCTTACACCCTCACTATATATATATACACACATTACACAAGCTTCCACATTTCATAATGTTTGCACTGAAGGTGAAGGGTGACAGAACATTAGCAACTGAACTAATGGATGAAAAAATTGAATCAAGAAGAAATGTTCTTGAAAGAAAATCACATCAGTTTATTCCTAACAAAGTGAGAGTGCTCTTAACTTCACTGGAAGAAGAAGGCTTGGTTAGAAAACTAAGTTTAGAGGAAACTGCTGTACCATTCTATGAAAAATATGTTACATCTGTGGTTTAAGAATGTTAACAACTCAAGAATTTTTCTAGAGGCCTTCAGAGAAGCATGTTCCTATGTGGTTTATAGCTGAAGGTGTTGAATTTATGGCCAGGCAAGGGTACTTTGATATGGATAAAGATACTGAATTACTGAATGAATTTTCATCCTTAACAAGGAATACAGCACCAGAAAAAATAAATCTGTGGAATAGCTTGGATGATCCTGCAGGTGCAGATAAATGGTAGACAGAAATCTTTGCTCACTATAAGGAGCATAATGTGAAGCATCAACATCATCTTTCATCAGTCATTCAGTACATCCTTTCCCTACCAGGTACAAATGCATCTGTACAAAGGCTCTTCCCCCAAGTAAACATAATTTGGATAATGCAAAAACTCCTTTAGAAGTAAAAACTCTAAAAGCCTTCATGATGACCAAATATAATTTCCAGCAAATTTGTCATGAGTTCTTGAATCTTTTTAAGTATTCTCGCATTAAGTAAAACAGCATCATCTGAAAAGAATAATAAATTGTAACATCACTTTGCATCTGTCTTTCCTATCATTCTTCTTAGGTATTTCATTTCGCTGGCTTGAATTCTACCCTCATTCCTACTTGTCACAATCCAGGTCTCAGCTGTGTAAGTCAATATGGTTGCATGATACAAGGAACAGCACCAGAAAAAATAAATCTGTGGAATAGGAACATATTGGTAGATATTCACACCATAATGTGTTCAAAGACCGCCATGGCCCCACTCCACATATAAAACACTATGTGAATGAGACTTTCATCAGTGCTTGACTTGCATTAGTGCTTTGTGACTGAGGATCACTGACAAAATGCTGAAACATATTTTGGCATGCGACGATGGCATGTGAGAGATTCAGGGAAATAATACCATTTTTTGAGACTTGATGTTCAATCTACAAGATCTGAAGGGGAGAAAGTGGGGTCGAACCCCACTGTCGGCAGCCCTGAAGATGGTTTTCCGTGGTTTCCCATTTTCACACCAGGCAAATGCTGGGGCTGTACCTTAATGAAGGTCATGGCTGCTTCCTTCCCATTCTTAGGCCTTTCCTATCCTATCGTCGCCATAAGACATATCTGTGTCGGTGCGACTTAAAGCAAATAGCAAAAACAAAAATAAATGAGATGATGATGATGATGATGCTTGTTGTTTAAAGGGGCCTAACATCGAAGGTCATCGGCCCAACAAAAACAAAAATCTGAAAGCTTGATTTAGCATAATTTCACTGCAAATGCACAATGTAGCTACATACCAGTGTCATACATAACTTCTGATGAATAACTCTTTCCTTCTAAATGTCACTGCAGATCTACACTGTTCATGGCCTCAAAATCAGATAAATACAGACAAAAATATGTTAAGTATATTGAAGTATTTAATTTAATTTCCGGGTTGAACCGTGTTGTACTTGTACGCATATCACGTACAGTTTGCCGATGTTTCGAATACATTGCAGTATTCTTTGTCAAGGCGACTGAAATACCCCTACTCGATCCGAGGTAATCAGTCTCCCAGGCAGAAATTACACTACTAGAGTGGCCTTGATCTTGGCCTTTTATATCCTAGCCTTTCTGGCTGACGTAAGCTCTGGCTGTCTCGCGAGGCTTCTGGAAAGTATATGTCACAGCCAGGTAGTGGGGGCTTGCCCGCGCTGTTATGTAATGGGGTTGCGGCCCGTGTGTTTATGTTGTGGTCTGTATGTCTTAAACTATGAATGATAGGCATCCAAGAATTACTGATTTTGTATCCTTCTTCTAAATTTATGTTGTTCGGATGTTTCTTGATTTCGATAGCCTCGCGGATTTTCCTTTCCAGATTCCAAGGGATAGCTGCTAGGATCTTGGTCTTGTCAAACGATATTCTGAGCCTAGTTTCGTAGGAATGCTTGGCTACTGCTGAAATATCTGTGTTTTGGTTCTTGGTGTGACGGATATGTTCTTTTAGGCGGGTGGAGATCAGACGTTTTGTCTCACCTACATAACAAGCTCCGCAGCTACATTCAATGTGATACACTCCAGGGGCCTGTAATTCTATTGTGTCTTTTACTGGTGGTAGATAATGGGCTAACTTACGGTGAGGTTTATAGATAGTTTTTATGTTGTATTTGTCCAGTATCTTGCCGATCCTGTCTGTAGTGTTTTTAATGTATGGCAGTATCGCTGTTTTCTGGCGGGTCAGTTCTTCTTTCCCGATGTTTTCTCCTGCGGCGGCCTTTTCTTTGTTCTCTTCTGATTTTTTGAAGACTCGTCGGATGTTATTGAGCGGGTAGCCATTTTTCCTAAGGGTTTCCGTGAGGTGTTCTTTTTCTTCCTCGAGGTGCTCTGCGTCAGATATCGCTATGGCCCTGTTCACTAGTGATGTTAGGACAGCCTGCTTTTGTGATGGGTGATGATGGGATGAGGCGTGTAGGTACCTGTCTGTGTGAGTGGGTTTCCTGTAACTTTAAAACCAAATCAACTACCCTTGTTGGTACTATGAACAGAGCTCATACAGAAGTAGCAGTCTTTGTCAAAAAGAAGCAATGGAAAAGTTGTATATTACAGCATTGCTGGAGACCAGTGATGCTACACTAATAATCTATGAATAAAAATGTTTTCGTTCTGAGTACTATGCATCCACATATTCAAACTGAGGGTCGTAGAAAGAAGAAACCAGACACCCTAACTTTATATGGAGTTGGAGTTGATGAAGTTGATTAAATGTCCCGCAAGTATTCTGTAAAAGCACCATCGAAGCAATGGTCTGTTCACACTTCACAATTTATTGAATTTGGCAGGAATAAATTTGTGGGTTGTGAACAATGCACTAAATGAGACTAAACTTAATCATAGAGAATTCATTCTGGAGCTGGGAGAGAAACAAGCTGAAACTTATGCAGCAGGTATGATGGTAAACATTACCTGACGTCCCTGAAGATATTCCGGACAGACAAGAGAAGTGCACTCATTGTCAACTAAAGACTAACTGCAATGGAAACAAGTAATTTGTGAAGTGTCACGCCTACAGAAAAACGGTTTGTAGCAAATGCACAGCCAAAGACTACTACATACGCTCCTCATGCAACAGTAGACTGAAAAGGCACCAACGCAGGTTTGAAATTCAGGCCGTACTTCATTTTCTGATTAATACTAAATAAATACACATGTTATAATCTACATATATAAAGTAACTTGTCCTGACTGACTGACTGACTGACTGACTGACTGATTCATCATCGCCGAGCCGAAACTACTGGACATAGAGAAATGAAATTTTGGGGATACATTCATATTAACATGTAGGTGCTCGCTAAGGGAGGATTTTTGGATATTCAGTCGCTAAGGGGGTGAAAAGGGGGGTTAATTTCTAAAATGGGAATATTCATATCTCAAAAACTTAAAGGTTTAGAGTAATAAAAATTGGTATTTGATTTCTCCCTTAAAAATAAAGAAACACGTATTTTTTTGTTTTCGGAAAATCCGATGAAGGGGGTTGAAAAGGGGGGGGGGGGAACAGTCGAACACCTTTTATGTGGAGACTTATATCTCAAAAACTGAAGATGTTATAGTCATAAAAAATTAAATTTGGAATCACCTTTAAAAATAAAGAAACACAAATTTTTTTATTTTGGGGAAATCCAAATAATGGGGGTGAAAACGGGGGGATTAATTTTTAAAATGAGTGTATCTATATCTCAAAACTGTACAAGTTTTCAAACGTAGAAATTGGTATTTAGTATCTCCTTTCGAAATAAAGAAACACGAATTTTTTTGTTTTCGGAAAATCACAATAGGAGGGGCGAAAAGGAGTGAAGAATGGGTTGAATGCCTTTAATGAGGATACTTATATCTCAGAAACTGAAGATATTACAGACTTGAAAATTGGTATTTGGGAAATATATATAAAGAAATATATATATTTTTTTGCTTTTGAACAATCCAAATATTGGGGGGTGAAAAGGGGTAGATTTTTAAAACGAGTGTATCTATATCTCAAAACTATAAAAGTTTACACATGAAAAAATTGATATTTAGAATCTCCTTTTAAAATAAAGAAACACGTATTTTTTTGTTTTCGGAAAATCCCAATAGGAGGATTGAAAGGGGGTGAAAAATGGTTGAATGCCTTTAATAAGGATCCTTATATCTCAGAAACTGAAGATGTTACAGACCTGAAAATCGGTATTTAGGATCTCCTTTATAAATAAAGAAACATGTATTTTTTGTTTTTAGAAAATCCAAACAGTGGGGGATTGAAAGGGGGGTTAATTTTTAAAAATGAATGTATCTATATCTCAATATTGTAAAAGTTTACAGATGTAAAAATTGGTATTTAGAATCTCCTTTCAAAATAAAGAAACACGTAACTTTTTTCGGAAAATCCCATGAAGGGGGTGAAAAGTGGGGGGGGAAATGGGTTGAACACCTTTCATGAGACTTATATCTCAAAAACTGATGTCATGCAAATTTAAATTTGTAACCTCCTTTAAAAATAAAGGAAAACGTACTTTTTTAGAAAATCTAAATAGTGAGGGGGGGGGGGTGAATGTTTTAAATATTTATTAACATCTAGTGTATAGAAGACAACCCTTTATAAAAATGTTATGTTCGTGCCTGAAAAGGTTTAGGAAGAAAAGAATGCAAGATTCCAAATACAAATTTTCATTTCTGTAACATCTTCAGTTTTTGAGATATAAGTAACCACATAAAAAGAATTCAAACCATTTTGAGTCCCTTTTACACCCCCTTTAACTAAATTTTACGAAAACAAAAAAATTAGTGTTTCTTCATTTTTAAATGAGATTCCAAATACCAATTTTGATGTCTGTAACAATTTCAGTTTTTGAGAGATATGAATCCTCATAAAAGGTATTCAACCTCTTTCTCACCTTTTTTCACACCATTCAGAGGATTTTTCTGAAAACAAAAGAATACATATTTCCTTAATTTTTAAGGAGATTCCAAACACCAATGTTCACATCTGTAACATATTCAGTATTTGATGTGTAAGTATCCCAAGGAATTCAACTATGTTCACTTTTCTTCACCCATCCAACCCCCTTAAGTGGATTTTCCAAAAACCAAAAAATACGTGTTTATTTTTGAAGGAGATTCCAAATACCAATTTCTACGTTTGTAACATCCTTAGTTTTTTTTTTTTTTAGATATAAGTATCCTCATACAAATAATTCAACTAATTTTCAAATTCATTCACCTCCCCCCCTTAAGTGGATTTTTCAAAAACAAAAGAATGTGTGTTTATTTACTTTGAAAGAAGTTTCCAAATACAAATGTTCGTGTCTGTAACATCTTCAGTTTTTGCAATGTAAGTATCCTCATTAAAAATTTCAAATCGTTTTTACCTCCCACCCCCCATTAAGTTGATTCCCGTTCTCCCCACCCCCACCCCACCCCCCACCCCCAAAAAAAGTGTGTTTCTTCATTTATAAAGTATATTCTAAATATCAATTTTCACGTCTCTAACATTGAGATTTTGAGATATAAGTACTGGTATCTTCATAAAAATAATTCAATTCAAATATAACAGATTTTTGGCCATGGGACAGCACATGGGTGATATGATAGTAACCATAACTTCACTAATATCAACCAAGACATGAAAATCTCAAAGTTATACAAAAACGCCCCCTGCTAAATATTTCAGAAAATTATTTTATCCATCTGGAACAGTTTTTCAATCTTAACCTCAATTTAAATGAAATTTCAGAGAAATCAAACATTTTATCTGAACTTTTAATTCCTATCTTTAGTAATCATTCCTCAGATAAAAAGAATTCTTTCTTTTATAATCTCTTTAAATTCCCCTCTAAGCAGTAGTCTTTCTTTCCTCATCCTTCAGCCCCACCTTAGACACCCCTTCTCCCCTTCTCCCCTTCAAACACTCCCACCCCACCCTTTCCCTTCCTCTCTCTTGATTACTCCCTCCTCTCCATATCTATTCCTTTATTCACATTGGCTGCTTCCTGCAGCAAGTCGGTGCTTGTTCCCTATCCACTCCTTTGTTTACATGGCCTGTCTGCTTCCTCCAGCAAGTCGGTGCTTGTTCTACATCAGACATTAGAGGCGAGTCCCATAAATAATATTTCTCCTTTTTAATTTTTTCTGTATATTTATTCATTCCTAATTCTGGCCATCATTTCCAGATTTACTTCTTTGCCTGAGATCCTAAGTCAACTTAAAGATATCAAATTGTGACATGAAGATCATAACTTTAATTTTTGTTATTATATATATTTTAATGTTGTAATTATTCCTACAACACTGTCTTTGTCTGGTATGCATATGTTTTAGTTATCACATAATTTGTTTAATTTTTATATGGCTGAAGATGGCCACTAAGTGGCTGAAACTAGTCCCAAGACTTAAGTAATATCATTTACTTGATATACTGCATTGTATTCTTATTATGTACTGATTTTTGACAGATACTCTACCCAGTGATTCAGTTGGAAAAAAATTATTTACAGGAACTCACCTTATTAATTCAGCAATTTCCAGATGGACTCGTATTGGGTGTCAAAATCAGCGGCCTCATGTTTCCGACAAGTCGTTTCATCAGATGAACGTCTCCCCTTTCGTAGCCATGACTTGACATATGGTTGTGGGTTAAATATATGCACAGGAGGTCAAACGCTGCTTATGAAAATAAGTCCGCTTGATCTTGCAACCAGCAGCCTATTTCTCTTTTCGGTGTGGATCTCATTCATGGTACTGAAAGCTCTTTCAGCTTCTGCTTAAAAGATGGGAATAGTCTGTACATTCTTGATTAAAGGCATCAGCTCCACTGGAATTTCCTTGGTCTCGACATACTATCTAAAAGCATTCATGTACCTCCTATTGTCTGACATGTGGAAAAAGTCACAAAGGTTGCCAACACTCTCATCACCATAGCAGATATCCAAAGTAGAAGTGGAGGGCCAATTATTTTTGTATAGTACCTTTGAATCACTGATAATTATGAACATAAAAACCGTAAGGTTCAATATTAGTCCGCTAGAGTACACCCATGACGTTTCAGCGCTATGTATGGATTATAAGATTTTCTTACTGAATGTAAAAATGTTACGTCATTCTAAAGCGGGAAAATGTTTTCCGGAACGGCGTTCCGGCCCGTTCCGGTCCAACTAAACCACTGACTACCGGTCAAAAGTTTTCGATCACCTATCATAACTATGGATTTGTGGTTAAAACAGAGATGTAGTTTTAAATAATCTATCATAGCCCTGTTCTGATAATAAAACAAGCATAAACATGTAAAGATGGAACGATTCTGTTGTGTATTTGACCGGTTCTCCGCATGGAGGGTCGTTGATGAGTAGGGCCCGGATTTTCAGGTGGCATAAAGTTTCACTTTAGGTTTTTTGAATTCTTAAAATAGGTTATTTTAGGTTTTTGCCTGCAGGCAGCAATATTTTTTGGTTTTTCGTAGTTCTGTAAAATTTATTTATGTACTTATTTCACAAAAGTTTACATTGTCATATTCGAAAAAATACACAGAGAATACACTGTACTTTTTCCTTTGTAAGTTATTTTTTGGCATTGCAGTAAATAACAATGTACATACCCAAATTATCTGGCGTAAATGATTTACTGTTGTCACGTAACACATTCTTATATGACGAAAAAGTTCTTTCAACGGAACATGACATCACTGGAGCGTAGTACATAGATGCTAATGCATTAGGTTGTAGGGGTAATTTTCCTGAATACTTTTCACCCTGTAATACTGAACTGATGACTTTCATATCTTCAAAACCAGGATTGTGTTGAAGAATCTTCTGCAGCTTCGAAGAACATACCACTCCCAATGGCCCAGGTATTTCTCTTCTGGAAACATTGCCAATGATATCCAGGGAATTTTTGAGTGGCAAGGTTGCACCTTCCAACTGGAGAATAGCTTCTGGTATAAAACAAAAATGTGTCTTAATATATGCTAGGGAAACGAGGAGGGTCGGACACTCGAGCGATTTCTTGGCCTTTGCGATGCAGGAAGCTTCTGTTTCATCCAAGTCATTGACGACATTTTTAATTTCTTCTAGGTGCTCAGCATAGTAAATAGCAGCAGACAGCCAAGTTCCCCAGCGGGTAAGTATCGGCTCAGGTGGAAGAGGTGTTGTTGGTAGTTTCTCTTTGAACAACTGTATACGTGTTGGGGCTTTGAGGAAAACTTTATTGACTGAAGAAACAACGCTGTTGACGTCACTGAAGTTGCTTCTAATCTCCTCCGCAAGGCGGTACAGGCCGTGGGCCAAGTACGTACCGTGTAGCATGCTCGGGTAGAAGGACTGTAGAACCTGCCCTGCCTTCAACATGTAGGCAGCACTGTCTGTCACTAACAAAAGGAACTTACTATCTTGATTCTCTGCTGGCCACAATATGCGTAAAGCATCCCTCACAGTGCAGGCTATTGTGTTGTTGTTAGTTTGTTCTATTTCTTTACAAAGAATTAGATGAGCGTTACCTGGTTCATTTTGATCCAGCTTACCTACTACCACATTCACAATGAAGCGATCACAACTGTCAGATGTTTCATCGACACAACACCATATATAGTGATCGCCTATATCTTCTCTTATTTCATCTAATGTCTTCTGGTAAACAGGATGCAAATAATTCTTCCTTAAAGTGGATTCATTAGGTATACTGCAGCCGCTGATCTCTCCTAAGAATGTTTTCATGGTCAGGTTACTTAGCACGTTCCATGGGACATTTGCAGACACCAACGCCTGACATAGGCGAAAGTTAAAGTTATCTTCAGGCTTGTCAACTGTGGAAGAAATAATCGTTTGCTTACTGTTGTTGCTGGACTTATTTCTCCTCGCTACGCTAGCCATGTGAGCAGCTGCAGATTTATGCTGCTCAAGATGGGATTTCTGCTCACATTTAACCTATAATTTCGTGTGGCTATTTCTAGCCGAGTGCAGCCCTTGTAAGGAAAACCCTCCGATGAGGGTGGGCGGCATCTGCCATTTGTAGGTAACTGCGTGTTATTGTGGTGGAGGATAGTGTTATGTGTGGTGTGTGAGTTGCAGGGATGTTGGGGACAGCACAAACACCCAGCCCCCGGGCCATTGGAATTAACCAATTAAGGTTAAAATCCCCGACCCGGCCGGGAATCGAACCCGGGACCCTCTGAACCGAAGGCCAGTACGCTGACCATTCAGCCAACGAGTCGGACACATTTAACCTTAAATGAAGAATCCAAATCCTAAGTACTCTTCAGTAAGCGAGCTAGGGTATTGCAATGCAGGTTTTAAATTAGTTACAGGAAACTTACTTCTTTGGTGCATGCTTGACAGAAGACTACTCGACCGTCTGTAGTAAAGTGTCCATCTGTAGCAATCCATTTTCTCAATAAGTGCGATTTAGGCATGGTTTCGCTCTACAGCAATTACGTTAGAAAATACTGCAGGAACTAGTCACAACACACTCTGCCGGCTGTACTCTCTATGGACGACTGGAGGCGAAACTGTTTACGTTCCTCCTGACCTATCAGATGCATCAAGGAACCACCAGATGTCACATATGTAGTGGGAAGCATGGGATGTGCTGCATTTAACGGTAGTAACATGAACTATCTCCGTCCTACTGCTTGTAATTGCGGTGGAAACAATTTTACAATGCAGGGAAAATAACATTCTTTATCTGAAGAAGGTAAAACAGCTATTTAGGTTATTTTAGGTGTCAACCCCTCATTTAGGTTTTTTTAGGTGCAATGAAATTCACATATTCTGCTCCAGGAAATGTGAAACAAACAAATATATCAATATTTGTGAATTAAATAGCGAGGGAAAAAAATAGGTTAAAACCTAAAAATCCAGGCCCTACTGATGAGTAACCACAACACTGACGTGTCTTTACCCAAGACGTGTCCACTCGAATAGGCCTCATTCCTTCAGCTGTCTGTGTAGCAAGCAGTTTACATTAGTTTTCAGTACACTGTGTGCAGCTAGCAGTGTGTGTGTGTGTGTGTGTGTATATCTGATCAGGTGCATACCATATTACCTCCAAATGGGACAGAAGCAGGAGATTGGAACTGAAAAACGTGCTGTAATTGTAGCTCTGCATCACGAAAGGTATTCTAGTAGGACAACAGCAACGACAGTTGGCGTAGCCCAATCTACAGTGGTGTATAAATTGCAGCGGTTCAAGCAAACTGGTGCCAATGCAAGTGTTTCGCGATCTGGAAGACCCCGTGTAACATTATACAGGGAAGATCAGTTCATATGTGTACAGAGTAAACGTCAGAGAACTCGTACAGGACCTGAAATTTGTGAGGAAGTCAATAAAATGCGAGCTGCTCCAATCTCTGTCTCAACAGTGCAACGTCGTCTTCGTGAACAAGGTTTAAAGGGGTGCATAGCGGCCAAAACACCTTTATTACGGACACAAAATAAGGTGAAAAGAATGCAATGGGCACAGCAACATAAAAACTGGAGCGTGCAGTAATGGTCCAAAGTGTTATTCACGGATGAATCGAAGTTTGAAATATTTGGGAGCCATCATCGAATGTTTGTTCATTGACTTCATGGAGAACGTAGGAAGAGTCAGTGTGTGACACCTACGGTGAAGCATGGTGGAGGGTCGGTTATGGTGTGGGGATGTTTTGTGGCTGATAAAGTCGGTGATCTAGTGCGAATTAATGAAACATTAAAGAAGGAAGGATATCACAGGATACTGATCAACAATGCAGTTCCATCTGGGAAGAGGCTTATTGGTCGTGGGTTTGTTCTGCAGCAGGACAATGACCCCAAACATTCTTCTAAATTGTGTAGAGGGTATGTCAATAGAAAAGAGAAATGTGGGGAACTGAAAAATTTGATTTGGCCAAGTCAGTCACCAAACTTAAATCCCATTGAACTGTTATGGGATGAACTTGACAGGGAGGTCCAAAAACTGAGGTCAACTAATGTTGAAGAGCTATGGAATAATTTACAGAGCTGTTGGATTGTAATATCTATACAAACACTACAAAATCTTATTTCCAGAATGCCAAGAGTTTGTGCAGCTGTTCGGAGAGCAAAGGGTGGATACTTTGAAGAGGCTAAAATATAAACTATATTGTATTCTACTTAATGATGTATGTATGTATGTTTAGTCCTCAGCCCGAAGGCTGGTTGGATCCTCAACAGCTCCGCCATCAGCTGTCACAGATGGCCTAGGCATCACTGAAGAGGCATACTAGGGAAATGAGGAGTGAGGTAGTTTCCCGTTGCTTTCCTCGCCAAGCCAGAAGTTGCTATTACATATCAGTCTGCCAAGCCCACTGAAATGCATTTACCAACCGGCCCTATGAGCAATATTTTCATACCATTCATAGCAGGGACTGGCTGCAGAAGGAATGGCATTACTAGAATCACTCATACCTCAGTCACTTTCATTTTGCCAAAGCCAAGGATAAAGCTGAGACAGATCAATGAAAGTAACAAAATTGCTCTAGCCCATACCAGAAGACATAGTGCACTGTAAACACTAGTAGAGAGAGAAAATATATATTTCATTGGTCTATTTAGTTTTTACGATGTGTTTGTACATTGAAATAAAGTATCTAGTTTTGTGCATAGGTGATCGAAAACTTTTGACCGGTAGTGTATTTATTACATGAGCCATTGTATTTCAATCAGAAGCATGTGAAGAATTTCAGGTCCAACAGCTATTATTTGTTTCAGGTAGACAAAATTTGTGCATCTTTTAGAAATGGACAAAGAGTGCAGGCTTGCCTGTATTTTATTATTGCTCTTCTTGAAAATGTTTGAAAATGGACTGAGCAAGTTTTGGAATCACACTCTCAATTTTGTGCATTACTATTACTTGTTCTATTAGCCGTAACCACTAGTGAACACGCACGCGAAGTCTGTGGGCATGTGTAGTGTAGGTGCACAAGCAGCTAGAGAAGCAGGGGAACTGGTATCTATACCCACTTCAAAAAACTAACAGTGACTGTTATCATATACTTGAAATAAAGAATTCGGACTGCATGCTATTATACTACTGATAGCATTATTATAATTTATTTGAATATACAAATTCATGTAAGCACATGCTACAGTAATCTATCTGAAGTAGAATATCCAGCATCAAAATCCTCAACAACCGTTTCTGTCAAACTACCTTGAAAGTTTCCATGCCCACATTATTACTTTGCTCATTACTCTGATCACTGCCTTCCAAACCAACATTGATCACAATTCTTTCGAGTTTTTGCTCCATCAACACATGATGGCACCAGTAGGAATTTCCTTCCATACTTCATAATACTCCAAGAAAGACACGCATAAAACTCTTTAAACAAAGTCATCAAGTTCTTCTTTGGACATGTTCGATTTTACCTGTAGTTGGGATATATTTTCTGTTCTTATCCATTTTTTCACACCACCTATCAATACACTCTTCTCACTTCAACCTACAGTCCTAGCAGTCAATATTTTTTATTGCCTTCTTTACAGAATTTATAATATTGTATATCCTCTTTCTGCTCTTCATGTGATTTCTTTTGAAGTGTTTTCATTCTTTAACAGCTTACAGTTCCATTAACCAACACAGAAGTAAAACAAAAGAGAAAAACAAAAACTTTGATTTCTAATAGCAATTCAGTACACACAATCAACAACAATACTACTGAGCGAGCTAACCATGCATTTAGGGGTGTGCAGCTGTGAGCTTGCATCCGGGAGATGGTGGTTCGAACCTCACTGTCGGCAGCCCTGAAGATGGTATTCTGTGGTTTCCCATTTTCACACCAGGTAAATGCTGGGGCTGTACCTTAATTAAGGCCATGGCCACTTCCTTCCCACTGCTAGGCCTTTCCTATCCCATCATCGCCATAAGACCTATCTGTGTTGGTGCGACGTAAACTAAATTGTAAATCCAATTAATGGGGGGTGAAAAGGGGGTGATTTTTTAAAATGAGTGTATTTTTATCTCAAAACTGTTACAGTTTATAGATGTAAAAATTGGTATTTAGAATCTCCTTTAAAAATAAAGAAACACGTATTATTTTGTTTTTGGAAAATCCCAATAGGAAGGGTGTAAAAGGGTGAATAATGGGTTGAATGCCTTTAATGAGGCTACTTATATTTCAGAACCTGAAGATATTACAGACCTGAAAATTGGTATTTGGGATCTACTTTAAATGTAAAGAAACACGTATTTTTTCGTTTTTGGAAAATCCAAATATTGAGGGGTGAAAAGGGGGGTGAATTTTTTAAAATGAATGTGTCTACATCTTAAAACTTTAAAATTTACAGATGTAAAAATTGGTAGTTAGAATCTCCTCTAAATATAAAGGAACACGTATTTTTTTGTTTCCTGTAAATCCCAATAGGAGGGGTGTAAAAGGGTAAAAAATGGGTTGAATGCCTTTAATGAGGATACATATATCTCAGAAACTGAAGATATTACAGAACTGAAAATTTGTGTATGGGATCTCCTTTAAAAATAAAGAAACAGGTATTTTTTTAGTTTTTGGAAAATCCTATTAATGGCGGTTAAACAAAGTGACAAATTGGGGTGAAATTTTTGAAAGATTATCTTGGAAACGTAAAATGTTACAGACGTAAAAAGTGGGTATTTGGAATCTCCTGTAAATGTAAAGAAACATAGGTGATTTGTTTTTGGAAACTCCACTTAAGGGGAACCCAAAAGGGGTGAAATTTTAAAATGAGAATTTTTACAGTATATCTAAAAAAACTTAACATGTTACAGAAGTGAAAAATGGCATTTTTATCTCTATTAAACATAAAGAAACGTATATTTTTAATTTTCGGAAATACCACTTGGGTGGAGGAGGGGGGGGTGAAAGTGACTGAAAATGGTGTTGAATTCTTTTAATTAGGCTACTGATATCTTAAAAATGAAGATGTTACAGACGTGAAATTTGATATTTGCAATCTGCTGTAAAAGTAAAGAAACACGTATTCTCGGAAAATCCAATGAAGCGGGGGGAGGGGTGTGAAAGAATTGAAAAATTAATTGACTTTAATTGTATGAGAATATATACATCTAATAAAAACTAAAGTTGTTACAGACGTGAAAATTCGTATTTGGATCTCCTTTAAAAACAAAGAAAAACGCGTTTGGGGGGGGGGGGGGGGAAATCTTGGGGGGCGGGAGTGTAAAGGAGTTGAATTCCTTTTATGAGGACACATAAATCTAAAAGTGAAGAAGTTAGAGTCGTGATAATTGGTATTTAGAAGATCCTTCACTATTAAAGGAACAAGTATTTTTTGCGGGAAAATTCACTTGGGGGGGGGGGAGTAGTTTGAAATGAAGTGACATAAGTAAATTATATTTATGGGGATACTTATATCTCAAAACTGAAGGTAATAAACGTGAACATTGGTGTTTGGAATCTCCCTTAAACATAAAGAAACACGCCTTCTTTTAATTTTTTTTGGGGGGGGGGTTGGCAGTAAAAACTAACGGCGGTGGGGTGTAAAAGGTGGTGAGACCAATTCATTTTAGTGTTCTTAATGTACTTATAAGGATCCTCCGTTGCTCAGGCGGCAGCGCGCCGGCCTCTCACAGCTGGGTTCCGTGGTTCAAATCCCGGTCACTCCATGTGACATTCGTGCTGGACAAAACGGAGGCGGGACAGGTTTTTCTCCGGATACTCCGGTTTTCCCTGTCATCATTCATCCCAGCAACACATAATAGTAATAATAATAATAAGAAGAAGAATAAGAATAAGAATAACATTAATAATAATAATAATAATAATAATAATAATAATAATAATAAAGTTCCGGACCGTCGTCAAATATGCGGACCGCGCTGGAAACGGCTCCTGGACAGGTAATGACTAAGAATGCAGTCCGGCCGCGGGTTCAGTGCCGCCAAGGCACCCAATATGACACCACGCCGGATCTCCTAAATTATTTTATCCAGATTAAAAATGATTATAGGAAAATACGGTATGGCAAAGATTTACGGACCCAAATGACCGGGAAGAATACCTGAGCCTAGCCCGGGAAGTACGAAATCGATTGCTGCAAAGGAAGATTGAAAAATAGGAAGAAACGTGCCGTAATCTAATAGAAAACGAGTCAGATCGGGAATTTTGGTGGATTCTCGCTGAAAACGTGTCAGATCGCGAATTTCGGCGGATTATATATCTAAAACAATAAGCATTCAATTATAAATTTCAGTATAATACCGTAGCGAAGCACGGGTACCTTGCTAGTATATCTATATATATAAAATAGCTTGTCCTGACTGACTGACTGACTGACTGACTGACTGACTGACTGACTGATTCATCATCGCCGAGCCAAAACTACTGGACATAAAGAAATGAAATTTTGGGGTTACATTCATATTAAGATGTAGGTGCTCGCTAAGAGAGGATTTTTGGATATTCCGTCGCTAAGGGGGTGAAAAGGGGGGTTAATTTTCAAAATGAGAATATCTGTATCTCAAAAACGTAAAAGGTTTAGAGTAATAAAAATTGGCATTTAGAATCTTCTTTAAAAATAAGGAAACACGTATTTTTTTGTTTTCAGAAAATCCCAATAGGAGGGGTGAAAAAGGGTGAAAAACGGTGAAAAGGGGTTAAATGCCTTTAATCAGGATACCGGTAGTTATATCTCAGAAACTGAAGATATTACAGGCCTGAAAATTGGTACATTTTATCTCTTTTAAAAATAAAGAAACACATATTTTTTTGTTTTTGGAAAATCCAATTAATGGGAGGGTGAAAAGGGGGGTGAATTTTTAAAATGAGTACATCTATATTTCAAAACGTTGAAAGTTTACACATGAAAAACTTGGTATTTAGAATCTTCATTAAAAATAAAGAAACACGAATTTTTCTGTTTTCGGAAAATCCCAATAGGAGGGGTGAAAAGGGGTGAAAAAGGGGTTGAATGCCTTTAATGAGGATACTTATATCTCAGAAACTGAAGATATTACATACCTGAAAATTGTTGTTTGGGATCTCCTTTAACAATAAAGAAACACGTAATTTTTTGTTTTTGGAAAATCCAATTAATGGGGGGGGGGTGAAAAAGGGGGTGAATTTTTAAAATGAGTGTACCTATATCTCAAAACACTTAAAGTTTATAGATGTAAAAATTGGTATTTAGAATCTCCTTTAAAAATCAAGAAACCCGCATTTTTTTGTTTTCGGAAAATCCCAATAGGAAGGGTGGGAAAGTGTGAAAAAGGGGTTGAATGCCTTTAATGTGGCTATTTATATTTCAGAACCTGGAGATATTACAGAGCTGAAAATTGGGTTTTGGGATCTCCTTTAAAAATAAAGAAACACATATTTTTTTTTGTTTTTGGAAGATCCATTTAATGGGGAGTGAAAAGGGGGCGAATTTTTAAAATGAGTGTATCTATATTTCAAAACTTTTGAAGTTTATAGATGTAAAAATTTGTATTTAGAATCTCCTTTAAAAATAAAGAAACACATATTTTTTGTTTTCGAAAAATCCCAATAGGAAGGGTGGAAAAGGGTGAAAAAGAGGTTGAATGCCTTTAATGAGGCTACTTATATTTCAGAACCAGAAGATATTACAGACCTGAAAATTGGTATTTGTGATCTACTTTAAAAATAAAGAAACAAGTTTTTTTTTTTTCGTTTTTGGAAAATCCAAATAATGGGGGGTTAGAAGGGGGTTAATTTTTAACTTTACAAGTTTACAGATGTAAAAATTGGTATTTAGAATCTCACTTAAAAATAAACGAAGACTTTTTTTTTTTCTGTAAATCCCAACAGGAGGGGTGTCAAAGGGTGAATAATGGGTTGAATGCCTTTAATGAGGATACATATATCTCAGAAACTGAAGACATTACAGAACATAAAATTTTTATATGGGATCTCCCTTAAGAATAAAGAAACACGTATTTTTTTTTCTTTCGGAAAATCCGATTAATGGCGGTTAAACAGGAGTGACAAATTGGGGTGAATTTTTTGAAAGACTATATCTACAGAATATCTGAGAAACGTAAAATGTTACAGACGTAAAGAGGGGGTATTTGGAATCTCCTGTAAATGTAAAGAAACACAGGTGATTTGTTTTTGGAAACTCCACTTAAGGGGAACTAAAAAGGGGTGATATTTTAAAATGAGAATTTCTACAGTATATCTCAAAAAACTTAACATGTTACAGAAGTGAAAAATGGTATTTTTTATCTCTATTAAAAATCAAGAAACGTGTATTTTTAGTTTTCGGGAATACCACTTGGGCGGAAGGGGGGGGGGTAAAAGTGACTGAAAACGGTGTTGAATTCTTTTAATCAGGCTACTGATATCTCAAAAATGAAGATATTACAGACGTGAAATTTGATATTTGGAATCTGCTTTAGAAGTAAAGAAATACGTATTCTCGGAAAATCCAATGAAGGGGGGGGGGGGGGGTGAAAAATTTAAACATTAATTGACTTAATTGTATGAGAATACATACATCTAATAAAAACTAAAGTTGTTACAGACGTGAAAATTTGTATTTTGATCTCCTTTAAAAACAAAGAAAAGCGCGTTTTGGAGGGGGGGGGAACCATCTTGGGGACGGGAGTGAAAAGGAGTTTAATTCCTTTCATGAGGACACATAAATAAAAACTGAAGAAGTTAGAGTCGTGATAATTGGTATTTAGAAGATCCTTTACTATTAAAGAAACAAGAATTTTTGCCGGAAAATTCTTTTGGGGGGGGGGGGAGGGAGTGTGAAGGGAAGTGAAAAAAGTGAATTATTTTTATGGGGATACTTACATCTCAAAACTGAAGGTAATAGACGTGAACATTGGTGTTAGGAATCTCCTTTAAACATAAAGAAACATGCCTTCTTTTAATTTTTTTTGGGGGGGGGGTTAATAAACTTAACGGCGGTGGGGTGTAAAAGGAAGTGAGACCAATTGATTTTACTGTTCATAATGTACTTATAAGAAGCCTCCGTTGCTCAGGCGACAGCGCGCTGGCCTCTCAGATCTGGGTTCCGTGGTTCAAATCCCGGTCACTCCATGTGACATTCGCGCTGGACAAAACGGAGGCGGGACAGATTTTTCTCCGGATACTCCGGTTTTCCCTGTCATCATTCATTCCAGCAACACTGTCCAATATTTCATTTCATTTGTCATTCATCGATCATTGCCCCAGAGGAGTGCTTCGGCACCCGGCACAATTCCTATTGTCGCCGCTAGATGGGGCTTTATTCATTTCCATTCCTGACCCTATCGAATGACTGGAAACAGGCTGCAGATTTTCGATGTACTTATTCTGATCATAAACCTATCATTTTTAATCTTTCCTGGGTTCGTTTTAAACAGCCATCTTTTCCTTCGGAGAACGTTCTTAGATTACAGTAGATTCTTTGGCATTTAAATAAAAATGTAAACATACATTATTTGAAATAAACGATAGGAACGAGATTGACCGTCAAATTGTTCACCTCTATAATAAGGTCAATAATGCACGGAAGTACAGTATGTCATTCGTATCGCCAGAAATCTTGCACACTTGCCTACGCGCGACAATGGTGCTGGTCACATTATCAACAATGACAATGGAAGCAGATATAATTTACCGCCAAGTAGCGGTCTTGCATCTTGCTGTGGGGTCCAGAACATATAATAATAATAATAATAATAATAATAATAATAATAATAATAATAATAATAATAATAATAATAATAATAATATAATAATAATAATAATAATAATATTCTTGACCGTCGTCAAATGTGTGGACCGCGCTGGAAACGGGTCCTGGACAGGTAATGACTAAGAATGCAGTCCGGCCGCAGTTTCAGCACCGCCATGGCACCCAAGACGACAGCACGCCGGAGCTCCTGTAGGATTTCATCCATATTAGAAATGCTTATAGGAAAAGAGATTTAGGGACCCAACTTACCGGGTAGAGTACCTGGACTAGCCCGGCAAGTACGAAATCAATTGTAGGAAAGAAAAATTGAAGAATGGGAGGAAACTTGCCGTAATCTATTAGAAAACGAGTCAGATCGCGAATTTTGGTGGATTCTCTCAGAAAAACAGTCAGATCGTGAATTTTGGCGGATTATATATCTAAAACAATAAGCATTCAATTATAAATTTCAGTATAATACCGTAGTGAAGCACGGGTATCTTGCTAGTATATATATATATATATATATATATATATATAATACTACTGCTATAACAATTCACTAGTGTTCCACAAAGACATGAATGTATTGCTCGCACATAATTTAAAGACTGGATCACTCTGTTTTCATTGAGAACTTCACCTCGCTGCCACCATAATAATTCATCAGATGACTTAATAAAACTTACACTATGGGTTAAGTACCTTGAGTATAATCATATTCATATCTTCAAAACAACTGATATAGCTTACCTTAAGGCACACATTTGGAACAAAAATTATGTTTCATCACTGGCTGCTATTTTTTATTACATCCTCCCAGTCAACATTATTGAAAAATGGATGTGCTTTCAGTTCTTCCGTGCCAGTGATACCAGATCCAAGTCTTTCTTGAGGATTGTACCTAAGAAGCTGAAAAGAGAAAATCATTTCATTATGGTACTACATAAAAACAAACTTAATAGCCAGAATAATGAACCTGTATTGATAGGGTCCCCAGTGCTTTGTAAGAAGCCATGACTTACATTAGAAACCAGAGAGTATTTTCCTGGTGTTTATAAAACATTAATACTGAAAGATCAATCCACTACTTCCCCACACTGACATACTTGTCATACCAGAAGAGGATAGGACAGGTATCATCAACTCAAAGCGAAATGCCTTTGGAGCCAGCCTGCTCAGCACTTTGAAGGGGCAGCAGCAGCAGCTCAGTGAGGAACAGAGGGAAAGTTTACAACGCCTCTCCAGGGGCTATTATTATTATTATTGTTATTATTATCGTCATTGTCATTATTATTATTATTATCATAATTGATGATGCTTGTTGTTTAAAGGGGCCTAACATCTAGGTCACTGGCCCCTAATGGTATGAAATGAGACGAAATGTAATGACAATTTCAAAGTCCAAAATCCTCTACTGACCAAAATTCAAAATGTGAGGACGAAGAATGAATGGATGGATATGAATTTAAAACAATCAGGGGATCAGTCCCGCAATGCCCTACATTTAAAAAAACTAACGTTAAACAATAGTATTACTGACCAAGGGACTGCTTCTAAAGCACAATACTGAATCGATGATGCTTGTAGTCTAAAGGGGGCAAAATCCAGGTCATCGGCCCCTCATAATGGTACTTATCGCTAGGAAAGTAGGACCATGGTATTTGTCATGTCGCGGTACTAATCAAAAGTAGCGTAGACTCATGGTATTCCACACATTATGGTACAACTCACAGGTAATTTAATGCACACATGTAACACAGACCTATGGTGTTTCTCACATTGCGGTGCCATTTACAGGCAACGCAAATCTATGGTGTTCATCACTTAAGTGTACTAACCACTGGGACTTGTACTATCCCGTGATGTTCCTCACATAGTGGGTACTAATCATAGGCAAGACAGAATCATGGTGTCACTCACCCATGGTGTCGCTCGTATAGTGGTACTAATCACAGGTACTGTAAAAGCTGAAAGCATTCACTGTCTCTACTAATCACAAACCTATTGTGTACCTAACATAGTGGTACTATGTGCAAGTAAAAGTGACCCATGGTGTTACCTGCGTGATGGTAATAATCACAAGTAGTCTCATGGTTCTAATTCGATCATCCCTGGGTTGCCCCTATTAGTCGCCTCTTATGAAGGGCAGGGGACACCGTGGGTGTATTCTTCGTCTGCATCCCCCACCCACAGAGGGTTGTGTTTGGTATCACTTCTTCCCTCCTACGCCAGCGTGGTAGGTTTGTGGATTATTATTATTATTGTTACGGGGTTTTGTGGATGTGCAGAGGTGAAAGAAGGTGCTGGTATGAACAGGTCTCAACTTACAAAATTAAAGTTAATTTAAAATTTAACAAAGGTTATATTTTCTTTTCAAGGTCAAGAAATAACAAGTATAACAGGAACTCATTTGTATATCAACAACTTAAGAAAGTACAATTACAGTTTATTAATGGATTTTGGGCTTCGAGCCCCAGATTCACAATTCTTGAGCAATTAGCCCAACTTTACTTATACACCAGGTTCAACAAAGGGGCAGAAAACCCCAATCATACCAAGGAGCATTTGCTCCCAATTATCCAGTTAAGCCTACTTGAGGCACACAGAAAATACCATTTAAGAAAGAGCAACCCGCTCTCAAAGTTCAAGCCAATTCAAAGGTCACTCCAAACTCCACTTTCAAGCTGCCCTACGGGCACACAAGAACAAGGGTGCTGATACCCAGCCTACTGAGGCCTATTCCATAAAGAAACAGGACAATTACATGGTCCCAAAATACCAACTTGAGTGGAGGCGTAACTTGCACTCCTAATACACCATTTTAAAAACCTATTTGGCTCTAGGCCGCTTATGCAATGGCTAATCCCATACTACGGAGGTGACACGATTGAAAAATGTTATGACATTACGAGTAGAAGGGAAACTGTTATAAAAACATAGTCACCTCAAAACAAAATGAATGGGAGCTCGAGAGGGTTAGGCACTCTCTATCCCAATTTGTAGTTAAAGACACAGAATTTTATACCAAGTGTCTTTTACTTTTTAAAGGAAAGTTACATGATAAAAGTTTCGAACCTGCCCCGAGGGTTAAACTGCTGAGCTAGCAAACAAAGAAGTTATTAAAAGTACAAGTTTTGACACAAAAAGAGGATATTCTCCAGCGATGGGAAGAGTATTTTGCTAAATTGGTGGCAAAGCGTCATCAGGTGAGGATGAGGTGCCTACAAAGATGACAAAGGCAGCAGGACCAGTAACATTACATTGGATATATAAATTATTTCAAGTAATATGGAAGAAAACAGAAATACCAGAAGGTTTGAGGAAGGGTCTGATAATCGCAGTATTCAAGAAGGGTGATAAGAAAGAAGCAATTGTAGGGCAATTATAGGGGAATCATCCTCATTTCACATGTAGCAAAGATCATTGAGAGAATATTAGAAAGAAGACTAAGGATGAAAACAGAAAAGGAAATGGAGGAAGAGCAATATGGATTTACAAGAGACGATCAACTTTTGATGTAATTTTTGCAATAGGGAGCATGATGAAAAAAAAAAGATAGTTCAGGAAGGATTTAGGGATGATATTTATAGATACTGAGAAGGCATATGAGAGTGTACCACGGCAACTGATCTGGGATGCTTTGATAAAAAAGAAGGTAGGCAGAGCAGAATTATAAATGATCAAAGCCATATGTGAAAAGTGTGTAAGTAGTGTGAAGACTAAGGTAAGACAAACAAACTGGTTCAATGTAGTAAAAGGAAGGTACTGTATGGAATCTGAGAAAGAGGAACATGGAATGAAAATAAATGTGGAGAAGAGTAAGACAGCAGTGATGAAGAGAGGTAAGAGAGAAGGAAGAGAGAATATTGACGTAATTGGAAAACCATTAGAAGTTGTAAAAAGCTTCAAAAATTTGGGGAGTAGGCCTATACTTGCACAAGATGGGAAAATAAGTGAAGAAAATGGAAAGAAAATCCAAGAAGCCAATGGGTTTTACCAATGTGCGAGAGGTATAGCTTGGAACTGGGACGTCCCAGAAAATGCAAAAAAATTCTGTACTCAAGGTATTACATACCAATTTTGACATACGCGGTGGGCACAAGGACAACAACAAAACATCATGAAAGCAGAATCCAAGCAGCCAAGATGAAATTCCTTACAGGAATAATTGGGAAGATACAAAGGGATAACATCGGAAACAGGAATCAAAGAGAGAAATGAATTCCCTAAACTGCAAGACAAGATAGAGGCCAGTAAGCTGAAATGGATTGGACACATGTTGAGAATGGAAGAGGATAGAGTCCCAAAAACCACACCCGCGTGACTGAAGTGGGACATTGATGATGATGATGATGATGATGATGATGATGATGATAATCCCAAAGCAAGTATTTACAGAAAAAATAATAAGCCAATGAGACATAACCAAATGTCTCGGCAGAGAATGAATATCACTGGCTGGACCCTTGTAAAGCAACGTGAGCAATGTGACCGCTCCTTGGCAGCCTTATCAGCTAACTTGTTTCCCGCTACACATATGTGGCATGGGAGCCAGGAAAACATGATTCTGGTGCTAGCATTCCAACACCCGGCCAGCAGGTCCTGGATCCGCTGCACCAGAGGGTGCCGAGGGAAACATACATCAATAGATTGTAACAAGCTCAAGGAGTTGGTACACAGCAGAAAGTACCAGCATTCATTGGACAGCGCATACCGCAGAGCTTCAAAGATAGCATAGAGAATTGCTGTGTACACACTACAAGTTTCTGGTAGAGGAAAAAGAAACCTGTTATTATACACAACGAACGCACAGCCTACTTTCGTTTCTGCCCTCGAGCTGTCCATGTAAACAACTACTGAATCTGGATACCGGTGAACGAAGACTCGTTGGCTGAACGGTCAGCGTACTGGCCTTCGGTTCAGAGGGTCCTGGGTTCAATTCCCAGCCGGGTTGGGGATTTTAACCTTAATTGGTTAATTCCAATGGCACGGGGGCTGGGTGTATGTGTTGTCTTCATCATCATTTTACCCTCATCACGACGCGCAGGTCACCTACGGGTATCAAATAGAAAGACCTGCACCTGGCGAGCCGAACCGGTCCTGGGATATCCCGGCACTAAAAGCCATACGCCATTTCATTTCAATGGACAAAAAGAGCCTCGGATAAATGGAGGGGTCCGTGTTCTCTTTTGGGCTGGTGTGCAGATCCAGGATTATTTCAGGTCATCGTATAAACACATTCGCGGCCGCTGTGATAGGGGTAAACCACTGATCTCTATACATGGATCGCTGATGGCAGGTCTCCGCTGCAGGAGAAAGTACGCCAAGTTGAACGCGCGGTTCGCCATGTTGGCGTACCCAACCTCGAGCTCTCCTTATGGGGAAGCAATGATAATATAGTCAATTTTAAGTCGCAATTAATGGCGCATTGGAATAATTAAAAATATAGAGACATGTTCACTCAAAGAATAAGGACATTGGGATCACTGACACGTCATTCCGAGGTCAGTAAATCTCCGGGATAGCAATAAAAATGAGTGTATAATAACGGCCGGCAAATATTAACTTAGGTGCTGAATACATGCAATTAGCGATCGGTAACACAATACGAGTGAAAACCAGTTTCTGGAAACATTGCTGTAAATTGTATACATGTATGCCACGAAATTATGCATTCTTAAAATGATGTACCTATAAACGTAGCTCAATATACAGGCCTAGATTCGACATATCGTAATCGGTGCTTGATAATGAATTTCTGTTTCCTGTTTCCAAGAAATAACGCTCATATTATCAAATTAAAATATCATTGAAGCAAATGTACACATTTATAAAACCAGCAAATATTCAAAACTAGTCAATATATCACATTACCTCCAGCTTAATGTACTATTACAGACCTCTTTAATTAAATTCAGCTAGCAAAGCGATATTGATAGTCATCATCAGAAATATGTAACACCAGTTAAAAGAGTCCCAAATACCACGAATAGTATAATGGAATAGCCCCAAACACCCACCACACTTTCCCTTCTCCCACCACTCCAGTGTCTGAAACCCATAATTATTACTGATGTAAATAAGGTCTAGAATTCCTCCAGACTTCATTTTCTAAGATTGTTATAAGGTCACGTCAATTTTTTCATCGAAACCGTCAGTTTAATTATGAGAAATTAAAAAAAATATAAGTAAATCTTTACTTGCAGTTAATGTTCAGCAAAATTGAAAACAGTTGGCTGTACATCACTTCTAAGGTGTACAGTTTGTCCATTTCTATCAAAACAGTCTTCCTCTAAGTGATCCGAGCAGAGAACAGCTGTTTTAGAAGGCTCCCAATTCTCCCGCCTGATACTCCTAATCGATGATCTTAGACGTTCGGGTCTCGAGAAAGGAAACCTACAAAAATTAATTGCCATTTTGCTCCCGGAATATGCGAAATAAGATACAATAAACCTAAAACTCAAAACACTACCCTAGGAAGATTCTTATGTACAGTATAAAACTCCCCGAGCCGGGCTGAGTGGCTCAGACGGTTAAGGCGCTGGCCTTCTAACCCCAACTTGGCAGGTTCGATCCTGGCTCAGTCCGGTGGTATTTGAAGGTGCTCAAATACGACAGCCCCGTGTCGGTAGATTTACAGGCACGTAAAAGAACTCCTGCGGGACTAAATTCCGGCACCTCGGCGTCTCCGAAGACCTTAAAAAAGTAGTTAGTGGGACGTAAAGCAAATAACATTATTATTAAAACTCCCCGATGAAATGATGTCTCCTTCTGCTGATCGGTTCTGTTTGTACATCCATAAGCTGAATACTGCGGTATGTTAATACCCCGTAGAATGTTTCTTCATTCATATTTCAGATAAACACATACATATTTAAATTTAATCTTGTAATTCACAAGCATACTACAAGGCAACGAACCTAAATTCGTAAAATACACTACTATTTACTTTGCAATAACACAGCACAGAACACTCGTGAAACTACAATCAAGAGGCCTGGCGTCACTGAACTAAGCATAAACAAAGCAAGCGCGCTCCTCGTGGTCTATTGCACCATGCGCTCGTTGCCATCTTACGACGCCAGTCATCTTCTATTCGGCTTACTGCTACCCAAGCTACCAGCCATCCAGGTATAGAGATCAGTGGGGTAAACATTACTGCAGTACGTAATACTTTTTTGCTGAACGGAGTTTATGTCTGTGTCCTCATTGATCTTAGATTATCATTTGAATTATTTCAGTACTATTTCTGTGCACAGGAGCCTTGACGCACATGGTATGTAGTGGCACTACCGATGAGCTTTTTGCCTGCAGTGCCGTTTGATGCAGCATATGCAGGTAATGAAGTGAAATCAGGGCAAGGATGATTTGTTCGGTCACAGATATTCAGTAACTTTCCTACGACAGATAAATACGTTTTTGAACACTTCTGGCAAAAATGCTGAATGGTAAAATGAGTGTTACTGCTGTGTGAACAATCTCTGTACAATGGACCTAGTCAATGCAGTAGCCTCTAATAGTGTGCTACAACAAACACAGGTAGAATGGCTTTGTTTGGAGTTAATTACTTCTGTCCTTTTTGGAATTCCATGAAATATTGCTCAAGATACAAGTCACGCAGTCCAGGACACTCTCCACAGTAGAGCATGCACTCCCTGTCTGCACGGCTTCCACAATCTACACCCATTCTCCTTAGCCACACATTTACTGGCAAAATGTGTTCCTGTAGGCAATGTAACAGATTTTGAGAGCCTACAAGACAGTGGTTTCTTCCCCTGACAAGGCCCCACAACCTCTCTATTCTCTGTTGATATTTCAGAAAATTATGCCGAATTGTAATTATTAGCCCAATGCCCAGTTGGAGCATATGTTTAATAACAGCTTAACAATGCACAGATAAGAGATCTGTTTGTTTTCATAGGTACTAGCAGAAATATGAGCTTTAATATTTGGCGCAGAGTGTGATGCAGGTGTGTCGTCATTTGCACTAAGTGGAAGTGGAATCCTAACGCACGTCATCATCGGCCATGAATATGTTAACCACAGAGGTACCTTATTTGGTCATCTGACAAAGTAAGGAACTGAAGATACATCGAACAATCTGCGACTGCTATCCAAGTATATACCAACCGGCTGCATTGCTTGCAGAAAAGCAGCGTACAGCTGATGGTTTCCATTGTGGAATAGGCAGGGGTACCTTGGGTGGAGTGGCATCTGTCACAAATTTGCAGCATAGGACAGTAGCATTTGTAGGCACCTCAGATATAGAGGCAGCACACCAGACTCAGCGCTCAGGCTAGCAATGGGGCTTGTACGGAATGTTCCTGTTGCTAATCTAACTCCACTGTGGTGGATGCTATTCAGTTTCAAGAGGACGCTTTGCCTTGCCGATCCACATGTTGTATTGCTGTAGTCTAACCTGGAAAAAATATCTCCCTATAAAATCATAGGAGCACAGTGCGGTTTACCCCACACGCACAGCCAGTAAGAAACTTCAAAATATGCAATTTCTTGGCAAATTTAACTTTAGACTGATGCACATATGGCTCCCATGATAATTTACTATTGAAAAGGAACCCAAGAAATTGGTATGTGTCAACAACAGGAAGAGTGACCCCCATTAAATAAAGCAGAAGTAAACAACAGAGGTCTTCACACTTGAAAACCAAAAGCCATGTTCTGATGTACACTTTTCCACTCTCCTAATACCTCGTTGCAATTGTCACATTGTGACTGCCATAGTTTGTGAGCTAAAATGCAGAGCAAAATCGTCTACATATAGTGATGGTATTACTGCTGAACCAGCAGCAGCAACAATACCGTTTATGGCAATTGCAAACAGAGTGAGAGTGAAAACCTATCCCTGTGGAACTCAATTTTCTGAACATGATATTGCAAATATGCGCTCGCTACTGAGACACAGAATAGACGGAGGGACAAAAAATTGGCAAGAAAAACTGGAAAAGTAACTTGGAATTTCCACTGATGCAGGACTGGAAGCCATATCGCCATGTGGTGTCATCGGCCTTTACTAAGTCAAAGAAAATAGCCACCAAATGCTGTTTCCAGAGAAATGCGTCCTGGATAGAACTCTCCAGGCGTACAAAGTGGTCAGTGGTGCAACGGGCAGCTCGTACACCACAGTGGTACTTGGACAGAAGTCCTCTCTTCTCCAAATTCCACACAAGTCGGCGATTCAACATCCTCTCAAATAGTTTACACAGACAGTTAGTGAGACAAATAGGTCTGTAACTTCCTGCGTACTTAGGATCTTTCTCAGGCTTGAGGAGAGGAATTATTATTCTGTTTTACCACTGTGACAAAAACTCTCCCTCTATCCACATTCTGTTGACCACCCCATGAAGAAATAATAATAATAATAATAATAATAATAATAATAATAATAATAATAATAATAATAATAATAATAATAATAAATAATGTTATTGGCTTTACATCCCACTAACTACGTTTATGGTTTTCAGAGATGCAGAGGTGCCAAAATTGAGTCCCACAAGAGTTCTTTTACATGCCAGTAAATCTACTGACACGAGGCTGACGTATATGAGCACCTTCAAATACCACCTGCCAAGTTGGGGTCAGAAGGCCAGCGCCTCAACTGTCTGAGCCACTCAGCCCGGTAGAAGATATATTGGGCTATCCTCACTGATCATTATAAAATATCAAAGCCATCTTATTAACAGTGCTAATGGTAGTACTTATTATAATAATTAAATCATATACAGTCGTGTCAGCACACTAAAAATTACTACAAAACTGGTTTTTGGACTCCAAGGTCCATCATCAGTGTTGAAATTACTTTGAAAACATAACACATTCATGTAAAATCATGAAAATGAAAATGAAAACCTACAACCTGTTTTCCAGTCATTGACCAGGTCAGGGATGGAATGAATGAAGCAGATATAGGCTATTAGTACGATGGGGTCGCCACTCCCAAAGTGATTTATTAATGACAGATAGATGCAATGAAATGAGAATTGAGAGTGTTGCTGGAATGAATGATGACAGGGAAAACCGGAGTACCCGGAGAAAAACCTGTCCCGCCTCCGCTTTGTCCAACACAAATCTCACATGGAGTGACCGGGATTTGAACCACGGTATCCAGCAGTGAGAGGCCGACGCGCTGCCGTCTAAGCCACGGAGGCTCTTCATGTAAAATCATATGTTTTCAAAATAATTTCAACACTGATGATGGACCTTAGAGTCCAAAAACCAGTTTTGTAGTAACATTTAGTGTGCTGATATGACTGTATATGATTTAATTATAATAATAAGTTTTAAAAAATTCTCTGAGGTGTTTCAAAATCTGGTTATGGACAATGTCTGGTCAAGGAGCTGTGTCCTTGCAAAGAGCCAACGTGCTGCGGAGTTCACACTCTGTAAAGGGCACATTATACTCCTCTGAAACTTGAGTGGCAAAACTAAGGTTATGATGATCTGCCTCCCACTTCAGAGCCAGGAAGTCAGGATGATAATTCCCAGAACCAGATCCATTTGCAAAATGACTTGCTAGATGGTTAGCAACCGTGGGTGGATTGGTGATGATACTGCCTGGAATGGAAACTCCCGGGTATGGTCCTTGTACTCCCAAAATATGGCAAAGTTTAGTCCACACTTGAGATGATGATGTATGTGATATCATGAACAACACATATCTGTCCCCTGAAGCTATTTTACTCTGTTGAGTAAGAATTCTTGCCATAGCGCAAAGTTTTTTAAATGCTACCAAGTTGGCAACAGTAGGCTCCTATGATCAAATCAAATCAAAATCTCTTTATTTGCAAATGAGGTGTCTACCTCAGTGGCAAATGGTATACTAAATACATTATTGTCAAGCACTAAGTATTAAATTAACAAGAGAAGAAAATTTTCCTATAATACAATATTATTCAATTTACGCTAACAAGTTTTTTCTATTAAACACACAGCTCATCCTTAATAAATTTATATTGTTTACAAAATTCTACTTATAATATCTCTTGTACTACTTACAAATATAGTCAACTGATATACAGTATGTGGAATTACTTCAAATGATACTATATAACTGGTATAAGATTAAACTTTACATAGCATTTATTTATTTTTTTATTTTTTTATTTTATTTTTTTTTACCCATTCTGGAACCTAAGTAGCATAACGACCTGCTGCGTCTTAACCAGAGCCCCTTTTGCCATCACTTTTCAGAGTTCCTGAAGGGCCTTCACAGCTACCGTAGAGGTCCCAGGGCCCTCAAAGTCCCCACAGTACTTCACCCCTACAGGCAGTCCCCTACTTTGGCTGTCCAAACTCCTTAGACCAGGGGATGGAATTAATTTATTCACACACATTTTTTTTATTTACAATAACCTGCATTGGTCGAATGCTCTCTAACACTTCATTTATTTTCTCTGTTGCTGTTTATTCTCTTCTTGAATATCTGTACAGATTTTGGAAAAGGATCAAACACTACCCCTGGTAAACTGTTCCACTCCTTCACACCCTTCCCAATGAATTAAAATTTACCCCAAACGCTTCTGCAAAAATTCCTTCTAATTTTATACTTGTGGTCTGTCCTGCCGATATAATTATTTTCCAACTGAAGCCTCTCACGGATATCTCCCCGTGCTTCTTCTCTTGTATAGGCTCTATATAATCCTATAAGTCTAGTTTTCTCCCTTCTCTTACTTAAAGTTTCCCACCCAAGTTCCTTTAACATTTCTGATACACTACTCTTTCTCCTGAATGTTACAAATCTTGCTGCTTTCCTCTGCACACTATTTATTTATTTATTTATTTATTTATTTATTTTATTATTTATTTATTCATTCATTCATTTATTTATTCATTCATTTATTCATTTATTCATTCATTTATTTATTTATTTATTTATTTATTTATTTATTTATTTATTTATTTATTTATTTATTTATTTATTTATTTATTTATTTATTTATTAGGTAGTTTATGAGTGTGACATCATTCCTTTATTGCTGCTGCAATTCCTTCATTCCACCAAGGAATGAGTTTTTGTCAAGGAGTCCCAGAAAAAGATGAAATGGACTCCTCAGCAGCAGCAAGAATAACTTGTAGGATATAAATTATATTGTCATCTACACTCCGGCTATTTGCGTCGTCAGACATTTCCGGGCCTAGGATGCCCCTTTTAGTTGCCTCTTACAACAGGCTGGGGATACCGTGGGAGTATTCTTTGTCTGCATCCCCCACCCACATGGGGTAGTTCAAGTAAAAGAAATATTGGAGGAAAGAAGGGAGTGGTGGAGAGATAGAAAACTGTGGAGGTCCCCGATTCATAACCTGACCCAGAAAATGGAAATAGAAGAAGAAGAAGAAGAAGATGAAGATGAAGAAGACGAAGAAGAAGAAGAAGATGAAGAAGAAGAAGAAGAAGAAGAAGAAGAAGAAGAAGAAGAAGAAGTAAGGATGTTAAGAAGAAGACGTATAAGTCTCTAGTTAAACCTCAATAAGATGTTCTAGTGTATTGGGACCCACACCAGGATTACTTGATATGAGAAGTGGAAAAGATCCAAGGGAAAGCAGCATGATTTGTTCTGGGTGATTTCTGACAAAGAATTAGTGATAAAGAAATATTGTAACTTTGTTCTGGGAAGACTTGGAAGTAAGGGGACAAGCTGCCCAACTAAGCTATATGTTCTGAGCTGTCAGTGGATAGATGGTGTGGAATGATATTAGAAGACAAACTTGAGTGGTGCACTTAAAGGTAGGAATTATCATAATATAGAAAAAAAGTTGAAATTTCAGAGGACAAATTGGGGCAAATATTCATTTATAGAAAGAGGAATTATGGATTGGAATAATTTATCAAGGGAAATATTCAATAAATTTCTGAGTTTTTTGAAATCATTAAAGAAAAGACTACATAAACAACTGATATGAAATCTGCCACCTGGGTGACAGCCGTAAATGCAGACCAATGTTAATTTTTATTGTATTCTAACATGTTTCTTTGACAAGTAATTTCCCATCTTTCATGCCTGTGGTTGCTTTCCAGTCTTCATAAAGTGTGTTCCTTGATCACATACTTCAATATTCCAAGAAGCATTCTGGTGTAGAAAAGCATGATGCTGATACTTGTTGAGCAGTGCATCATCTTTATCATTTCGCTCAAAGCCTTTGTGACCAGGGATTCATATTGAATTTACATTGTTATGTTCACTGAGGTTTGAAAGCACATTGAGTCATTCTTTGGATTAAAGTCACTTTAGAATTTGATAAAGCCTTCAGTATTTCTTGGCTGTCTGAAAATATCCAATCATGATTACTGTATTAAGCTATTCATATATATGAAACCATCTACAACTTTTCTGAGATTTATCCTGGAATGCTTAGCTTTGCTCTGAGATGTCTTATAAGCTTTCATTCTATCTGTGTTGCACTAGACAGTGAGATATGAGTTTCAACCGTACATTATAAGGTTTTTAAATTTCAAATCATGCATATAAGCACCTAAGAAGTATTTTGAATCTTTCTTCTTCAATTGATAAAAGTAGACAAATCATCTCAAAATACCTACCTCTCTAATTAAAGATTGGGCTTCTTCAGACACATAATCGGGAATGTTCAAAATAGTATGGCTTTGTATTCCACCAGGATGACAGGATAGCAGAGACTGAAAATTAGAATATAAATTATATTACAGATTTTTTTTTAAAGTGGCACTCTTGATTTTCAAGCAGCCTACACTGATAAAGTAAACAAACACGAGAAACTTGTAGTTTTACTCAACTGTTGATACCGTGGTCATAGCCACGAGACCTCGTGTTTTACATGGAAATTGAACCCTAAGGATATGACTGTTCATATTTAAAATCTACATGCATTAGCTGAGATTCAAACTGTGCTTATCTTGGTGACAAGCTAGTGACAATATCAATAAGCTATCACACCTTATAAAGTAAACAAAGAGAACAAAAAGGTACATAAAAAAGAATACAATTTTTAAAGTTAATACCGCTTGAATGCATAACAGTGCTGCGAGAACAGTAATTAATTTCAACTACATTATTTTCTCCAGGTTTCACTTTGCATCATGATTCTTCACCTCACCATTAGAAATGACAGAATGTTATATTTCAAGTCATCCTCTAATATCATTTTGTACCTAACTTTCAATGTTAGACTCTGTACAGTTATAACAGCTTAGGTTCTCCCAGATGGTGTCCCGATGAATAAAGAAGAAATTATCTTCTGGACTTGTGAGCCATGGTCAAATTGAGTCAGTAGCTCCCAACGTTTCTAATTCTGACCTTTGGAAAGAGCAGACTTCCTAAGAATGCTAAGTGCAGTTTTTGATGAAATGACCTACAAGCCCAGAAGATCATTTCCTCTTTGCAGTTACAATGTGCATTCACACACTGTATTAGTCAACTAGGATTGCACAGCAGCAATTACACTGTTCGTTTAAGTACTACTAAGATGGATAGAACAGTTAAGTCAGTTACACAACTAATTTAAATATTAGGGAGTAGAGACTATATGTCTATATGGGAAAGGTAGATTGGGAAGGTAGCAGCAGCAGCCTTAATTAAGGTACAACCCTAGAATTTGTCTGGTGTGAAAATGAGAAACCACGGAAAACGATTTTCAGGGCTGCCGACGATAGGATTCAAACCCACCATCTCCCTAATCGAAACTCACAGACACACAACTCTAACCAAGTGCCCAATTTACTCAGTGGTCAAGTTCATGGAGGAGAACGAGGACAGTTACACCTCAGGCAAAGTGAGACAAAGTATGTCAGTCTCCTGATCTTGTTCAAACAATGAGTGCTCCAGCCAGCATTGCTCCAGTTCCAGAACTTCTTCCACTTGATACAGACACATTTAAAAATAACTCCCACCTCAACAGCCACCCATACTATCATCATCAAGAGAGCAAACCAAGCCATGTAATTTAAACAATTATGCCATATGTGGATGTCGAGTCTTCAGCCCAGAAGCTGGTTCAATCCCCAACAGATCCATTGTCAGCTGTCACAGCCAGCCTGAGCTCCAAAAAGAGGCATACTAGGGGAATGAGGATGAGGTAGGTTTCTGTTGCTTTCCTCACTAATGCAGTTCATGCTGTTTCATAACAGCCTGCCAAGCCCACGAAAATTCATACCCCAACTGATCCTATGAGCAATACTTTCACACCACTCAGAACAGGGACTTGTTGTAGATCAAGTGGCATTGTTAGCATTGTTCATACCTCAGTCATTTTCATACTGTCTAAACCAAGCTTGAGACTGAGACAGTTCAGTGAGAGTATCAAAGTTGATCTAGCCCACAGACAATATACATGGTACACTGATGGGCCAAAGAAGGGGTGGATTTTGTGGAGAATTAGGGTATAGAAAAGATGGGGTTGAGAGAAGTTAAATGGAAGGGGAAAGTAAAGAAGAGAATGAGGAAAGGATACACGCTATACTGGAGCAGTGGCGGAGAGACAAAAAATGGAGTGGGCCTGATGGGCCAAAAAGTAGTAGATTTTATGAAGAAAGAGGGTATAGAAAAGATGGAGAATTCGAGAAGTTAAACAGAAGGGGAAAGGAAAGAAGAGAATGAGCTAAAGATATACACTATACTGGAGCAGTGGCAGAGAGAAGAAAAATGGAATGGGCCTGATAATTTCAAAACAGCTGGAGGAGTATGTGGATGTGGTAGAGTACATCAACAACAGGATAATGAAAATTAGACTGAAAATGAGGAACAACGTGTGGAGGACTTTTCATAAAAGAGAAAGGAAACATAGAGGAGGACATTGAGGAATTCCTGGTGAAACAAGAAACGGAGATAACTGATGTGGAAATGATCATAATGGGAGACTTAATTGCAGAAATGGGAAAAGAAAGACAAGGAACGGAAGAAGGAATTTGACCCTAAGGATATGGGAAAAGGAATGAAAAGGAGAGAAACTAGTTTTGTGAGAAGAATGGAATGATTGTGCGCAACACATGGATTTAGAACAGAAAATAGCACGAAAATTTCAAGATATGGCTGGGGTGCCAAAAGAATAAAATCAGTAGGCCTAATTGATTACTTGACAAACTGCAGACAGTTGATGGATGTAGGAGAATCTTTTTTTTTTTTTCTTTTTAATAATTTGTTTTACATCGCACCGACACACATAGGTCTTATGGCAACGATGGAATAGGGAAGGCCAAGAAGTGGGAAGGAAGTGGCATAGCCTTAATTAAGATACAGCCCCAGCATTTGCCTGGTGTGAGAATGGGAAACTACGGAAAACCATCTTCACGGCTGCCGACAGTGGGGTTTGAACCCACTATCTCCTAAATGCAAGCTCACAACTACGCGACCCTAACCATAAGGCCAACTCACTCGGTTATAGGAGAAGCATTCAATGGAGGTCATAAAGAGCTGCGATAGTAAAAATGAGAGTGGGGGGCAAAAAGTAAAATTAAAGGAGATGTTGTTGTTGTTTGAGTCATCAGTCCATAGACTGGTTTGATGCAGCTCTCCATGACACCCTATCCTGTGCTAACCTTTTCATTTCTACGTAACTACTGCATCCTACATCTGCTCTAATCTGCTTGTCATATTCATATCTTGGTCTACCCCTACCGTTCTTACCCCCTACACTTCCTTCAAAAACCAACTGAACAAGTCCTGGGTGTCTTAAGATGTGTCCTATCATTCTCTCTTCTTCTCGTCAAATTTAGCCAAATCGATCTTCTCTCACCAATTCGATTCAGTATCTCTTCATTCGTGATTCGATCTATCCATCTCACCTTCAGCATTCTTCTGTAACACCACATTTCAAAAGCTTCTATTCTCTTTCTTTCTGAGCCAGTTATCGTCCATGTTTCACTTCCATACAATGCCACGCTCCACACAAAAGTCTTCAAAAACATCTTTCTAATTCCGATATCAATGTTTGAAGTGAGCAAATTTCTTTTCTTAAGAAAGCTCTTCCTTGCTTGTGCTAGTCTGCATTTTATGTCCTCCTTACTTCTGCCATCGTTAGTTATTTTACTACCCAATTAACAATATTCATCTACTTCCTTTAAGACTTCATTTCCTAACCTAATATTTCCTGCATCACCTGCCTTCGTTCGACTGCACTCCATTACTTTTGTTTTGGACTTATTTATTTTCATCTTGTACTCCTTACCCAAGACTTCATCCATACCATTCAGCAACTTCTCGAGATCTTCTGCAGTCTCAGATAAAATAACAATATCATCGGCAAATCTCAAGGTTTTGATTTCCTCTCCTTGGACTGTGATTCCCTTTCCAAATTTCTCTTTGATTTCCTTTACTGCCTGTTCCATGTAAACATTGAAAAGGAGAGGGGACAAACTGCAGCCTTGCCTCATTCCTTTCTGGATTGCTGCTTCTTTTTCAAAGCCCTCGATTCTTATCACTGCAGACTGATTTTTATACAGATTGTAGATAATTCTTCGTTCTCGGTATCTGATCCCTATCATCTTCAGAATCATAAATAGCTTGGTCCAATCAACATTATCGAATGCCTTTTCTAGATCTACGAATGCCATGTACGTGGGCTTGTCCTTCTTGATTCGATCCTCTAAGATCAGACGTAAAGTCAGGATAGCTTCACGTGTTCCTACATTTCTTCTGAAGCCAAATTGATCTTCTCCCAACTCAGCTTCAACTTGTTTTTCCATTCTTCTGTAAATAATACATGTTAAAATTTTGCAGGCATGAGATACTAAACTAATGGTGCAGTAGTTTTCACACCTGTCAGCACCGGCTTTCTTGGGAATAGGTATAACAACATTCTGCTGAAAATCGGATGGGACTTCTCCTGTCTCATACATCTTGCACACTAAATGAAATAACCTTGCCATGCTGGTTTCTCCTAAGGCAGTCAGTAATTCAGAGGGAATGTCATCAATTCCAGGTGCCTTGTTCCTATTGAGGTCACTCACAGCTCTGTCAAACTCTGACCTCAAAACTGGGTCTCCCTTTTCATCAGCATCAACAGCCTCTTCATGTTCCAGAACCAAATTATCTACATCTTTACCTTGATACAACTGTTGGATATGCTCCTGCCATCTTTCTGCTTTGTCTTCTTTCCCTAGAAGTGGTTTTCCATCTGAGCTCTTAATATTCATACACCTAGATTTCCTTTCTCCAAAGGTTTCCTTGATTTTCCTGTATGCAGCATCTACCTTTCCCAGGACCGTACAGCCTTCGACATCCTTGCATTTCTCCTTCAGCCATTCTTCCTTAGCTGCCTTGCACTTTCTATCCACTTCATTCTTTAATCGCCTGTATTCTTTTCTGCCCTCTTCATTTCTAGCATTCTTGTATTTTCGTCGTTCATCAATCAGGTCTAGTATCTCCTGAGTTATCCACTGATTCTTAGTTGATCTTTTCTTCCTTCCTAACATTTCTTCAGCAGCCCTACTGACTTCATTTTTCATGACTCTCCACTCTTCCTCTATAGTGTTTCCTTCAGCCTTTTCATTTAGTCCTTGTGCAACATGTTCCTTGAAACAATCCCTCACATTCTTTTCTTTCAACTTGTCTAGATCCCATCTTTTTGCATTCTTTCCCTTCTTCAATTTCTTCAACTTCAAATGGCATTTCATGACCAACAAGTTGTGGTCAGAGTCCACGTCTGCTCCTGGGAAAGTTTTGCAATCCAACACCTGGTTTCTGAATCTCTGCGTAATCATAATGAAGTCTATTTGATACCTTCCAGTGTCTCCAGGTCTCGTCCACGTATACAGCCGTCGTTTGTGGTGTTTGAACCAAGTATTGGCAAGGACTAAATTATGATCAGTGCAGAATTCAACCAGACGACTTCCTCTTTCGTTCCTTCGTCCCAATCCAAATTCTCCTACTGTACTACCTTCTCTTCCTTGGCCTACCACTGCATTCCAGTCTCCCATCACAATTAGATTCTCGTCACCTTTTACATATTGTATTACATCTTCTATCTCCTCATATATTCTTTCGATTTCTTCATCATCCGCTGAACTAGTAGGCATATAGACCTGCACAATTGTGGTGGGCATTGGTTTGGTGTCTATCTTGACGACAATAATTCTTTCACTATGCTGGTCGTAGTAGCTTACCCGCTGCCCTATTTTCTTATTCATTATTAAATCAACTCCTGCATTTCCTCTGTTTGATTTTGTGTTGATAATTCGGTAGTCGCCTGACCAAAAATCTTGTTCTTCCTGCCAACGTACTTCACTTATGCCAACTACATCTAACTTTAGCCTATCCATCTCCCTTTTCAGATTCTCTAACCTACCGCTCATACAGAGAGAGCTGCATGTCCTCGGGAGGAGATAAGAGAAGTAAAATAAAAGTGTGGAAACTGAAAGATAAGAATGTACAGGAAGAATTTCTGAAGAGACTGCAACAAAAAGTTCCAGTTACTAAAGTAGGACATGTGGAAGATGAATTGTCCAACCTCAAAAAGGCATTTGTAGGTGGAGCAGAGAGTGCCTGTAGTAGATCATCGACGAGCGAAAGAAAAGGAGGCACCGCAGTGAAATTAGAAGGTGAGAGAAGCAGTAAAAGAAAACAAGAAAGCATGGCAAGAATGGAAAAGTCTTGAAACTGTTGACAGTTTCAAATACCTAGGGAGATGTAGAATACAAGGCTAGACATGGAGATTAGCAGGAGGGTGCGTTCTACCAGAGTGTAAGAAAACCTTGTCTGGAATAAGGATGAAGTGTAAACAGATAGTGTACAAAATATATTATGCACCCATATTGACTTATACAGCCGAGACCTGGACAATGACAAGTACGAAGTAGAGTAGAATTCAAGCCAGTGAAATGAAATACCTATGAAGTATGATAGGAAAGACAAGGGAAGACAGATTGAGAAATGAAGATGTGAGAAAAGAGGTCGGAATGGAAAACCTAAATGAAAGATTTGGCAGGAGTAAACTAAGATGGTTTGAGCATGTCAAGAGGACGCAGGAGAAAAGAATACCAAAACAGATGATGGAGATGATGTTTGAGGGAAGGAGAGAGAGAGAGAGAGAGAGAGAGAGAGAGAAAGATCTAGAACAAGCTGGATCAATTCAATAAAGAGGAGTGCAAAAAGAAGAAACATGGACTGGGACAAAATGATGGAAGAGGAATGGTGAAAGGAGAGAGAAAGATGGAGAAGTGCCATAAATGCCCCAAAGCAGGAGCTAGATAAGGGGAAAGGAGGATGAGGTTGATGACGACACTGATATCTTACCAAAGAGGAATCTGGTTTCCCAATAATAATGATGACAATGGCGATGGTAATAACAATAACAACAACAATAATAATAATAATAATAATAATAATAATAATAATAATAGCCGGGTTGAGTGGCTGAGACGGTTAAGGCGCTGGCCTTCTGAATCCAACTTGGCAGGTTCGATCCTGGCTCAGTCCGGTGGTATTTGAAGGTGCTCAAATACGTCAGCCTCGTGTCAGTAGATTTACTGGCACGTAAATACAAAATTCTGGCACCTCGGCATCTCCGAAAACCGTAAAAGAGTGGTTAGTGGGACGTAAAACAAATAACATTATAATAATAATAATAATAATAATAATAATAATAATAATAATAATAATAATAATAATAATAATAACAACAACAACATTGGTTTTTACATCCCACAAACTACTCTTTTTTATGATTTTTCACAGATGCTGAAGAGCACAAATTTTGTCCCATGGGAGTTATTTTTAGGTGGTAGTAAATCTACTGACACAGGGCTGGTGAGCCCCTTCAAATACTACTGGATTGAGCAAGCCTGGCTCGTCCCTCAATGAGCACTAATGTACTGCCTGCTGATAAAGCTGGAAAAGCAGAAATGAACTTGCCAGGGAATGAGAGGAAAAGAATATAGAATGAGGACTGATGAAGGACAGTTCATCTATTTGAAGACTGCAGTGTATGAAGAAGTGGAGACAGTCCTTGTTCTGTTGTGAATTTATTTTTGTCCTAATCTCCTCTTTCTGTCGCTCCTTCTTCCTATATTGACCTGTAATTTTGTTCATGGTAACAAAGTAAAACCTCGTGAATTCGAACTCTGCTGATTCAAAAAACATCTAATTCAAGTCCCCAGGATGCATGATATATTTTTATATCCAATTTGAATTGCATAATTCAAAAAACTGGTAAGTCGTAATTCGAAGTATTGCTTCGGTCCTGTAGGTGGAAACAGGTGTTTTTCAAATTCAAAATTTTTGATAAACCACTGTTTTCTAACTAATAATTGTCATAATAGTGAACCCTCCCATCTGACATGAATTGTATGACTGTCAGCGCCACAAGCAAGAGATTCCTTTGCTTCTGTCAATACTGCACTGTAATCTGCCTGGCGGCAGCACTCCGGCCTCTCATCACTGGGTTCCGTAGTTCAAATCCCAATCACTCCATGTGAGATTTGTGCTTGACAAAGTGGAAGCGAGACAGGTTTCACTCCGGGTACTCTGATTTTCCCTGCCATCCTTCATTCCAGCAACACTCTCCAATATCACTTCATTTCATCTGTCAGTCATTAATCATTGCCCCAGAGGAGTGCGACAAGCTTCAGCAGCCGGCACAATTCCTATCTTCGCCACTAGATGGGAGCTGCATTCATTCCATTCCTGACCCAGTCAAATGACTGGAAACAGGCTGTAGATTTTCATTTTCATTCTGCTACTTTGGTCCATATTGTGTTTTTATCAAGCAAAGACTGTTCCCGAAGAGTGAGTAAAAGTAAGCTGCGAGTGAAGTTCATGCATGCTCATTCTATATAGCATGAAGAAGAAATTAGAGTTGTTACAAAAAAAGTGCATGCTGATTTGTCACTTTGTTCAAATTTTAAAAGTAAATAAATTTCCAAGGGAGATACTGTATACAATTCAGTGTCAGTTTATAATTATTATTTTATTTTTTATTGTTTAACTTTGTGTTAAAAATGGCCAAAAGACAGTATTCTTCCAAGACACTCAGTGAAACACTAAAACTTAAGGGACAAAAGAGTAAAACAGATTTCCGAAGGATTTCGGCATTCCACTCTCCACACATTTCCCGTATTTAAAATATCAGGAGAGTACTGAAGCACAATCAATACAAGAACAGAGATTTACAATGAAGACTTGAGGTGCCAAGAGTTCCGATTTGGAGGACGATCTGTGGAAGTGGTTTAGCCATGTCCGTAATTACAACATTCTACTTGATGGCAGTTTCTAAAACTAAAGCAAATGAGTTGGCGTTGAGGCTAGGGCTAGAATTTCAGTGTTCAAATGGATGGCTCTAGAGATTTAAAGACCGGCATAACATAACATGGCAAACCATGTGTGGACAAGTGGAATCTTTTAATAAAGCAGATGGCGAGAAATTGTAGCGCATATCATAAAATTGTGTGCAGCGAAGGACATTTTCAACGTGGACAAAACTGCATTATTCCTCAATGAAGAACATAGGACATTCACCTTCAGAAGGGATATGTGTTATGGTGGGAAGCCATCTAAAGGTAGGATTAACACATTGGAGACGACCATATCTGAATATGCTACCCTCCTGAAATCGCAGGATTTTTAATGGTTTTTGAAATTTTTTCAATGCTAGGGTAAGCCATGATTATAACAACTTTGGGAATATTTAGAAAGATCACACTTTCTGCTACATGAGAATGAGTTTTAACTATCATAATAGTGCAGCAATTTTTAAATATAAATTTATAAAGATAAGTTTTTCAAACGAAAAAAAATCTGACGCAGCTATGGATGCAAGTTCAGTTAATATTTCAAAATCTGTCTAATATTGTGGACACATCTACTGAAACACACTAATACAGATTCTAACCTAGTTGGTCAATTGGCACTGGTATCTTTGTTTACAACCTGTAATTTGCTTTCCCACTGTTCGTTGTTTGACGATGGGGTTGCATCGAGTTGCCGCAGGTACACGGGAAACACCCACATTTTTAGGAAGCGGTATAAAACAGTATTGGAGAACCCACTTCAGGAAACGGTATATAACTACGTTACACTTATCACAAATTTGAAATTAGCTCATTATCAACATTTACTTGCCTGAAGCGCCAGAATCATCATGTTACTTAGTGTGTAATTGTTATCCTCATCCTCATTTTCAGAACTCATTTCTTCCATAAGACCATCCATTATGGTTTCATTGTCAAAATTTCACACACTTGAATTAGACATGCTAAATATTCACAAGAATTTTACAAACAAGCCTACCTCTCGAACACACACTCTTCCTGTCGCATATACCATACGTACTTTCCTGCTCATTTCACAGCTGAGAGTCAATGACGACGCAGCCCCAGGTGATGTCGGAACGTGGCTGTGTTATCAATGCCTTGAAAGAAGAGCTTCTGACTTATGCTCATAACTAGTACATTTTATGCTTATAGAAGCATTCAACAAGCCTCCGTAGCTCAGGCGGTGGCACGCTAGGCTCTCATCATGAGATTTGTGCTGGACAAAGAGAAGCGGGACCGGTTTTTCTCTGCGTACTCTGCTTTTTCCTGTCATATTTCATTCCAGGAACACACTCCATTATCATTTCATTTCATCAGTCATTCATAAATCGTTGCCCCAGAGGAGTGCAACAGGCTTCAACAGCCGGCACAATTCCTATCCTCGCACTAGATGGAGGCTTCATTCATTCCATTCCTGACCCGGTCGAATGACTGGAAACAGGCTGTGGATTTTCAAAAGCATTCAACAGTATCCTAGTGAAGTCATAGCTTGCTGAAACGGCAGCTACTATTTTTCAGCTACAGTGAAAGCGTACCCGTAGATTCTCCAAGCTCCGTCAGCAAGAATAAAATAGCACGCACGTAGTTTCTACGAGTGGCATCTCTAATGTGTTAATATCGTATCACGTTGTAATTCTAATGGAAGCGAAACATTAACTCTACTAGTGACTGGAAAATATGAAATCTGCAGTGTTTCAAAAACATACAGCATCTTCCGTGCACTTACAGGGCATCAAAAAATGCCTGAATGACAGGCAAATTCTTTGAAGACTGGCCTGATCTGTTTGGAAGATGGCCTGATTGGTTTGGAAGATGGCCATCAAAAATAATAAGATTCTTCTTCTGTCAGACCAGTGTGCTGCATATAAATACAACCTGACTTCAAACAATGCGTGCCGTTTGTATCTGCCCACAAATACAGCCATCTATCTCCAGCCTCTTGACCGAGGCATCTATTTTATAATTGTCTTTACTTCGTATTTTACGTCTTGTGGCGACGATGGTAGGAAAAGGCTAGGAGTGGAAAGAAAGCGACCGTGGCTTTAATTAAGGTACAGCCCCAGCATTTGCCACTGTGAAAATGGGAAACCACAAAAAACCATCTTCAGGGCTGCTGACGGTGGGGTTCAAACCCACTATCTCCTGAATACAAGCTCACAGCTGCGCACCCCTAATCACACAGCCAACTCACTCGGTGACCAAGGCATCATTTCTGTTTTTTTTTAAAGGTACAGGAAACTTCAGGTGCAGTTTCCGTAGAAATCTCAAAAAATATATCATCAAAAGAAATAAGACAGAATATCATTCGCTGAATTGCTATCGTACGGAATGCTATTTCTTCTTCAGTCATCAGGAACGTTTTTGTAAAATGAGGAATTAGCCCTAGAAATGCACAAGATGTGAGTGTAACAAATAATGATGATGATGATGAATGGAAGCAACTGAAAGAGGGCCAATGACCTAGCTGTTAGGCTCCTTTAAACAACAAACATTATTATTAACAACAGCAACTGAAAGGGATTTTTAGTGTAATTCATAACTGCGTTACATACTCTGTTACCAAGTTAAACAGCTGCCTGCTACTGATAGAGCTGGCCTCAGAGTGCACGAGAGTTTAGATACGAGATCAAGATTTGAACGGTGCTAAACTGAATGATTCCTAACATTGCTAGCGAACATGTTTCTATATATATACTGGATTATCTAAGTTTTCCCCGCGAGTAAATTTTTATTATTTTATGAAAATAACACAACTACTGTAAATGCGCTTGAAATGGGAATTGCAGAAATCTTCAAGGTGTTCTGATTTTGATCTCATATACACGGTTACAAATTTTTCCTCAATTATTACCACTCTTGACCATATTTTCAGACTCGTGACACATGTAAACAGCAGTGGCATATGGAAACAAACTTAATCTCTTTATTGCATTTATTTGTTATTGATCGTACTGTGAAAACGGGATTATTTATACTGCATCATGCAACTGTTTCATTTTTCTTTTTTTTTACTCCTGTTGTTTGTTATTGGGTTAGCATAATTTTGTTACATTATTACGCGATCAGTCCACCTCTGTGGTGCAGTGGTTAGATGCCACCCCTGGAGGCCCAGGTTCGATTCCCGGATGTGCCAGGAAATTTTAAAAGTGGTACGAGGATTGGAACGAGGTCCACTCAGCCTCGGGAGGTCAACTGAGTAGAGAGGGTTCAATTCCCACCTCAACCATCCTCGAAGTGGTTTTCCAACGTTTCCCACCTCTTCTCCAGGCAAATACTGGTATGGTACCTAACTTAAGGCCATGGCCACATTCTTCCCTCTCCCTTGCCTATTCCCTTCCAATCTTCCAAACCCCCACAAGGCTCCTGTTCGGTATAGCAGGTGAGGCTGCCTGGGCGAGGTACTGGTCCTCCATCCCGGTTGTATTCCCGACTAAATGTCTCGCACTCCAGGACACTGCTCTTGAGGCAGTAAAGGTGGGCTCCCTCGCCGAGTCCGAGGAAAAAACCAACCCTGGACAGTAAGCTGATTACCGGTAAATAATAATAATAAGACAAACAACAATAAGCGATAAACGAGAGAATATTGGAGATTCAGGATTGATGGCTAATTCAAAATCACATAATTCAAAGTTCAGTTTTTGAGTCCCTAACACTTCAAATTATCAAGGTTTTATTGTATGTGTTTCTTTTCATATTCCCAAATTTCTATATCAACACCCGATCAGGAATGTGAAACACCACAATGGCATCACAAGTCTAAACTTCTCAACACCATCACCGTCTATACCCTACAATTCCTCTAGTCCATGCTTACTGCCTCTCAGTGCACCTGCCAGATGGAGTTAACCAATAAAAGCTTTTATTTCTACCTTGTCTGTTAACTTTGCATCCCTTTCTCTGCTAAAAGTGATTGAACATCTCTCCTATGTACTGACTTTTGTACCGAACTACATCATCCACCCAGACATGCCAACTTTCAAAAGTGAAAAATCAGGAGAAATTTCACAGCGAATCGCGATGTACTGCGACACATCACTGATGGCAGAACATGTACAAATTCATTTATAATTCAATACATCAACAATTCTATTTGACTTAGCCCTCTTCAGAAACTAAATTTTTGCTCCAAGCACTTGTCTTGCAAAGTTAAAAAGTTTGTTCAGACAGCAAGGATCTGAACTATGTTTTTGTCTTTGTGACTCTGCTAAAAATTCTTTCACATTCTGCATTGCTATGTAGAATTGATAAAATAGCAAGCATCACCTTAGAGAGTCTGTCAGCAAAAATTTAGTTCCGAGTTTCTCCATCCAAACGTAGCTCTTCAGTCAAGTATGCCGCACATCAAGTTATTGAGGTTTGGAGGAACTACTGAATAATGTGATGGCAAGGTTTGTGAAACCAGACGTTATTTAAATATCCTCCTCTCTCCTTGATGTAGATTATCATACTCCAGCAAATCAAAGGGATGATTGTGATCTGATGATAGGGAACTCTGTGTTTGTTTTAGTGAACACCTTGAAGTCCAAGGAAAAGTGCATATTCTTTAAGTCTGTTAGAAAGTGTTTCTCTTCATCGTGTGACTACATGGTACACAAATTTCCATTCAAATATGAAGTTTTAATTAATGCAGAAGTTGCAAATATTTCTGATATAAGTAAGGCATCATTTTCTAGCCTTCGATTTTTCATTAACAAGTGTCCGAACATTTTGACTAGTGACACGGAACATTTGCATAAAGAAACTGATATTCTGCACTCCCAGTTCTGTAACTTTCAGCTCGAAGAAACAGACCTGGCAAAAGGAAGAATTGATGTTCAATAGGCATTGGTAGGTCAGATGAAATCAGCTGATGGTGTACTTAAATATGACAATGAAATTTAGAGGATACATTTATATTAGAGTGTAGGTGCTCACTAAGGGAGGATTTTTTGATATTCTAGTGCTAAGGGGTGAAAAGGGGGGTGAATTCTTAAAATGAGGATATCTGCATCTCAAAAACTTAAAAGTTTACATACGTAAAAATTGGTATTTGGAATCTCTTTTAAAAATAAAGAAACATGTATTTTTTGTTTTAGGAAAATCCCATTAAGAGGGGTGAAAAATGGGGGAAAAGGGGTTGAACACCTTTTATGAGGAGACTTATATCTCAAAAACTGAAGATGTTACGGACATGAAATTTGATATTTGTAATCCCCTTTGAAAATAAAGAAAATGTATTTTTGTGTTTTTGGATAATCCGATGAATAGGGGGTGAACAGGAGTGACAAATGGGATGAATTTTTAAAAAGACAATATCTGCAAATTATCTCAGACAAGAAACATATTACAGATTTGAAAACTGGTATTTGGAATTTCCTGTAAATGTAAAGAAACATAAATATTTTTTTCAGAATATCCACTTAAGGGGAACTGAAAAAGAGGGAGAATTTTTAAAATTAGCATATATACAGTATATCTCAAAAACTTAAGATGTGCAGGCGTGAAAATTGGTATTTGGGATTTCCTTTAAAAATAAGGAAACACGTATTCTTTTGTTTTCGGAAAAACCGTCAACGAGGGGGAGGTGAAAGAATTGAAAAATTAGTTGAATTATTTGTATGAATATATATACAAAAAAATCTAAAGATGTTACAAGCGGGAAAAATGGTATTTGGAATCTTGTTTAAAAATAAAGATACTTGCATTTTGGGGGGGATCAACTTGGTAGGGTGTGGGGGGGTATGAAAACGTAGATGAATTCCTTTTACGAGTATACATATATCTAAAAAAACCAAAGATGTTACAGTCATGATATTCGTATCTGGCCGCTCTTTTAAAGAAACGGGTACTGTTCATTTTTCGAATATTCACCTAAGTGGGGAGTGTGAAAGGAAGCGAAAAAAGTTGAATTCTTTTTTTGGAGAAACTTACATCTCAAAACTGAAGGTTACAGACGTGGAAATTGGTATTTGGAATCTCCTTTAAAAATAAAGAAACACGCACTTTTGGGGAAGGGGGAATCAGCTTAATGGGTAAGAGGGGGGGAGGCATGAAATAGGAGCTGAATGACGTTTATGATGATACTTATATTTCAAGAAATGAAGATGTTACAGATGTTAAAATTGGTATTTGGAATCTCCTTTAAAAATAAAGAAACATGCATTTGTTGTTTTTGGAAAATTGACAAAAGGGGTGTGGGGTTGAAAATGAGTAAATAAGGAGTTGAAATATGTTTATGAGGATACTTTACCTTAAAAACTGAAGCTATTACAGACGTGTAAGTTTGTATTTTGAAGTCCACTTAAGGTGGGAGCAGGTTGAGAAGAAGAAGAAGAAGTTGAATTATTTTTATGAATATACATTTATCTCAAAAACTGAAGGTGTTACAGAGGTACAGACATGCAAAATGGTATTTGGAATCTCCTTCAAAAATAATGAAACACGTATCTTATTGTTTTCGGAAAATCCTGTTAAAGGGCTGAAAGGAATTGGAAAAGCGGGTGAATTTTTGAAATGAGTACCGGTATATCTACATTACATGACAAAAACTTAACATGTTAGGGACAAGAAACTTGGTATTTGGAAAGTCCTTTAAAAACACAGGAACATGTACCTTTTGTTTTCGAAAAAGGCACTTAACTGTAGGGGGTGGGGGGGAAGAAGGAAAAATAGTTGAATTATTTTTATGAGAATACTTATAACTTAAAAAATGAAGATGTTACAGATGTGAAAATTTGTATTTGGAATCTCCTTTAAAAATAAAGAAACCTGTATTTTTGTTTTTGGAATATACACTTAGATGGGGGTGGGGGAAGGACTGATCAAGGAGTTGAATTCTTTTTATGTATATCTCAAAAACTGAAGATGTTACAGATGTGGGAATAAGTATTTGGAATCTCCTTTAAAAATTTAAAAAAACATGTATTTATTTTTTCAACTTGAGACTGTTTCTCACATGAACAGTTCTATGTCGCATGTGCGTGTCTTAGCCCCGAAAAGTAATACCACAAATATAGTTTACAAAGAATTTCTGGGGTAAATGAAACTCAATTTTCGGGTGAGTTTTTATACTTTAGTAATTTTCATTTAATGTCCGAGGAACGATTACTTTGATCAAATTACGAAATCCACGCGAGCGAAGTCGCGGGTAATTGCTAGTTGGATATACATGGTTTTCATTCTTAGGTGTTGATATATGACATTTTTCTGAACTATGGAAGATGCCTCCCTTAAAGGGGGTAGATCAGCAAAAGACAGAGTATCAGGCTTTTGTGAACAAAAGGACTGTAACTAAAGACTAAATGTGGTTCAGAAAGCCAGTTCAGAGATACTACTCCTTTGAAAGCAGTGAGTGTTGGTTGCAGAATGTTTGCAGCAATGTGTCAAAAAATGATTACACTATCCTGTGCAAAATGTCCCTCTCCAACAATAACCTCATTACATACAGAAGAACAAACTGCAAAGGGAAGGGTCTAACATTAATGGCAATTTTTGTATTTGAGAGTTAAATTATGGTATACTATCTCCTGTAAAGTTAATGGATTACCTCTTTAAATCTAAATTTTGTGAATAGATAATTTTGAAAATATAACTTCTTTTTTAATCATTCACAGAAATAGCAGCACATTTAGTAAAAAATAGAAGAAATCTGAAAGTCTCAATTTATTGCCAATAGTGGATTTACAGCAGAGGTAGGCCTTCATCCATCATTCATAACTTAAAGAAAAATACAAACCATTCCAGCAGCCAATTCGAACAGTAATGCTCCAAAACTCCACCAATCAGCAGCTGGAGTCAAATCAAAGATGGTCGATACCTCAGGAGCAGCATACAACAATTTTATAGCCTCTGTGTTTGCCACGGAGTCTACTCCAACCCAACGGCATGTGTACGTGAGCAAAATATGACCATTATCCCCTAAC